>NC_064264.1:15910000-17160000 GCF_003254725.2 Canis lupus dingo | reverse complement strand
AGCCCGGGTGGCCCAGCGGTTTAGCACCACCTCCAGTCCAGGGCGTGATCCTGGGGTTCCGGGAGAGAGTCCTACGTCAGGCGCCCTGCATGGGGCTTGCTTCTCCCTCTGCCTGTATCTCTTCCTCTCTTCCTCTCTCTCTCTCTCTCTCTCTCTCTCTCTCTCTTTCTCTCTCTCTCTCTTTGTGTGTGTGTGTGTGTGTCTATCATGAATAAATAAAATCTTTTTTAAAAAAGTGGATAGAAAACTTGATAGGAACATAATCAGGGAGTTGTTAAATACTAGGGAAATTTATGTAGACTGGGAATTTGATATTGAGTAGCAGTTCACCTGGTAGAAAAAATAGGGGAAGACAGCCCAAACAGCGCTCCTAGCTTGTGCAAAGTCACTATTTGAATGTGAGTGTCTAGGAAACACTGTAGAGTGCAGTGAGCATGAGAAGATAGAGCTACAGATGAGATTAGGACAGTGGACTGCAGCAAAGGGCCTTGCTGAAAAATATATACTAGTGATTCTCATTTATTGATTGTATATCATGTGCCAGGCACAGTGGGAATAAAAGTTAAAAATAGAGAGAAAGATATTTCGGAAGTTATCTGAACCTGGATCTCTGACAGAAGGGCAAAGATAACTGTGAAGTGCTCAGCTTAGGCAGTGGGGTAGATTGTGATGCCATTTCCTGAGAGAAAAAAAAAAAAAAAAAACAGAGGAAGAATAAGTAGGAGGTGAGAGAAGAGGAGGCAAAGTGGAGCTTGGGAATGTTAAATCTAAACAATGTTTCCCTTTTTATTTTTAATAGGGTGATAACAAGATCATTTTACTCGATGACTAACAGAGTATGAAGTCGGAACAGCATTTTTGTGGATGTTTGGCTATTTTTAGGTTCTTTGTTGCCTAAGTGAAGGTTTGTGCAATGAACAGATACATGAGTGGCAACGATGTCAGTTTCTCCAGACAATAGCTCTAGATCAGTGTAGCCCAGGTCTCGTTTCTCAGGGGCAACTTCTCATTATGCTGAGACAGAGCTGCCCTCGTAGGAAGGTTGATGGCTTCCCAGATTGCAAAACAGAAGTGAATTGATAAGAAAGGTGGTAAGAAGGTTATTTCCTGATTGAATCACATAATTATACAGTTAGCACTGAGTTCTGTTTTTAGAGACTGAAGTTAAAATTTACTTCCTGGGAATGGAGGTGATTGTATGTTAGGCATCTAAGAAAAGAGTGAAGAGCATTAATCAGCAATGCATTTACTTTTATAAATCCAAGTTATTTTCTGAGAACCTCAGGAAATTTCCTTGAATTCTAAACACTCCAATTACTCTTTAGATCTTTTAGTAAATTTTTACAAATGAAATTTATATATCTACTACACATTTCTAATATTTGGGGTTTTAATTTTTACTTTTTCTCTCTGCTTCTTTATTTAAGTGGCATTTAAAAAGATAAGGAAACATTTATATAGTCCCCCAGCACTTTGCCCCAAGTAAGTACTCAACAAATGGTTTTGACTGACTACCCAATGTGTATTATAATAGTAGCATAGTGGAAAATTCTTTCTTGCTAAAGAGAAAAATTAACCCTATCCAGTCCTTTTATGCATATAAACTAAGGTTATCTCTTATCCTTAATTCTGCTATAAAATCATTCCGCTTTGAAAACTGCAGAGATGCAGTTTCTAGGAATATAAAATAGCAAGTATTATTTTAAAGTAACTAGAATCAAATAAACCACAAACATTAATTAAAATGATAAAATAATAATTAGTATTTTTATCAATGAAGACTCATATGCATAACTCATTTTCCAAAACAGCAAAATCATTTTGCTCAATCATCTAATTATGTATTTATTTTGCTTTTTACTTTGTAAACTTTAATTTCTCTATAACTCATAATTACTTCGAGTCTATTTGTAACATTGACATTTTTCATAATATTAGGAGGTTTAAGTCTTATTGAGGCATTCTTTCTACTGTAAAAACATAATGAAATATCATATCAAGATTGTAAGCTATTTCCCATGTGATTGGCTTCAGCAGAATATTTTGATTTACATCACACATGCTTTACTACTTCCAATTCCCTCTTTACTTTTTAGTACAGATCATGCAAGGAACGGACCACATTGCCCAGATATTCCAATAATACTCAGATACAGAGTATATCTCTCCCACATTCCAAAATCCTGGCAACCCTAGGCCATATACCAAGTCAATGAATTATTAAATATTCATTTTGCAATTAGAAGAAGAAATGCAGTTCTTGAAGGCAAGCATTTGTTTATTTTACCAATTTTATTTTTTTTTAATTTTTATTTATTTATGATAGTCACAGAGAGAGAGAGAGAGAGAGAGAGAGAGAGAGGCAGAGACATAGGCAGAGGGAGAAGCAGGCTCCATGCACCGGGAGCCCGATGTGGGATTCGATCCCGGGTCTCCAGGATCGCACCCTGGGCCAAAGGCAGGCGCCAAACCGCTGCGCCACCCGGATCCCTATTTTACCAATTTTAAATTACCTTTATAGTAGGGATGGAGCCTCACATTGGTTTGTGAACATACACAGAGGCTTTGTATCAGCCAGCTATTGCTGATTGTAACAAAACATCCCAATTCTAAGTGGCTTAGAATGAGCATTTATTTTCATGGCTCTGTGAATAGGCAAAGGGGAGCCCTGCTCCTGGCCAAAGCTCATTGGATCAAGGGCTGCTCCGCATGTTTTTTATCTTCCTCCATCATATCTGAAGACAGCATTATAAAATGAATTTTTTTAGTAATGAAACAGCTTCCCCTTTCCCTGACTGCTTTCTGCATGCAGAAAGTTGGGAGCCCCAAAATATTTTTGCTTTATTTTTGTCTTATTTACTATTTAAAACAGGATTAGTACCTTTTAGTTCAGATTTATGGCACTTTTGTAAGTTATCTCTTCCAAATAGCTTGTGGGCATTCTATGTATCTGATTCCACCATTCTTGGAGGTAAACATCTTTCCCTCCAGACTTAATAATTCGGTTTTGGGGCATATCTGGCCCACACATTTCCTAGAAGACCTACCGCCTACCTGAAAGTGTCTACTAGAAACTACCTTATCATTTCTAGAGAATTATTTTTAAAGGTTGTATTTAATTATTTGAGAGGCAGAGAGAGAGAGAGAGGGAGAGAGAGAATCTGAAGCAGATTCTGCACTGAACATAGTTCAATACGGGGCTCAATCCTACAACCAGGAGATCGTGACCTGAGCTGAAACCAAGAGTTGGTCGCTCAACCAACTGAACCACCTAGATGCCCCATTTCTAGAGAATTTAACCAAAGGGTGTTGGAAGTATATCCTTAACTTGGTTTTACCCTGAGCATAATGTCTGCACTCTTGTTTTGAAATTTTGCTAGTAGAAGTGTATAGAGATAAGAAAAAGTTCTAGTTTCCAAGCCAATAATTCTGCTTGCAAACTGATCAATTCTTTCCTGAGCCTACATGTTGCAGAATTGTATTACATGCAGCTATCATGATTTTGATGTCCACCTGGCTGCCATCTTACTCAAGTGGACAAGTTCTTAAGTTCATGTACTATATTATATGTTACTGCAGGCAACAACCCTACCAAATATTTCAACATTTCATATGGTCATCAATTCATCCTGATTTGTCCATAACTTTCCCGGTTTTAGCAATGAATGTCCCACATTCCAAGAAATCTCTCAGTTTTAGACAGGCTGTAATAGCTAGTTACTGTACTACTATATAACTCATAACATGGCTTGCAAATTTTAAAGCTTCCTATTACAATATTCTTATATCTTTTAACAGGTTGCTCATCTACCACTTCACAATTCTAAATATATATATAATTATAGCACTCCACTTAACAGCAACAATTTCTATAACAGTATAACAATGCATCTCTAAACACAGCAGCTTCAAATAACAATAATTTATTATTGTTCCCATGCCTGGGTGGTTGACCGATTGGAGCAGGGCTCATCTGGGGACAACTCAGTTCCACATGTCTCTTATCTTCTTTGGACCAGTTAGATAACCTTGCTGAATTCCTGTTATGGTAATGGCTGTGACATAAGAACAAGCCTAATCATACAAGCATAGTTCAAGTGGCCAAGCCCAAGGTCAACAAACAGGGAAACAGACTGCAGCTTTAATGGGAAGGAGGGGTGAAAGAATAGCAAATAGATTTTATTACACTTAAGTATTTTTACTATGTCACACTATATTTAGCTATTCAGGTGTACTTCATTTAAGCGTGAGGTTTAAGTTCTCTTAAATAAATAACATCATACCATCTAATGAGGTCAACTTACCAGCCTTCAAGATTTTGTTTCCATTGTCAGAGTGCTACCAGGAAGTAAACGGCATATAAGAATACTACAAATTTACTAACCATCTCAGAAGGAGAGAGAAAACCAGAATCAAGAAAAAGCATGGACAAAGTTGTAATCATGGTGATCAAAAATGCCAGGAACATTTAAAGAGGAGAGCACTAACAGAAGAACCAACTGACAGCTGCCCACCCTGTGCAGCAATTGACTTTTCTTTTGTTATTTTTACTATTGAATACAATCTTTCTGCTAAGTTGATTGCATCCAGAATTTTTTGTAATGCTTCTTTTCCTGGTTTTCCAATAGAAAGGTCACTGTCCTATTAAGTCTTTTTAAAAATTAATATAGCTGTTTTCCATCCTAAAAGTAGTTTGTGGTTACTACAGAGAATACAAATATTTAGAGGTAAAAAGAAAGAAATCCAGAATCCTACAGCCTTGATACAGTCATCCTAAACATGATACAGCATCTTTTTATATTCATTTTCCTATGTGTATTTTCCATAAATGTAATAAAAATAGTACGCAAAAATAGTTTCTACTCAAATTATACCTTCATTTTACAGCTTGCAAGCCTGTTCATCTGCATAGCTTCCATTTCAAACCCCTATGTCAAACAGGCTTTCTTTTACTGCTGTTTTTCTGAATTGAAATAGGATATTCTTTTCCCGTGTGCTAGGCTCTTAAAAGAGAAGGGGCTCATAAAAAAACAAAACTATAGTACAGAATTGTATACAAACTAAATGCAAAACATAATACAAAAATGCAAAAGCTTTTGAATTGTTACCAGGCTTCTTTCTGGTTTTGACCTGCCTAAAGCACTCTGATTGCTAGGACTCTTGCAAAATGTAATGCACCAGTGATGAGCCTCAGTTCCCCCAGCCCACACTTAACCCACAGTCACAAAGATTTCCTTCCAAACATTTGTTGTTGCAATCTAGGGATGGGTTCAGATGTTGTTAGTTCAAAGACTCCTATTCAGGCTGTTCTGGAATGGTCCATGGCTATCATGTCAGAGGGTACGTCTGCTTGGTTTTCAGGTTGAATTTCTGAGTCCACTCAAATTTCTGAAGACTTATTTGGGTGATGAAACATAGTCTGTGCCTTTTTAAAAAGACAATTCTCCTCATCCTTAGGAAAACTTCTTCCTAGAGTCTATTAATATAGGCATGTCAAAATAAACATGCTGATTTCAAATCCCCGTTGACAGTGTGTGAGAGATTTTGCCTTATTCGGTGTCTTATATTTGCTAGTTAGTTGTTGGAAGAATTTGTTGTAGGGATGCTAATCAAGAGATATTCTAAGAAAAAATCATCAACTTAATTATTTTTATTTGTTTAAGCATCTGGGTTTCATTTTGTTTTTATTTTCCTTAAAATTCAATCATAATAACTCTTGTACACACATTACAATGCTGACAAAAGGTCCATTTGAAAAGCAGGAAGTCCCGTTTTTTCCAGTCCACAAACCACTCCCTACTGGCAACAACTTTCAATTCTTCAAGTTATTTCTTCAAGTATTTACTCTGAATTTTACTACTTTCCCTTAATTTATTCATCTAACAAATTATTTGCTAATATTTTGTGATGCTGGATGACCATTTAGCCTTCTCAAAATTACCACATTCTGTACTCAAACTGACATAATATTTACATTATTATAATGGTCATGAAAATATTATTCAGAGCCAAGTAATGGTCTCTCTCTATATATATATTTTTTTTTCATTTTCTTACCTTTCCTTCATTTATGATTTTTGGAGAGTCTTTTTCTTTTACTTCTATGGCTGACAGTTACAATTGAGAGCTCCAATGAAGCATGCCTCTCTTCGTCCATGCCCTTTACAATGTAACTTTGCTATTGTTGTTCATTCCAGGAACAGCCTTTTCCTCTTCCTCCTGAATCTGGGCTGTAATTTGACTTGTTTTGACCAATGAAATGAGAATGAAAGGATATTGTTCTACTTCCTAGATTCAGTCTCAAAGGACCTCAATGGAGGTTTCTGCTTTTACTCTGTAGGAACCATGAGACAACACGAAAAAAAGAAGCCAAGGTAAAACACCCCAAGGAGTGAGAGAGGCCATGCCACCCTAACCCTTAAAGACCTTACATAACAAATGTAAATGTAATTCTGCCCAACCAGCAGAATAATTGCTCTAGAATCATGAGAGGCAATAATCCACTGTTGTTTCATGTAAATTGTGTATCCCACAGAAATAATTAAATAAATACAAAGAACATGGAGTGAGCTTATAACATAGTGTTCAACAGAAAGGAAAAAAAAAGAAATTAGAATGAGATGGATCAATCATTAGTACTTATATTACTTAAATATATGCATTCAAAATAATACCCATTTGCACAGTTATTACAGATATAAACAATACATAAAAAATATATCAAAATGGTTTCTTATGGGAAGAAGAAATGAAGTGTGGCATAGGGATTAAAGGAAATAAGAAAATTAGGAGTGGAATCTTGCAAAGACCAATGACAATAATGGCCATAAAGTGAGGAGTGTGATGAACTCAGCCTTCTGCCTATGAGGTACCCTTCCCTTCCCCCAAAAATCTACCACACACATCCCACTTACCTTACCCAGGCTCATTAAATCAAAAACTTTTTAGTGGTACCCAGTCATTGTTATCATTTTATTGCTCCCTAGGCATGGTAATGTGATAGACAATCATGGTTGATAACTATTAATCTGGCATCATAAAGTTCTTTTCTAAATTTTAATTAATTAATTAATTAATTAATTAATTAATAAGCTTTCTGTGTTTGTCTGTTTGTTTTCCTGGACTTCTCCTCCTAGAATCTTCCACCTCCAATCTATCTTTATCTGTAGGTTTACAGCCCATCCTGAAATTCCTTGTTGCTACTCTCTTCAGTCAGTTGCACTGTTTCTTGTATCTTTGCTTTTTACCTCAACTGGTTTACTCACTTCTTTTTATGAAGTACATTCTTCAGTATCCTAGCAATAAAGTGTGCACTGGAGATCAATTCTATAAACCTTTTCATGCTTACAGATGCCTTACTCTGCCTTTATACTCACTTCATAGTCTTGTGAGAAATAAATTTATGAATAGAAAATCAGTTGGTAAAAAAAAAAAAAAAAAAAAGAAAATCAGTTGGTGCTCTTTGGCTCTCATTTTTTTCCTTTTATATATAACTGACTTTTATATATTTATTTTTCTACCCTTCACCTATCCCTATCAACTCCAAACCAGGAGCTTTTAGAGGTTAGCATTTAGCTTTTAAGTTTGTCATACAGAGTTACATGTTTTAATCCCCACATACATGAGGACTTTAAATTATCTCTTATAACTGATAGCTAGGCTAAGATACCATTGTCAAAGAGTACACTCTGTATGATTTGAATCATTTGAAATTTATTGAGACATGATTTATGGACTAGCACATGAATAATATTTGTAATTATGTTATATATGCTCAAAATAATGTAGTATATTTTATAGTTGTTCGGTGAAATATTTTATATATGCCACTAGGGTAAAACTATTAAAATGTTTCTTAGATACTCTACATACTAGGTAAATATTTTGGCCTGTTTCACTAATTACTAATAGAAAGGAGTTTAAAAAGAGGTAAAACAGACCTAAAATTCCTGTGGAACTATATATGACCCCAAAGAGCTGAAACAATCCTGAACAAGAAAAGCAAAACTAGAGGCATCACACTTCCTATTTCAAACTATACTACAATGCTATAGTAATTAAAATATTATGGTATTGGCATAAAAACAGACATATAGAACAATGGAACAGAATAGAGGGCCCATAAATAAGCCCACACTAATACATGAACTAATTTTCAACAAAGGCACCAAGAATACACAATGAAGAATGGATAGTCTCTCTAATAAGTGATGTTGGGAAAACTGGATATCCTTATGCAAATTAATGAAACTGAACCTCTATCTTACATTACATGCAAAAATCAGCTTAAATTAATAAAACGCTTAAACATAAAATAAAAAACCATAAAAATCTTCGGGGAAAATAGGGAGTAAATTCCTTGACATTCGTTTTGGAATTATTTTTGGGATCTGACACCAAAAGCACTGGCAAAAAAAGAAAAGTATAGAAAGAAGCCAAAATAAACCAGTTTGACTACATCAAAACTATCTTTCCCACAACTATGGAAACCATCAACAAAACGAAAAGACAACCTACAGAATGGGAAAAATATTTGTAAACCACCTATCTCATAAGGAGTCAATATCCAAAACATGTAAGAAATTCTTCCAACTCAATGGCAAAAAAAAATCCTCAGTAACACAATTAAAAAATGAGCAAAGGAACTGAGTAGACAACTTCTGAAAAAGACATGCAAATGGCTTACAGGTATATGAAAAGATGTCATCATCATTGATCTTTGGGAAGTGCACGCCAAAACTACAATGAAGTCTCATCTCACACCTGTTTGAATGGCCATCATCAAAAAGACAAGAGCTGGGCAGCCCGGGTGGCTCAGCGGTTTAGCGCCGCCTTCAGCCCCGGGCGTGATCCTGGAGACCTGGGATCGAGTCCCACATCAGGCTCCCTGCATGGAGCCTGCTTCTCCCTCTGCCTATGTCTCTGTCTCTCTCTCCTCTCTGTTTCTCATGACTAAATAAATAAAATCTTTTAAAAATATATTAAAAAAAAAAGACAAGAGCTAATTAATGTCAGTAAGGATATAGAGAAAAGGGAACTCTTATGTACTGTTGGTGGGAAAGGGAATGTAAATTGGTACAGTCACTGTGGAAAACTGTATAGAGATTTCTCAAAAAAAAAAGTGACTACCAATTAAAATTGATTACCATATGATCCTGAATTCCACTACTATTTTTTTAAAGGACTACTAAGTCACTACTACTAAGTCACTATATTGAAAAGAAAACTGTACCCCCATGTTCACTGCAGCATTATTCACAACAACCAAGACACAGAAACAACCTATGTGTTGATCAATGGACAAACAAATATTCAGCCAATAAAAAGGAGATCTTGCCATATGCAACAGCATGGATTAATCTGGAAGGCATTATGTAAGTGAAATAAATCAGAGAAAGGCAAATTCTGTATGGCATCACTTATATGGGGAAATCTTTAAAAAAAAATAGTTGAACTCAGAGAAACAGACTATAGAAAGGTGGTAACAGGGCTGGCCACTGGAAGAAAAGAGGAGATTAGCCAAAAGATACAAACTTTTAAGTTTTAAAAAGAATGTGTTCTGGAGACCTAATGTGTTCTGGTGACTATAGTTAATATATATTTGAAATTTGCTAAGAGAGTAAATCTTAAGTGTTTTTACCATATATATATAAAACGTTAATTATGTAAGATAATGAATATGTTAGTTAGCTTGATTGGGGTAATCATTTCATAATGTATATGTACATGAAATCATCAGACTATACACTTCATAAAATATTAGAATTACGTTTGTCAATTATACCTCAATAAAGCTGGAAAAAAGGGTTCTTGGTACACAGGGAGACACTGAACAAGTATTTGCTGAGTAAATGAATGCCTAACTTGATATATATGACAATAACTAAGTAAATAAATAAAATCAACCACTACGATTATGGTTTTTTTTTCAATTGCCTTACATAATTTAAGAACATTATTGAGACATATCAAAATACACACTTTCTTGGCAAATCAAATCTTAACAGCTTTTTGAAGTAATTTTTATATCTAATAATGCTTTTTTGCAACAAAGTATATTTTGAATATCAGAAATGTACTTAAAATTGCTTTCTTTTGGTTGGTATTTTCATGCCTATCTGAATGTAAATGTTACATCAAACCTTTTTATATTCCATTTCAGATTTATCACAATTTGTGATTGGATTTTTGTATTTTATTTTTTATCAAATAATTATCATCTTTGAATTGAACATACTTGAACATTAACATATATATAATATGATGGCTGCAAGATTTACATTTAATTCTATCATCTTTTTTGTGCTTTCTATTTGTCCTCTGTTTTTCTGTTTTTGCCTTCTGTAGAATTCTATGATTATTTTGTTACCATTCCACTTTGTCTTTTGTACCAGTATGAGAGTTTTGTTTCTTTCATTGGCTACCATAGTGGAAAGAAGGGAGTTACATAGCTAACCTCTAATTCATTCCTTTCCAGATTACAGGAAGGATATACACAAGGGAAAGAAAATAAGTCAGGTGACCTGGCCTAATTTCCTGATCAACATGACTACTGGTATTCTATGTAAATAGATCAATGATATTTTCTAGGTGGCGAGTCTTTATGGAATATTTTATTTATTTATTTTTAAAGATTTTATGCTTTAAAATGAGAGACACAAGAGAGAGAGACACACGAGAGAGAGAGAGAGAGAGAGGCAGAGACAAAGGCAGAGTGAGAAGCAGACTTCCTACAAGGAGCCCAATGCGGGACTCGATACCAGGATTCCAGGATCATGACTTGAGCAGAAGGCAGATGCTCAACCGCTGAGACACCCAAGTGTCCCATTATGGAATGTTTTAAACAGCAATCTCAGGCTAAAGGATTACTTATATTAGTAAGCCTTTTAGAATCCATAAATTTATGAAGCACATTTCTCTAAGAATATATCAGATAAGCTGGGAGTATGAAACAGACATGAATGAACACTCTTAGCTGTGTGAGGTGATAACTTATGTGCCTCACTTAGAAGTGACTTCCAGTCTGGACCAGAGACTGGATATCCCCTAAGAGAAGGAAAGACTTGAGTAGCTACCTCCTGCCCATACCTCTCTCCCTGCTCTGCATAGCCTCTTTATCACCTCTATTCTTGAAATTAACAATAAAGCCTGAGAAGGGGTCGGAGTTTGATTTGAAAATCAGGTCTTTTGTATTAGTTCATCTGGATTTCAACATGCATTCTCTACTTTTCAAATCCAACATGAATCAAAATTTTTGCTCTCTTACTTGATAAAGTAATTAAATTATTGAAAGAGTTTATTCTCTGTCAGTCTATGTCCCATTTCTCTATTGGTTTTCATTCTCTATTTTATAATCCAAAAGATTTTCTTGTGTTTGGAGTTTTTTTCTTATTTGTTTTGGGTTTTTTTTTTTGGTTTTCGTTTTGGGTTTTTTTTTTTTTTTTTTTTTTTTTTGGTTTTCGTTTTGGTTTTTGTTGCAATTAATGCTCATTGTCACCCCTTCTCAAATATGTACCCCATTGTTTTGGCTCTTCATTTTTTCTTATCCCTCAAATTTTCCATTTTTGGATCACTTTGCTTTACACTAATATATATCCTTTATAATTTACTTTAGTGTACTTCTCTGGGTGGTGAATTATATGTTTATATACTTCTTTGAAAACGTGTATTTAAAAAAAAGAAAGAAATGTGTATTTTGAAAGTGATTTTGAAATACATATTCATTGGGTATAGCATTCCAGGTTAGATTTTTTCTTAAATCAAAGTTTTCTCATTCTAATGTAAATATATATTACAGAAGATATAAGTAATAGATTACTATAATTTCATAGTATCCTCAAAGTCTCTTATTTTCTTTGCTGTGTTTTCCATATTTTCCTCTGTATTCTTCAATAATTCTGAATAATAAGCTTCATTCAGTTGTGTTTAATCTATAGTTTTCAACTTTAATTTTTGTGTTTTCCACTTTTAGTTTCTGTTTATTTTCCAAATCAGTATTTTACATTTATAGTTTCTTATTCTCTGTAATTATTTCCAAGATTTTTCCTCATGTCTTTTAGAGTTGGTTATTTATTTGGTTATTTCATAACCTGTGTCTAATAATTTCAATATCTCAAATTTTTATGCCTTTGGGGTTTTTTATGTTTTTCACTGATTTTAATTCATTGTATTCTATTGTGTGTCTAGTTATTTCAGGCTATAACTTGAACACTTTGGGAAAATTAATTTATGAGGTAATTTGAGGTCTGGGTTAGCAGATCTTTTTCCCAGAAAAGAAGTTCATTAGCTTCATCTGGAATCCCATAAGCACTATATTTCCAGGAAATATTTAGTCCAATTTTTACATGTGAAGGTCACTGGACCATTCAGGTGCCGAACACTAAACTGATTGATAAGGTCCTGATAATTCCAATAATTTTTGCCATGAAATTGTAGCCAATCAGGTCCCAGCTTAAGATGGGGAAGAGTATCAGACTTTATCTTGTGCAAAACCTGGTTTTGGGCTCTTATCTTTTTTTCCTTTAATGCTGACAAAAACATATCTCTGTTTCCTAGCTGTTTGGTCTGCATAAGCAAATGTCCACAGGGTAAAGGCAATTTGTAGTGCTAGGTTTAAATATCTGGATTCTTATCTTTTCCTAAAAATTTGGATGGATTAATAGTAATATTGTTAGCATTTCAGTTGCTTTTTTGAAGTTTTTCTTTTTTTAATAATGGCTACAAAGCTCATAGAATTTTTATATAAAGAGAAATGGAAAACATTAATGTCATGTAACTTTTTTTACACTTGTATCGTGCTTTGCTCTTATTATTATTTTTTTAAGATTCCTTTATTTATTCATGAAAGACACAGAGAAAGAGAGGCAGAGATACAGCCAGAGGGAGAAGGAGGTTCCATGCAGGGAGCCCAACGCGGGACTCGATCCCAGATTCCAGGATCACACCTTGAGCCAAAGGCAGACGCTCAACCACTGAACCACCCAGGCGTCCCTATAACTTTTGTTTTTTCTATCATTTCTCTTCATAGTTCTTGTCCGATGAGACTATATTGCTGCTGTTTTATTTAAAGTGAAACATAAGAATATGTTAACGGCAAGGGCGACTGGATGGTACAATCAGTTAAGTGTCTGATGATTTCAGCTCAGATCATGATCTCAGGGTCTTGATATGGAGCCCATGTGTTCGGCTCTGTGTTCAGCAGGGTGTATGCCTGAGATTCTCTCTCTCTCTCCGTGCCTTTGCCCCTCCCTCCTGCTCTCTCAAATAAATACATAAATCTTTTAAAAATATATGCTAATGACAAGAAATGATGACAAAATTCCCCATTTAGAAGTCATTTTACACATAGAAAAGCCAAATGATCCCAAATAATCACTATTAATTCAGTTCTAAAAATGATCAAACTAAACAAATTTATAACTTGAATGCTAATAACAGTATCTTAAACTAAATAAAAAATTATGCCTGAACTTTTTATATGTAAACTTTATATTTGTAAAAAAAAAAAGTTGTTCATAACTACAGGTATATAATCTCTTCCTCAATATCAGTAGTTATTTTTCCTGAAAACAAAAATATGAAGGATTAAGAATGAGGTAACTTCACCATTTTATCAAATGAATTTAGAATAGATTATCCAGGTGGCTTTGAGTTTTCTCCTCTCCTCCCAATGCCTCTCTTATCCCCTGAGTTTCAGATATCCAAAAGTACATGTTTGTTTGAGTTTGATAGTTACAGAGATTTCATAATATATGTCTACTTCCACTTTTTAACATTGTAGCCAAATATTTAGTTTGTGAAATAAACCATCCAATTAAATTGACAAAAACCAACTTCTTATTGGTAAAATTATGCTTCCCTTATTTGAGTGGAGTTATATTGCATATGCCTAAATATTCTGAATAATCTTGGAATAAACTCAAAAAGTTTACATCTAAAAGTTAATAAGTAAGTTTGTATTCTATAAAAACCAAAATTTAAGCAAACAATTATAGCCATTATCCAATTTTATTAATTCGTAACAAGCTGGCATATGTCCTTCCTAATTCAAGTAACGTATTCATGTACTAATGACTCATAAAACAGAACCCATAAATTTTATCTTAATGGAGAAGTATTTCACATTTATTTTAGAAGATTTATCATGATTAGGAAAGTTGCATGCTTTATTTTGTTCCAAAATAACTTTCTCATGGGACATTAACTTCTGAAAGTCTGTCCTGTAATATTATATATCCGTAAGATATTTTAATGTCTTATGTATCTTTCTTTATATTCATTCCCAAGTTTTAAAATTACTTCCTTAATACAATCAAAGCTTTTTCCATGTTATATTTTCAGAAGCAAAAGCAAGTCACTTTCTTACAGTACAGCTAAGAGTTGTATATATTCTTCTGAGGGAGATAATGGTAGTTTTAGATGTGTATAAGGAGGAAGTTTACAGTTTTCTAAATGATTTGTGGATTTAAAATGCATCACCCTTATGTCTTATATATCTGCATTTATTTTTCTGCCTTTTGTACTAAAGATAAGCTAATTAACTCCGATGTGTTTAACAGGCTAATATAATAAATATTTCCAGAGAAAAGTAAATCATATTCAGTGCAGCAGTGTTTGCACTGATTCATACTATCATGAAACAAAAATTAAAATTAAAATATCCTTAAGAACAAAATATATTCTTAAGAATTAAAAACAAAATTTCACAAACAAAATGGATAATAAAAAAATGGCTGAGTAATTTGAATTATCCTCAATTACTCCAATATTTTTATGGATATATCTTTTAAAATTTTTGTATTAAAAATGTATGTACAACCAATCTCTAAAACTTTTTCATTTTGCAAAAATGAAACTCTACATCCATTCAACAATGAACTGCCTATATCCCTCTCCCAAATAAAACACATGCATAAATGAAGAAAATGTTTAAAATAAGACACAGTGACAATGGCTCTTGCCTACACAGGATCCATTTCTCCTTTCTTTTTTTCCAATAGAACTTAGATTTAACTCAAGTAGTCTCTTTATTGCCAATTCCAAGGTGAGTGTAAACCAATAATAAAATACCTATCTCTAATGACTGACTCAGGAGTCCTTAGGACAATCACCATATGACGTTCTCCTGTTCATCATTATTGCTCTTTAGGAGTGAGCATGTGCACTGAGTTTACTAACCAGACAATGAAGAAAAATTTATAATCCATACTAGGAAGATGGATTTACTTTCTTTCTCCAACTAACCTTAAAGAAACAAGCTGTTTTCATTGCTACGGAAAACCACATTATAACTGACCAAGAGAGCCTTTGTAGCCTCCCCACACCCCAGCTAAACCACGCTTGAGACAGGTTTCTTTCTGACTCAGCAGCCCCTGACTTCCCTTTTCTATAAGATTTACTTTAGAAAACTTGTCATTGTAAATCTTGTTTTGCCCTTTTGAGATAGAAATCCTCAAAAAAGACTTGCCAGTTTTGTAGAACAGGACTTTCTCAAGGACTTAAAGCCATCTCCTTGAAATGTAAGCATCCAGGAAGATGCCTCTCCCTCCCAATTTCATGGGAGAGTAGGAGCCTACCTTCTGCAGTCCCCTTGCTCCAAGTTCTAAAGCTAGTTCCTAGTATGGAAGGATGAGATAGCTTAGTTTTCTTTTAAGTAAAGCCAATTAGCAATTAGCCAGTTGGGATAGGCCACAGAGATGGCCCATGATACACTCCCCTGAACTCTTAAAAACCCTCCTGCTTTATATCATAGTTAAGTTTAGACTCAGTTGTGAGCACACTCTCCTATTGCAATAGCTTTATTATTATTATTATTATTATTATTATTATTATTTATTGAAGTATAATGAACATACAGAGTTATATCAGTTTCAGGTGTACAATAAAATGATTCAACAATTCTATATATTACTCAGCATTCATTCTGATAAATGTACTCTTTTTTCTTAAGATTTTATTTATTTATTTGAGATACAGATAGAGAGAGAGAGAAAGAGAGAGCATGAGCAAGGGGAGAAAAGCAGAAAGAGAAGGAGAGACAGACTCCCCACTAAGCAGGGAGCCCGACATTGAGGATCAATCCCCAGATCCCAGGATCATGACTTGAGCTGAGAGCAGACACTTAACTGACTGAGCTACCCAGGACGATAAATATGCTGTTTATCTCCTTTATCTATTTCATCCATTCCCACTTTCCACTTCCCCTCTGGAAAGTACCACTGTTTTCTCTGTATTTAAGAGTCTAGGGTTTTGTTCATTTGTTAATCTCTTTTTTGTTTGTTTATTTTGTTTCTTAAATTCCATATATGAGTGAGATCATATGATATCTTTTTCTGATTTATTTCACTTAGCACTATACCTTCTAGATCCACTCAATAGCTTTGAATAAGATATTCGATGTCTCTTTGACTTTGCCTAGTGCAAATTTTGCTGTGACATAATCATGAAGTTTGTCAGCCTGAGGACAAAAACATTGATGTAAGGAAGAGTATACAGAGAAGAAAACCAAGGAGCAATAGAATCACAACCCTGATGATGCCTATCTAGAATTCACCTTATCTTTTAGGCCTTCTGTCATGGGAGATAGTAAGTGTCAATGTTTAAGTCAACTTGACTGAGAATCTTGTGGACATTTACAGTCATTCACAATCTTACACTTTAATATCAGATAATAAATATTAAATTACTGTTGACTCATAACAAATAATAACTGAAGTCGGAAGTTGAAGTAATACTTTCTTCTCTGCGAAGTTTAGACTGACTATAGATCAAAGGTGTGAAAATTATAGAAAAACATTGTATCAATGTTGAAAAATTTCCTTCCAGTAAGGATAGAATTTTTTCCAAAGAATCTAAACTAATCAAGTTTAAATACATTCATTTTATTGTGCTCAGAATTTAGGACAGTGTCCAAAGCCTCTGAACTATGAATAAATGTGAATTGATTGAATGACCATTCACCTACACCTAATACATAGTAATTTTATCTAAGTCATATTAAAACCAAAAGAGATTACTTAAAAAAGGATATTTTCATAAGAAATTATATATCTATTTTTAGATGACTGTCAGCACATTCCATATATATTGAATGAATGATGTCTTCTGTATTTTGCAAAAAGAAAAACTTAACAAATTAGAAGTCACAAGGGAATACAGATTCATTCACTGCCTTTTTTTTTTTTTTTTTTTTTGGTCTTTCAATGAAAAGGAATCAGGTATAATACAGAATTACACAGCCAAATACAGGAAAAGGCTTAATGACTATGCTAAGTATTTATGCAAAACTATCAGCTTAAAGGAGATCAATAGTAAACTGTCAAATTGCTACACTGGCAAGTCGGCAAGCTTGGTAATTAAGAAACAGAAAACTCTTTGGACATACATACCTCTCCTTTCACTGCCAACATGGAAGACATGCTGCCTGTAGCCCATTGGTTCTGTGTCATCAACTGGATGACACAGAACGCTAGAACGCTATCAGAGAATCCTCATTCCTATGTTCTGAGAAGTATCTGGCAAGACCTACTCATTTCTCTCAGGTGCTGCACTCCACTACAGGTGATAGAATCTTCCTTGAGAGAATCCAACTTCTGAAAGAAAAAAGAAAGCCAACTTCAGCCCTTCAGCCATAGCACAGAGTCAACAAGAGCTTTTTCACAACTTTTAAATATTCATGAATCTCCAATAGTTGGAGGCAATGAGGAGACTAAGCTAGTCAGGAGAGGAATGCTGTCTCTGTGTTAATGTGATAAGAAATGGTATGAAAGACTTATGGTATTAAGCATTTCAGCTGTATCATATTAGCACTGTATCATAGACCTTGCTTTTCTCCAGCACAATACAGAAATCATTATTATGTTAAGACTTTCTTCCTAAGAAATAATTGGGGAAAAAAGCTAATGGGATAGAAGATCTAAAATACATTGAGATTTTAACATTTTTCCTTAAAAAGAGGAAATCTTTAAAACTCTTCCCCAAATTGAAATAGTTTGAAAACATTTAGTTTACAGTGTCTTCCAGAAATGTCATAAAATAATTTTTGTTCGAAAATTTGTATTCCTACTTATCTATTGGCAGAAATGTGGTTGTATGTGCACATGGATGTGTTTGGAGAGTGTGTATCTGACTGAATATGTGTGAAGGTCTGTGTGGGATGTGAGTACAAGGTATGTGAATGTGCTTCTACAAGAATAGGCAGTAAACATAAAATTAGAGCTGGGAAGGGTCCATGAAATCAAGTAAAATGTTGACTTTCATATCTTCCAAATGACTTGTGAAGAAATATACATGTCATATATGCACTAGGGAATTCCTGTTCTGTTCTTTAGAAAAAATGGACAAATTTTAAAATAAAAATCCATAAGTAAATCAATATTTAATATCTGTAACAAAATTATCTAAAATGTTTCATCCATAAAATGGCTCAGCTATCTTATTTGAATATATAGAATAGGGACAGCCCCAGGGGCTCAGCGGTTTAGCGCTGCCTTCAGCCCAGGGCATGATCCTGGAGACCGGGGATCAAGTCCCACATCAGGCTCCTGGCATGGAGCCTGCTTCTCCCTCTGCCTGTGTCTCTGTCCCTCTCTCTTTCTCTCTCTCTCTCTCTGTCTCTCATGAATAAATAAAAATCTTTTAAAAATATACATATATAGAATTAAAGGACCTACTTTTTCGATTTACTAATTTCATTTTGGATGGTGGGAGGGGAGGGATAAAGGAAGAAAGGAAGGAATGAAAAGAAAGTGTGAAAAGTTAGAAATTGCTGAAGTAAAACCAATGAATTACTGAAGCAGTAATTCGTAAACGTCCCCTGTGCACATACCAAAAAGACAATCTGTAAACCAGGACCAAAAGATGGAATGAGGCTCTGAGGTGTATTGTTATAAAGCAGCTTACACAGTGAGAAAGCAGTGACTGTTGACTCTTCACAGTGATTGGCTGCAATATTAGAATTCTCTTAAATGATAGGGAATTGATTAGTGGTTACCTCATACCAATTTTGGAAAAGAGTTCAAGTTTTGCTGATGATTTCCAGTGGCACAAGCAAGAAATGACCCGGGTCATGTTAGTCTTGGAAAATAAGCTAACCTAAGCTTTGTTTGTATGACTAAATTGGTTTTGTCTGCTCAGGGAATTTTCAAGGCTGGTCTCCATTTGCTTTTTAACAAAAGAAAGGAAAGAAAGAAACAGGGTGGGAGAGAGAGAAAGAGAGAAGAAAACACCAAAAGCTCTGATCCTGATAGGTATACAATTAGCCCATAAACCTCTGGGCTTCTCTAGGCAACTACTCAAAAACCCCTTCCCCTAACCACTCTCATGCATCTCAGGCTGCCTTCTGTGATTTCCCCCCCAAAAGTTTAGGGGTTAGTGTTGGGTGAAGAACACAGAAAAAAAAAAATGACACATACCAAATTCAGGAAGAACCTGTTTTAGACACTGTCAGAACTGAAGACAGAACAGAAAAGGATCTCAAGGATTCAGTCCAGTGACCTCGTTATACAAAATGAAACCAAGTAAGCGCTGGGACACTGTTTTATCAGTCAGTTGAAGCTGCTATAATGAAATACCATATAGGGGTATCTGGGTGGCTCAAGTCATGATCCCAGGGTCCTGGGATCAAGCCTGTTGAGCAGGGGGCCTGCTTCACCCTCTTTCGCTGCCCTTCTTCCCTGCCCCTCCCCCCTGCTCCTACTCCTAGTACTCTCAAATAAATAAATAAAATCTTTTTAAAAAAATAAAAGAAATATCATAGAGACTAGGTGGCTTAAACAACAAAAATTTATTTCTCATGTTTCATTGTTTCATTAATGAAACATGAAATTAATCGGAGATTAATGTACCAACATGGTCAGTTCCCTTTCACACACACTTTCCTTGGTATCATACACACTTTCCTTGGTATCATACGCTGAGGAAGATCCCTTGTCTCTTCTTTTTTTTTTAGATTTTATTTATTTATTCATGAGAGACACAGTGAGAGAGGCAGTGACAGGCAGAGGGAGAAGCAGGCTTCCTATGGCGTGCCCAATGCAGGACTCGATCTTGGGACTCTGGGATCACACCCTGAGTGGAAGGCAGAAGTTCAACCACTGAACCACCCAGGCTCCTCTCTTTCTCTTTTTGTAAGAGCACTGATCTCATCATGAGGTTCTCACTCTCATGGCCTAATCCAACCCTAATTACCTCCCCCAAACCCCTCCTCCAAACACGATCAACATATGAATTTGAGGGAGACACAAACATTTAGTCTGTAGCAGACACTGAGACTCACCTGAGGACCCTGTCTCAGATATTCTGAAAATTGGTCTAATATAATTTCCACTGCAAGATGACCCAATACTTGTTATTCAAAGGGGCTAAAAAGTGAAAGAAACAAATAATCAGGGAATCCACTAAAATCTTATCTTTTGCTGGCATATAACTGAACTCTATCCCACCCTCCTCTTTTAAGGTGCTGAGCCATCTTGCCCCCATCCTCAGTTGATCTTTCCCTCTATTCTCTGAATTTTTCTTCCTTTAATTCCCATGACCTCATTCAACAACATCCCTAGTGCAATTCTTTTCACTGTCAAATGCTACAAAATATTCTACATTCATCATCTCCACTACTGTATTCTCATCTATTCCTTGACATAATAAGCATAGTGTGATCTGGTTTCCAGCTTTCTCACTCTTCAAAGGTAGAACTGAGTAAAATCACACAGTAGGGGATTGCAAATGTTATTAAAACTTCCATTATCTAATGCTCATAGTGACAGATTTTATGTATGTTGCTCAATTTATCCATCCAAAATAAACTGAAGATTATTTACATTTCAGAGAGGAGAAAACATACTGAAATATTATGTATCTTGTCCATTATTATTCAGTTTGTCTAATGATACAGATCATTGCTGCATATCATCTTTGTCTTATAATTCCTTTGTAACCTTCTTCCAAGTTACATTCAAAAAATATTTTTCCATAAATTCCTCATGATTTAATTAATTTCTCATTCTAATACACCAAATTTGCCGTCACTACTACTAAATCTAATGACCTCTTTTTCAATCTTGATTTCATTTTCTTTTTTATTTTTTTAAAGATTTTATTTATTTATTCATAGAGATGCAGAGTGAGAGAGAGAGAGAGAGAGGCAGAGATACAGGCAGAGGGAGAAGCAGGCTCCATGCAGAGCCTGACGTGGGACTCAATCCCAGGTCTCCAGGATCACGCCCTGGGCTGCAGGCTGCGCTAAACCGCTGAGCCACCGGGGCTGCCCTTGATTTCATTTTCTAATTAATTTCCATTTGATTAATTTCTGGCTTTGGGCATTATCAACTCTCAATCTATTCTGTATAGAGGGGCATTTAAGAGTGTTAGCTACAGCCAGACAGAACAGAGTTTGAACTTCATCTCTAACACTTACTAGGTATGTCTGACATTAAGTAAATTTAACTGTTCTTTACTTCATTCAACTCATTTTTAAAATTAGGAACATAACATATTCGAAGACTGTGGGGAGGATGACATGAAATAAAGTGTGTAAAGGGCTCAGTACAATGTCTCACACCTAAGCACTCTATTAAGAGTACCCTTTATTCCCTACTGAAATGATTACCTCTTTTGTCGGCCCTACCAATCTGATTTCTCTTTCTCAGCCTCTTATGACAGCATCTTGATTATATAATCCAGATTTCTGCCTTTGACTCTCATTTCCCTCACCATTATCCCAAAATGTTTTTATCCAGTCCATGGTTCACCTGCCACTTCTAAGCTGATTTTTTTAAGAATATAATTACATCTCTAAGTCTCACCTCTCCCCAGAAATTGGCCTGCCTGTCTAAGTACTCTTGCATGTCATTCTTTCTCAAATAAGGAATATGAAACCTAACAAGTTTAATAGATTATTTGTCACCTTTCCCCATCAAATATGCTCCCAGTTTCCAAAGAAAGAAATTACAGTCATCCAGAAATTTTCTCAATTCTTTACCAATTATCATCCAAATGTATTAATATGGAAAGCACATTCCTCATATCTTGGTTTTCCTATTAACATATCCCTAGCATTTTATTTCATGACCTCCAAATGTCACACTCACTGGGCAACTTGTTCTCCCAAAACATTTTGCTTTAGTATTCCTGAGCATCTTTGGCCATGCTGTTGGCTCTACTTCTTTTCCTGTCCAGTAAATTCTTTTTGTAATATTTTTAACTTTAAAATGCCATTGACTTCCTAAGACTTAATGGGGATTTCTTTTAGGTGCTTCCATTAACACTTTTCAAGTCCTCTTTATGTGATAGGATATTATAATCATTTGCTGTCCTTCTGTTTCCAGAAGTCTGATTATTTCTCACTTTTGTATACAACTAGATCTTGAAGTTCTTTGATACCAATTCATTGAGTATTAATTCATCCCCTAGTAATAATTTTTCCCTTTGGGGAAAAAACTAACTCACTCTTATATAAAATTTCTTAGAGTTTCCAGAAAAATTTTTAACAGAAAGTTGAGATTCGTTTTATAAAAGTATATATGTGCTATAATTACTAGCTAATGTTTACATTGCATAATACTTGATAAAAACAAAAGAATATGTCATGTATAAATTCTGAATAAAAATGATAAATTAACCCACTACCCAACTTAACTAGACCAAAACCCATGATTTTCAATCTTCGTTCCTTTTCTCTGTCATCCCCTGCCTTGCTCTCATCTATAAATACTAGTCTGAATTGTATATTCATAATTCCCTTTTTTAAAAGAAAGTTCTTTTACACATGTAAGTATCCTTGAACAGTGCTAAATTGTTTCCTAAGGTAGGAGGGATTTTTTGATCTACCACCAACATACCACCAATCTATGACTATTCCTACTGATTCTCATGTTTATCCATACTTGTTTAGTCAGACTTCCTAATTTTCACCAATTTAGCAAGTATAAACATGCCAACTCAATAAAGTCTTAATTTTAATGTCTCTGACTACTAATAAAGCTAATTCTATTTCTTTATTGATCCTTTGATTAAAATAAGAACTAATATTCTCTACCTGTTGCTTCTTGCTACCCAATGTGAGTTTTCAATACAGGACTATGATCTTGGTAAAGTATGATGTGATTAGTTTGGCAAATAACTCCAAAGTCTATGTGAATTAAAGGATCAATTGTCTTTTAACTAGTGGAATATAAGGAAAAAAGTAGTCAATTCAAAAAATAAAGTTACTCTATATTTCACCATTATCCAATTTTAAATCATAAAGGGTATTATAGAAACCCTCAAAGTCAGAATTTTTAAGTAATGAAATTTAGAGATTCTAATCCAACATGTTAAATTAATTATAAAATTGAGACACAGATCAAAAAATCTGATTAAGATCATAGAAAAATTGAGAGAATTAAAATCTATATCTTATTCCTGTTAGTCCAGGATTCTATATCATCCTACAGGATTCTATGCCAGCCTAAACTGGGACTGGTTTATAGTTGACTCAAAGAAAGATTAGAAATCTGTGAGCAGGTAGAGGTAATTTCAATATGTTATTAGTATTTTAGATCTGCTTTTGGCTATTGTTATATCTTCATTGTTGACTGATAAAAATAGGCTTCCTGCTGTCATGCGTTGTTTTGGAACAACACAAATAACTTCTCTGAAGGAATGTAAAATAAGAGATTCTGAAATAAATATTACAATAATAAAACTTTAGATCTACCATTAAAAAATGCATTTGGAAAAAAATGCGTTTGGTACAAAAATGTAAAGGCTTGTAATTACACCATATTTTTGCAATAAAAAGCTATTTTATGTAATTGTTCATATCATGATCTCATAGACTCTAAAAGAAAAAAAGGATTTCTTCTCTGACATGACTAAAATGGTATTGAAGGAGGATGTGGAATAAGAAGGAATATGTAATAAGCAATAACTTTCTGTGTAATAAGAAAGTGAGAAGCCAATTGAGCCTTCTAAAGTCACAACTAAGTTCATTATAATGTCAAGCTAATCAGTGCCTAATTCATTATATGCCAATATAAGATTACTTCTGCATTGCCTCAATGCTGTTGTTGTTTATTCTATGAAACTTAAGAAATTTATAGTAGGCATCATCATCTATAATTATAACAGATCATAATATCCAAACTGAAGATTTATCAGAACTGTAATTCAATGAAAGATAAAGAGAAATATGTAACAATGTAAAATAACTGTAAATAGAATTCACTTATTCTACTTTGCCATTAGTGAGACATTTAGTGGCATGACCTTCACCTTTCTGAGCCTAGTTTCCCCATACATAAAATGAGAGATTTATAACATGAATTGGGCCCTAAGGCATCTTAGTACTCTAAAAGTGTGTAAATCTAATAGATAATTCTAACTTTCGGGCAGCCCCAGTGGTGCAGCGGTTTAGCGCCACCTGCAGCCCAGGGCATGTATCCTGGAGTCACGGGATCCAGTCCCATGTCAGGCTCTCTGCATGGAGCCTGCTTCTCCCTCTGCCTGTGTCTCTGCCTCTCTCTCTCTCTGCATCTCTATGAATAAATAAATAAAATCTTAAAAAAAAAAAAGATAATTCTAACTTTCCAAATTGTACAAGACAACAATTGTACAAGTTTCAGTTTACCTGCATTTATCTATTTTGCACTGCTAAAGGGTTTTATTAAATTCTTAACATGTGGTGTTATATTGCTGTCAATGATTTCAATATATGTTTACAGGGTCATAAAATAATTGATTAGAATGAGTTACAGTTTAATACAAATCAAAAGAAAGACATCAATCTCTAAGCACAAAAAAACAGGAACTTCAATATCCTAAATTCTTTATTTCATTTTTGCACATACTTTTTCTAGCAGGCCCATACAAATTTGTAACCTTATGTACACCTAAATTCCTTTGACAATAAAATGTCTTTCCTTCCCAGTAAGCACTCTTTAAAATGAGTTTAGCACACCAGGGAGCACTTTTATCCATTCCCACAAGAAATTCAGTATCTTCTTCAAGACTTTATGATCCTCATATTATTTGCTGTTGAGCAGGCAGTAACAAGAAAATATTCTGAAATCTAATGTGTGTTTAGTTTTTTGTTTTCCTTGACTAGACTAAAGGTATGGGTTGGAAAATCAAATTTCAGCATTTACAGCTTTTATAGAGTCTATGTAGATTGTAATAAAGAAAAATCTGAAATTCATCATCTGTTTACTTAGGACACCAGGTAGAGTGTTCCCAGGCTTAGAGTTACTAAAATATTAATTTTTTATTGTAGACTGAGAAAAAAGAATTTTGATAGCCCCAGTATATGGGTAGACCATCCTGAATGCTTTGTCCTCCTTCTTGACTAGTAGCCTTACAAAGTAACAGATAGAGTATGGCGTTTAAGAATCTGAAGAGACTGAGCAATTAAGGTACACTTCTTTAAAATATCAAGTAAACCAGACAGACATTGGAACAGTCTGTTATTGCTGTTTGTTGTAAATATAACATAATAAATATATAAATATATTTACTATATATGTTAATTATATGTGATACTTATATAGAGAATTTAAATATATATAATATTGAGAACATGCTCCATAGCTGTAGTCACCTGTGGAGGTATATTAGATAATAGTAAATCTATGATTCTTAAAGGAGCCATCTCTATTATTTTTTAAAGCAATGGATATTTGAAGTAAATTATTCCAGAATCAGTCACTAAGTGTATAATTTGTAGCAAGAATGGAGGTCATAAAATGACATCATGTGTTATCAGATATTAACAATAGTGAGGCTGTTAAGAGTACAGGGTCTGGAGCCAGCTTGTCTGGATTTAAATCCCAGTTCCATTATATACCGGTTATTGGACCTTGGACAAGCTACTTAAGCTTTTTTTGGAAATCATTCTAAGGGTTTAAATCTGATTCCCCATCTTAAGCATAAGGGAGGACTATATTTCTCTATCTCTTACAAGATGAGCAAGAGATGTGGTGAGTTCTGGCCAATGACCTATCAGTAGAAAAGACATGTGCGTAGTGGGGCAGAGATCAATATGAGTTCCCCATGTTTTCTCCTTCCCAACACAGTGTCCCTCAACGTTAAGAAATGAGATAGAAGTGTTACAAGCAATGGAAATTTCATCAGCCTGGTCCTGGGTGACAGTACAGGGAGACTAACAGTGGACATGTAATATAAGCAAGAAATAAATCTTGGTTGTGTGAAGCAGCCAAGAGCTTGGAATTAACTTGTTATTGCAGCATGACCTTGCCTAATATATCTAATATATTCACTGTGTCTCAGTTTCCTCGTCTGTAACTGGGAATATAACAGCATCCAATTATTTTTATGGTTGTCAGCAAGACTTTATTGCAGTATAAAATCAATACAGTTTTTAAATTCCTATTAATAGTACTAGTTTGTGTACACCCTAGTACAGTTTATATATGCCAGCTTACTAGATTTTAGAGAACCTGTCATAAAATCCAGATTTAGTCAGCAGTGAGTTCACATTTCTGCAATGCATATCATCTCAAATTAAAAATAAAAGTCTCAAATTCTGCTGTAATATAAAATGGCTTTACCAGGATATATAATACTTTTGTCATGTGAAATATCTGTATCTTGACTGAAACATCCCAGTTTCTGACTTACTAATGATACTTTTTTTTTTTTTAAAGATTTTATTTATTCATGAGAGGCAGAGAGAGAGAGAGAGAGAGAGGCAGAGACACAGGCAGAGGGAGAAGCAGGCTCCATGCACCGGGAGCCCGACGTGGGACTCGATCCCGGGTCTCCAGGATCGCGCCCTGGGCCAAAGGCAGGCGCCAAACCGTTGCGCCACCCAGGGATCCCTAATGATACTTTTGATTTTTAGAAACAACATATTTTTTCTATTACACAAAGGAAATATAAGCCAGAGAAAAGGGAGAAGTAGGAGAGGGTAGAAAGACAATAGTGGAGACTAATAGACACTTCAGTACAAAAGGATTCTTCCGTAATGCTCCGATGATAGCTTTATATATCAAGATTTGGGATTGAAGACTACTTGAACACTGAGAGTGAAAAAAGAGTTTGTTTTTTTTTTTGCTACAGAAATTTAAGCTCTTTATAGACATACTTTTAGTTAATCTGCACAACATCAGAGAAAGGTATTATTTCCTGTACTTTGCAGATAAGAAAAATATACCATAGACCACAGGCAGAATAAAAGAGAGTCTCTCATTACCCAGAGGCATTTACTCTACTGGGGAAGCAACTCTAAGTTTTCATTTTCATTCAGTTGTTCATTTATTGCTCTCCCTCATGTTTTAAACTAGAGCCAAAAATGAAAAGAACAGTTTATCAAAGCAAAGAAAAAAAGGAAATATTTTCCCTGGAGGAGCAAAGTATATTTACATTATTGTCATTTTGCTGAACTCTGGGGAAGAATTTATTGACCAAGGAAAGGAACAAATGGATTAGCAGATCTCATGGGACCAACCATCTCTGGATGCTAGGAGGTCCATCTAGCAGAGATGAGAATGAGAATATGACATTGCCTATATTGAATCTGGCAAGAAAGAATTTCAAATTGCTTCACTAAACAAAGTTAGCCACACATTACATTTTAACTCGTAAGGGAATACTAATTACACTGTGTATGCTCACATTGGAGTACTACATAATACATACTATAGTCAAAGTACGTTAATGTTAATACACAATATTATGTTCATTAAAATTAAATAAATAGTGCTATGCAAGTACTGTATAACCAGACGAGTCTCCTGTGTTTAGAAATTTATTATCTGTGCTGCTAGTGAAACTTGAAGACATTTTAGAATATCTAATAAATAATTAAAATCTAAAATATTAGCATTTTTAGCCATTTGAAAATTATTAGTTAAACATTAACTATTTGTGTTACCATGATACTATACAGAGCTTGTTATTTAGTTGGGCAAATACAAGCCAAGTCAAAGCAAATAAGAAATTTACCAAGCATTTGAAAGAAAAAAATGGCACCATCACCTCTATTGTTTAATGAAGTCTATAAAGCAATAATAAAAACTACTCATTTCCCCCAAAATTAAAACATAAAAGAAATTTTCTATGTTCTCAAATTATTACCATTCTAGTAAAAACAATAATAAATGCTATTTGGAACTATCATATTGGAAATAAATCTTTATGTTATCTAGTAATGATATCACTGTAGACAAATGAGTATCCTCATACACTACAGGTGCTATTACAAACTACCAAAAAATTCTTGAGATATATTTACTGAAACATACCAGAAAACCTTAATTTTACACCCCATTTAAAACACATATCCAATATTTAGTAACGTAGTAGACAATCATAAATGTTTGCAAAGTTGTGGATGCTTCATTGAAAAGATATTTATATGCAATGCTGAAATAAGTAAAATGTTTATATCCACATGGCAAACCTATATGAGTAAATTTTATTCTGTCCAAAAATGATATAGAATATGTGAACACCTGCAAAATGATCATAACTTATTCCAGAAATCTAATTATAATAAAACTCCTAGGAATCAAAATTGACATGGATGAAGGCACCAAAAAAGTTGAATGAAAAAGGTTCCATATGCTGGACTGTGAAGAATAAGCATATTTTGAAAAAGCTAAGCAGACAGCATAGGACTTTTTAATTGGTGAAAAAGATATAAAAACAGCAATAATTATGTGGTATCGAAAATAAAAAGAATCATGGTCTAACTTGGGTGAAAATGAAGGATGGGAAGGAGAGAGAAAGGAGTGAATGGAACTATAACCTTTATAGCTAGCATTGATTGAACCTTACTCTGTGCCAGAACCGTGACAGGCTTTAAAAGCATTCACTCATTTAAATATGAACCACTAGTAGATAAGTACTCTCAGTCCTGTTTTACAAGACAAAATACATGGGGGTCAGAGAGTGCAGGTTCTGGGGCACACTGCCTCATTTCCAATCTCAGCTCCTTCATTACTGGCTGCATGATCTGGGGCAAATTCATGAGCCTCTTTATACCTCATATTAAAACATCCACAGTTAACAGTCCCTGGATATATGATTGTCATGAAACTTAAATGCTTTACCATGGATAGTGTTCCTGTGACAGTGCATGGCAAGTGGCAAGTGTTGATAATTTTCAACCCTTTTCATCAAATGGAAAAACTGACTCTTCAAAATTGTAAGTAAAACTCTAGGATATATCACCAGTAACTTGTAGAATGGGGGAAGCCAGGTCTGCAAAGCCTAGGCTCATAGGCACAATGTGGGCCCTTTGCCCCGACCTACAGGCTACCATGAAACGCCCTTCCATACCTTGGCAATAGGAAAAACACCTTCTTCCTGATCACAGAATCAGAGCAGAAGCATAAAACTGCTCTCCAGTGAAAACAGAATGGTTCCCGGTCATCAAGCTTGCTGTCATACCCTGAGAAAGGTATTTATGTGGTTTTTTTGTTTGTTTTTTTTGTCTTTTTTTTTTTTTTTAATAAAGCATGTGTTCATCAGCAGAGAGACCAACCAGCTTTGGAAACAATAAAAGGAGTATCCCAGAGGAAGTGTGCATTGAAGAGCGGTAACTGGAACTGAAGCAAATGGCTATGAGAATCCCATTTCCATTGGCTGCATAGTCCTGGACTCAGCCGGCTATGAATTAACATTTGACTCACTTTATAGTTTGATTCTCCTAGTTCTTTTGCTTCCCACTTAGATCTGTCTTCAGAAAAGAATACACTGACCATGCCACAGAAGCGTGAAAGTCTTTGTAACAGTTATATTTTCATTGCACATTGAGTTTCTGCACCAATCTTGTACATATGGTTCACTTAAGTTGGCCTTATATTTCATTATCTAAACCACAGTATTTTAGAGTGAAAGAAGGTACTTTTTTATCAATGCCCTAAGACAATAGGCTAAAAGGGACTTAGGAAATTGGGACATATAGCTAAGTCAATATAAGTTAAGCATTAGATTTTAAAATACTCCATCTCCTCTCCTTCCCAAAATTAGATTTTCAGCCTGTGCAACTATGTAGCATACCAATATATAGTGCCCGAGTTAAGGTATGCTTGGAAGGTTTTTAATATGGCTGTGTGGGGGTGCCTGGCTGGCTCAGTCAGTAGAGCATGCAACTCTTGATCTTGGGGTTGTAAGTTCAAGCCCCATGTTGGGTATAGAGATTACTTAAAAATAAAAGAAAAAAATCTTTAAATGTGGCCGTGTGATCTTGGATAACATATATAAATCTTTAAACTCTACTGTCCCTATTTTAAATTGGAAACAATAATTCCCATCTGATAGGACTGTTGTGAGAATTTATGTACAACACACACATATGTACACTCAAATACACATATAAATATATGTGTGTCTATATATGTGAATATGTATATACAGTCAACCCTTGAATGACATGGATTTGAACTGCATAGATACACTTATGCGTGGATTTTTTCAGTAAACAGCTACAGTATAGTGTAAATGTATTTTCTCTTCCTTATGATTTTCTTAATAAAATTTTAGATCCTCTAGCTGACTTTATTGTAAGAATACAGTATATAATACATATATGAAATATGTGTTCATTGATTTTTTTTTATGCTTATTGGTAAGGCCAGTAGTTAAGTTTGAGGGGAGTCAAAAGTTATACATGGATTTTCAATTGCATGGGTGGAGGGGGTCAGCCCCTGACCCCTGTGTTGATCCAGAGTCAACTGTATATCTTAGTTCAGTGAATGCTCAAAAACTGATGGCTGTTATTATTTCCTTACCACTCTAGTTCAACTCTCTGAGGCCCCTTGTGAGATAGGTTGCAGACTTTTCTCAGGCGACAATGCTCTGTACTGCTGTGTGATTTCTTTTTTTTTTTTTTTTTAAGATTTTATTTATTTATTCATGAGAGACATACAGAGAGAGAGGCAGAGACAGAGGCAGAGGAAAAAGCAGGCTCCATGCAGGGAGCCTGATGTGGGACTCGATCCCAGAATTGCAGATCATGCCTGAGCCAAAGGCAGACACCCAACTGCTGAGCCACCCAGGCATTCCCTGCTGTGTGATTTCTTGTACTTCAGTATCTGCTATGTTCCAGGAATGGTTAGCTCTGTATGTATTGATAGGGTGAAAACAAAACTATGCCTCTCAGTTTTGCCTTCTCTCAACAAATGACAAGATTAGTTGTTGGTTTCACAATATTTATAAAGTAAATATTCACAAATCGGTAATCAGTATGTTTATGAGCATGGATATTTCTGTTCTGTGCTAAAGGTACCATCCCATGTTACATTATTTGACCTAGAACAGGCCATTTTGAATGAAAAGGAGTAAGTATCCTTAGGGAGGGACTTCAGTGTCACCTGGGAGAAAGCTTTTTTCAACTGTAGATGACTTCTGGTAACAGGAGAAGTTTTGGATGTATAGAATTTGGGGACTTTAGGAGTGGCATCAGGAAGGCTAGATATAGAAAGAGATGACTAGAATTAAAATGGGAGGGCTTCCCAGTGAGTGACTAGAAGGAAATAGAATCTTTGGTGAAACCTATAGTTAAATGGTGAGAAGAGGAAATCCAACAAAGTCAATAGAGGTCAGAGGTATTAGATATGAAACATACTTAAGTGTAGTGTCACAGAGTTGGGAAAAGTGGACTATGAACATGTAAAGTCAAGGAAAGTGGGCTATAAATACACAAAGGCAATGACAATAAAAAGGGTCAAGCACCTTTTATGTTGTTTTTACTGTCCTTCAGCGTCTGATGATGTCTAAGGATATGCTGCCTAATTGCCAAAATCTACTGGAGAGAAAAATATAAAGGTGACTCAAGATAGCTAGTATTTTTTTTATTAACAGTAAGTAGAAGTGAAAACCTATCCTTTTACAAAAAAAAAAAAAAAAATTCACTGCTGCTTTGATTGCAGTATTAAGAAGTTAAATGTAGGCTGTGGTATAACACCATAGATAGCCAGACTGGCCATGATGTAGATTCCAAGGATCTGTTCATGTCTAGCCTAGAAGAACCTCACTTTCATATACACAGTTATGTGGAAATGGCACCTGGACTCAATCTTGATCCAGAAATAACACAAAAATGCTAAAATATTCATGTGCACAGCTAACAAGTCTATCTTAGGTTTTTTTCAGCTTTATGACTAGTATAGGTTGTGTGTCAAATGCCTTTTATGATCATTACTTAATCGTTTAACAAGCTCTGACATGACTCTAATAGATTTGGGTGTTTTTTTAATGTATTGAAATATGGAGGTGGAAATATTCTTTTTGTTCAAGAAAGTACATCATATATTTCCACATGTAAAGTAAAAAAAATTGCTTCTATAGAGAATATATGTCATGCTTATGGCACATTCAAGACATTTTTAATCCTTTCCATTTAGAGAAAAATATCATATAAAAAGTTTGCTTCCCACACAAATCAATTTTTTTCTTTTTATCCTTTTTCTCTTTCTAGCTTTCTTTTCCCCTTTGTCCATGAGTGTTAAATTGCACAAAATCTAAATTCTGGGTAATGACAAATATTAATCTAGTAATAGTCACCTTATCTACATTTATCTCATTTTAAACCCTAAAGGCAGGTAGAAATATTTAAAATAAAGTTAATAAAACAATTTTGTCATTAAAAGTTTATCCATAAAGAGAGAAAAAACTATACTTATTAATATTGTATTTTAAATCAAGTTAGTACCAACTTGACAGGATTTAAATATCACCTATAATTAAGAATTAGGTAGCCTTTAGAATATTTATTATTTCATTATCAATAAGCATTATTACTTTCACCAAATAAATGTCTCATTGGTGGGCGCCTGGGTGGCTGAGTTGGTTAAGAGCCTGCCTTAGGCTCAGGTCATGATCCCATAGTCCTGGGATCCAGCTCCACAATGAGCCCCACATTGGGCTCCCTGCTCAGCAGGGAGTCTGGTTCTCCCTCTCCTGCTTCGTCTGCTCACTTTCTCTCTCCGTCAAATAAATAAATAAAAAATCTTTTTTAAAAAAAGTCTTATTGGCATATAACTTCAGACCATTAATGACTTCCTTTTCTTGATAATCAAAATAAAGAAGAAACTATGCATCATTTCATAAATATGACATTTACATTTTGTCAATAATTGTCCAATTTTCCTACAAGTTTGGTATTTTTTAATGATCCTGTTGCTATCACATTCTATGCATTGTTTATAACGTGCACATATTCAATACTCAATATGTGTGCTTATTTCAGTGAATATATAGGAGAAAGATTCACCAACCTTAAAATAAACTACCTCAAATTTTTCTTGTTCAGTCCTAGCTTGGCCACTTTCCAGCTGTGTAACCTCAGGCAACCTACTTACCCTCTGAAATTCTCAGATTCTTTATCTTTAAAATGGGGTCATTATTAACTTGCAGGGTCCTTGTGAAGATCAGAGCTAATGCTCACCATGCACCTGGCAAAAGTTAGGTGCTCAGTAATTGGTAGATGTTAGCAGTAAGTGAAATTGAGGTCAGCAATCCCTACCCTCTCCCTAAAAAGATAATCCAGAAAGAAGCAGCTAGCGATCATAGTTCTGCACCATGAAAATGTTGACTTTCTACGTCACTGAAAAAGCCTTTCATTGGCCCTGCAATACTAGCTCAGTGCTTTCATATACCACACACCCTGGGATCAGAGCCGTCACGCAGGTTTTAACAATCCTACCTTAGATTCAAAGAATCAGATAAAAAGAGATGTTGTAAAGCCAGGCTAAAGATCTGTCGATCTGTGTAAAAACATTACCTGAGCACAAATTTTCATGAAGCTTTTCCAAATGTAACACTTCAGCCTGCGAGTGAAGAACTGGCATCTGAAGAACACGGGGCATGGGATCAGTGCCCTAAAATAAAACGTAAAATGATTTCTCTCCTTCAATGGATTTGTTTTGCCCCTGACCTAATTTCTATGCTAATTTATAGGGCTTATGATTAGTTTATCCTCTCACAGCCCATACCTCTGCCTTCTTTCTAGTCTCCCAGGGTCTGACTCCGGGAAGTAAGGCACACTGTCATCGATAAACTGCATTCACTGAACTGTTCATTATTCAGCCACTGCTGATCCACTTTGTGGATTTTCCACGCCTTTCATTTTGTCTCCTCCTCAATCCTACTACCTTTCTTTTGATGATTTCACTGCTCATTATCACCTCTACCAGAAGTGAGAAGAAAGAATGTGAAATTTAAATGAGTTGGAAATGACTTTTAAAATTTATTTTGAGGATAAGGAGAGAAAGTTGAAAATGTGAGCTAAAATTAGGCCTGGGGTTTTCTGATGACTTTGCCTAGCTATACTTATCCCTGTTAAAGTGAGGCTAATTAAGTTCTGAAAATAAAAGAACTGCTCTACCCTACTAACTGTTCTACCCTACTCTACCCTTCCTATTGGAATATGTGGGGAAAGAGGAGAAATGTAAGATCCATTTACACCCAGTTTTCTAAAACAAAAAGAAAGTATCAGTATAGTCTAATGCTTACAAAAGTCACATAAATTGCACAGTTCAGTGTTAAATGTTTTAGAAGACAAGTTTGTATTATACTAAATTATCTTATTTGCATCCTTTTGTACAAGTAGTATAAATAGTATATTTATTTACTAAAGTAATTATACAGCTTTTTTTAGCAAAAGAACCGATCTGGTAATTTCCTATTAGCTGCACAATTAATCTCTGAGCTGTGTAGGAAAAATGCAAGTAGGCTTTTTTTTTTTTAAGTTTAATATACTTGAACAACAATTTACCTAAATTAAAGCCCCCCCCCCCCCCGACAGCCACCCTTTTTCCTCAATTTTTCCAGGGGTTTTAGTTACCCATGGGCAGCTGTAGTCTAGAAGCAGATGATCTTCCTTCTGACATGTTGTCAGAAGGTCAACAGTAGCCTAATGCTAGGTCACAGTCCCCGTGCCATTCTGTTCACCCCTCACTCCACCTGATTGTGTAGATGTCTTATCATCTCACGTCATCACAACTAGGGTGAGTACAGAATGGTAAGATTTCTGAGAGAGACAGAGAAAGGCCATATTCACATAACTTTTATTACAGTATATTGTTAAAATTGTTCTACTTTATTGTTATCATTGTTAATCTTTTATTGTACCTAACTTATAAATTAAGCTTTATCAAAGGTACATATGTATAGGAAAAACAGCTCTCAGTATGATGTATGGCTTCAGGCATCCCCTGAAGGTCTTGGAACATAAGCCCTGCAAATAAGGGGGAGCTACTGCAGTATTGTTTCTTAAACATATTTGTAAATTGGAAAAATAATATAAAATAACTGACTAGTACATATAGCAATGTTTAATATCAAGGCTTTTGGAAGTCAAGGGTGGTAAGAAAATAACTGTTCTTTTTCTAAGTTATCCTCTAACATCAGATCCAATCCTGAGGCCAAAATCTACTATTCCAAGAAATAGGAGTATTTTTAAGACTTGAATTAGTTATGCACCACTTATCTTGCTTTCAACTAATGTATAAAATGAGGGTTAGCTGGGCAATCCATAAAATTACTTAGAACTTTTCAGGACTTTCAAGTACACACAATAAATCTACACACAAAATGTATTCTAAGTCTACAAGTTGTAAGAAGAGTGAAGCTAGTCAGACACAGAAGAGTTTGTGTTTCTGTATATATATGTTTAGAACATAGTAACTGACTAAAGAAGTTCTTACTTCAAAAAGGCATTATATAGCAAATCTATGCCTCCAATGTTTTTCCTACTGTATTTGAGTGATTAATGTTTGTTGGCTTGAAATATATCTAAATGTATATAGGCCCTAGATCCGTCTATTCAGATGAGAAGGGCGTACCAGAACAGAAAGAATGTGAGCTTTGGAGGCCACAGATATTGATACGCATGTGACTTAGGTCTGTAAAATTGAAATAATGATACCTACATTGTAAAATTGTTATGAACAGTAAGCAAATAGACATGTAAAACACCCAGTAGCATGTTTAAAACATAAGTGACAATAAATGGTCAATTTTATTATTTTTCAAATATTGCATTGGTTTTATAAATGTGATCAGCTCTCAGTCTTGATTGTTGGATCAGAAAAGGAATGTGTGTGTGTGTGTATAAACATGCATTCCATACACACATATTATGTAAAAGAATATATGTATAAAATATTGTATATACATGCATATTTAATTACCTATTTATATTATTTTATATTATACTGAATTTTTATATCTTATATTTTATACTATTTATATTTATGCATATATAATAAACATCATATATACATACATCTAAGTCATCTAAAAGGACTGCTAATTTCATATATTAACAAGCAGAAATGGAATAATCTTAAGGTCATATTATAAATTTATACCTATTCTCAATCTTGAATTAATTAGAGCATTTATAGAACTATGGTTCAAAATAGGTTTAAATATCTGTGTATATATTTTAAATACTTTAAATAGTTCAAAATAAAAGCTACCTGGAAAACATAGTTACCTCAAATATTTTTAAAGTTTTAGGGTATATTTGATAAATGTACAAAGTTTGAAGATGATATCCTGATGGACACTTACAAGCATGCTCACACTTCATAAAGAGATAAGACTACAAGGAGAGAACCTTGCAGTAAATGAGAATTATTATTAACTTTCAGGGATGTCATGCAGAAAATAATTATCTAACCTGTGTATCATTATTTAGTGTCTGTTAATGACAGATATTAGGGAAGCTATTTAATGAATATAAGTCCTTGTAGAGTGTAGGGGTGTATTTACGGGAAATTTGAAACAGAGAGGTGTGATTTCTTACCTAAAGTCACACAGTATCCTAGCAATAACCCAGAAAACCCAGAGAATCCAAATTTCCTCACTCTGCTCAGTGTACCATCTATTCTTATCAAATTGTTTTCCTTTTCTATAGGAAAAATAGGCTTGGGAGGTATATAATCTAACTATTCTTCTATATCAATTTTTATAAAACACCTGGGAAGCAAGCCCAGTGCAGTTGAGACATCTGAGAAGTTCATAAGTATTATTTTCAAGGGAGGAATAGAACAGAAGCTCTCCAGGTCATCTTTAGAAAGAACTATGTGACACCAGATGGCAGGTCACAGGGCTGGCATCATAAGGAACAAGAGTCTGGGAATGTTTTCACTGTAGCCAGGATGAAGGTATGGGAGAAAAAAGAAGGGTATTTGGTCTGTTTTTTTTTTTTTTTCCCTGAGGCCAAATTACAGTGTAACCCTGCATGAAACCTCTGCTTAGATCTTCAAAAAGGAAAGATAATAACAAGTACCTCAGTTAACAGTTTGAATTGTGACCTGAAGGTTTTACCTCAAATTGTCCCAAGGTCTTCCAGTTTTGATGACAAACTTCCATCCAGGGACTTTGCAATCACAAAGCGACAGGAGTTATTATTGTCATTCTAAGCATTATCTCCAGAATGTTTAACTTCTGCGTTTCAACTTACATTATAATTCATATGACCATGCTTTTTAGAAACTCTAGAAATATTATATTACTAAATTCTATGTATTACAGAATACATAGATTTCGTTTCTTGCCTACTTCATGAAGCGTAAGAGGAACACTTAACCTTTTCATAGAAACCAGCTGGATATGGTCAGAAGACCAAAACTCTGCTGGGATGTGGGATGGGGACACTTGAAAATGGTACATCTGTGCCCAAAGTATCCACTGCAAATTAGAGAAAGAAAGAGTGCAAGAGTCCAGGGAGAATTAAAGGTTGTCCTCAAAATAATTACAAAGAGGTGATGTCACTTCAATTGGATCGTCTTCGTAAACTACAGCTCCTGTGTAGTGTCATTGTAAGCAAAGGACAAATTAGGAAGAGAGATTTTATATCTTCACCAAAATAAAAGGTGAGTGATTTTAACTTATTGGAGAGGACATGAACTGTGAGGGGGATATACAGTGTAGCACTGTTGCTGTTTGTAGAGATGTAAAATTAATTCAGACAGTGGGGGGCACCTGGGTGGCTCAGCGGTTGAGCATCTGCCTTTGGCTCAGGGCATGATCCCGGGGTCCTGGGATCGAGTCCCACATTGGGCTCCCAGCATGGAGCCTGCTTCTCCCTCTGCCTGTATCTCTGCCTCCCTCTCTGTGTCTCTCAAGAATAAATAAAATCTTTATATATAAAAAAATTCAGACAGTGGGCCCTGCTTGCATGTATTCTGACTGCTGACTTACTGCCTGCCTCTGGCCATGTGCCCCAAACTTCCAGAAGCTGTGGGTATTGTGTGAAGACACAAATTAAACGCATTTTAGAAGGAGCTTGATACTGATTTTTGGAGTCAGATATGTTTCAACTACAGATCCCTCGGTAAACATTTACCAATTATGGTAAAAGTTCAGCTGTAGGGCAGAGTCAGCTGCTGAAGAAGAAGAGATGTACGTGTGCTTGATCACTTCCCGGACTGCTTTATCAGCTGTAGAATGGCTTCACACCCACGTGTACGTGTTGCTGTGTGTGTTCACCTCTTCGCAGCCCTCCAATTTCACTGTAAAGAGCTTAAAGGAGTTAATTTCATAAATCAGATCCATGTCATAAGCTAGATACGTATAATAGGGAATTTTGCTTGTGGACTCCGCGGACGGTCGCATTCGTGCAATAAGAAACAGTTACACAGACCGAGTGTTTTGATGTAGGGTGTTGTCCGTTGCAGGACTCCGTGTCTCTAGAATTAACAGAGATGAAGAGATAATAGGAAGGAGCTAAACAATTGGTCCCCCTCCCCCCCCCCCCCCCCCCGCCCAATTCATATTCTAGTTAGTATACGGTAGACTAGGAAAATTAAAGTGGTTCCTATGTAAAGCACAGGATGTCAGATCCTTCTCTGACCCAAAAGGAAGATTTTTCTATTCTGGGCCCAGCCACTAAATATGCAGTGGGGAGGAATTTTTTTTTTTTTTTTTTTTTGTTCAGGGCAGTGCAGAGGCTATGTGGAAGCCCAGGCATGAAGAGAAATGTCTACTCAGGGAAAAGGTCAATGGCCTTTTCCATTATTTATATGGCACCCCACAGATCAAAAAGTGTTTCACAGACTTAATGTATTGGAGTCTCTCCCCAGTCCTGATTTTATAAATGAGGAAACAGCTCTGGTGGCAACGTAGTGTGACAGTCTGAGGAAATAATCTCAGCATTTTTTTTTTTTTTTTGCACCACACCCCTTCAGGGTTCCTTTCGAAAGGGCCACTTTTCCCAGGAAGAAAAAAAAAGGGATAATTTGAAAAGTAACAATTTTTTTTTTTCCTACCTAAGGCTTCAGGCCCCCCCTCAGAGAAGTCGGTGCAACCTGCGGGCCGGCAGAACCCCTCGGGTCAGTCTCCCCACAGCTGCTTCCACACCGCCGCCGCCGCCGGGCTCCCTCCCGGGGCCGGAAGCCACGACCCGCCTCTCAGGTGCAGACCGCGCGGCCGGGACACCCAGAACCCCCCGCGCGCTCTGCCGCCGCCGCCCGCGAGGACGCGGGACGAGAGCACGTCGAGGCCCTCAGCGACGCCGCGGCGCTCGAGCTGCCTTTTGGGCTCAAACCACCTTCAAAGAGAGTTTTAAGTCCCTTCGCTCCGCAGAGGAGCGCGGATTCCCCCGCCCCCGCCCCGCCCCCGCCCCTTCCCTGTGCAAACCCCGCTCGGTTGCAAGTGTCTCCGAAGAGCTGGTGGCAAAGCGAAGCGTTTTGGGGCTCGCGCCTGCGGCTGCTCGGTGGCGCCCACTTCCCCCCTCTCCCTCTCTCCAGCGGATCTACGAGCAGGCTTCTTGATTGATGCGGATTCTCCCTCCCGCGCCCGCAACCTGTGGACTCGGGCTGCGACCGGCGAGGCTGGTGGGCGCGCGCGCCGCGGGGCCCGGGCCGGGTGGCGCCTCCCGCGGCGTCCGGCCCCAGCCCGTGCCCTCGGGCCCCGCGCCCTTTCCGCACCCCCCAACGCCCGTTAGCCCCCGTCCTTAATTGACGAGCCGGTGACTATTGGCTGAAGTTCCCCCAGCGATTTGCATGAACCGAGAGGGAGTGTCTTGTGCCGCCCTCCGGTCAGGAGCGCGCCGACCGCAGCCGCCCTGGGAGTGCGCGGCCGAGGGAACGCGCGCCGCTCGCGGGCCCCGGCTCTGAGCTGGCGCCCGGCGACCCGGCACCCGCGCCTGGATATGGGGCGTCTAAGTCGTCCCAGGAGCAGCCGCAGCCGCAGCCGCCTGCCGGTAAGGGTTGGGGTCCGGGAGCCCTGCAGCCCCCCGCCCGGTTGCGGCGGTGCCGCGCGCGAGGCAGCTTTTGCAAAAAAAAAAAAAAAAAACCAAAAAACAAAAACAAAAACAAAACAAAAAAAAACCTCTCCCCGGAATCCAAACTTCACGCGAAGGCTGGAAGGGAGGGAAAAGGAGTTTTGGGGGGTTAAGGTGTCTTAGCACGAGATTGGCAAAGCCCTTGGGTCGGGAGAGTAAGTTTCCGAAATTGAAATGTAGGCAGATGAGGTTGGGGCTGGGGGGGGGCTCGATCCACTGGAGATACTGGGGCGCGGGGATTCTTTCTTGCTGTCGGCACCTGCCCGGACTGGCCGCTGTAATGGACAAATTGTTTTTGCGTTAAGCATTTTCAGCGTCTACTTCTGGTCGCTCGGGGGGCCGGGTGGGGGGGTGGTTAGTGAGGGCTTGATAAGAGGTGGAGATCCGGATCCTTCCGATTTGACACTAGAGGAGAGCCAAAATGAAAATCACTTCTCTGACCTAAAGTGTTTATTTAATTGGGGGGGGGGGCTGGTTTGGAAGGGAAAGCACCTCTACGTTTTCCATATTATTATTACTATTACCGATGTTGTTGTTGCTGCTGCTGCTGCTGCGGGGGGTCTCGTATTCAGGGATGCGACCCACGTCGCGTTCCGGAGACCTCAGTGGTAGAAACGTTTCACTGGGAAGTCAGTTGATGAATTGCCGGCCCTGGCTCCCCCCAGCCTCCCCCCTCTCGGTAGCCTCCCCGTGGCTTCCCCGCGGCGTGGCGCAGTCCCGGAGTCGGGGGCCTCCAGTCTTGGCGTGTGTTTCCAGGGATGCTCTCCGGCTCGGGAGGGGGCTGATGGAGAGCGGCGGGGGGCGGGGGGGGAGGGGAGGCTGGAAAGGGAACAGAAAATGTAAGTTTGGGCGACAATGTTGCCCCTTACACTTCTGCCTTGCAGCAAGTTTCCTCCTCGTCGCCCCTCTCCGACTGCAGGGGTTGCCCTTGGTAACGGGGATGGGGGCAAAGACGATGACCCAGCCGCCCGGGTTTCGGACCCCAGCCCCCGTGTTCCCGCGCGGCTGTAACGAGCCTTCTCCCCCCACCCCCCCCTTGCAGCATCTGTTCCTGCTTTTCCTCTTCGTGGGACCCTTCAACTGCCTGGCGAGTTACAGCCGGGCCACGGAGCTTCTGTACAGCCTGAACGAGGGACTGCCGGCGGGGGTGCTCATCGGCAGCCTGGCCGAGGACCTGCGGCTGGTGCCCCGCGCGCCCGGGAGGCAGGACCAGCTGTCGCAGCTGCCCGAGCGCGCGGTCGCGGAGCGCAACCCCCCTCTCTCCTTCAGCCTGGCCTCCCGGGGACTGAGCGGCCAGTACGTGACCCTCGACAACCGCTCCGGGGAGCTGCACACTTCTGCCCAGGAGATCGACCGGGAGGCCCTGTGTCTCGAAGGAGGTGGGGGAGCTGCCTGGGGCGGCAGCATTTCCATCTCCTCCTCCCCTTCCTCGGACTCTTGTCTTTTGCTTTTGGATGTACTGGTCCTGCCTCAGGAATACTTTAGGTTTGTCAAGGTGAAGATCGCCATCCGGGACGTCAATGACAATGCCCCGCAGTTCCCCGTTTCCCAGATCTCTGTCTGGGTCCCGGAAAATGCACCTATAAACACCCGGCTCGCCATAGAGCATCCTGCCATGGACCCAGATATAGGCACTAATGGGGTGCAGACCTACCGCTTACTGGACTACCATCGCATGTTCACCCTGGATGTGGAGGAGAACGAGAATGGGGAGCGCACTCCCTACCTCATTGTCATGGGACTATTGGACAGGGAGACCCAGGACCAGTACGTGAGCATCATCATAGCAGAGGATGGTGGGTCTCCACCACTGTTGGGCAGCGCCACCCTCACCATTGGCATAACTGACATTAATGACAATTGCCCTCTCTTCGCTGACTCACAAATCAATGTCACTGTGTTTGGGAATGCTACAGTGGGCACACCGGTCGCAGCTGTCCAGGCTGTGGATAGAGACTTGGGAACCAATGCTCAGATCACCTACTCTTACAGCCAGAAAGTTCCACAAGCGTCCAAGGATTTATTCCATCTGGATGAAACCACCGGAGTCATTAAACTTTTCAGTAAGATTGGGGGAAGTGTTCTGCAAACTCACAAGCTCACCATCCTTGCTAATGGGCCGGGCTGCATCCCTGCTGTGACCACAGCCCTGGTGACCATTATCAAAGTTATTTTCAGACCACCTGAAATTGTTCCTCGTTATATAGCAAATGAGGTAGATGGTATTGTTTACCTGAAAGAACTAGAACCCATTAACACTCCAATTGCATTCTTCACCATAAGAGATCCAGAAGGTAAATACAAGGTGAACTGCTACCTGGACGGTGAAGGACCATTTAGGTTATCACCCTACAAACCATACAATAATGAGTATTTGCTGGAAACCACAAAACTAATGGACTATGAGCTACAGCAGTTCTATGAAATAGCTGTGGTGGCCTGGAACTCTGAGGGATTTCATGTCAAAAAAATTATTAAAGTGCAACTTTTAGATGACAATGACAATGCTCCTGTTTTCCTTCAACCCTTGCTGGAACTAACTATTGAAGAAAATAATGCACCCAATGCCTTTTTGACTAAGCTGTATGCGACAGATGCTGACAGTGGAGAGAGAGGCCAAGTTTCATATTTCCTGGGACCTGATGCCCCATCATATTTTTCCTTAGACAGTGTCACAGGAATTCTGACAGTTTCCACTCAGCTGGACCGAGAAGAGAAAGAAAAGTACAGGTACACAGTCAGAGCTGTTGACTCTGGAAAGCCACCCAGGGAATCAGTAGCCACTGTGGCTCTCACAGTGTTGGATAAAAATGACAACAGCCCTCGGTTTATCAACAAGGACTTCAGCTTTTTTGTGCCAGAAAACTTTCCAGGGTATGGTGAGATTGGGGTAATTAGTGTAACAGATGCCGATGCCGGACGAAACGGATGGGTTGCCCTCTCGGTGGTGAACCAGAGTGATATTTTTGTCATAGACACAGGAAAGGGCATGCTGAGAGCCAAAGTCTCTTTGGACAGAGAGCAGCAAAGCTCCTATACTTTGTGGGTCGAAGCTGTTGACGGGGGTGAGCCTGCCCTCTCTTCGACTGCAAAAATCACAATTCTGCTTCTTGATATCAATGACAACCCTCCTCTTGTTTTATTTCCTCAGTCTAACATGTCCTACCTGTTGGTACTGCCTTCTACACTTCCCGGCTCCCCAGTTACAGAGGTCTATGCTGTTGACAAAGACACAGGCATGAATGCTGTCATAGCTTACAGCATCATTGGAAGAAGAGGTCCTCGGCCTGAGTCCTTTAGGATTGACCCTAAAACCGGCAATATTACTTTGGAAGAGGCGCTGCTGCAGACACACTATGGACTCCATCGTTTACTAGTGAAAGTGAGCGATCATGGTTATCCAGAACCTCTCCATTCCACAGTCATGGTGAACCTGTTTGTCAATGACACTGTCAGTAATGAGAGCTACATCGAGAGTCTTTTAAGAAAGGAACCAGAAATTAACATAGAGGAGAAAGAACCACAGATCTCAATAGAACCAACCCATAGGAAAATCGAGTCTGGGTCCTGTGTGCCCACCCTCGTAGCTCTGTCTGTAATAAGCTTGGGTTCTATCACACTTGTAACAGGGATGGGCATATACATCTGTTTAAGGAGGGGGAAAAAGCACCACAGGGAAGACGAAAATTTGGAAGTACAAATTCCACTCAAAGGAAAAATTGACTTGCATATGAGAGAGAGGAAACCAATGGCTATTTCTAATATTTGATATTTTCTTGTGAATAACACAGAACTGTTTTAACTGGCTTTGGGTAGTCTTCATCACCTAAACAAGAGTGTGTAGATGACAGTTCCAATGAAGAACAACTAATTTATAACTTGTACTATATTGTAAATAAGCTGTTTACAGGTTTTTAAATTCGAAATCAGAGGTTATAAAATGTGTACAGCATTTTTTAATGAAAATTAGTACTAACAGCTATAGAACTGTTATAAATATATATATATATATATATTTAAAAAAAAAAAAAAGCTTGGACATGATTTGCAGCTTTCATTCACCAAGCAGATTGATAGAACCTGGGAATAAGGTAAGAAATGGTACATTGCTTTTTTTTTTTTTTTTGGTGGAAAAAGTCCTTTAACCACAAGAGGGCATCAGCTGCTCCTTTGCAGGGAACTGTTTTGAGGTATTGTACAGGACAGTTGTTGTACATGAAATTAGTGAAAGAGTATATTTTAAATATATTGTTTTTAACATTTAAGAAATATGAAATTGAAATAAATTGAATTTCACTGCACTTCAATGTATGATATTGCAAGAAAGGAAATGCATCCGTAAGCAGAATGTTTATTACCTCACCAGTACATCATGTATAGTTTGAAAGAGAAAGCATTACCAAGAAGCGCAGTTTCTTTTTAGCAAGGGTGAAGGCATTGCCATGTGTTAAAGATTTGACCTGCTGAAGAGTCTTTCACTTTCTGTGTACTCAAATTGCTTTCTGTTCCCTGTACCACTGCACTTGCTATTATTACAGGGGAAATGTGTATATTCTCCTTTTAAAGACATTGTAACTAGAAATTGTGTCCAAGGAAAACAGCCAGGAGCAAAGAAATGTTTCAATCCTTAGGTGCTTCCTAGGTGTTCACGACATTTTAGTGCTTTGACAACTTGTCAGTAGTACTTTCTACTTGGGTTATATTTTAGGTTTTCATGCGCTTGAACTCATTTATCACAGGAGAAAATAAAAATCATGTTAAAGCAGAATTATTCTAGAAGCTAGTGTGTACATCACCGGTTGTTTTAGTTGAGCCCTTTATAGAAAAGTTATACTTATCTTTTTGTTGTTGTTTAGGTTTGTTGGCTACCATTTCTGGCTTCCTTTCTTTGGCTTTGGATTAGGTCCAAGAGTTTATTTGTAAGCCCAGCAGCAGATTTCTTTGATAACTTCGCTTTTACTGAATCCTTTGCAATGAAGCAAGCTGGTTCCTTAGTGATTGATCTCTTTCACTTCATTGTGTGAGCTGGGAATTTTATTTTATACGAGAGCTATAGCAAAATATCTGTATACACAAGGAATGTGTTTAGCTTAAACTGGATCATTCTACTTCTTGGCATCACGTGTCTGTACTGTACCAAACGTGTTTATATGTCTGCAAATTAAAGGTATATATTTTCATAATTTCTTTCTCATTTTTTCCATCTTATATTTGGACATGGGCTTGTTCTTTCACTGAAGTGCCTGCTATTGGCATTTGTTTGCTTCTAGAGGTAAATGTGGGTAAAGTGCAAATATTCTGTTTGCTAAAGTTTATATTAAACTAATTAATTACTCAATTAAACATTGGGTAAATCATTTCATATGTGTGTAGACATAGACGTATATATATATACATAATAGTATGCCTATATGTTTGACAGGAGTTCATATGAAAATTTATACCCAGGCATGTCCACACGCATATTAATTTTTGGTCTAGTATCAACTATAGACATTCGCTTTACTACATACTTATAACCAATCCTTTGTTAGCTGTGCTACAATGGCTTTCAATACATTTTTAAAATACATTGCAAAAAAAAATTGAATGCAAACACCCAAGACCTTTTGAATTTGTATTATTAACTCATTTCTCTTGTTTTCTTCGGTTTGACAATTTGAATAAATAAAACAAACATAGGAAGCTGTACTGTTTATTACAAAAAGGAATTATATTTTTATTGGAAATTCCTTTTGTATAAGAAGCACCTGAGCTAAGAAACTAAGATCATTTAACCCCCCAAAACTTTTCATTCATAATTGATGTATGGCAGTGGAGGAAACCATCCTCTACCAGTCATCTTTGTATCTTATTTCTCTTTTTTAAAGGAAGGAACTACATATTAAATAAGTAGCACCATTAAGGTAAAAAAAATCCTCTTAAGGGCAGTGATTTCACCATGAGTAAAAGTAACAAAATATTCTATTTATTTCTAAATTTGAAGAAAGTTCACGTTCCTCGGGGTAGAGGCTTCGTCTCTAGCATGAGAAATGCCTGTAACGTTAATAAAAAGACATATTTCTGAATAACTTCTTGTGCCAGGATTTCCTTTACAAAAACATCTCATTCACATTAAAAGCATTTATAACAAGGAAGGTTAAAGTAAATTAAGCTCAAAGATAAAAGCCCCTTTTTACTAACACCTTGTGCTAGAACAGTTGCCAAAATGTATGCTAATCATGTCAATGTTGTTAGTTGAGCTGGCACAAAAATAAATGTTCCATTCATTAAAAGCCCTAATATCCATTTAACAGTTTGAGAACCAGTGAATCCTCTTTGCCCAATTTAATGAAGAAGAGATTGCTCTGATCTGCACTGCCAAAGCCATTCTTATACTACAGAGAAAATTGTTCATTAATTTGGATTGGGAAATTTAAAAGCAACAAGCAATTTCAGCTATAGGGGAAAAAACAATTTACATTACTTGAGTCTTCAGAGTAGATTCCCTGACCCTATTTAAAAAAAAAAAAAAAAAAAAAAAAAAAAAAAAAAGTTTTCTCCGCAGTTCTGCTTCTATCAATGGTGGTTTAAAGGGGGGGGGGGGGGGGGGGGGGGGGGGGGGGGGGATGGTCCTTCTTTTAAAACAATTTTATTTTCTTTTAATGAAAATAAAAATCCAAATCCTTTGTGTTCCGGATGTGTTTTATGAAAACAATGGGCATAATCCTGCTATGAAAGACATACCGAGGCTATATTAAGGATGGTATGGAGTTGACGTGATTCCAGTTAGATATCTCATAAGGATTCCAGTTTGTACTCCCAGAAAATGTCTCAATTAACAACTGTAAAAGGAGGAACTATGCAATGCTCTCCTGAGTCAGTGGAGACTCAGGTCTCAATCTCTCCTTGGAGAAGTGAAGATTCTGTGGGGTTCTTGCCTCTTACAGATCATGGAAAATGTAAGGAAAGACAATACTAAACATATGGTGCTTTTCAACTCAACATTGGGCAGTCTAAGCTCAGAGGGACCAGAGACCTAGATATCTGACCATTTTCTTCCCTCTAAGGTAGATCTGCTCACTGCAAGGATCTAGTCAATTGCTCCAAAATACCATTTTGCTGACTATCTCTGCCTAGCCATGTGCCTTCACAGTGTGAATTGTAAATAAATATTTATTAAAAGGTAGAGAAATGACAGTCCTGCAAATAGACTCGAAGCAGGAAAAAAAAATTTTAATTGGTAATTCCTGAGGAAAAAACCCCACTATAATGTATTTTCTAGTTGTTTCCACATCTGATAAGAAAAGATCATAAAACTTTTCAGATTCATATGTACATACATGCATACAATCTATAATAATTTTTAAATGTCAAATATTGTACAGAATTGCTTTTAAAATGGTAGCATTTTTTTTTCTCTGATAAACCCCTAAAATGGGAATGTATTCCTTTATTGGCATAGAACAAAACTGGATGAACTTTAAACCTTAACCCACTAATGTCAAGAAGAATACCAGGATGATTTAAAAAAAAATAATTCAGTTATTCATTCCATTTGTATTTATTTTAGTACTCTTAATTACCAGGAATTTAATTGAGAACAAGGCAGAGTCTTTGACCCTCAATGACTTTATAGTGTGGAAATCCAATAGAATAGAAAACCCTTCAATCTCAAAACATTGTGTGGGATAAATGATTACTCCCAGGATGTCGAGTGTCAAGTGAGCAGGACCTAACCCAATATTACAAAGTATTAGATAAAGCTTCCCAAAGAGGGCAATTTCTAATTTGGGACCTCTCAAAGGAGGTGATGTCTAATTGAAAATTTAACTAGGAGAAGTTGGCAGAGGAGAGAGAAGGGTATTCAAGGAAGAGAGAATAATGTCCAAGCACACAGGTGAAAGAGCATGTCATGATTGAAAAATCAATGTTTTTGGTTGAAGGGATGAAAAGAATGAGTAAGGAGCTTGGAGCTGTACATATACTGCAAATAATGAAGGGATTCATTGTTCTACTTGGAGGTTGCAATTTTATCCTAGGGAATCTGTGTTTTAAACTGACCGTTTTGGCCATGTATGAAGCTTCTGTTGAGGAAGATTATAGAGACTCACTACAAGGTAGTAGTGATAATTCAAGGGAAAGTTTGGGTCTTAAATCAGGGAATATGAACAAGATATAGTATAGGATATGGCAGGTAAATAATTTATAGCTGATAAAGCTATAAACTAAAGCTATAAACTTGTGATACCAATAGAAATTAAAAATCGATATGTGAGAGACCAGAAAATTCACAATTTTCATATTTGGCTTTCAAGCCTATTTTACAAATTTGAAAAGGCAGGGAACTCATTTACTAAACATTAAATGATCAATGAAAGCACTGGAGCCATAACCCCCTTTCTAATGTTGGGTTTTATGATACAGATGGAATTATAAAGGGCACTAACTTACCCAATTTATTTCGTATTTATGACTGTCAATTCTATTCAATTTAACAAACATTATTGTGTGCGCATGTGGTAGACAGTCCAGCATGAGGTTGACTTCATGAAGAATATTTCATCCATTTGCAATATTTTGCTTGCAGTTGCACTAAACATCTCCACAGGCAGAAGAGTCATACTAAAAATTTAAGAAAAAAAGAATAAAATATCAAATGGACAGTATAAGATGCAAACATAATTTCAAGTGTTTTGTGCATTTCAAGAAACATGATATGTCTGTTGCAGGCAATTCTGAACAAGATCAAGGAACTATGAGCAGGTGAAAAGGGTAAATACCGTCAAGAAATACATAGGTCTTGGGGGCACCTGAGTGGCTCAGTGGTTGAACATCTGCTTTTGGCTCAGGTTGTGATCCCGCGGCCCTGGGATCAAGTGCTGCGTTGGGCTCCCCACAGGGAGCCTGCTTCTCCCTCTGCCTATGTCTCTGCTTCTCTCTCTCTCTCATGAATAAATACATAAAATCTTTATTTAAAAAAAAAAAGAGATACCTAGGTCTTGAGGTTTAACATCACTTTGGGATGAAAGAAGTCATTGAACATATCTTAGGCTGAGTTTATCTGTGTAAATGAATAATTTACTAGTATCTAGTACTCACTGGTGGAAGTTTCAAACCCAGGCTAAATAAACATATAACAGGTGTAAAAACAGTATTGTATGCAGTCCTAGCTTTGAGAAAAATTGTCCTCTTTTCCAAAATAACTGCCCTAAGACTTGTCTACATGAAAATTATGTATTTGTTCTATCTCCTTGTGAAGTTTGGAAATCAAATAAATTAATTCATGCAATATATTTCACACAAATGAAGGGCTCCACAAAAAAGGGGGGCTATTATTATTGCTTTTGGAATTAACTAGTTTGCCATGAAATTGTCTTAGCAGTTTTTTCACTCATTCTTCCATCACATTCATTGAATCAACGTCCTTATTATACAACAAAAATCCATAAAATTGATACTGTTTTAGATTCAAGGCCCATATGCTCAAAGCAATCTAATATATTTATTCATTTCTTAAGCCCTTTGACTTTTTCCCCCCTTTTTTTTTTTTCTTAAAATGAATTCATATGTCCTTTTTCTTTTGGAAATCTCATGAGGGCCAGGACTTTAAGTTGTCAGACCACGGAACTTGCAACTCTCTCATTTTTCAGTTGAAGAAACTAAAATACAGAATACCAAGGAAAAGTTTGACAATTTAGGGGATAAGAAGAACAAAACAGGATTTATGAATGTAAAAAATATTCAAAATCCTTCTAAATACAAAATCCAACTTTGAAATATTTCCCTTACAACATATACTTTAATTTTACCTTCATCAGAAAGTTCACCAAAGTTTTATAAAGACAATACTAAAAATTAAAATTAAAAAAAATCTCTGCAATGAAATCTCATCTAAAACTGAGGTCCATCAAAACTAATTATTCACTTGATTTATTGAGATTTATGTATCTTCCCTGCTTGCACTGGGAGAAAAAATATTGACACAATTTTAAAGATAAAGCTATTCCTCATAAAGGAAGAAATATAGAAAATGATAAAATTATGTATTTTTAATTTTATAGTTTTTTAAAGATTTTATTTGAGAGAGAGAGAGAAAGAAAGAGAGAAAGCAAGAGCAGGAGGAGGGGCAGAGGAAGAAGCAGACTTCCTGCTGACCAGGGAACTGGGTGAGAGACTCTGATCCCAGGACCCCAAGATCATGGCCTGAGCGAAAGGCAGACGCTTAACCGATTGAGCCACCCAGGTGCCCCTCCAATTATGTATTTGATAATTATAACTGCAAAGAAATAGTAAGAAAGCATAAAACTTTAAGAGATTAGAGAGTAAGGGAGAATAATCAAGGACAATTCCATGAACCCTACAGAAACACAGAAGGAATAAACCTGATTTAAAATGTGGGAATGAATATTTACTTATGCAAAACTTGTATATGATAGAAAATGTAAGTCCGAGTGTGTTTATAGGGATATAACTGATTTGAAAATGAATTGGCGCAATCAGTGGCTCAGTCCATTACACATCAGACTCTTGATTTTGGCTCAGGTCATGATCTCAGGGATGTGAGATTAAGTTCCACATTGGGCTCTGTCCTGGGAATGGAGCCTGCTTGTGGTTCTTTCTCTCCTTCTCCCTCTGTCCCTCCCCCTTTCCCTAATAAAGAAAAAGAAAAAAGAGAAAGAAAGAAGAAAGAAAGAAGAAAGAAAGAAAGAAAGAAAGAAAGAAAGAAAGAAAGAAAGAAAGAAAGAAAGAAAGAAAGAAAAGAAAGAAAGAAAGAAAGAAAGAAAGAAAGAAAGAAAGAAAGAAAGAAAGAAAGAAAGAAAGAAAGAAAGAAAGAAGAAAGAAAGAAGAAAGAAAATGAAGATGACCAGGCTTATATATATAGTAAGTTAAATGAAGGTAAACTCAGAATGACTGAACGTTAGGAACTCACTAAATCACAAACTGCACAACCTCAAAGGAACTTTGGATTATTGTCCTTTTCCTTACAGATTTGGGTATTATATCCTGAGTCTTTAACAAAGATAAAAGTATTACCATTAACTATTTATTTACTAAACATATTAGCCTATGCTTATTATAAGCAAGACATTAATGCTTGGCACAAGGATAAATCTTCTTCCATCCTCAAAAAGATTACTCTCCAGTTTGGGAAAAACGAATGTGAACCACACAAATATAGAAATTAATATTGTGTCTCTCATCTACTCTTTCACCTGTGTCTCTTACCTGTACCTCTACCAGAGAGACAACGGTCATGATAGTAGATCAAAGTGCTGCCCAGAGATATGTGGTATATCTAGAAGCTAATAAAGAGAATATCAAAATTATTAGAAGAATATCATCTTTGCAATGTATATGAATTAGTAAATGGAAATTGTTTTCTGTGGATAGAATGGGCAAATTTAAAGACTTTTACAACATCTATTTCTTTTACTCATTTTGAAAATTGGAATTCCCTGTAACTCTAAAGGAAACTTCCACTTAAAAACTTAAAGAAATCAATGCAACAGGCACTGTTAACCAGTCACTCCTTTCAGAAAGATCATAAATTTTAGACTCCAGAATAATTAAAACGTAATTATGATATTCATTGACTCTACATTTGTACATATGTACACACATACTATGTTTCACAAATAGCACAGACTTCTATTTTTCAAATATACATTAAATCATTTCAAATTCATAGTTTTGTGTTAATAAGCTTTCTTAAGGTGTTTTCTTGGCATTGTGAAGTTTTGATTTAATGGGAGTGTAAAATGTACTTTGGGAATTGTTATGTAAATCTTTCAAGTAATACTATGTAACAGTGTTTTTCAAAGTTATGAGATCTGGTGAAATGTATGATGAGAGGACATTTTAATGTTAATGTATAAAAATTACTGCACATACATTCTGAATTCTCCATTTTATTATGAAGAAAAAATACTCCAGAGAAGGTAACTCTAGAAAATTCATGGTAAAAAAAAACACTGTACTTTAAAGGGAGAGTGGGATGGTCAGAGGAAGAAAAATTTAAGTGAATAATAATTTTAAAATCCTAAAAAATTAAATTACTTACCTAAAAGTTTTTTTCCCTTTTGAAAAGCATCATCCACCCTCCTCCTCATCACTCACCCCCACTGCCTTATTAACTTGGGAAAGCAGTTTCCTTCACATTTCTGTCTTAAATTTTAAGATCCCACATGTTCTCAAAATCCAAATGAGTGTGTGCAATGCTAACCATAAAACAGGTGCTAAAAAGCACTATTGCTTTGAGACAGCTTTCAATTTATGATCCTTTCATTTTTCGACAGTAAAAACCTTCATTTTATTTACAGAATTTTTTGTAAATAGCCGTTAACATTCACTGCAACGAGAGAAATTTCAATACAGGTATTTATCTTATCTTTAAAACACTTACACTGAATCATCTAAGCATTCAAATTTAGCAAAGCCAACCATCCTGCATGTCTGATTTCTCCATCTAGTCCACAAAAGACTTTATCCTACAAAAACCACTACCATTTCCCCCATCTCATTTACAAATGTGTTTAGCAATTTAATATACAGATTTCTGTGAAGAATAACTGAATATAAGTTGGCTTATAAGTTTCTTTGAAATAAGAGATTTAATACAACTGAAATGGATCAAATTAATTTCATTTTTGTGCTTTATGCTTGACTCAGGACACACAGTTTGAAGTGCCATGATATACCAACATTCTCAATCAAACCGTTTGGTGGTAATTGTCAATTAGCCCAGCTGGAGATTATTTCTAAAAGACCTTAGTGGTAAAAGTACATATTGGAAAAGACAGGTAAATATACACAAAGACTTAGAAAATATTTGTCTCACTGAACCAGGAGGAATCTTCAGACATCAATGTTTTATTCCCCTTTGAGCTTCCTTGATCATAATCAACCATCCTACTGGTGTTCCATAAGGGAAGCACAATGTTCTCAGAATACCTATATTAGCCTATGTGTAAGGATTATGGTGCCCCAAAGATATCCATGCCTGAGTGTGTGGAATCTATGAATACATTATGTAATATGGCAAAAGGGAACTTGCAAATGTAATTGACACTATAGACCTTAAAATAGGGAGATTTCCTGACTTAAGGAAATATAAAGACTCCTAAGTCACAGTTAACAAGAAAAAGGGACTTCAGTCCTATAACCATATGAAACTGAATTCACAAACAACCTGAATGAGCTTGGAAGTGGATTCATCCACAGAACTTCCAGAAAGTACAACCCCGCTAACACCTTGATTTCTGCATTGCAAAGTACCAAGTAGAGGACTGATTAAGCCACTCTGTACTCACTTCTGACGAGAGAGGAATGGCAGTTAATAAATGGATGTTACTCTGAGCTGTTAATTTTGTGGTAATTTGTTAAAGCAGTAATGGAAACTACTATAGTCTCCTGAAAAATACATTACACATCCATTAAAGGCTGAGTTTAGTTGATGCATTGTAACAAAATCTGCTTGTATTTTGGGCAACTTTTACAATAGAAGTTTGAATTTTCCTTTATAAGAGTGTTAAGTACATACCTAATTATCCTTTTGCTAAGGAAAGAAAAAAACAAATCTTAGAATAATCAATATGCATACTATGGAAAATAAAATTATGTACTGTGAACCTACTGTGTTCTAGTCAACAGAACCCTGCTAGTTAAAGTGTATGTTGATTTTACTTTCACTAGGTCACAGAAATAAACAGAAAACCAGAAGTGTTTTTATTTCCATAAAGGATTTTCTTGGTTGATTACAGCTGGCATGAACAGTGCTGAATTGTTGAATTCATCTCAGACCCAGTTTGGGATGAGATGAACTGAATGGCTGATATTTGTAATAGAGAACTACTGTGGGTGGATGTGTTATGATTGCATATGTAAAAGGTTGCTCTGATATAAAAAAAAAGATGCATGTTAAAATGTATCTTTCTTTTGTTACTGCAGACAAAGAGCCTTTCTAATGGGTGAGTCTCTCTAATCGATGGATCATTTGAAGTGACTTGTAATCTTTAATTCTTTGAAAACAAGCATTTTGGGAGTCTTTTTTTTTCTCTTTAACACATTCTTACTCTACTTTTCTACTAACTCCACTTCCTATTCAAAAGCTGCTTAACTCTATACAATAAATTCACAGTAGAAGATGAAGTTCATTAGAATCATTGATTTAGTGTGCACTGACTTTTATTGGGCATTTATTATTGGCATAACCAATACATAACAGTCCAATAGGACTACATTACAGAATATGTTTTGTATTGGAAGAATATCATTTTGCAAGTGCAGTCAAATATTTTGGATTCGTATCAGGACTCCTGTGACTGAAAGGTTAAAATGCAAAGTCATTTTATTCCTCATTTGGCAAAAATGGTCTCTTTCTTCAACGTATACATTTCTCTTTCTTTTTGTATGTCAGCCATTTTTGATGATTGTAGGGTTTTTGTTCTAAATTCTAATCTAAGAAAAAAATTGGGGATACTGGTTCAAGTACATTTAAAAATCAAACATTAAAAAATCTTAAAATAAAAACATATTCCAAGAATAGAATTTTCATGTAGCTAAGAGAAAAGAACTGGGGGGAGGTGGAGAAGCAAGGGACCTTATGTAAACAATTAGAACATATTTTTGTAAGAAACTGGGGTGATCACTCACGAGGTTAAATAGCTCATTTCTAAACATTGCCCAATTCTAAGCTGTACCTTCACAAAAGGACCAGGTCTTTCCTACCATCTGTCTAATCACCCACTACGTTGTGTGGCAATTCATAGTTAAGTTATTCATTTATGAAACACATTTAGAATGGACAAAAGCTACAGAACTGGAGTTTCACATGTTGATGAAAAGCCTGGCCTTTTCTTCTCTCCTAGAGGTTTGGCCTTTGGGTAAATAGAAGCCAAGTCCTGATAATGGTATTTCCCGAAGACCTTGAAGGGGATCAGCACCTACAGATGTAGGTCACCACAGTTCTTGCTCAGGCTTGGATCAAGAAGGAGAGGTTTTCAAACTTGTCAGAAAACCTAGACATTGCAGTCTCTTCCCTGAAAGCTTTTTAAGTGGTCCTCATCATGGAACATTGACATGCCTCCACCGTCGTGAATAGGGTTTGAAGTAACCACTGCCCAGAAAAGGGCTAGTGGCTACCTAGCTCTTCCAGTCCTGACAGGGTGAGAATTGTTGTTTAGACCCTTGCTATTAGATGTGCACCATGCAGAGCAGCAGTAGCAACATCCAGTTGCTCTTGGGACATGCGGAACCCAGGGCCCACTCCAGATCTATTAAACCAGAATCTGTATTTAATAAGATCCCCAGTTGATGTACATGTACATTAAAGATTGATAAAAAATGCATTTGGATTATTGGCTCTCAAGCTTGTCTGCATGCTGAAATAACCCAGGGAGTTAAAACCAAAAACCAAAAAACCAACAACAGCCTGATTTCTAGGTCCTACCTACCCTCTTTCTAATTTAATGGGTATGGGGTGTAGGATGGAAATCAAGACTTTCTTAAAAACTCCCCAGATGATTTGTATGGGAAACAAAGTCTGAGAATCACCAGATTTGACTCTCATTATTCCTTTAATGTGCCATTTTTTCTTGATACTCTAATATCCAGCCAATTTGGGATTTATTTCATCACTGGCATCCTCTCCAAACCTGCTATAAAAAAGGACACAATTTCCAACATTCCCTAAAGACTGAACTCCTAAATTAGCATGAATCAGGTCTTTTTTTTTTTTTTTTCATCAGAATGTTGTTATCATCATCATCAAAAGGAGGCAAAGTAGCTAGAATGGTAACAAGTATGTCTCTTCTTACCTTCTAGGAATTCTGGTCTAGGACAGTTACTAGAATTTAAGCCTGATATACACAGAAACTTTGTCTAAAAAACAAAAAGCTGTAGCTTTAGAACCTAAATAATGTGGAATGAGTGAAAGCAAGAATGGCAGGTAGTCCTCATACATAAATCAGAATAATTATATACTTGAGAAGAAAACTATTGTATCTTGACTTTAAAAGGCAATTTAGCAGAGGCTTGGAGCTAAGCCTGGGAGTGCTACTCTAAGGAGACTCTGTGGTGAGAACAGGTGCGATCTGCACCATCATCATAAGACCTAACGTTCTGGCTCATGCAAAAGTGATGAAGTAGGTAACAGAAGTATCATGTATGGCCACTGGTGCAAAAGATATAGTTATTCAAGAGGTTATCTTTTCCAGGACCTGGAAACCCCATTTCAACTACTAGTATGAGAAGTGTATAATAAGGAAGAAGAATTGGAGAAAAATATAGAAAATATATTTTAGGCATGAAAACCTGAGGGAGACAAAATATGGAATTAGTATCAATTTTCATTGTTAGGAACGAAAGAGGTGCTGATGATGATCTCACTACCCTCTCATTGTATCTGACTGGAAATAAATAGAAAAATACTGTCTAGCCCCATAAAGTAAATAAGGACTAGCAACATTTAACAGGGCAAAGAAAATAGGCATTTACATCCTGGATCTTCTTACCACCAGTATTAAAACCTTAGAGACATTTCATAAGTAGCCATGAGCCCTATTTTCCCCCCATGCACACAGGAGGATGACCCTGGAGCTGTTCTGAGGATTGCAGATAATGCACATAAGGGCAGAACACTATGTCTTGTACATGGTGGTCAATCGTTCAAATACTAGTTCCTTTTTACTTCTCATTTGCCTGCACCACTTTATTTAAAGTATGACACATCAAGGGCATAGAAATTTCCAAGGCCAATTATTGTATCCTCAGGACCTAAGACTAAATATTTTGTTAAATGGACAAATGATTTTTAAAAGGTGGTAGGTATTATTCTGGGTTTCAGTTGCTTTGAATGGGAGGTGGGAGGGAACCACGTGAAGACATGTGAAAATTGATTCATAAATTAGTTTATTAAAAATTCTCATTAAGCATCTAGTATGCGGCACATACAGAGATACTTTTCAAACGTGCTATCGGAACTGTTCTTTGGAGCTCAGAGTTTAGTTAAGGACACTGAAAATAAAACTGCAATTTAAGGAGATAAATGTCTTAATAGGGGATCAATAAAGCCAGGAGAATCAATTGAAGCATTTGGTCTACAGTATTTTGTATGCAGCTGGTTTCAGTTTCAAAATTATTAATAATCTCAAGGCTGAGTACATTTCAGTGAGAGTCCACATACATTGTTTCAGCCGAACAAGCAGGCAAGGCAAGCTGAAAGATTTGGGGAGTTTGGCTATCGAGGCATCATCTGCTCCTTCGTTTACAGACTTTTCTTTCTTTTTCCTGCCTCCTGCTTCCTAATTACATCCAAATGGTTCTCTCATTTGTTTTCCTGGCCCTTCCATCTAAGACAGGATGCCAGTAATATATGCCATCTTCATTTGGCTCCTTTCTTTCTAATCTGCGCTGCTAACCTATTGTTTTTGTAAAAATGTTGGATTTGTCAATCCCTTCTCACACATGTCATACTACATGAGGTGGACACACTAACATATTATGATTAAAAATTAAGTCACCAGATAGTAAAAGTGTGAAAACAATCATCTCTTTCACCCTTTACTAACCACTCCATAAATGGACACATAAAATAACTATAGACAGATCCTGCTTTGTGAAAATATACACAAAGAAATTCTCTGCTAATAGAATTGTATTATCATATTGACAATTAGAAAGCTACAGAATTTCAAGGAATGTGTACTGCTAGAAAATTCAAACAAGTAGATTGCTAATGCAACTAAAAACCGGGAATTATTTTCTGGAAGGCTATTGGCCAATATATGTACATTCGAAATTGTGCATTTTTTTCCCTTTGCATTTCCACTTCTAAAAAGATAACCAAAGGGAATAGCTTCAAACTTGTGTGTACAAGCAAACTTTTTGCAGTTTAATAGTAATTAAAAAACTCTGTTTACATTGGTACTTAATTGGTTAAATTATGACATAAACATAGTAAAGAGGGGCAGCCCTGGTGGCTCAGCGGTTTAGTGCCGCCTTCAGCCCAGGGTGTGATCCTGGAGACCCGGGATCTAATCCCACGTTGGGTTCCCAGCATGGAGCCTGCTTCTCCCTCTGCCTATGTCTCTGCCTTTCTCAATCTCTCTCTCTCTTTCTCTCTCTCTAATACATAAATAAAATCTTTAAAAAAAAACATAGTAAAGACAATAATTGTCTGAATTGTCACAAATGACAGCAACTTTTTGTCTCCCTGTATTATCTCTAAAATTACTAGAGTTATCTTATTTTTCCCACATAAGAATCTATTATACTCCTGACAAATGCTCCCCATTCATCTAGAAGTTTCTTAACCTGGTATGTGTATAATTGAAATATAGGTAAACAATAGAAAATAAAATGAGATAGGGCTGTATAGTACACATTATCAAGAAATTTGCACTTATGCACAGGACACTAGTCATAAAATGAATACATACTTTGTGACTCAGGAATACAAGAATGAGCTTATTAGCTTAGCACTGCTGGTAGCTATTTTGATTTCTCTGTGGTAAGTAAGAGCCTGTGTGAGGATCAGTCTAACATAGAAGGAAAAAGAGAAAAGAGGGAGAGGGAGGAGAGGAAGTAAAGGGAGAGAAAGACAAGAAAGGAACACAAAACAGAATTGATGGCATCTTTTAAATCTTTCCATCCATCTGTGCTTGAAACCAGCCACTCTGGAGATTTTCCACTGTGTGAAGAATAAATCCACTCTGTGGGTTTTATTCCTCCAAATTATTTTGAGTTGTCACCCTGGCAATTATATTTTTTAAAGCCTTAACTAATACTTCCTTGGAACAATGGGTTGTAGTTCTCTAAATACATCAGGATATCTATATTTCTGCATCTTGCACATGCTGGTCCCTCTGCTTAGATGTCTTTCCTTTCTTAACCACCTGAAAAACATCTGTAATCCATTAAGTCTTAGCTCAAGTGCTATTTCTTCTGAAAAGCCTGCTCTGGAGAGCTTATTTTCTGCTTTCAGAGCGCTTTACACATACCAATACTATAGCAATGAACTGAAAATTCTTGTGGATTATAACTATTCTTCTGCATAATTTTCTTATCGCCAAAATATAAGTTTCTCAATGAAAAGAGATTTATAAAGAAAAAGAGAAAAGATTGGATTTTTTTCAAACCGGATCAGAGATCTATCATTCAATATTTGTTTTTTTAGCCCAGTCTAGTTCCTCATAATGGCTAAGATTTTACTCTTTCACTGTTTTATTTTATTTTTTTAGATTTTTGCTTAGGTCAATTTACATTACTTAGGAGGAATGTCTTTAACATGTTCAGTGTCTTTATGTTTGCTCAGAAATTCATGAGGCAAAACTGTTCTCATTAGCTTTCCCTTTTCCCAGAAATTTCTGGGTCATCTAAATTATTAATAACTTCAGATACTGTGGAATCTGCTATCAATGTAGGCCATGGAACTATATGATAATAAGCAAAAAATAAATGTAATTATCCATGGAATAATGAATACAAGAATAAAATTGGTTCGCCTTGTTTTATCGTAGCAAAATATAGTATCCCGAGTCAGAAACCCTTGATTCAAGATCAACTTTTGCCAGCTATAGTTATGTCCGTAAGGTTAACCAAATTAGCTTTAAGAATATGTTTCTTACTCTGAAAATGTAGATAATACTGTGAAATAATACTAAAAGAAAAGCAGGAAGGTGAAAATAATTTGTATATTCTAAAGTGCTGGATTTGATTTAGCAACAAAGAGGTCACTGTGACCTCGACAAGAGGAGTTTCACTGTGTGGTGTGAGGGTAGGCAAAACTGCAGTAGAATTTAGACTCATCAGAAAGTAAAGGCAGACAATTCCCTTCATGAAATTTGGCTTTAAGAGAGAGAGGGGAAATATAGGACAAAATTGAAGAAGGATACATGATTGAAGGTTTTCCTTTCTCCTGCCTTTCATCCTGTGAAAAACACTGGACATAGTGGAATTAATAGAAAGGAGATTTGGAAGGAGAAAATAGAGAAGAATCAGTAGCTCAAGTTGAAGATAATTCAGGAGAGTATGTTATCCAAAGAAGAGGTAGAGGCCAAAGAGGGATGAAATTGTAGAATGGTTGAAATTATAAGTTGGTTGAAGGAACTTAAAAGAGTAATTACCTATGTTCTCTGTGAAGTATAAAGAAGTTGAAAGATGAAATCATCTGTTGAGAATTAAGAGGAAATGGGAGAGTTAGAAATTTGTGGACAGTGAAGAACGTTTGAAATAACTGCTTTTGGAAAGGAAAAAGAGCTAATTATGTCAAGGACAGCAATGGATACTTCAAACATGAACTTGTGTGATTTTGTGATCATCTAAATCATTCTTCATGCACACAGATGCCAGCATGGAGAAAGGGGATGTATGAATGTCAACCAAGACAGACTTTACAAGACAGGGGTGATGAAAAGAAAATGGGGCAGAGGAGATGAAGATACTAGAAAGAGGGTGGTTGAAGTAGACATAACACTAAAGCTTATGAAAGACGTAAAAGAATTCTGACGAGAGAGCTGCAGTGGAGAAAGCAGAGGACTCCATGGGTTAGGAATACATAATAACGTGAAGGAATTGAGTTACTTAAATTGAAAGAGTAGGTTAGATGGATTTGGTCAGACAAAACAACGTATTTATTATTTTAGAAGTGAAGCAGTTCTGGACAACTGCATGGTCCAAAGTGTGACCCAGGAGGTGGGGGCGTGGGAAGCTTTCACAGTGCCAGGAAGAGAGTCACTGGAGAGAAGGCAGTGAAATATTACAGTAGTGCCTGGATCAACTACCTGGACAATAAGGTAACTCAGAAAGTGTCAGAACTTCAGGAAGTAGGGATGACTACGAGGAATATGCTGTCTTTTCAGTGAATAAATGGGAAAGACAATGAACTTTGGGGTTGGCAGTGACCAAGAAAAAGTATAGCAGAATATAAATGTATCCTTCTAAAAAACTATTTGTGGCATGAAACAAAAAGCTTGGCTTTTTTCCCAGTGTTCCTTAGCATTTATTCATTTACTCACTGTCCCCAAATGCAAAATCAGAGGTTTCATGACTTCTCTGATGAATCTTAAATTATTTTTTTAATTAAAAAATGTAAGGAACCACCTTTTATCAACTCTAAATATCAAAACATATTTCAACCCCAAATCCTCTTTCATTCATATTCTCATTCTCAGCCCTGCTATACCTTAAATCAAATAGGCATTTAAAGTCACATAGCTGGTTTCATCCAAATTATTTGAAAATTCTCACCTTTGTTATCACAGTATGAAAGATGATATCAATTACATCTCATTAGCTCAGTGTCCACTTTAAAATTTAATCATATAAATACTCTGAATTTTTAAAAAAAGATTTATTTATTTGAGAGAGAGCAAGAGCAAGCATACAAGCAGGCGGGGAGGGGAGCAGAGAGAAAGAGGGAGACAAGCCGACTCCTCAGTGAGTGGGGAGCCAGATGGAGTTCCATCCCAGGACCCCAAGATCATGACCTGAGCCAAAATCAATAGTCAGATGATCATCTGACTGAGCCCCCCAGGCACCCCAATGCCCTGAGTTTTTGGAAATGCTCATGAGAGGAATGCCCACAGGAGATTGGAGTGATGAAAGTTATTCCCAGGGTCATAGAGTAAAGAGACTCATAACATCTCTTGAACCTGAGCTAAAGGAAGTGTAGGAAAATAGAGGATTAAGAGGGCTTTAAATTAGTAGCACCCTCTGGAAAAAGCCATGTCTCTCTCATCCCAGAAAATGAAGGAAAAAGTTAAAAGACTATGAGGACGTTAACTGAGTGTGGCAGGATACTAATCTGGAACATAAATTAAGAAATTCCACATGTATTGGCCAAAGAAGTTCTTCCCTGCCTGAAAACTCAGGATTTGTGAAAAAGAGAAAGTTTTTTTTTTTTTTGGGGGGGGGGGGGGAAGCTAATGTGTTAGAAGTAATTTGTGTGTGTGGTAGAGGACAGATAGGTGGCAGAGAGTAGGTGGGTAGTGGTGTAAAATCACTGCCTCCACCTCCCAATCTGGAATCCACCTTCAAATTTGGAGTCCAAGAGTAGGGATACCTGTGTTTTTATATCTGAGTTGAGGCAGAAACAATAAACTTAGTGTTGGAGACAAGAAATCTCATTATGGAAATGTGAAGCATTTGAAGGCTTCTGATGTCTAGCAATCACTCATGATGTCTGGAATCTGAAAGCTCTCCTTGTCTCTAAATAAGGTGTAGAAAGTCACTGCAAGAAAGTTACTGGGCCTGCCATGAGATGGTTTTCCCAGTACAGCCTGGAACATCCCCACTGGAAATTATATGAAGATAGAGCTCATGTATTAGTGGGTCATTAGTGGCAGAAGACAAAAAGGGAAATAGAAAAAATATACTTTAATTCCATTCAGTTCACCATTCTTATGCCCAAGCATAAGACCTCAGGTCTGTTTTATATCCTGAAGAATCTAGAGTGTCCTATGTTCATAATGACCCTCTAGCAACAGGTGTGCCTAGCAGGCTCATAATTTAATTAACCTCATTATGGAAGAGTAAGGAGAAAACCTCAGAAATACATTTAAATCTTAACATGATTGAATTATAAACCCATATTAAACAAATAAATTTGACTGAATTTACTTGGAATTGGCAAGATTAAGTATTCCATTACTGAGTGGAATGAAATTGAGTTATAGAAAAAGACAGTTACATTTTTACACATTTGAATAAGAAACAATAAAGTAGGTACCTGCTATAAACACAGTAGAGTTTGGGTCAGGCAAATTAAAAAACCAGGAGACAGATGAGTGGGAAACAGGCTCAAAAGACAGGACAAAATGAGTTGAACAGACTGAAGAAGCATGTGTATAGAATATAGACCACAAAAACACAAAATGGTGGGTTTTGAACAAAATTACTACTGATGATCCCATAAAAAATAGGAGGTAGGAATTTGGGAGGAGAAGATACTCGAGACACTTAGGGTTGGTTTACTGTAGATTAAGTTACACAAGGGATTGAAGTCTGTGAATATTTTACTCCAGTCCTGAAAGGTACTGACTATGGTTTGGCTGAATTCAAGAGATTAATCAAGAGGACCAAAGCTTGAGACCACGGGTATTTCTTTTAAAGTTTCACGGAGGATCCCAGAATCGATAGTAAAAGTGGCAGTATTATATCTCATGAATCCTAAGAGGCAACATTTTGTACATGTATCATCTCCTAAATAGAGATGGATGTTAAGAATTGGCAGTGTTTTTGCTGTCTTAGCACTACATGTTATAATCAATGATATCTAAGTTTCAATAAAATACAATATGTATTACACGGATTTTCACTGAAAAAAAAAGTTTCATATCTGGTTTCCTCTTGGTTGGAATGCAAAAGTGAATAAGTCTTGGCTCTTGTACGCAAGTCATCTATAATCTAGTATGAAGACAATTGAATAGAAAGTATTTGCAAAAGCTATATGTGGCTTGGAATGCAGCTCTAAGTCAGAGTTATTGACTCAAGCACAAGACTTTGACAGAACTGAAATCTTACTTCTAATAAATAGAATAATACATGCCTCAATCTTAACTTTTTTTTTATTTTGTGCACTATATTTACCTAAAATATTCTAGAATTTGGAGACTTTTTAAAAATTAGCATAAAATGACAAAATAATGTTATATATTTGTATATTTCACATTACACATTCATATGAATGTGTAATACAATATATAAATTTAACAATTAGTTTTATGTTTTAAGTTATCAGTTGAATTATGATATTTATCATCATTTTAAAAATCCAGAATTTTGTGTCAGTTCTCAAAAGATTATTATTTTTTTCTTCTTAACAGAAAAAAATTCACTTAGAATTCACAGAAACTCTCATCAGGAAATATTAGGTGCCTTTATATAATAGTCTTAAAATATAGGACTTTTGATATCTCAGGAGTGTTGTTTCGCATGCTAAAGATTAGAGGTTTTTTTCTTCAATTAGAAAACTAAGCTAATGTTTAATAACTTTACTTTAAAAATTTTTTAAACTTACTTTCCTTCAGCTTTGACATTAATTTTATAAATCTTTTATTTATAGATCCAGCAATTTTAACAGTTATCCTGGAAAAGTGATCAGTCCCATTTATAAACTTAGAAGAACTAATACAATATGAGATAGTTTTATCATGTTACAAAAAGTAACCTCACACTATCAATCTAATTTCTTTTGAAGAATGAATTTTGAGTATTAGCAAATATGTTTCCACATCACATTTTTTCAAATTCTTATTTTATTTTTTTAACTATTTAAATTCTAGTCAGTTAACATATACTGTAATATTGGTTTCAGGATTAGAATTGACCTATTTCAGGCACATTAATTAGGATTCATCACTTACATATAACACCCAGTGCTCATCACAAGTGCCCTCCTTAATACCCATCATCTATTTAGCCCAACCCCCCACCCACCTTTCCTCCAGCAACCCTCAGTTTGCTCTCTATAGTTAAGAGTCTCTTATGGTTTGTTTCTCTCTCCTTTTTCCCCTTCCCCTATGTTAATCTGTTTTGTTTCTTAAATTCCACATATGAGTGAAATCATATGCTATTTGTCCCTCTCTGGTTTTACTTGGCATATTACACTCTTAACTCCATCCCAATCATTGCAAATGCCAAGATTTGCATATATATGCAATGGCAAGATAGGCTATATATATGTGTGTGTGTGTGTATATATATATATATATACATATATATATATATGTATATATATATATCACTTTTTTTATCCATTCATCAGTTGATGTGCATTTTGAACATTTGGGTTCTTTCCTTAATTTGGCTATTGTTGATAATAAGATAATAATGCTATAAACATTGGGGTGCATGTGCCCCTTCCAATCAGTGTTTTTGTATCCTTTGGGTAAATACCTAGTAGTACAATTGCTAGGTTATAGGGTAGTTCTATTTTTAACTCTCTGAGGAATCTCCATACTGTTTTCCAGAGTGGCTGCACCAGTTTGCATTCCCACCAACAGTCAAAAGGATTGCCCTTTCCCCACATCCTCGCCTACATCTGTTGTTTCCTGTGTTGTTAATTTTGCCATTCTGACAGGTGTGAGGTGGTATTTCATCACATTTTTTAAAAACTATTGGTACTCATTTCTGATTTTCTTGAATATGGTGTTGAATTATTTTCAGGCATATTAATTAGGATTCTGCACTTACATCATAAGTGCAATCAAACACAATGGAAATTAATTTGTTTTTGTTGTTTTTTCTTCATTCATTGCATTCTTTAAATTTTTTTCACAATTTAGGAACAAACTAAAATCACAAAATAAAACATTTCCGTGTTTCATCCTTTGGAACAATTAGGCAGAATTGAGCTTAGAAAAGGTTGAGTGGAGGGGTGCCTGGTGGCTCTGTCGGGTAAGTGTCTGAGTCCTGATTTTGGCTCAGGTCATCATCTCAAAGAGATGAAATCAAGCCCAGTATCAGGCTCCATGCTCAGTAAGGAGATTCTTTCTCTCTGCTTCTTCTCTCTCTCTCTCCCTCTCTCTAAAACAAATAAATAAATCTTAAGAAAAAAAAAAAAAGAAAAGGTTGTGTGGAAGCATCTTGCATCACCATTCAAGGGGCAGTTTCAAGAATGTTTGGCAAAGTCAGCCATCTAGGAGTCCTGGCAGCCACATGTCTGCCAAAAACCAGTTTCCCTTAATATCCTACCAACTAAGTCACTGTCCTAGAGCCGCCTGTGTGACATACAGCCTTGGCACAAACATGGTGATGGATTTCAAAAGACAGCCCTTAGAACTGTTCAATCACATTCTCTGCAGCAGCAGAATATCATGACAAACATAATCACTTTTAAAAAGTACTATGTACACCTCATCTGTAAAATAGAGTAAAAATAGTATCTTCTTCCTTGGTTTGTTTTCAGGATTAAACAGTGCATGACTACCAAGGAAAAAAAAAATTGCGTTACACAGAATAAGCACTATAAAAGGGTCTTAAAATTAAATAAATTAAATTTAAATTAAATTAAATTAAATTAAAATGTGCAAACTGTTCCTTAAGAACACTCCCTAGGTATTCTATTTACAAGTGCAATGTCTTCTTCATTCACATGGAGAACAGAACTCACAGTGTTTCCTGTTTGTGAGTTTAAATCTATTTTGAAGGAAGGCAGTGTCTCCAAATCTCCAGAGACCTGGTTGCCACATGCGTTTTATCAGCAGCATGTTTTTTGCAGGATATGCTTTCTGTTGCTCGGGTTTTTTGGAGGAAATCTATGCTTGTTCAGAACTACGACAGTGTGGAAGGTAGGCTGTATTCTGTAAGAGATTGATGTGATTCTCCAAGAAATTTTTTTTCAGTAGATCTTTGGTGTGTATTAAAAGATAATGCTATATAGAAGATACACACACATACACACACACACACACACTCCTCACACAGAGGATGATGTACCAGTTGTAGTCAGTGACCAATTAGGAGATCTGGCTTCCATTTGAGCCAGAAATAGAGGCAGGCCAGATTCATATGTATGGAATATCATGACCCTCTGTGCCACTAATGGGCCCCAGTAGTGAATCCCTTAACAGACCTGGAGTTTACTCTTAGCACAACCATGGTCTGTCCAGGACCTATCACTCTCTGTGTAACTGAATTAGAACATACTAAAGTTATTGTGCACTTCTTTATAGGTCTCTTAAATAGCATATAGTGCACCCTACCTACACTCACTTGAGTTTGTCTTTTCATGAGCATTAATATTTCTTTCACAAAAGATCACTTGAAATGTGTCTGTAATAATTCTATAATTGCATAAATTAAATAAATGACATGAAGTCTAGATTAAATTAATGCTCTTCTTGCCTTTTTATTCATCAAAATAAATCATTTTTCTGAGTTTAAATTAAATAGAACTAGTGGCTTTTTATTAAAGTATTATTATAATGATGCTTAATATTTAATAACATCACTTTAGAAATCTGGCTTTTAAGTATTTTAATGTCAGTCACCCTTACTCCTCAAGGAGTTAGCTTGTCATTTACTTCAGCCTTTATTTTATTTTATTTTTTTTTAACTTTTATTTATTTATGATAGTCACAGAGAGAGAGAGAGAGAGAGAGAGGCAGAGACACAGGCAGAGGGAGAAGCAGGCTCCATGCACCGGGAGCCCGATGTGGGATTCGATCCTGGGTCTCCAGGATCGCGCCCTGGGCCAAAGGCAGGCGCCAAACCGCTGCGCCACCCAGGGATCCCTACTTCAGCCTTTAATAAGAATGCATGCCACTGGCCTTAGGAAAACAGACAGGAAGCTGAAGTTTTATTATTATTTTTTATTTTTTTATTTTTCTTCAGTTTTCAATTAGTAGGAGGTTGAAGTTTTAAATGATAAATACAGTATAAGGCAAGTGTTTACCTGGCATTTTCAACATAAAAGTTTGAGCTTATTTTCCTACAAAGAAAAATGAAAAATTTCCAAAGAGGCAGTAACTTTTATTCAAAGTAAAAAATCATTTAGTTCTATCAAGAAGAAATTCAGTTGTGTTATGACCTTACAGTAAAGTAATTGGGCTTTTTTCTAATATTTTGATGATTTAGATTATTCTCTGAGACATGTTTTACTTCTTCACAAGTGGATTTACCCATAATAGATACATAGCAAGCATATTTGAAATATTGCCTCCCTGTACTTCTATCTTGTGCTCTTCTAGCAGGTACCCATATGGAGCTGCACTCAATTCTGATCGCTTGAGTAATCTACTTTATTTATATAATAATCTATCTTCTATCTCTTTAAATAATTTTTTGATATTTTACTCTTTGGACAGTTACATTTTTAAAATAATTTCTGAAATTGGAGTTACAGTTTTATTCTTTCCTATTCAGTAGTGACTTAATGGACTTGAGGCCTATTTCTTAATCCTTGGAGTTGCTTAAAGAAATTCCAAGTTAATTTTAGAACAAACACATATCAACTTTTTTTCTAGCTTTATTGAGATATCTATCATTGACTTCCTGTGTAAGCTAAACATGTACAATGTGATGATTTGATATGTGCATATGTTGTGAAAGGATTATCACAATAAGATTAGTTAACATATCCATAACCTCATGTAAATTACCAATGTGTGTGTGTGTGTGGTGGGAAAATTTAAGATCTTTGGAATATATAATACACTATTGTTAAAATATAGTTATCATACTGTACATTAGATTCCCAGAACTTATTCATCTTATAACTGGAAGTTTATACATTTAGGCCAACATCTCCCTATTCTCCCAGCTCCTGGCCCCTTTCAATCACCAATCTACAATCTATTTCTAAAGGTTGGGCTCTTTTAGATTCTACATATAAATGATATTATACAATATTTGACTTTTTCTGTCTGACATAGTTTACCTAGCATAATGCCCATATATATTGAAGCAAAGATAGGATTTTCATCTTTTTATGACTAAATACTATTTCAATGTATACTATACACACATGCATACACATATACAGACACACACATATACACACACCACATTTTCTTAATCCATTAACCCATTGATGGATATTCAAGTTGTTTCCATGCTTGGCTATTGTGAATAATGTTGCGATATATATGGTGATGCAGATTCTCTCTTCAAGATAAGTAATCGCATTTCCTATAAATGTATACACAGAAGTGGGATTGCTAAGAACAGATGGTAGTTCTATATTTAATTTTTTTTGGAACATCAATATTGTTTTACATAGCGATTACACTAATTTACATTCCCACCAACGGTGCACCAGGGTTCCTTTTTCATCACATCCTCGCCAATACTTGTTCTCTCTTGTCTTTGACAACAGCCATTCTGATAGGTATGAGGCAGTAACTCACTGTGGTTTGGATGTATTTTTCTCAGATGGTTAGTGATGTTGAGTGTCTTTTTAGGTACCTGTTGAGCATTTGTATGTTTTCTTTTGAAAAATTTATGTTCAGTTCCTCTGTCCATTTTTAATTGGATTATTTGTTTTTTTGTTATCGAGCTTTATGAGTTCTTTATGTATTTTGGATATTAACTCCCTGTCATATTGATGGTTTGCCAATACTTTTTCCATTCCTTTGGCTGTCTTTCCAACCTGTTGATAATATCCTTTGTTATCTGGAAGGCTTTTAGTTTGATGTAGTCCCACTTGTTTATTTTCTATTCTGTTTGTGCTTTGGTATCATTTAAAGAATACTGTTGCTAAGATTATTAAGGAAGTTTTCCCTATGTTTTTTTTTCTAGGAGTTTACAGTTTCAGGTTTTACATTTATATCTTTAATACATTTCAAGGTAATTTTTGTGAGTGGTATAAGAAGTGGTTCAGTTTCATTCTTGTGTGTGTGAATATCCAATTATCTCATCACCCTTTATTGAAGAAACTATCCTGTTCTCACTGAGTATTCTTGGCTCCCCTGTCAAATGTTAGTTGACCAAATATATGAGGATTTCTTTCTAATTTCTTGATTCTGTTCTACTTATCTATGTGTTTGTTTCAATGCCAGTCCCATGCTGTTTTGATTATTATTACTCTGTAATATATTTTGAAGTAGGAAGTGTCATGCCTCCAGCTTTGTTCTTCCTTCTCAGGATTGCTTTAGCAATCTTGGAGTCCTTGTGGTTATAAAATTTCATAATTGTTGTTTCTACTCTGTAAATCTTACCATTAAAATTCTGATAGGGATTGTGTTAAATCTATAGATGACTTTGGGTGGCAGAGGAATGTTAGAAATAGTCATTCTTCCAATCCCTGAACATGAAGTACCTTTTATTTTAATTGTTTTCTCTTCAATTTCTCTCATCAATGTCTTACTTTTCTTAATATAAATATTTTACCTCCTTGGTTGAACTTATTAAGTCTTTTATTGATTTTGATGCTATTGTGAATAGTACTGTTTTATTTATTTTTCTTTTAGATAGTTCATTGTGTATAGAAACATAACTGATTTTTCTATGTTGATTGCATCCTGCAACTTCCCTGAACTGATTTATTAGTTCTGAGAGTTTTCTGGTAGAGTCCCTAGGTAGAATTATAGGTATTTTGCTAGAAGTTATCTTAGAAACATATACATCGCTCTACAATTCTGATACATGCTTGATTTCCTAACTGAGAGGAAGTGAATAGCTTGTTCAACACAATTAAAAGAAAGAGCTCCAAAGAGTTATTTGGTTTACAGCATATCTAAATAGACCGAAATTCTTTTCTAGATTAATATGTTGTAGCTAGATGGACAATGTTTTATTTAAGATCAGAAGAAGATCACTCCTGAAGCCCTCTTACATGTCTTCTTTCCTTGTTACAGTATTTTACTGTACAATAGATTGCATCATATTAGCCAATGTATTTATCAAATACTTTGCCAAAGCACATGAAATATTATCAGATGGATATCTTTTATTCAACTCTCCACAAATAGGGAAGATAAGTATTTCTGTAAGCAATAAACTTTATACATCACATGTATTAAATAATACATGTGTCATACATAATTTTTTATAATCCAACTGGAAATAGGAAGAACTTTAAGAACAAAAACTACAAGACACCTTATGAAAGTCTTGACAGACTTCTGCATTAATGTAGCTCAACTATGTAGCCCTCTAAATGAAGTGCCTACACATATATAGAAAAATGATCAAAATACATAACCCTGAAAACTAAATGGAAAGGACAACCTAATGCCAAAATATGGGATGCTTAGCCAATAAATACAAGGCAGATAGAACTGAATTGTAAGCAAATAACAAAGGAATTTATGCCATGGTAAAACCAGTTTGAGGCACATGAAAGAGAGGCTACCTAAAGTTTATTAGAAAGAGACTGTACAGTTCTATACTGTTTATCACTGAACTCAAATAACCAAGGTTTATCCCACTGAAGAAAAGTGGGCAGCTATTTCTCTCTCCCCAAATGGTGAGTGCTCTTCCACTATCAAATGAGTTTAGTCAAAGCCCTGCTCTCTCACATCCAATATCCCACCATCTTTTGACTTTCCTTCATAAAGAAAAAAATCCAAGAAAACCAATATATTCAGTTCTCCTTTTGTCCCTTGCATCATCTAGGAGGCCCTTTTCATTCCATATCTAACTTAATATCTTAGAATGACCTGACACTTGTTGGACATGTCCTCCTTTTGAAGACTTCTTTCCTCACTCCTATTACAGCATGCTTTCTGATGTATTACTAACTTTCTGATTGCTCCTTATTAACTAACACTAGCCATTGTTTTTTTCTGATAGTCTGCATGTTCAATTTTGAGGAAAATGAAACTAAGGTTAAGCAGCTATCTTAATGTTAACACCAGACTGTTTTGGTGACTCAGTGTCAAACACCATCTCCTTAAATACTAATGTTCTTCTCTCATTGTATGATATATTCATTTATTCTTTCTTTTGACAAGAGACTGAAATTTTAAGGGAAAGCTTAAGTAAGCAAGATAATGAACAAACTATCCTGAGATGGATAACAAGCATGAGAAGGTATGGGACGAGCAAAATCCAAAAGGTTCAAAAAAAGATAAACTCAGAATGAAGAGAAATACTGGGGAAGGAACCATTGTGCTGATACAGGAGCTAAAATAAAGAGCAGTGATGAGATGATTGAGTTCTCCATTTAGAAGAAGTAGAAAATGGAATAAGCCCTAAGGCCTTACAGCCCAAGGCAACTGACCTGAATATCTCTGTGGAAATAATGAAGATGAGGTAATAAGGGAAGAGAATGGGATCAGATTAAGAAAGGGAATGGAGTGGCAATATGAACAAGATATAAGCAAGTCTTGTATTGTCTACTTAGTTGTAGACAAGATATGTGTACAATTAGCTTTGTACCTTAAGGAAGAGGTCAGGATTGTATATAAATCTTAGAGTTATGCATTTAAACAAAGTTGAAGTCCATGGTAAATAAATGAACTCATTTAAAGAAAATGTAGATAGAAAAGAGAAATCTAAAACCAGAACCCTTGGAATTCACCAATACATCAAGGCCTAGAAGAAAAATAGAAGCCGGCTAAGAAAACCAATATGGATGGTGTGTCCCCTGAAGTGGAAGAAAAACCATAAATGAGTGAGAAAATGGTATTCTGAAAACCAAGTGTTAATGATATTTCAAGACTAGATGAGTGAACGATTTTGTTAAAAGTTGTTGAGATGTTGAGCACTGGATTAGCAAACTGAAATATTTGAGGCCATGAAAAGAATAGCTTAAGTGAAGTGGTAAAGATGAAAACTTAATTGGAATTAATTAAAAAGATAATGGGTATATGAGCAAACATAAGTTTTAAAAACTGCTTATTGCTGGTTCTCCAGAGACTGCATTCCAATGACAGAAAAAAAAATATTTTAAGGGAAAAACATCAAAAGACAGGGTCTGAGGAAATAATAGATACAAAATTTTAGATACGGCAAAAACCTGAAAAGTGGCAACTGGAAGAGCAAACCTAGAAAACTGAAAATTCAGCTGACCATGGGGAAAGCTCTCAAACAGTGCATTACTGAATAATACCAGGTGTTTCTGAAGGTCATTGAGGGATGCCTGGGTGGCTCAGTTGGTTAAGCATCTGCCTTTGGGTCAGGTCATGATGTCAGGATCCTGGGATCCAGCCTTCTCCCTCTGCTCTTTCCCCTGCTTGTGCTCTCTCTCGCTCACTGTCTCTCAAATAAATAAATAAATTCTTAAAAAGAAAGAAAGAAACTGGTTAAACAGATTGGATTGAGTACAGAGATGTTGGTTGAAATAATATATAAAAAAGAAACAGGCCTAAATCTCCTGTCCCTCTCTACTCTGACGGAGGACTGCTACTCCAACAAAAAGACCAGAAGAGTACTTTTTAGTGGTTGCACAAGAGAGCTTCTGAAATATAGAATGTATGTCATACTAAGAACAGAGAGGCACTGCACTAAAATCATGGTGATTAAGTAAACATTTTGAATGTTAGTATTTCCCCACTGGACACCCAGAGCACCAGAATGAGACTTAATGTTATCATTGTGGTATAGACTAGGATGGTAGCAGCCCAGGAAATGAAAACTCATCTTCGAGATTTAGCTAGAGAAAGAAATCAAGAAAGATTCCACAGGTTTGGGTCTAAACACATAGAAGGCTCAAGTTGTCATTTGCTGAGACAGTGAAGAACATGGAGGGAGAAAAAGGTTTGGAACGTGTATGGAATAATAATGAGTTAAGCACTGGAAATGAAGTTTTAGATATTGAGTTGGCAGCCAGGACAGACAGCTACAGAGTTTAAGACAAACACTAAGCTAGAGATCCACATGGAATTCATTAGTATGTGGAGAGTATTCGATGCCATGAGACTGGTTCTGATTATCTAAGAACTTGGCCTATGTAGAGTTCCATGGATAGAATCTAGAATGCCAACACAGAGAACTCAGGGGGAAAAAGAAACCCTAAAGAACCCAGAGGAAGCTAGAAAATTAGTGCTGCATTGAGGCTAGAAAATTAGGGGTGCACTTTCACTCCTCTTGAGTGGTTTTTTTCTTGGTTTTGTTTTTGTTTTTTGGCTTTTTTGTTTTAAGAAATAGAAGGCCAGAGTTAAGCGGAAAATGATTATAGAGGTGGTACTGTCGGGAGGAGAGATGACATGTGATAGTCCTATAATGGAACTTTTTAATGAAATTATTAAAATATAACTCCCATACCAGAAAATTTCACTATCTTAAGTATACAATTCAATTGTTTTCTAGTAGCTTACCAGAATTTTGCAACCAGCCACACAATCCATTTTAGAACATTGTCCTCACCTCACAAAGAAACCCAAGCTCATTTCACCCCTTCCCTCCTCCAGCCCGCTATTTTACATACAATTGTTTTCTTACTCTCATGTTCATACCATTTACAAGTACATAGAGTATACTTGATTTTACATATTTATCTGTGAACTTGCAATATGGCTGAACTCATTTGTTAGTTCTAACCTGTAAGAAAAATTTAAAAGTTAGCTTATAAGGAAATAAAGTAGGACTGCTGCTCTCTACTGAATGCTCAAAGAAGATTTTAGAGTCTTGCATGTAGAGATAAAAGGTAAAGTGTTTTACTCTGTTTGAGTTCAGTTGCCAGTGTAGGAAGTATAATAAGACTGTGCTAAATTTTTGACAGTGGGATGAAATGAACAATGAAGACTACGAAAAAAAAAATGTCTGGTCTATTTGAAAAACCTCACGATATCAAAACCACAAAGAATTTTTTAAAACCACTTTTCTCTCAAAACTACTTGAGCAACTTTCTGTGAATGGTAAGTCAAACCTAAATAGAATAATAATTTTCCTTTTATGTCTGTAATGTCCTTGAGAATAAAACCCAAACATTTATCACTAATTGTCAACATCTTAGAAAATGCTCACTTGTCAGCAGGCATTCTATAAATGTATATTTAATGAATAATGAATGAACGAATTGTTAGTTTGTCAGGATAAATTAAGTAAAATTGTACTTGAATGTACTTACTGCTTAAATGATATAATTAGGTATTATTCATTTCAGTAGTTGAGCACTAGTTCTCAACACCCTCTGAACAATGGAGTCACCTAAGGAGATATTTTAAAACACCAGCGCACAACCCTTCCCCCTAGAGTTTTTGATCCAAATAATCTGGATGGGACTTTGCTCTGGAGTTTTAAAAAAATTTCCAGGGTGATTCTAACTAATATGGAGCAAAGGTGGAGAGCCACCAATCATTAGCTTCTGCCAAACCCAATGATTTCCATTAAAGTATAATTAATGTTGACATTAAAAACCATTTGACATTGTTGACATTTAAAAACCCCATAAAAACCATTTTTATCCCAAATAGTCATCATATTTAGCTATGTACAAGTATACAACTTATTCTACAAGAATGAAATCTGCATGATGGGCACAACATAATGCCTGAAGGAATATATATACTCGTCATCAATGCATTTAGTTTATCTAGGACTTTCCCTTCCTGTTTGCTGTGCTTTAATAATCTACATTTAAATGTCCTAATAACAGTAAGTGTTTTATGTGCTAATTATAAATATACCATCCTAGGATATGACTCTTCCTCATGTGCTTTTCTTTCAAAATGCGATGTAGTAATGTAAGGATCTCATTCTCAAATGAGTGTTAGCTTTTGGGGAATGAAGATTCCTTTCAGAATGTGAAGAAGCCATGAAATCCATAAATTGTGCTTCTGGTTCCTGAGGTCCATCCCATTTATAAATCCCACAAAATCCTTGTCCCCTGATTAAGGAATTCTACACTGGAAGAAATGATTAGGTTATTATAAGGCAAAAAGCCCATCTTCTAAATTCTCAACATGTTGCATAAATAGTACATAAATTTCCATGGTGATATTACATTTTAATTGTAAAAAGATACTGTGTAATTTTATTACTGTTCTTGGCAAAGTTCTCACCAAGGCAGTCAGGGTTAGATATCATTATTCTCATTGAAGAGAAGACAAGTAGAAAATGTTTGGGTCATGCCCGGAGCATTCCAGGTGTCCCTAATTGCTATCTCTCTCCCGTAAAAATCTCTAATATACTGCCTTTGGAAGCTAAAATGCAACATGAACAGTAAAAGCCACCATCTATCAGATTATTCAGAAGAAACTCCATAAAATTTGGAAAATATCTGATGTTAGTAGGTTCCTTTTGTGAATTATTGGTTAATCACTAAACTGGAAAAGATATAAATATTTTTCATACTACTCATACTACTTCCAGTTATAGCAGAATCCTCTTTGAATACCACACTAAATGACTATCTCTTGGCTTGTCTTTAAATCTTTTCTATTCTTGCTGGATCTAATTTAAGTTAAAAACCCATGGGCTATATAAAACCTTAAAATTATACTGACATTTCTATAATCGCACAGCACAGGCAAGTAGCCATTACCTTCTTTTATGGAATTAGATCAAAAAGTAGCAATACCTCTTGCTTCATTCATACTACATTACTACTACGTTATTACATTTTTCCTCCTGTTGGACTACTGTTTGTAATTTTTATATCACTTTGACTGCCCTGTCAAAATTCCCTTTGAGGAAAGGGAGGACAGATTAGGGATTAAGAGAAACAAGTAACGAGATGACTTCTCATTCTCCTAGTCTTTCCTAGATTAGTTTTATTATAAAATTTTGACAAGTTTAATGTGATAGGGGAAACACAGCCACCAATCACACTGCCGGTATTTTGCAATCACATCCTAGAATATGATGACCCTCAAGGAAGATTAGAGCATGCATCTGTTTATATATATCCAATTCCCTTCTGACAGCTATAATCATGTATAATAATTCATGTTAATCTCATTATTACAGGTTTTCATTTTATGTTACCAAACCTAGTGGAGGAGATAAATTTGCTGCACATACAGAAGTGTAAATTCCCCAGATTGCATTTAATTTATCTAATTAAAAGAATTCTTTCCTGATTTCATCCAGATGAAACTGCCTATAAATATGAGCAGTGACCTATTGTACAGCTCTGGGGATGCAAACTATAATAAGTGAGGAAAGACCTATGGTGGGTAATAAACATCATATAGGATCCGATAGATAGGTTATAAAATTTTGAAATGCTTTTTCTTAATCTTTCAAGAGAAATCTTAATCTCAACTATATTAAAATACCATTCTCTGTCAGATATATCCAAATGAAATGTGTTGCCACAGATAAATAGACATGAGAATGCTTTTATATTTTTATGTTCCACATAGAAAGTTATTATTTTTTATGTAACCAGAAATCCAACTGTTTCTTATAGAACATATCATTAAATATCATTAATGTGCAAAAAAGAAAAAAAAGATATTGTAATGAATTTCAGTTTCAATAGAACAACATTAGAAAGGATTTAGGTTATTTTTTTTTTATAAATTTTTATTTATTTATGATAGTCACACACAGAGAGAGAGAGAGAAAGACAGAGACACAGGCAGAGGGAGAAGCAGGCTCCATGCACCGGGAGGCCGATGTGGGATTCGATCCCGGGTCTCCAGGATCACGCCCTGGGCCAAAGGCAGGCGCCAAACCGCTGCGCCACCCAGGGATCCCTAACAATCACTTTTCATCTAAATAAGACATAAGCCTAGGGAAGGTGTGTTATTCTTAAGGTCAGCCATTTGGTATGTAAAAGAAAAAGGAGAAATCTTAATATGGCCATTTCTCCTAGTTCAGCTGTAGCCAGGATCCTCTATCACTGCTAATGCTACTTATGTAGAAAGAAGTTAAGTACTCAAATCCCCAACTTTGTATCCATGTTAATGAGATATATAATAAACTAACATATTCATGCCTCATATCCTATGTCTTAATTGTGTTGTGTGTACAATGGAGATGATTCCTTTCCATATTTCAACTTAAAAGGAAAATGAATTTCCTAACGATAAAGACTGGAACAGCTTGCTAAAAAAGTAAGGCACTAAAAGATAATAGCTTTTTGTCAAATTTATCAAAATAAATTCCCATGATATCAACGGCTTACTTTTCAGTAATGATTGACTAAAACTGGAATAAGTATCCTGCTGGAAAAATATTTTTAAGTTCTCAAATGTTTAAGAGAAGTAAGACAAGAAATCGGAACCTTCCGTTGAAGAGAGAGACAACTGAGAAGCAGAGATGCTGAGAGAGAATTTAGTGGCCTAGGGCACTCAGGGGTACAGAGATGTAATCAAAGGACTCTTTAGAAGATCCTTGATGAAAGTCCTTGCTTTGGCTGAACTAACAAAGGGCTGAAATTCAGGCATGAATCTGAGTAAGAAATGACAGACTACCACTAGGACTTAAATTCAGCTTCCAATTAACTCAATACATGAAACTGATTGCTGTGATTCTGGATGGCTACTTTCTATGGCTGACTGGCAGAAACAACTGTAAATCCTTCTTGGAGGAATAACATGCCAGCCATACAAATATTTCTATAAACAATATTGCAAATTCAATATCTAACACACTATAAAAATAATCCAAAAATTGAGTAGATAAATTAACAAAACCCAGAGAAACAACAAAAAATAGAAGCAGAACTATGAGCACTACAGATACTGGAGTTATTAGCAATAGACTTAAAAAAAAAACTATAAAACCTATTACAAACAGAATATAATTGAAAATTTTCATCCGGTTTAATAATCTGGCCTTATAAATGGAACATTTAGTTTACTTACTTTTGATATTGTTACTTAAATGTACCATTTTATTAAGTGATTTCCCTTTGCTTCATTCTATGCTTTTTTTTTTCTCACTGTCCTTGTACCTTTCAGGAATGACTATGTGCATTTTGTTTTATTTTTCTTTTCATTAGCTTAAAAGTTAAATATTCCCTAATATTATAATACACCCCCTCTCTCTGTCTATATTAATTTAAGTAGACACAATATTCTTTCCATTTTTGTTTTTCTGAATATAAATATAAATTCACTTGAAAGTGAATTTTAAAGAATATTTCTAAATTGGAAGAAAAGAAAAAATAAAATAATAACATTCACACAATCACTTCCAACAGAACCAAGACATAGTACAGATGAAGCAAAGACAAATCACTTAATAAATTGGGAGATTTAAACTGAAATATGTGAATAACAATATTAAATGTAAATCAACTAAGTGCTTCATTTATTAGACAAGATTGTCAATTGAATAAAAAATAAAACCTCAATTATATTCTATTTAGGAGAGGCATATTTAAACATAACTTTTCAGGATGGAAGCAAAGAATAGAAAGATATATTCCATGGAAAATCTCATAAAAGTAACTGGTGTTGCTGTTAATTTCAAAGATGATAAAGCAAAACTATCACTAGAGATAAAGAAGGACAGCTCATTGTAATAAAAGGTTCAATTCAGCAATCAGAAGTAACCATTTTAAATTTAGAATGATGTAGCTTCAAAATATATAACCATTGACAACCCTACCAGGAATATATCTATACATGATATTTGCGGGAAACGTTAACATACTTATTCTCAATGGCTGGTAGTATGAATGCACATACAAACACATAAGAATATAGCCACTGGTCCTGGTAAATGTGTAATTACTGGCTCTCAAGAATAAAAGCCCTGGTTTGGAGGATTTACTAATTTTTGTGGCGTTAGTTCTCCCACCATGGCAGATTTCAAGCTCTCCACATCTGTCATTAATCTCGAGGAGGGAAAAAATACGTAGATTAGCCCCAGGAAAGTTGTCTTGAGCTTTCCACACCACTTGATATAATATACTGAACAAAAGAGATTAATAAATTGATCTTATAAGAATGTGCATGTAGGCCATTTCCCTATTAATAACTACAATATACCTTTTTCTGCATAGAGAACACTTATTACATAACTTCCCTATTCCTGACAATTAAGGTGAAGAGATGGAAATCATACAAAGTATTTCCATAACCACAATTAAGCTACAAATGAATGAGTAAATCTCAAGGTGTTTAGAAATTTTAACTTATTGATTGAATTAAAAAGTCATGATTTAATTTTTTTTAAAAGTACTTTGAATGACAATGAAAATAGCACATGTTAAAACTTGTGAGGTACAACTTAAATCAGAGGGAAATATATATCATTATGTATACCATCAAATGTATATATTAAAAATGAGAATGTTGGTAATCAACAAGCCAAGTATACATCAGAGGTCAATATATGAAAGACACACTAAATTAAGGATTATTATAAATAAATAGCAAAGATAAAATGGGGAACTAATAAAATAGAAAAAAATAAAGGAAGACCAACAAAACCAAAGTAAAAGCACTAACAAGTTGGAAGGAAAACTGATCAAGGAGAAAAATGGATCAATGATGAAAAATTTTCACCATGAAAATTCCTATGGCTAATGAAATACTAGTGAAAATGTGTCACTTCTGAGTAAAAATACTAGTGACATGTGTCACTTCTGAGTAAAAGCTTTCAGCCATGGGGTGTACCTACCATGTTCTCCTTTCCATTTGGCATGAGACAAGCAATGCTCGTAATGAGGCTTCTTCATCAGCTTAGGTCCCAGGGTATAGAACCTATGGAGGAGAGTCAGTCAACTCAAGATGACTGAGGACCGTGTATGAAAAATATATTTTCTATTGTAAATCACCAAATTGTCTTTTTTCTTTTTTTCTCTTTTTTCCCTTTTTTCTTCATTATCATGGTTATTTTTTCCTCTCTTATATTTAACAACAGCATAATTTGCAATAAACTGTTATGAAGATTATCCAGATGGAAAATATTCAGAGAAATGGCCATCAATATCATGAGATACTATTAAGCCCTCACCTGAATGTATAAATTTTTTAATGACAATACAGAAGAATCTCACAATATTAAGCCAGACAAAAAAATAATATATACTCAATGATTATAGTCATTTGTATTTATAGTAAAATATAAAAAGGAAGCAGGAAAAATGGAGTAGAATGTTTACAGACCCATACTTATTTAAACTATAAATAAGAGTAAGAAGTAATGAAAGATCCTGATGTCTAACCTTTTCTAGTTCCCCTCAAAGCCTATGAACCTAAGTTGAAAAACCCAGGTTGAAGAATCTTGGAGGAAATTACTAGATTATTATAAGGTAATAAGACCATCCTCTAAAAACAAATTCTCAGCAAGTTGCAAAAAAAGACAAAAGAAATTTCAAGTAATAATAAATTTCAATCATAAAAATATACAGCAATTAAGACTTTGTAATTTCATTACTGTTCTTGGCAATATTCTTATCTAGGCAGTCAGTGTTAGATACCACTCTCATTTAAAAGGAGAGGATAGATAAAAATGTTTGAGTCATGCCTAGGGCAATCCAGATGCCCATAATTGCTATCTCTCTTTCACAATGTTTCTAAACACTGTCTTGGGAATCTGAAATGCATCACAGTAATCACTAAACTAGAAATAATTCAAATGTAATGCCTGACACACAGTAGATGATCAATACATTTTATTTTTCTAGATCCTCTACTTCCTGTTTGCTACATTTTTATAGTATGCAGTACCTGGTATTATATTTGAAGTTAAAACTAAGTGGTTCTAAGATAATACACTTTTACACTCTTTTCTTTCAACAACTCACTATAGTATCATAATGATTACACTTCCAGAAAAATGTTAGTTAACTTTTGAGGGATACAGATCCCTTTGAGAATAAGAAGGTGTGACCTCTCTCTTTCCAGATAATTTTGCAAGACACTGAAGGTAAGAAAAGTCAATATGGTGTTTAGTTTTGAGAGTACTGATTAGGAGATGACATGATACAGGTTCTCTGGTACTGCTCCCATCAAAAAAAGAAAAGAAAAATGAAAGAAGAAACTAAAAAGGAGAGAAAAAAATGAAATTAAAAAGTCCTATTTCTCAAGGTATGAAGATAAGGAGAATTTCTATTACTTCCTAACTATTAAGAAAAGACCATAAAAATATGAGTTACCTAGGAGATCAAAAAGACAAATAGCATGGCCTGTACTTCTATGAGTCATCAGGCCCCAGGAAACCCCAAAATAGGCCACATATCTTTGGCTTGTTTATACTTACAGACATTCTCTTAAGCACAGAACTATAATTAACCTCCCCCTAGCATCCTACTGTGGGAGACCATAACAGAGCCTGTGGAGATGAAATCTGAAATAAAATATGAAAACAGTGAATTTGTAAGCATTCTGTAACTAGAATATAGAACTCTACGACAGCAAAAACTTGGAATCTGTACTTTAGGTTCAAGCAACGTGGGTTACCACTGTGCCCCAATTCCTACTAAAAAGTACGGTCAGGAACTTCTTTCAAACTATTCCTCAATCTGCATCCATAGTTTAGACCAAACTTTAGGGAGTATCTGCCAGAGGAAGAAGGGAGGGACCAGGTTGTGGTACCCACTGAGGATCCTGACACTCATTTGTTTCATATGCAAACATTTGGAGTATTGCAATGCTAATTTATAAATTTAGTAGAAGTTGCCTTGGGTGAATCCGGTAACTTCATCAGTCCTTAAAACTGGACCACTTTGTGATCCATCTTACCTTATCCAGACTCACAAATCTTCAAACAATTACAAAAGAAACAGAAAAGACTGATTTGTTAAAATAAACAAATAATAATAATAATAATAATAATAATAAAAGTAAAAATATCAATGTCAATAATGAAAATAAAAACCACACATATGAAAGAGTGCATAAACAAACTATGTGAAAGTTTATAAATTTATATTGAAGGCTTGAAATATAGATTATTCTAGTTTAGCAAAAGACAGAGCATAAAACCAACAAAAACTAAAAAATGAAAACATCTTAAATACTTATGACAAAGTTTTTATGTTACTAATACAGTAAAAGATCTATATACTAAAGAGGAAGAAAAACACAGCTCAGATGGTCGCAGGCAAACATATAGTATTTTCCTTCATTTTCGCATCAGCCTTATTGTATTTAACCTTTAAACTCTTTGAAGATATTCTCAGTGGGACTAAAACAAAAGATCTGTTTGATATTAAGCTAATCTGAGCAAATAGTATTCTTTTGAAACTCTCAGTGCTATCAATAATGAAATAGCATGAGGTGTTAAGCCAAGAGGCAGAAAGCACTTCTTCTTAGATTAAACAGTGATAGAATAAAAAGACCTAGATAGAAATTATGTCTTCTACATCTACTGGCTGTGACATCCTGGGAAAATAACTTAATATTTTTGAGCTTCACTTTCTTCTCCAAATGGAAATTATGCATTTCAAATGATGAAAAATGTACCATTATTGTCTGTACCACTCAGAAAATACTGCTGTTTTATTTGTAAGATGCCACCAAATATAAGATCCATGGTTATTTCAGAGATGATAAAAATTTTAAATTGCAAAAATCAATAAAATATCATAATACAAATGAGGCATGGATACAAAATGAGGCAATATATGCTAAAATGGTTTATAAATTAAATCAATAGGATATTAATTCTATATCCACAATCTAGTATTTCAATATACAGTACAATAAGTTGTTCTCTAGCTTGCTTTATATATGGACATTATGTCTCTCCAAAGAAATCATACATTATTTCAGAGCATATAATTTTTTGGTACTGCCATAATGCCTAGCATAAATTTGCAAAAACGAGGTACCATTTGTTCACTTTCAGATTTTGTGGAAAAAGTCAAATGACTGATATTTTCCTAAAACTTACTATTTCAATATTTTGTATAAATAAGAAACTTGAAAAGTTGCTACCCAATTAGACATTCAATTGAGGCATTATGAATGAACAGTCAATGTGTTACACTGCTAGTCTTTATTTCTATCTTATTTTTGTTTTAGGAAATTTATATTGTACATTTTACTGTTGAGAAACAATTCTCCATGGGTTTCTTATATTTTTGCTCATTTAGCAAAGTGAGGCACTGATGACCCATTGATCCACATTGTCTTTTTAAGGATGTTTGTATAGTAAAAAGTATGAAAGGACAGGCTTGCTTAAAGCCTTCCAACATACAGATCATGCCCCTCTGGAGCAAAAGCAATATATGCTTACTGTTTGATGGAATAAAGATAATGTCTCCTGAAGGGCAAAGAATAGGCATACTTCAGGTCCCCTAAATTCAGGGTTCCTCTCCTATAATGCATCTACCATATGCACATGTATCAGTTGACTCTCTTTAATGTTTCTGTATGACAATTGGAGTTTTGTAAAATGGAGCAAAATGATAACACTGTGTCTTCTATTGCTGTGAACAATAAACTGTCCATCTCTGACCCAAGAGTCTCATGTCTTCTATCACCATTCATGAAACTATGGTAGGCTAATTTGTTAGCTTCTAAGTAGGATAAAATTTTTAAATTTTCACAGTTGTTGAAATTTTACCTCTTTTTTAAACAATGAATTTGATATGACTCATGGTAATGTCTTATGCAATAATTTTGTTCAGGATTCTTCTTTCTACGGTAAGCAAAATCTTTTTCTCAAATGATATGAAATTATATCTTAACAACAAAGAAATGTGTACCTAAATTAGGCAATTAAAGTCATAGTTTAGGAAGATACGGCTCGAAATAGATGTTTGAAAGGTTTCATTTGTAAAACTTTTTAAGAGGTTATGACATACTTTTTATAATAATAAGGATTTAATTATGCCTGCAAAAACAGGTTATTCTAAAGGAAGTCTAAGAATCTATTCTACTTCTAGGAAAATATAAATTTGAGATGAGACCATCATTGATATTCTAGAATAATAAGGTAGAAAAGTATTAACACTATGAATAACATGGCAGCCTAGAATTGTACATATTCTTCTTTTTTTTTTTTTTTTTAATTTTATTTATTTATGGTAGTCACAGAGAGAGAGAGAGAGAGAGAGAGAGAGGCAGAGACACAGGCAGAGGGAGAAGCAGGCTCCATGCACCAGGAGCCCGACGTGGGATTCGATCCTGGGTCTCCAGGATCACGCCCTAGGCCAAAGGCAGGCGCCAAACCGCTGCGCCACCCAGGGATCCCTTGTACATATTCTTCTTACACATTCTTCTGTTGTTTGTTCTTTTAGTGGAGACTTACAAAAACTATCATTACATTTCACCTACAAACTTTGAAGATTATCATTTCAGGGCAATTGACCAAAGGGAACTCAAAGTTAGCTCAGGTACTATGTCATTCTATAATGTGGAATCAATTGAAAAAAAATCTGATTTGCTTCATTTAGGGTTATTTAACAAGAAAGGAAGTATGGCTCATTGCAGGTATTTGACATACTATTTCATTAATTTTTTTTGGTAGACAAAATGTCTAATAAGAAAATTTCTTATATTACATTTAATTATCATCACCTTTTATTATACTGTATTCATTTTAAATACAGTTACAGCTACATACATTTATAAAAGGTAAGTCACCACAAATATGTAAATTCCTATTTGTATCATAAAGGTGGAGAAAGGTAAAATAACACTAATTTCCCTTTTTCAATATTTTTTGTTAAAATACTCTATCACCATATTCACTATGCAACATTTATAATGATATATTATGATTACTGTATCAGTGAAACAAATAATTAAAGGAATAAAAAGACAGTGTTCAGGGGCTTCCTGCTGGCAGAGTTGGTAGAGTTGGTAACTGTGATCTCAAGATTATGAATTTTGAGCCCCATGTTGGGCACAGAGCCAACTTTAAAAAAAATTAATAATTAAAAAAGACACTGTTCAAAGAGAAATGCAGTGAAGACCATAATAAATGTCAAATGAGAAGGAAAAATGTACCAATTTTCAGAAGTACTCTATTCTGAAACGTTTGTAGCTTTTGATTTTACTCATAGCCCACTCCCAAATTATTCTTCAGAATCTACCAATCCGTAGGCATTTGGTATGATAATTTTTTTGATAATTTTCAGATATTAAAAGAATAACTGAAATCTTCCTCACTTTGAAAAAACCATAGTAAACTGTCATAAAGTCAATGAGACAAAATAATTTAAAAGTCACTAAGCATTTAAAAGTTGAAAGTTCTTTATAAATTGTTAATTTGTACCTATCTACCAGAGTCATAGTGCAATACATTTATATGGATGTTTGGCTCAATTATTCTGAAATCTTTAATTGTTTAACTTAGATCATAGATTGATCACTAGACGCAGATTGATAATTAGCTATTTATTATTTACATATTATTTATGTATTTCCCAAGTCTTTCTCATAGAAAATTATTTCATTTATGAAAATTTTATTCAAGTTATGCAAATCTAGTTACCAAAATAAAATGATTTATCAAGGGAACAGAATGGAACTGGGAAAGATAGTACTTTCCTCGTTTTCACAAAAAGCAAGACTATGTAGTACATTACTGAAATTATTTATAAAACAAATATTATGGGGAAATAAAATCAGCCACAAATTCCTTTTACTCCTACCATGGAAAAGTGAGGTTAATATTTTCTTCCTGGGAAGGTGAGCAGGTTTTGTGTCCACTTTGACATACCATGGTGGAAATGTTGACACAGTTTCTGTCTGTGGGCCTTACAATATTGGCAGCCGTTTCCTGCCTCTCAAATTACTCATTCTTGGAACTCAACTGCCTTGCTGTAAGGAGCCTAAAACATCTCAGGAGACTATGCACAAGGTACTGTAGACAGCCACTCTGCTCTCTGATGACAAGTAGCATCAACTGTCATCCATGTGAGCAAGCCATCTTGGATATCTGGTCCAGCTGGGTCTCCAGACATCTCCAGCCCAACAGCTTTCTGACAATAATCACATGAAAGATAGAACCACCTATTTGAGCCTTGCCAAGCCACAGAATTGTTACAGAAAAATATTGTGTTTAAGCTACTAATGTTTTAGGATGATTCACAGTATTATTATTTTTTAAGATTTTATTTATTATTTATTAGAGACAGAGAAAGAGAGAGAGGCAGAGACACAGGCAGAGGGAGAAGCAGGCTCCATGCAGGGAGCCAGATGCAGGACTTGATCTTGGGTCTACAGGATCACGCCCTGGGCCGAAGGTGGCGCCAAACCGCTGAGCCACCTGGGCTGCCCAGTGATTCACATTATTAATCAACAACAGACAACAAAAATGTAATATTTTATGTTGTACATATATAACTATATATGCTTTCAGTATTTTAAATTGTTTTATAAGAAAAAAATACCTATTGTTTCCACAAATGAATCTTTCTTACTTTGAAAATTTTCCAGTACTGATTTGATTGAGACTATATGCTCCATCAGGTAGATGGGTTACTTTAGTGTTAAGTTGTCCCAAAAGGAAAGATGTCACAATGAATCTTAATGTTCGAAACTAGTCTGAAGAGTTGCCAATTATGTCAATTAGTGAAGTTGTATGTGATCGACTTGTGGTTAGAATGAATAAAACTAAAATAAAATAAAAACTTCTTGCTAATCCATAAACAAATGTTCAGACTTTTCACCTCATGAGTGATCATGCAGGACAAACTCAAACACCAGTGATCTTTATTGTTGAAATCAATAACCCAAGACTATTAGATAACACATTTTATTTCTCTTGTGGTTACATTATCTGTTGTCTGTCTACCTGTCTATCTGTCTATCTCTCCCCATACATCCACATACCCACACATACAAATTCACATCTATTAAATAGTAAAATCTTTGGAAAATATGGAGAGAACATTTTAGAAGATGACTAGTCCTGGGATGCCTGGGTGGCTCAGTCAGTTGAGTGTCCACTTTTGGCTCAGGTCATGATCCTAGAATTCTAGGATCAAGATTCATGTTCGGCGCCCTGCTCAGCGGAGAGTCCACTTCTCCCTCTGCCCCTCACCCCGCTCATGCTCTGATTATCTCTCTCAGAAAGAAAGAAAGAAAGAAAGAAAGAAAGAAAGAAAGAAAGAAAGAAAGAAAAAGAGATGACTGGTCGCATGGAAAAAAGCAATCAAACAAAAGCAAAAATATAACTTGTATATTTTATAGATTTCTTTCCTGGGCCATGAATTAAATTTTCCACTCTATCAGTTGACAATTTATTATGTCATTTAAAATCAACAACTACATTTTTTTTTTACCCTGGGGTTATTCATATTATTGGTAAAGATGGCCTACCAAATTTGCCAGAAAATTTCAAGTGAAGCTGTCAATAGCTCCATTTGCAACAAACAGTAAAGCCTGGCATATTTGAAAAGTCTTTACCTTTTATCCGTCAAAGTTATCTGCACTCTCTGGCATGCCCAAGATTAAAAGAAACAAAATAACCATGTAAAACTAATTAAATGTAATTATGACCTTATCACAGTGATAGTCTATAGCTCCAAGAAACATATCTAATATATTTTTCTCTTGCTTAAAATTTAAGTCAATTTTGTTGTCAAGTGTCTATTTTTAAAATTTCCTATTAAATGCACACACAATTTTTCTTAACTCTCTTAGATAATTTATCATCACTTTCCTTGCCATCACATGCTAATATCTCTCCTGAAAATCTGAGTAGGAGTGCATTGTATGCTACAATGTATTGGCAAATTTCCTTAAAATAATATATTTATGTCATTGAAGGTAGCTGGGAAATAACAGGTACAAAAAAGACTATTCTTCCCTTGTCTTTAGAGAGCTCAGAAAAGCCTAACCAAACCTAGAGAGGTCATGGTTGAGTAGTAAAACCTTATTTCCTCACTACAGTGAAAACTAACAGAAGGCTGAGTATTCAGTTTTTGATTAGCCAACCAAAGTTTAGTTCCAGATTATGGAGAGGTGCACAGAAGTTAAAGAGTGTAGAAACTGCAGACTACTTTGGGGCATGAATAATATTTTAGTGATAATCAAGACATGTCTATGCTTATAAGATTAAGATCTTATAATTTTAGCATCACAACTTGGAAGTGTTTACAACTAAATCAAATGTAAATTAACATTTTGGTGCCTCCAAATTGTCCTCTTTTTCTCTTTTTCTACTCTCCAAAATATACTTTATACAGGTTCTACACCACTAGGTGCTTTTATTTTATAATTTCCCAAGATATAAAAATTTCATAGTATGTGGATATTCACAAGTCTAGATATAATGCCTCAGGCCATAACATAAAATACCTTTATCTTTTTTATGGCAGTTAAGCTCATCTAAAGGAATTTGCTTTATTATCCTATATTTTTAGCTAAGAATTTTCCATCTCTGGTAATTCATGTCTTTAAAAATACCTAAAATTTATAGATCAAAACCACAAGAGAAAATAAACAAATAAAGCCCAAACCAAATCTCTATTTGTGGTGGTTGTTACGGGTTTCTAATGTATAAAAAATGAAAGGTGTGGAAAATACCACCTTCTTGTCCTTATATCCAATCATAAACAATTTAAAAATTTATAATTTTAAATTATTAAGGGTTTCTTTTTATAATCTATGAATAGACACAAAGCAGCTTTTTGAGATAATGGGAATTATTATATATATGTGATTTAAATCCATTTGGAAGGTACTATTGTTTCCTTTGACAAAGTATATGCCACACATTCAGGAGACAAAATGTATCCCTTTCTTATAGCAAATAATAAAATAAAATCTATCAGCTGTCACTTCCAGCTTTTGATAAAAATCCCCACTGATCCTCTAAGAAAAATATTATGGTTTTTCTAGATTTGGTCACTATAAATAGCATTGTGTATTCTAGTGGCTTTTTGTTGTTTTTTCCAAAAGCAGCTAAGTATTAAGTGGGTATCAACTAACTGGAAATATGTTGCTACAGAACCTTCACTTTATTATTACTATTATCATCAAATTTCTTTTTTTTTCTTTTTCTTTTTTAAGTAATGAGCAGAGTCAAAGTTGCCAATCATTCATTTTACTAGTGTTCAGTAGTCAACAAGAGGGCTCCTGCTCTATAAGCTGTCAATTTAAATTGAACTAAATGGCACAAAGTCTAAATCACATATATTCTTATTAAAGTGAAAAAGAGAGGATATAAAACAGGTACATCAAAATAAATACTGATACTGAAGTTCTCATTTAATCCAAGGATAACTTATAAATTGAGCTTATGAGATTTGAAATTGCACACGGGTTATAGTAAATAATCACTAATGTCTCCTCCAAATGTGAGATTCTATGACTTATAACATAGATACACATGTCAAGAGTGTCATACATTACATCCCACCACATCTGGCATATGTACGTAGTAAATCATAAGGGAAGACATTGTCAATCTTCAACCTTCAATGAACTATAGGCATAAGTTTTTACTTTTTACCCTGCCTCCCTGCTGCTAGAGACTTTCCCTTCATTGACTCTCCCTTTTAATTTCCATGCTGCTGAAGTTACCATTATTCTCAATCCAGTTAAGCTCCATTCACCTCTTGACTCAGCTCCCAAACCAGGCTGGGTTGGGAGTTTAATACTTGAGATTCAAAGACATTCAAAGGAGCAATTTGGAATTATTGCTATCAAACTATGTCTTCTAGGTAATAGAGATTCAAAACTGCTACTTATGTTTCTGTTGAATATGGCAGGAAATTGGCTTTTACTTGGGAACCCTAAAACTTTCTGTGGAAAAAAAAAAGTATTGTGAATTTTCAGTACCCAATAGATACCTGTAGGATAAAATTCACAATTAAAATAGACACTCTGAGGGGCTCCTGGGTAGCTATGTGGGTTAAGCATCTGCCTTCAGCTCAGGTCATGATCCCAGGGTCCTGGGATCAACCCCCCAACACACACCATGTCAGGCTCCCTGCACAGCAGGAAGTCTGCCTCTCCCTCTGCCATCTGCTTCCCCTGCTTGTGTTCTCTCTCTGTCAAATAAATAAAATCTTAAATAAATATAAAAAAATTTAAAAAAATAAATAAATAAAATGGAGACTGCTAAAGAGCTAAGTGTTTAGACAAAATCATCTATCATCATGAAGTATAATTTGTCATAATAGTTTGATTGAATGTACATACCAAAATCATGGTTTCATATTGTTATTTGTGCATATATTGTTATGTGCATATATTGTTATTTGCACAACATTGTCCTTTCCTCAGTGTTAGCGGAAAACTGCACTTTGAGAAATTTACAATAGGTTATCAGTCTTCCTACAGAGTCTTGTGTAGTAAATAAGATTAGAAAATAGATCCACTGGCTAAATACCTACTGTGTGCCTGGTGCTTGACAGTTTATCTGTAATACTCAGAACACTTTGCAAACGAAGAAAAAGAGAGAGATTAAACGGCTCTCAGAATTTTTTTTTTAATTTTTTTTATTTATTTACGATAGTCACAGAGAGAGAGAGAGAGAGAGAGACAGAGACACAGGCAGAGGGAGAAGCAGGCTCCATGCACCAGGAGCCCGACGTGGGATTCGATCCTGGGTCTCCAGGATCACGCCCTGGGCCAAAGGCAGGCGCCAAACCGCTGCGCCACCCAGAGATCCCGGCTCTCAGAATGTTAATGAGATTTTCATCTGCCATTAACACCCAAACTGGGTGCTTTACAAATATAACACTATACTTCACTTTTACACTCTCACTACAAACTAATAAACTAAGTAGAATGTATTAACTGCACATTACAGATAAGGAAGTCAAAATAGACAGGCACACTGATGTGCATATGGTCACACAGTAAGACAAAAGCAGAATATAAAAAGGTTAACAATTTCTTTCAGTAAAATACTGTTTTTATCTAAATTTTAATTCTGGGTGTTTACATTGTCCCTAGTTTTAAATTCTGCATTGCTAAAGTTTTTTTGATCTTCAAAGTTTTATGTTAATTTTTTTTCATAGATCAGACAATTTTAGACAATAAACAATCTTAGACACAAAAAACAAACATTCAATGTATAATAATAATAAATCTAATTTGTTTAAAACAGTCTAACAAGTGGTCTCCAGGTAAGTACTTAAGGAGAGCTAATCAAATTTAAGAGAACTGAACTTAAATAAAATGGCCACTTAATGTCTTCATACAATATATACTGTTTTGACCACGTAATTATGTGTTTATTATAAGAAATTTAAAATATATGTACATAAAGCTCACAAATGAATATGATGTTTTTCATAAGGTGTGACTAAGTTTTTCTTCTGATGCCTTGAAATACACTCAGCTTTTGCACACGTTTTATATAGATCTTTTCAGTGCTATCAGCATGACAATATGTGTTGCTACGTTTGCTTTATTGTACCTTAATATTTCAATGATATTTAAGGATTCACTCAGATTTAAATCATTAATAATTGGCATGCCACACTGCAGTCCACATACAGACTTCCAAACTAACAATAAATTAATTGATATATGAGTTGTATTCTTTTTTAGAGATTGCTCCCTGGCAGATGGATTAATAATACCTTATCTCATAACAAAGCATTCTGAAAACTAGTATAGATAAAATTACATTGAATTATTAATTGTGTAGACAGCCTGAGGTTAATAATGATTCTGAGCTGCTCACATTTCTGAAAGCACTTTATTCTTCTAGCCATAGCACTGCCCGAAACAATTACTAAGTCAAGAAATGAGAAGGTAAAGTTACATGGAACTGAAATCATAATTAGTCTCTGACCTGGTTTTGATACCAATTAAGTTCTACTCTTCTATTTTCTTTTAAATAATGCAGATGTGCCTTTCTCTTCTTTTCATAAATATGTTTTAATATTTACTATTAAATGATGTCCTGTACCACATGGCACTAATCCAGGGGCATCGCTAATGAGAACTTAATAGGTCTTAACAGTTTGCCATTAGGCAGTTCCAATGTCAACAGCCCAGAGAGGTTAAACTGATACACATAAATTGTCCCCTTTGCCTTCTCTTTCCACAGAACGCTCTGAAGCAATTCATTTTACCCTGGGGGTTTGATCAGCAGGAAAATTCTAATTTGTTTCTTCACTGTCAGTCCCTAAGGTTACATTTCAGCAAAAGTTGTGAAATGCACAGGATCACTGTGATCTTGACAAATAATAGATATAAGCTAGGATTTGAGGTTCAAAAAAATAAATAACTGAAACTGACCTTTGAGGAAAATTTTGATATTGAGAGAGAATGGTAAGCAGGTTAATGAGATATGATTTCTGCCCAGGAAAATCCAATAATCTTTAAATATCAGAGTAGCATCTTGAAAAAGCTCTGTTGGCCTAAATTTAGGATTTCTATTCTGACTACACTCCTGAAGTAGCTCTATGGCCTCAAACTTAAAAAAGAGCCAGTAGAAGAGTAACATTAAGATGTTGACAGAGGTTGTCCCTAATTTCTGTTCCCCTGACAAGAAGGCCAACTAACAACTTTCCATAGGCAAGACACCGTTGTGAAAATCCCAGAACCTGGGTATAAAGGTGAAGCAGTCTCCCAAAACACAAAGACTGGGAAGAACCCCATTAAAGGAGTTAAGAGGAACAGCTTTGCTTTGACTGCATCATGCCCCACCCCCACCAGATTGGTGTAGTGCAGCACCAAGAACGCCCTCTTGGGCCTACTGTTTTTCCAAAGGGAAAAAGAGACTGAAGGTGGGCATTTGCATTTGCAGTATCGCAAAACATTTTTTAAGAGGCCCACACAGATCTTACCTCACAGGGATCACACAGAGAAATTGTGGAACTCTAACATTGGGGATCTGACAGAAATTGAAAGGGGTAGAGAACAGTTATTAGTGCTTAGATCTTGTAGACCCAAAATCTTGCTTGCAGCAGCACCCAAACAGAAATCTCAGCCATTGGCTCTATCCATCTGTAGAACTGAGCTAGGTCTGGCTAGGGAACTTGATTGATAGTTCTACCTGATTTGAGTTCTCAGCTAAAGGGCCATACTGGCCATGGAGACTATTCTATATTCTCACCAAGGCAGGGGAGCAAAATTAGCAGCCTTACTCAGTTTCAAAGCATAGCTTCCAGTCTCAGCCCACTGGGAAGTCTGGCCACAGATGCCTGTCATCTGTGTGTACCAAGGAGCCCAGTCTACAGCATTAACAACAGTCTACAACCATTAACCCTGAGCCTTGGAGCCCAGTCTACAGCACTGTCTAGCCACAGAATCCAGTCTAAAATTTCAGCAAGCAGAAGAGCCCACCCTAATTGCTGCCTGATTGCTGAACACAGCCTGTAGCCTTACCCAAGCAGGAAGCCCAGCCATGATCCTGCCCAAATATGGAGCATATTCTGGAGCTTTACCCAACAGTGAAGTCTGGACAGTCACCCAGCCTAATCACACAGCAATTTCCAGCAATACCCTACTGTAGGGTACAGGTGAAAGCTCTACTTGATGAAAGAGCCTGACTGCAACCAGCCACAAGGTCCAATGCCCAACACTGAAACATAGCCAATGACCTCTGTGAAGCCTAGCCTGCAGCCCTGCTCAACTTCAAAACACAGCCTGGAGCCCTGCCTGACTACAGAATAGAATCAAAGAAACTATCTGACCATGAAGCACAGCCTATGTCCTTCTTAAACATGGAGTTCAGCCAGCAGCACCAACCAGTTAAGAGCAAAACTAGAGGCCTGACTGACCAGAAACAATGAAAGACCATAGCCCATAGCCTGCCCAATTGCAGATTTTCAACCAGTAGTATTACCTCACTAGGAAACACAGCCTATGATCACACCTGACCAGACGTGATTGTAGAGATAAGCTAGTGGCCCCATTTGATGACATAACACACCCAGCAGGCTTGGCCTAGCAGACAGACCACACAGTGGCTCCATTAGACTGTGGAACATAGCTAGCAGTGGTTCACCCAACTATAGAGCCCAATCAGCAGCACCCTCCTTGACCTCAGAGCACAGGCAGTGACCTTACCCAACTAGAGATGTAATAGCAAGCCTGCCTATCCAGGGACACTACCCGCTGATCCATCCTGGAGTCCAAGTTGAACTGACTGGTGAAGGTCCTCCCTTGAAAAGGAGAACCTGTAACGTCTGAACAACTTATTCAAATGCACAGATACTAACTACAAGGATACCATGATTACAAAGGATCAGATAAACTTCACACCAGCAATGGATACTATTAAACTCTGATAACTGACCCTGAAGAAATGGGAATCTATGAATTGTCTGACCAATACTTAAGAATAATCCTTTTAAATAATGTCAGCAACCTAGAACACAGACAGACAACTAAAAGAAGTAAGAAAAATAATGAATGATGAAAATAAGTTCCAAAAAGACACAGAAACCATCAAAAGAAAAAGAAAACAGAAATCCTAGAACTAAAGATATGGCTAATCTGAAGAATTTAATAAAGAGCTTCTACATCAACTCAACCAAACAGAAGAAAGAATCAATGATATAGAAAACAAATTATTTTAAATTCTTCAGTCAAAGAAGCTATTGGGGAAAAAAAAAATGAAATAGGATGAAGAAAGACCACATGGACAGGACTGAAAGTAACAGTATTCTCATTATAAGATTCCTGGAAGAAACAGAAAAGGATAAAAGGATAGAAAGCAGTAATGGTTGGGCATCTCCAAAAATTTGGGAAGAGAAATGAACCTCCAGATTCTTGAGGTCCAATAGAATCCAAGTAAGTTGAATTGGAAAAGGGTTGCAATGAGAAATATCATAATTGTCAAAAGTAAAGGACAAAGACAGAATTTTGAAACTAGCAAGAGAAAAGCAACTCATCACATACAAGAGAGCCCCCATAAGACTATAAGTGGGTTTCTTAGCAGAAGCTTTATAGGCCAGGAAAGAGTGGAATGATATATTCAATATACTGAAAGAAAAAAAACTGTCATCCAAGAATGCTATACTGCCAAACAGTTCATAAGAAATGAAAGAGGGATGCCTGGGTGGCGTAGTGGCTGAGCATCTGCCTCTGGCTTGGGACATGATCCCAGGGTCCTGGGATCGAGTTCCACATTGGGCTCCCTTCGGAGGGCCTGCTTCTCCCTCTGCCTATGTCTCTGCCTCTCTCTCTCTGTGTCTCATGAATAAATAAATAAAATCTTAAAAAAAAATAAATTAAGGAAAAACAAAGGCTTTCCCAGGCAAACAAAAAGTGAGGGAATTCTTTATAACTAGACATGTCTTTACAAGAAATGCTAAAGACAGAACTTCAAGTTGAAATGAGAGAATGCTAATGAACATTGTAAAAACATATGAATGTATAAAACTTATAGGTAAAGGTAAATATAGAGTTAAAGTCAGATTCTGTAATATTATAATGGTGGTGTATCAACAAAATTCTAGTTTAAAAGTTAAAAAGCAAATTATTATTTATTTATTTTTTTTATTTATTTATGATAGGCACACAGTGAGAGAGAGAGAGGCAGAGACACAGGCAGAGGGAGAAGCAGGCTCCATGCACCGGGAGCCCGACGTGGGACTCGATCTCGGGTCTCCAGGATCGCGCCCTGGGCCAAAGGCAGGCGCCAAACCGCTGTGCCACCCAGGGATCCCTAAAAAGCAAATTATTTAAAAATAACTATAACTATCATAATTTGTTATTGGGTACAAAATATGAAATGGATATAAATTGTAACATCAGTAACCTAAACTGTGAGGAAGGAAAAGTAAAAGTATTAAGTTCTGTACATTGTTTTGAGCTTAAAATAGAATGTTATGAAAACATTTTATGTAAGTCTCAAGGTAACCAGAAAGGAAAATCCTATAGCTGATACAGAAGAGATTATGATAAAGGAATCAAAGCACATGGCCACAAAATCATCAAGTCACAAAGGAGGAGAGCATGAGAGGAAGCAAGAAACAAAATATCTGGGATAGAAAGCAATTCCCCCTCTCCCACTGCCCTTTCCCATACTTGTGGTCTCTCTTTCACACACCTTCTCTTTCTCGCTCAAATAAATAAATAAACTCTTTAAAAATAAAATAAAATTAAAATGTTCAGAAGAGACACAAAAGGTCATTATATAATGATAGGGGGATCAAATTATCAAGAAGCTAAAACAGGGCAGTCTGGGTGGCTTGGCGGTTTAGTGCCACCTTTGGCCCAGGGCTTGATCCTCAAGTCCTGCATCAGGCTCCCTGCATGGAGTCTGCTTCTCCTGCTGCCTGTGTCTCTTCCTCTCTCTCTCTCTCTCTCTCTCTCTGTGTGTGTGTGTGTCTCTCATGAATAAATAAATTTTAAAAATATTTTTAAAAAAAGAAGCTAAACAATTGTAAATATTTATGCACCTAATATCAGAGCACCTAAATATATAAAGCAAATCTAACAGAACTAAAAGGAAAATATACAGCAGTATAATAATAAATGGAGCTTTAATACTCCACTATCAACAGTGGATAGATTATCTAGACAGAAAATCAATATAGCAAAAGCAGATTTTATAACAATATACACCAAATCGACCTAATAGACATATACAGAACATTGCATCCAACAACAGAAGAATACACATTCTTTTAAGCACACACAGAACATTTCCAGCATCTATCATGTTTGGCCACAAACCAAATTTCAACAAATTCAAGAAGATAGAAACTGTATCAGGAATCTTTCCAAACATAATGGTATAAAACTGGAGGAATAGGAGGAAAACTAGAAAATTCACAAATATGTGGAAACTAAACAACACATTCCTGAATAACCAATGGGTCAAATAAGAAATCAAATGGGTAATCAAAAATACACTGGGACAATACTTCTGAGGAAAATGGTGAAATAGGAAGATAATAGGCTCACCTCATAGATAATACTCAGATTGGGGATTAAGGACTTAAATGTGAGACCTGAAACCATAAAAATCCTAGGAGAGAGCACCGGCATTAATTTCTCTTACATTGGCAACATTTTTCTAGATATATCCCCTGAGGCAAGGGAAACAAAAGCAAAAATAAACTATTGAGAGTATATCAAAATGAAAAGCTTTTGCACAGCAAAGGAAACAGTCAACAAAACTAAAAGACAAGCTACTGAATGAGAATAGGTATTTTCAAATGACATATCTAATAAAGGGTTAATGTCCTAAATAAATAAAGAACTTATAGAACTCAACACCAGAAAAACAAATAAACCGATTAAAAATGGACAGAAGACATGAACAGGTATTTCTCCAAAGACATACAGATGGCCAACAGACACCTGCAAAAATGCTCAACATCACTCATCATGAGGGAAATGAAAATCAAAACTCTAATGACATATCACCTCATACCTGTTAGAATGGCTAAAATAAAAAACACAAGAAACAAGTGTTGGTGAGGATGTAGATAAAAAGGAAACCTCATGCACTGTTGGTGGGAATGCAAACAGCCACTGTGAAAAACTATATAAACATCCCTGAAAAAATTAAAAATAGAACTACCATATGACCCAGTAATTCCACTATGGGGTATTTACCCAAAGAACATGAAAACACTAACTCAGAAAGATATATGGACCCTTGTCTATTGTAGCATTACTTACAATAATCAAATTATGGAGGCAGCCCAAGGGCCCACTGATATCCATATGAATGGATAAAACAAGTGTATATGTATACTTTGTATATATACAATGGGATATTACTCAGACATATAAACGAATGAAATCTTGCCATTTGCAACAACATGGATGGATCTAGGGGGTATAATACTAAGTGAAATAAGTCAGTCAGACAAAGACAAATACCATATGATTTCACTTATATGTGGAATTTAAAAAACTAAACGAACAAAGAAAAAAATAGACAAACAAAAAAATAAACCCATAACGATAGAGAATTGATGGTTACCAGAGGGGAGGTGGATGGGAGGGGTGGACAAAATATATAAAGGGGATTATGAGTACATTTATCTTGATCATCACTAGTAATGATGTATAGAATTTTTGAATCACTATATTGTACACCTGAAACTAATATAATATTATACGTCAATTATACTGGAATTGAAATTTTTCAAATTAAAAAATATATATTGAGTCAAGTAAAAATGGAAACACAACATACCAAAAATTATGGTATGCAGCAAAAGCAATTCCAAGAGGAAAATTTACAGCTAAATACATATATCAAGAATAAAAATATCAATCAACCAAACTATACACGTCAAAGAACTAGAGAAAGAAGAAGAAACTAAGCCCAATGTTAGCAGAAGAGAGGAAACAATAAAGATCAGAGCAGAAATAAATGAAATTGAGGGTAGGAAAACAACAGAAAATATTTTTAAAACTGTGTTGGCTCTTTAAATGATAAAGAAAACTGACAAAACCTTAGGTAGACTAACAAGAAATTTTGATAGAGGATTCAAATCAATAAATTTATGAGTTAAAGAAGAGACTTTAAAAGAGATATCCCAGAACTATAAAGAACCATAAGAGATTACTATGAACACTACACACCAACAAACTGGACAACCTCGCAAAATATAGATGAAGTTTTAGAAAGGTAAAATTGACCCAGACTGAGTCATGAAGAAACACAGAAAACCTGAATGATAACCTAATTGACCATTAGTAATGATAACATAATTGAATCAGTAATTAATAAGCTCCCAATAAAGAAAACTCAGGACCAGAAAATTTATGTTTTTTTTTTTAAGATTTTATTTATTTATTCATGAGAGTCACAGAAAAAGAGGCAGAGACATAGGCAGAGGGAGAAGCAAGCTCCCCACAGCAAACCAATGCAGGAGTCCATCCCAGGATCCCGGGATCAAGACCTGAGCCAAAAGCAGATGCTCAAACACTGAGCCACCCAGATGCCCTCCACTGGTGAGGTCTATAGAGAATAAGCTGGTGGAGGGACTGGGGAGAAGCGCATGTAGTCCAATGGTTATAATATGTAATTATCATATAAATAAGTTCTGGGAATATTATGTACCATATGGTGGCTATAGTTAACAATACTATATTGTTAACAGTTGCTAAGAGTAAATCTGAAAAGTTATTAGTACACTCATAAGCAAAATGATAATGATGTGAGATGATGGATATGTTAACCAACCTTATTTTGTTAATAATTTATCAGTATAAGCATAAGTCAAATCATCACACCATAAACATTAAACTTACACAATGCTATATGTTAATGATCTCAACAAAGCTTGAAAATAAAAAAAGCAATGAAATAAATACTTAATACCAAAAATAAAGTCAACAGAAATATCAGGTTACTTGGTGGTGATAAGGCATTCCTTCTAATTCTAAAACTGCACAACTCTAATTTAAAAGTGCATTTTCCTTCATCATGAAATAGGATGTCAAAATTAGTAATTTTTAAAAGTAGAGTAGGATAAAGGAGACAGAAGAAAATAGTATTAAATGTGTTCTAACCTAGGTGTTTATTTACTATCAAAAAAAACATTGAAGTAAACTCTCTGCTCAGTAGTTTGCCAGAGTATAACTTTTAGTTAATACAAGCACATTTTGAGAGAATAGGTGCAGTCTTATATTTTATAATACAAGTCAACATAATTTAGAAATTGTACATAGCGGGGCTATGTGGCTCAGTAGGTTGGGCATCTGACTCTTGATTTTGGCTCAGGTCATGATCAAGGTCATGAAATTGAACCTGCATTAAGCTCCGCATTGGGTGTGGAGCCTGGCTGGGATTCTCTCTCTCTTTCTCCCTTTGCCCCTGTCCCCTCCCCACCACTAAAAACAAGAAATTGTTCATAGTATATGGAGAACAATGTTGAGAAATAATTTTAAAGGAATTAGTGTTAGAAGTATTAGAAGTACTCAGTACTGGGTGTTTACCCCAAAGATACAGATGTAGTGAAACAATGGGACATATGCACCCCAATGTTCATAGCAGCAATGTCCACAATAGCCAAACTGTGGAAGGAGCCACGATGTCCTTTGACAGATGAAAGGATAAAAAAGAGGTGGTATATATATGTATATGCATATATGTGTATAATACATATATATATTATATATATACATAATGGAATATTATTCAGCCATTCAGAAGGGATGAATACCCACCATTTGCTTTGACATGGATGGAACTGGAGGGTATAATGCTGAGTAAAATAAGTCAATTGGAGAAAGATAATCATGATATGGTTTCACTTATATGTGGAATATAAGAAATAGCAAAAGAGACTATAAGGGAAAGGAAGGAAACTGAGTGGGGAAAAATTAAAGAGGAAGACAAACCATGAGAGACTCCTAATTATGGGAAACAAAGGGTTACAGAAGGGGGGTGAGGGGCTGGGTAACTGGGTGACAGACATTAAGGAGGGTATGTGATATGATGAGCACTGGGTGTTATACTATATGTTGGCAAATTTAAATAAAATACTTTTTAAAAAGAAGTACTCAGTAGAAAGTATTAGAAGATGTGGTCTATGTTCATTAGGCATAAGCAAAGGGAAAATAGGTATAAACATAAGACATGGAATAACATTATCAAATTTAATTGTGTATGTGAAATGTGTACATGTATAACATCATAGAAAACCATCACCTCCTCCTATGACCTCATTAATTAATATCGACCACCAGGAGTAACAGCCTTCATTCATATCAATGCATGGAATATGCATGCGAATCCATTTGTTTGTACTTTTTACACCCACATTTGTATGTACATTGGCTTTTGCAAGTGAAAGTAATATCAAACAAAATGTTGAGTCTAGATAGATAAGGAAATATAATTAATAAACTATTTCAGCTGAGCTGGAAAGAGACACTTTGCCTTGTGATGAAGAAAGTAGCTAAATAATTGGCTTTTCAGCTGAAGAAACACTAACATCATATTATCAATGATGTAAAATTACTGATCAGTTTCCACCATGCTTTGAGTAGCCTTTAAGGTCGAAGAAATTATTATAAATGCATCTGCTTGCTATAAGGGAAATTGCTAAAGGGAAGAAAAGAAAAACATCAGCTAAAATTTCCCTATTAAACATTTTAAAAAGAATTTCCTTATTCAGCTCTTTAAAAGCCTACTTAGTTACAAGATGACAGTTTAAAATATTACAGCAAAAAATCAAGGTGAAATAAATGGCTATGGTAGTACTGCCACCAGCTAGACCCTAAGATCTGACCTTTACTGCCCACCTACTTATACTCACCAACCTTGTCCCATATTTTCCCTTAAGCTCTTCTTTCCAGCTTATCTCTTAACTCAGGTAAATGGAAAGCAAAACTGCTTCTTGAGTAACTGCACCTGCCCAGACAAGACCTCCAGTAGGCCCAGACCACTCAGACCAGTTTGAGCTTAACTCCTGACTCGTATCTGTGCAGATGGACCATGGAGTGACCTCTGGTGTGACCAGTGATAACCATTACCTCATTAGAATACTAAAATCTCCAGCCAAGGAAGGCACAAGCCTTGTTTACATAAGATACAATGTATGTATTGGCATGTTTCCTTAAGGCACATGTGCAACCTTCTGCCCACCTCTATATACATCTGATGACAAAGCTTCCCTGTCTAAATATTCACCCTAACCCTAAATAAAAGGAACCTTAAATAAAAGGCTTGCTTGGGGCATCATGGCTTTGGAAGCCATTCTTTGTGATCTCCTTGTGTGCTACAGATCAACTTTTCTTTGTGGGACAACTCAACCTGGTGTCGTTTCTGACTCACCAAGGAAAAAACTCATGTTGGTTCCATTACAGTACTATGAATTGGTAATTGTACTGGCACCCCAAAGACATCACTAGATTCTGGTTGGACAGTGTATATAGGGCTGCCAGCAGTCATAAAGAAACCAATATATTATGTATTTGGACAGATAAGTCATTTAAAGCCCCGTCTAGTGGTGAGTTTACTGATACCTATATACTTCTGCCTTGAGGAAAACTGGCTCTCAGAGGCTCTCACCCCTTTCTTCTAGCTCTATAAGTGGACTTCTACTACATGTCTTTTTTCTGACCAAGGCTCTCCTCTGGTACCACCATGGTTGTTGGAAACATCACTTAATATCTCCATACTTTAGTTTTTGAACCCACAAAACAATGGGCATGTATATAATGACCTCTCAGATTCTCAGAGTTCTCATATTCCCCAAGTATTAAAAGTAAAGATAAATAAAATGGCACTTTTAATTCAATATGTCTACCTTTGTTTAATTTTTAGGTCTTAGAAAACATTGTTTTCTACTGGCATTCAGTTTTATTGTTAGTTAATAAGATTAATATTAGAGCCTAACAAGTATGTAAAGTGGCCTTAGATTTTCTTTTTTTAACTTTGGTATCTAAGACATTCATTCCAAACTTCTAAAACCAGCTCCCTAATTTTAATTTTGGTTCACAACATAGTTTTAAACATATGTTTATTTAAATTAGGCTTGCATATGCATTGTCATTCTGTTTTATTAATAATTCCATCAGATTTTCTCAAAAGCCACATAGAGGAAGACAAATATTAGCCACCAACTCCCAGAGTGAAGTAGTCTTTCTCAGAGAAAAGCTCAAAGCAATTCAACATTGCTGAATCAGGCAAGTGCAATGATTGATTGCAGTCAGCTATCAAAACAGCTGTTATGTCACAGCTAGAAGGGTGGCAGCCCATGCTGATCAGATTAGAGATAAAGGTCAGATTATGTATTATCAGAGCCACTTGTGTATCTGGTACTAATGCCATTGTCACTATTATTCATGACAATGGAAAAAATAGCATTCAGTTGCTAATGCCACAGAAATGGCATTATCAAGGGGGAAAAAAGAAATTGAAGAAACAATTCTGTGTGTGCATTTAAAACAATGAATATTTATCTGGGTGGTATAGTTGGTTGAGCATCTGACTCTTGGTTTCAGCTGGGGTCCTGAAGGTCCTGATCTCAAGGCTGTGGGATCGAGCCCCTGCATCAGAATCTGCTTAGGACTCTTGCTTCTTCTGCCTCCCCCCAAACCCACCTGCTGCTTTCCCTCTTTCTCTCTCTCTCTCTCTTTCAAATAAATAAAAAAAAATATTAAAAAATAAATAAATAAAAATCAAACAATGAATATACCATAAAACATGTCTAATAAACATGGGGAAAAAATCTTAAAAATTCATGTTCAACCAGTATGTTTGCTTGTTATAAACCTAGCATTAAAATGGAATGAATCTTTTCAAATTGTAAAAACAAAACAAAACTTTTCCTAAATCACAAGGAATAAGTTAGTCAATGATTAGTCTTTAGAACAGAATTAGATTTGCCTCTCATCATTGGCTTTAATAGACATAAAACAGTTATTAAATATATATGTGGTAATCTTTGTTGAGAGTTATAAAACTTTATACTCAGAACACTTTACCACTTTTCTTCCTCATAAGAGACCTGTAAATGGAATTTAAATTTGATATTCTTTATATAAGTGTTTTCTACTTAAGAATAGTAGCATTAATACAAAATTATAAAAAAAAAATTCCAGATTAAAGTTTTCTTTCTTGTTATCACTTAAGAGCATACTATTCTGAGGCATAGATCTTATAATATAGAATAATCCTGATACATGAGTGTTGGATATCAAAAAACTTTTGATCAGTCAATCAAATTTCTGTACATCTTGTGAGCAAGGCACTTACTACCCTTCAAGGATGTTTGTATAGTGAAGCACTTGAGAAAACAAGAGTCGGATAGTGCTTCCTTCTGTAGCAAAGAGTAGGTATGCTTGTTGTCCATGAAAGATTCAGACTCTCAATGCTCCTATTTTGTCATGCACCTCACTGAGTATACAAGTGTCATCTACCACTCTTCATATAGCTCTGAAGACAATGGGACTCAGGAAACATGCAAAAGTGCTAGTACTTTGGCTACTGCTATTGCTGTGAGCATGTTCCTGTGAGTGGAAAAACTATCCTTTTTCTCTGATGCCGAAGTCTTATATCTTTACCAGGATCCATTAAACTGTGACAGACAAACTTGTTAACTTGAAAGTAGGTAAAATCTCAAACCATTCACAGATCTTTGTACAAAGAGACCCCAAATTGACTGCTAACTAGTTGAGTCTCTTTAGAATTGTGGCAATCTGAATCCATTTAATAACTTCTTGTTTATTTTTTTTAAGTCATAGACATCTATAGCACAAAATCTGTGTTAACCTAAACAATTCTTGAAGATGTACAAGGTATGGGTCATTAGAAGAGACAGAATGGCTGATTCTATTATTATGGGAAACATGGCCTCTGCCACATACAATGATTCATGTAAGATTTCACCCAAACTGGAATGGAATGGGTTTAGATATTGGGCTGCCCAAAACGAAATTATTTAGTGCAATATAAGAAAGTGAAAAAAAAAAAAAGTAAACTAAAGTAAAAAAAGAAAACAAAACCCTCCACCAATATGTCTATGAATTCTAGTACATTATAAACAATTTATGTAAGACAAAAGTTTTACTACTTCTTGTAAGTTTATATGGCATAATATATCCAATATGTTTCAAAATTATGACACTTCTTTATGTTTTCATTCTCTTTACTACCTCTGGTTTATTTTTCCTCCTTGGGCTTAATTGGTTGTATTACATTTTCAAGCATTCACTACTATAAGAATAAATACACTTAATGTTTCCTAAATTACTCAAATATAAAGATATAAATGTCTAAATATATAGTAGTCTAAGTTATCCAACCCCCAAATCAGATATTCATTCAGCTATCTAATTTATGAAAGCAGCCTTCAAAATCAAATTTAATCAAATTAGATTATACTGAACACTCTAAAGAGGATGACTAAAATAAATTAGGTAGGTAATTAGGTACCCCCAGGTACCTAATTTTGCTGCCTCTGCCTTGCCTTATCCTATAATGTGGTTGGTATTTCATAATTTTAAACTGCATCAAATAGACACTGGTGTCTATTTGCTCTGTTCCACTGGGATTTATAAATCCCAGATAAGTTATCATTGTGTACCTCTCTAATACATGTAACACAATATTTGGCTCACTTGTAGGTCATGAAAACACTTCTGTAATTCATCTTTTATTTTATCATAGTAAAAATAAGGCCTGAGATTCAAAGTTACAAAAACTGTAAGGAAAAATTATTTAAATTTTTATCTTATAATTTAAAAATATAGGTTTCACCACAATTTATAAAGTCTTTATCATTAATCAAGTGATCAGTTGTGCTGTTTATGCTCAAAGTAATTATAATAATAAGTTATTTTCACAGCAATGATAAAAATGAATGGGCATCTCTTACTTTTCCTTCTAACACCTTTAAGTTAATTAAGGCTTGTTTTTTCTTGATAAAGAAGACTTAGACTAAAATAACCACTTAGACCACTCAACACTTAAGACAGAATCTGTGACTTCAGGCCAAAGTTTCCTTGAAGTGGCACTTTCCCAAAATTATTTCTACTCCTCTCAGGAGGCACTACTTGAATGGTGTGACTACCATTAAAAATTACTGTATTGAATGATGGGTTAAATCTCAGCAGAAAAGTTGGAAAAAGTACTGAAAAAAGTAAGGGGCACAATTCCCCCACTAATCAAATACTCTGTAAGTTGCTCCCCTAGATATTAGTCGGTAAGTAGAAATAGAGAGAAGCATAGTATACCTTGAGTGATAAGGACTATAACAAAAGTATGTATAAAGGTCAATGAAGCACAGAGGATGGGGTGATTATTAGCATAGAAAAGATGAAGGAAAGTCCAGGCAGTAAGAACTGCCTGGGCAGGAATGAAAGAGCATGACTGTTTAAGAAAATAAAAAATCAATATGCCTGAAATGGCAAGTAAAGATCTTAAGAAGAATGGAGAGGAAACTGGTATGATCTATGAAAATGAATTCAGGATGAATCATATATGGATGAATCTAACATGCTACATCTTCAGCTTAAAACTCTAAGCTTCATTGACATGGCATTAGTAACAGGTTCAACCAATTCTTCCTTTTTATGAATTTCCTCCTTTACTTTGTCATTTATCCATCTTGGTTGGAACTGTGTGAGCTCCTTTCTCATCTGTATGTGAAACATTATTTCTAGAAAATATTCTTTATTTTTCTTCAAACTTTATATTACCATGTCATCATTATCTCTACCGGGATATTCTGAGTGTAAACTACATGAGTTTCTTCATTTTTTGTTTCATACTTTCTGCTATTGCATCCAGTAAGTCTTTCAGTTGGGATGTACAGATTATTAATTTACTATTTTTAATGTAAAATATATCAAATATGCAAGTGCCTAAAACATATACAATTAACAAATATAAGTGATACAATCATACTCATTCTGGCAAACTTATTAATTTTTACAATTATTCACTCTCCCATTCTGAAAGAGAATGCTAAAAAAAAAATAAATAAATAAATAAAAAAAAGAATTCTACATCCTTTGCTCTGTATGTTGTGAGTTGCAATGTCTTCTGCTGAAGGGGGGTACTGTCTGGCCCCATTAAGATATGGCTTAATCACATGACTCTGACAAATGGAAATGCATGGATATGATGCAGTCCACATTCAAGCAGAGACTTTGAGAGTCACTACATGATTCCAACAGCTCTCTTTCTCTTTTTCCTGTACTTTCCAGAGAGGGAACATCTCCAACTTCAGCCTGGATTCAAAAATGAAAAGACATATGGGGCAGAAGCAGGGGAGCAACTGACACACAGTCAACATGTAACCTAAATGGCAGATAAACTTTTGTGTTGAAAACTAAAAGAAATTAGAAGCCATTTATTATTGCAGCAAAACTAATACATGAATGTCCTCAAAACCCAGGTTAAGGTAGAGCAGATAAGCATTCATTAAATGTTGGTGAGAGTAGGGTTATAGTAGAAGCAGGTAAGTAGTTAAAGACAAAGGATTAAATCTTAAATAGAAATCTGTAATGGCAGGCTTCCAGAAGGAGGAAAGGCATGGGGAAAGGATTGAAAATTCAGTATATGTTTCAATATGGGATTGAAACAATTGCAATCCATATGGAAAATAAAATAAAATTGAGTCTTTGCCTTACAGCCCAGAAAATTCCAGGTGGATTAAGGACTTAAATGTGTTAAGGAAAAACCTTTTTTAAATATTAAAGAAAAATAAGGCAATATCTAACCTGTGATTAAGAGTGGCTTCTTAAATAAAAAATAAAATATACAAACTAAAAAAGATTGATAAATTTTGTTGCATTGAAATTTTAACTCTTAAATAAAAATCAGGGAAAAGCATTATTTATTTTTTTTAAAAAAGCAGTTTTTAATAAGGTGACAGTCTGAGAGAAGCCACCCAACCTACCAAGAATTAACAGATAACATAAGTAACTCCTGAAATTAATATGAAAACAAAAGCAATGCAGCTAGCAAAAGGAACAATAGATAACAGAACAATTCTCAAAAGGGGAGGTCAAAATAATTAATGAATATATCATAAAAAGTTTAATTTCACTATTAATTAAGAAAATAAAAATTAAACCAACAATGAGAGACTTCAGACTGGCAAAAATGCAAATACCCAACAATATTCAACATTGACCAGAGATAAAGAAAAGGGAATACTCGGCCACTCCTTGTGGGAACATAGCAGGTACAAACATCTTAGAGAGCTATTAGACAATATTACAAAATGCTGATGTGGTAGACAGAATAACGACCTCAAAAATGTCAGTGTCCTAAACCTAGGAACCTATGAATATGTTAGGTTACAAGCAAAAGAGGATTACAGTGGCAGATGGAATTCAGGATACTGATCATTTGACCCTTAATGGCTTCTCAGCCTTTTGGCTAAGATCAAGTGTGATCACTTGACCTTAAAATAGGGTGATTATTCTGGATTATCTAACTGGACCCAATGTAATAACCTGAGTTCTTAAATATGGATCTTTCTCAGCTCTAGTCAGAGGGAGATCTGACTATGGAAGATGTCCAGGGAATGAAATGAGAGGACTCAACTCTTCATCGCTGGCTTTGAATATGGAAGAAGGGTATCACGAGCCAAAGAATGCAGACAGCCTCTAAAACCAAGAAAAGGCAAGGAAACAGATTCTCTGTACAGCTCCAGTAAGAAATGCAGCCCTGCTGAAACACTGATTTAAGCTCAGTGAGACTGTGGCATACTGAGAGTCTACTGAAAAATAAGATAATAAATAAGTGTTGTTTTAAGACAGTCTGTGATAATTCATTACAGTATCCATAAAAAACTAATAGAGCAGGAGAGGTACATGCCCTATTAGTCAGCAATTCTATTCTAAATATAAGCTCTTGAGAAATTCTTGCACTTTTGCACAATCTGATATGAATACAGTTGTTCATTGCTGTACTTTTTGTAATAGAGAAAATTGGAAACAATCTACGTGTTATCAATAGGAGAATGGATATAGTCACACAGGTTATATTCTAGAACTGTTCAAATAAACCAACTGTATCTTTATATTCACCATAAATAAATTGCAGAACTACAATATTGAAGGCAAAAGCAATTTGCAGAAAGATACACATGGCATAATGCCATTTACATAAAACTTTAAAACTTACAAAACAATATCAGTACATTATTTTTGAACACATACACATGCGGTGAATTTTTAAAAACTTGACTGGGAGAGATACAAGCTGCAGAGTGGTGATTTATTCTAAGAAGCAAAAGAGGGATTGGAATGGAGTGTCTACGGAGAGATAAAGTATAAAGGAGGCTTAAGCAATTGCACCCAAAGAATTATAAAATTCTGATAAAATATTCAAAGCAAATGAAACAACATGTGAACATTGTTAAAAAGAAAATCACAGGCCCCAAATGGAGTCACTTATGTTAAGGCCCCATGGTAGTAAATCAAGATTTAATAGCTAACCTAACTACAGTTTCAACCTCCCTAGGAATATAAACGTTAATTTCCAGCCAAGCTGGAAATTCCTGGTTAACACCAGGAGATGATCCCTAATTGCTCCTTCAGTTCCCTTCCAGAAGGTTAGGGCCTTGCTGAAAGCAACATATTCCTTGCTATTAAATTCCTTTTTTTCCCCACCTCATCTCTGCCTTTAAAAACGTTCCATATTATACAGCGCCTTGGAGCTCCCCTCTACTTGCTAGTTGGGATGTTGCCCAATTCATAAATCATTGTCTAAAGACAATTAGATCTTCAAATTTACTGGGCTGAATTTTGTTTTTTAATGACATACAGTAAATTGTACCAGGTTTCATATTTTTTTAAATTTCAGTTGTTATATATTTAATTTTTTTTTATTTCAGACTCTATGTTTCATGGTATAGATATTCCAAAATAAAGAGAAAAAAAGAGAAAAATAAAAAGTGGAAGCTCTGAATTGAAGTCTAGCTCTGATAATTGCTATGATGTTAGGTATGGGAGTAGAGAAAGGATATATTTGATGTAGACCAAGACTTAAGTAAAAATTTAAGAAAACAGGAATTTAATCAGGCAATTAGAATTGCAATTTGGGGGACACAGATTCAAACAGAAACCTGAACTGTGCTCCCAGAAAAACAAAGAGGAAGGTAGAGTTATATAGGCAAAAGGCTATGAGTGTAGTTCTCATTCGGGTCCTCTATTCAAAACAGGGATCAAAACTAGATTAACTGGGATTGGTTGAGTTGATATGTAAATGAGGTATTGAAACTTGTGAAATCACACTGGCTCCCAAGAATGGGAATGATTAGGCTCATGGCTGGCTGAAAGGTTTTTTAAAAAGTTCAAGGTTCCTCCTGTGAGAATATGCATAAATTCCTCTTATCTTATAGTCTCAAAAACCCTACTTTAGGGAGCAGTTGAGCGTCTGTCTTTGGCTCAGGGCATGATGCTGGTATCCAGGATCGAGTCCCACATTGGGCTCCCTGTGAGGAGTCTGTTTCTCCCTCTGCCTGTGTCTCTGCCTTTCTCATGAATAAGTAAATAAAATCTTAAAAAAAAAAAAATAACGAAACCCTTTTTTAAAAAGAGACTGTCTTAAGGAGGCTTACTTGCTTGCTCCGTTTTGAAATCTTTTAGATTGTGCAAGGATATATGTGAGCACTTATAAATGTAAATGATAGTAACTAATTTTGATAAGTATCTAGGCTTGGTATGCCAGGAACCATGCTCGGCACTTTACATGGATTGCTTCATTTATCCCTGTAACAACCATCATGTGGAATGAGGCAGGCTCTATTATTACTCTCTTCTTTATAACTGGAAAATCAGAAAATATCCTAAGAGAGTTAACCATTTTGCCTAAGATCGTAGAAGGTAGTGAAGGGCGAAACTAGGGTTCAGTAAACCCAGTGAATGTGAACCACAGGCTGCGCTCTGAATCACGAGGTGAACCTCTGAGCAACTCAGAGTAAGAAGAGAAAGTCTCTGTGTGTATCTCAAAACCCTGCCCTATTACTGAAGATGCATTTATTTCAATACCTCAATTTTCCAGATAATGTAAATGAGGCATACTTTCAGTAGAGTCTGAGTGAACCTTAAATGTACCAAGACATGTGAATATAAAATATCTGGCAACATTTTTCACCCATAATAGGCTTTCTTTCACTCTACCCTATAAGCAAGACTCATAAATTTGAACCCAACTGATTTAAAGAGGTGTGTTGCTATGTGTGCTGGATCCAGCCTATCAGTAGAGATGTTACCAGCTAAAAATGCTTGAGGGCACTCACCTGAGCCAGGCAAGCTCCTTGCAGACTTCTCCCCTTTCAAAACCAATGTTGTGGCTGGGCCAGCCTTTATGGCTCTTATTATGATTGCAAGATGCCCTAAGCAATAACGTTCCTTGCATCAGGAAACTTTGAAAGACAAGGTTTATTACTCATAAGTCCTGGAGGGAACACAGCATGCCTAGGGCCATACAGTGAGGTCGCTGGTAGAGAGAGTGCTGGCCTGGGGTTCTGCTTTGATTGGGGTGAGGGTAGGGGGTAGAGTTTCTCAGGTTCACTTTGGTGAATATAAAACATCAGAGTGGGCATTAAAGCAAGGAAAAGAAAATCAGAGGTCAAAAAAATCTGTTATTAAGTCAATCAGGTATCTCTAAAACAAAGGAAACGATGGGGCGGGGGTGGGGGGGGGGTGGACCAGCCTAACTCTTCACTATGGGGCTTGCAATGTGTTTATTCAAGATGCCAGTCTTTGAAATGTCTGCCTCTGCAATCAAAAACTTAAGTCAGGCACTTGCATTACAATAAAAAAATATATATGCCAAAACTGTCAGGCACTTATATTACAGCTGTTGTGTCCTTTTCTTCTCTAATAAAAACAAACAAACATGCTTACCATCACAATTTCCAAATAGGGATAAAGAAATAAAATGTAGTTAATAGTAAACTTGCTAGGTATACATGAAAATTCTGAGACCACCACAGATTCAGTAAGCATTGCTTTTCTATAATACTAAACTGAAACATTTGCATGCCCTCAAATGGCCAAAAATTGCTCTCTTACCTAGGGAAAAAATGGCAGGTTGTTTCTAAATTGAAAATTTATAATGAAGAAAAATGTGGCTGTCGATAGTTTCTGCATCAATACTTTTACTTTATATAGGCATTAATATATTCACAGTATAACCAGCGCAGTTTTTCATGAAAATAAGGTAACTAATATTACAGTTTAATAACGAGCTATGTAGCCAGAAAGTAGATTTTACAACTGTGATCACTGGAACAGATGAGAAATTAAACTTTTAAATAAGTTATATACGCAAAGTATTTATATTAATAACTGCAAACTGAATATGGGACCAGACAGATCTGCTCATATACAGGACATTATAAAACAAAAGACCTGCAACCGTACTGTCTTTCAGAAGATTAACAGTTGAGATGGCTTGTGTTATTCCGGCAAAGTAAAAATGCTTGGAAGATTATACTGCAAAATATTCAAAATTATTACTATAATTATCTAACTTATGACTTGATGAAAGGAAGCTTTCACTTTGTCTTAGAAAACCCACATCAGTCTTTCACATTAAATTCTATGAGAAGTCTTCAGACACACAGAACAGAAACATGTAGTTTAGCTTCAACAAAAAGTGCTCTTCCAAATACTAATTTTTAAAAAATGCTGTTGGATATTTGTTCATATCTTGATATCTAATTTATTCTGATAAAAAAAAATCTTTGCTTCTTCATAGTTCATTCCTTTAAGGAGGATAAATAAGGATGAACCTAATAATAACTCGAAGTATGATATTCTGACTAATAGGAACAAAATGGCCAAACTGATAGAGCTGGAACTGATTCCAAACCGGAGACACGGTATTCAAATGACACAAACTGACAGTTTCTCACTTTGGCACTTTTCTGCTGTGTTTTGATTTTTCCTACTCCGTTGCCTTCTCTTTCTTGTCATAAGTAAAATCACATGGCAAGTCACATACTGAAATGAATATAAAAATACTGAAAATAAGAGCCAGTATCACTAGGACAGACTAGAGACAGCAATGAGTCCAAACTCTCCTTTTTGACTTTGGGTAATAGAAAATGCTCAGATTTTCTTTAGCCTACATCTCAAAGGAATTATCTAATTTTAAATTTTTGTAAATTCCAATTGGGTTGAACCCTTAACAAATCAGGATCCACTTTATTTTGTGGAGGTTCTGCATAGCTTATTTTCCCAGGGCAGTTTATTCCTCTGAGGCGAGAAAGCACATGCATGTCTACCCTCATAGACCTACTTGGCTAAGTTAAAAAAGACTCCTGTCCACTGCCTAATTCAACATGTGAGATGATAACCGGATGAACATCCAATTCAATACGAACAACAATTCAGAGCATCTTTTAGTTCCTGCTATTCACTGTTTTCACTATCCAGTGTCGAGGGGCATGATGAAAGCTGCCATTGTAATTAAAAATATGAATGAGGGTGGGAGTAAGGTGAGGAAAAAAAGAATAATCTGATGTTTTGATCCAGAAAGAAAAAGACAGAATACTTCTGGGGTTTTTTTTGTTTGTTTGTTTGTTTTTGTTTTGTTTTGTTTGTTTTTTGTTTGTTGTTTGTTGTTTTTGTTTTTGTTTTTTTGCAACACTACCATAGACGTCAGAAGAATAAAATTTGTAAGAGCTAAAAACTCCATGGTAGCACGATCTAACCAAACTCCAAAACATGTAGCTCAGCTTCTGGTGCTAATTCATAAATAATGTTATTCTTTTGTCCTAGTTTGTGATCATTTAAAATGTAAGCATAATGAGCATTGTGTGAAAGTAGAGGGAGCTTCATTTAAAACAAAGTCAGAACATCCTGAAGGGAGCACTCTCACTCAGGTCCCTCTCTCAAAAGATTGCATAATCAGCAGGAAGAAGGAAGAGGAATACTCTGACAAGGGAGGACATAGTGCACATAGGAATTTTATCTCCTGCTTTGAAGAAAAGAAGATCCCTCCCTGCCCCAGGAAGAGCACACTAACCACCAATGGGTATTAGCCACGACCCAATACTCTTGTTCTTTTCCAATAAACTTTTGTTCAAAACAATCCTCTCCCAATTTCCTCCTGAAACCTAATTAAAGTTGACCTTCCCTTTGTCTCTTCAAATTTGCCTATGGTTCAACATAGCCTGCTTGTCCAGAATTGTAATTCCTCTGCTATTCCAGAATGAACTTTTTTTTTTTACTTAAATAAAATTGCTCTTTGCTCTGTTTAAAGTTAACAATTGATAACCTCTATAATTTTTACTAGAGGCAGATTAACTGCAAGTGACATTCTGATTCAGATATAGTATCTAATTTCTTGTTGAATCTTGCTAAGTTATTTGCCTTCATAATATATTATGGCAGGGTTCCAAGGGTTAATTATGAGTTGCATAAAAGGCACTTCCTTCAACTCTTTTTAATTTATTGTTTCTCACTAAGCATTTCCCAGGAACTTGGCTCACTGAAGTCTCAAGGAAGAGTTACTTTCACTTGCCCCCTCCCATTCTACTTTCATCTGATATATATAGTCAACAACAACTAATTTCACAGCTCAGTTATTTAATCCTTGAAAAAAAGACATTTCCTCAAAATCGAATGATAAAAATGAGTTGGAGAAGCTGTACTAAAAAAATTCATAGCTTTAAAACTGATATTTATGTAACCTGTATTTATGAACTCCATCAGTTTAGTGAGACATATACTAATAAATTTTCTCTAAACTCGGCAAGAGAAGATAACTTATAGATTCGTATTTCTAATAATATAACACCAACATATTATTTCAATTATGCACTCAAAGCCTAGAAATGGAAGATTATGATATATAGGATAATAGATGATCATCAAATGACTGTAATACCATAATTCAGAAGATGGCCACAGCACTTGAGTAGTTTATGAACTGCGGCAGGAATCCCCGAGTGCATTCATACCTTCAATGGGAAGCCATTAGTGTTACAGAAATGAAAACATTTATTTAAATCTAAACAAATTTCAATACCTGAAACCTCAACACTACAGATTTTAGCATCTGCCTCAGGAGAGGAAAGCTTTTATATTCAAATAATAATTCACTGTAGGGTCTTTAAAGCTACATTAAAATTTCAATTAAGATAAATGTTTATCAAAATCTATCCAGAGTGATTATTGAGAATGGAGGTGGGGAGAGGGGCCGGAGGAGCAGTGATTTTCACTTTTTCATTGACATGGTATTAATTGTTGGATAATCTTATATTTTATTATTTTTATAAAAATACAAAGGATGACCAGTTTGGTATTTTCTCTGTTACATGATGCTATAAAAAGGATGTTCTCCAGAGGACCAAAATATTTTTAACAATATTTAAACATGGCAACATGAAATTTTGTGTGTGTGTTTTGTTAAGAGTCTGCTATGAACCTCTTCTCTATAAACGTATTCAATTTTGAGAAACTACATTTTTAGCTCATTCCTCCTAGTATGTGTCATATCGTTGTCTCATATTTGTTTTTCATTTTATATATTTCAAGCTTTATAAAGTATCCCCCAGTTTTGATAAACTAGGAAAATATATTTCAAGGACATGTCATATTAATAAAATCTTTCATGCAGGGAGTGTTCACCAGTGCCATGCATTTTATATACATTGTATTCTACTTTCTTCTTTAACAGCAGATACGTCAGATGGTATACAAACCTACTGTACAGATGAGAAAAATGAGCTTGAGAAAGGTGAAGCAATTTGTCTATATAGCAAAACGAAGATAAAATCCAAAGCTGTCGAGTTCCAAAGAATATTCTACTTTGTTTGATTCTACATTCACTGTGAACTCTAGAGCTCTCCATTTCTTGTGTTATTTTTTAAATTTTACTTAAATTCAATTAACATAGAATGTATTATTGGTTTCAGAGGTAGAGGTCAGTGATTCATCAGTCCTATATAACACCCAGTGCTTACTACATCACGTGCCCTCCTTAATGTCTGTCACCTAGTTACCCTCATCCCCTCACTTCCCTCCCTTCAAGCGACCCTCAGTTCATTTCCTATGGTTAAGAATCTTTGGAGCTCTCCCTTTCAAAAAGACCACTTCCCCCACTACTGTCTGCTGTACCTATAAATGTGTAGATTCTTATCGGCCAGGGTGCCCTCTACTGGGACTGTAGTCACCATGCATGCAGCCTACCTCTGCCCTGTACAGTGATGTCATTTGAAAAGCTCAGGGAATTGGATGTGCTTTGCAACTTCTCTGCTAGTAAATTACTTCCCAATAAACTCTATTTTACACCTACATCATATGGTACTAAACATAGGAGTCCTTAACCATTTGCATGACAACATTTTGCAAAATTCTTCTTTGTCCATTTCAGTGTTCATTTTAACTAGTGTTCATTCCTATATAACTGAGAAGTGCTACACAGGGGGATATGCATAATGGGTTTTGCCATCATTTACTTTTTTTTTTCTTTTTAAATTTCCAGACTAAAAATGTCTAACCTATTTAGTGTTAAAATAAATCGAGGAATCCTTGTTTAAAAGAGCTGGGAAGTTCTGAAGGGGAGCACTAGTACAGGTATTGCTCAAGGTAAGAAGTATACCTCACGTTCCCCAACAGTTACTTCAATACTCCAGCAGGAAGAAGAAAGAATTTCTTCTTGCCCAGCAACAGCCCAGCCAATGAGAATCAGTGAAAAAGCTTCTCCCAGCTTCCTCCTTTCCCTTATAAAAGCAGGCCTCTCCTCTGATCTCCAGACTTCCCTATGGTTCATCACAGTTTGCTTGCCTCAGATTGCAATTCCTCTGCTCTGCCTGAATGAACTAAGTTTGCTGGCTCTTTTGTTTTTTAAGGTCAACATTAGTTTCTCCTGATACAATACACTACCATCACCCCAAATATGCTTTTTCTTTTCACTCTTTAAATCTCCAGTTTCATAAAGTTTTTATTGAAATAGAGCTCTTAGACTCACAATTTTCCTTATGCAGATGGCCAATAATTTGGTTCCAAAGATAATTAATATTTCCCTTTCATTTATAATACTCTTTCCAAAAGGGACCAGCATTTCATTGGCATTTGTTTAATGTAAACATAGGGACACTTATATTGTAATATTTTCTAGAATTCGGCTAATAGTTTAGACTCTATAAATACATATTTTGCTTATGAAATGCATACTCTGCTTTTTTGTGAGACTCAAATATCTACAACCTCATAAAATCATATCTTCTCTCATTTGGACCTCAAAAATGACATTTTACTTTCAATAGGTTCAGTGCAAGCCTTTTTGATTTAAAAACCTTTCTGTTAAAAAAAAAACTTTCTGTTCTTACTCACAAATACCTTCCCAAGGTACTGTTTTTGACATTCTTCTATCTACCACACTCTAACTCCATGCTCTTTCAAAATACCCTTTTTTTTATTAGTCTGCCATTTTCATTGAGCTGTTATTCTTTGCCTCCGTTTAAAGAAAAAAATTACCATTCTCCGAGAAACTTTGATAGTACCCTTGCTATATGGAAACTTGCCAAATCTTTCCAGTTAAGATTCATGATTTAGCTTTATATGACTTATATTTATGTTATTTTATCTTGAAATAGAATTACTGACATATTACCCTCCAGATATAAAATAGAATCTCACTAAGAAGGGGAGCAATATCATACACACCTTTTACCACCCAAAGACTAGGAATAATTTTCTTCATATACTAATATTCAACATATCTTGGTAAGTTCACTGTTAGAACAAAACACAAGAATCTGGAATTGTAATATAATGTTAAAAAAAAAAAACCCAAACTTACTGTTTTCTTTCATTACTTATTCAAACCCTCTCTGTAAGGCTGCTTTTTTTCTCCTTTAAACTGATTTGAAATCCAGGGTAAATCTTCTAGTTTCTTTAATCCCTAAAACAATCTAGCTTTAGTAACTAAAACATCTATTTTGATATAATAGTTAAAATTTCCAGCTCCATGTAAATCTGCTCCTTTTCTCTGGATGGGGACTGCTTTAAGCAGGTGCCTGCACTGTGAAGGGAGGTGTGGGTGTTCTGTCTCCCATCACTAGCCTACCACTGGGGCCTCCCTAATTGGAAATGGTGGAAAGGGCAGGTAAGTTTTACTTGCTGTGTACTGTCATGGTGACTTAACTGTGTGACTCTTGGCTTGCTTGGCAGGGGTTTAAAGCTGACTTATTTCCCTTGTAGGGAGTCCCTGATCCATTTCCAAATTCCACCCCCCCCCCCCCGCCGCTAATGACTACCTACATCATTAGGTAAACTGCTCAGGTAGGAGCTGACCCATTCCCTGTGGAAGCCTTCAGGCATTGCTTCCCTCTCTATAAGCTGTATGCATAGTAAGCCCCAATGCAACGAATGTCTATGTGCTGTTCTTTACACCAGCCAACTGGTCATGTTCTCTTATTTTTGATTTCTCAGCTGTGAGTCCAATACAAATCCCCTGAGGTCCCCATACTCCAAAGAACATCTATCAGGGAAAGGAAGTTCAGGGTTCAAAGTTGCATGCTATGGTCTGGATGTTTGTGTCCTTCCAAATTCATATGTTGAAACCTAACCCCTAAAGTGATTGTATTAGGAAGTAGAGCCTTTAGGAGGCAATTAGGTCATAGGACTAGATAAATGAGAGCCCTCATGAACGGGATTAGTGCCCTTATAAAAGAGACACTAGAGAATTCCTTTGCCCCATCCACCATGTGAAGACACAGCAAGAAGTGAGCAGTCTGAAATCTGGAAGAGGCCTTCCTACCAGAACTTGGCCAAGAGAGCACCCTGATCTTGGACTTTCAGTCTCTAGAAAGAAATGTCTATTGTTTATAAGCCACTTGCTCTCTGATATCTTATTACAGCAGATCAAACAGATAAGACACAGTGTTACAAACAAAAGGTAGCTGTTTTATTTGAAGCTGAATCTAATTCCCTTCTCTACAGAAAGACCTAGGATCATGGACTGTTAGAACTAGAGGATGTGTTAAAATCATCTAGTCCAGAATAGTCAAATTATAAATGAAGAAACTGAAATCTAAACGTTTAATGATTTAACTTACGTTTGATTAACTTAAGCTCAACACACATTACTGTATGCCTTTTTTGTAAGCAGTATCAGGAATACAAAAGCAAATACAACAGAACTGGCCTTGTGGGATATCTAATTACTAGATGAACTGATATTACAGTCCAAATCACCTACTTTCTGTTCCAAAGTCTTATCCACTGTTCCACAGTAGGAGGAAAGTTCCCAATTTTAACATACAGAAGAATTTCCCAGAGAGCTGTTAAAATGCAGATTCCAGAGCTCTGCTGCTAGAAATTAATTCAATGTGCAAGGTCCATGAACCTTCGTGTTAACAAGCACCTCAGGTGATTGAAATGCAAATTGTTCTGTCCCAAAATTTCAAAGCACAGTTCTGTTTTGGAGGGGGTCCTGCCCACTGATATCAAGGACAGAGAGAAGCAAAGCATCCGTGTCACTCAGCTCCTGTCCTACCATCCCACAATTTGCAGGGCTCAACAAATGTGTGCCATTGAACCAAAGATGTATACTTTAGAGTCCATCCAGGTGTCTTTGCTTTTCTAAAACTTATATTTTTTTTTAGTTAATTTGGAGTTTTCTGTTGAATCCTGCAGATCATCCCCTTGTTCTGAGATTTCCTGAATGATATTAGTTCTGAGGACCTATAAGGAAAGTGTAGTATATTGGATTGATTACACGTTCATTCGTCCATTTTTGCAAAATATGAAATTATGTGAGAGAAATATTTATAGCAATATTGATTTCTTTTGATAGTCCTTTTCTAGCTCATAGTGTGTTTAGACACAGCAAGGCCTAATGTCTTGAGATTTAAGCAGGTCTGATTAAACAGTAAGAAACAGACTGCCAAGCAAGTACCAGAGGCATGGCAAAACATTTTTCAGATGAGAAAATGGCGGAGTTTGCGTACCAATGTGCCTCTTCTTCAGTCTCACTGGAAGAACTCACCCTCATTTCTAGTTTGTTCCAACCAATAACTCTCTTCCACATGGACTGAGTCCACTGAGTTTTGGTCACTCTTCCATGACAGGCAAGGAGAAGCTTCTCATTTAGAGTGATGAGTACATGTATTTTCTAAAATATGCACAAACTACTTACTACTTCTATATTTGTCTTAAAATGCTGTTAATCTGGGGCACCTGGGTGGCTAACCAGGTGTCTGAATGCATGTTAGTACTTCTTTGAAGTAGAATGCTATTTAATTGGGTGATATATCTCCTTACCTTTTTTTTTTTTAAGATTTATTTATTTATGAAAGAGAGAAAGAGAGGGAGAGAGAGCATGCACGTGTTTGACGGGGTGGGGGGTGAGGGGGGCAGAAGGAGAGAGTCTCCAGCAGACTCCCTCTGAGGATGGAGCCTGATGAGGGGCTTGATCCCATGACCCTGAGATCATGGCCTGAGCCTAAATCAAGAGGCAGATGCTCGACTGAATGAGCCACCCAGGCACCACATAATCTCCTTACTTTTATAAAGAAAATAAACTGTAAGGCTGGTGTTCTTAAATCCGTGTGGCAAATTGGAAAAGTTAAAAAGCAAAAGCATTGAGGGAGTCATAATGAAGGATTTTTCTACCTAAAATTGTCTTCTCCCAGAACTATTGTCTATACTGTTATTCCCTTAACATTTGCATCAATCTTAATAGATTACCTCACATGAGCACTACATAGCACATCTTTTGTTCATTCATTGATGAACGTGATGAGAAATCATCTATTTTGAGTTGCTGCCTAAGAATTCTACAGTTTGACAACCCTGCTCACAGCTGGAGTCCAGGCTTTTGGAAATGGACCCTAGCTCAGGATCCCTGCTACAGGCTGCCTCTTTGCTTTTCCTGGGATGTGGCTTAAAATACCTGCATAGAGTTGGACCACCCATGAAAAGTTAGTGACCTCTGTCCCAATCATCTCAGACACTATAATAGATGCTGGATGCTCAACAAGGAACTTCTACTTTTAGACATTCTCAGATCCAGACCCAGAGGACTGATAAATGGATGTATTACAGTACTGCATGACAAATGCTACCAGAATTATGAATAGATCCAAGAGACCCCCCAAAAAACAGAGTAATTCACCATTTCTGAAAGAGCAGAAGGAAGCCTTAGAGAAATTGCTCTCAAGCGTAAATCCACATTGATATCACCTGGGAAGCTCTGGAAACAAATGGTAAGCACGCTCCAGTCCAGGCCAATTAAACGTCATTTAAGATTTTATTTATTTATTCATGAAAGACAGAGAGAGAGGCAGAGACACAGGTAGAGGGAGAAGCAAGCTTCATGCAAGAAGCCTGACATGGGAATCGATCCTGGGACTCCAGGATCGTACCCTGGGCCAAAGGCAGGTGCTAAACCGCTGAGCCACTCAGGGTCCCAGTTCAGGCCAATTAAAGCAGAATCTCTGTGGGTGGGTCCTCAGCATTGATAAATTTAAAAATCTGTCCAGGTTATTATAACACACATCTAGTGTTAAAAATCACTGTTTTAGGGCAGCCCTGGTGGCTCAGTGGTTTAGCGCCGCCTTCAGCCCAGGACCTGATTCTGGAGACCATGTTGGTCTCCCTGCATGGAGCCTGCTTCTTCCTCTGCCTTTATCTCTGCCTCTCTCTCTCTCTCTCTCTCTCTCTGTGTGTGTGTGTGTGTGTGTGTCTCATGAATAAATAAATAGAATATTAAAAAAAAATCTCTATTTTAAAGGAAATGGCAAATAAACTTAAAATGAAGGATGAGGAGCAAATCTATGTATTTAAGAAAATGTCAATACCTACTGGTAAATGAGAATGTTTTGTTAGTTTTCCCCTTCCAAGTTCTTCATGTTATTTTACTAATTCCTGATTAGTTAATTTGAGAAGAAGCAGACTTTTCACACTTCTTGAATTGAACAATTACTTAGGAGTAGGCTTGTCAGCCACAGAAAACACTACTTACCATTTTTAGCGTTAAAAAAATAGAATTAAAAATTAAGGTGATTGACTTAGTAAATAAAAAAGAATAAAAGATTTAGGAAACAGATTTTTCAAATGTCAAGAGTTAAGTACCATTCTTATGTGTTTATCCAGGATTTAGTTTAAAACTTCTGGAACAAACTATCAACATTTCCTAAAATTCAGTTAATACAATTAATTTAAAAGATGTAACATAGCTTCTATAGTTATAGTTTGTTATAAGTGAAGTTTGAAGCTAATGATTTGTGATCACTGACATCTGTAGTATCAAAACCATTCATTGGCAACATCTAGGAGAGTTCCACGAGGCCCCGCCCATGTCACAGCTCACCTGTTATTGTCCATTGCTGACCAGTGACTGATTTGCTCAGATAAAAGCTGTTTTCCTCTCCAATCATACTGCTATCTAAATTCCTCCCCCTTCAAAATCTGAGTCTGTCAAAATTCCACCTGTTCTGCAAATTCCAGAGGAACACCGGAAGTCATCACTAGAAGTCCTATACTGATATTTTGAGGGGTTTTTTGTTTATTTATTTATTTTTTTTTTGCAGGGAGGGGCAGAGAGAGATTCTTTTTTTAAAGATTTTTTTTTAATTTATTCATGAGACACAGAGAGAGAGAGAGAGAGAGAGAGGCAGAGACACAGGCAGAGGGAGAAGCAGGCTCCCTGAAAGGAGCCCAATGAGGGACTTGATCCCAGACCCCAGGGGCATGCCCTGAGCTGAAAGTAGACGCTCAACAGCTGAGCCACCCAGGCGTCCCAGAGAGAGAATCTTAAGCAGACTTCACACACATCAGGGAGTCCCATGTGGGGGCTAGATCTCAGGACCCAGAGATCATGATGGGAGCCAAAATTTAGAGTCTGATGCTTAACCGACTGAGCCCAGGTGCTTCTTATGTTGTGAGTTCTTACACTACTTGTCTTTGTAATCAAATGTGATTGTCATATGATTTCTTATCCTGTATTATAGATAAAATCTCTTATGTCAGGTGCCAATTCTTGGGGAATGAGGAAAAAGAATAAGGAAAGGAGTTACCAAGGTTTGAGAGGTTATTATGCATAGAGATCCGAACCTGTCTATTCTCCATCAAATCCTCATCTGATATAAATTTGAGCATATTTTATGGATTAAAAACAACTGAAATGATGACCAGCCCTCTCCAGTTCACACAACTAGGTGACAGTCATGATTAAAATTTTCAAACTTTAATGTCCCTAATTGTGAAGTCCATGAACTTTCTACTACTTCATGTTGAATGGAATGTATTTTATCTTGAATTTTATTCCCATACTCCTTCATTTATTCAAATAAGCTGATTTACTACATTTCCAACTCTGTAGTATGCAAAAAAGAAAATTTATTTTTAAAATATCTTTCTTCCAATATCTTCAGCTATGTTATGTCTAATCTTTTTTTTTTTTTTTCTTGTAATACTATAACGAGAAAATCTCACTAGTTTCAGGTCATTTTCAGGTACTTAACCAAATCAATCTAGCCCAACAAAGATCTTTAATTACATGTAGTCACTGATTTTTCCCCCTTGCTTGTCTACGAACTAGGAAGACAACCAATTAGGAGCAGGTAAGCTACTGCATAAGATGGCAGAGGACATCCAAATGAGGAATGGATTTTCCCCTTTGTGTCTGCACCCCAGAGAGTATGTCTGCTAGATACCTAGAAGTGAGAGATTCACCTGTTACCATAAACCCGTCCTCTCTATGACATCTGCCTTCAGCACTTCCTCTGGTTTTATGTAACTATGCTTGTACAGACTGAAAGAGAGTAAGGACTGGGACTGAGTTAGGAGGTAGCAGGACTATCATGGCCACTTTATTTAGAGTCTTGGAGAAGGCACCTCTCTATTAGAGAGGTTTTCAGGTATCAGCTTCTTTCATTTTAGTGACCAGTTCTGAGGCCTCGACTATCTTCCATGTGATGGTATTTACAGAGAGACAGCTATTCCATATTATTTAACCCCATTATCCTCAAATGGCAGGCGCACCAGTGAATGAGATGCTGAGCATGGTGTCTTGCACAGTGAGTAATCAGTATGTATTGAAAAATAAGAGGAGACATAAACATAATAATCATAAATAAAGTTGTTGAACTGAGGGATTCATTGTTTCATCACATACACAAGGTGCATTAGTGAGTAGAAGAAAGAAGAAACACTGCAGGCACTGGATACAGATCCTGGATAAAATCAAACATAAATCATATTGCTGCAATCATAGGAAAACCAACTGAGAGAGATACAGGGAGAGATTGATGAACTGTGTTGTGTAATATGGGATTGAGGACCAAAGATAATATTTGGTGGAGAGGGTGAAACTGAAAACATTGTACGTTAGGGTGGAAATACCGTAGTAATTTCCCTTGAATGCAGGAAGAAAACCCGTCATATCTTTAGATTATTCCATTACGTGCCCCGCATGTGAGAAATGGGAAGCTAGGTCTCTGCCCAGCCTTCTCAAAATATATTTCTGGAATTAAGAACAATTTACATGAAACAGCAAAGAAATCATTAAGAACAGCATGTAATACAGTAACAGTTGAAAAGCTACAGAGTGTATGTGCTGCAAGGGAGCAAGGAGGGTGTGATCATGGAGAAAGGGAGTCATCAGGAGGATTCTTGGAGGTTTTGAAGAGTTCCAGGAGGAACAATGCACACAGGCCTTCATGATTTAAGGTTTCACTGGGAGCAGGGATCAGACCTTCTAGTGAAAAAGAAAAAGGATGAGGTAGGGAAAAGCAAGTTGGAGATTTCAGATATGAAATAGCACAATGTGATTCTGAATTCTGCAACATGACTGTCCAACAACATTCACTGTATAGGTGAATCAAAGTAAAAGTGAACCTCAGAACTTCTAGAAAGTACACAACACCGAATTGAAGCTCTGTTTTCATATCTTTTAGTGTTTATATTTAAAGCAAAAGTCAATCAATTTTCTTCCTCTTTCTCTCTTTAAATTTTTCTCTTTTTTACTTTTTTTTTCTCTTTTCCCCTTATTTATTCATTAAACACAGATATCTTGTGCAGCTACTATATAACAGGTGCCAGAAATAAAGCAATGAGGTAACAGCTTATACTGGAAGGAGTAAAAAATTACTTTTGTCATTTATAACTCATACAAAGGTAAAATGAGATAGGATAGAAAATGATGCAAGGTGGAGGCCCTAGCAAATTTTTAAATATGCATACAGGTTTTTAACTGTAGGTACTATATTACATGGTGCATCTCTAGGACTACTTAATCTGGTATAACTGAAACTTTGTAGACATTTTTTAAATAAATAAGAAGAAAAAGACAATACTACCAACTAAAAGTTTACTGTACCTTGATTAAAGGAGCTTTTATCACACCAATATTTTCCATTTTACTTTGGTTTGGTTCCTTTTGGGTTTTGTACCATGACAATATTCAAAGTAGGTGATTGTGGTGGTGGAGGTAGCAAGTAGATTAGTTTATTCCCAAGAATGCTCCAAGGCAGATCACTTTTAGAAAAGAGAACATATAGGGGGCCCTGGGTGGCTCAGTGGTTGAGCGTCTGCCTTTGGCTCAGGACGTGATCCTGGCATCCTAGGATGGAGGCCCACATGGGTCTCCCCGTAGGGAGCCTGCTTCTCCCTCTGCCTATGTCCCTGCCTCTGCGTGTGTGTGTCTCATGAATAAATGAATAAAATCTTAAAGAGAGGGAATATATAGAGGTTGAACACTGAAAGTAGTATTCCCTTCAATACGTTTGGTACAAGGTATTCTTTAGAAAGATTTTGTATGCCCCCAGGAGCACACATATGCCATCTTAAAAACTGTTTTTATTGTAGTAAAGCATATATAATAAAAGTTACCATTTTAACATTCACACTGTTGTGCAACCATCACAATACATGTTCAGAACTTTTTTCATTCCCCCAAACTAAAACTCTGTATCTATTTAACAAAAACTCTCCATTCCCCTGGCTCCTCCTCTTCTGGCAACCACTGTCTACTTGCTGGCTCTACGAATTTGACTACTTTAGATATCTCATGTTATATATATACATATACAATATAAATCATGGACCCTTTCCGGAGGTAAAGCCTGGTGCTCCACACAAAAACAGTTACAAATATATGGATTGTGCTTTCACACCACTGTTCTCTTTATGTACTCTAGAATCTCAATTACTCCTATCAAAATATAAGAAAAGTGGAAAAATCTTCCCCCTTTTTTGCTAGTAAGCTGTTTTTTGCAAATGATTAGATAAAATGTATCTATAAGTCTCATTTTCCATCTAAGTTCTCACCCAGTGGCTTTCCTCTCTCATTTTGCACCATTTCAGTGGATACTAAGTATCACTTAATAAGGAGCAGATGCTCTGCTCACTCAACAATACTGAATTTTCCATTTATTTTAAACTGAAGGAGGATTTAAAATATCCTAGTAAAGAATTTCTCTCTCTTTGTTTTTAAGGTTTTATTTATTTATACATGAGAGACACAGAGAGAGAGAGAGAGAGGCAGAGACAGAGAGAGAGAAGCAGGCTCTATACAAAGAGCCCGATGTCGGACTCGATCCTGGGACTCTGGGATCACACCCCGAGCCGAAGGCAGACGCTCAACCACTGACCCACACAGGCATCCCAACTCTCTTCCTTTTTTAAAAATTTTATTTTTAAGTAATTACTACACCCCACACAGGGTGTAGGGTTCAAACCTACAACCCTGAGATCAAGAGTATCAGGCTCCACTGACTAAGCCAGCCAGGTGCTCCAAGGATTTTTCTTAAGAAAAAAAAATTTAAAAAGCTAGAACAAGAAAAGATTTCCCCTCTGATGCATTTTCTAGAATTCTCTTTCCCTTCTTTTCCCCCTCTTTGCGTAAAAACACTACTATTTCAGTATGATCCAGTAAAACTCAGTCACTCACTGCTAAATTTATGATTCTGCAATTATTTCTCATTTATTATTTACAGACTGCCTTCATTATGCACAAGGCTCACAAAACAGAAAGTGGATATGGCCAGAGTTTTAAATAGCTCCTAAGGAATGAGTGGCACTTGAAAAGCACTTGACTACTTAATTTTTATTAACTGCATGAAATTACAGGGATATGAAATGCAACAAAAAATCTCTACTCCAGTATTTCCATTTTCTCAATCTTGAATAGAGGAGAACTAAAGTAGACATACTATATAAATACTGTATTAACTTAATTTTATGATCCATTAAAGGTATGATAGGTTTTTGAGAAATTACAACTTCCCAAACACTACACTATACAAGCATACTCACAGAAAATGCTCTTTACCATTTCAAAAGCACAGCTTTATACACAAAATTACAGGTCACTTTTTCTTTTACATTCAGTATTCAAGTCTGAGTCAAAGCTTCTTCACACTCAGGATCAATTCTCCTGAACAGTGTTGCCATTGGCAATAATGCACATCATCTCAGGGATGCATTGCTATTCACAACCATTATTAGTCATTTTGACTTCTTTACCAATTTTATAACTGGTAATGTCATTTTTGAGGCATTCTGAAGAGTACAGCATTTTCATAATAATTTTCTCTTTGGTTAAGCTCATAGTTTCCCTTTATTACATGCTTTTTAAAATTAAGTATATTTTTAAAAATAAATAAATAAAATTAAGTATATTGCTAGAATTTAAAAGTTTTAAGGAACTTTTAACAATTACATTTAAGGCCTGATTGATACTCTTTCACTATACATACATCGATTACATGATCTTCACTTAGGCCTTATAACTTCTCAGTCTATTCAGAGAGATTTTGGAAAATCATTTTAACAATAGTGTGAAAATGAAAATGTATGTGGCTTTGCATTAAGAAAATTTCCATGATGTTAACCAATGATCCAAAATGGGCAGAGGACCTGAAAAGACAGTTTTCCAAAGAAGACATACAAATGGCCACCATGCCGCATGAAAAGGTTCTCCACATTACTGATCACCAGGGAGATGCACATCAAAACCACAATGAGGTATCACATCATACTTGTTACAATAGCAACTACCAAAATGAGAAGAAATATCCAGTGTAGGTGAAAATGTGGAGAAAAAGGAACCCCTGTGTATTGCCTGTGGGAATGTAAGTTGGTAGACCCAGCATAAGAAAACAGTATGGCATTTGTATTTTTTAAATTAAAAATTGAAGTACCATATGAATCAGCAATTCCACATCTGTGTCTTTATTCAAAGAAAATGAAAACACTAATTGGAAAAGATTTATACACCTTTATGTCCACTGTAGCATTTTATTTATAATAACCAAGATATGGAAACCACCTACATGTCCACTGATAGATGAGTGGTTAAAAAATGTGGTGCATATATATATATATATATGCCATAAAAAGAATGGAGTCTTGCCATTTGCAACATGAATGGCACCTGAAGGCACTATTCTAACTGAAATAAGTCAGAGAAAGACAAATACCATGATTTCACTTACATGTGGAATCTAAAAAACAAAGCAAAATTTAAAAATAAATAAAACAAAAAGCCAAGTTCATAGCTACAGAGAACAAATCAGTGGTTGCCAAAGGAAAAGCAAGGTGGGAGGTGGACAAAATGAATGAAGAAAGTTAAAATGTACAGACTTCCAGTTATAAATAAATCATGGGTATGTAACATACAGCATGGTGACTTAGTTAATAACACTATGGTGCAAACTTGAAAGTTGCTAAGAGAGTAAATCTTAAAAGTTCTCATCACAAGAAAAAATGTTAAAAGTATGTATGGTCATGGATTATAGACTTATTATGGTGATCATTTTGCAGTGTATACAAATTTCAAACCATTATGTCATACACCTGAAACCACTATAGTGTTATATGTCAATTAACCCCAATTAAAAAAAAAAAAGAAAAAGGCAAATTAAAACATTCTGGAGATGATTAGTGGTTATGTTGCACAGCAATATGAATGTACTTAATGTCACTGAGCGATATGTTTAAAAATAATTAAAATGGTAATTTGTATGTTACACATAGTTTATTATAATAAAAATGTTGAAAAATTTTAAAAAGTTAAATATTCAGTCATAATACTTCAAAATTTTCAAGAAATCTCTCTGAATTATGGATATAGAAATATGGTAACCATAAGCTTGATTGTAAGGTATAGAATAAGCTGAGCTACTAGATAATAAAAGCATAATGCTATAATCAAAAGCAAGACATTTGAACAGTAACATCCAAAATTTAAGGACATTTATAAATTTTTTCTAACAGTATTAAAATTCACGCAATAAACTTAATAAAACTTTAATAACTTTCACTATATTTAATGTTAAATATTTAGAGACATCTTTTCAGTTTTCTTAATGGAAAACTGAAAGTATTGAAGAAATACTTGGTTTTCCTTTAGTGGTCAAAAAGTTTTTTTTCCTTTGGAAATTTACATTGGAAAATATGATTACCATTGAACCACATCCATTGCTCAATAAATATCTGTGGAAAACAAAATGCTGAATATTTAAAGAAATATTTATACAAACAAAATATGTAGTTGAAAAGTATAAACATTTCAATAATGAAACATAATTAACCATTAATCTTTGTGAATTATTGAAGGGAATATGGATATACCATAGAATATATTTTCTCAGGTAACCATCCAAAGTTAACCACTAGTGTAGTTGCTGCTTGGATTAGGATATTTTTATGGATTCAGGGGTAAGATATCAGATCTATTCATTTAACACATCATTCATAGGCAAGTTCTTGTAGCAAAAACTTAAAGCCAGTTGAAGCACATTGTTGTTACAGGTTATTTCTGATGTAGCTAAACCTACATGAAGAAGACCTTGAGGGATGCCTGAGTGGCTCAGTGGTTGAGCATCTGCCTTTGGCTCAGGGTGTGATCCAGGAGTCCTGAGATGGAGTTCCACATCAGGCTCCCTGCATGGAGCCTGCTTCTCCCTCTGCCTATGTCTCTGCCCCTCTCTCTGTGTCTCTCATAAATCAATCACTTTAAACAATCAATAAACAAACAAATAACCGACCTTGAAATGTATTAAAATCTTAAAATATGTTGTAATATGTGACATCTTTTGAACCACACAGTTTGCATGATTATCCATAGCAAAAAAATTAAAGGCTTTATTTAATTTTAAGATGAGTTATACATTTTTCTTTTACCAAAGAAAAAAAGAGAAAAAGTAAATAAAGCCATTATTCAAAATTATTGACTTTTTAAAAAAGACTTTATTTATTTATTCATGAGAAATACAGAGAAAGAGGCAGAGACATAGGCAGAAGCAGGGTCCCTGCAGGGAGTCTGATGCAGACCTGTGATCACAACCTGAGCCAAAGGCAGATGCTCAATCAGGTGTCCCAATTATTGACATTTTTAATTGATGACAGCTGGTTGGTTCTATGTCTTATCATATCTAATAGGTATTTTTGAGTGAATAAACACAGTTGAAAAGTCTCTTTATGATAAAGATGAACTTCTAGTAATGAGTAAGAAAATAATTATTTTCAAATAATCTCAAATAACAGATATTAAAAATAGATATTCGAATTTCTTTTCTAGCTTAGCAAGTATGATGATTGCTTGTAAATCTCTTACATCTGGAGTGTAAAAATAAAAAAGTAGGGGGTATAGAGCCATTTTCTCATCTGTCAAAAGGATTTTTGTTAGGAATAAACAAGTTAATACAATTCTACAAGCACTTAATAAGTGATGACTATTATTATTTTGTCATCATTACTTTAATTGTTTGATGTAATATATTTTGTACCATGACTTTAAGGCAACAGATTTTCAAAATTTTTGAATACATATCTACATATTCTACATATTATAATTAACATCCATTTAGTTGGTAGAGCAACCTTATTCTAATACTATTTTGATGTTTCAGTGATAATATATTGCTATTCTATCAGATTAGTTTCTACTTTACCCTTGCTTATTTTTTAAGGCCAGGGAATAACCTGATCATATATATTTTTTCTATTAGCATTGTCTCTCATTATTTCTTAGTATGAATTCTTTAGTTATATCAAATTAATGTGTTTATTTTTCACCAACTATACATATTATGGCCATGTTTTCATACTATTTTCCCAAGGGAAATGATTGTTTTTTCTCATAAAACATCCAAATTTGATCCATTTTTCAAGGCCCAGATTAAATTAGCTTCCACCACAAAATATAGATCTTTTTCTCTGAACTCCTTTTGTTCCTGTATCACAAAATGTAATTAGCTTCTTCATTCTTTCTGACATAACTATATCAGATTTTAAGTGTTCAGAAAGAATGTTTATATTTTAAATATTCTCACAGATAAATGATACTATGGTATTTAATTCTTAAAAATTAATTTTACCTGATTGTTGAAAGGACACCAAGGAAGAACTATACACAGTGAACATTAAAAAAATGTATTCTTAGACTATTACCATCTTATGTAATTCAGAAATAAGGGAATGCTTTTATTTAAGAAAATCTAATATTGAAATGGTTTACTAGAAATTAGGAAATTCATAAATTAATTATAAGACTTTTTTCATTTTTAGAGCAATCACTATAGAAATGTTTTATATAATTAATGTTTTAATATATTTTATTTAAAATAATTAAACTTTTAAATAACTTAAAAAAGAACGAGCCTTCCATGAGATTCATAGTTTTGTTAAATCTCTCTCTGAGAAATCATGACATTGCATATTTTACTGTAGGTGTATAGCATAAACTCACTAAGAGAATGTCAGAAATGATTCCATAACTATCCTTATTTTCTCATTTTGCATGAATAGGTTTTTAAGCTATCTGAGAATCTTTGATCATGAATATTAAAATTCATTCAATATCTCTCTAATTCATGTTTGAGCACAAATAAGCTTTATGTGATCACATGAATTTTTTCATAAAATATGAATTTTGTGAATTTTGCACTGGAATAAAAAATTCAGGTTAAACTCATTTTGACCTTTGTTATATTAAAATAGCCAATCATACTTTTAAAAAGGCATAATTTACATGATACTACTTGTCCAAGGCATAACCCATTCTTGATACTAATAACAACTGTGCATTAAGAAGATGCATCCTCTAAATGATAAATGGAGAGGTAATCTTTCAAAGAAAGGTAGCTATTTAGGAATATACCATCCCTATAATAGTTGTATATTGCTTTTAAATTATAAAATGCCTTCTCATTATTATTTGATATTCTATACAGTCTTAGTGATGATAAATTAATTAAATCAACTTTTTTTAAGGGTTCACTAATGTGAGGGCTTATTCTATACATTTTCACCTCCATTAATTCATTTAATATTAATAAATATTCTGTCATGTATGTGCATTTAGTATCATTTTGCCAGATGGGAATGACAAGGCCCAGAAATTTTGCTTATATCCTTAAGAATATATGACTAAAAAAAAAAAAAAAAAAGAATATATGACTAGATAGTGGTAAAATCAAGATTCAAACCAATGTTTTTTAACTTCAGAATGTATTCTGGCTTGAAACAGGCATGGCATATTGATACCATCTTCATTTTATTGATGAGGAGTTGAGGTCTAAGCAAATTAAATCTTTGCCCCAAATCAAAAATAGAATGTAGCTATTTGAAAACTTGAAATCAAGTTTAATGCAAGGGTTTTCCACTGTACCCTATTGGCTCACCAGAACAATGACAGACATACAGTCCATGGCCGTGTGATGCAGCCAGCTGCCTACACACCATGAGCAGATTAGAGAACAAGAGGAAGAAAGACTGGAAAAGCAGAAAGAAAACAAAACATTAATAATTCATTCCCTCTTCTGCTTTGATGAACAGCATTTTCCATTTTATTTATTCATACAAATTAAACACATAAATTGGAAATGAACTGAACACCCCCCCTCCATACACACACACATGTGCCTGCATTCCTACACATAACACACACTCCACACTAACTTGTTATAGGCTGAGAGCAAATGCTTCAGAAGTCCTGATGAGTCTCCCCAGTTATCACCTATGTCCCTGCCTCCCTTGAGGACTAAAGAACAGCCTTCTTCTTTAGCTGTGAGGTTAAATCTTATCTTTCCATTTCCCTGAAGATAGATATCAATTACAGTATCTAAGGATTTAGCTATTTAGAATTCTGCAGTATATTTCAGTTTGCATGGTCTTGTTATATACAGAGATAGAGTAACCCGTAATAGAATACATTTTTAGTTTCAAAGTTCACATTTTTCCCTAATTAAAGGATATTTATACTTAAAGAGACTTTAGTCTGAAATCCCTCACAGAGTTGCCAGAGACCATTCCCTCAGCCCAGATTGTCACGGATATCTTCCAAGTTCTCCAATAATGTATCTTTTAAATTTCTCTTAACTTTTCCTAGATATATTAATTAGAATACTAGTTTTGCTCCTGTAGCAAAGTACAAAATAGTTCTGGCTTAAAAAAGATACAAATGGAGAATTCTTTCCCATAACAGACTGAGGATAAACAGTGGCTTCATGGTGTCAGGAGACCATATCCCTCCCAGGTAGGTGCTCTGTCATTCTCAACACAGTTTCCATCTTGTGGGCTAAGGAGGCTCCAGTTTCTGCTAATATCTCTGCAGGCTAGAAGGAAGGAGATGCAAAATAAAACCACTCCTATGGAAGGGTACCATCAGCCAGGGTCTGCAGAACGTGCTCTCCCTGAATCCATCTCTTTACATTGAGGAGTACAATTAATTATTTGATATGTATTTTCTTTCCAGAAACCTTGCTTAAGCCTTCATATTAGCTCTATTATTTTCTAACATTTGTCATATAATCATGTCATACTGATGACAGTATGTTTCTTTCTCCCAACTTTTTTTTTCTTACCTCCATGTCCATACTAAGGCCTCCTCCACCACAACATTAAATAGAAGGAGTGATAGTAGACAATTTATCTAGTCCCTGACCTCAAAAGGAAAGATTTCAAGTTATCAGTGAAGCAGGTAATTCATAGATACCCTTCATCAGATTGAGGAAGTTTTCTTTGATTTCTTGGATAACCCAAGTTGTTAATTATATGGAGTACTTTTATATATAGCTGCATTCATTCCTCTAGTATTTTATTTAGGATATATGTATCTATGTTCATAAATGATCTGTAATTTTTTACAGTACTATTGTTTGATTTTGAAATGCAATTTTTGCAAGCCTTATAAAAGAAATTCAGAATTATTTTTTTACAAACTCCTTCCAGTAAGATATACACTTACACTTAGATATACTTTTTTTTTTTACTTTAATGCTTTGTAGAAGTCTTCATGAAAGCCATTATTTGCTCTTACTATATATCTAAGTCTGCAGCTCTCCAGTTATAACCCTCTTTGTTTCTGACTTGCTTCTCGTTGCCTTCTCTTTTTCACTAGATGAATCTTGCCAGAAATTCGCCGATTTTATTTGGCTTCTCAAAGAAACAACGTTTGGCATTGTTGATCCCCTCTGTTGTTTCTTTGTGTTCTATTTTATTAATCCCTAGTCTTTATTATTTTATTTCTTCAATTGTGTGTCTTCTGGGAGAGGGTGAATGTTCTTTTGCTAACATCTTTAGACAGCTGTCAAAGGCTATGCATTTGAAGCTGAAGATCTTCCTCTATGTTCTTCATGTACATTCTAAAGTATCATTTTTATCATTGAGATCAAAACATTTTTAGATTTTCATTATGATTTCTTTCATACATCATAGGTTATTTAGAAGTATATTTCTTATTCTAGGTTTTTACTTTGATATAATTTCAAAAGTATTTTAAAATTGTGTGAAGGGGATGAAGAATGGTATAAATCTTGTATCTGTTAGCCAGATTCAACAGGTGTTAACTTTTTCCCTATTTGTTATTATATTATTCTCTTTCTCTACATGCACACATCCTCATATCTTTCTTTTTTCTCTGAACCATTTGGCATTTAAGATGAAATTGCAGACATGACACACCTTTTTCCTGAAATACTTCAATATGTATTTTCCAAGAATGTGTACATTGTCTATATAATCATTGTACAATTATCATAATCAGGAACTCTAATTTGGATTCAATATTGCTATGTAATTCACATTCAGTATTTGAAATCTGCCACTTATTCCAATGCTGTCCTCTACTACTTTTCTTTCTTTAGATAATGCACCATATTTATTTGGTGTTAAATTTTTCTTTCTCCCTAAGCAATAGGTGGTTATTATTGATTATTTCAGAGAAAATGTTACTAATGTAAGTAAACTTGTGCACAGTTATATTTTATAAATCACCTAAACGAGATCAAATAATGTATCTTGTATAACTGCAGTGATTTGTATTAGAAAGAAGGAAAACATAGGTTACTATTGTAGTTTTGCTTAAGGTAATTCAAAGGGATTGCTTTTTTAGAAATGGCCATTATGTGGGAGGAAAACTAACCAGGACAATATAGACCAAGTGTAATTTCCAAATGGTCCTGTTTGATCACTGTTTTATAACTGGACAACATGATCCTCTACTGGGTAATGACATAGCTTCATGGGTCACAGCTAGTATTTTGCTATAAAATATAATGAATCAGAAAATATTAGAGAGTATAACAAGCAATAAGGGAAAATACTCTTCAAACTTTTGTTTTTGTATGTGAATGTGAATGAGATTATGGTACAAAATATACTTCTTACTTTGCCTTCACGGTTATAAAAGTCTAAGAAACTGGCTTAAAGCATCTTGGTCACAGTAGCATAGCCAATATGGTTTCCTGAATTTTTCCAAAAGAAATATGTAACTAGTATTCCTTTTGGGAGCAAGCATAAAAAACTTTTTCGTATCTTTTATGGCTTTTCTCAGTAGAGACATTTTTAAAACTCATGAAATATCAGGTAAAAATATTAGAAATGCAATTTCAATAACCTCTAAATTTGAATTTCAATAAAATACACTGGTTTCCATTCAAATATGAGTAACAACTTTATTCTAATGCCCCCTTTTAATAGATACTGTGGTTGTACTCTTAGACTCAGGAAAGGCACCTCCAAACCCTATCACTGTGTTCATAATCATTATTAGGACCTGCCTCATACAGTCCACTGCTGGGGTTTAAGAAGGATTATTTTCCAAAAGACAATCCAAGATTGACTCTTGACTCACAAAATATCCTTTTGTTGCTCTGTCAATGGGACCTTGTTCAATGCCATTTGCTGATGTTGCTGTTCAGAAGGTCTTGGATGGGTAGCACAATCAAGGTGACAGCAACCATACAGTCAACCCCCAGAGGGATCCTCACAACAGCAAACTCCTGTGGACAAATAGAACCCCTTGAAAGATGGTTTGATAAAGGTGATGTACTCTACTATAACCAAATCCTATTCTAACCCAAATCTTCCCAAGGTGCACATTCTGGAAAACTTTCAAGACACTGAATACGGGGATCCCTGGGTGGCGCAGCGGTTTGGCACCTGCCTTTGGCCCAGGGCGTGATCCTGAAGACCCGGGATCGAATCCCACATCTGGCTCCCAGTGCATGGAGCCTGCTTCTCCCTCTGCCTGTGTCTCTGCCTCTCTCTCTCTCTCTCTGTGTGACTATCATAAATAAATAAAAATTAAAAAAAAAAAAGACACTGAATACAGGAGTCAGTGTCAACAAAGAGGCACAAGTGAAACATGCGCTGGATGTCTTGGTTATTAAATACCAAAATACCCTCAACCAAACCAATATCCACAGGATAAACCACAACTGACTCCATTAACTTTGAGTGGGCAGGACATCAGAGAACAGGATCACAATGGTTTAGCCTTCCACAATGCATCATCAAACCTCTATCAGAAGCATCTGGGTGTTTGAAATATGCTGTGCCTTCAAAGCCTTAGCCTTCTGTCCCACAGCAGGACTTTACAGAACCTCATGGCTTACACTGCTCAGCTCCTGCTGCTGGTGGCCCACTTGGTTCTGCCTTGGCAATGCATGATGTCCCATGCAGGTGGCTTTCCGCTGGCAGTTCTGCTGTTAATCCAGTCAGAAAGGCCTGCATATGAAGATGGTCCACTCCCAACATGCCACCCTCACAACTACTGCCATGTGCTGAATTCTTCTCCAGCTCCATTTCCCATGTTGAGTTTCTCTCCTGCCCTTTTCCCTGACCAACCAGACCCCACAGCACAATGATAGGAAATAACTCCCTAAAAATGCCTAGAACTGTATTTCTTAATTTCCAAATACAAAAAGTACCAATTATAACGGTTTGAATTACAATTTTCAACTTTATGATGGTATGAAAGCAATACACATTTAGTAGAAAACATACTTCAGTTTGAATTTTTATCTTTTCCCAGGCTAGCAGTATGAGGTAAGATACTCTCTCCTAATGTTTGACAGTCAACCATGTGATCATGAGGGTCAACGACGGATACACTTACAACCATTCTGGTTTTCAACAAACTACATGAGATATTCAATACTTTATTATAAAATAAGCTTTATATTAGATGATTTTGCCCACCTGTAGGCTAATGTGAGTGTTTTGAGCACATTCAAGGCAGGCTAAGCTAAGCAATGATGTTTGGTAGGTTAGGTGTATTGAATACATTTTCAACTTGTGATATTTTCAACTTATGATGGGTTTATGGGGTAGGGCATAACCCCATTGTAAGTTGAGGAAGATATGTATATGCATATTTTTTTAACTGTCTTTTCCCCCCTGGCTTTATCATGCTTCAGAGCATTATCAGGGATCACTTCAAACCAATTTTGTAGCTTGACGGTTCCTTGGCCAGGTAGGCCTTTCATACAAGGGTATAAATTCATGTGAAAGCCTAACTCTGCCCCAACGTTTACAACAATTAAGTATGTTTCCTTTCCTTTTTTCCCTTAGTTATTTTGCTCAGTCCTAAAGCAGGCCTTTCTAGTGCTGCAGATAGTAGTTGTGGTTAATTCTTGTCAATTCTTACCCAAGGGAGGGTGGCCCTTTATGGTGCCAGCTTACCATGGAAAAATTTCAAGTTTAATTTAAAGAGATACCTTTGGGTCCAAGACCAATACCTACCCCAACAGGCTAGCCCCTGGACCCCACCAATGAGTGAATCCAAATTCTGAAATCAAATGTACAAAATATGCAAATATACTGTGGACAAAAAAAGAAAGATCAGTGCTCTGACATTTTGTGTATTACTCCTGGGTTTGAAAAAGGACTTGCATTGGAGGAAGTGGGAACAAATAAAATAAGCATAATTCTTGTGCCATGTTTGTTTGGGAAAGGAAGCAGCAAAATGACTATAAGATCAATGGCATAGAGTTTAGGGAAACTTGTCATTTTAAGATCAGAGAGATTTAAACTTACTCTTACTTGACTTCCTATTTCCAAATCTAATTATTTATTTTAAAGTGTCTGAGTTTGGGATTTGATTTCGGTTGGTCAGTTAGTATTTGCTGTTGTTTTTAAGTTGGCTATCTGTGAAAATATGTTTGTATGATCATTCTAACACATCTCAGAAAATCAAATCCAAGAATAATATTTTAATGCTCGTAACTGTTCATTATTGAAGAATCATTATTTTTCAAAACTTATTTTTGTATTCTAAGGTGGAAAGATGGAAAACATGGATTTCTTAGTTGTGTGTTCTTTTTTCTACTACAACACATAGAAAAATTTCCAAGTGTTCCTTTTGTCTTACTATCAATTTATCATCTATCATCTCTGAATCTGTGTACATCTACCTATATACTTGCATATTTACTGTATACATTAGTTAATGATGAACAATATTTACACGGAAATTTTTCTTTATTTCTTTTTTTAAGATTTTATTTATTTATTCACGAGAGACACAGAGCGAGAGAGAGAGAGAGAGAGAGACGCAGAGACACAGGCAGAGGGAGAAGCAGGCTCCACACAGGAAGCCCAATGCGGGACTTGATCCTGAGTCTCCAGGTTCACAACCTGGGCCAAAAATGGTGCTAAACCACTGAGCTACCCGGGCTGTTCGAAATTTTTCTTTCTTAATATGGGCACGCTAGTTTTTACTAGGCCTCTTATGCACTTTTCCCTTAGGATATTCTAATCTCCCTCCATGCATTCAAAAAGTATTCACTGAAGGCTTAATGTATATTGAAGGACAAGACAGAAATATGAAGGGAAAAAATTCTTATAAATCAAGAGGGGGAAACAGTGTCATGGAGGACACAGTCTTGCAAGTAAATATGTGCTACTCTGAGTAGTTATAAAGCAGGTATTAAAAGGAAAGAATGATGAAGTCTTTAACCAGTTTCAAAGAGGGAAAGCATGGTTCATACAGGCTTTGACAGGTGATAGGACCTCAGCAAAAGGAAGAAATCTCAAATAGGGCATTCCAGGTCTCTTTTCTGAAATATCTCATGATATATATTTGAATGAATAAAGTCACATGGATAAACATTTATATTGGAAGGAAAGAAGATAAGAAGTTAACCTTCTTGTATATGGTGGATATATAAGCATAACAAAATATTCTTTTCACTAGATTTTAGACATACTGATATTTTCAGTAAATAAATCAAAGAATGGTCTATAAGTATCAAACTGAAAGAATAAATGAAGTCACTTCTACAGACCTCTGTGAACTCTGAGCCAAGTCTGCTCTTGGATTGGTTCCCAGAGCTGCCATTGATTTCAGTAGGAGTTGCACACACAAATCTCAGCATTGAAACTAGCTGATGGACAGGATGTTATTACAAAGAGCAAATCTGTAAAATGTTTCAAATATCAGTAACAGCCAAAAGGGAAAAAAATGGCAGTTAATCAAATGTCAAGGCAACATCATGTAGAGCCAGTTTTGTCCCTAGAAAAGTACATATGGTTCCTTGTGACTGAGTCAAGTTTCATCATCTCAAGACTGAAATACATGACCTTCTAATTTTGAAAGAAAAGACATTGACCAAATGGCGAATCAGTCTAATCTTCTTTAAAAAAAATCAAGGAAGAAAGCATGCATTTATATGTCTGGGGGAAAAGTAAAATAATGGAGAAGAAAATGAAATGTAAAAAGTATATGAAAAAATAATATTTTGATTTAGATGAATATCTACAGTTGAGAAACACAGTGTGACTCCTTCAAAATGTGAATCTGGTTATATCACCTCCTCTGATGGAACTCTTTAGTGGCCTATATTTTTTCTTATAAAAGATACAAAATATCTTAACATGAAACTCAAAGCTGTGCATGGCCAGATTCCCACCTACCTCTTCAGCTTCATCTGTACCATGCTGCTCAGGTAAGTACCCTGTCCTTCTCTATAGCTTGTCTTCAGAACTCGTGCCCTCTTGCATTTAAGATCCTTTATATAAACAATTTCTCCTTCCTGGAAGGCTCTCTTCTTCCCTCTTAAGCTAATCCCTAGCCCTTCATTAGCTCAGTCATCACTTCTTTAAATAAGTGAATCAAGTCAATTTCTATACTATCAAACTCACGGAAACATGTTCCTTTATATTCTGCCTCCCTTCTTTAGTCCATAAGTTCTCTATAAAGACCATGTGTATGTTGTTTATCATTTTGTCTGTAGTGCCTAGCACATTGCCTATACCTTGGAAAGAAACTCAATACATATTTGCTGAGTGAATGAATAAGTAAATGAGATATCAAGGCAAATTTTAGTAACAATCATCATAATACTGGTTAAATTACTTTGAAGGCAAGAAACAGATAACAATCTTCCCTAAGTGAACTGCTCACAGATCATTAGTTCATCTCTTTTATTCATAGATGAGGGCTCATACACCTTCCCCAAATTATGATTCTCAATGACAGATAACTATGGAATTATAGAGAGAGCACTCTTACATCTTTAGTCTGTCTCTGCTATTTCTAATGTGAAAATATCACTCAATACAGAAAATACCAGATTGTCTATATGGATAGAGACTTGAAGTCATGCTCTAAGTGACTTTCTAGCAGATTAAGTACATGAAAAAGTTTAAATCTCTAGAATATGTTGTCTTAACTACCTCAATGTGCAAGGGGAAACAACTTTAATACTCATAATATCAGTTCTCAGATCATGAAGCACTAAAAATAAGCATTGGCAAGGACATTGAGAATGATTCATTAAAACAAACAAAACAAGAATAAATTCTGCAAGAGAGGATTTCAAAATTCTTGATGCTTATGATTAGCTGAGCGTACTGCTGTGTTGGCACAGTGGGGTTGCTTTTAGTGAATCCCAATCCTGGAAAGATTCAGGAAGATATTATAAAAATTGTTAAGAGCTTAGTATTAATAAAAGCTTTTAAACAAAGTTCTGCTTAACTGTGTTGTCTTAAAATTTTCAATGGTTAAGAAACACAAAGCTATTTATTATTAACCTCCAGAGCCTTGTGTGTCATGAGAGCCTGAAGCCCTGAAGTGTAATTAACAGAAGAGAATTAACTCTCATCATAGAAAAAAAAAAAAAAAAGCGCAATGGGAGAACCGGAAAAAGTCTGAAAATGACAGTAACGGACAAATAGTATTAACACCAGAAAACCCAGAGACACTTACAAGTGGGGGCAACAACCCTTTAAAACAGTGGCAAGCAAATTGAACCATCTGTTTCCAGAAACAGTTCTTATCAAAGGTCTTCCAGGCCTTTGCAGAATCATCAGTGAATCAAGTACACAATCTAATGTATCTATGGGCAACCAGAAAATATATAAATAGAACAGTACATTTTGACATAGTTATGTCTTCAAAATCACTTATTAGTGATGTACCTTTTAAAAGAAAGAAGAAATCATCCTCAAACTGTCTCAGAATCAGGCCCTGTGAGGGATGTTATTACAATATGTCAAGCTGTAAAAGAAATTCAGTATTATATAAGATAATCTATACAACAATAACATGTTAAGTTTATATTATAAGCAGATATTTTAAAACTTGTATCTTAATGGAGGCTGAGAAGCTAATAATTTACTCAACCAAGGTGGCAAAGTTTTTAATGGTAGGAAGAACAAATTTTTGAACTGGTACTATATGACTTTAAAGTCCATATTTTCAATGCAGTATTTCATAGACACTATTGAAGACAGAAGTGAAGTCCCAGATTCATCCTAATACCTGTAGAAAAATAATATCTGCAGAATTAAAAGGATGTGATTTTTCTAACAAGGTTACTTCCTTTTGAGACACTGATTTTTTAGGAGACGAAAAGTGGGTGAAATCCTTCTCTTCCCCATCTAAGGAAACGTGTGACATAGTTCCAGGAAGCATTTCTCTTAAGTGAGATTAAACCAATCATTAAAATCCCTGTGCTTTTTTTCTGCATTTCAGCAGTCCAAACATTAGAGAATTATTCCATGACAAAATGACTGTTATTCATCTATAGGTGGGTGACACAATCTGATAATAGGATAGGACTTTCATATTTAGAGGATAGACTTTGTCCACTTATTAGGCATGATGAATAAACTTGTTGCTCTATGACTGCTGGCTGCCAAGGTGTGACCATAATAGTAGTCAACCTAAAGGCTAAGCTGACATTGGGAGGCCAGAGTCCAGAGAATCCACATTCTTGCTTATCCTGTTTACCGAAGCCTACTCTAACTCTTGTTGTATAATCTTTGAGTGGGCTTAAATCATAGTTTCCAGTACTTGTATTTGAAACTTCCTAAGTGATATAAGTGATATTTGGTTAATCAAATAAAAGCTGGATTTTAGGATGAATAATTTCTCTAAGATGTGGGTGTAACATAAATCATGTGGTAAAATTTTTTCTCTAGCACCATTTTAGTTGACATTCAAGAAAAAGAAATTCAAATAAAAATTGTAATACATCTATCATCCCTAACCTAATTCAGTGTAATGTAGGCACAACAATGTAATTAATTAAAATTATTTGGAAAAATAGGCATAATGATACCTTTAGTTACAGAACAGCAAAATATTACCTTTTTTTCCCTTAATTTGCCAAAAGGTCAGATTTTGTTAGGCCTGGTTAAAAGCCTTCAGTGGAATTTCATTTCCTTATATAATATGCTTTTCTAACCAAGGTTCTTACCTAACCATTCAGTTAATTTGGCCTCACATATGAGGAACCCCTCTCATACTTCAGACCTCAATGCAAATGGTACCTTCTCCAAGAGCCTTTACCTTCCCATCTGTCTAAAACAATCTCTTCCTTCAATTACTACTTATTAACTCATTTACTTCCTTTGAAGCTTTTATCTCTAGCCTGAAAGTTATTTTTTTGCTTAATCATTTCTTTACTTGCTAATCTCCACCTACTCTCAGGATGTTATAAATCCACCATGACAGGGAACTGCTTGTCATTCTCACTATTAAATAGTGAGAACAGTGTTCTATTCCAACAAATAGAACAGTGCCTGACTCACAATGAGGCCATCAATGAATACATGGTGAATAAATAAATGAATAACTCAATAATGGATGACTTTGAAAACACCAGTGATGTCTCAGTTTTGTTTCAGAGTACTCTTGATAAGTGGAGTATACTCTTATATTCAAATAATAGGAAAGTACTATTCCTTTTTAGTGGTCAATCGGGTTTAACAAGCCAATCTTAAAACTCTCTCATGAGAGTTTTCCCTTAGCCTAACACTTTATTAATTTTCTATTTTATAAATTAAGTTAGAGATCTGTCTTTGAGTGATAAAAAATAAATCTTTAGATAGCTGTGACTAGGGAGGGAGGGATAATGCAGCCCAGACTTCTGGAGGGCAGAGCTTCTGAATGGCTTACCCACCTCCTATTCCAACTGAAAAATTGTGTCCCAACAATGTTCCCTTGATGAATAGCTTGGCAATTTCAAAACTGTGAGGTTTTTTCTCTGTTTACCTGATGTTAAATTACAGTATCCACAAGCATTTAGAAGTACAAAGACCACAAGGCCTTTTCTAACACCCATTTCACATCTACAATTACCCAATCCTAAATACATGAGAATAATATTGACTCTTCAGGATGGTCTTCTTTTTAAATAAAATGAAAAGACTTACATGCTAGTCTGTACTCAGTTTTTCCACAACTTGAATTTAGTTGGCAATATAAAATACTTTTTTTATCACAGATAAGAGAACAACCTAATTCTTAAACTGTGATATTCCTGAGCTGAAAATAGAGTTGTTCTCCTCTCCTTGGTAAGGACAACTGTTTAATTAACCAGGATACTGTCAGTACTGTATTAATCACGTCTTTTTGTTTGTTTGTTTCTTCTATATTCTGATGATTTGACATTGGGGGGGGGGGGGCTTGCTGACCCTATAGGGATTGCCCTGCCAGAGTTAGCCAGTTCCTCTGGATAGTAAACAATTCGCCTTGAAGCATGCTTTTCAAATGCAAATCAACCAATCCAGACCTCATCCTCTCAACAACCTCCATTAACAGGCTTTTACCCTCCAGGCCACTCTCCACCTGCCCTTACCACTCTGGGGCCACCTGAGCCTTAGAACCCTCTTGACAACCCTCTTGACTCTGCTGCTTCCCCATGTGGACTTTTTTCTTGGCCACGGTGATTTTTGTCTTCTGATCTGTTGTCATCACCAAAGCTAAATAATAAGACCTCTTAAAACAAGTACATCAGGTATAATTGTATGACAAGTTATAAAACAAGGGTTCCTGAAAAGGAAGTGACAGGTTAAAATTCTTCTACTGGGTTTAAAAAAAAAAACTGGAAAGATCCTGAACACTGGAAACTGAGTGAACAAATATCAGATCTGTAAAATAAATATTATAATGGCTTTTCCTTTTAATGGTGTTTGTAGGTTTTCACAATTTTGCTTTTAATGTGATTTAATTCTGTTGTTTTTGTCTCTTAAGTTCTATCACATCTTTTGATTTTGAAGAAACATAATACTTCAAATTCCAGAGGGACTTCAGGTTACTCTACAAATATGTTGTGTACCTATCCCCCTAGTATTGTAGATTTTTTCTGAATCCTCCCCTTGGAGGTGGTTGTCAGTATCACATGACCACCTAGGGATAAGGTCAATTTCTGGGGTCCTAGAGACTAAAAATGAGTAAGTAAAGTAGAGAATAAATGTAAATTAAGTCCTTGAGAAAGGTGAATGTTGTGAGAGTCAAGGACCATCATCATCACCAGTCAGCCAGGATTTATTAAAGACTTTTTAATGTTAAGTATACTGTAAGGCATTAGGTACATAAACATAAAAATTATAAGGTCCTAATTTGAATCAGGGTTTGATCAGAGAAGCAGAACCAAATGGGTGATATAGCAAAAGGGAATTATTATAGGGATTAGACCTAACACAATAGAGAGCTAATGAGTCTATACAAGGATGCTGCCTTTTGTCTAGCATTGAACCTGAAGTCATGATAGGTCAGCCTTGCATATAATTCAGAGAATAAGGAGAAACTGGAATGTACAAGGGTAAAGTAAAACTTACCTCTGTGTTTTACCACATTGAGATGATGCAGGCAGACCACATACAAGGACCCAGAAGAGGTCCCACAGGACCAGTCAAGAGGGTCCTTGGCTACACATGGGATAGAAATTAAATGAAAGCTAGGAGGAAGTGAGAGCAGAGTTTATTGAAGATATAGAGAGAGTGCAGGTACAGAGTGTCTGAGAGACTCAGAAAGGAAAGGAGAAACTTGTCTTTGCTCAGTGCCTGGGGTTTTTTACTGAGGATTGTGGTCTGGTATATGTATCTTCTCTGGCATCCAGAAACCAGTTAGAAGAAAAACATGGGCCCAGGTATCCTTCATTATTCCTTGGAGCCAGAGGGCCTTGGTATCTAGATGCCAGTAGTCTGGAATGTGCATGTGATGGCTTTGTCCTGTCAGTCTCACCTAGTCCTTCCTTGAATGTTGTCTACTGTGGTGAAACACTTTACAGGTATCATTAACTCCTGTCTCTTACAAGAAGAACATACACTATTTGTTCTATGAGTCATATATAAAGTGGGGTACGTGTCCTAGCAAGCATAGAAACAGGAAAAGGAGCAAAAAGCAGATTTTGATGGAGTCCTTCAGTTCCCCTATGTCAGAAACTTGATAATGTGAATGACCTACAGAAGAAGCTAGCACTGTTCATCATTCACCACAGAACTAAATGCACATCTGGTCCATGGCAGAGAGAAGTTGAAAGAGGGAATATTTTGGAACCTCCAAGAACTGCTGGCCTGCATACTGTGTCATGCCATTTTCAGAGTTAACAGGACAGAGACTACACGTGTGATCTGCCAGTGTTGGGCACCTTATACCAAACTCAGTGCATACAAAAGACTTCTCATTCACTTCTTTCCAAATCTTGCACAAATTTCTATCATGGCTGCCTCTAACCTAAACTGCAAAGGGAAGCTAAGTTCCAATGTGGCTATGTTGGCATAATAAACACCACAAAAGTCCACCGCTTGTCATGCTGGCATCCATACATGCCTCTTTTAACCATACTTAAACTCTCAGGAAAAATAACAGTAAAGCCAGGCTTCTGCTTAAAATATACAAATATCCATTATACAACTACAAACCATACTAATTCTTTCTTAAAAAGGATACAAAGTTTATCTACCTTGAGTGATGTTCTTTTCTACCTGAATTACATTGACTCTTTGATAGTTTAGAAGTTAAATACCAAGATATGAGGTTGACACATCTTATGTTAGATTACAGGGGAATGGGAGAAGGTAAATTAATTCATTAATTAATGGTTTTACAAATGGATTCATATCAGAATAGGAAGAAATATTTAAAACTATTATAATCCTCAGTTCTGCAACTACTCCTGTGTTCCTAATTGCTATTTGTAACTATCTTCCTTGACTACCCACCCATTCCACATGGCTTTTCCTCTCAGCAATCACTTTGTCAATCCTAATTTTTTGCCTGGTAGAGTGATACAAAATTTCTATCCTGAGAGGTTGGGTCCATTAGCAGTCCTGCCTGACCAGAGTTGTGGTTTTTCACTGCCTTTTATCATCTGTCCTAAAAGTACTGAGCAACCCTCCAGGCAATCATCTCAGTTGCACACATGTTCCTTCTAGCCCCATTATTTGGTAGTAGCTCAATTTCTCTAGGATATTAGAATTATTCCCCACAGCTGGTACAGTGCCTCCCTTCTTTCTCCATTGATTCACTAGCACGAGGAACCCAAATTGGCTAAATGGCAACTTCAACTTCAAATTTAATGGAACCCTTGATGAGACCCCTGCCTGGCAGAGTCATTCTTCCCTTGTGAACTAAGACGCCTAGATCAGAAAAGCCCAAATTCACAATTATTGGAAATAAAATTTTTGTTAGCAAATTACTGAGGCATAAAGGAGAGAAATAACTTCCATTTTGATCACTGATTCCCAGATCTGTGAATACAGGCTAGGAAGAAACAGCACCACATGTTAATCACTGACTGAGTGATACTATGCCGTAAGGAAATTACCCAACCCCTCAAGATATTTCCAAACAAGTGTGGTTATACCTGAGTCTTCAAAATGCCATTCCATCATTCTCTCAGAATAACTTTCAGAATGAAAGGAAACATGGTAACATCAGTGAAGTCTATGAGCATGATCCAATTGTCACACTTCACTTACCATAAAATTAGTTGTTTGGTCAAAAGCAGTGCTGGGTGGATACCATGATAATTAAGCCATTCTATAAATACATGAATGTGGTTCTGCCAAAAGCATTGTGAACAGAGAATAAAAATCTGTATCTAGAGTATTTATCCGGTGATAATAATGCACTCTCCCTTCCATGAAGGGTATATTTCAATATAATCAACCTGCCACAAGGTGGTAGATTGATGCTCAAAGAGTAGTCACTGATTGGTGGCTGTTGCCAGACAGGAATGTAAGATCATATTGCTGGTCCCATGAATAATACCCCTGCCAACACAGCCACCTGCATTGTAAGGGTACAATCTGACTAATATTGACAAAAAATGATTATATTATCCATAAAACTGAAAATATCCCTTTAATCTAAGGTTATCTTTTGGTGAGTATTTCTATGGGTCACCAGTATCTTTATATTCTCCTCCCCTTTGTAAAGATCTTCTCACATGCCTCTCTCCAGAACTCAGTGCACCAATTTTCCAGTCCAGTTATATGAAAGACTCTGATCATTCAGAAAAACCATTACACCCTGCCTATAAATCAGTGTAGACCCATAACTCTGATCATCTTTCATTCCAGATAAAATGAACAGCCATATGCAATGCTTGATATTCTGGCCACTTAAAGAATTTCCCTTCATCATCATCCTTCAAGGACACCCTGGGATGGGATATTTTTGTACACATCTATTTTCAGGTGTTTTCAGCATTATCATATAGAACTACCTGCCAACCAGATTCATTTTTTTTTTCCTTAGTCAAATGTTCATAGGGAACTCCCCATGAGCACAAAGAGGCAGATTGAGAGGGAGGAAGTCAAGCGGCAGCAACAGAAGACATAGGCATCTAAGCCAAATATTCATGCAACATTTTTATGCCTTCAGGACATGGTTGGGCCTGATCTTTTATAAACCAGGTCATTTTCTAATGGAATGCTGCTGTGCATTGAGCGTCTTCGTTTTTGTAAGTCAGATACATCCCACAGTTTATTATGATTTTGGAGCCTAAATCAATGGCAGCAAGTCCATCTTCACAGATGGCTTACAAAAAATATCCATCCCAGAGCTCTTCACAAAAGCTAGAACTCTCCTCACAAACATATTTCTCCTTTTAGTGAGAAGAGTGTCCTTCCCATCATCCTGTGAATAGAGTTTGGAATTGGCTGACCAGGCTTTACACGATAAATTTGCTATATCAATCCTAATCTCCCCTAAAAATGTGGACACCTTGTATAGTATACCAACCAGATTAGAGAATTTAAACTTCATTCAGTGTGACACACCTTTGGGTCTAGGCTTTATAGTCTTATTGAAAAAACAGTCATAGGATTAATAGCAAGCAGCAAAGATAAAGGGTAAAAGTAAAAGCTAAAGGGAACAAACTGAGCTAATAATCAGATGATGTCTGCAGTTGTGGGTATGTTTTAAAGACAAACGGTTAGGATTTACTAGGCCATATTATAATTTTTGAATGGATAAACAGCCTTGTGGTTCTCTAATACCCACACAGGACTTCAAATATATCACAACAGTTTAAATTTGTTTTAGTATGCACACACTTACAACTTCTGCCCCACATCCCAATGGCCTGCTACATCAATTCAATTGAATGTATGGAGCTTTAAAAGGTCTTTGAGGAAATACTAGATTCATTTTTCAATAACTTAGTTAAGTGTACAAGATAAAAGAATGATCACAGGAAAATGATATAATATATCAATACTATTGACCAGTAGAGATAAGAAAGGGCAATCTGATTCCACCCTGAGGATGAAATGAGGAAGTCTGCCTTTATCTGGTGCTTTAAATATAGTCAGCCAATAGAAACAAGCCTAATTTTCTGTCTTGGTCTATAGATGCTTTCCACTGCTTCCAGCTCTTATCTTTTCTCTTCTTCTTATCCTGAGCTCCACGCTCTGGTTTCCCACAGCTATGTTTTGCTTTGGTGTGCTTTCTCAGCTGACTTCTTTTTTCAATTCAGTTAAGGAGAAACCCTCTGCCATAATAAGCAGTTTCAGATATAATAAACTCTGATTAATTAACTTCACAAATCTACAATTATAAAGGGTAGCAACTAGACCTACGGTAAGATAGAATGGTATAAGAAAATTATCTGGGTTTTCTACAGAAATCATTCTAACGAGATAGTCTTGAGAAATCCTTGATTCTTCAGTCTAATAAACAAGGTAAGGAGAAATTATTATAGGCAATTATTTATTAGTACGTAGCACTATAGTATGGTAATATAGTTCTTTATATGATATATACTGATCACATGCATCATCAAGGACTATTTCTGGAAAATAGTCACCTGATTTTTTAGGCTATTAATTTTTTCAGTTAAATATACAAAGAAGTTTCTTTTCATGTGCTGAATATGCTATTTTCTCTGGCTATGTTGGTGATATATACTGTACATGAGGATGCCCCTCCTTCATATAACCTATTTACACATGTCACTATTCATGTGCCATGGAGCCAGATAGTCAGAGGTGACGATATGAAGAAAGGCTGCCTCACTGAATTCTAATCTGGGGGAAAAGGGGACCAAGAACACTCAGAGTCAGATTCCAAGGCTTTGTCTCATCCAGGTTTTATTAAGAGATCTAGTAGATTAGCTATAAGAATGATTAACTTTGGGAAACAGAGAAAAACATGTTTACTTCGACTCAGGACCTCTCATGTCCCCAGTGTGCTGAGGACTTTGAGATTCAGTTCTCAGATAGGCTCTGCAGCTGGTCACCCACATATATGAACACTTGTTTTTATACAGGCTTCTGAAGAAGATGAGAAAGTGGTAGAGGAGGTGGCTGGACATCTATATTCTACTCAGCATGTCCTGGAATTGGGTTAGAGCTCCTTTTTCTGGATTTAATTGTCATATGGTTAGGGAGTCGGTACCAAATTATGACAATATTTCTTTTTCATAAGGCATTGTCAGATTCCAGAATATACTCAGAAGCTAATTGAACTCTTTTTTGTAAAAAGGCTGTGAAACTCTAGAGACAAACAGGGACCCATATGAGGGCTATTCTTCCAGCTGTGCATCCAGCACAGCTCTGACTTATGGAGGATCTGTGGCTTTGGGAACAGTGGAAGATGACACCCTTGACAAAAATATTGACTTGTTCTTGTTGCAGACCGTTGTTGACAGTGGCAAAGGCAAGCTTCCAGGAATTAGTCTGTAGGAATAGGACATTGACAAGGTTGGTCAGAGCAGAAGTGGGGGGAAATTGGGTTACTACAAAGGTATAGCAAATGGCAGACATTTTATTATAGGTTCTTGTCAAATGTTCTCTTGGAAATGTCTCTGAAATGCTGTTTTTTTTTTTTTTTTTTTTTTTGCTGGGTTTCGCAATGATCCCACCTATATGTATAATCTGTATGAGCAGATTATAGATGGAGCCATTAAAATGTAAACACAAAAGCAAAGCTGAGTAAGTCATGAGAATAAAAGGTACAACACAGAGAATATAGTCGATATTGTAACAGTAATATTGTAATAGTGCTGCATGGCATGGCGGTAGTTACACTTGTGGTGAGCACAGCATAACCTATGGAAATGTTAAATCACTATGCAATATACCTGAAACTAATGTAACATTTTGTGCCAATAATACTCAAAAAAACCCCACCACAACAACAAAAAAACAAATTTGACTTCAACTATCTATCTGCAAAGACTTTAAGGCCAGGAATCATAAACAAAACCAAAACCAAAAAAGAACCTTTCAAAGTAGTGATAAGTTTATTTGAGGAGGAAAAAAAAAATAAGTGAGGATTTTAATTCTCTTCGTATTTATTTTTAAATGATTTTTTCTTTTGCTGTATTCCAGAAGCATTTTAATTTTTGATTTAAAAATATATGGTGGGGGGCGCCTGGGTGACTCAGTTGGTTGAGAGTCTGACCTTGGCTCAGGTCATGATCTCAGGGTCCTGGAATTGAACCTTGGTGTCAAGCCCTAAGTCATGCTCCACGCTCAGTGGGGAGTCTGCTTGTCTTTCTCCCTTTCCTCTTACCCCTCTCCCTGCTTGTGCTCTGTCTCTCTCTCTCTCCTAAATTAATGAATAAAATCTTTAAAAATAAATAAATAAAAATATAATGGGAGAACTGGAGTTCATGGAGAATTTCTTTGTTAAAATCATATCCTTATAAGTAGCTTCAGTAAAAGTAGGATTGTGGATTATTTGAAAATGCATTTTTTAAACCTTGATGCTTTTATTTTAGGCAATTCCAGTCAGTATTATGTGTTGAATCTACTTCCCATTTGATTGATATGATTGATTTTTATGAACTACACACATGGCTAAGAGGGTATTTATGGCATTTGGCACTGAGACTAAAAAAGTAATCACAGGTTGTACATTATTTCTAAGAAATTGATGGTATCATACCCTTATTTAATTCAGATTTCTTCAGGGGCTTTCCTTAGTTTTATTATATATCATCCAATTAAAAAGCATGACAGAAAAAGATTCCTAGGCATGTTTAATTTGACTTTACACATACTAAAATCATTCTGAAAGGGAAACTTGTTTATATCAAATAAATTCAACTGTAGCACCAAGTATTAAAGGCAGTAAACTCCATTTTTTATGTACTTTCTGAGTTGGGTTGACTAGGAGGTGAAATGGACTTGGTCATACATCTGCTGGATCTGCCAGCGCCAGGTCTCTTGAAATCCAGAAGATGGCCTCGAATTGGAACAAAATCCTTCACTAAAAAGATGTCCTTCAAAATAATCTGTTGCTATCACTGTTTTCATTAAAAAGTCAAATTTGTTCATTTTTTAAAAAGAATACCTAGTTTTTTCTTTAAATGTGTTTTGCTGATCAGAACATGCACCCCTCATAAAAATTATGGGCATACATGGAAAACTAGCTCCAAGGTGTTGCTGTACTTTTGCATATGAGCAGACTGCTGGCATCTCATCTCCCTGATTATGCAAAGATGGGATTATCGCAAGAATTACTGACAGGCTGGTACATTTGGATTTCCCACTTCAAAAGTGGTGAATTGTTTCCTTTATGTTCTGTGACAAATGACCTACCTAGCTGCTTGGCCATGCAGAGAAGCTCGGAACAAGCACAAAAGCTGACAGGACCACTGATACTGGTGAACGCTGATTGCAAAATATAAATGTCCACTGAAAAGAGATTCTTCGAGTATAATCAGGTAAGTATTCTTTGAGTTATAAATGTTCCATGAGCTGATTCTTGAAATTATTACCAACTGTAGCAATAAGTTTAAAGAACACTCAAACATTGTGTATACTATTCAGAAAAACTCAAGAAATAATATGGTCAGTAATAGCACATACATGTAGTATATACATGCACGCATATATAAATACACACACATATATAAAATATACCCATAAAGGCATGTGTGTGTGTGTGTATATATATATATATATATATATATATATATATATATATATACACATAGAGAGAGAGAGAAGAGAGGATTGAAATGAAAATGTCAACTGTGAAAACCTGTGAACTCCCCCCACCCCGATCTTTGACTTAGAAATAAATAACAAGATTTAGTAATAGATTGTCAGGAGACTTCAATTATTTCCCCAAATTTTATAGTACACTGTTAGGTGTATACGTAGTGAGCTATTTACGCAAGGATTGATATTTCTATTAGACTTCTTGATACTAGAGTCATCTTTCTTTTAGGAAAACATGTCTAGATCAGGGTTTGAATTTACGGGATGTTCTATGAAATTAAAAAAAAAATTGGTAAAGCATCTTGAAAGGGCAACAAGGTCAAGAGATAGATTTTAGGATAGCAGGGTCTTGAACCCAGTTGCCTTAACAACATATGTAACAAAGCCAAACAAATATGAAGCAGTGTCCACAACTCAACGTGTTGAGAAAATGAAAACCCAAACAGTTGCCATGTGTTCAAAGAAGGGAGAACTTCCAGAGCATGAGATAGGTACTTAAAGGACTGATTTACGGTGACTGAAACTCAGCTTATAAATAAAAATTTAGCCTCAGGAAGCATCTAACTATAGAATAAGTTGTTTTTTCTGATTGAGAATTTCAGACTGTTTCTATCAATCAGAAATATCTGAAGAAAGCTTACTTAAATTGATTAGATTGCCATTCTCAGGCAGGTCAAAGGTCCTTTAGATTCTAAAGATGTGCAGATAAAATAAGTTGCTTGGTTTGACCAGAAATTCTTGGAAAGCCCTAGAGACCACACAGAGTGATAAGTTTATCAAACATGGATTACTAATCCATATAATCCTAGCACCTGTCCTTTGAGGAAACAAGACAAAAATTATTTCCTCTAATACACAAACGATAAAAATGCAAGTCTAAAATGGCAAGATGTTTAGGTCACCATTGGTTAGAAACAGGATGTGAATTAAACCTTTTAAATTCCAAGTCAAATATTCCTTCCTTTAGGCCAGAATGACTTGTAACCTAAAGTGTTTTTCTCATTCCTTTTTCCATTTCTCTCTCCTTCATTTCTATGCCTTCATGTTGTTCCAATACTCCTTTTAATGTCCAATTCTTTCTTGCTGTTTCTCTCTTTTACAAAAATGAATCTTTGACATTTTACCTTATCCTCTAGACCAATCAGAAATTTAGTTATTTAGGCATTGTAGGATAATATTACATAATATCCCTTCAGGCAAGAGTTTTTGAATTTGAAATTATTATCACTGGCCCTATACAAATGAATTGTGGTCAATTGTCTTGATTTATCTCTATATTTCTTGAGCTCTAATCGTGTAACACAATTCACTTTTGAAATACATAGGTGTGTTTTTTTTTTTAATTTGCAGATATCTTTTAAAAATTAAAGGTGCTCAGTCTTCTTTAGCCCCCATTATCATACTATCATTTGTGTCTGAAAAAAAATTCTTTGAATTTCTTCCAATTAGGAAATAGTTTCTCTGGTGAAAATTCTTTGGAAGCTTCTATTCTTCAAAACTATTACGAACTTGGTGCAATGGCTGAGTATTAGCATTCACCAATTAATTCAATCATTTGACAACTGCAATGAACTTCCTATATACAGATGTCCTCTGACCAAGAGTAGCAGAGGCTGCCCAACACAACTTTTCCCATCCCAATCCACCTTTCACATGATTCTTAAAAAAAAAAAAAAGTTTATTTATTTATTAGAGGGGATGGTAAGGGCAGGGAGAGACGGAGAGAGAATCTCAAGCAGATCCATGCTGAGTATGGAGCCTAACTTGGGGCTTTATCCCAAGACCCTGAGATCATGACCTGAGCTGAAATCAAGACACTTAACCAGATGCTTAACCAACTGATCCACCCAGGTGCCCTAACTCCTCCTCAGAATCTAATTGAAAATAAACCAAATGCTTATGTCAGAAAATCTTGTTTATTCAAACCCTTTCATTTCTCATATCTGTAGTTTTCAAATTAGAAGGAACTCAAATCATAAAAGGAGCTTATTCAAAATTATAAGTTGTGCTTTCCTTGGATACTTGTAAGATTTGTTCCCCTTGCCCTCACACAGCAACTCTGGCCAATTTAACATGTTGATAAATTGTTTATTCCATATGCTACTTCTCTAAAAAGCATATTATGTTAAGAAAATAGAAGATATATGATAGTCCTCTACACTTCAGTTGATGACTGGCTCAAAAATATTCACACAATTAAGCAGAATGTTAAAATCCAAAGATTTCTGGTATCCTTGTCATATCACATTTTGTTTTATCTCACTAAATCACTTCACATTTTACCTCAGAGAAAAAACTGAAAATATCAAATTCTCACTTCTCTCTCAATCAAGTTATTTATATTTATAGCATCATGTCCTCCTTCTCAGCAATATAAACAAAGGTTTTTCTCTCTTGCTTAAGGCTGTTTCCTTTAGTACTTCTCTAGATCCATTTCACTCTTCTCCTCAAACTTGTTTTTGAAACTATATCCTTGCTCTCATGCTTTCATTTCTTCTTTCTCTCCCAAGTATTTTTCTTCAGTATACAAATGATGTAAATTCTCTATCACTTTAAAACAAGACAAAACCCGAATAAGAATACACCCACTCTTTTTACTATGTGGCAAAAACAAAACAAAACAAAACAAAACAAAACCAACACTGGTTATCTCAAAGTATTTATTTCCTTTTTTTCTTGAACTTGTGTTTTATCATTTTGTTTTCCCAATGTTATATTCTTTCTTATTACCTTATCCATTATCAGAGTTTTTATTTCCAATTATAATCTATTGGTTCCCAAATCTACATATCAGCCAAAGCATCTTTCTTGACCATACCAGTTTATCCATTCCATTTTTGGAATTTTCTGTCTGGATATCCTAAAGGTACACCAAATCAGTATGTACATAATAGAATTCATTATGTTTCCACCAAAATTTATTTCTCTTGAGCTTATTGTGGCTGACAACATACCCAATTACCTAAATCATCCCACACTAAGTCTTCACTTATGCTTATCTCCCACCTCTAAATGCTCACCAATATTTAAGTTCCCACCTCTTTTATGTATCTATAGTTCATCTTTCATTTTGATGTTTTTTGCCTGAAGCATTTGGAGAATGTACCTTCTGATTCTATTCCCCTCAAATCCTCCTAATTCAAAAAGAAATAACCAGCAAATTGAAACTAGTAATGTATAATAAAGATAATATAATGAATAAATAAAATCATGGAGTAATGTGTAATGAAGTTGGGTTCATACAGGAAAAGAGTTGGTTTCACTTTAGAAAAATCAATGGTGGTAATGCACTTCTTTAAAAGATGAAAGAAAAAATTAATATGAATTTCTCAATAGATGTTTAAAAAGAATTAGATAAAATTAGATAAAATTCAAATTATTTGATGAAACTCACCATGCGCTTATGATATAAGAAAATGTGATCATTCCCAGCTGGCACTATAACAAGTTTCAGAAGGACTCCCAATTTTTTTATCAGGTCAGCTGTTGTGGGTGGCGGGGCACATAGTAAGAACACTGAATACCATTGCTTTACTGCTTTCTCTGTGGTGAGACAAACATTGTGAGGGAATCTGTTTCAGTAAATATGAAATTCAAAAAGTTGAACCATACTGATTCTGGCAGAAGTAGGACAGGCAGAGAAAACAAGTTCTTAACCACAGTTAGTGTCTATACCAAGGAGGATAAATCACTGTGTCCTCCATTATAGAATGGGAACAATGAAAGTAATCTTTCACCACCTAGCAGTTGGGTGATCCTCTCTGGATTTGATGCTATAATGGGGGCTGTCTTGTGTTTGTTGATTTGGGAGTCTTGGCAATAACAGTAGCCAGATCAGCATTAAAGAGGGAAAACCCAGGTTTCTGAATTCATGCATCACCTACATCCTGATGTCATAGTCACCTTGCCTAAGAGATTACTGAACAAGCACTAAGGTGACTGGCACAAGTTGCCTGATAATTGCATAGTGAGTGACTTTGTCCACCTAATCACTCACACCATCTCCAGGGAAAGCTCTTTGGTGAGCATTTTGTGGCCCATAACTATTGTCACAATTTGAGAGCATTCCAAGAATTCCGTGCATATACTTTTTTTTTTTTTTTTTACCTTAAACCACTTCCAATTCTCCAATACTTTCCTTTTATATTTGAGAAAATCTGACCAAGTTGTTGACTAATGGTCATTAACTGGTTCAGAGTTTTACCTCTGATTATCTCTCCTTCTAAGCAAAGTTTACATAGAAGGATTTCCTTCCCCACTGTCCCATTCAGTCATTCTAAGTGGGGCTGCAATGCTGCTTCTGACTGTGCCAACAAACCCTGTCTAGACACCTGAAACAAGGCATGATCTTTTTCTCCTTTCATCAATTTCATATTGATTTGTTAGGCTACAGGCAGAGCTGCTGAAAAAAATGATGTCCCAAATAGTGCCTGTGATAAAAGTGTATTTCTCTCAGATATTAGAGCAGAGCTAGTAAAGTAGTTCTGACACCGTCAACGTGTGGCTTTCATCTCCAGCTCCAAGGCATTTGCTCTAATTTTAATATTCTCTCACAAATGAAAAAGGGGAAGGTACAAAAAGGGCATTTATGAATCTTTCTAAGGACAAGAAGAAGGAGGGTATCCATTATTTCTTGTGACATTCTTCTTGACATAGTCAAAAACTTAATCACAATTGCAAAGAGTCTATGAAATTCAGCCTTTAGGTAGACAATCATGTTCCCAGCTAAAATGACATCACTATGGAAGGTGGGAGAATAAATATTATAAGACTACTCACAGTTGGCCATGGTATAATTTAAGGTGCTTTATATATATTATAACTCAAAAATTCTACTCCACGATATATATCCTTTTGTATATCTGATTCAGAAAACATCATGATCATTAACACTTACACAGCATTTAAAAACTATTAAACACTTTACATATTATCTCATTTTTTTCCTCATAACAACTCTATGAATTAAATACTTCCCCTGACTATCCAGTTGGAGAAATAAGGAATAAAGAGGTTAGCATAGTAAATAAGAGAGATGGAGGGTACAGCCTATATAAGTCATATCATGTAGAGGAATGTTCACGACGGCATTGGTTGTAACAGCAAATAAAAACCAAATCAAAACAAAAATGGAAAACAATTTAAATGACCATTACAGCAGAATAAATAAGTTGTAACATATTCATATAGTGAAACTTACTGTCATAATTAAAATCAGTGGCTATTTTCTGCTAGAAGTTGCCTCTGCGTGGGGGAATGCAATGAACTACATGCCACAAAATGGATAACTCTTAGGAAAATATTACTGAGGAAAGAAAAAACAATTATAAAGGAATATATATAATATGGCTTCTTTAATGTAAATTTAAAAATCAATCTAAATAAATATATTAGAGAAATTAAAGATTCATGGTAAAACTATAAAGTAGAGAAAGTTAATAAATACAAAGTTCTCTATAGTTTTGTTTGTTGAAGAGAAGTAAGAAAAATGGATGGTATCTGCAGGAGACTACAAGACTAACAGTTATAGTCTTTCTCTCTCTCTCTCTCTCTCTCTCTTTAGAGAGACAGTGGTAGGGGGAGAGAAAGAGGGAGAGAGAGAATTTCAAACAGGCTCCACACTCAGCACAGATCCTGATGTGGAACTCAATCTCACAGTCCTGAGATCATGACCTGGGCCAAAATCAAGAGTTGGACACTTGACTAACTGAGTCACCCAGATGCCCCTTATTGCTATTTCTTACTCTGTATCTCTTCACTATGCCTTCTACATGTTTCATAAGCTTTTAAATGTATCAATACAATATTTAATAAAAACAATTCTAAGAAAGTGATAATAAATCAAATTCACTAAAATTGAAAATTCATCCATAGAATTAAAAATAACCATATAAAGTCCTTTTTGCATTCATATAAAATTAGATACTTCATATTTTGTATTTTGTGATGAAATATCTTTAGGAATCAAGGAAATCATAACATTTTGACTACATTGCACGTGGAAATGAAGAATGAAAGTCAATGATGACAGACAATTTAAATAATAGGTGAGAAATAAGAGAAACAAATGGAAATAATGATGGATAATTGAATGTCAACTGCATTATTTACAAGCTTCATTAAAGTGAATTGTTTACCCAAGCAGAAATTAAAAGGAAGTGTTAAACTAAACATGTCATATCACATCTTTGATGCTAACAAGTCTAAATATTAAAAATATTCAGAAGAAAGCACTGTGTCCAAGTTATTGCAAATGAAGCAAAACTTCTTACACCAGTAAGGAAATTTTAAATACCTCATAGGAGGATCACTTATTTTCTCCATAATTTTCTGGTGGAGAACATACAATTGTGGCACTTCAGTGTTTCCAGAAGAAGAAAAAAATATTTCTTTCTTTGGCTTTAACCTATCTCCATTGGCAAGAATATTCCCTTTGTCCATATGTATTCGCTACAAAGGGCATAAATTATGTACAAGTTCCTTGGGAGGTACCATCACCAGCAGCAGGAAATCTGAAAAACTGTGATCCATAAATCATTGTCAAGTGGAAAACTGTCTAATGTTGTTAGTAAAGAGAAAGCACAAAATAGAAGGAACGGATTAGCTTAAGGAACCCCAAGGCATTTACCTAACTGATGTAAAACACCATTCCTTTTGGAGAAAAACTTCAGCACCCCAGAGATAAGTATAATCATACACCAGCAAAAGACTTTAGATTAATGAAGAAAGAGGGCTGAGGTGTTAAGAATCTCCTCTGCTACCTCATTTTACCTCAGACATATGCCTGTCTACAGGTACTGAGTATAGACATCTCAAGACCTTTAGAGAATATGTAGTTTTAACTTGTTGAGCAATAACCAAATGCCAAACATTTGGAATAGAATGTCGAAAAGCCCTTTCAACAGTTTTGTAAAGTTGGTATAATCATCTCTACTCCAAGAGTGGTAAAACTGTAGATTAACAAAGTTAAGCAATTTTTCCGAGATTACACATCTAGTAAGTGTGGAATTTGAACCTAGATGTCCCCGACTATAAAATCCATGTTTTTCACAACACCAGGCTGCTTCATGAAGTTGTCCTAAGCTGTGAAAATGATTTTACTTTTTTTTTTCACATTATGGGATGGCCTTGGGATATAAATGCTTTCTAAAGAAAATTCTTCAGTAGAAGGTATAAAATTGGATCTAATAACACATAGGTTGTCCAGCCACATGTCATATCTGTATAACAGAGCTTGTCAGAAACATGTCAAAGGTAATGTTCACATTAAAATTAAAATAAGACAAAACGTTGGTTTGGAAACTCAGGGCTGCTCATAAACTATCTAACCCAGTAATTTGGGAGTTATGAGAATTAAGGAATTAAGAGTAGGAAGAAAAGTAACTAAGGTAGTAATTAAAATGAAAACCTGAAATGATGAAATAGATTATATGTACTAATATCAATGTTTCATTGAACAGGGAGAAGAAATAAACATATTGGGCCTTATGCAATAGAAATACATCTTCCAAAGCATGTCTGCTGTGTGCCTAGGTAAGTGTGGCTAGATAGTGTGCATAGGTAAAAAAAAAAAAAGTAGAAATAAAGAAATAAGAGAGGAAATAAAATTATGTTCAACCTGAACTCAGGATCATCAAGGCCTTACAGAATTTTTAAGCTGAAATTATGGGGAGATCCTCTCTTCTATATTTATCTCCATAATTAAATAGATGAGTAGGTATGATAGAGCTATTTGGCATAATACATTGCAGTAAATATTCCTATGAAAATTAAGCACGAAAAAAAAAAAGAAAAAAAAAAAAAGAAAATTAAGCACGTTTACTCTGAGCATTAAGAGGAAATCGTTTCCCAATGCCCTGAACAATTCAATATTCCCAAGTCAAACTTTCTTTCTACTCTAGAAGAAAACGGCCTCTCTGATCAAAACAAATCAAGTAAACATCTAAGAATTTACTGAGTACTTTCCCACTGCTGTAGATATAGCTTATCTGACCTGTGTCATAGAAGCTACTCCAAAACCAATAATTAAAAATCTGTATTTCTTTTTAAATATGCAATGGGGACTTTAATGAATGTAAAGATTTTGTAATTTGTTAAAATATATTCCAATGTTCTAAGGTGAATAGATTTTTATTCCCCAAATCCTGGAAACATTCATGACTCCAGGGCACTAAGACAGTCATTGTTCATTCCATTTACTTGTCTGGTCCATGAGTCTAACTGATCTTTAAATTTTATTTTTTTATAAGAGTACAGTGCACTGCTTACAAGCATAGTCTTTCCAATTAGGAAGAACATGGCTACAGAACTTTGGTTTCATCAATGAACTGGTCTCTCAAGTGTTGAACTATAATAAATTAATTTTTAAAAACCATAAAACAAGGCTAAGTTAGAACTTGCCAGAGTGAAGAGGGCCCAATAAATAACACATTTTCCTACCTGAACTCTCAATCAATAGAGAAATTCAAGAAGTTAGAATATGGAGATCAAAATACCTCCCTTATTATCAATAAAACTTATTTTCATGATTGTGATTTATGCTTATGAGCAAGTAAATGGACCTCTGGTGATGAAACCACAAGGTTACAAATTATCATACATGCCTGACCTATAAATTGTACAGCAATGAACACAGTAGATCATATACTGCATGCTCGTTGGACTTCACTCCTGAGAAATAAGAACTGTCCTGCAAAGCATGCTCAACTTTACCAAAGAAGTCACTCCATCCTCCCTGGTGAGGAGACAGTAAAAGAGCAAGAGAGAATAAGAGAATCACAGAAATAGATGTCCCTCTGCAAAGAAAGGAATGTTAGGGGTGGGAAACAAGTGCCCCTTACAGCCACGTTTTAAAGGAGTGTAGTTTTATTTTTATTTTATTTTTTAAAGATTTTATTTACTTTTCTGAGAGAGAGAGAGAGAGAGAGAGAGAGAGCACAAGCAGGGGAGGGACCGAGGGAGAAGCAGACTTCCCAAGGAGCAGGGAGCCTGATGCCAGCTTGATCTCAAGACCCTAATATCATGACCTGAGCTAAAGTTAGACGCTTAACTGACTGAGCCATCCAGGTGCCCCAAGGAGAGGAGTTTTAAATTAGAAAATAAATACAAAGTGCTTAACATAGTAAATTTTCAATAAATATAAAGTTGCATTTTATTTTGTATTAAGTCATAGAGTTTTGTATATGATAATATCCTTTATTCTGCGTTTCTTTTTAAAATAAAACACTTCAACAATGCCTAAATTGGTAAATGGAATAAAATGTTTGTTAAACATGTGAATTATAGGCCTATTTGTGTTTTCTCTGTTTTCAAAATTTAGAAAATATTTTCCTCATTAGCATTTCCAGACCCCCAACTTCATAAGTAAAGGAAACTTCTATTACTATACATAAGATTTACACAGCAAAGTCTAAAATGCTGATGAGAAAACGATTAGATAGACACTCTTATATCTGTCACACACACTGTTAGTGGGAGCTATAATTACATCTAGAGTTCAGTTTTACAAGACATGTGAAGAACTTTAAAAATTACTTCAAGTATTTTGATGATAATTATACTTGGGGAAATATCTGAAAAACTAACAAAATAGGAAAAATGATTATGAACCATAATTTTGATATCAGGGATATTTCAAATACTAAAAAGCTAAGAAATGTCTTTGACAATATGAGCATAGGTTAAACTTTGCTGGTATACCTTTTATGCATCAGTGAAACTTGCTCTAATGAAGAAGTTTATCATTAGGAGAAGTAACTATAAAGTGAAAAAGAAATTCATGAAATTATATATTCAATTATTGAATAAAATATATTCTATATTTACTAAGTACTAAGATTTATATAGAGAGGCAAAAGAACCAGAATATCCAGCACAATACTGAAAGAAAAGAACAGAGTTGAAAGACTGACATTGCCTGACTTCAAAACTTACTGTAAAGTTGCAGTAAACAAGACAATGTAGAATTAATGAAAGAACAGACGAACAGATCAATGGAACAGAGTAAAGAACTGAGGGTTAGATGTACATAAGTATAGTCAACTAATCTTTGACAAAGGAGCGAAGGCAATATGATGGAGCAAAGATAGTCTTTTCAACAAATGGTGCTGGACATCCACATGCAAAAAACTGAGTCTAAACACAGACTTTACACTCCCACAAAAATTAATCAAAGTAGACCAGACATTTAAATGTAAAATGAGGGCAGCCTGGGTGGCTCAGAGCTTTAGCACCGCCTTCAGCCCAGGGCGTGATCCTGGAGACCTGGAATCGAGTCCCACGTCGGGCTCCCTGCATGGAGTCTGCTTCTCCCTCTGCCTGTGTCTCTGCCTCTCTCTCTCTCCTCTCTCTGTCTCTCATGAATAAATAAATAAATAAAATCTTAAAAAAAATAAAACATAAAAAAATAAATAAATGTAAAATGAAAAAGATATAAAACTTCTAGAATATTATAAGGAAAAATTCTAGATGGTTTTGGGTGTAATAATTACATTTTATATACAAAACCAATGGCAAAGTCCATGAAAGAAATACTTGATAAATTGGTCTTCATTAGAGTTAAAACCCTCTTCTCTATGAAGGGCACTGTCAAGAGAATGAGAAGACAGCCAATAGAGAGTGAGAAAAAGATTTACAAAATATATACTTGATAAATGACTGTTATAAAAAATATACAAAGAACTCTTCGAACACCTGGGTGGCTCAGTGGTTAAGCGTCTGCCTTTGGCTCAGGTCATGATCCCTGGGTATTGGGATCAAGTCCCGCATCAGGCTCCTGGCAGGGAGCCTGCTTCTGCCTATGTCTCTGCCTCTCTCAGTTTGGAAGCAACTGAGATGTAATTCAGTATATGAAAGGATAAATGAACTGTGGTACATCCAGACACTGGGATATTAATTAGTACAAAAAAGAAATGAGCTATCTAGACATAAAAGGACATGGAGGAAGCTTAAGTGCATATTAATGAGTGAAATTACTAAGCCAAAATGAAAGACAACATACTATATGATTCCAATTATATGACATTCTGTAAATAGCAAAAATATGGAAACAACTAAAAGATCAGTGGTTGCCAAGGATTAGGGGAAGACAGGGATGAATAAAGGAAGCATAAAGGATTTTTAAAGCATTGCAATTATTCTGTGTGGTACAGTAACAGTGGCTATCTCATATGTAATTATTAAAACCCATCCATAGAACACCAAGATTGAACCCTAATATAAACTATGGACTTTGGGGGATAATGATATTCAATGTAGTTTCATCCATTGTAATAAGTGTACTACTCTGATATAGGATGGTGTTGGTAGGGGAGGCTGTGCATATGTTGGAGCAAGGAGTATATGGGAGTTCTCTATGCTTCCCACTCAATTTTGCTGTGAACCTAGAAGTGCTCTAACAAGAAGGCTATCTTTAAGAAAATAAAATAATGATTTTGATATAGCATTCTTAGTTTATTTTCTTTAAAACATGATAAAAACATGGATAACATGATGCATTGTTTCACTTTTAAAATTCATATTTCCACTTATCTTCACCTCTAAGCTGCAAAAATAACTTTAGACTCTATCTCAAATTAATTATTGAGTTTCTGGTAATATTTAGTGCCAATTAGTCTTTGACGTTTCAAATTAGAAAAAAAAATCTGTTTTAAACAAAGTTTTACCCTTTCTGCTGTTTTATCTTTTAACCTTTTTCTTAAACAGGAAAATGAGTTATGAGAGCTTTACTTTAACAGTTTTCATTTTAACTTAACACTAAAATCACTAAAACAATATACACAATATAGCTTCTTTTCTCCCCTGATTTTTTTTAAGGCTTTATTATGTTTTCATGAGAGACAGAGAGAAAGAGAGGCAGAGACATAGGCAGAGGGAGAAGCAGGCTTCGCGCAAGGAGCCCAATGTGGCACTTGATCCCAGGACCCTGGGATCACAACCTGAGCTAAAGGCAGATGCTCAACCGCTGAGCCACCCAGATGCCCCTTTCCCCCTGATATTTTAAACTAATGGTTCTCTGTTTTCTTTTAAAGCATTACAAAAGTCATCCAGAAGTCAATTCCTTCTACCATCTTCTGGTGTACAATTCTCCCACGACATTTTAATCCGCAGATTGTAGCTATAACGCATTCCCTGACCCATTTAATGAGATTATTGCTATTGCTAGTTCAATAAGATTAAAACAAAATCTGCAGAACTGTTGTCCATTAAAATCCTGCCTACTAACCTCATCACTTGGAGGGGGGAAGTGGTGGTGGATCTGTTTAAATACTTGCAAATTAGAAAGAATGAATCATTCTGAATTATATGCCATATGCTAAGGTCTTTATTTAGTATGTTCAAAAAAAGTATCCATTAAAGATAAATACTCTGCAGAACTAGAAAGCTTTTCAGAGGATAAAGTCCTGTTTGCACAATACAGAACAGGCAGTCGGGATGATATGACATTGATGTGTCTCATATTTGCTTTCTGTCATGCTGAAAACATATTCTAATCTGCTCATTTCTCAAAAAAGGACAACTGTATCATTGAAAGAATGTATATGATAATTAAGCAGCTGTATATATCATATCTTTTCCTTTCATTTTGAATGATGAATAAAATGTGGTCTGGAAACAATAGTAAAATTTAAGAAACAGAGGGAAGAAATGTGTTCTATTTCCTGATGTAGCCAAATGTTTCTTGGCAGGATTAGAGACAATTCAATTATTCTTTTTTTTTTTTTTTTTTTTTTTTTTTAAAGATTTTATTTATTTATTCATGATAGTCACACAGAGAGAGACAGAGAGGCAGAGACACAGGCAGAGGGAGAAGCAGGCTCCATGCACCGGGAGCCCGACGTGGGATTCGATCCCGGGTCTCCAGGATCGCGCCCTGGGCCAAAGGCAGGCGCCAAACCTCTGCGCCACCCAGAGATCCCTTTTTATTCTTCCATTTATTTGTTCACAGAATGTCTAGTATTTGGTAACTTATGGTCTACATTCTGCAGAATATAGAGAATATGAAGATATGGCACCTGATCTCAAGGGATTCACAATTTAGTTGTAGAAACAGTAATGTAAAAGTTGTATAATAAAATATCCAACACAGATGAATGCAGACTACAAGGTTTGCACATACATGAAAATTCATGGAAGACCAGAGAACTCTGATAAAGGTGAGGCAGATATTTAAGGCAAAGAGAACATGGCAAAACATCAGTCAAATTTTTGTTTAGGAAGTATAAAATAAATTCACAGAGCTGGAACTAGTGTGGCATGAAAAGGAAATCTCAGAAATAATGTTAGCTATGTAAGCAAGATACAGATTGTAAAGACATTTATGTGCCAGAGTAAGAACCATTCTTTTGCACAGTGAAATAAACCATCAACAAAACAAAAAGGCAACCTACTGACTAGGAGAAAACATTTGAAAATCATATACCCAATAAGGGGTTAATAACCAAAATAAAGAACTTATACAACTCAAAACCAAAAAATCCCAAACAATCCAATTAAGAAATGGGCAGAGGATGTGAATAAACAGTATTCCAAAGATGATATTCAGATGGACAACAGACACATAAGAAGATGTTCAACATCACTAGTCATTAGGGAAATGCAAATCAAAACCACAGTGTCTTAAATCTGTCAGAATGCCTACAATAAAAAAGAAAAAAAAAGTGTTGACATGGATGTGGAGAAAGGGAAACCCCCCTGTACTGTTGGTGGGAATGTAAATTGGTAAAGCCACTATGGAAAACAGTACAAATGTTCCTCAAAAAAATTTAAAAATAGAATTACCATATGATCCAGTAATTACACTATTGAATATTTACCCAAAGAAAACAAAAATAATAATTCAGAGATATATGCACCTCTGTGTTTATTGCAGCATTATTTACAATAGAAAAGATATAGAAGCAACCCAAGTGCCCACTGAACAGATGAATAGATAAAGAAGTGGTATACGTATATAATGGAATAGTACTCAGCCATAAAGAAGAATGAGATCTCGCCATTTGGTACAACATGGATAGACTTTGAGGGTATAATGCTAAGTGAAATAAATCAGTCAGAGAAAGACGAATACCATATGAGTTCACTCATAGGTGGAATTTAAGAAGCAAAGCAAATGAACAAAAGGGAGAAGAGGACAAGCAAAAAAAAAAAAACTGGCTCTTGAATACAGAGAACAAACTGATGGTTGTCAGAGGGGAGGTGAGTGAAATAGGTGAGGGAGATTAGAGTATATTTGTCTTGATGAGCACTGAGAAATATATATAATTGTTGAATAATTACATTGTACACCTGAAACTAATATAACACTGTATATTAATTATACTTGAAAAAAAGGTTATTTCTCTAGGTAATGGGTAGTCTTTATATGATTTACGCAAAGTAGGGCTTATGCTTGAAAAGTATCTAAAGAACTTAATACATGAAACTTGAAAAATGATTTGATAGTGCTCTGAGTCTTTTTAGGATAATTATTTAGTCACCACATTAGCTGGAGAATAATAATGAAAGATCAAGAGCTAACCATCAACCCATCCCTACGCTTTCTCTTTTTTTTTTAAATTTTTATTTATTTATGATAGTCACAGAGAGAGAGAGAGAGGCAGACACACAGGCAGAGGGAGAAGCAGGCTCCATGCACTGGGAGCCCGATGTGGGATTCGATCCCGGATCTCCGGGATCGCGCCCTGGGCCAAAGGCAGGCGCCAAACCGCTGCGCCACCCAGGGATCCCCCTATGCTTTCTCTTTAAGAGACTGGTGAACAAGCCTTAATAGGATGCATGATTAAGATGTTGCTTGTACTGACAATGGCAGTTAAAATACAGGACGCTCAGTTAAAACTGAATCTCATATAAGCATTGAATATTTCTTTGTATAATTATGTTCTAAATAGTCTGTTGGACATGTTTAGACAAAAAGAGTAATAATTGTTGCTTATTTGAAATTCAAATTTAACTGAGCAACACTACCCAGAACATAGTCTAACATGGGGTGAATGATGCTGCTGCCATGAGAATCCTAGACACTCCCTCCATTTCTCTCCTACCTAAGCTAAAGGCTAAATATGAATATTTATGGAAATGTGGTATATTCATTCAACCTCTAAAAACCTGGATGATAGCCCCATGGAGGAAGATACATATCTAGATGATTGGACAAGTTTTCAGTTTTCTGTCAGCAGGGGCAAAGATGGTAACTTCCTTGCATAAGATAATCTATAGGCAAAAAAGAAGATACATATTTCTATTCCTTTGCTATGTGTTTTATAGGGGGTTCACATATGTAAAAATACTTTCCAAGAATTTTTATTGATTCTTTGTTTGTTTATATTTTTAGTAAGCCAAAGCAGTGATACAATTATGAACATGAACCAGCCTGCATTACTTGAAATGCTAGCTCATTTTACTAACAAGAAACCTACCTTAGAGAACTGTTGTAAGCATTAGTTATTATACGTAAAGACCTTACAACAGTGTCAGGAATATAGTAAGTACTCAATAACTATTAGCTAATCTATTAATGTATTGATAAATACATGAGCAATTGGGCTGTCAGAGAGTGTAGGTACCAAGAAAGCTGAGCTGAAGCTATCTCTGCTTGGACAATTCGATAATGGGAGACTACAAGATTCTGGATTTGCTTAAGCAACAAACATAATGGAGCTTTTAAACACTTGACCTCAAAACTCTTAACTGATACAGAAATACATTTTATTTAATAAGTTTAAAAAGTTTATTTTATAAATTAGTCAATGCAATAAATTCCACAAAGAAATGGTCAATTACAAAATAGTTGAAGGTTGGTGTCATTGCTAGCTTAATATTTAATACTAAATTTTTGTCATTAAATAAAGAATAGATGGCGGGAGGAGCAAGATGGTGGAAGAGCAGGGTCTCCAAATCACCTGTCTCCACCAAACTACCTAGAAAACCTTCAAATTATCCTGAAAATCTATGAATTCGGCCTGAGATTTAAAGAGAGACCAGCTGGAATGCAACAGTGAGGAGAGTTCGCGCTTCTATCAAGGTAGGAAGACGGGGAAAAAGAAATAAAGAAACAAAGGCCTCCGAGGGGGAGGGGCCCCGCGAGGAGCCGGGCTGAGGCCGGGGCGAGTGTCCCCAGGACAGGAGAGCCCCGTCCCGGAGACGCAGGAGCTGCACCGACCTTCCCGGGGGAAAGGGGCTCGTGGGGAGTTGGAGCAGGACCCAGGAGGGCGAGGATGCCCTCGGGTTCCCCGGGACAGTAACAGAGCAACTACGCGCCCAGGAGAGTGCGCCGAGCTCCCTAAGGGCTGCAGCGCGCACGGGGGACCCGGCGGGACCCGGAGCAGCTGGAGGGGCTCGGGCGGCGGCTCCGCGGAGGGGGCTGCGCGGCCCCGGGAGCAGCTCGGAGGGGCTCGGGCAGAGGAAGAGGCTCCGTGCGGAGGGGGCTGCGCGGTTCCAGGAGCAGCTCGGAGGGGCTCGGGCGGCGGCTCCGCGGAGGGGGCTGCGCGGCCCGGGAGCGCGAATCCACCAGCGCAGGCTCCGGAGCACAGGGCGCCGGGACACAGCCCAGGATCCCGCCTCCCCCGGGACAGGCAGAGGCCGGGAGGGCCCAGGACAGCAAGGACGCTCCTGCCCCAGCTGAGCAGATCAGCGGCCCCGCCCCGGAGCCTCCAGGCCCTGCAGACGGAGAGCTCCGGAGCTACTGCGGGGGCTGAATCCAGGTTTCCAGAGCTGCCCCGCCACTGGGGCTGTTCCTCCTGCGGCCTCGCGGGGTAAACAACCCCCACCGAGCCCCGCACCAGGCAGGGGCACAGCAGCTCCCCCAAGTGCTAACACCTGAAAATCAGCACAACAGGCCCCTCCCCCAGAACACCAGCTAGACTGAGGGACAACTTCCAGGAGAAGCCAAGGGACTTAAAGTACACAGAATCAGAAGATACTCCCCGGTGGTTCTTTTTTTGTTTGTTTGTTTTTGTTTTTGTTTTTGTTTTGTTTTGCTTTTTGATTTGTTTCCTTCCCCCACCCCCTTTTTTCTCCTTTCTTTTTCTTTCTCTTTTTCTTTTTTTTTTTTTCTCATTTTTTTTTTCTTTTTCTTCCCTTTTTTTTTCTTTTTTTTTCTCTTTCTCTTTTCTTTCCTTCTTTCTCTCCTCTCTTTTTCTCTTTTTCCCAATACAACTTGCTTTTGGCCACTCTGCACTGAGCAAAATGACTAGAAGGAAAACCTCACCTCAAAAGAAAGAATCAGAAACAGTCCTCTCTCCCACAGAGTTACAAAATCTGGATTACAATTCAATGTCAGAAAGCCAATTCAGAAGCACTATTATACAGCTACTGGTGGCTCTAGAAAAAAGTATAAAGGACTCAAGAGACTTCATGACTGCAGAATTTAGAGCTAATCAGGCAGAAATTAAAAATCAATTGAATGAGATGCAATCCAAACTAGAAGTCCTAACGACGAGGGTTAACGAGGTGGAAGAACGAGTGAGTGACCTAGAAGACAAGTTGATAGCAAAGAGAGAAACTGAGGAAAAAAGAGACAAACAATTAAAAGACCATGAAGATAGATTAAGGGAAATAAACGACAGCCTGAGGAAGAAAAACCTACGTTTAATTGGGGTTCCCGAGGGCGCCGAAAGGGACAGAGGGCCAGAATATGTATTTGAACAAATTCTAGCTGAAAACTTTCCTAATCTGGGAAGGGAAACAGGCATTCAGATCCAGGAAATAGAGAGATCCCCCCCTAAAATCAATAAAAACCGTTCAACACCTCGACATTTAATTGTGAAGCTTGCAAATTCCAAAGATAAGGAGAAGATCCTTAAAGCAGCAAGAGACAAGAAATCCCTGACTTTTATGGGGAGGAGTATTAGGGTAACAGCAGACCTCTCCACAGAGACCTGGCAGGCCAGAAAGGGCTGGCAGGATATATTCAGGGTCCTAAATGAGAAGAACATGCAGCCAAGAATACTTTATCCAGCAAGGCTCTCATTCAAAATGGAAGGAGAGATAAAGAGCTTCCAAGACAGGCAGCAACTAAAAGAATATGTGACCTCCAAACCAGCTCTGCAAGAAATTTTAAGGGGGCCTCTTAAAATTCCCCTTTAAGAAGAAGTTCAGTGGAACAGTCCACAAAAACAAGGACTGAATAGATATCATGATGACACTAAACTCATATCTCTCAATAGTAACTCTGAATGTGAACGGGCTTAATGACCCCATCAAAAGGCGCAGGGTTTCAGACTGGATAAAAAAGCAGGACCCATCTATTTGCTGTCTACAAGAGACTCATTTTAGACAGAAGGACACCTACAGCCTGAAAATAAAAGGTTGGAGAACCATTTACCATTCGAATGGTCCTCAAAAGAAAGCAGGGGTAGCCATCCTTATATCAGATAAACTAAAATTTACCCCAAAGACTGTAGTGAGAGATGAAGAGGGACACTATATCATACTTAAAGGATCTATTCAACAAGAGGACTTAACAATCCTCAATATATATGCTCCGAATGTGGGAGCTGCCAAATATATAAATCAATTATTAAGCAAAGTGAAGAAATACTTAGATAATAATACACTTATACTTGGTGACTTCAATCTAGCTCTTTCTATACTCGATAGGTCTTCTAAGCAAAACATCTCCAAAGAAACGAGAGCTTTAAATGATACACTGGACCAGATGGATTTCACAGATATCTACAGAACTTTACATCCAAACTCAACTGAATACACATTCTTCTCAAGCGCACATGGAACTTTCTCCAGAATAGACCACATATTGGGTCACAAATCGGGTCTGAACCGATACCAAAAGATTGGGATTGTCCCCTGCATATTCTCGGACCATAATGCCTTGAAATTAGAACTAAATCACAACAAGAAGTTTGGAAGGACCTCAAACACATGGAGGTTAAGGACCATCCTGCTAAAAGATAAAAGGGTCAACCAGGAAATTAAGGAAGAATTAAAAAGATTCATGGAAACTAATGAGAATGAAGATACAACTGTTCAAAATCTTTGGGATGCAGCAAAAGCAGTCCTAAGGGGGAAATACATCGCAATACAAGCATCCATTCAAAAACTGGAAAGAACTCAAATACAAAAGCTAACCTTACACATAAAGGAGCTAGAGAAAAAACAGCAAATAGATCCTACACCCAAGAGAAGAAGGGAGTTAATAAAGATTCGAGCAGAACTCAACGAAATCGAGACCAGAAGAACTGTGGAACAGATCAACAGAACCAGGAGTTGGTTCTTTGAAAGAATTAATAAGATAGATAAACCATTAGCCAGCCTTATTAAAAAGAAGAGAGAGAAGACTCAAATTAATAAAATCATGAATGAGAAAGGAGAGATCACTACCAACACCAAGGAAATACAAACGATTTTAAAAACATATTATGAACAGCTATACGCCAATAAATTAGGCAATCTAGAAGAAATGGACGCATTCCTGGAAAGCCACAAACTACCAAAACTGGAACAGGAAGAAATAGAAAACCTGAACAGGCCAATAACCAGGGAGGAAATTGAAGCAGTCATCAAAAACCTCCCAAGACACAAGAGTCCAGGGCCAGATGGCTTCCCAGGAGAATTTTATCAAACGTTTAAAGAAGAAATCATACCTATTCTCCTAAAGCTGTTTGGAAAGATAGAAAGAGATGGAGTACTTCCAAATTCGTTCTATGAAGCCAGCATCACCTTAATTCCAAAGCCAGACAAAGACCCCGCCAAAAAGGAGAATTACAGACCAATATCCCTGATGAACATGGATGCAAAAATTCTCAACAAGATACTGGCCAATAGGATCCAACAGTACATTAAGAAAATTATTCACCATGACCAAGTAGGATTTATCCCTGGGACACAAGGCTGGTTCAACACCCGTAAAACAATCAATGTGATTCATCATATCAGCAAGAGAAAAACCAAGAACCATATGATCCTCTCATTGGATGCAGAGAAAGCATTTGACAAAATACAGCATCCATTCCTGATCAAAACTCTTCAGAGTGTAGGGATAGAGGGAACATTCCTCGACATCTTAAAAGCCATCTATGAAAAGCCCACAGCAAATATCATTCTCAATGGGGAAGCACTGGGAGCCTTTCCCCTAAGATCAGGAACAAGACAGGGATGTCCACTCTCACCACTGCTATTCAACATAGTACTGGAAGTCCTAGCCTCAGCAATCAGACAACAAAAAGACATTAAAGGCATTCAAATTGGCAAAGAAGAAGTCAAACTCTCTCTCTTCGCCGATGACATGATACTCTACATAGAAAACCCAAAAGTCTCCACCCCAAGATTGCTAGAACTTATACAGCAATTCGGTAGCGTGGCAGGATACAAAATCAATGCCCAGAAGTCAGTGGCATTTCTATACACTAACAATGAGACTGAAGAAAGAGAAATTAAGGAGTCAATCCCATTTACAATTGCACCCAAAAGCATAAGATACCTAGGAATAAACCTCACCAAAGATGTAAAGGATCTATACCCTCAAAACTATAGAACACTTCTGAAAGAAATTGAGGAAGACACAAAGAGATGGAAAAATATTCCATGCTCATGGATTGGCAGAATTAATATTGTGAAAATGTCAATGTTACCCAGGGCAATATACACGTTTAATGCAATCCCTATCAAAATACCATGGACTTTCTTCAGAGAGTTAGAACAAATTATTTTAAGATTTGTGTGGAATCAGAAAAGACCCCGAATAGCCAGGGGAATTTTAAAAAAGAAAACCATATCTGGGGGCATCACAATGCCAGATTTCAGGTTGTACTACAAAGCTGTGGTCATCAAGACAGTGTGGTACTGGCACAAAAACAGACACATAGATCAGTGGAACAGAATAGAGAATCCAGAAGTGGACCCTGAACTTTATGGGCAACTAATATTCGATAAAGGAGGAAAGACTATCCATTGGAAGAAAGACAGTCTCTTCAATAAATGGTGCTGGGAAAATTGGACATCCACATGCAGAAGAATGAAACTAGACCACTCTCTTGCACCATACACAAAGATAAACTCAAAATGGATGAAAGATCTAAATGTGAGACAAGATTCCATCAAAATCCTAGAGAAGAACACAGGCAACACCCTTTTTGAACTCGGCCATAGTAACTTCTTGCAAGATACATCCACGAAGGCAAAAGAAACAAAAGCAAAAATGAACTATTGGGACTTCATCAAGATAAGAAGCTTTTGCACAGCAAAGGATACAGTCAACAAAACTCAAAGACAACCTACAGAATGGGAGAAGATATTTGCAAATGACATATCAGATAAAGGGCTAGTTTCCAAGATCTATAAAGAACTTATTAAACTCAACACCAAAGAAACAAACAATCCAATCATGAAATGGGCAAAAGACATGAACAGAAATCTCACAGAGGAAGACATAGACATGGCCAACATGCATATGAGAAAATGCTCTGCATCACTTGCCATCAGGGAAATACAAATCAAAACTACAATGAGATACCACCTCACACCAGTGAGAATGGGGAACATTAACAAGGCAGGAAACAACAAATGTTGGAGAGGATGCGGAGAAAAGGGAACCCTCTTACACTGTTGGTGGGAATGTGAACTGGTGCAGCCACTCTGGAAAACTGTGTGGAGGTTCCTCAAACAGTTAAAAATATACCTGCCCTACGACCCAGCAATTGCACTGTTGGGGATTTACCCCAAAGATACAAATGCAATGAAACGCCGGGACACCTGCACCCCGATGTTTCTAGCAGCAATGGCCACTATAGCCAAACTGTGGAAGGAGCCTCGGTGTCCAACGAAAGATGAATGGATAAAGAAGATGTGGTTTATGTATACAATGGAATATTACTCAGCTATTAGAAATGACAAATACCCACCATTTGCTTCAACGTGGATGGAACTGGAGGGTATTATGCTGAGTGAAGTAAGTCAGTCGGAGAAGGACAAACATTATATGTTCTCATTCATTTGGGGAATATAAATAATAGTGAAAGGGAATATAAGGGAAGGGAGAAGAAATGTGTGGGAAATATCAGAAAGGGAGACAGAACGTAAAGACTGCTAACTCTGGGAAACGAACTAGGGGTGGTAGAAGGGGAGGAGGGCGGGGGGTGGGAGTGAATGGGTGACGGGCACTGGGTATTATTCTGTATGTTAGTAAATTGAACACCAATAAAAAAAAAAAAAAAAGGAAAAAAAAAAATAAAAAATAAAAAAAAATAAATAAAGAATAAATTTCACTAATCATGTGGTCACCATTTTTAAAAGGCATATACTCATTTTAATAAACACATTATTGTAATTAGTATATATAACAAAATATACTAATAATATTATATTTATATATAATATATATAATACTTATATATTTATATTATATTAGTATATATTTATATATACAAGTATTAGTATATATAAAACTAGTATATAAAAACAAATTTGTGTTATCTTGAACATCAGGAATTCTCCATTTGGAGTGATATCATACATCCATGTATATATTCCACTAGCTCAGATGGTACTTTTTCTGTAAAAAAAAAATTGTAATTACACAAAGCCATTTGAAGGGCTGAAAAATCTGTTGTCAGTAGAAGAACATAGAAAATGCAATAACTTTGGCATTATATTTCTCTTTTATTCCTCAAAAGCAGTCTATTTAATCATTTGTTTGCTTTCTAAGAGGCTATATACTTTCACTATAATAGTTTAGGTCAAGGGGTTAAAACCCACATGCTAAGAAAGAATCTATTCATGAAAGTGAAGGATATCTACTTGCTCCCTCCTTATCCTCTACCTCCCCTCACCTTCATGATAAGTTTATATTTGTATGTCTTATATGATAAAAATCAAATTTCTTCCATTTTTCATTTAAGTATAATTGTTCTATAACATTGTATTAGTTTCAGGTGTCCAGCATAGTGAGTTGATACTTGTATATACTGCAAAATAATCACCACAGTAAGTCTAGTTAACATCTGTCAGCATACATAGTTAACAAATTTATTTTCTTGTGAGAACTTTTAAGATCTACTCTCTAAGCAGCTTTTATATAGGCAACACAGTGTCATTGATTATAGTCAACATGTTATGCATTTTATCACCGTATTTATTTTAGAACTGGAAGTCTGCACCCTGTGACTTGCCTTCACCTCCCCTATCCAGACTCCCTGCCTCTGGAAACTACCAATCTATTTGTCTTTATCTGTGAGTTTGTTTGGTTTGTTTGTTTTTCAGATTCCACATATAAGTGAGATCATATGGTATTTGTCTTTCTCTGCCTGACGTATTTCACTTAGCATAATACCCTCTATGTCCAGTCGTATTGTCACAAATGGCAAGTTTCCTTCTTTTTTACAGCTAAATTATATTTTCCTTATCCATTCATCCATCAATGACACTTAAGTTGCTTCTATGTCTCAGCTATTGTAAATAAGGCTGCAATAAACATGAGGGTGCATATATCTTTTTGAATTAGTGTTTTCATTTCCTTCAGATAAATTTTAAGAAATGGGATTGATGGAACACATGGTAGTTTAGTTCTATTTTTAATTTTTTGAGGAACTTCCATATTGTTTTCCATAGTGGCTATGCCAATTTGCAATCCCACTAACAGTGCACGTGGGTTCTCTTTTCCTCTCATATTCACAATTTTGTTCATTGTGAAATTCCTTACATCTTATATTTGTCTTACTTTGCTGCCCAAGTCTTCCAGATAGTTGTAATTTTCCTCGAGAAATTTTTCATGTCTGTTGTAAAGCTCCTGAACAGCGTCAGCATCAGGCATTTATTCATCTATAACCTTAAATCACTGGCATCCAACCTTATCTCTAAATGCTGCTGCTTATCCTAACAGGTCCTGGAAGGATTACCTTACCTAAAGTATCTTTATCAGACTCATTTTTTAAAAGATTTTATTTATTTATTCCTGAGAGACACACACAGATAGAGAGAGAGAGAGAGAGAGAGAGAGAGAGAGAAACAGAGCCAGAGACATAGGCAGAGGGAGAAGCAGGCTTCTTGCCAGAAGCCTGATGTGGGACTCGATCCCAGGACCCCAGGATTATGACCTGAGCCAAAGGCAGATGCTCAACCACTGACGCGCCCAGGCACCCTCTCAGACTCATTTCTTGAGCTTTTGTTCTTCCAAATAAGGAAGAAAAAGAAAAAAATATATAATTTCCCTACAGTTTTTGTAAATGTGACTTAAACCTTTCAATTGTCTCCCTAGTGAAGAATTGTTAAGCTGAGTGAATAACATGGCAACTCCTTATCTTTTTCCCCTAATGAAGAAATACCAAGCTGAGTGAGTAGGCTACCTCTATTAGAGCTTTACCGCAATACAAAATGGCTGTCCTAGCATTGGACTACGTTTCTTACCAAAGCTGATGCTACACTCAAAGTAGCATTTTATGCCTTTGTTAATGCCCCAAAATGTCATTATTTTTCAACTTTATTGAGGTATAATTGACAAAATTGTAATATATTTAAAGTATATACAGTGTGATAATTTCATAAGGTATGTACTGTTAAAAGATTCCCATAATTAACACACCCATTACTTTACATATTTACCTTTTCTTTCTTTCTTTCTTTTTTTTTTTTTTTTTGGTGAAAGCTCTTAAGTTCTATCTCTTAGCAAATTTCAGCTGTACAGTTTTATATAATTATATGGTATTATCAACTGTAGTCATTATGTTATACACCAGATCCTCAGACCTTACTCATTTTTTAACCGAAAGTTTGTACCCATATTATAACTGAAAGTTTGTACACTTTACCCAGGATCTCCCCATTTCTCCAAACCCCTAGGCCCTGGCAACCACTTTTCTACTTTCTGTTTCTGTAAGTGCAATCTTTTTTTTTTTAATTTCGCATATAACAGAGATCATACATTATATGTCTGATTTATTGCTCTCCAGATTCATCCATGTGTCACAAATGACAGGAACACATTTTTTAAGGCTAAATATTCTATTACATATGCAAAGACAACAGAAGAATAAATTATACGTAAGTATACGGAAGAAAAGGATGTGAAGACACCAGAAGTAGAATAGTTTTCATACCTAGATATATTTTTGTAAGGATTTTTGGCCCTTTGATATAATTTGTCCTATTTCATAATAGTTGGTGATGTTTCACTGACATGTAGGTAAGATAAATGTATAGAATTGTGGATCTAATTGTAAAGAGTTCCTTCATATTTAAGTGAGTTTCTATTACTCTGTGCTAGTGCACAGAATGCAAAAAGAATTTAAAAAAATATATATATATGTATAAAGAGAGTATTTATATAGAGAGTATATAAATATATACTTATATATATCACATTTCTTTGTCTATCCATCCATCAATGGATATTTAGGTTGTTTCCATATCTTGGCTATTGAGAATACTGTTCCAGTGAACATGGAAGTATATGTATCTCTTTGAAAAAATAATTTCATTTCTTTTGGATATATATGTAGAAGTGGAATTGCTGGATCATGTATTATTTCTTTTTTTTTCTTTTCATGTGTTATTTCTATTATTAATTTCTTAGGAAATCTGTATATTGCTTTCCATAGTGACTTTCTTACCAGTTTACATTCTTACCAACAGAGTACAGGTTGTCCCTTTTCTCCACATTTTTGCCACCATTTGTTACTTCTTGCCATTTTGATAGTAGAAATCCTAACATGTGTGAGATGATATCTCATTGTGACATTGATTTGCATTTCCTTGATGATTAGTGATGTTGAGGACCTTCTGATGTATCAGTTAGCCACTGTTATGTAGCACTGTTATGTACTCTCAAAAAAATGCCTATTCAGATCCTTTGCTCATTTTTCAATTGAATTATGTGGTTTTTGCTACTGAGTTGTATAAGCTCCTTATATATTTTAGACCTTACCCTTTATTGGATATGTGGTGTGCAAATATTTTCTCTCATTCCATATGCTGCCTTTCCATTTTGTTCATGCTTTCTATGCTGCAGAGAAGTTTTTTAGTTCGATGAAGTCTCATTTATTTAAAAGTTTTCTTGCTTTTGGTGTCAAATCCAAAAAATCATTGCCAAGACCCATATCAAGAAAATTATCCTCCATGTCTTCTAGAACTTTTATGTTTGCAGGTCTTTTTTTTTTTGAGATTTTATTTATTTATTTGAGAGAAAGTGAGAGAGAGCATGAGTTGGGGGGAGGTGCAGAGAGAGAGGGAGAAGTGGTGCTTAACCTCAAGACCTCAGGATCATGACTCACGCCAAAGGCAGATGCTCAACTGACTGAACCATCCAGGCACTATGTTTGCAGGTCTTATATTCAAGTGTTTAATCCGCTTTGAGTTGATTTTAGTGTATGAGATAAGATAGAGGTCCAGTTTCATTCTTTTGCATGTGATTATCCAGATTCCCAACACCATTTATGGAGGAGACTGTCCTTTTTCCATTGTATCTTCTGGGTTCCTTTGTCAAAAATTATTTGACCATATATGCATGAGTATATTTCTGGGTTTTCTACTCTGTTCCATTGATATATGTGTCTGCCTTTTTTTTTTTTTTAAGTTTTTTTTTAAGGTATTTATTTATTTATTTGTGATAGCCACAGAGAGAGAGAGAGGCAGAGACACAGGCAGAGGGAGAAGCAGGCTCCATGCACCGGGAGCCGGACGTGGGATTCGATCCCGGGTCTCCAGGATGGCGCCCTGGGCCAAAGGCAGGCGCCAAACCGCTGCGCCATCCAGGGATCCCTATGTGTCTGCTTTTATGTCAATACCATACTGTTTTGATTCTCATAGCTTTGCAAAATAGCTTGACATTGAGAAGAGTAACTTTGTTCTTTCTTTAGATTGCTTTGTGTCTTCAGGGTCTTTTGAGGTTTCACACAAATTTTAAGATTATTTATTCTAGTTCTGTGAAAAATACTATTGGAATATTTATATGAATTGCTTTAAATTTCTGATTACTTTGTGTAGAATGAACAATTTCACAATATTAGTTTTTCCAATCCATAAACGTGGAATATATTACCATTTATTTGTACCTTCAATTTCTTTCAATGTTTTATAGTTTTCAGTGCATGGGTCTTTCATATCCTTGGTTAAATTTATTCCTAGGTATTTCTTTGCTTTTGGTGCTATTGTAAATGGAATTGTTTTCTGAGTTTCTCTTTCCAATAGTTTACTGTTAGTGTATCAAAGCACAAATGATTTTTTATAGTGATTTTTGCATTGTTTATCAAATTCACTTATTAGTTCTAATAATTTTTGGTAGAGTCCTTAGCATTTTATATGTATAATATCATGTCAGCTGCAAACAAGGACAATTTAACTTCTTTATTTCTGATTGGATATCTTATATATTTTTTCTTACCTAATTTCTCTTACTTGAACTTCCAATAGTATGTTGATTAAAGCAGTGAGAGTGTTTGTTCCTGATCTTAGAAGAAAAGGTTTCAGATTTACATGCTATATAGGATTGTCATATATGGCTTTTATTATATTGAAATACATACCATGTATACAAAAATTTTTAGGAGTTTTTGTCATGAAAGGTTAGTGAATTTTCTTTCTCTGCATTTATTGAGATGATCATATAGTTTATATCCTTCATTATATTAATGTGCTCTATCACATTTATTGATTTGAAGTTGCTGAACTATTCCTTGCATCGCTGGAATAAAATCTGACTTGATCATGGTGTATGAGCATTTACTGTATTGATAAATTTGGTTTGCTAATATTTTGTTGAGGATTTTGGCAACCATGTTCACCAGGGATATTGGCTTGTAATTTTCTTTTCTTGTAGTGTCCTTCTCTGGTTTTTGTATCAGGGTAATACTGGCCTTATAAAATGAGTTTGGAAGTGTTCCTCAATATTCTTTTGCTTGGAAGAGTTTGAAAAGAACTGGTATTGTTTTTTTCTTGGAATTTTTGGTAGAATTTACCAGTAAAGCCATCTAAGTCCGGATTTTTCTTTTTGGGAGGTTTTTGATTGCTGATTCAATTTCCTTACTAGTAATTGATCTTTTTAGATTTTCTCTTTTGTCATGACTCAGTCTTAGTAGGTTATGTGTTTCTAGGAATTTATCTATTTCTTCTAGGTTGTCAAATTTGTTGGTGTATAATTTTCGCAGTAGTTTCTTATGATCTTTTGTATTTCTGTGGTATCAGCTATAACACATCCTCTTTTGTTTCTGATTTTATTTATTTGTGTGCTCTCACTTTTTTTCCTGGTGAGTCTAGCTAATGGTCTGTCAATTTTGTTTATCTTTCAAAAAACATTTCCTAATTTCATTCCTCTCTTCTATTTTCTTTTTAGCCTCTATTTCAATGATTTCTGCTGATATTTTTTTCCCTTCCTTTGTTAACTTTGGCCTTAGCTTATTCTTCTTTTTCTAGTTCCTTAAAGTTTAAAGTTAGGTTATTTATTTGAGATCTTTCTTTTTTCCTAATGTAGACAGTTATCACTACAAACTTCCCTCTTAGAATTGCTTTTGTTGCATCTCATAAGTTTAAGTATGCTGTGTTTCCATTTTTATTTGTCTCAAGAAATTTTATGATTTCCCTTTTGATTTCTTCTTTGACCCATTGGTTGTTTAGGAGCATGTTGTTTAATTTCCATATGTTTATGAATCTTCTGGTTTTAGTGTTGTAATTGATTTCTGGTTTCATACCAGAGTGGTCAGAAAGGATACTTGATATGTTTTCAATGTTCTTAAATTGATTAAGACTAATTTTGTGTGGCCTAACATGATCTATCCTGGACAATCAACTTTCCATGTGTACTTGAGAATATATATTCTGCTGTTGTTGAATAGATTGTTCTGTATACATCTGTTAGGTCCATCTGATTAACATGTAGTTTACATCAAATGTCTACTTATTGATTTTCTATCTAGATGAACTATCCATTGTTGAAAATGGGGTATTGAAATCCCCTGCTACTCCTGTATTGCTATCTATTTTCCCCTTTGGATCTGTTAATATTTGCTTTATATATTTAGTTGTTCTAACATTAGGTGCATACGTATTTACAGTCATTATATCCTCTTACAAAATTGAACACTTTATCATTACATAACGACCTAATTTCTCACTCTCCCTGAGATTAATCAGAAGTAGCAGTTATTACTAGCTGAATGCTTCCAATAGTACTTACTATTTTTGTATATTCTTAATAATGCACAACAAAATAGAAAAGTAGTCAATATTATATATAAAAGTTAAGCACCTATTAAGGTAGCTTGCTTTTTTTTTTCCTATTCTTAAATTTCACACCTATTTCAATTCACCTTTGTTTAAAGAAAAATTGGTTAAAGTAGAATATCCACAGAGCATTACAAGAGCATATTAAATGTAGCAGTAATGACAATGCCTATAGGAGAAATTGTAATGATGACAATACTTTTTGTGAAACTAGAGGTAAAAGAAAGGATTTATGATTTATTTATTAAGGAATTATAAATTAGGAATTTCAACTTGGAGATGTGAATCATCTTTCTATTTCTGAAAGAAGATTCAAGCTCCAAATGCCCAAAGCAACTTTTAATCTTTCCCCTCACAGCTGACACTTCTCCCATATTTTCTTTCTTAGCCAAAGGTATCACCATACACCCCCTTCACAAATAAAAATCTCATAGATTCTTGATTCCTTCCTGTTCACATCCCACATTCAATTACTCACCAAGTTCAGCTTATTTTACTTTTTAAATATCTGTACTTACCATTTACCTTTTTTAAACTCTGCCATTATAATTCAAGACAGGATTGTCTCTTGCCTATACTGATGTCTCCTTAACTGGTCCTTCACTTCTGTTCTACTAAAGTCCTTCTTTAAGGGTCCCAGGATTGTCCTTCTAAAACAGATATGCCAATGTTGGTTCTCTGTTCACAAATTCTCAGTGAGGTCTCAAGGCCTGTTAAGAACCTAGATCCTTCACATGTTTTTCTAAATTACTCACACTAACTTTAAACTCCACAGTAAATTTTCTAACTTCCTTCCACATCATGATTGCCACCAAGCTGTAAATTTCTAGAACTCAGGGACTTTGTTTTATCCATTTAGGGATACATGATATATACTTTGGTTCAACAGTAGTTTTTGTTTTAATTTTTTACCTGCTGTGAAAGTTTTTAATTCTCACTTGTGTACTCAATTGGCTTTGCTCAAGCGTTCATTATCTCTACATGGGCTTCCAAGTTTGCAACTTCCTCAAACCCATCTTTCATGCAGCCTCCAGATGGAATTAAAACTCCACTTGCTTAAAATACTTTAAAGTGATATTATCTATAAGTTAATGTCTGTTCCTTGACATAGCACACAATGTTCTCTACCAATCACTCCATGTCTCCTTTGTAGTCTTATCTACCCCTATTTCCTGTCATCAGTTTCCTTAATCATATGGTCCTTCTTCACATTCACCTGCTCTTGTCCACAGTTTCCTGTGTGTGGCATTATCCCTGACTGTCATCCTTCCAATATTTAGCTGGATAAGCCTCCTCTTCACCTTTTAAAACTCAGCTCATGACCACAGTCTCTAGAAAACCTTTCTTAGAGTTCTAACTTCTTACCCTTGTCAAGCTAAGAGCTCCATCTCTAGGATCGTGTAGAACTTGAGGCATGATTCTAACACTTTATTTACTTCGTTTTATTAAAATATCCATTTATGTTTCCATCTCAACAAATATGTTATATGAATACTGAGAAGAGAGAAAATGACTCTCAATTTTAAGCAGCACCTAGTACAATGTTTACCAATGAGTAGGTATTTAATAGATATTTGTTGAACAGAAGTAAATCATTGATCCTAACTTCTTATTTGTATTCTCCAACTTTTGCACCACGTTCCACTATGGTCCCCAAACTTACAATGTTTCTTATATTCACTGCTTGATTTTCAACCTTTCCTTAATTTATTCCTGTCATTTTCTTCACTGAAAATGTAACCTTGCTCTCAATACTACTACAAAAATACTATCCAGTTTTGAACACCTATCTGAAATGCCTTTCTTTCCCAAAGCTTTCGCTGATTTCTTCATCTGGATGCCATGGAACTAAATACCCACAGTCGTCTGTATCTTCTCATCACTTTATTTGACAGGTTTGGGTTTTTATCTTGCTCTTTTCCTACTACACAGTCTGCTTTATAAGGGCAGATTGCTGTTGTTTTTACTACACATTACATGTCATAATTCTTGTCACAAAATAGATATTTAAACATGTTTATTCATTTGACACAAACTATGTCTACTGTTCACAATTGTCATTAAAATTATAAGGCAGGTAAAAATTTCTGACTTTTCTTTTTCTATCATTTTTTGGACATGCCATTGATGAAAATAATTAGAATTTGGGAACATAGGTAATTTGGAAATCATTTATGGGTGGCTTTTGTCTAAAAGGTAAAATTCAGAATTGATATTAACATTCATAGATGATTAAAATAAAAACTTTTAAGTGGTTTCAAAAAATTCCATATTTTTTCTTTTCTCTAGTTTACTTTAGAAAAACCATACTATCTTAGAGTTTATAGGGGTGTCTACACATTGCTCCTTTACTTACTAGCTCTTTCATATAAAAAATTTTATTCTGAAGCTAGATTTTATAGAAGCAATTTAGATGGCTATAATATGAGTAATAGAATTCCATTTCATATTCTGATAAGCGGTTTTTATTAATAAAAATATGTAATTATTTACTTCTAAATAGGAAAATATATGACATGGATTTTATATCATTTTATTTGGTTTGCTGTTAACTATTTTGCTAAAGATCATTATCCAAAATTTTAGTCTAATAAGCAGTTATAATAAAATACAGATAAATATTTTAATACTCCTGAAGAAGTTATTGCAGGAAAACTGTCAAAAAAAGAGGGAGGCAAACCATAAGAGACTATTAACTATAGAGAACAAACAGGGTTGCTGGAGGGGAGGTGGGAGGGAGATGAGTTAAATGGGTGATGAGTATAAAGGAGGACACTTGTTATGATAAGCACTGGGTGTTATATGTAAGTGATGAATCATTAAATTCTACTCCTTTTATTTTTAAATATTTTATTTATTTATTCATGAGAGACTCGGAGAGAGAGAGAGAGAGAGAGGGAGAGAGAGAGAGGCAGAGACACAGGCAGAGGGAGAAGCAGGCTCCATGCAAGGAGCCTGATGTGGTACTCAATCCCAGGTCTTCAGGATCAGGCCCTGGGCCGAAGGCGGCGCCAAACCACCAAGCCACCCGGACTGCCCACTAAATTCTACTCCTGAAACCAATACTATATTGTATGTTAACTAACTAGAATTTAAATAAAAACTTTAAACAACAACAAAAAAAATTTGACTAAAGTGGATTGGCTCATCCTATAGACCCTACAGGATGTAAATATGTGTGTGTGTGTGTGTGTGTTCAGGAAATTAAAGTCAGAGCTCAACGGTAAAAAAGAGTGAAAGCCCAAATAAGATTATTGCACAACTAATAAGTATCAACAATAGAAGCCAATGAAAACCATAGTATCCATATAGAAGAATCTCTCTAGATATCACTCTGAATATAGATTAAAATTAGGATATAATGAAAGTAGTAAGAGAGAAGCCAACACCTATGGATGATGGATAAAGATGATCCAATAGAAAGATATCATGTCAGTGAAATACAGAAATCAGCAAATGGAAGTAGACTTATCCAATAATTAACACAAGAAAAAATTTTTGAAATGAAGAGGAGAAAAAAATCTCCAAAACAGAAGTGTGAAGCCACACATCATATTTCAGGAAAATTTGTTGGAAATTTTGATAAAGAATACTCAATGAAAACACTGATTTAAAAAAAGATATATGCACCTCTATATTTATTGCAGTATTATTTACAATAGCCAAGATATGGAAGCAATCCAAGTGTCCATTGATAGATGAACAGATAAAGAAATGTAATACACACACACACAGAGGAATATTACTCAGGAATAAAAAGAATGAGATTTTACCATTTGCAAGAACATAGATGGACCTAGAGATTATTGTGCTAAGTGAAATAAGTCAGACAGAAAAAGACAAATGTCATATGATTTCATTCATATGTGGAATTTAAGAAACAATACAAACAAACAAACAGCCTCTTAAATACAGAGACCTAATGGTAGTCAGAGGAGGGGTGGGTGGTGGGGATGAACAAAATTAAAAAATGAGATTAAGAGGCACAAATTTCCAGTTATAAAATAAGTCACAGAGATGAAAATTATAGCAAAAGAAATATAATCAACAATATTGTAATAACACTGGTGACAGATGGTGACTATACTTATTATGAACACTGAGTAATGTATAGAATTATTGAATCATTATGTTGCACAGCTGAAACTAATATAATCTCTATGTTAGTTTTACTTCCATAAAAAAATAAGAATTGAAAAAAGAATAGTGAACATTTTATCACATACATATATGTATATACATAATACAAATCACCACAGTTAATTTTAGAACATGTTTATCATTCACCCTCCACAAAATACCCCATACTCATTAACAGTCAGTCCTTACCTCTCCCATCCCCCTCTACATATTCTGGACATTTCATACAAATGTGATCAGATAATACATGGTGTTTTAATTTATTGAATTTAAATAAAAAATATGTGGTGTCTGGCTTTTTTTACTTAGCACAGTTTTGAAGTTCCATCCATGTTGTAGCATGAATCAGTAATTTATTCTTTGTGGTTGCCAAGTAATATTCTATGATATGAATATAACACATTTTAGTCATCCATTTATTAAATGATAGGCATTTATGTTGTTTCCATGTTAGAGCTGCCGCCCCCCCACACACAAACATACTATACAAGCATGTACATATATATGAATATAATCATATATTAAATATGACTTATGCTATTAAGATCTGTGTCAAGTATTTGCTTGAATATCTGTTTTCAATTATTTTGCATATATATCTCAGGGTGGAATTTCTGAATCATATGATAAGTCTGTGTTCAACTATTTGAGGAACTAGAGTCACCAAACTCTTCCATAGTAGCCACACTATTGTGTATTCCCACCTGCAGCATAGAGGTTTCTAATTTCTGCACCTGTTTACTATAGTTTGCTTTTTTAAAAAAAAAAGTTGGCCATAATAATGGGTATGAAATGGCATCTCATTGTGGTTCGATTTTCAGTTCCTTCCTGATTAATAATGTTGAGCATCTTTTCACATACTTCCTAGTCATTTGTATATCTTCTTGAAATAGGTAGTTTTTATAACTGAATGACCTCAACCTTTTGAATTTGCTTCAAAATCTCTTTTCCTAAATGTGGAGGTATATTTTAAAGAATTAATATTTTTGTCATCATTAAAATTCTGCAATTATTTTCATTGAACCTTAGTTCTTTCTGTGATTTATAATGTTATTTGAAATTTTATCCAGAATGTGGTATACTTTTTGTGACAGCATATTCATTTCTTTTTCTGTATAAACAAAAACAGTTCTCTAACTATGGGTGATGGTATTTGGGTGATTTTTACAAACCCATCATTGCACTACTTGTACTGCTTGAATTTTTAAAGATAGATATATATCAATTTTATAGTAGTGTGAGTTTCTTAAAAAAATAAGAGGAGAAGAGAGAGAAGGAAGGAAGGAAAGAAAGAAGAGAAAGAAAGAAAGAAAAAGAAAGAAGAAAGAAAGAGAAAGAAAGAAAAGAAAGAAAGAAAGAAAGAAAGAAAGAAAGAAAGAAAGAAAGAAGAAAGAAAGAAGAAAGAAAGAAAGAAAGAAGAAGAAAGAAAGGAAAGAAAGGAAGGAAGGAAGGAAGGAAGGAAGGAAGGAAGGAAGGAAGGAAGGAAGGAAGGAAGAAAAAGAGAAAGAGAAAGAAAAAGGGAGAGGGAGAAAAGGAGGGATGGAGCGAGGGAGGGAGGAAAAAAGGAGGGAAAAGACTCAAAGCATATATGACATGAAGTTGGCAGTGGTTAAATTTTCAGTGATAGAAGCATTGACTATTATTTTGTTATTTTCTATAATTATAATTTTTTTTCTTATTGATTGCTGAGTCCTAAAACAAAATGTTTCTACTTCAGAGTGACAAGTCAGTTAACTATACATGAGTAAACTTAAGTGTGTGGGCAAGTTGAATATAATATATTGTAATCAATAAGTGTTTAGAAACAGACTTCATGGCACACAGAAAAGTACCTAAAGTGATTGATCTCTGAGAGGTAATCTGGTACCATCCTCCTCTGATAGGAAGAATGTAATTATATGAGTTTGGTTTGCAACTTGGTTTTAAGTATCAATGTTGTTTTAGCTAGTAAATATTATCCATAAAAATTATTCATAAAATGAAATCTCCACTAGATATATCAGTAAAAGCAAAGGGAAATAATCCTTTTTTTAAATATTGGAGTTTGAAGTTCCTGGATGTGAAAGAAGAAAATAGAGACAATTTTAAGGTTTTTTGGACTCAGGATTCTCAGTAGACAATGACAAATATTAGGGAGTAATTTTGCCTTTTTTATATTGTAAATAAATAAAAATGTGTTTGTTTTAATATATAATTTATTATTTTAATTAATAAGATAAAGCAATAAAATGTCATACATCAAGTTTATATATTTGAAAATTTAGTAGTATCTTTGTTAAAACATTCTTCTAAAAATATTTTAAAATCTTAGTTTCAATATCAAAGGAGTGAGAATTTGAACATCGTTCTGAGCGTTTACTAATATTCTTTATTATCTCCCATTCCTAGAATCATCAATATCCATTTTTTTTTAATATCCATTTTTTTTAAGATTTTATTTATTTATTCATGAAAGACAGAGAGAGAGAGAGAGGCAGAGATATAGGCAGAGGGGGAAGCAGTCTCCCTGCAGGGAACTCGATGCAGTACTTGATCCCAGGACCCCGGGACCACGCCCTGAGCTGAAGGCAAACCCTCAACCACTGAGCCACCCAGGGATCCCTATCCACGTTTCTATCGATGTAAAGAAAGCATTTATCTTGTATTTTGTATTATATTAAATTAAAATGAAGAATATATAGGCAGGGAGACTGCTTCCCCCTCTGCCTATATCTCTGCCTCTCTCTCTCTCTCTGTCTTTCATGAATAAATAAATAAAATCTTAAAATGAAGAATATATAGTAAAGATGAGGTATGAAATCATTTTATGTAAAAGGTCTTCTTTCTGTTGTTGTTTTATATAGGTGATGAATCTCTAAATTGTATACCTGAAACTAATATTACACTATATATTAACTAACAGGAATTTAAATAAAAACCTAGAAAAAAGTAAAGGTCTTCTAGGCTTCTGTTTTTCATTTATGCATAATGGTAATTTACATAATTAAGATAGATCATCACTGGAAATATCTTAAATATTAGGATTTCTCAAAATGTTTCCAAACAATGTATTGCCTAATCATTGCATGTTGTCTGCATACTACTGTATTTTAACAACAAAAAGTGACATATATTTTCACTGTTTTGGAGTGTTTTTTTTGCTTTGTGATGACTAAAAATACTCAATCTTGAAATACATATTATATATATTATAGATGCTTACAACTGAAAATTCCAAATATTGACACAATGTAACAAAGGGTGTTTAGAACACAAATCTTCAAAGTGCCAATGTCCAAGATTATTATTACACTTTATTTATTATTTAACAATTGTTGCTACAAACTCAGAGGAGACCCCCAAAACTATGTCTAGGAAAAGTTCATCTTAAATGAAGAGAGGTAACTTCCTATTCTAACAGAAGAGAAGAAAGTAATATGGACGGAGATTGATATCTGAAAGATGAGGTTGATCCTTTCCAATATCTTCTATTTTATTACAATTATTAATAGGAATGTCATCTGTTAAGGGTAGGAGGTGGACATTAAGGCAATGTGGAGAAGCTTTGAAATAGCTCTTGTGGGAGGTTAGAGTAGGTTGCAAACAGTATGAATATAATGAAATCGTTGAGGTTTTTAGTTGCTTTTGAGGTCAGTGAATATTATAATATTCAAAATTTGACCAGCTTCATTGGTACTTTCTCCAGAACTTCTTAGCTTTCCAGATGAATACATAAGAAATTGAATAGCTGGGAGTTGTCCATGGCTAGGGTATTGCCATACAGGGAGAATGAAATGTTGAAGGGTCTAGACTGTTTAGAATATGGGCAAATGTTATTGAAATGACCTACTGTGGATAATAAACTGCATGAGGAAGAAAAGAAGGTTTACATTTTGGCAGTCCAGAATTATAAAACTGTTCATCATTCAAATTGTAAATATATGTTTGTGCTTTAGTGTTAGAATTAAAAATGATTGTTTTTCCTTTTGGATAAATGTTTTTGTTTAATGTTTGTAGTATCATGCTCATTTTCTTTACTGCTAAATATTTTTTAGGATTAATTTCTTATCCATTTTCAACTGTGAGATGTAACTTCAGAATATTCAGAATAGTACATAAGATACACACACGTGTGTATGTGTGTGTGTACAATTTTGAGAATGTGTATGTGTGTGTGTGCGTACAATTTTGGGAATAATTACAAAGTGGGCAAGTACCTGTATCTACAAAATTGCCTGATTTCCATTTGTATTCCTTATTAGTCACCTACTCCTACTCCTCTTCCCAGAGTTAACCCAATATACTGATTTTCTGAGTACATATCCTTGCAATTATTTATTTTACCTTTATATGTGACTTCTAACCTATACAATCTATCTGTCCGATATGTGATAGAAACATACATATTGTATTTGTAGTCAACTTGCTTCTTTTATAGTCACTGCAGTTGTAAGATGCATGCAGACTATATATAGCTATAACTCATTTATTTCGTTTTTATTAATTATTCACTATTTCTTTATTTTCCTTTATTCTGTATAACAGTATTAACCTGACTTATAGATTGTATGTCCCTTTCACAGTTGTAAAAATTGAGAACCACAGATAGTTTTGGTTTATGTGTATTACACATATCAAATTTATCATATCAGAAATGAAAACATATTTTTAAAGTATCTATCATAACAATTTTTATAAGTTTATTATAAAAATTTCATTGCATGGCAATATAAAGGACATAATTTCATAAAGTAATTACATTTTTAAAAATTTAATGAGAAGAATGGTATTGTTTTTTACATTTTGAAATCTCTTTAATGCCTGGTTTAAGAGGAGATAGGATCTTAATATCTGCTTTTCTATTTAATCTGTTGCAATTGGCATATAGAAATATATAAAGTATAGAAATATATAAAGAAAATACAGTCTCACACAGGAATGCAAAAGAAAAACGAGAAATTTAGTAGCTTTTTAGATAATTGTATACATTCTTTTTGATACTTCATAAAACTAAAAACATGTATGTTTTTCAAGTTAAGTTGCAGTGTGATTTTGACATCATTTCTATGAACTTTTTGCTCTGTTACTTTAAAATCCATCAATCTATCTTACCCCTGAATGGGTTGTTACCCATGCATTATTTGGGAACATCACACATTGCTCATTTTAAAAATTCAGTTCTTTATAAGTTATAAAGATCTTCCAAATGTCAACATATTTCATCAAACAATATCAAGAACTCTATTTGTCAACATCAATCTAATAAGAAGTCTTTAAATAATAGACAGCTGTCAAACTCCCGCTATTAGATACAAGTTTCCTAAAATTCTAACTTATCAGGTTCAAATTTTATCATTGGCAACAAATACCCAAAGTTGTTTTCCTTGAAGTGACAGGTTCACTTTATTTTAGAGAATATGTGTGCCAACTACTTAATTCTGAATATCCATAATTTGCATCATATTTTAGTATTGAGTAGAAATGCTTTATGAATTCCCTTTTTCTCCCACAATGAGCAAAGCCATAATATGCCTTAATGTTATTATGGAAATAATTTTGACTTTTCAGAACCCCTGAAAGTGTCAAAAGGACTTTGGTGAGGGCATAAACAAAGATTTGAAAACCATCACAATCCAGTATTCCAAGGTATGAATATATCACAATTTACTTAAAACTTGTTACTAAAAATGGGCATTAAATCTTTCTGAATCTGTTTCTATTGATTCACTTTTCTCCTCATTATATTTTTTCCTTATTCTTTGTTTGCTTGGTAAGTTTATAATTGGATGCCAGATATTGCAAATTCTATCTTTTGGGGAACTTGAGGTCCTTTTTTTTTTTTTTTTTTTTTTTTTTTACTTGAGGTCCTTTAAATGCTTTTTGGCTTCATTCTGACCTGTATTTATTTGGAAGCAGTTTATTTTTTCAAGGCTTGCTTTTAAGGCTTGTTAATGGACAGAAGAGCAGCCTTTAACTTAAAACTAATTTTGCCCTCCTACTGAGGTAATATCCTTCTGAGTACTCCCCCCATTTATTGGAATGTTTTCTACTTTGGCTCATGGGAACCTAAACTATTCCTGAATTTGTCTGAGCAATGGGTATTGTGTTGTCTTTTCTTTTAATCTATCCTTTTAAAATATTTCACCAGTCTAGATTCTCGACTAAATCACATTGCATTCTCCCTAGTGATAAATTAAATAAAAACACCATTCATAGTGAAAATTAAAAGGAGAAAAAAAGCATAAAGGTGACAAAAGGAAAGGCAAATTTATTTTTAAAAGTTAATATCTCATTACAAACATAATTAAAGATGCATGTTTTTCCTTTCAAAAGATAATCTGTCTCTTGTAACTATAATTATTGTTAACCTGCAATATAAAGTTAGACAGCAGAGGAGTCATATCCTTGTGGATACTTCATTAGTGATCATGTATTATTATATGACACACATAAACTATACTCTAGGGACTTGGTAATATAGAAACATACTAAATACAGAGAGGACATTCAATTTGGAGTTATTTTACTTATTTTTCTTTATTAGTATTACCATCTTCCATCAATCACCATAAGTGGTATTATTTTTTCAATTTATTATTAAAGGTTGACATGATATCTGGCTAGATTAAAAATAAATATTTTGGCAGCATTCTAGAATTGGCAAAATACTGACATCAGTAAAAGTCAAGTCCCTAAAATTATGTTTAAATCCATTAAAATTCATTTTTGAGTAAATATATGTAAATCATCTCTGACCTTGATTTGTCCCCAACATTTTGTTTGCAGACTAACAAAATGGTAAATGAACTTAGCCAAGTCTCCTCTCCAGAGAATCATCAACTTAAAAAAAAAATCACTATGAAATAATACTTTAAAGTGGAATTGAAAAATATATATTATCTTCAAGCATCTTTGGGTAAACTCTGAAATTGTGAACTTAATTAGTGATATAATAACACTCTATAAAAGATGCACATTGTTGAGGCTATCACCTGTTCCTAATTTCAACTTGAATTGGGTTCAGATTTTACAACATATTCCACTTCTCCTTGCAATTGCAAGCGATGCTGATTTTCTTGTTTTATTTAAAGATATACCTTTATTTCCAGTAGTATATAAGACTAAAGTAAGCTAATTAACTTTAATGGAACCCATTATCAGGAAACAGAAAAGTAAAATATCTAGATAAAACCTGTTGAAAGTTATATGCTCTATCTAATTAAAATAACAGTCAAATCCTGTAGTTTCCCTAAGCTAGAAATGCATGTGCATTGGACAAAGAAAAATGACATTTTCATACACAGTTTCAGTGTATGTGACTGCACTGATTTATTAATGTAAGCAAAAAACCAATGCAGTGAAAAAAGTCATTCCTATCAGTCTTAACAGGACAAAAACTACAAAGAATATACTGAGAAACAATTTTAAACAATATGGGATTCTTGTAGAGTTGATACTCACAGCTTTGCATGCATTTTACATGCAACAAACAAACACAATGATCAGTGATGTTATAAACAAAAGAGAGAGGAGGAAGACACAATCATGGATGAATCACTGACTTAGTAGCAGAAAAATGAAGAGAAGCAATCTGACCATATCTTTTGGTTATCTGCAAGGACCCTAAGTAGTTGATTTCACTATTAAACAGGTATGAATTGGACATCATCATGTGCAATGCACAAAATGATCTGTGGCTAGTTGCAACCAACGTTTGATTACACAAGTGTAGTTAACACACACACAGATCAACCTCACCTGCAGCACATCTTTTCTATGATGCAAAGCTTACATTTGACTTTCAACTTCCCTATTATCACACTACTGTTTATCTAAAGCTAATGGAATCATCCTCTTTCTAAAGTTTCTTATATATAAAAACCATGTTTGCATTTTCCCAGTTGTACCATCTCACCTGTAATAACAGATTTCTCCTAACCTCATCAAAAAGTCCTTTATTCAGTCTTTGGATATTTAGCGCATTTTGCATTGAGCACTGAAGACATAGAGTGATCAGAGTACATGGTTACATACTCATGAAGTTTACAATTGACTAAGACATTAAGAGAGGAGACACTTGGGGGATCCCTGGGTGGCTCAGCGGTTTAGCGCCTGCCTTTGGCCCAGGGTGCGATCCTGGAGTCCCGGGATCGAGTACCACGTCGGGCTCCCGGCATGGAGCCTGCTTCTCCCTCCTCCTGTGTTTGCCTCTCTCTCTATGTCTATCATAAATACATAAATAAATCCTAAAAAATAAAAAAAAAGGAGACACTTGTTTAACTATTTGTGTAAATGTAATGTAAAGGGATATATAGTATGATAGGATTGCATGGAATTAGGGAAAAGTTAATTCTTTAGAGTTCTCTAATAGTTTCCTGAGAACACTAACTGATGTTTTATTTAAAATGTATTTGGAGAGGGGCATCTAGGTGGCTCAGTTAAGTGCCTGCCTTTTCCTCACATCATGATCCTGGGGCCCTGAGATGGAGCCCCACGTAGAACTCCTGGCTCCTGGCTCAGAGGGGAGCCTGCTTCTCCCTCCCCCTCCTCTTCTTCCTGCTTGCGTGCTCTCTCTCTCTCTCTCTCAAATTAAATAAAATCTTCAAGAAATAAAAACTAAAATTTGGATAAAGAGTATGGGAAGAACATATTAGGATGAGAGAACCGCTTTATTATCTGATGAAATAGCAAAGAACATCCTCATAAATGATGGTGGAGCACAGTGGGAAGAACAAGTTAAAGGGAGGAAAAACTGTGTCTGAAAAGAGGACTTAGGATAGATTATGGTAAATTGAAAGAGCCCACAATTCTGATTCATTCATTTATTCACTTATTCTAAAAAATGTATTGTAAGCTCTACAATGGTACAGGACATATCTATTTTGTTTAGTAGTCAAGGACAACCATATGTGAGGAGAAAGAAGAAATGAAGGAAGAAGAATAAAAAGTGTGAAAATATTGAGCAAATTCTTATGGTACAGGTCACAGTGAGGACACCAAATTCAATGAAGACAGTTCAGTTCAGTTCTAATCTAACTCTGGGCAAAAAATGTTCCCAAATGCTCTGTGAGTGTTGCAATCAGCCAAGATAGCTCCTGAAAATCAAATAAAATGTTTCTTGTTGATGTTGCAGCTGTGGCTAGTTCCATGCTGTTCTGGAATGTTTTCCCCTCACTTTATGGATATAATTATATGAACTAAATGATTATAAACCTATATATAATAATTGCATATGTGAATTTTTATATGCATATGTCAAAAGTTTGAAGACGTTCTCACTCACAACTTTTAAGATTTGAAAAATTGAAATATCTAGGAGGTAACCTGGGAAAAGCATGGGTTTTAGGTAGTTGAGTATGTAAAATTCCAGGTTAAAAACAGGCATTCAATATGTGTAACTACTATTTTACAAAAAAAGAGACATATGTGCCCCTTATTCCATCTAATAATGTAAATAATTGGCATAAAATGTCGGGTTAAAGACTTTTTGTCACTGGGCATAGTGGCCCATTTCAAACACAAGAAAAGAATTAACATAAAGAAGTATAAAATGAAATTTAATATCTATAGGTCTCCTGTAAATTTCTGTTTTTTTTTTAAAAAAATTACAATTCATGGGAACACCTGGGTGGCTCAGCGGTTGAGCATCTGCCCTGGGCTCAGGGCATGATCCCGGGATCCTGGGATCGAGTCCCACATCAGGCTCCCTGCAAGGATCTTGCTTCTTCCTCTGCCTATGTCTCTGCCTCTCTCTCTCTGTATCTCTCGTGAACAAATAAATAAAATCTTTAAAAAAAAAAAAAACTAAAAATAAAGTTACAATTCATGATTTAGCATGTAGAAATTTTTCTATAGTATCATATGTATTAGTTTTCTTTTAACTGTCTTTATTCTAGAGAAGATATTTTACTTAGACATATAAAATACTATTTAAACTCTTCTCCAAAAATATTACTTGATTGTAAAAGTATCATCTCTTTTAAAATTATATACAGTATGTTCTATATCCTGTAATAAAAATAATCAAATTTCATGTACTGGCTTAATAAACGTCATGTTTCCCTGGGGTTTAATACATTTATTTTGTATAAATATAAAACAGATAGGTGTTTTTAGTGGTTAATATAGCTTTTAAAGAAACTAGTTCGTTTTCAACACTTTTTAAACCGCTAAAATTAATTATATGGGACTTTCATCTCTATTAATCGAATTGTGAGAGTATATTAGTCAGCATGGGTTATCATAAAAAAAAAAAATCCCATACACTGGTAGTTTAAAAACAGAAATTTATTTTCTCACAGTTCTGGAGGCGGGAAGTCTGATACCAGGGTGCCAGGATGGTCATGTTCTGTTGAAAACTCTCGCTCTGGCTTTCAGACATGCCATCACACTATGTCTTCAGATGGAAGAGAGAGTAATCTGGTGTCTCTTCCTCTTTTTATAAGAGTGCTAATCCATCATGAGGCCTCCACCCAGATGACCTCATTTGAACCTGATTGTCTCCTAAAGGCTCCACCTCCAAATACCATCTCATTGAAGGTTTCAACATACTTAATCTGAGGAAAACACAATTCAGTCTGTAACATAAAGTTTTATATTCAAAACTCCCAAATCTGGGACAAGTATAAAATATATATGTAGTAACAAAAGGGTTAACAATTTGCCTTCAAATGCCTATCATTCCAGCCATAAGCACTTAGACAAAGAAAGCAGAAGGGGAACAAAGAGTTGCTTATATGAAAATATACAGAAATTCCAAATAAATTTTAATCATTATTCCTACATTTGCATACTATTTTATAAATGTTAAAGTGCTTTCTAAGATATTGCCTTCTTATATAACTAAAGTGATACACCTGCTTTAGATCTTTTCATTTTTTCCTATTAATATTCACATTTCAAAAAGTCTGTTTCTTAGGATTATAATGTTGTTTGTGGTTACTTAAAAATCCAAAGAAATAAGTAGACAGGTCCTTTGCTCTGAATCTTTGCTCTTTCAAAGCTGACATTAATATAACCTGTCACATTAAAGGACATTTTGAGTTGATATGAAAACAGGCAAGCAATCCTCTTACTAAAGATCTCCCACACATAATGCTCTCTCACGTGCAGATGGCAAACTGACCTGAAGTTCCAGTTTCTAGCAGAGGCCTGCTCTTTATGACATATACGTCAAAATAATAATTCTTACGTAAAAATTCACCCTTTACACAAAGAATTAGTTTTCGTCTGTTTCATGGATATTTTATTTGGTATATTTCTATGGAAGCTTAATATACCCTGAGAGAGTACAAGAGTGTTTCCATCTTTTTATATCTGAATAATTTAAATATTTATAGACAGAATGAAAATTGACAAATGCAAATAATCAGCTCTAAACAATATTGTATTATAGTGATAAGTAGAATGTGTGAATTTTCTTCAGCTGCTCCTCACAAATTCTATAAGTGCATCCTTATCAACAAATACTTTATTAGTATAAATTATTTTACATCAGTGAATCTCATACCACAGTGATTCTGAGTTGCTGAATAATTTGAAACTTTAATGCTACCTCTGAAAAGAAAGGTCATTTTTTGGATATATTTTTTTTTTACCAAATTGCAATTCTGGGGGAACTAGGATATAATGCAATCCAATTAAAGAAATAAAATGATTGGAGCATATATTTAAAAGGCTCTTGTGTGGGAGTATTAATGTAAAGAGAAGAATCAGCATATTTCTTCCATTTATTTTCTAAGAAGGATTAGAGACATAAAGTAGCTGGCTCATTTGAAAGTCATTCAGATTCTTAGAAAATGCATGAATCACACAATTTAATTTACAAAGTCTGAAATGCTGTCATTCTTTCACTTTATAGTGGATAATCCTATTTCTAGATACATAAAATTGCTTAGAGTATGTTTTGATTTATAGTTGAGAATAAGTAAAAAATGTAGTGACATCAGTTTACTAACTTATTTTTCTAATTAAATTGTCTTTAATCTTTGTTGTTTTTAGAAGATAATTACATTAATAACAGGGCATAACTAGGAGCTAATCATTATTATGTTAATTGCAAAGATGAATGAAATCATGTGTCAAAAGCAACAGATTTACACTTCTTTGCACACCCAGCACATTATTTTTTAAAAAAATTCAAAAATCATCAAAGTGGTACTTTGCCTTTAGAAGATAATATTAAAAGAGATTATTTCATTATATTTTGTATAGTTAGAAAATTTAGTCAAAAACTGAGTTTCCTGATTAAAATAATTATGCAGTTGATGAAGTGACTTACGTTGCCTTACTTCCTTACTCCAGTTTCACTAGACACTCTTTGTTTTGCTTGCCTTATTCTTCAAGCATGTTTTAGAGTCCCATCCAGATCTTGAAAGTCACACAGAAAAGTGTATTTACTAAAGAAAGTAATCAAGGCTATGGAATTTTCTTGGCAATCACTGATCTGAAATATCCAGTATGTGACACAGGTTTGGACTGAAATTCCAGGAGCCCTAAGCACCGCCAAACCTAAATGTGAGTGTTCTTACGTGTTTTTCAATTTACACTTAAAAGATGTTTTACATGGAAACAAGTAGGATGGCATTGAGATAACTGCAAAAGGCATCAGGATAGATTGTGCCAACTTCTGACTCTCAGAATTCTGAGTCTGATTGGGAGATATGCTGGTCTTGTGACCCTGACCAGTGACCAACTTGCCTCTCAAGCTGTTTCCTGGCCTGTTATGGGGAAGGAAATGCCTACCTCATTAGATTGCTATGAGGATCAAATGGGAAAAGCTGTGTTTGCTTATTCTGTGCCAGCTAAAAAACACAGATGTGTAATGAGAAGATATAAGTTTTACATACTATGAATATTACTACTGTGAGATAATAAATTTATGATACACAGATAATTTCTTAGATTTTAAAGGTCAAGAAATATCTTAGATGTAAAGTTACTAGTTATTTTATGTTTCCCTGATTTAAATGACCCTGAATTAATTTCTATTACAGAATTGTGGCAAAGAGGATTTTTTGCGCAATAAATTGTTAATCTTGAATTGTTTTTCAGAAGTATAGGTAGATATCACTGAAAAGGTACAAAGGTATAGGGCTTATTAGTCTAAATGTGTCAACATCAAATGATATCTGCATGAATATAAGCCAGGCAAAAATGTATGTGTAGAGGAGAAATGAAGACATGTAATTGCAAAACAATCAGGGAACACCCTTTATTCACACTGCATCTGTGCTGTCCCTGATTACAGCATCATCCATACCATGAAACTTATAAAGCAACATACACACACACACACACACACGAATAAAAAAAAAAACACAGATCAGGGAAAAGCAAAAACAAACAAAAGTCATTGTACTTGAAAATTCACTACTCTCATGTGTGAAATACTTAAAATATTGATCTTCTGAATCCCACATTTTAAGATAATATCCCTCTACTATGTGCCAGAGGCTGAGCAAGGCTTTTGCATGCATTACATCATTTAATTTTCACATATACATGAACTGAGACTTTAGATATGCTAAGCAACTTTGGACAAAAATAAGAAGAGGCCAAGTTTCATCCATAAGTGCCTACCAAAAAACAAGTTTCTTCCATCACTGGGGTGTATGGACTTTAATTAGCCGGCACACTGTCTTGTTTTTAGCTGTCAATGCTAACAAAAATTTTAACTGTTATTATTGCACAAAATTAATATAATTTCATACAAAGTATTCATGTGCCTACTGAACATTAAAGCTTACAACTTAAAGTCAGTAGTAACTGTCAAGTGTTCCATTATTATTTCTTTCAGTAACTGGAAGGCTTTAAAATAAACCAGCTTGGAAGTGTCTATGTGGTTAGAAAAAAAAACTGAAAAAGAAAATTAGTCAGAAAAAATATATTATTTGAACAAAGCCAAATTCTTTTGGTCTAAATTCCCAAATAATATAAAGAAAATTAGTAAGAAACATATATTATTTGAACAAAGCTAAATTCTTCCAGTCTAAATAATCCAAATAGGATTAAAAGTGAATACTTCACAATAAAGAAATGTGTCAAAAAAAAAGAAATGTGTCAAATTAACATATTGTAGACTTTAAAATTTATACAATGTTAAAGGTCAAATATATTTCAATAAAAATCTTTTGAAAAAAATTAATAATAAGCAAAAAAAAGTAAGTGAATTCTTAATCCCCTTGTCTCCCTTCTCAATTAAGGCACTGGTTTACAAATGCATTTTCTTCATGAACTATTGAAATTTTTATAGGAAATCCTATGTTTCAACCCTCAATTTCATGAGGAAATGTAAAATTGTTTGGAAGTTTAAGGAATAAAAATAATAACACAGAAATTCCAGATTTCCCAGAAATGAAAGGGAAGGGGAGGTAAAGATTGTTGTGGCCCAAGTCAGGTCCCAGGAAAATCACAGGTCACATAACTCAGAATAAAGCAGGAAGGGTGATTCACAGCTTAATTTTCTATCACTGTTTTTCTAAAAGAATATATGTTTTACCATACCAAAATCCTGTTTGGTTAATTAAGTGGCTGGATCCTATTGGCTTACAACTTCACCAATTTCTTGGACTCCTCATAGTTGAATGGAAGAAATGAAACATCCTTAGAGTATAAGGAAGTTGAAGGACTTCTGGCACTTTAAAACCATGAGTATATGGCTTATTGGGCTATTGTCTCATCTTCCCCGGACATAACCTTTTCACTAGAATTCCTAAATGAAGTCTGTGAGGTCAACACCTGTATTTTTTTTTTTTTTAATTCTGGCTTTGTTTACCTCCACTACTAAGTTCAAACCACCATTTGCTGGATATTGCCTCTTCCACTTGCTCTTCTTCTTCTTTCTATGTAATCAGCATATCAGAATTTTATATCATACCATTGTTATTACATCCAATATTCGTTTACTTAGGAAAAGGGAAAGCAGTTACTACATTTCTCCTTTGTGAGCTACATGCAACATTTTCCTTGAACAAAACTGTCTCTAGTACAGAAATATTTTTCTTTCCAATGCCAGGAAAAATACAGCCTATTTCATTAGCCCTTATTATCTTTTTAATATTGTATGTAATGGTCTTCCAGCATTATTTCTTCTTTAGATATTAATTAAGTGGTGGTATCAGAATACTTGAAAAATAGTTTCTTATTTCTATACACAGTCCACTGCTATCTCATCCTCAAAAAAGAAGACAGTACTTCAGGGTTCCTTTTAAGGGAAGTGGGACATGGCAGGGAAGAAAGCAGAAAGTAGCTATTTGTCTCTAGATTTATATTTCCAACAGTTTGTATCTATTAGGGGGAGTAAACTGGTTATATCTGAACCAAAAACCTCAGGGACAGAGGAATTGTCTTAGAGAAAAAAATCATGATGAATAGAAACAACAGTAAGTAATAGGAAGAGAGAATTAGATGGGATTTGTAGGGTGTTGCAACATGCTTCCCTGGTTGGATGCCTAGAGACACATCAGAGATGTGGAGTCTGAGAAGAAAGGAGTCTCTACCTGCTGGATTAGAGACCCAGTGAGACAATAATATTGCAGGAGAACGAATGGTTGAATGAATGCCTGCACTTGCAGTATGGGGTCATTGACAGCTTACATGTTGCCCTTACAAGGGGAACAGATCTTTTCCCTACCTCAACACACTCATCGCCTTGGATCTACATATGCTTCTAGGATTTAGTTACAACTCCAGGGAAAAGAGGTAATACAGCACAAAAATGACTAAGATTATATTCTTCTTTCTTGGTGGAATAGAGATTCAAAACATAAATTGAGTTTAGCTACAATTATAATTGTGTTTGTAATGCCTCTCCCTCCCTTTCTCTCTCTCTGTGATAAACTATGAACCTCTTGAAAGCACAAGCTGCATCTTAATCATTTTAAGCTCCATTGTTTGATTCATCAACAAATGGTTGACAAAAAACATAATGAATACAGATTATAAGTTAGGAGATAGAAATATTATCTAAGCTTTAAATCCTAAAGTTAGCCAATAGATGAGTTCACTGATCAGATTTCCATTACGTGGTGTTTCATGGACTATGTTATCTGGAAATATTTTAACAGGTTTTATTTGTCATTTACCTCCCTCCTATAAGCCATTCTAGAAAAGCTATTAATTTGAACGCATAGTCACCATTTCATCACTTGGTTTCCAATAGTGTAATGAAAGAAAGTACTGGGTATATCCTAAGTCTCCTTCCTGACAATGCTTTAGAGGAAATGCTGATGAGACTTAGAAAAGACTAAAAATATTTGCGTGAATAAAGGAGACTGAAAAAATGTATAAAAATATATCTATTATAAATTAAATATATTTTTAGAATTATGGTTTTACTACTAGGCATTGATAAAAAAGTATTTTAATTTTTTATAATTTAACCATAAGTCTCTAAAATCTCAAGGAGAATAAAAGTTTTAGCAATACTTGATGGCTTCTAAAATTCAGAGGGTAATTATTAAAACATGTTTTAAACTTAAAATAGCTATTGGACTTCATATTTTAAGCAGTGTTATAAATTATAATCTGATATGATTTTTTTTTTTTTTTTTGCTCTAAACTATCATCCTATGAGTGATGGAAACTTTGACCAGAACAATCTCAAATAGCCTGAGATTGTCTTACAAGATATTTAATTCCCACAGTGGCTCACTGTAGCTTCAGTGCTACAGTGTGAGCACTGTTGCCCCTGGAAGAAGTGGGGCTTTGCTGTGACCCTCTGGGACACTTTATTTTAACTTGTTCTCTTGTCAGAAGTATTCGGCCTTTTTTCTCTTTAATAGTTTCATATGTCTAGGATAAATTAGCTTAATTAAAGCAAAAAGAATATAAGTGATAGCAGCTCTATTTTGCTGAAGCTCCCACCTTTTTCTTAAGGAACAACTGTTCTCATTCTACTGTCCTAACTTGACCACACTTAATTATGTTAATAATTGTTACTTAAAAAATTTAAAGGACATTTATAATAATCAAAAAGTCTTTAAAACTTTTTGTCTGGGATTGTTTACCTTAAAAAAAGATAGACTGGTACCATACGCAAGATGAATAAATTAAGTGAAATAAATTTTATTTAAAATCATGATTTACAAGAGATCTTTTGTGACAGCCACATCAGAGTGATGGCAAAAGTCAGATGCTAGGAAAAATGTAGTGAATTACTACAATTGCAATGTATTAAATACTGTTGCTCATTCACGGTTCTGTAGAGCTCTGTGAGAGCGATGAAAGACATCACAGAGGCAACCCATAGTTTCAAATGACTTTGTGGTGAAGATGTGAACATGAAACATCAGTGAACAATATGAGACAGAACATAATGAACCACTAAATTACCTGATATAGACAATATAAATATTGACTAAGAAAATTTCAACTAATTTGATGTAACTGTAGACAAGATGAGATCTGAGGCAGCTTTGGACAATGGGCAGGATTAGAACAGACAAATGAAATAAAAAGAAAAGGACATTGAGGGTGAGAACAATGAACAATCAAAAGGGGTGGTCAGGTTAAGAACATTGATTTAAGATACAATGAGATGAGGAGATCAACTTAGTGCATGGGAAAGTGCAATGAAACTATAGATTTCCTGGGATCCCTGGGTGGCGCAGCGGTTTAGCGCCTACCTTTGGCCCAGGGCGCGATCCTGGAGACCCGGGATCAAATCCCACGTCGGGCTCCCGGTGCATGGAGCCTGCTTCTCCCTCTGCCTATGTCTCTGCCTCTCTCTCTGTGTGACTATCATAAATAAATAAAAAATAAAAAAAAGAAACTATAGATTTCCAAAACCAAGCAAATAAGTATTACCTTAAAATATAATGACCAGAAAGATGTCAACTACTTCTGAATTGTTTAATGACCTGATGGTAATAATGATGATGTTAGTGAAATCGCTAATAATACCTGCCGAGTCCTGTGGTTTTACATAACCTTATTTAATTCCCACAATATTTTTTAAGGGCAGCAATGTTGCCACACAAATTTTACAAATGATGAAGTAGAAGTTGTTCTTGGTTATATAGACTCTAAGAGTCAGAATAGAGATTTCACATCAGATGTGTCCTAGCAACTACATATAAATGGTAGCTAAAGGTCTTATTAAAATATAGAAACTTTGGTTAGTATAGACATTTTAACAATATTTATTCTTCTGACCCATGAGTATGGCATGTCTTTTCATTTCTTTGTGTCATTTTGAATTTCTTTCATCAATGTTTTACACTTTCGAGAGTACAGGTCTTTCACCTCTTTGGATAAGTTTATTCCTAGATACTTTATTGTTTTTGGTGCAATTGCAGATAGGATTATTTTCTTAGTTTCATTTTCTGTTGCTTTGTCATTAATGTATAGGAATGCTATGGATTTCTATACAATTGATTTTGTATCCTACTACTTTGTTGAATTCATTTATCACTACCCAAATCAATCTACAGATTTAATGCAATCCCTATCAAAATGCCAACAGCATTTTTCACAAAACTAGAACACAGAATCCTAATGTTTGTATGAAACCACAAAAGACCCCAAACAGCCAAAGCAATCTTGAAAAATAAAAACAAAACTGGAGGTATACAATTTCAGATTTCAAGTTATATTACAAAACAATAGTAATTTAAGTGATATGATATTGGCATAAAAAAAGACACAGATCAATGGGATAGAACAGAAAATCCAGAAATAAACTTGCAATTATATGGTCAATTAATCTTTAACAAAGGAAGTATGAATATGCAATGGGAAAAAGACAACCTCTTCAACAAATGGTGTTGGAAAAACTGGACAGCCACAAGTAAAAGAATGAAACTGGAGCATTTTCTTTCTCCATAAATGCAAATAAATTCAAAATGGATTAAAGACCTAAATATGAGACCTGAAACCATAAAAATCCTTGAAAAAAAGCAATGTCTCTCTGACATTGACTGTAGCAACCTCTTACTAGATATGTTTCCTGAGGCAAGGAAGACAAAAGCAAAAATAAACTATTGGAACTTTATCAAAATAAAAATTTTGGCAAAGCAAAGGAAACAATCAAAGGTAAAAGGCAACCTACCAAATATGAGGAGATATTTGCAAATGACATATCCAATAAAGGGTTAGTATCCAAAATAAATGAAGAATTGATATAACTCAATATTCAATACCCCCCAAAACAAATAATCCAATTAAAAAATGGGCAGAAGACAGGAACAGACATTTATCCAGAGAAGACATACAGATGGCCACACATGAAAAGATGCTAACCATCACTCATCATTAGGGAAAAGACAATCAAAACTATCATCCACAGGTATCACCTCATACCTATCAGAATGGTTAAAATAAAAAACACAAGAAACAACAAGTATTGACAAGGATGTGCAGAAATAGGGACACTTGTGCATTGTTGGTGGGAATGCAAATTGGTGTAGCCATTGTGGAAAATAGAATGGAGGTTCCTCAAAAAATTTTAAATAAACCAAAAAACCAAACCAAAACAAAAAAATAAACCAAAAAACCCCACCAAAAATCCTACCCTCTGATTCAGGAATTTCACTACTGAGTATTTACCAAAAAAACACTAATTCAAAGGGATGTACGCACCCCTACATTTACTGTAGCATTATTTACAACAGCCAAACGATGGAAGTAACCCAAATGTCCACTGACAAATGAATGGGTAAAGCAGAGGTGGTATATACATATATACCACCACTCATTTTAAATATATAAAATGAAATATTATTTAGCCATAAAAAAGAATGAAATTTTTCCATTTGCAATAACGTGGATAGATCTAGAGAGTATTATGCTAAGTGAATGAAGTCAGTCAGAGAAAGACAAATACTGTATTTTCACTCATATGTGGAGTTTAAGAAACAAAACAAATGAACAAAGGGGAGAAAAGGAAGAGAGACAAATCAAGAAAGAGACTGCTAACTACAGAGAAAATTGATGGTTACCAGAGGGGAGGTGGGTGGAGGGATGGGGGATATAGGGAGTGGAAATTAAAGAGTTAATACTTATCATGATGAAAAAAAATGATAGAAAAAAATTCAGACAACCTTAAATAGGAGGTAACTTATCAGAGCACACAAGAGAAATTAGACTAAAACTAAAAAAAAAAAAAATTGTATTTGGGTAAAATAAAATATTTTAAGGATCACACATGAAAAAATAATGGCTGGGAGCACCTGGGTGGCTCAGTCAGTTAAGCGTCTGCCTTCAGCTCAGGTCATGGTCCCAGGATCGAGCCGGGCATTGGGTTTCCCTGCAGGAAAACCTCAGCAGGGATTCTCTTTCTCCCTCTCTCTCCCTCTGTGTGCTCCCTCTCTCTTTCAGATAAATATCTTTTAAAAATTTATGGCTGATAATTAATCTGGATTTCACAATCCTAAATCAGTGTTGCTCAAAACGGAGTCTATCAACTACCTGAACCTTCGTTCAGGTTGTCCATTTACAATAAAAGCACAGTGTAGATTATTGAGTGTGTTTAAACCAAATAAATTAGAATATAAAAAAATAAAAATAAATAAATAAAAAAATAAAAAAAATAAAAAAATAAAAAAGTAAAAAAAAAATAAAAAAAATAAAAATAAAAATAAAAAAAAATCAGAATATATTGGCAGTTACATGAAGAACTGTAGCACATATTAATACCCACAATGGCATACCGACTAAATATTATTTCTCATTATTCTACTTTCTATATACTATTTCTTTATTTACATATAGTATAGCCAGTATTTGGAAAAGACATAGTACTTGGAAGAGCTACCAAGACAACTGAAACAACTCTTGTTTTGGGGGTAATTCTCATGGTTTGCAGGCAGAAAGCTTACCTTTGTTGATTTCTTCATCTATTATGTCTTAGATCAGAACCAGATGTTTGATTCCAAATGCCTGAATGAATTTCTAAATCAGAAGATTTTCATGTGCTGTTTTGAGGCTTTGGAGAAAATAGATGTCTACACATAGTTTGATCACTTCTTCCAGATGACCATTAACAAGATGGCCCAAGGTGGGTGGGAGGACAATCAGAGTATATGCTGAGTAGGAGTTCAACTTATATGTCTTGCTTTGTTCCATCCTGTCCTAAGAGGGGCTATACTCTATCTTCTCTACCCTTTTGAATAAACAGTACTTAGGCTAAAACAAACAAAAAAAAATCAAAAATAAAAAAACCAAAACTATTATACTTTATAGATATTTGTAACTTAATTTTTAGACATTCATATGTATATATGCATATATATATATATATATATAATTGATTCCATTATAAGCCTATACCATCCCACTTCTTTAACTCCATCCCTAGAAATATCCATGATTCTCAGGTTTATGTAAATCTTTTCTATCATGCTTTTACATTTTAAGAAAAAATCAATGCAATTTAAAATGCATGAAATTGCTAGAAAGTTCAAACTGTTGTAATATATATAATTTTATAACTGAATTTTTAGACAGCATTATGCTATTGAGATTTTTTTCACGTGGACACATGTAAATATAGTTCATTATTTTATACTGCTTTTCAATATTCAATTTATGAAAAAATCAAAGATTATTTACCCATTCCTCTACTGAGATAGAATTAAGATTTTTTTTTTTACTTCATCTTAGAACAGTCTTATTTTGCATATTTAATAGCAATTCTCTAGGCATAAGTCTATTAATGGACTTACTGAACGGAAGGGCCTCCACATTCAACTTTATCTGGCAATAAAATTTGTCACCCAAAATATATCTGAAGTGTATGAGAATTTCTGTTCATACTCCTTCATGACAAAAATAATTGCCCAAACTGGGGGCCTGAGGGGCTCAATCAGCTAAGTGTCCAAATCTTGAATTCGGCTGGGGTCATGATCCCAGGGTCCTAGGTGCTCTGGGATCTCAGGTGCTCTGTACTCAGCAGGGAGTCTGCAGGAGATTCTTCTTCTCCCTATGCCCCTCCTCCTGCTTGTTCTCTCTCCCTCTCTCAAAATCAATAAAATCTTTAAAAAAGATCATCTAAATTGACAGCGTCTACATTGGGGAAGTTTATGACATGCTTTGATTTATTAAGAATCATATTGAAAATATAATTTATACTTCGTCTTTTGCTTTATAAGATGTGTCATGACTATTATATCAAATATAATGTAAAGTACAGTAGAAGGGAAAATCATAATTCATTGAGGAAAATTTTAAGAGCCAGACATCCTGGTAGTTATTTTGGGATGTGCTGTTTTCATTTTAAGTTCATATTAAAGCTCCAGGCCCTGGGTTACTACCTCCACTTTGCTGATGATGTCCTGAGTTCAGAGATGCTAAGAAACTCATCAAGGGATTTGTAGCTCTAAAGTAGAGGAAAATTACGTACACATTTTATGTGACTCTCTAGGCCATATCTTTTATAACAAAACAACGATCACACTTGCAACTCTTTAAAACTCATTTACATAAATTCGTTAATTTGGACCTAACTTAATTATATATAAGGATGATTCGGGTAAATTTTACTAGCTCTTGTTTGTTTGATCATTAAGTCAGAATATATTGTGAGGTATCATGCATATAAGGAATCTTAGAAAAAAAGTTTATCTCATAGAAACCTTATAGAAAAGCAGTTTCCAGGGATTCGAGGGTGGGGGAAATAAGGAGAAGGTGGTAAAAAGGTACAAACTTTCAGGTTTAAGATGAATAAAGTCTGAGGATGTAATCATTGATAATACTATGTTGTATAATTAAAATTTGTGAAGAAAGTAGAACTTAAATGTTTTCACTCAAAAAAGGAGGGGGATAAATATGTCAAGCGATAGACATGTTAATTAACTCAGTGGGAGATCTTTTTTTGCAATGTATATCAAATTATCGTGTTATATGCTTTATATACCTCACAATTTTGTTAATTATATCTCAAGGGACAAGAAATGGAATACAAGAGTTAGAAATAATTTTTCTGAAGTTACTGGTGAAAGTAAATTAGAAGTCAAATATTCTAATCACTGAATCCAATATTTCTTCAATGGAATTTACCTGAAGCTTAAAATAGACTAGTAGATTGACATTAGCTAATGAAATGGCATCAGCAATGCATATACTAAAATGTTGCTGATGAGGTTAACAGTTTTTCATTAATTCTTTAATATATAATATATGCTGTGTGGGTGGAGGTTATAATATTTAGCCTGGATACTAACTTATTTGACCCCACATTACTTTTTCTTATATGACATTATATGGTATATGTGATTATTATATATATATATATAAATATTTAAATTCAAAGAAGCATAGAAATTTTGGCAAATACTAATTTTACAATTAAAAGTACTTTTTGTACCAGAGCTCTCTACATTAGAAAAGATTTATAAATCCAGAGATTAGATGGTAAAAAATAAAAAGAATCAAATAAAGCAAAGGGAAAATTATATATGCCAGAAAAAAAAATAATTGGAAAATACTCATCTAGGGACGCCTGGGTTGAGCATCGGCCTTTGACTCAGGTGTCCTAGGATGGAGTCCCATATGGGGCTCCCAGCATGGAGTCTGCTTCTCCCTCCGCCTATGTCTCTGACTCACTGTTCCCTCATGAATAAATAAATTTAAAAAAATAAAGTCTTTTAAAAAAAGAAAACACTCATCTAAATCATTCTCATAGTTCAGATAAAATTCTGAGGCTCAAATAGGTCATGTGCTTTCTCTTTCACACAGTTCATTGAGAGGATTGAGAACTTAGTCTTCGGCATTTTAGGTAAAATTATTTTTTCTCACACACACAGGTTTTGTTTTGTTACCCATTCAGTCTTGAATGGAGACCCATTTGTTTCTAAAATAATGTAGTACAGTATCTAATACAACCATTCAGTGCTTCTTCCCCTGGTTAAATGTTTTCATGAAGTAATTCTGAGTGACACACTACTACCACTCATCAGATCACTCCACCAAATCTTCCAGGAATTTTAAAAATTCAGGAACATAAAGAGAAAAGCTTTAAGTAAAGGGATTTTATACACAAATGTTTATATACACAAATGCTGAGCTTTAAATGGATACACAACATAAAGTCAATAAAACCTTGTAATTTATGCTTTATTTATGCTTTATATTTACACTTTATACTTCACTTATACTTTGCTTTGCTTTACTTATACTTTATAATTTACATCGTTACTTTGTTCTGCACCTACTGTGTTTCTAGTATTATATCTCATTTAATGATTGGTCTTTTCATGACCACCCTGCAAGGAAGGCAGTAAAATCCCAATTTTACAGATAAACATAGGGAGCAACATAAAAATTAAGCATTATACCCAATTGATGTAGAACGATTAAGAAGGTGAGTCAGGATTCAAAGCCAAACCTGTCTGTATTTTCTGGTGAAGTATACTGACTCAGCCTTCAAACACCATTTACCTCATGCTCAATAATTGACATATTTTTCTTTATCATGAATGAAAATGGTTTGCTCTCATTTCCAAACATAGCATCCTGGCATTTTCCACAACTCCATTGTGTGTGTGTGTGAATCTTGGAGCAGTTCAGAAATTTCAACCTCTCCTACAGTTGAAAAATCATCTCTCTCTCTCCATTCCCTCTTGGCTCCAAGTCCTTGATCATGCAAAATTGTGATTCCATTGTTTCTTACGCTTGAGAGAATCACCCTGGCTTGGGTTGTGGACTATTTATCCTGTTTCCTGTCTGATACTCACAAACGCAGAGCAGAGAGACCTAGGACAGCCAGGGAACAAAAGTGGGGCTTAGCTGCTTTTCATACTCCCTGGTTAGGCAAACAATCTGGCCCCCTTGTATTCTAATACTCCTTCGTTTACTACAATCAACATATTTTAGTGCAATAATTTCAAATACTCACATCTATTTTTTCCTCTTTTTTATGAAACAGTTTTTAATACCTTCCAAAAGTTGAGGACGGATTCCAAGAGCATTCGCAGATAACTGTTAGTCACTTTTTTCAATTTTCTTGTTGCAGTTTAAAGAAAAGCTTTAAGTTTCTAAAGTTTTAAAAGTTTCTAAAGTTTTTAAACAGCTTAAAACCTGTTTTAAGTTCCTACTCTAAAAGTTGAGACATTTTATTTAGGAGAAAAGTTTGATGTGCAGTTTCTAAGTTTGCACTTCATGTGTTTTTGCCATGCAGCATGCTTTGAGATTTTTTTCTTTTGATGCTCTTGAAATTCAATAAATTTAATAGGTGACCCTAACTGTAAATCCTTGTGACATTTTAAAAATAATGCCTAGTTTAAAATACATTTAATTTCACTGATGTCTTTTACTATTTAGAAGATATATGTAGGGAGTAAAGAGAAATCTAACTTATAAGTTTGATGAAAATTTATCTCTTGTCCGTAAATTATTTTTCCACACTATATTACATGTATAAATTAAGATACTGCTGATCAAGAATTTTCATTGGGAGTGTAGCTATCTATTTCTGAGAATATCTTTCTTTTTTCTAACCTTTGGTTTGAAAATCACTAAACATTTTTACTCCACAGTCACCACAGCCTAAAACTCCATGATTACTTTGCAGGTGTGAGGGAAGCAATTGGAGGAAGTGCTATTTTGACCAAACTTCATCCTCATTTAATTTTGACAAGTTTGAAGGCATGTTTCATCTCTACTGATTTAAAGCTCTTGGATTTGATTTGTATTTTCAGGCAGAGCTTTGGAGAGTTTTGTTTTTTCAAACTCTGAAGAAATATCGAACCCATCAGACTTTGAAAATCAACAGTAGACATAATAAAATTCCTCAATGCCTCCCCATAGTCTTTCAAGACAAAATCACAACTTTCTAGTATGGCAAGAAAGCTCTCCCTTTATGACTCAGGGCTCAGAAACGTTCAGTTGACCTCATCCTTGAACAAAGCCATTGTCCCGGGCATACATGATGACTACAATCCTAAGCACTCAAGGCTCTCTCTAACGGGTTGACCCATGCAGCTCTCCTACTCAGTACATTCTTTCTCTGACTGCTTCTCTCCTATTAACACCTCCAAATTGCTGCAGAAATTAATTAACATCAGTGAAGCCCCTGTATGTCTGAATGTTGTAGCAAGAAGGAACCCAAAGGTCACATAAAAATCAAGCTATGGAAGCAAATGGATCCTTTTCTGAACATTAAAATGGAAGTAACTTATTTCCAGAAATTGATGTGATCTCTGGGCACTGTCTCATCTACAGCTCACACTGACTAGAGCTGTTTTCACTTTGAGTCTTCAATTGATGTTTATGTGGCATAATTGGTACTTAATGCACATGAGCCTGAGAACTTCAGAGACTTCTACATTAAGAGCACTGGAAAGAAACCTTAAATAAAAAGTAAAAATTAAGCTTAAAATGGTAATGTACCGGTGTTATGCAGGTCAGAATAAAGATCTTATTTGGGTTAGCCTTTCTGCTCCCGTTCTAATGTGTAGAGAAAAAATTCCTTGGTGGAGTTTGTTTTGTTTTGTTTTGTTTTGTTGGAGGGGTCAGTGGAGGAAGAAGGAAAATCAATTAGACTGCACTAGCTAACACTTTCATGATGGAGTCCAGCTAAGAAAGGACGGAGTTCAGGAAAGGGTGGTAGTCTCGAAAATGGACAAAGTAAGAACAGATTCACACTATGAAATTGGCACACTTTATTGATGAATTGATTTTAGGACTTTGAGGTAGGGAGGATAGGTAGAGGAAATGAAGACAACTTCCACATTTCAGGTGAGTAAAGGCAGTGCTATTTCCTGAGATGTAGATGACTGAGGCAAAAATTAGGAATTAGAGAAGAGATTGTAAAAACATAGAATGAGTTCAACCACTGGGAACAATGAATATTTCAAAAAGCATATGGAAATATAGTTCATAAAACAAATCACCTTCCTGTAGTGCTTTATGACAGCAATGCAGATATCAGAAATATTGTCCTTGTGGAAATTCACATCATAGGAAACCAAGAATTCATTTTATTCAAAAGAGTGCCAACTCTGCCCCCCGCCATTATTACACCAGTAAACTATTTCACTAATAAAATATTTGGTAAACTAAGTTTTAACATAATTTTAGCACTTCATATATGAATATCCATATGACTCTGGGAAAAAATAGAACCAATTTGGATCTAGTAATTATAAAACATAGCTCCAGAAAATATCTATTAGCAAAATCCATTATGCCTCTAAGGGTTTTGGCAAATTGCTCCCAATAGTGCTTTTAGTAATGCTTTTATGTCTTCCCAAAGCCACATGTTAGACACAGGGTAGCAGTCACTAGTAAAATTAAGTTGAGGAATTGTTGAAAATCCACAGCAGCTCATAAAAGGGCATCTTCATATCAAAGTAACATGTGGTATTTGGCATCTTAAAATTAAGTGGAGTGAAAATTATGTACAGACCTGTCTACATATTACTTTTATTCAACAAAGCAAAAGATTATTTTAATGCTCTGAAAACAAGAGCATGTAGAAACATCATAATCAGTCCTACAGTCTTTACTAGAGAGATGAAACAGTACTGAACAGAAATGAGTCTATGAAATAAAGCACAGCTATATTTTCTTATAGCTCATAAAGTACATAAATAACAAATTTTTCATTAATGATGAACTTTGAAAGTCATCCCAATATCCTCAGAGTAATTTCTGATAACCTGCTCACCGAACCCATTTTTTGCTTCCTGAACCCTCTCATTGCCTTACTTTTGAATCAAATATCACAGCACTGCTGTTTATATTGCCAAACTTTAAAAAAATCATATATAAATAATATGTTAGTCTTATTCTATGTATATATATATATATTTTTTTTTTTTTAGAAAAAAACGTTTTTAAGATTTTGTTCATTTATTCATGAGAGACACAGAGACACAGAGAAAGAGGCAGAGACACAGGCAGAGGGAGAAGCAGGCTCCATGCAGGGAGCCTGACATGGGACTCTGTCCGGGGTCTCCAGGGTCAGGCCCTGGACTGAAGGCGGCGCTAAACCGCTGAGCCACCCGGGCTGCCCTTATTCTACATGTATTTATAAAAATGCAATATATGCTGAATAATTCCAGTGTTCTTCCTCTTCAAAGAGAACCACTTCTTATAATCATCAATGAAACACTAGTTGTTTGGAGGTTTTTTTTGGCTTACTAGTTTTATTTTCTCCAGATCAGTCACTCCAATTTACCAGAACTTGTTACACTCAATGTGGACAGGAATTCTCCATTTATTAGAAATAAAGTCATCTTTTCTGGGACTCAGTTCACTCATGGAATTCAAATCCTTTTTGTTAAAAAAAAAAGGAAAAGAAAAAAGAGGAATTTTTTATAGCTTTTACCAAAAGGGTCTGAATTTTATGAATTAACTGAATCCCAGGAAACTCCTCTTCTTTTTCTAGATAGAATCATTATAAATGTTCAATATATATATTTGCTCTATGCATGAATGAATGAACAAATAAATGAAAAGCAAACTTTCCTCCTTTTGCTCATCCCCTAACTATGGCTATGCTCAACGTATCATCTGTGATCCTGTCAACATGAGTCAGTTTGTATCATCCTCTGGCTCAAAACTTTCCAATAGCTCCCACCTTGCCATGAGTAAATTCCCATCATTATTCTGACCTATAAAGCATAAAGAGGTTAAATCCTCATTTCTCCTCTGACTTCACCTCCTCTGTCCTACCTTCGTTCACTTTAATTTAGCCCTCAGCCTCTGGCAACCCACTATGCTCATCCCAGACAAGGGCCTTTGTACTGTGATTACTGTACTCTTTACACAAATGTTGCTCAGTTGTCAAATGCAAGCTATTCGCTTAAATGTAAACTTCCCAATGAAACATTCCCTGACCACACTATTTAAAAAGCATATATCCTCCATCACTCTCTTTGTTCTGTTTTATTTTTCTCCATAGTATTTATCACCATCTAACACTTCACAAACTTGCTTATTTCTTTTCACCGATCTCCTGTTTTTATAGATTATAATTTATATACACTCCAAGAGGGTGGAGTTTTTGTCTTCTATAGCCCTCATGCCTAAAACAGTAATACATAGTAGGTGTGCAACAAATTCTTTTGTATGAGTGAATGAATCTAACCAACTATCCTGACAGCTTTGAATATTCACATAGTTCTTTCTGTATATGAACCAATAACTATATATAGTTATTTTGACTTAAGCAATAATTTAAAAAAAACACATTATTATTCAGGCAGTTCTTTTGGGGCACTTCATTTTCAGCCAAATAAACCAGCAAAGTGAATCATGACTAGAAGAGTCAGTAGTCAAATATATCCCACATCCTTTAATGAACTTTATTAAAGGTTTGTGCATAGACTCTAAAATTATTCAGTCTTCAGTTGAGGAAAACTTTCATTATCTTCAAACTAGTAAATAGTTATCATAAAGCTATCCACAACTTCTGCACTGGGATTGTCTATATATAATAATATCTGTCTCATTTCAACTCACATCACAATACTTATCTACATTCCATTCTTCTGAGATGCTAAAAGGGAAATCCACATGAAATTGTGGTTGCTCTTTACTACAATTGCAAATGATGTTTTGATTGTCATTGACTTCTATACGGAATGGCAAAATGGTGGTATTGGACACATAATAATCTGTCGGCATGGCATGACTGAGAAGAAATAAATAAGGATATCTTGAACCAAGAGCCTCTTTTCTATGTTTTAATATCTCACTTGTAGTGAGCCATCTTTCCAATTAGTGCTAAGTATGGCCCACAGGTGACCCAGTGATGAAATGTCTCTACATTCTTTTCAAAGCTTGTCAGTGAAATGAATTAACAAAAGGATGAGTGACATTTATAAATTAGTTTGGTTAAGTTCCAAGCATACCAAATTAAATAAGCTTTGCCAAGCTTGATTTATAGAGAGGACTGTTTGGTCTTTATGATAGCCAAAAGGAGAATCTTTAATTGCAAAATATATTTTATACAATTTCTATGGAAGACAAGATTTCTTTTATTTTCCAAACCTTCCGTTTTTCTTGAAATTATTAGTTAAACCAGACTTAAAGTTTCTTTATATGTCTACCTGACTCAGAGTCAGCAAAAATCAACAAATGTGCCAAAGGAATTTTGCGGCTTCAGTCAGGAGAAAATTATTGAATCTTTGATTCTTTACCATTATGCTATCATAATAAAAAAAAATGTTGTTTGAGGGCACCTGGGTGGCTCAATCATATAACAGTCTGGGTTGCCTCAGGACATGATCCCAGGGTTCTGGGACAAACCCCCATGTTGGGCTCCCTACTCAGTAGGGAGCCTGCTTCTCCCTTTCCTTCCTATTTGTCTCTCTCTCACTATCTCTGTCTCATAAATAAATAAATAAATAAATAAATAAATAAATAAACAAATAAATAAAATCTTTTTAAAAAAGTGGTATCTTGATTTATTCAAAGAATATTTATTATGCACCATTAGCTAGACATTGTTCCATATTTCCTGCTATTCAGGAGTTTATTCTTTAAATGCCCAAATCACCAAAATAATACATATAACTGAAAAGTCCATACTGCATGAACAGACTGTCTGGAAAATTCAGAAGATGCTATAATTCTCAAGGGCCAGGAGAAGAAAGAGGGTCTTTCTGAAAAGATGGTCATGGCAATCAGTTCTGCCAGGGAGTAAACAAAGGCAATCAGTTCTGCCAGGGAGTAACAGTTTGACTCAAATTCATTAAGGACAAAGTCCTGATAGCACCCCCTACCCTCTCTAAAGGCAGCGTGTTGTCTTTTGTCGTTTGCCTGATATGGTATAGGAAATCAAATGGAATATTTCAAGAGCATCTAGGGTAAGAAGATGCTGGGAAAAGACCAAATGGCATTGTAGGAGGACATAATTGTGTGTGTGTGTGTGTGTGTGTGTGTGTGTGTGTGTGTGTGTGTGCGCACCTGTGGGTATTTTTGTGTGTCAGTAAGCCCTAGGGTATGAACATCCAGGTATGTCAGCGACCACAGGACCGTGAGAGTGTAACCATTCCACCACCAACAGAATATTGCTGTGATCCTGGTCAGCAGGTCCAGGCACTGTGCCCACTTGATCCTACAGATAATCAAGAATCCATGCCTACAGGTTAGTCATTGTTGCCCAGCTGCAATGTGACGAGTATCATCCAGTAATCTATACTGTGCACAGCAGTGCTAAGTGGCACATGTGGGGTAATATGAAACTACTAAGGAGGTAGACAATATTGGATACAAGGGATATGGCTGGCTAAACAGTTTTCCAACAATAAGAAATGACAGTTTCAGACTGACATGGCTCATTCACCACTTGCCCCAAACAAAGCAACCATGCCACCAACCCAAGTACTACTCCTATAAGCTGATCAGTATGTCTAGAAAAGCCATCCTCACTGAACATCTCCCAGTCTGCTGTTTCACCAAAAGTATCTCTTGATCTCATCTCACTAACTCTAACCTGCATGCTTATTTTAGAAATAAATACATGGGTGTTCATCTTCAGGAAGCCTCAAATCCAGTCCTCTTGCATGATCACAAGATAAACAAAGATAAAGTTATATGTCCGTGTGACTGGAAAAAGGGTGAGTTAATAATGTTTCCTGAAATTCTGTACATAGTGCCTCTTATTTATTTTTTAATCAAGAGGAAAAGAAATATATTTTGACTAGAGGAGTATGAGAGGAGATGTATGTTTTATTAAAATAAATTGTTCATAATCACTGAAGACCTCTACAATTTAGAGCTACACATTTCTATGACAAATGCAGTATACGGACATATTGCTAAATTATTGAGCAATATACAGGAAGACGTATTTATGTTTTATATACCTGGCGTGTGATTCAAGAGACACTAGAACAGCAAGAATGGCAAATGGCTTCATCTTGAATTATGACACTTCTCCTTTGATAGTGCTACTTTGAATGCTGAGCTAAGAAGGATTCTGATGTAATTAATGTCTTGAACCAGCTGACAAGGGTGACAAGATCTATGAGCAATGACAGTGGAAAAGGTTGAGGAGGCACATGTGTCAAATATTTGCTCTCCTGGTGCTAAATAGTATAAAATAAAGTCTAAACAAGAATCATAAACTATACCCCAAAACAACATCTTAATCTTCCCCTTAAAATCTGCTCAGTCTTATTTAGTTAAGTTCATGATAACTCCATCTACCCAGTTGTTCAAGCAAAACCTTTGGTATTATCCTTGTATTCTCTAGTTCTTTCATAACACAAATCCAATTCATTAGAAAATTCTATCGGCTCTATCTTTAAGACATATCCAGAATCCAACTGCTATTCATCACTCCTACCAGAACCACCTCATTCTAGGTCACTATCATCTCTTGTCTAGGTTACCAAGAGCCATTCCTAGCTATTTCTGTTTCTACTCTTGCTTTCTAGAGTCTATAATTCTCAGCACAATAACTGTATTAGTTTACTATTGTAGCTGAAACAAATTACCACAGAACTAGTGGCTTAAAACAACTATTTATTATCTTATAGTTTCCATGGTCCAAAGTCCAGGAACAGTGTGGCTCAGCTGGTGGGTTCTCTGTTTCAGCCAAAATCAAGGTGTCAGCAGGGTTGTGCTCTTTTCTGGAGGTTTTAGGGAAAACCATGCTTCCACAATTGTTTGGGTTGACAACAGGATTCAGTTCTATGACATATAAATCTGAGATTCCTATTTCCTTTCTGGTTTTTGGTTGGGTGTGGTTCTCAGCTTCCAGAAGCTGCCCATATGCCTTGGTTTATGGCTTTTTCTTCACCTTTGAAGCTACGAATAGTGACTGGCATCTCTCCTATACTTTCAATCTCTCCTCTGCCTTCCTCTCTCTTCTGCTACATCCCTTTGACTAACACCAGATGGAGAAATTTCTCTGTTTTAAGGTCTTAAGTGATTATATTGGACAAGTCCAGATAATCTGTGATGATCTTACTATCTTAAGGCCTATAATCTTAATTACATTTGCAAAGTCCCTTCACATTAGTACCTAGATAAGTACTAACTGAATAACGAGGGGAAAGGAACTTTGGAGAACAGGTTTAGAATTCTATTTACCATAGCAATTAAAGGAGCCTGTGAAAACATAAAGTAGATTATTCTTCTCCTCTGCTCTATACTGTATAGTAGGTTCTTATCCCGTGCAAAGTAATAGTTAAATTTCTTAGAATGGCCTACAAAAACCTACCCAATCCTTTATTCCATTATCTATGACATTTTTTTAAAGATTTATTTATTTATTTTAGAGTGAGAGAATGTGGGAGAGGAAGAGGGAGGGTGAAAGAGAGAAAGGGAGAGAGGAGGGGGGGAGAATCTCAAGCAGACTCTGCACTGAGCACAGAGCCTGATGTGGGCTCAATCCCATGACCCTGAGATCATGATCTGAGCCAAAATCAAGAGTTGGCTGCTAACCAACTGAGCCACCCAGGCACCCCTATGACTCCTATGACTTCATTTCTTATTATCCCCAGTATTCATCTTTTCCTCTAAGAAGACATTTATTGAGTATCTTAGCCTTTTTGAAGAACTTTAATAGTCACATTAAGTATGCATACCTTTTATCTAAAGTACACTAATTTTTAAAAGTTTGTATAAACCAGTGTTTCTCTATCTCAGACTATTTACATTTTAAACCAGATAATTCTTTATTGCAGAGAGCTGTTCTGTATGTTACAGAATGTTTAGTACATCCCTGGCTTCTACTCACTAGATCTCATTAGCACACTCTAGTTGTGACAACCAAAATGTCTATAAAATGGGCAACGTCTTTAGAGTGGCAAATCCCACTGGTTCTAATTTCAGAACTTTTTAAACAGTTTATATAAATATGTTATATTGAAATGGCAAAGCAGAAATGCTTGAAGTTTCTGTATTAATGAACAATCTTCATTCAATCAGAAACATGAATCAAACATAAGTTAAAAATGAAAACAAAGTATAAAAATGAAATGGGTGGGCTATAGCAATTACTAACATAGAAAATATAACTGGGCTGGTAAACAATACATGATCATCATAATCAGTCCTTTGTATAATAGATTAGCAAAATCTGTCTTTACATAAATGCCTGATATTAATATCCAATCTCCTGGTTTTAGGAAATCCATTTTCAATAAACTAAGGCTGCATGTTTAAGAAGTCTCTACTGAATATTTAAAATACATCATAAATAGATTTTAAAATAGATTTTAAATAAGAGCTTAATGCATGTCCTCTGGCATTCAGTGTAAGGTTAGTTACTACAGAACTCTAGGGTATTACAAGATTTGGGAAAATAAAACTCTAGTAAATGAATCTAAGTTATCCTCAAATGTTTTGGTGGAAAAATTATGTATGATGTAATGTTCACAAGCTATTTTTGATTTCTGGACAGGAACAAAAGTATCAGTTCAGAAAAGAGCAAAGTCAAGGGCATATTCTAGTAGCAGCAGCAGAAAAAGAGAAATCAAACCTTCAGATACAACTACCCACGATAATTGAAAAAGTTATCTCCAAGGTCATCAAAGAATGTATGTATCTTTAAATTAAAACACCATTAAAAGCACAAAGAAATGCTTCATTTTCGCCAGACAGTAAGCATATGAGTGAAGTTCAGAAATAAAAATTAAAAATCAATTACACAATTATCAATTATTAATATTTGTGAACAAAACAACTATGCCTAGAATATTATTAGAACTGGTATTTCTAATATTTAGCATTCTTTTAAAAATTTATTTATTTATTTATTTGAGAGAGAGAGAGAGAGAGCATGAAAGAGCATAAGTAGAGGGAGGGACAAACGGAGAAGTAACTTCTCTGCTGAGCAGGGAGCCTGATATGGGGCTCAGTCCTAGGATTGAGGTTTCAGAACCTGAGCTGAAGGCAGACACTCAACCGAGCCACCCATGAACCCAATATTTAACATTATTTCTAAAATGATTTAGTCTATATAGTCCATGTTTTCAGTTAGACAAAAAAAGATACCATTTTAATTGTTATTGTTTTATATTTAGAGATGTCTAGCATCCATAATTTTAGAGAGACCTTCTTTTGTCAATACCCAATCTGCCATTCAACCAACATTTCCTGAGAGTCTTCTCTATGCCAGGCGCTGTTCTTTTGCGTTAGTGAACAAGAGAGATCTGGCTCCTCAGGTCATGGATCTTGTGTTCCAGCAGAGGAAGAAGGCAAATAAACAAATTAGGAAATAATGAGTAATAAAACACTAGGCAGTGATAGCAATAAGGATGAAAGGATAGAAAGAGCTTGAGACACTGTTAGATCAAGTTGTTGGGCAGGACTCCCAGACAGAGTGATTCCCAGGCTTAAAGGACAAAAATATTTCTCACATTCTGGGAAAAAGAAATAACCTTCAGGCTGTGTAAAATTAAGCACTCCTTAGCAGCAAGCTGAAGTGCAAGGCATGGTGTTTCTCCCTAGAATCATGGAAAGGAACAAAGTAAAAATAAACCAGAAGAGGCCACAGGTTCTGCTTATTAGCATGTCAGCAGTTGCCATAATCTTACATACATCCTAGAAATATGACACTTTTATGACCTTGGTGATTCTTCAGGCAGAAACGAGTCCTGTGATTTCTAAATTAAAAGTGCAAAGTTCCAATCAAATGGACAAGTTCAAGTTTCTGTGGAAAGGAATTCAAAATTCCAAAATAGAAAAAAATTGGTAATCAAATACCCAACAAAAGTTCAGAAGACTCTAAGATCAAAAAGAAAGATGTGGTTGAAGTCAAAGAAATAACTGAAATGTTTATATGTCCTGGAGTCAAGGGGAGAGGTGTTAAGGAAATGCCCAAATCCAGAAGTTCATGATTGTCTTGCAATTTTGAAGAACATACTGATTTCTTTTTTTTTTTTAATTTTTTTTTTAATTTTTTATTTATTTATGATAGGCACACAGTGAGAGAGAGAGAGAGGCAGAGACACAGGCAGAGGGAGAAGCAGGCTCCATGCACCGGAAGCCTGACGTGGGATTCGATCCCGGGTCTCCAGGATCGCGCCCTGGGCCAAAGGCAGGCGCCAAACCGCTGCGCCACCCAGGGATCCCAAGAACATACTGATTTCAAATATGCTGTCTGATTTTCTTCAGAGGCAAACTAGTATCTGCCAGAACATGAATACTGAACTTGAGCTTGAAAACTTTTTCTATAAAAATGAATCTAATATTCACGCGTGGGAACCCACCTTTTATTTTGTAGAAAGATACCACAATCAGCTCTTATTCTTGAAAACCACAGGACTCTAAACATACCCATTCTCTATCTTTTTTAAAGATTTTATTTTATTTTATTTTTTAAGATTTTATTTTAAAGTAATCTCTATGCCCAATATAGGCTTTCAATTCTCAACCTCAAGATCAAGAGTCACATGCTCTACCAACAAAGCCACCCACGCACCCCTGCCCACTCTTTCTATCCTGATTTGGGAATATGAGTGAGTCCCATGGTAGGGGCTAGAAAAAGCTGAAACTAAGAATGAGGTAGGCGTAAAGGTCATGGGATAAGGTAAAGAAGATGACTTTCTGTTGTTATCTTCAAAGATACCTTAAAAAATCTCTCCAAATTAAAGATCTCCAGTTCTTTGCCCCATTATAATTTATTTATGGCATATACCACTTACCTTCTCCAAATTTCACTCCTAGGCATTTATTAACCCCCAGTAATTTCTTTATCAAATTAATTATCAACATTAAGTTTTTACCATTGTCAATTATTAAATGTGTATTTTTATTTTTTAAAATTTATTTTTAAATGTGTATTTTTAAAATCAGTAATATAATCAGGCTATTTTCCATGTTTCCTACTTTCCATTAAAATTCTTAAGCATTTCTGTGGACTCTGATGGACCTGCATAAATATGATCAAAGGAAAAATTAGATTAAAAAACACAATCTGTTGGTTTAAAATAAAAACCCAAAAGTAGAATGAATAAAATATTGGCATTTAGTTACTCCAAATACATTGCCAAATCATTTGTAAATGCCCGTGAATACTTGTAATACACATTGTTTTTTAAAGTTACTCATTGAGAAGTTTTTTCTATTTTCAGTAATAGAGGACTGCCACATGGTTCAAAAGCAAACAAGACCTATAACAAAGCATAAGGGTTTGTCCTTATTGTGAATATATGTATTTAAAAGTGGTGATAGTGATCTCTAGGGTGATATATGAATAATTTCCACTTGGTAGATGTGTTAAATTTGTCAAGATGTCAGAAGATCATTGAGGAAAGAAGGAAATAATAACTTGTTATGTTAATAAAAACTTAACTGGCACAGTGATTCTTAAAATAGAACATTTTTCCTCCTCACTGTTAAGATGAGAATTCAGGCATAACTAAGTATTTGCAATCAAACGCCATACCTGTATATTGAAAAAAGTTAGTATTGACATTTTAAGTATAAAATGACAGAGTGATTTGTTTTGTTACCAGGGATTTGATAAATTGCAGTTTAGCATGAGTAATTCCTATAAGCATATATAAATGAAGTGTGGATAAAAATATTGTTTAGGGAATTTTGTATTTGTGTCTATTAATTGCCTGAGTTTTCAAGGATGACTGATGCATTATAATTCAAACTTCAAATGCCCTTCAAATTAACAGCCTGTACGTGAATTTAAATCCTTACAAAGAAATAGCACTGGAAGCTCTACTTTCTATTTTGAGGGTATCTAGAAATATAAATCAGTCTTTTTATTTTTAAGCTTAAACTGTCTACTGACCATCAAGCTTTATATGCATCTGGAATATTTTTTCTAAAAAAAAAAACAAAAACCACAACAGTTTGTTTAATGGGTATACTTTCAAGGTTAAAGAGAAAAAAGGAAGTTAAAAGTCCTATTCCAAACTTTCAAAAATTCACTTTATCAAAATCAAACAGTAGTAAAATGAATGAATAAGTGTTTCCTGCTCTCTTCTTAGTACCAGCACATTTTAGAATGCATGGCAAGGAGATCTTCTCAGTGATTCGACTCAATCTTGATTATTTAAATGAATAATCAACTCAAAACCCACCTAGTTTTTACCTTGGAACAATCCTTTTTCCAAGTCTCCTAATATTTCCTGGCTCACTGAATGAGGAGTGGTGATTTTAAAGATATTTTTGATAGCTTTTTTTTTTTTTTTACCTGTTTTTGTGATTTCATTTCCATTTCCAGACAAAATAGGGGAGTGCTAAAAATAACAAACGTGACTAATTCTCAATTACCTGCAATAAAGAGAAGGCAAATGGAGACCCGGCATGATGGAATAAATTACATCCACTGATAGCTTAAAAATCCAATTTTAACCATTACTTTCAACCTCCCTCTTATTAACAAATAAAATTGGATTTCTCTAAATTCCATTTCCTCTTCCTTCATCTGAAAAATCCCCTGATGGAGTTGCTGGCATGAAGATAAATGTCCCAAAGATTTGTAAATGGAGACAAAAAAGTAGCAAAAAATATGGGTCATTTATATATTTAATATCTCACTCCAAATAAAGAAAATTAGAAAAAAATAACTTAATTTTCTTAAACATTATTTCAAAGTACTTAACCCACTCACTTCAAAGTCAAATTTTAAATGGGCACTAGGATTGGAAAAACATAGAGGATACTAATATTCCTCTGAACTTTAAAAACACAGGCTTTTGTATATACTTAATAATACAGAACTGTATCTTCATAAATGGCTGCAAAATAATTTTTAAAATTCACAAATAGGAACACAGTCATTTAAAATATGAATCTCCTATTTCATTAAACTCATTCAGTCAAATTCACTGTAATTCATTAAATTCATTATAATTCATTAAATTTCATTAAATTCATTGAAATATGAATCTCACAACAAAATACTGTGAGAAAATGTGGATTTTGCACAGAATGTTGATCTAGAAATCATGAATTTTGAGGCACGATTAACCTTCTAATTACCTTGCACCAATCATTTGATTTGGCCATAGATTCCTCATTTGTGTAATGAAGAAGAAAATGAGGATGTTGAGAAGCACATGATCTCCAAATTCTATTCTAGATTTGATTTCTTAATCTAACAAGGAAATATAAGCTGTAAGCAAAAAATCTTAGAAGAAAACATAATTTTTATTAGTTGACAATCTGTGCCTGACATCTGTGTTATACTTAAACATTTTCTTTTATCCTTTAAAATTGAGTGCTTACTGGATAGATGGAGAGATAGTGTATACATATGTAATAAAGCAAACATATGAAAATAATAATTATTAGATTTATGTGGCATATATATTTATATGAGTGTTCACTGTACATTTTTTTCAACTTTTCTGCCTGAAACTTTTCATAATAAAATTTCGGAAATAAAAATCAGAATTCTCTGAGAAATTCTCTACAAGTAAATTTAAGGTAATATTAGAGGAGAATTAAATACTACATTAATTGATCTTCTCTGAGCATATCAAGTGTTTTGAGTATGTGAACTACTAGAACCTTTAATATGGGAACAAAGGCAAAAGAAAAAAAAAAAAGATTAAATCTCCTTATTGCCTACAGCCCTGTGACAAGTCCTTGAAACAGGTAGAGTGACCTTCCTCTGCAAGCTCAACTGTCTTGATGTTGACACTTTGCTGAGGGCAAAAGGCAATTTTAGCCTGACCCCAGGGTCCTGTGAGTCTACTTTAACATATAAAAATTCTTTTGGGAACTTCTTTTGTCTCGACTTGCTAAGATACATGTTAGCAATCATCCTCTAGGCATATGGCCCAATGATATACATGTAAAGGGTTTCATGACTCAGAGTTTACTAAACAGTAATAAATGACCTTTTCCTAATGATTGCTAGTCCCCTTAAGGTTCTGGAAACCCTGTTTCCAAAATATCCTGGAGGCTTGTGCTGTCCCTAACCCCCTCCCAACTTGACAGTATATAATCAATCACCTGTCACAACTCCAGTGCAGCTCTTTCTGCCCACTGGTCCTATGCTTTAATAAAACCACCATTTTGCCCCAAAGACTTCTCAAGAATTTTTTCTTGGCTCTTGGCTCCAAATTCTAACATTTCTTACATTACCTTCACACATTGCTGGTAGGAATATAAAATGGAACAACCACTTCAGGAAACAGTTTGGCATTATCTTAAAAATTTAAACATTTAACATTACATTTACATTTAACTACTGTGTAACTCAACTATTCCTATCCCAGGTATTCACCCTAGGAAATAAAAGAAAACATATTTGACACAAGGATAGCAGCTCTACACATAAGAGCCAAACACCAGAGAAAACACAAATATCTATTAACATGTGATGGGTAAACAGTTTACTGAAAGGAATATTCATCAGCAATAAAAAGGAATGAGGTATTTATACATGTAGCAATACAAATGAACTTCAAAATCATTATGCTGAGGGAAAAAGGCTAGGCAAATGTACATATTCTATGTCTGCAGAAAATTCAAACTAATCTACAGAGACAGAAAGCATATCAGTGGTTGCCATTGGGCAGGGTGAGGAGAAGAAAGGATGGATTACAAAAAGGCACAAAGAAGCTTTGGAGGATGATAGAAACATTTATTACCGAGGATGCATATGTTGAGAATTGCCAAGTTTTGCACTCTAAATATGTGTACTTCAATGGACTTCCACTAGACCAAAATTATAAAAAATGGCATAGGTTGGGCTTTTCCATACCATTAGAAGCATTATACAGTAATGTGAAGGACTTTATAATAAAAAAATGATATGCACAGGGCTTTCCTTGTGTAGAATGTCTATCTAATGGGCATCATTTCCAAATAACCTTCATGGGCATGGGTCTTATTAGGTATGCCAGTTTTGGGCTTTTGTGGTTGTGCAATTTGAGTCCTCACAGAGGATTCCATCCATTCCAGGCTTGTTTAATGCCCTGCTGTTTCCATCTCAAAATTCTTCATAATTTTTATTTTTATTTATTTTTAAAGATTTACTTATTTATTATTTGGTGTGAGGGGGGAGGGCAGAGGGAGAGAAAGAGAGGGAATCTCAAGCAGACTTCCAGCTGTCATAGGGCCTGATATGGTACTCAATCCGAAGATGCCAAGATCATAACCTGAGTGGAAATCAAGAGTGCAATGCTTAACCAACTGAGCCACCCAGATGCCCCTCTTCATAATTTTTAAACAAGAGGCTTCTCATTGTCATTTGCCATTGCACTTGGCCAATTATGTAGCCAGTTCAGTCCCAGATCATGGAATCTTCATGGAGGCAACTAAAAGAACGAAGCCACTTGCTAATAAAGAGTACATCTGTACTCAAGGCATCTGTATCCATGTTTTAGAAATTCTACAAGGGACAAGATACGGGAAATTAGATGGCACAGTGTGGATTTTTTTTTTTGTATCATTGGCAGAATAGAGTGTTGACCCAAAGTACATGCTAAACATAGACTTTCCTGATGAAACCAGGAAAGAAGAACTATTTGAGTTCTCAAAAGTTAATGAGAAATTTTTAGTCGGTCAGATTTCTTTTACTTTTTTTCTTTCTGTATCAGGATATAAATTATACCTCATTCCCTGATATGTGCTCAGTAGTTATAGGCCATCTCTAAGAGTTATTTGAGCGTGATGACGTACATGTTATTTGCTATGGGGCTCTGCAGAGACAAACATGTTAAACCATCTTCCACAGATGTTTATTACACCACAATTGCAGAGACAGCCATGCACTGTACTAAATTTCCAAATATAAAGCAGAAACAGAGAACGATTGTAAGCGTACTGATGTTATTCAATCTCCTCCCTCCTTTTTTTTTTTTTTTTTTTTTTTTTAACCAACAGACGTGATGAACATCAACAAAGTGATCCCTGCACTGTCAACAAGTGGAGCTAATTAATAATGTATCCCTAAGTAACTTGCTGGGATTTCTTTGTGAAACAAAAGCTTACCTTCTCTGTTTCCTCTCCCACTTTAAAAGCTTCAGGCTTTTGCATATCACTGAGTAGAGGCCAAGAAAAAGCCCTTGCCTTAGCTACAGAAACTGAGAAGAAAAATAACAAGTCCTGGGTCACTTGCTTGATGTCTTATAGCTAGATGCAGCTGCCTTTTACAGCCTGTTTATTAAAAAAAAAGTTATGAGACTTTGCTGAGCTATGAAACGTCTTGTTCACCACAGAAAAAATAGACAAAAATTCAGGACCTGAAAGCAAAAAGTAGGTGAGGAGGTGTTTGCATTAGTAACTATGAATTGGGCTTGCAGGATGGGTAGATGTATAATAATGGTTATCATACTGCATATTTCAGCTCATAGGCAAATTGTTCATATCATTGAAGAGACTACTGTAAACACATTATTAGAGGTTCGAATCAGAAATCAGAGGATGGAGGATGCGATATGTCAACAAGAACAGTAAATTATTGTAAAAGAGTCATGTCAAGTGGCCTGAGCATTTCACCAAAATGAGTTTTATGCCTTAAATACTGACAATATGTTCCATCCATGGTACAAGGATGACCCTGAGCTGATTATTGGTTGGTTGACTGCCTGAGGAGTATCTCATCTCAAAATTTGCATTAGCACACAGCTCAAGAAATTTGACTCTGTCCTGGATTATCCTAGATCCAGAGTCTAAGGCAAACCAACAAAATTACTAGACTAACTCAGGGATTCCAGGTTCCAAGCCAGGATTCCTCAGCCTTATTCAGTCATGACCTTCAGGCTCAGATGATCACCAAATATCTCATATCATGATTTCAATTGCTGTAGTCACTTTTAAAACCCATTTCAGTGAATGCTCTATAAATTTAAAATAATATAGATTAACTGAAATCCTTAACTCAAGTTAAATGTGGCCACACTGCTGAAGTGGACATTATTCATATTTTCATCTTTGTCACTGAGTTTTGGCAGTCACTCTTTTCAAACTTTACTTTTATCACATTGAGTTTTATCCCACAATCTTGAAGTGCATACACTATCTCTCTCCCCCAACTCCAACAAAAAAAAAGCAAAGGAGGAAAAGATGTAGAATTAAATTTGCCTTCCTAAAAGGCAGGAACTGTTCATCCTACCTAGGTATAAGGCTATAATAGAAGTCTGCTTAGCTATCTTTCTGGTAAGATCACAGAGAGGGAAAAAAATTTCAGAATGCCAGAATAATAAAGTCCTTAGAAGAAAGCTATTCTAAGTCCTGCTTCTACTCTAAAGGCAAAGATTTTCATTTTCACAATAATACTATTTTGTGGAATAGGAGTGCAAGTGAGAAAAATACATACTTAAAAAAGCAAGCACATAATAACATAATTTTACATTTATTTGGAAAAGGGCAATATCCTAATAAAATCTCTATTTTTTTATACTGACCCCACCTTGGTGTTGTCTATACCAGTTTCTCAGCCTTGGCACTGTTGTTATTTTGAGCCAGATAATTATTTGTCTTGTACATTCCAGAGCATTTAGCAGCATCCCTGGTCTCTACTTACTATATGCCAGCAGCAGCAATCCATAATCCATGACTCATGACAATTAGAAATGTCCCCAGACATTGCCAAGTGGCTCCTTGGGGGAGCAAAATCACTCCTGGTTGAGAGAACCACTGCCTAAATGATACTGCCTAGAATAACAAATGTCATAGTCTCCTCACACAGGCTCTGTATATAGTGTTTTCTCTTCCTGGCTTGATCTTCTTCAGACACACACACACACACACACACACACACACACACCTCTTTCAGATTTTTAAAAATGACTTTTTAAGGGAAATGTTAAAATTTAAAAGCTATATTTCCTTATTTGAATTCAACCAATATTTACTATATGCAGAGCAGTGTGCTATTCATTAAATAAGTTATAAAAGTGAATAAGGAAAATTCTCTTCCAAAAAGGGTTTGCAATCTATTAAAGAGGGATTCAAATTACTGGAACACATTGCAAAGTAAATTAGCACCATAAGAGGGGAAAGATGGTGAGGAAATTAAAAGAAGATATGACACTTAGGCTATTGCTCAAACAATCTCCTCAGGGCTCCTTGTAGAGTACTGTGCCCCAGCCCTGCCCTGCTTCTTGAGGACATATTTAAAAACTTCTGAATATAAATCTATCTCCCCAAACCACCTTCTCATTTTTAGGAGTGTTAAGAGACATAGAAGCACCACAGATTTCCCTCAAGTGACAATAAATTTTTGAGTACCTAGGTGGCTCAGTCGGTCACATGTCCGCCTTCTTTTGGCTCAGATCATGATCCCAGGGTCCTAGGATGGAGCTACACAGGGCTCCCTTCTCAGCGGGAAGTCTGCTTCTTCCTTTGCCGACTGCTTCCCCTGTTTGTGCGCTCTCTCTCTCTCTCTGTCAAATAAATAAAGAAAAGCTTTACAAAAATTTTAAAATGTGACATTAAATTTCAAGGCACTTAATCAGAGGTGTGTGGTTATTCATCACTATTCAATGTTAATACTCTTACCTCACGTTCCCTGCAGATGACTATTTGCTCTTCACAGAACTTTGGTAATTAACTGAGAGAATTACTAACTTCATTCTGTGGGAAAGAACTAAAGACCCAGAAAAACTCAGACTTTTTTTTTAAGACTGCTGTGAGAATTAACTTACATTCTCCTTTAAAAACCTAATATTGTCAGCTTAAAGGTGGATTAAAAGTTATATTCTTAAAAAAAAAGTTATATTCTAATGGGTTTTTTATTGAAAGATGTATTTTTTTAAGATTTTTTAAAATTTTTATTTATTTATGATAGTCACACAGAGAGAGAGAGAGAGGCAGAGACATAGGCAGAGGGAGAAGCAGGCTCCCTGCAGGGAGCCCAATGTGGGACTCCATCATATATTATATTCTATTACATTATATTACATTATATTACATTATATTATTATCATATTATTATCATATTATTATATTATATTATATTATATTATATTATATTATATTATATTATATTACATTACATTATATTAAGGACCCCGGGATCATGGCCTGAGCCACAGGCAGATGCTCAACCACTGAACCACCCAGGTACCTCTAAATATTTTATTTATTTATTTGGGAGAGAGAATGAGAGAAAGCACAAGCAGGGGGGAGGAGCAGAGGGAGAGGGAGAAGCAGACTCCCCACTGAGCAGGGAGCCCAGTTTTGGACTGTATGAGTTAATTTAATGGTGGGGCAAGTATAGTGGAGAAATGCAATAGCTCCCAACCTGTTGACCTTATACCAAGTCACAGAGCAGCAGTATGTAGAATATTTTGATAGGAAAATCATCAGAAAAGACGACAACCTCATCCATGTAATAATCATGGATAATGAGATCAGGGGCAGTGGGTTAACTGCAGGCTTCTTTGGTATTTTGATAGCGTTCAAGAAGGTATTTAAAAAAACTTTTCTAAATTTTGAAATAATTTTGGCTTATGGAAAAGTTGCAAAAATAGTACAGAGTTCTCACATCACACAGTCTGCCTTAATGTTAACATTTAATATAATTTTGAATAATTGTGTGAATTAATATTGATAGAATACCATTAAACTACAGACATTATTTGCATTTCTTTTGTTTTCTCTCTATTGTTTTTTTGTCTGGACCAGGATCCTACCTTGCTTCTAGTTGTCATGCCTTCTTAATGTCCTCAAACTTGTCACAGCTCCTTAGTCTTGGTCTTTCATGACCATAACATGATTGAAAAACATTAATCAGTTATTTTCTCCCTTAAAAATATCCCTTAATTTTGGTTTCTCTTATGTTTTCTCATGATTATATTAAGGACACTCTTTTTTGGCAAGAATACCACAAAAATAAAGTAATTACTTTCTCAGAACATCATATTTGAAAAAATAAGTAAATGACAATACATCTCATTACTTATGATCAATATTGTATCTGCCCAGATTTGTCTGCTATAAAATTAGTAGAACCTTCAGAAGAAACACTGCCCTATGAACACATTAGTTTTAGCCAGTGAACCCATTTTGAACTTCTGACTCTCAGAACCATAAAAAAATTTTTTTGCATTGTTTTAGACTACTGAGTTTGTGGTAATTTGTTATATCATCAATAGGAAACTGATACAGTACCCTATTATTCGTTAAAATAAAGATATCCAGTTTGTTAGATATCAGAAGAAAAGGTATTTGTATTAATCAGAGTTTATGTCCTTTGAAAAATAATTTGACCTAACACTCTGGAAAACGAAGAAGCTCTAATTCCATAGACCACAGTAGGCTGGAAACTACAGACTTTGGATCTGAAAATGTCAGCATTTACATTTGCTTTTAATTCTATGATTAGCCTGCTCCAGAATCAACAGAGCCATAGTACCTCCTCAAAGACATAAAAATCAGGAAAAACTTTTCAACTCAGTTGGGTAAATTAATGAAGTAGAGAGTACATGAAGTGAAACCCAGATTTCATTGTAATGAAGAAATTTTAGAAAACCATTCAAGGTTATCTAACTAAATTCTTTGGCTTGAATTTAACTGAATAACATCTTCCACATATAATTTATTTTTTCTGCAACCAAATATATGTGTTTGCATGCATGCATGTGCCTACATACGTATATATTCATAGGTGATTAAATACGGAGTTAATGAGGTTTTTTAAAAAATTTTATTTATTTATTTATTTGAGAGAGGGAGTAGGAGGGGTAGGAACAGAGGGAGAGGGACAGATTCTGCCCTGAGTGGGGCTCAATCCCACAACTCTGAGATCATGACCTAAGCCAAAATCAAGAATTGGAGGATTAATTTACTAAGCCACCCAGGCACCCCTGGAGATAATGTTTTAATTTCATTAAAACAATAGGTATTGGGGATCCCTGGGTGGCTCAGTGGTTTAGCACCTGCCTTTGGCCATGGTGTGATCCTGGAGTCCCTGGATTGAGTCCTGCATCAGGCTCCTGGCATAGAGCCTGCTTCTGCCTCTCTCTCTCTCTCTCTCTTTCTCTATCATGAATAAATAAATAAAATCTTAAAAAATAAAAAAAACAATAAGTATTACATAAGTATTTTCTGTTGATGGGAAACATGATGTCGATAACAATGAGAAAAATATTCACATTATTCTTATTTTTTTCCCCTTGGACCACTGTAGCCATTCTTTAATATCAATTTGATCTTCTCTGGGTTCATTTTTCAAAATATCGACTTTTTTTAACTTCAGCTTTATCGAGATATAATTGACATATAATCTTGTGTAGGTTTAACATGTACAATGTGATAATTTGATACATATATATATTGCAAAATGATTATCACAATAAAGTTAGTTAACACATTCATCACTTCACAGAGTTATCCTGTGTGTGTGTGGTGAGAACATTTAAGGTCTACTCTCTTAGCAACTTTCAAGTATACAACACAGTATTATTAACTATAGTTACTTGAAAATCAAGCGCTTATTCATCTTATAACATAAAAATGAAAATTTGAATAATTTTATCAACATCTCCCTATTTCCCCCATACCCCAGACCCTGGCAATCACCAACCTACTCTCTATTTCTATAAGCTTGGCTTTTAAGATTCCACATATAAGTGATACCAGGTAGTTTTTATCTTTCTGTGTCTGACTTATTTTACTTAGCAACTGACTATGTTATCCATGTTATCACAAATAGCAGGATTTCCTAAATTTTTGTAGCTAAGAAATACTCTATCATAAATGCATGCATATTATACCTATATATATACACACACACACACACACACACACACATACATATGTATATATACATATCACATATGTTTTTATCCATTCATCCTCCAACAGACATTTAGGTTGTTTCCAAGTCTTGGTTATTATGAATAATGCTGCAGTGAACATGGGAATGAAGATATCTCATCAAATTTCATTTCCTTCTGGGATATATACCCAGAACTGGGATTGTTGAATCATAAGGTAGTCCCATTTTTAATTTCTTGAGAAACCTTCACACTGTTTTCTATAGTTGCTAAACTAATTTATACATCCGCCAACAGTGCATGAGAATTCCTTTTTCTCTACCACACTATTCTTAAACATTTCATAAATTTTTCCCTTTTCTTGGATATTAATTGAAAAAGTCATATACTTCTGTGGTTACAGGAGTACTGTTTTCACTTTGGATATATCCTTTATAATCTTACTTTTGCTGTTCTTCTTGACTGGGGCATAAAATTAAAGCTTGAATTTATTCTCTTGACTATTTCTGATAAAAAATAAATCATTACTCTTTTAAGTTTACAATTTTTAATTGTTGCTATTAGGTATCTAGATTTTGAAAGTACTCCCAAGCAGTTACCTCATTTTGGTAAAATAAATTTAATTTCAGTAATACTGCTTAAATTTAGAAAATTCTAAAGGATGTCTTTTGGTATTGAATGAAATATAGTTTCTTTACATTGACTTAATTCATTTCAATTTATTTCCTTAAAAAAAAAATCTGCAGTGCAAAACAGAAGCTAAAATAAGACCAGATGATAAAGGTGATGATTCAGATAAATCTTTTAAATCCTACTTCATTTAGAACATTATCAAATCAAGAAACACTCTTATTTTTTCCTTAGTTCCTAAAATACAATTGGGAAAACAAGAATTTCTTATCAATTTTGGAGAACTCAAATGAATATCCTTATTTTCTAAAAATATATTTTGCTTCTCAGAACATAATGCAAGAAAGATTTTGTTTGCAACCTTTATATTATCATATATAAAAATGATCATAAAAATTTATATTAATTTCTGTTATCAGTCATGGAATAAAACATTTTTGAGTGATAAACATTACCAATATGTAAAAATAAACAATAAGATACGGAGAAGATAGCTGGAAGTGTTATTAAGCTTTTGGCTAGACTTTGCTTAGGGCAACACAGGCCAAGAATGGTAATAATAAACTGTACTAAGGCAGCCCAACATGTCAGGCTGAAGCCTGATGAATGAGATGGAAACACAAGGCACCACTGAGCATGCTTTGCTTACACTGATTTAAGTGTAAGAGATGAAACTTAGAAAAGTAAAGCTTTCCCTTAGGCAGGGAAAGAGATGCATGAGTGCTTCTCCAGGGGATGGGCAGCTGCCAGTCTAGAAAACAAGCTAACTAGTGTACCAGTCACAGCCAAGAAAGCCAGGAAGCTTTGCCAGGCAGGCAAGGATGATTAATATTCAACCATTTATTCACCCACCGGGACACATTCACACTTCAGATAGCAAAAGTTGAACACAAAAAGCAATTTTTTTTCCCTTTGCAGTCTTTTGTGATGGCTTGATTGTTAACTAGCTTGCTTAGTGATCATGGTGATCAAATTACTCATATTGTCATCACTTTATTTATCCCTCTCATATTCTGGAAATATACCATTGAATTGTTGGTGATTTGTTTCCTGTTAAATATTCTATATTCTACGCTGAAATTTTTAGAACCTTGTAGTGCCTTCACATGCTTCTTGGTCTAAATTACCTTAGAAAATTAACAGGAAGCACAGCTCTCTTAGAAGCTCAGGGACACTTTATATTTACCAACATCAATGAGAAAACTGGTACCCAAAAACATAGCTACAAATTCAGGAGGTTAAGCAAAGGTGATAGGGGACCTTCACTTATTTGTTATGCTACCCTTCCTGTGTCTTATTTGCTTAACATTGCTCTATTGTTATTAGAACCCCTACAGTTAGGTAGAAATAAATCATAATTAACATTAAATACTTAACCTTTTGGGGAAGAAGATGCCTAGGTGAGTCTGGCACAGATTAAGCCTTCCATGAGAGTCTAATTAGAGTATTACTTATTCTCTAGCTACGACTTGCAATTATTCAACATAATCTTTGATCATCAGCTTATTTCAACATCTAAAAATACTAAGGTACAGTTAGGAGAGGTCTTTTTGAGATTAGCTCCTATACTTCCCTGAAACAATTAGGGAAGTAAAATAAGGAAAAACCAAGATTGTCTTCCTTGGATGATTTAGAACATAAAATGCCTACCTCTATTTCTGTAGCACAATTCTTTTACTGAAGTTCATGATATGATAAGATTCACAAGACTTAGGAAATTATATCCAGACTACTTTTATGAATAACTGTGTACTTAAAACTTCTGTGTCCTTTGTAACATCTGGGAAATGTTGCAAGAATTTTTAGAATTCTTTGAATCCACTAGTCTATAAAATGCACAGAATGTAATAAGATCCAATAAAAATATACCAGTAGCAGTCAGAAAGGGTAGTTACAACTTTATGCCTTAAATCATAAAATATAGTTACCAAAACAAGGAACGGAAGGTTCTGGGTTTGCATAGCGCTCAATTCCTTCCACTGCTCCCATCCCTGCCAAAACAGACTGAAAAAAATAAGTGAAAAACATACTCATTAATATCTTCCAACTTTCTGAATTTGGAGGAAAAATGGTTAATAATGAGAAAGGTCAAGGGGCAAGATTTCATGCTTAGAAGCTCTGACATACCACTTTGTGAACTATAGCAGAGATAAGAGGAGTAACTAGGGCTTCCTATTCTCCAGGACATTGTACTATCAGAGAAAGAAATGAGGAAGGTTATAAAGGGACCAATGATTAATACTTTTCTTTTTCTTTTTTTTAAAGATTTTATGTATTTATTCATGAGTGACACAGAAAGAGAGGCAGAGACACAGCCAGAGGGAAAAGCAGGCTCCTCACAGGGGGCCTGATGTGGAACTCGATCCCTGGACCGAGATCACGCCCTGAGCCAAAGGCAGATAGTCAACTGCTGAGCCACCCGGGCGTCCTACACCTTTCTATTTCTTAATCAGATTCTGAATCTGTCAAAAAATAAGGCAAAAGAATCAGTCTATGGAAACAAAAAGTTATCCCTGCTAGTGATAAAATGGCATAGGAGGATGTAGCAAGAGTTGCAAGGTAGTGAGCAGGCTTCCTAATTCTAGGATATTGATTTAGATTCACTAGCCCATGCAATAACAACCAGAGTTGAAAATCTGAAGACTTCCCCCTGTGAAGTCTCACCCTTGTAAAAGTTAACAGGATCTAAGAGCAGACCAGTGCTCATGCTTCTTATAAGTACCTTGGTTCCCAAAAGGAAAGAGTGACTTGTCTACATGCATGTCTATTTCTGTGGCCCAAATACCAAGCAAAACTCCTTCCAGCTCATTTCCAAAAGTAGTGGATAAAGGTGGTCTACTTAGAGGAAATGTTCTCTTGGTAAAAGCTAGAGAATTGAGGACTAAGCTCCCTTCCAACTAAGATTATTCTCCTGTCTGCACAGAGTGGGTTCTGCTAACAGAAAAGTAATTGAGTCTTAGAAGAAAGATCAAAGTCTCAGATAAACCCAGCCTCATCCCAGCTCTCTTTATAGACCCCAGAAATGCCAGGTCTCAAGAAAAGGAACAGAAAAAAGTGGTGAGTGGAGTAAGGAAAGGCAGATTGGTCCCAAATAATGTAAGTATCAAAGGAACATCTCCCACATTTCATTAGAACAAATAAAATGTTTGCATAAATATGCCTGTATCAGAGAGATAATTGAAAAGTAACTTTTGCAAACATACTATAAACACACGTGAATGAAAGAATGAACCAAGAATGAAAGAAAAACAACAAATGCAGAAGAGAGACAACGAACTCTGCACAGGAAAAAGTATCATCTAAGAAATAAAAGCAGCAATACGTAAGTGGAGAAACACCAAAAAATTGACATAATATAAAAAGAGCTCAAAATTGTATAATTAAAAACTCCAAATTAGATGAAAACATATGGACACATATGAAAACATCCAGGACTTAAGGAAACAAATACAGAAATAAATAGTTTCATTACAAATATATTGCCTAAGTTAAAAAGAAAGTGATGAGTAGAATAGATATGGATAAATAAGAAAAGATTTAACAGAACCATAATGTGTAGGAAAAAAAAAGTCAAGAATAAATAAATGACCAATGAGAGGTGAAAATTAAAGCAGGCAAAAAATGATTCAACATAAAGATAATATCTTTCAAATAATGATTATAAGGAAAATGGATCTGAAATATAGGAAGAAGAAATGACTAGACAGATTAAGAATATACAATATCTCCCCAGAATCCTGATAAAAACAAGTATGTAAATTATAGCTAACTATTGAACTATAAAGATAAAAAAGGTGGAAGCAATTCAAGATGGCAGCAGAGACCCTGGAGTCACTTCCTTCTACGGATACATCAAATTTACAGCTACATTCAGGGCAATTCTCTCTGAAAAAGACCTATAAAGTAGATGAACAGCTCCTCCACAACAAAAAATAAAAAGGCCACATCAAGATGGGTAGGAGAGGCAGAGACATGGTCTTGCCAAAAACTCTACCCACCAGTGCCACACCTATAAATGGGAGGGATCTCACAAATGTAGAGCATATTCCTGAGGAGTGAAGGGTTCAAGCACCATATCAGGTACTTCAAATCATGAGAAATACAAAGAAAGATGAGCCCTCAAAATGTCTGGGTTTGAAAACCCATGGAACTTATATCCAGGGGACACCAAGAGCTATGAAAAACTGATACTGCATTCTTAAGGGGCTTGAGCACAGACTTACTTATCCTAGGACCTAGCACAAAAGTAGCAAGTTGCAAAGTACCTCAACCACATGTGAAGGAGATTACTGGCTAACCTTAAAACATCTTCTGGAGGAGTAGGAGTCTGTTGAAACTCTCTCCAGGGATGGAGGCACTGGTAGGCACCATTTCTTACAGGCTCCCTCTACCTTCATAGCACTGCATGCCCCAAGCTAGGGCTTCCTGGGGCCCCACCCTACTAAGCCTGGCAGGTGGGAGAACCCAGGCCATGTGTTCCCCCATGGCCCTTCCCTGTTAAATCCAGTGGGCAGGCAAACCCTGGCCTGGCATTCTCCTGTGGTCCCACCAAGGCTGGTGGGTCCATTTAGTCCACAGAATGGATACCCATTGAATGCCCAGTTCTAATGGCCAGAGAAACTTTTATTTCTGGGCCCTGTGGGACTGAAACAATTTGAGACACAGTTCTTAGCAGGCTATAATCCCTAAGGCACTGCACAGAAAGCAGACTGAAACATTCCTCTGTCTTCCTGTGACCATTCCTTAAAGACTAGGAGAGATAGCTGTTTCACCTAATGCATAAAAATAAACAGAGAAAGCCAAGTAAAATAAGGAAACAGAAGAATATGTTCCAAATGAAAGAACCAGATAAAACTACAGGGAAAAAACCTTAGTGAAATGGAGATAAATAATTGACCTGATAAAGAGTTCCAAGTAATGGTCATAAAAATACTCACTCATCTCAGGAGAAGAATAGATGAACCCAGGGAGTGCTTCAACAAACAGATAAAAAATATAGGTAAGTACCAAGTCACAAAACTGAAGAAAACAATAACTGAAATAAAAAATACGCTAGAAGGGTTCAACAGGAAACTAGATGAAGCAAAGGAAAGGATCAATGACCTGGAAGATAGGTTAGTGGAATTCACTCAAACAGAACAACAAAAAGTAAAACGAATTTTTTAAAAAATAATTAAAAAAAATTTTTAAGAATAGTTTAAGGGATCTCTAGGACAATGTCAAGTGGAACAACATTTGGATTATAGGGGTCCCAAAAGGAGAAGAGGGAGAGAAAGAAACAGAAAATTTATTTGAAGAAATAATGGTTGAAAACTTGCTTAACCTGGGGAAGAAGGAAAAAGACATCCTGATCCAGGAAGTCCGGAGAGTTCCAAAAAGATGAACCCAAAGAGATGTACATTAAGATACATTATAATTAAAAGGTCAAAAGTTGAACATAAAGAGAGAGTCTTAAAAGCAGCAAGAGAAAAACAACTTATTATATACAAGGAAACCACCATAAAAATATAAGCAGATTTTTAAGCAGAAGTTTGCTATTTAGAAGACAATCACATTATATATTCAAAGCGTTGAAAGCAACAAACTTCCAACTAAGAATACTCTACCCAGCAAGGTTTCATTCAGAATTGAAGGAGAGATAGAGTTTTCCAGAGAAGTAAAAATTAAAGTTAACCACCACTAAATCACCCTTATGATAAATGTTGAAGGGACTTTCTTGAAAAGAGACGGCACTAACTGGCAACATAAAAACATATGAAAGTAAAAATCTTACTGGTAAAAGTAAATATATAGTTAGGATAGTGGACTAATGATCACTTGTAAGCTAACATAAAGGTTAAAAGACAGAAGTAGTAAAAACAACTATAACTACAACAATTTATTAATGAACATAAAAAATAAAGAGATATAAAATATGACATCAAAAACAAAAAATAAGAGAGGGGGAATATCATGCTTCTGGAATTTCAAACTATATTACAAAGCTATAGTAATCAAAATAGCACGATATTGGTATAAAAACAGCCACATAGATCAATGGAACAAAAAAGAGCTCAGAAATCAACCCATGCATATACGACCAACTAATTTACAACAAAGGAGGCAAGAATATACAACAGGGAGAGGACAGCCTCTTCAACAAATAGTGTTGGAAAACTGGACAGCCATATGCAAAAGAATGAAGTTGGACTAACATCTTATACAGTACACAAAAATTAACCCAAATGGATTAAAGACTTGAATATAAGACCAGAAACTATAAAACTGCTAGAAGAAAACATAGGCTATAAGCTCCTTCATATCAGTTTTGGCAATAATTTTTGGATTTGATTCTTTTTTTTTTTTTTTAGATTTTATTTATTTATTTGAGAGAGAGAGCGGGAGAACGCAAGTGGGATGGGGAGGGCAGAGGGAGAAGGAGATGCAGACTCCTCATTGAACAGGAAGCTCAATGTGGGGCTTAATTCCAGGACCTTGAAATCATGACCTGAGCTGAAGATAGATGCTAAACTGACTGAGCCACCCAGAAGCCCTTAAATTTGATTATAAAAGTGGGGCAAGAAAAGCAAAAATAAACACATGGGACTCAATCAAACTAAATAGCTTCTGCACAAGCAAAGAAAACAACAAAACAAAAATGCAACCTACTGAATGGGGTTCAATAACTGCAAATCATAAATCCAATAAAGGACTAATACCCAAAATCTATAATGAACTCTCCCACACTCAATAATAAAAAAACTAAACTAATTAAAAACTGGGCAGTGGATCTAAATAGACACTTTTTCAAAGAAGACATACAGATGGCTAATAGGTACATGAAATAATTCTCCACATCACTGATCATTGGGGAAATGGAAATCAAAATCATACTATATCATGTCATGTATGTCAGAATGGTTACTATCAGAAAGACAAGATATAATATGTATCGGTGAGGGTGTGGAGAAAAGGGAACCTTCATGCACTTTTGGTGGGAATGTAAACTGGTACAGCCACTATGGAAAGCAGTATGGAGTTCCCCCAGAAAACTTAAAATAGAACTACCATATGATCTAATAATTCTACTTCTGGGTATTTATCTCTAGAAGTGAAAGCAGTAATTTGAACAGATATACTTACCCCTATGTTTCTTGTTGCTTTATTTATAGTAGCCAAGTTATGGAAAGAACAAAATTGTCTATCAGTGGATGAATGGTGTTAGAAGACGGAGGAGGATCAGCAAAGTAACCTCTAAACTGAGAAGGCACTTTGCGATTGAAAAACAAAACTATCCATACCACTTACATAGAGTTTTATTCAGGGTAACTTACTGACAAAGGGAGTGGATAGATGGATGATCTAGGTGCTATTCTCCATCCAGTCTGGACCTGAATCCACAGCTTTTAAAGAGGCAAGGGGCATTGTGGTGAAGTCAAAGGATAATTATCTAAAGTGGCACCATCTTTGTGACAGAGGATCTCTACTAGTTACTTAATGTGAATGCCAGTCATCTCTACTAGTATCTAAAGGGGCATCTTCTGTGTGTCAGTCATCTCTACTAGTTATTAAGTGGTGCCTTCTGTGTGTCAGTTTAGGGAGGATCCAGAACAAATCTTCTCGTGTTCTGGTCAGGGCATTTATTAACTTTCAATAGGCCTAAAACATAGAGGGCTAAAGATGGAGAAGATGGAGTCAGTGTCGTCAGCACTCCTACAAAAGGATAAAGAAGATGTGGTACAACAACAACAAAAAAAAAAAAAAAAAAAAGAAGAAGAAGAAGAAAATGTGGTACATATACTCAGTGGAATACTACTCAGCCATAAAAAGAAGGGAACGTTGCCTTCTGCAAAACCATGGATGGATCTTGAATGTATTATGTTAAGTCAAATAAGTCACAGAGAAAGATATATACAATATGAATTCACTTACATGTGGAATTTCAAAAAACAAAACAAACCAACTCATAGATGCATACTGGTGGATGCCAGAGGGGAGGGAGTTTGAAGTTAAGTGAAATGTGAGAAGATAATAAAAAAGTACAAACTTCCAGTAATAAAACTAATAAATGGTGGAGATATAATGTACAGGTTGGTGACTATATCAATCAGTCAATAATATTGTATTACATATTATGTATCTTTATATGGGGAAACTAGACTTATTGTGATAATCAATTCATAAGCATATGCAAATATTGAATCATTAAATTGTATACCTGAAACTAATATAATATTACACGTTAATTATACCTCAATAAAAAAAAACAAAGAAGTTAAAGGAAGATTTGTGACATCCAGGTACAAAAGGTAAACTATTTACAAAAGGTAAATTATCTAAGAGAATAAAATTAAATCTAGATCAATCTCAGATATCACCCAAGCAACAATCAATGCCAGAAGATATGGAGTAACTTCTAAAAATTTCTAGGAAAGACACTCTGATTCAGTACCTAAGACAAAATTTTTCTTCAAGTTGGATAGAAATAGTCAAACATTGTAACCATGCACTAATTCAGGGAAGAAAGTAAATATTAAAACAATTATCTAGATTTATCAGGAAATAAATCATTATCATGTCCTTTTATAACATGGATAAAACTGGTGGTATGGTTTGCAATGATATTTGAAATATTATTTTTTCTTGCTTTATACTATTTGAGTTTACTCAAAATGAACATATATTATATTAATAAAAAGCAGGAAGTCTGTACTTTTCATGTATAAATAGTAGGATTCCATCTAGGTAAAATTTTAAAACAGTCAAAATTAATTTATACATACAGAAATAAGTCAGCATTTGACTGGATCCAAGAGTGCAAGTTACTTGCAAATGTGTCCAGGGGAGCTTTTGAAAGATGGAAATTTCTACTTTTTGACTGTGCTAATCTTACAAAGATACATAAATTTATCAAAACTCATACAACATTATATTGAAAATAGGTGCATATTACATTGCAATATGAGGAACTGGTGAAAAATAATCTGGGGCACAGTGATTGTTAGTCACATAGAAAATACACACACACTTACTTTATACCTAGTGTCTATAATTATTTTCCTACTAAATGTATCAAATGAATTTTGATACTACAATTTAGGTAAAAGGTTAAACCAAAGCTCCAAAATTTAAATCACTGCTCCTGTGTGTGATACAAAGATCCCCATGAGAAAATTTTCCTAAAGTCATTTCTCATTTCTAGTCATTTATACCTATGTCTTTATCTTTTCACAGAGATTTTTGTTAATTCCAATATATTACCATATAGTATTATTTCAGTTTCAGGTGTACAATATAGTGATTTAGCAATTCTATACATTGCTCAGTGCTCATCATGTTAAGTGTAGTCTTAATTCCCTTCACCTATTTCACTCATACCCTCACCTACCTCCCCTCAGATATACTTTATTATAAACAAGTACCCTCAAGTTAAAGTTATTTTTTCAACAAGAACATCTTTTACTTGAAGCATACTTCAGAATACATAGTTCCTTTTTATATATTTTTTAAACTTTATTTTTTAGTAATCTCTATACCCAAAGTGGGGCTCAAACTCATGACCCCAAGATCAAGAGTCACATGCTCTTCCAACTGAGCCAGTCAGACACCTCCAGAATACATGGTTCTAAAAGATAAACATAAAACATTCCATCCAAGAAAAATAGAATACACAATTTCCTCAAGTACGCACAGAAGAATCTCCTGGTTAAATCACATAAAAAGAGACATAAATACTACAAATTTAAGAAGGCTGAAATTGTACCAAGTATATTCTCCAACCACCATGGTACAAAACTAAAGATCAACAATAAAACAGGGATCCCTGGGTGGCGCAGCAGTTTAGCACCTGCCTTTGGCCCAGGGCGCGATCCTGGAGACCCGGGATCGAATCCCACGTCGGGCTCCTGGTGCATGGAGCCTGCTTCTCCCTCTGCCTGTGTCTCTGCCTCTCTCTCTCTCTCTCTCTCTGTGTGACTATCATAAATAAATAAAAATTAAAAAAAAAAGAAAAAAAATATAAAACAATAAAACAAAGCTGGAAAATATACAGTGCAAATATTAAGTATTTAATATGTAAATATTAAAAACATATTACTGTATAAGCAATGGGCCAAACAAATCAAATGGCAAATCAAAATATATCTCAAAACAAAAGAAAAAAAACCCCACAATATTTCAAAACCCATGGGATGCAGCAAAAGCAGATGTTAGAATGAAATTTATGCTATAAGTGCTTGTATTAAGAAAAAAGTTCAGGGACGCCTGGGTGGTTCAGTGTTTGAGGCCTGCTTTCCACTCAGGGCATGATCCCAGAGTCCAAGGATCAAGTCCCGCATCTAGCTCCCTGCAGGGAGGCTGCTTCTCTTCCTCTGCCTATGTCTCTGCCTCTGTGTGTGTGTGTGTGTGTGTGTTTGTGTGTGTGTCTTGTGAATGACTAAATAAAATCTTAAAAAAAAAAAAGAAAAACGTCACATAAAACATTGCACCACAAAAACCTAGAAAAAGAAAGAAATTAGCCAAAATTTAGTAGAGGAAGGAAAAGACAAAGAAAAATCAGAAGAAATAAATAAAATAGAGACCAAATAAAACCCAATAATATCACATTGAAAGTAATGACCAGTTCTTCAAACAAATCAAAACAAAATTGGCAATGCTTTAACTACGTTAACTAAGAGGGAAAAAAAGAAAAAAAGATTCAAAACCAAAATGAGAACTAGAAGAGAAAGCAATACACTAGATAAGCACAGAAAGACATAGTGTGATAATAGATTACTATAAACAACTATATACTAACAAATCAGATAACTTGAAAAAAAACAGATTCCTAAAAATGCACAAGTTACCACAATTAAATCATGAATCTTGAGTCCAAGAAACAGGAAATCTTAGAATAATAAGAATGAAAGTTGAATTAGTAAATAATTAGTAAATAATTTTGGATATCTGCAGATGCAGAAACAAATACCCAAAATTATTCACTAATTTCATTGTTAGACTCCAGCTCAGTATATTGTGATAGAGAAGAACTTGATAGAATTCAAACTATTATTTAACTTTACTTCTTTAGTTCTGAAATACAATTTCAATGAAGTATAAATTTGTCATTATCCTGGGTGACGGGCACTGAGGAGGGCATTTGATGAGATGAGCACTGGGTGTTATACTATATGTTGGCAAGTTGAATTTAAATTTTAAAAGTGTAAAAAAAAATTGTCATTATTATTTTTAAGAGTTTAGTATATATTTCATATTTAAGACTTGCTCAGAACTCTTTAATTCATATGATTTTTATATTCATAAATATTTGTTTTACTTCATATATTGATGTTTATAACTACTGTTCAGATAGATGAAAGATTAGGTAGACTTTATTTTTTTTTTCTAGATATCTCCAAAAGTCATAGTCTTTGCAGTTCTGGGAAACCATCTTCAGAGTAGGATCGAGTGTGAAACTAATGAAGCTCCAGCCTTAGGCACCCCGACTTTTGGGAGCTTCTAGGAGTGCCAGAAGTTGCCATAAGGTTGTACCCAGATTTCTGTTTTGAGATTTTCCAGGTAGCAGCACAGAGGTGGAACTCTGGTAGAGTATGGTGTATATCCTGAGTTGAGGTAAAAAGCCTCATGAAAGGGTAAGGACAAAAAAAGGGCAAGAGCTCACAGTCAGGATCAAAGAAGAAAAACCTACCCACAGGAAAATCTAGAAGATCTTCACAGAATCCACCTCCAATATTCAGCACATGTCTACAAGGAAACTATGCAAATCTGGGAAAAGAATCATCCTAAATGATTAGAGGGGGCAGTCAAGAATGCTCAAAGAAGGCCAGGAATAATTCCTTTTCACAGCAATGAGACTTGCAAACCTTATTACTATGGAACATTAGAAATGTTTAATCATAAGTGTTTTATCCTAGGAATGGCGAATAGTTAAGGTCAGACTAAATATTGCTCGGTCTAGCCCAACAAACCATAAAAGGATCACACTGTTTCCAAGAACCCTTACTGTATCCCAGAATAAAGTTCAAGAGGATATACAGAAATATAAACATTATCAAATTCAACAAGTTAAAATTCATATTGCTTGGCATCCAATCAGAGATTATGAAGCATGGAAAGAAGCAGAAAAACATGACACATAATGAGGGAAAAGTCAATTAATAAATGGACACAGAAATAATAAATATATAAGGATTAGTAGAAAAAACATTAGAACAGTAATGATAACTGTAATCACAAAGTAGACAAATGTAAAATATTTTTAAAAATCCTCAAATTTCAACTGATAAAGTCTACCATGTCTGAGATAAAAATTACTATAGTGAATGAGATAAATATCAGAATTTGTGGAAGAAAAGATTAATAAATTTGAAGATATTATAATAGAAACTTCCCATAATGAAACACACAGAGAAAAGAGAATATTAAAAGGTGAAAAGAGAATGAATTAATGACCTGTGGAACAACTTCAAGTGGCCTAGGATACTTACAATCAAAGTCTCTTGAAGAGAGGAAGTATAAAGCTGAAAAGATATTTGAGGTAATAATGACTGAAGATTTTCCATATCTCATTAAATTGTAGACCCCCTGATGCAAAGAAACTCAACAAGCCCCAAATCCAACAAACATGAAGAAAACTGCCACAAGTCATAATATAATAAAATGTTCAAAACCAGTGACTAAGAGAAATATTAAACATAGCCAGAAAACAAAGACACATTATGCAAAGAGGAACAAAAATAAATATGACAAAAGATACTTAATTGGAAACAATGCAAAAGAGAAGAAAGAGAAGCAACATATAAAAGTATAATTAAAATAAAAAACTATCAACTGCCAGTCTCTTCAACAACTGCTGGGAAAATTGGACAGTAACATGCAAAAGAATGAAGGTGGATTACTTTCTTACACCATACACAAATAAATTAAAAATGGATTAAAGATCTAAATATGAGACACGAAACCATCAAAATCCTAGGGGAGAACACAGGCAGTAGTCTGTGTTTGACATCAGCACCTTCTTACTAGAAATGTCTCCTGAAGCAAGAGAACAAAAGTGAAACTTTTGGGAATTCAATAAAATAAAAATCTTCACAGTGAAGGAGAAAAAAATAAAAAAAAACTAAAAAGCAACCTATGGAATGGGAAAAGATATTTGCTAATGATATATCTGACAAAGGATTAGTATCCAAAATATATAAAGAACTTACAGGGGGATCCCAGGGTGGGTCAGTGGTTTGGCACCTGCGTTTGGCCCAGGGCGCGATCCTGGAGTCCCAGGATCGAATATCACATTGGGCTCCCTGCATGGAGCCTGCTTCTCCCTCTGCCTGTGTCTCTGCCTCTGTCTCTGTGTCTCTCATGAATAAATGAATAAAATCTTAAAAAAAAAAAGAACTGACACAACACGCAAAAAAACCAATAACCCAATTTTAAAAAGGGCAGAATGTATTTAGAGAAATAATATTGAATAGTGATTATAAGCAAAGACCCTAGAGCCAGCTAGAGTTTGAATACAGTTTAGTCATGATATTGGGTAATTTACCTAGCCTCCAGTGCCTCAGTCTCCTTATCTGTAAATTAGGAATAATCATAGCACCCCATAGGTTTATTTTCAGCATTAATATTGGTGAATATAAATAAAGTGCTTAGAACATTACTAGCATGTAGTAAGAGCCATAATGTTGCTATTATTATTACCACCTTTTAAAAACACACATATATATACATATATTTATATATATCTTACTTTGTTAAAATATAATCCATTATATATCACAAAAAAATGGACAGAAGCCATGAAGAGACATTTTTCCAAAGAAAACATACAGATGATCATCAGAAAAAATGCTCAACATAACTCTTCATTGGGGAATGCAAGTCAAAAGTACAATGATTATCACCTCACACCTGTCAGAATGGTTAAAATTAACAACACAAGAAAAAATGGGTGTTGGTAAGGATGTGGAGAAAGGGGAACCCTCCTGTACTGTTGGTAGGAATGCAAACTGGCACAGTCACTCTGGAAATCAGTACAGAGGTTCCTCAAAAAGTTAAATAGAACTATCCCGTAATCCAGCAATTGCACTACCTAAGAATACAAAAATATCAATTCAAAGGGATACATCTACCCTATGTTTATAGCAGCATTATCTATAATGACTAAATTATGGAAGTCGCCCAAGTGTCCATTGACTGATGAACAGATAAAGAGGTGATATATAGAGAAAGGCAAACCAGAACACAGAAAGAAGATACACCCAGCAGTGGTCATTTGACAATGAAAGTCATATCAGAGGAAAGATTATGTGTTTCTCTACTTTAAAGATAATGCAGGGGTCATAGTAAACAATAAAGGTGAAATGAGAGGTTCTGCTATCACAGGACCAGTTGCAAAGGAGTGTGCAGACTTATGGCCCAGGATTGCATCCAATGCTGGCAGCACTGGTGTATTCATTTCAAAAAATTAAGTTATTCTGCCCCTCAAAATAATTTTATATATACACACACACATATATATACGTATATTTACACATATATACACATATATAGTGTACACACATACACAGGAATATTACTTGGCCATAAACGAAGAATGAAATCTTATCTTTTGCAATGATGTGGACGGAGAAAGAGAAATACGTAAAAATAAGCCAAGTGAAATAAGTCAGAGAAAGACAAATACCACATAATTTCACTTGTATGTGGAATTTGTGAAATGAATAATGAGCAAAAGGGGGAAAAATAGAGATATACAAGCCAAGAAACAGACTCCTAACTAAAGAGAACAAATTGATGGTTGCCAGAGGGGAGGGGAGTGGGGGGATGGGTGAAACAGGGATGGGGATTAAGGAGGGCACTTGTTATGATCAATACCCAGTGTTGTGTGGAAATGCTGAATCACTAAATTGTGCCCTGGAAACTAATATTACACAGTATCTAACTAACCAAAATTAATATAATTAATAAAAACTTTTTAGAAGTTAAAAAATTTTTAAAAAGCGAAAAAACTGTCAATTTAGAATGTCTTACCAAACTGATTTCATTATTATTGTTTTTGATCTTACCATTAGTTTATAAACATGCCAGTGTCGTTAAAGCTTCACAAACTCTAGATAGTATTGTTTTTAACCATCCTCAACTGATGGCAAAAAAAAAAAAAAAAGGTATCTCATCTTAATTAAATAAATTAATTTAATAATTAAATAAGATCAATGAAATTTTAGGTATGTCAAACATTTTGCATTAAGATGTAGAACATTCTGCATATTGGCCACTTATATTTTTCTTTTGAGATCTGCAAAAAGGAATTCTACTACACACAATTTATAGAATGGAATCCCTAGTCACAGGGTTGAATTTGAGAAGCAGTATTCCTTAAGGAAGACCCTCAATCACAAGGTAGGGTTGTAAAAACACAAGGTGTTTGGCAGATTATTATTTTTTTTAAAGTTAGGCAAAGAAGACTAAAAGACAAAACAGACCTTTCTCCATTGTCAAAATTCATATAAACATTTTGACTCAAAATAAGGTAAATGTGAGATGCAATTAGTGAGACGAAAAGACACAGGTGAAGTAATAAAAGACAAAGTTGGACACAGACCTAGTATCTAGCAGTGCGCTTGCCATACACTAATTGGTCAATAAATATTTGTTTAATGACTGAGTGACTGAACAAACCATGAAAAACAAATTCGTCTGAATGTTCTTTCCCAGCAATAACATTTGTTTCTCTTGGAATTTTTTCTGCTAAAATCCTCGTCATGTTATTTCTTATTATCTTTTAAAATGTCAATCTCCCAGATGTTCCAGCATTTAGTACAGATCTGGACTATATTGAACATAACATAAATATTTTTAAAATGAACAAATGAAGGAAGAAAGAAATGAAGAAATAAGAAATGATAAAATATTTCATATGTTAGTGTTTACAACAAATTATCTATTCAACATTACCTATACAGAGACACTTTTACCACTTCAACAGCATTTCCTTCAAACTGGAGATAAGTTCTGGTATTTAGATGATGTCTGAATTTCCACATTTTGGACCAAATATAAAAGATCTTTACAATAATGGTCTCCATAATCTAGAGAAAAATGTAAATTTTTTTTACGGTTTCCAAACTTTTCCTGCATATCATTTTTAAAACCACATGTCAGATTGTAATACCATTTTACAAGTAAAACAACCTAGTTAATTGCTGATTTTTTAAAAAGCGAGTTTACTGGAGTCATTAGGATTTAAATAATTTATCCAAAAAACTGCCAACATGTTCATTTCAATTTGCTTTAAAAAAAAACTGGAGGGTGTTACTTTTGCTCTAGAATTAAAACACAGGTCTGATCCCAAAGGTCTTATTTTTTCCTGCTACAATCTTACAGGGTCTTCCATCCATGAGTGTCACTGAGCATCTGAAACTGCAATATAAAAATGCCTCAAGACCTTTTGAGTTTCACTACAATTTTTAGGCTGAACTTTACAGTAAAAAAAATCTTTTCAAGACAATAGTCATTCGAAAATAGTTTTATCTGCTCCCATATGATATCCCTTACAAATCTTGTCAAGAGTTCTGCTGAGTTCCAAGTGAAGGAAATAGTAATAGAAAAAAGAAACAGCGTTGTATGGTGACGGATGGTAGTGGGAGCTAACACTGGTGGTGAGAGTGCAGCATAACGTAGAGATGTTGAATCGCTATGTTGTACACCTGAAAGTAATGGAACATTGTGCATCAACAATGCTCAAATAAAAATATAATGAAAATTAAAATGAATTTAAAAGCAGGAAGAAAGAAACAGCAGAGATAAACACATAGATATGTTTCTTAAAAAATCATTACTTGTATATTGGAATTAAACTTGTCGCTTTTAAATTGGGCTTCTTATTGTCTTTTAAAATCAAATTGATGCAAAATATATGATTACATATTTTGACTTCTACTTTATTCAAAGAGCATTTATTCTGTAGAGAGCTTTTTCTAAAGTCCATTTTTCTTCTGTTTATTAACTTTAAGTGCCACAGGGTTTTACAACCATAGTTTTGATAAAGATAATTTCACTTTCTCTGCTTAAAAAAATTTACAGATAGATATTCGTGCCGTGAGAGAGAACAACGGACAATGCATTTTTACTTTAATTATGCATAAATACTGCTTTTTAAGGAAAATAATGCATTTTAAATTATATATAAGTTTTAACTTCTATTACTTTTATATTTCTTTATTCACTGCCTAAACCTGTTTCAAAGTACTAAAATCTTAGTGCAATTTTTAAAAATTAGCAGTATTCATAATTATCACTTAATTTTACTAGTTAATTACTGACTGCATTGCTTTTGTAAGGCATAGTTTAACATAAGATTTTCCAAGTTTCCAATTTGAAAGCCAAAAAAATTTCCGAATTCATATAGCTAGTAGACCTTTCTAACAGTTTAAAAGAATATTACTTGCTCTTCAATCTTGATGACATTTTATAATTGTCTTGTGACTTCTAAAGTGGAGGCATAACAGAGGGAAATAAAAACTATCTATCAAAAGGTAGGAAGAATTGCCAGAAGTTATTTTGTTAAAGGCCAATATCCATTTCTAGGACTTGGTCAATAAAATTGCTTTAAGTTTTACCCTAGTCAGAAATTCTTTAACTACATTACTACCATTTTAAATGAATACTTACTTAAAAGAGGTACAGACAGAGCTTTACTTTTTCTGTAGATGGTCTTGTATCCAATCTGGAGGTATATTTATGTTAAAAATGTGAATATCTATTTTTTCTAATTTCATGTACGCTTCAAAAAAAAAAAAAAAAGCTTGGTAAATCTTGTCAGACAACATTTCAGAGAAATTCATTGGCATCTACTTCCTTGGTAAGAGCAGGAACATTAATTATCACCAATCTTGGTCATCACCAAAGTACTTACCCACCTTGTCCAAATCATGTACACAGACTCACACTATGAGGTTTAGAAGGGCCAAAGTAAAAGGATGAATTGTAGATCATTTAGTTAACTTGTATATGTGTATCTGCTGGCTTCTGGGCACCCAGCTATTTCTGGGTCATTACTGCTTTGTCTGGAGGTGTATTTCTTGGCCACAAGTGACTAAACTACATATTGTCATCTTTAATGAACATGCTGTTAGCTATTCACCACCCCTTTTCACTTGCCATTTATGTTACCAGACAAGTATGCTTTGTAAACCTCATCCAAATTTTATTTTTGGAAGTGCTTTAAAAAGGAAAATTCTTGGCTGAAGAGTCATTGGAGTAGGGATATATTTTAATCTTTTCATGTGGGGAATATCTATATTGGACTCTCTAAGCTTTTAAGATGAGATCACTGAAATTTCAAATAATCTAGCATTCTTAAAGAATATATGGCTTAAAATAGATGTTTGCAAGAAAAACAGAGGTGAGATATATAAACGCTGGCTAAAATATAAAGGAAAGCTTTCATAAGGAAATGGGTTGTCCTGAACATTTTAAGGTTTGATTAGTCAGTGTCTCATCTCACTCTTCATTGCTGTAAATGTTAGTATTTTCTATCTCTAGCATTTTTCACTAACACCGGTTTTCACAGAAGATTACTTTTGAAGACTTTAATATTGTTAATTCGGTTATAGCCAACTCTAATAAATACAAATTCGAATTTATGAGCACAGTGTGGTGGTGAAGAAGGCTCTGGTGTTCTAGTACTTGGTTTTTCTTGGGCTCTATCACATGCTAACTTTATGATGCACAGCAATTTGTTTGGTTCCTCTGTACCTCCATGGCTTCATTTCTTTATTTCCCCCAAGTTTTTATTTAAATTTCAGTTAGTTAATGTACAGTGTAATATTAGTTTCAGATGTAGAATTTGGTGATTCATCACTTATATACAACACCCAGTGCTCATTTAAACAAGTTCCCTCCTTAATCCCTATCACCCATTTAACCCATCCCCTTGCTCATCTCCCCTCCAGTAACCCTCAGTTTGTTCTCTAGAGCTAAAAGGCTCTCTTATGATTTTTCCTTTTTCTCTTTATCCCCCATGTTCATCTGATATGTTTCTCAAATTCCATCTATGAGTGAACTCATGGTATTTGTCTTTCTCTGACTTATTTTGCTTAGCATAATATTCTCTAGTTTCACGTTGTTGCAAATGGCAAGATTTCATTCTTTTCATGGCTCAGTAATATTCCATTGGATATACACACACACACACACACACACACACACTGTCTCTTCTTTATTCATTCATCAGTCAATGGGCAGTTGGGCTGCTTCCATAATTTGGCTATTATATACAATGCTGCTATAAACATTGGGGTGGGTGTGCCCCCTTTGAATCAGTATTTTTGCATTCTTTGGATAAATACCTAGTAGTGCAATTGCTGGATTTTAGAGTAATTCTATTTTTAACTTTTTGAGGAATCTCCATACTGATTTCCAGAGTGGCTGTACCAGTTTTTATTCCCACCAACAGTGGAAGAGGGTCCCCCTTTCTCCACAATCTCATTTACACCAATTGTTTCTTGTGTTGTGAATTTTAGCTATTCTGACAGGTGTGAGGTGATATCTCATCATGGTTTTTATTTGCATTTCCCTGATGATGAGTGATATTGGGCATCTTTCATGTGTCTGTTTACAATCTATATGTCTTCTTTGGAAATATGTCTTTTGCCCATTTTTTAATTGGGTTATTGGTTTTTGGGTGTTGAGTTTCATAAGTTCTTTATATATTTTGGATACTAACCCTTTATTAGGTATATCATCTGCAAATATCTTCTCCCATTCCAAAGGTTGCCTTTTAGTTTTGACTGTTTCTTCACTGTGCAACTTTATCTTGATAAAATCCCAATAGTTCAATTTTGCTTTTGTTTCCCTTGCTTTAGGAGACGTATCTAGCAAGAAGGTGCTATAACTGATATCAAAGAGGTTATTGCTCATGCATGGCTTCATTTCCAAACTGCAATAATAGTAACCTAAAACATAAGCTGTTTGGGGGCACCTGAATGGTGCAGTCAGTTGAGCACCCAACTCTTGGTTTCAGCTCAGGTCATGATCTCAGGGTCATGAGATCAAGCTCTACATCAGGCTCTAGTCTCAGTGCAGTCTGCTTGAGACTTTCTGCCCCTCCTCAACCTCCCTCACTCTTAAATTTAAAAATGTCTTTTAAAAAATTGGCTGTTTGGAGGTTAAATGAGATAATGCTGTGCTTTACAAGAGTAAACATTCAAATAACATTATTACTGATAGTATTGCAAATAACTTCATTGGGTCTCTGCTTCTGCTCTTGTTTGCCTACAATTTGTGCTTCCCATAGCAGCAGGAAAAATATATTTAAAAATTAAAGTAAATAATACACCACTGTGCCTGAACCCTTCAGGAGATTTCTGTACAGTTATAATACATTCCAAACCTCTTACCAAGACCTAAATGGTCATGGTGACCTGTCCCCAAATGTTTTTCTGGATTTGTCTCCTAATGCTTAGTGCTCTGGCAACAAAATGGCCTTCTTGCTTCTCTAGCACACCAAAGTCTTACTGACATGGCACTTCGTGCTAAGCTCTTCTCTTTTCTTAAAGCACAGGATGTGTGCAAGGTTCATACTTTATTTTCCTTTAGACCTCAGCTCTGGTGTTGGCAAAATCTTCTTTAAGCATCATATTCCCTGGGTTCTTTTCTTCGTAGAATTCAACACTAGCTAAAATTACCTAATTTATCCATTTACTATTTGTTATCCTTCTTTCAATTAGGCTAAAAGTCTCACAGGTATAGAGACATTTTCTATCTTACTTTCTATTACCTCCAAGGCCACGATTGTACTTGATAAATATTTGCTTAATGACTTATTAAGCTTAGCCTGGTTCAAAGGTGATATAATTTATGATAATTTGGCCAAAACCCACATTAGAGTAAAAATCTCTATGGCAGGAGAGGGTTTCTAGACTAGGAGTGTTTTATTTTGTTTAAATTTTACAACCCCTTTATATTAGGGCTATGTAAACCATGGGAGGTTTGTGACTGCTGTTTTTTTAAACCACATATGATCATTTAAGTCTCAAAATTCAAGTTCTAAGTCAATAATTATGTGAATATATGTAAAGGCTACAAGATGACAGAATTTTTATGAAAAATAGCCTAAATACTACCCAAAGGAACTGATTTCTGACAAGCTTCCCTAAACAAAACTTTCCTCTCCTATATTCATCTCATCCAGAATCCACGCTCTGACTCACTGTACTCAAGACATTTTGTAGATTTGCTGCTCCTTCCTCTTGTTTTTTTTTCTAATACTAACACTGTATTTATTTATTATAATATTATATAAAACAGATGACACATTCAAAATTGGAAAATGTGAGGAAAGATTAGTACGGGAATTATTTCCTAGAGATATGGGCAGGAGGCTAGTATATAGGCTGTTGTTGTTAACTGATCTGAGACTTCACAACCCTTTGATCTTAGAGTGACCAGAATTCAGAGTCAAGTGCCTGAGGAGGGTAGCCAGACCCCAGCTGGCTTGAGGGGAATTCAGCCAACTGGTTGCACACTAGCAAGGGAGTCAAGCAATCAACAGCCCATCTTACTTCCCCTAACCTGTAGACATCTCCTGCTGGTGCCTTACACTGGCCCACAGAGGTGGTCCATATGAACTATCTGTCCCTGCCCTCCTCCAACAGGGAGGGTGCAGACAAAGGAAAATAGATCTGAAGTTATGAAGAGAAAATGGGCAGCACCTCTTCCATTCTGTCCTCTCTAGAGTTGTGATCCACCCCTAATAAATTTGAAAGGATTAAACCCAAACCTACCAGCTTTGCTATGGAAGCCCTTCCTGAGATCTCTGTGTGCTCTGAATGCTACACATTCTCTGTACTCCTAATCTCTACTCCTCAGACTGTCACTGTTTCCTCCTCACAGTTTTGTCCTTTCAGTTGGAACATATGCTGATCCCAACCTAGAGCGAAGGAAGCAGCAAAAAAGGCAGTACATCTTAAAAGGCCTCTATATTTTCTCTTCCAAACTCTTCGAGGAAGTAATTTACTCCTCTTGCTCCTATTTTATCACCTCCTCTCTCCTTTAGTTTGCCATACTAACATGTTTCCACTAAATCTTCAAACATCCACTACAATTATTTTAAATTCAGCCTACCTCTAAACAAATAGCATTATCTTTCCTCAATTTTCCATCCTTTTTCCTCTGTCACCAAAGGCACCATCATCTACAGGGTTCTGCCCTTTGTTATCTTTCTACATGCTATTTTGATTTTATCTTAACTCTGAAAAGTTTTAGTCTTCTTACTTTTCCTTTCTATTCAATCCCTAATTTATTTAATACCATTACTTTAAATACTTTTATTTATCATCTTGCACATTGGCAATGCCTCCAATTCCATTTTTACCCACCTAATAATTATTTCCTCCCAATAATCCACTTTCAAGCCTGTTTTGCTTCTCTTGGTTATACTTTAGCTATCCTTCTTCTAATGTCATTGTAGAAAAAAATAATCTCAACATTTATTCTACCAAATAAATTGGTAGCCAAGTCCTTCCATATTTTCTGTTGTACTATCTCTACTATCAATTTACATCATCATCATCCTAGAAGATCTAGGCCTTGATATTTCTTGACTAGATGGTTGAGACTAACACATGTATTTCCCTCCCTCGAACTCTTCCCCAACCAAACCATCCTTCTCACCATGGGCCAGAACCATCTTGTAAAATCACAGAACTTATAAGGTAATTCCCTTGAGGAGAAATTTTCAATGGAACTTCCACTATATTCTGAATAACTCCAACACTAATGCATGTAAGCAATTTCCCAGAGAGTCTATAATCTTCTAGTTAATGTTTTATTTTTTTACTTGATGTTAAAGATTCCAAAGAATAAAACTTAATTTATTGGTTAAAATGAAAATATTATAAAAATTTTACAAAGTCACTGAGAGAAAAAAATAATTACTTGTGAAATGACTTAGCCTGATATTTTAGTTGTTTTCATGACTCACTTTCTGAATTTTTGTTAGATGTGGAGGAGAGAAGAAAGCACTGAAGTTCACATGGCTTTATGACATTTTCCAGTTAAAATATTTTCACTCTTGTTGGTAATTAATTTTACCTTTTCTTTTTTTAAATTCCACATCTGTTTAAGTTCATGGCAAGATGCAACTTTCCGACTAAACTGGGGATTTTAACTGTAGAATTAGGTCTTACATGTTTTGTATTATGGATGATGTTGATTAAAAGGGTAATAGGAAATGACTATAATTTTGATATTAATTATATATAATAGAATTATCCTTATAAGAGCTTTATAGAAAAGAATCTAGGTACTTTATGCAGAATTAATTGTACTTCCAAAAAAATTTAAATTATTTCAAAACGAAACATGAGAGTACAACAACATTAAAATGTAGTGGGGGAATTATATGAAAAGACATTTGAAACAATCGTGTTAAGGGGAAAGGACTGAGCATTGCACCCAGGGCAGCCTAGGAAGTTGTCAGGAACAGACACAACAGTCTCTGGAAGGAACTCCAGGAGACTAGCCACCACAGAGTCAGGCAGCCAAGGAGAAGCAAACTCATCTTTTGTAGATGCTGGCAGTGAGAACTTCACCTCCCTGGGAAGGGCCCTGGTAGATGAGAGTGCTATTTCTATGGATGAGTTTACCTGTCCCCATAATCTGAGGTATACAAATTTATTGGCTCCTTTCATTCTCCAAGCACACTCAGAGCCTGTCGACTGAAAGACATAGAAACTGGCTGCAGCAGGACTAGGCTGGGGTGTGATAAGGGCTTAACTTGGAGTCCCCTGCATTGCTGTTCACAGCAATGTCTCAGAAGCCCTCCAAGAGCCCCTCTGCTCCTCTGACAGACATCACCCTGAAGCCAGCCATGCAAACTGTGCCAAAGCCAGCCATGCAAACTGTGCTCAGCTGAACTGAGCACAGCAATGGCCAGCACCATGTCCACCACCAAGATCATCATGTCAGCATTGGCAGCCCACAAACTCATCAACTTGCTGCACTCCTTCTGCTTCACCCAGTGGATCAAGAGCCAAGTATGCTGCCTATAGGAGCAGTAGAGAATGACGAGCAGAAGACCCTGTCACAGAGGGTCAGCCAATCTAACAGCCAGGTGCACAAGCTTCAGGAGAAGCTGGAGCTGCTTAAGTGAGTACTTACTGAGCAGCCTGCTGCCCCTAGCTGTGGACCCCCAAGATGAACCCAGTGATGGAGTCACTGTCCTGATGGTCAGTATCTGGATGCCAGATCCATCCACCAGGACCTACCTGATGCTACAACTCTTCTAGTAACTAGGAGAGGTACACACTCCAATGTGGGCCAGTCCATGTAGAACTTCTGATTTGATGCCTTCCACCCTGACATATAAACCATGCATAGGGAGTGGAGCTTCATCCACCTGAAGCCTGACACCAACAAGAAGGCCTTTAGTACCCAGAACTCAGGTACTATAGAGGTGGAGGGTGAAGTGAACCAGTAGGAGCTGTGCTTGGCATCCCACTCCATCATCAGGCTGCCTTTGCCAAGGAGCTCCATGTGGGTCAGATAACGTGAAAATTCAGGTTGAAGGCAAACTTGAACAGTCAGTCTCCATGGCAACTACTACCCAACCCATGACTCAGCATCTTCACATTACCTATAAGAAGGTGACATCCTGATGCAGAGTAGAACTTTGTCCTGGGTGGGGCCTGGTCACCTGTGTGTCATGAAACCATCTCAGTAGATGCCCCACAACAGGTGTGACCACAGTTCTCCACAGGTTCAAGAGTGTTGCCACCACTTGTACCTGTAATAATATAGAAAAAACAAATAAAAGACTTTTCTTTTTCATAAAAAGAAAGAAGGGAGTCCATACAGATAAATGATTTAAATGATTTTTATTAGAATGAAATTTCAAATATATAAAACTAATTACTTACATGCTTATTACTACAAATATTATTTTAAGTTTTTAGCTATGATTTAATACTACTATACAGGTCTTGAAGCAAGAATTTGGCTAACAGCCATGTTCATTAGTATTTCTGAATAATGAAATCCTTGAAAAATTAAACTTTTTCACTTTCTCATTATTGTTCTTAGAATTATTTTATGAATCAAAAATATATACTAATGCAATACAGAATCATGACATTAAATTATATTTTATAGCAATTGTAAGATCAGAATAATACTAACATACTTTGAACTAGTAGCAATGTCATCAAGACAATGCAAATCATCTTCAAAAATAGTCTGTTTGATGTCAAAATAATATAAAAATGAAGGAATTATTAATCTGAAATAGTCACTCAGACATGCATATCTAAAAGTATCTAGTAAGGATTAAAATATCTGATGGAATAATTGCTAGGAAATATATTTTTACCTTCCTATCATTTTGTTATCTGATCAGTCATCCTACTGCTAGAGTATGCTCCATTAGCTAATTGGACTAGTTGAAATAAAAGACTAACTATGATCTTGATTAAAAACATTCAAGAATTGTTTTAATTTAGAAAAATATATGAAGTTAAAAATTTAGCCATGTTCAGCCAGCTGAAAATAACTGAATGTCAACTGGCCAAAACCTATTGCCAAGTATACATTTTTGCAGTTTTTGAAGTGTTAATAGTAGGTTTTAGCGTGTTATTAACTTCCAAGCTCAACAATAAGCACTCATCAGTATTCTCCTAACCTTTTCAGAATGAATTGTGCAGGACTTACTGTGAACTTCAGTGTTAACGTGACTATCTAGTAACAGTGGTCAAATTTCAATAAGATGGCCTCTCCCATATAAGAATATATCAATGAAAATAGTGCTTTAAATTTTTAGAACATTTTTAGAACCTTCATTTTTTTTTCTAATAAATGAATTTGTGAAATAGGGAGATCAGATACTTTTCTCCCAACTAACTAAAGGAAGAAAATAATTTATAAAAAGTTAACTGACTTACTAAAATGCATACAGATATGTAGAACAACAACAACAACAACAACAAAACAGAAAACTAGGCTCCTTGACATCCTATGTTTTTGCAATGAGCAACAAAACCTGATGTGCAGCAAGTACATTCTCTCAAAAAACATTTTATTATCACTGTTATCTCCATCAACAGCTCCACTGATAGGCTCAAGACAACCCATATTTCTATTTCTGTTACCATGGCAATTTTCTAATTAATATTAGCTAGCTAATCTTTCCATTCTTTCTTTTTTTATTTTCTTTTTTTAATAGAAACCACTCAGACTGTCTCCTCTTCCTCTTAACTCCTCCAAAGGAGGAAAAGTACAATCATCAATGGCAATAGGCAGTTGCAGAAGCAACATCTAAAGACAGCTTCATGCTCAGGAGAGAACACAGAGCTTCCTCCTTGTGATCCTTTCTTTCAAAAAGATATCTTTCAACGATATCTGAACAGCATGGCCCTGACTTTCCTCTGCAATAGTCCATCCACAGCATTTCAGTGATATCATTTTTCCCATAAGAGACTCTACCCAGACCTTCTGTTCCTCTGGAATGATGGTCACAGCAACTCTAATATGTTCATCTAAAATCTAGGAAATCCTAGATTGCCCAGCAAATGGTTGTATTAGCTCACATAAGTAAGATGATTGCTGAAAACACTGATTAGAAATTTAGGGTCAAATAATCTCTCCTTGCCTCCCTATTTTATCTGTTAATAAATATGTCTTAAAGAACACCACTATGTCAAAGGTTAAAAAAAAGAGGCTGTTCATAAGCTCAATCAAAAAGGACAGTGATATAGGCCTACCCCAAGAAACAGGAAAAAGTTCAAATAAACAATCTGATCTTACCCCTAAGGAATACAAAAAGAAGAACAAACAAAATCCAAGATGAGTAGGAGAAAGGAAATAAAAAAGATTAGAGCAGAAATAAATGACGTGGATATTTAAAACATAGAAGAAAACCAATGAAATCAAGAGTTAGTTCTCTGAAAAGATAAGACTGATAAACCTTTAGCCAGAATCATCAAGCAAAAAAGAGAAAGAGCTCAAATAAATAAAATAAGAAGTGAAAGAGAAGTAACAACTGACACCACAGAAATATAAAGAATTATAAGAGAATACTATAAAAAATATGCCAACAAATTAGACAATCTTAGAAGAAATAGATAAATTCCTAGAAACACATAATCTTCAAAAATAAACCAGGAAGAAATAGAAAATCTGAACAGGTTATTAGTGATGAAATTAAACCAGGACCAGATAGATTTACAAGTGAATTTAAAGACAAACATATAAAGACAAATTAATACTTATTCTACTCTTCCAAAAAAACGGAAGAGAAAGGAAAGCTGCCAAATGTACTCTCCAGGTCCAGCATTACCCTGATACCAAAACCAGACAAAGACACCATAAAAAAATAAAACTACTTACCAATATCCCTGATGAATATATTTGCAAAAGTACTCAACAAAAAATTAGCAACCCACATTCAACAATACATTAAAAGGATCATTCATCATGATTAAAAGGGATTTATTCCAGGGCCCAATTATGGTTCAATATTTGCAAATCAATCAATATGATAAATGAAAACAACAAAACAAAAGATCAAATTCATGTGATCCCCTCAATAGATACAGAAAAAGCATTTGAGAAGATTCAACACCCATTCATGATAAAAACTCTCACCAAAGTAGGTTTAAAGGGAACATACTTCAAATAATAAAGACCGCATATGAAACATCCTCTGCTGATGTCATACTCAATGTTGAAAAACAGAACTTTCCCTCTAAGATCAAGAACAAGGCAAGAATAATCATTCCTTCATTATTATTCAACATAGTACTTGAAGACTAGTCACAGCAATGAAGCAAGAATAACAAATAAAAGATATCCACATTGGTAAGGAAAAGTTAAACTGTCACTATTTACAAATGACATGATACTATACATAAAAATCCTTGAAGACTCCACCAAAAAGCTATTAAGAGTAATAAATGAATTCAGTTAAGTTGCAAGATATAAAATTAATACCCATAAATTGGTAGCATTTCTATACATTAATAACAAAGTAGCAGAAGGAGAAATTAAGAAACCAATTCCACTTACTATTGCATTAAAAAGAATAAAATACTCTGAACAAACTTACCCAAGGATATGAAAGAGTTGTACTCTGAAAACTATAAAACACTGATGAAAGAAACTGAAGATAACACAAACAAATGAGAAGATATTCCATTCTCATGGATTGGAAGAAATGATATTGTTAAAATGTCCATACTACTCAAAGCAGTCTACAGATTTAATGCAATCCCTTTCAAAATACCAATAGTATTTTTCATAGAACTGAAACAAATTCTACAATGGGACCACAAAAGACTCTGAATAGCCAAAGCAATCTTGGGAAAGAGGAACAAAGGCAGGTATCACAACCCCAGATTTTAAGATATACTACAAAGCTATAGTAATCAACACAGTACGGTACTAGCACACACACACACACACACACACACACACATACACGCACGCATGCAATCAGTAAAACAGAAAAGAGAGTGCAAAAAACTCACACTTACATGGCCAATTAATCTATGATGAAGGTGGCAATAATATACAATGGGGAAAAGACAATGTCATCAACACATGATGCTGGGAAAATTGAACAGCTATGTGCAAAAGAATGAAACTGCCCACTTTCGTATACCATATATAAAAATACACTCAAAATGGATTAAAGGCCTAAATGTGAGACCTGAAACTATAAAAGTCGTAGAAAAGAACACAGGTGGTAATTTCTTTGACATCAGCCATTGAAACATTTTTTAAATATGTCTCCCAGGCAAGGGAAATAGAAACGAACTAACAAAAAAACAAAAACAAAAAACTATTGAGACTACAGCACAATAAAAAACTTTTTGCACAGTGAAAGAAACCATCAACAAAACAAAAGGCAATGTACTGAATGGGAGAATTTGCAAATAATATATCTGACAAGAAGTTAATGTCCAAAATATATAAAGAATTTATAACTTAACAACAAAAAAATAAACAATATGGTTTTAAAAATGGTCAGAGGAGCTCAACAGATGTTTTTTCAAAGACCATATAAATGGTCAACAGACACATGAAAAGATGTTCAACATCATTAATTATCAGGAAAATGCAAATCAAAACCACAATGAGATACTGCTCATATTTGCTAGATGGCTAAAATAAAAAAGATAAATAACAAAGCTGGCAAGAATGTGGAGAAAAAGGAACCTTTATACATTGTTGGTGGTAATGTCAATTGATAATAGCTATTGTGGAAAATGCTATGGAAGTTCCTTTAAAAAATTAAGAATAAAAACACCATATGATTCAATAATTCAACTATTGGATATTTGCTGAAAGAAAACAGAAACACTAATTTGAAAATATATAAGATATATTCACTCCTATGTTTATTGCAGAATTATTTACAATAGCCAAGATATGGAGTCAACCTAAGTGTATACTGATAAATAGACAATGAAGATGTGATACACACACCACACGCATATACACAACGAAATATTATTCAACCATAAAGATTGTGCCACTTGAGACAACATGGATGAACCTAGAGGGTATTATGCTATATGAAATAATTCAGACTGAGAAAGACAAATACCATATGATTTCAATCATATATAGAATCTAAAAAACAAAACAAATGAATGAAGAAACAAACAAAAAACAGGGTCAAGCCTGTAAATACAGAGAATACACTGGTGGCTATCAGAGGAGATGGAAGTAGGCAGTTGGTCAAAATGTGTGAAGGAGAGTGGGAGGTACAGGCCTCCAGTTGTGGAATAAACAAATCATGGGAATAAAAGGCACAGGATGGGAATATAGTCAATGATACAGTAATAGTGTTGTATGGTGACAGTAGGTACACTTGTGGCAAGTAAAAAATAAATAAATAAATAAATAAATAAATAAATAAATAAATAAATAAAAGATATAGAATAATTTCATGGAATTCATCATTAGGAAGACTATTCAGGATTCAGTTAAGTAGTAAAACATCAATTGGTCGCTCCCTTTGTCTTCCTGTATCCTCCCGGAACCTCACTCCTTTGTTCCTTTGCTCTTTATCTAAGTGCATCTGCTTCATTGTTTTTCTGAAGATCCACTTCTCCACTCATCTAATTGCACATGGCCAATTATAACTTTCATAAAAGTAATATTAATTCTTGGTCGGTAATGATACCTGGCTTAGACTTTCCTGTTAAGTCACCTAGTTTTCATGTCTGAGTTTTACTGACTGAAGAAAAATCTGATGAATATACCTTGTGTAGAGCCAGTTGCCTCACAGTTCCACTCCCTTCAGCTATATCTGGAGTTACATGACCATGTGATACATCAGGCTTCCTATTCTGGGTTTAGGAATGCTGGTTGTCTCTTATGAGAACTTACCCAGTATTTCTAGAATGTTAACTTTTGAAATTAGCAAAGATGTTTTATATTTTTTTAAGATTTTATTTATTTATTCATGAGAGACACAGAGAGAGAGAAAGGCACAGACACAGGCAGAGGGAGGAGCAGGCTCCATGAAGGGAGCCTGATATGGGACTCAATCCCGGATTCTGGGATTACACCCTGGGCCTAAAGCAGACGCTCAGCCGCTGAGCCACCCAGGCATCCCACCAAAGATGTTTGAAAGGGCTAGAATACTGTTAATCAGGGTATAGAGAAACAATGATTCCAATAAAATATTTTTCCAGCTGTAAATTGATATATTTTCTTGAAGAAAAAGTGCATCATTATCTTTAAAAATAATCATATATATTGATTCATTCACTTCTAGTAATTTGTATTAAGGAAAAAGGCAGAGGTGAGCAGCAGCATTACCATAGCAATGCTACTACTGTAAATACTGCATGATATTTATAGTAATTAAAAGCTAGAAGGGACGCCTGGGCAGTTCAGTAGTTGAGCATCTGCCTTCGGCTCAGGGCGTGATCTTGGAGTCCCAGTATCAAGTCCTGCATCGGGCTCCCTGCATGGAGCCTGCTTTTCTCTCTGCCTCTGTCTCTGTCTCTCTCTCTGTATCTCTCATGAATAAATAAAGTCATTAAAAAAAATAAAAGCTAGAAAGAACCTAAAAATGTAAGGACAGAGAAATTGTTAAAAAATATTTCAATATGTGGAATACTATGCAGATTAAAACGATAATATAAAGGAATATTTAATGATAGACAAAATGCTGAAAATATATTTAAAGATAGAGGACAAATTTGTACATATCTGGAGTAAATAGATGAATAAATGTATCCTCTGAGGAATGCCAGACACATACTAAGTAAAACACATACTAAGCACCTAATAAGTACTAGAGCTTATCCTGGTTGGTTTGTGAATGTATGTGAACACATAGATGAGCATGCATAGAAATATACATAGAGTTTGGAAAATTTTTTTATGCCTCTCAAATCACCAATCCCTTCAATTAGTGAATGGAATAAATCCTTAATTGCGATACAGCTCTGTCTTGCTTGGTATATTAATCCTCTCAACCCTTTTGCCCAAATTTTTTCTTTGCATAAAACAGCTTGACAGTACAATGAAGATTGTGATACTATAAATTCCGAGACATGCAATTCCAAAAATTATAATGAAGACATGAGGGAAAAAAAAAAAGAAGCAAATCTGGTAACTGGAATATAGAATTTTCTAAGTGATTCTCAAGTATATTTAACAGACTGTCATTAGTGTCAGTGTAAAGGGAAAAATATCCCTAGTGAATTTAAAGAATATGGTGTAAATTATCTGTCACACATGAATTTTCAAATTACTTTTCTGGTTTTATAAAATTTCATGAAGTTTTCCTCTCCCCCCCCAATCTCTCTCTCTCTCTCTCGGAGTCCCAGGATCAAGTCCTGCATTGGGCTCCCTGCATGGAGCCTGCTTTTCTCTCTGCTTCTGTCTCTCTGTCTCTCTGTCTCTCTCTCTCTCTCTCTCACATACACACACACACACACACACACACACACAGAATAAATCTCAGAATTTGAACCAAGTTTTAAAATATGGCTTAAAATTTCTCTAGGTTTTTATTATAAATGACTTTAGTGTTTACTGGCAGTTTTTTATACTGTAATTCCCCATTCTTCAGTTCATACTTTACTGTATCTCATATTTACATGCAGTACAATCTTCAAGTCAAAATTTCATTAATGACATTTAGCTTATTCCTGCTTTCCCTATTCTTGAATGACTTAGAATGGGTTTCTATTTATTTCTTTCATGTAGTAAACTTGGCTAAATATATAATTTTGTGCCATTGACTTACCCTGTAACTGTCAGTAAACCCTACAATTGTTGCACTGGGCAAGTTTGGGACAAATTTGGTTTTAACATCTCTTATAGAATATGAAATCATGGAATCCTGTGCTTCTCAAAGGAATGCACTGTTACCACTGAAGACACATAATGGTATCACAGGTTTTATGGAAGCTTAAAAGACAAACATAGCACTTCTCATCTTTCTTAAGATTTCTTAATTACACAAAAAAGTGGTTTGGTTCTCTTTTTCTTTCTTTCTTTCTTTCTTTCTTTCTTTCTTTCTTTCTTTCTTTCTTTCTTTCTTTCTTTCTTTCTTTCTTCTTTCTTTCTTTCTTTCTTTCTTTCTTTCTTTCTTTCTTTCTTCTTTCTTTCAAAGAAAAAGGACACAGTTTATAACAGTAAAACACTCACATGTATATTATAAATCAGGGTAGGAAAACTTCATGAAAGCAGACCATAAAAATATCATGCAAGCTGAAACCCATACAAAGCAATCTTTATCATTAGCAGGAAAAGTTGCAGTTGCTCTGTGATGTCTAACTTGCTTTGGATTATCTTTTCAAAGATGTTTGTTTAGCAAGCAGCCTTGGAAGATAGGCACAATCTACTGGAGGAGATTTACTATTCAATATAATAAAACTAAGTTCTCCCTCTGAATCAGTTGTATTTGCAGGGTGTAACATGTAAGGCCCCCCTCTCAGATCAGACTTCCCAAAGCTGAGGTTCTTTTGTAATATACTCCACTGTGTGTACAGGCGTCACCTGTTGTTCTGTGGGAACTGGGGCTTAGACAAGCAACACCACAGTGTTACTCTGCCTACTGCTATTGTTCTAAGTGATACACTCTCTTTTCCACGTATCCAGGAGTCTCCTGTCTTCTGCCACTGTTTATTAAACTATAGCAAGCTAAATTTTCCATGGACGTCACAAATAGGTCAAGGATTCCATTCCTTCTACTATTCGAAATTATTAAGATTTAGAAAGCAATTACCAAAAAAGGGCCTTATATAATTAAAAAGGAGAACATTTTTGTATTATTTTCAGATAACAGGATCACACACTTATAGAAGCAACAAATATTAATTGTGAATTTGACTGAAATGCAAAATATTATAGCTTATTTTGACTGGTAATTTAAAAAATATAATAGCCTTTTTCCCTACCTAAAACAGTTGAAAATGAAGACTAATCAGAGACCCAGTCAGATACTAAAACTTAATATAAAGCTAACATAAAATGAAGTCACTGGGCTGTATAGATTACTTTGCATTTGAGTTGGGAGGCACTCCTAAACTTACTAATTTCATAATTTCATATTTTCATATAAATTGGGATTTTTAAAAAATCTTAACTTAATCTTTGTGTTATTATTTGTAGTTAATAATATTGATAATAGTTTCTTTTAGGAGATCTTTTTTTTTTTTTTTTTTTTTTTTTTTTAATGTTTATTTATTTATGATAGTCACAGAGAGAGAAAGAGAGAGAGGCAGAGACACAGACAGAGGGAGAAGCAGGCTCCATGCACCGGAAGCCCGATGTGGGATTCGATCCTGGGTCTCCAGGATCGCGCCCTGGGCCAAAGGCAGGCGCCAAACCGCTGCGCCACCCAGGGATCCCTCTTTTAGGAGATCTTAAAAATCACTTAATGCATAAAAATAGAAATAAACAATTCCATCATGAAAAGAAATATTCGTTTATCTTTTTTTTAAATTATTACAAAGACAATACATTTTGGCCATAGAAAAATGAGAACCTACAGATAAGTCAAAAGGTGAAATAAATTTAAAATCTCCCACAAGCACACCTCTTAAAGAGAACTACTGTTAATACTTTCACAAACTTATTTCCACACATTTTTCCATTATATATATTAGTGTCAATATTATATTCTGCTTAGTAACTTGAATTTTTTACTTAACCATACATCATAAATATCAATGCTAATAGATATTTATCTGCAATATCATTTTTAACTAGATTAAAGGTGTTGCATTTTATTAATGCACTATAATTTATTTAATGCCTATTTATAGATATGAATGGTTTTTTCCTATCTTTTTTAAGATTTTATTTATTTATTCATGAGAGACAGAGAGAGAGAGAGAGAGAGAGGCAGAGACACAGGCAGAGAGAGAAGCAGGCTCCATGCAGGGAGCCTGATGTGGGACTTGATCCCAGGACTCTAGGATCAGGCCCTGGGCTGAAGGGGGCTACTAAACCGCTGAGCCACCCAGGCTGCCCATCAATATCTTAATATAATAAATAAGGCTACAGTAACTCCTTCTCAGAACCATCAGATATATTGCCTGAATTTTATAATCTCAACTCCTGACTTTAAAGCTTATTTTAAGGACTAATAATCATTTTGTTTCTGTAATACATTTTGCTTGTATCACATCCTGCTAATGGATCCTGTTCAGGTTCCTAAATGTGTCTGTACAGTCACTACCCTCCTCAACAACTGGTCCCATAGTAAAAGAAGGAGGAGAGACTGATTCTAGTCCAACCACAATCTACATTTTCTAAAGAAATTCATGATTGGGTACCTGCGTGGTTCAGTTGATTAAATGTCTGCCATTGGCTCAGGTCATGATCCCAGAGTTCTGGGAACTAGTTCCACATTGGGCTCCCTGCTCAGTGGTGAGTCAGCTTCTTCCTCTATCCCTGCCCCTGCTCGTGCTTTCTTGCACTCTCACTCTCTCTTCTAAATAAATAAATAAAATCTTTAAAAGAAAATAAATAGACTCCTTATCAATAAGATCTTAACAATGGCAGAAATTCAGATGGCATGGATGAATATCGTGTGGCCTGATTTCATCTGCTCTTGGTCTAAAGAAGGGGCTAAAAATGAAAAAAGTGGGCTCTGACATCTAGGAAATGCTCTGTACTGTCAACTAGGTCTTGGTTTTCTCATATTGAACATGAATAATTTTTTTTTAATTTAAAGATTTTATTTATTTATTTGAGGGTGAGAGAGAACATGAATGGGAGGAGGGGCAAAGGGAGAAGGAGAGGGAGAAGCAGACTCCCCACTGAGCAGGGAGCCCCACACGGGTCTCCATCCCAGGACCCTGGAATCATGGACTGAGTTACTCAGGCACCCTGAACATAAACAGTTTTATAGAATATCAACATCACATATGACTATAGATTATGATGGTTCAAGACCAAAGCAAGATCACTCTATAATCATGTCTTAACATAGATGAAAACCTGAACATTGTCCAAACAACAAAAATAACCCAAACATTCCCCTATCCTGCCAAACAAGTGACTGTTTTAACAATTATAGCTTTAGCCTCATTCTAGCTTTCCTTCTTTCTAGATAAGATTAGCATAACCAATCAGAAAATTACCTTCACTTCCTGACTACATCCAATCTGGAGCAAAGCCCTGCTTCCTTAAATCTCCTGAAAATCATCAATATAAGGAAAATAAGCCTAAATATGTCAATCTTTTTAGTAGTCTCCCATTGAGATGCCCCATGGTTCTCCATGATGTGAGCTCTTTTACTTCACTGTGAATCATAATACCAAATTATTCAACTGCAGGTGTGGCTGGAAAGCAATTACACTTTTAAAATAGAAGAATTTCTGGCACAAGATAAGTGCTTAATAAATATGAGTTGTTATCATTATACGAAGCAGCTTATTGTAATGTCACACCTATGGATTTAGAAATCTGAGGAGCTTGGGTGGCTCAGTCTGTTGGGTGTCCTACTCTTGATGTCAGCTTAGGTCATGATCTCATGAGTCTTGGGATTGGAGCCCTGCCCTTTCAGTGAGGATCCATGCTCGATGGGGAGTCTGCTTGAGATTCTTTCCCTCTGCTCCCTCCTTCTCTCTCTCCCTCTCAAAGAAATAAATAAATCTAGAAAGAATGAAAGGGACACCTGGGTTGCTCAGTGGTTGAAAGCATCTGCCTTTGGCTCAGAGTGAGCTCCTGGTCTGAGGATCGAGTCTCACATTAGGCTCCCCACAGGGAGCCTACGTCTATGTTTCTGCCTCTCTTTCTCTCTGTGTCTTTCATGAATAAATAAATAAATCTTAAAAAATAAAGAAAAAGAAAGAAAGAAGAAAGAAAGAAAGAAAAGAAAGAAAGAAAGAAAGAAAGAAAGAAAGAAAGAAAGAAAGAAAGAAAGAAAAAGAAAAAGAGAAATCAAGACCTCCCAGTGCTGCACTATCTTGGCCAAATCCCAAATTTCTCTAACCTCATTTCTTCATTTGTAATGTGAGTTACAGCAACATTTTCCTGCAGAAAGTTGAGTATTATTAGATGAAGACCTCATTTAATATTAATTTTTCCTATATCTTCCTATTTATTCTATAAATTCATCCTCTATTTCTAGGACAATAAGTGAACTCTCAATGGAACAATCCATTTGTTTTTAGTTTTCTCATGGATATACACAATAAGCAGAAATAAAGGCATGAACAAACCTTTTAAATATGGGATCATTTATGCACATCCATTTTTAAAATATTTTTTCAAACAAGCTACTTTAAACTTGTAAGCAGAGGATAAAGGAATGAAAGAGTGAAGGAATAGCTTTGTTCCTTGGCCAAGATAGAAGAGATCAGAACCAAACAGAAACATTTCTTAGAGACTAGATGGCAATTTATATAGAGCCATTCCTACATATATTTAACACATGGTTTTAAAAATTCAACTTATAAACAATTTCAATAATGATTTACTACATAAATAAAACAACACTTGAAGATAAACACTGTTAGCCAATGTACTTTCTGAGGACATTTGGCATGAAAAGATGGTAATATAACCTTTTATCTGCTTTGAGGCACAGGTGTACTACAGAAAAAAAGAAGGAAAAAAAAGAAAAAACTTTTTTATAAGGCCCTTTCTCCACCAAGAGTTGAATAAGAGAACAAGTGAGGGTGAAAAAAGACAAGGACAACAGGCCATATCCGAAACAAATATAAAAATAAAAATGTGTGTATTCCAACTAAACCAGTGCTGGTATTACATAAACACTTTAATTCTCTTGCTTCAGATATCTTTAGGTTTACTGAAGCATATTATATACTGTTTTTCTAAAAGACTGATGTTCTTCTCTAGGGAGGAAAAAAACTCAGAATAAAGGACTAACATGAAAAAAAATAGTGAAGAAAATTGTGTCCAGTGGAAACGAATTTTCAGTACATTAGAAAACATATAGTCAGTTTGCTTAATTTTGAATTTTTTCCATTTGGTTACCTAGAAGAACACTTAATGGAATTTTAACCACATAATTTAAATTACCTCAATTTCTGGTGAAAAGCAATAGAGTAAAATATCAATTTGTGGATTTACTAACATTATGAATCTACTAACATTATGGGTTGATCAGGAAATCACTCAGGAAATAGGAAATAGATGTAATTGAGGAGCAATTTTATTGGAATTTATTGATATAATTTCATTCATGTCATTTTGTGAATTCTGGAATCTTTTTTTTGTACTTGTATTCTAATATACTTAAATACATACTCCACTTGTATACATATAATTGTACATTCCAACATTAACCATCCCATACAATATATTCATATCAATTTAAAATTCATTTGTTTATATAATTTCTAAATGTAGATTTTGCATTTTCTCTTATACATGTTCATAATTATTCTTTTTTAAAATTGATTATCGAGTTTATATCAGGTTACCGTTCTATTTACTGATTGTTCGACACATAATGAAAACAATGCAAATGTCCTATTGGTTTCACCATATGTGGACATATTTGAATTAAAAAAAGCTGGTAAAACTTTGGTATTGGTTTGGGACTTCCATTGAAGTTTGGGAGGGCTATAAATAGTTAAGTCTCTAAAAACCTCTCTAGGGAGTATGTAAATGGGAAAAATTATTAATTTTTAATGTGTGTGTTAATGAATTTATGAGCCAAACCACTTGTGCAAAAAGTCAAGTTTTATATTTTGTGCAATGACATTATTTTTGACTCAGAATCAATTCCATCAATCTAATAGGAAATAAAAATAACTTTAGTTTTTCCTGTATTTCTCCTTCTTCCTCTTGGAGCTGATCAGGAAATTGATTAGGAATTTAGGGGTGGCCCTCAGCTTGACTAAATTTTAGACTTCTTACTGACTTTAAGCCCCCTTTCTTCCCTTTTTTTCTGAGCATTTATTTTGTAATACTTACTTTATAGAAAACTTACAATTAAATTTGTTTTCTCTGCCCCTTGGAGATGTAAACCTTTTTAAAAGCTTCCTGCCAGTTTTACACTCTAAGAATGTCCTTCTGAAGGACCTATGCACCATCTTTTTTAAATCGAGGATGATAACACCCCTATCTGCCTTCTCTGTGACAGAGAAAAGGCTTATCTTCAGTGGGAGCCAATTAACAAGCACAGATGGTCTAATCACAGAGAAAAGCATCTGCAAACTTGGAATAACTCAATGTACTCCACATATCCCATTGATCACTTTCACACTGATGTCCTCTAGTATTTTCCTAGCAGTTCACCCCAGCACTTAAAAACCTCCCACTCTTGGAATGCCTTGGTGGTTCAGTCAGTTAAGTATTTGCCTTCGGCTCAGGTCATTATCTTGGGGTTTGGGATCAAGGCCCACGTTCTGCTCCCCACTCAGCGGGGAGTCTGATTGTCCCTCTCTCTTCTCCCCCTGCTGTGGTCTCTCTCTCTCTAATGAATAAATCTTAAAAAGAAAACCCTCCCACACTTTATTCTTACAATCAGACACCAAACCTTTCCATTCATTCTCAAAAATTATTTGTCTATTACACTCGCTCAGGAGCTCACCTACACATGGATAAATCATTTTCTATTCTTCTCACTAGAATGCCCCTAGATCAGATCTGCATGGACCAAAAACCAATCCAGTCAACCTACACAAAAGTGGCATTTCTTGAATAGGTTGTGAAAATGTCACTGGAGGAGCCCCAAACCATCACTGGGGCTAAACAGCCAAGAGCTGGGGCATAATGTTGCAAGAGTCGCCAACATTCTTGCCTCTCTTAGGCTCAGAAGCTACTTGCCAATTGCACTGACTTGGCATATTGTTGCCTCTGCTTTCCCTTGAAATAGGAAATAGTTCCTTCTTCTATTGATGCCACTGATGGTACTACGGACTGACACCCATTGCCAGACTGGATCCAGTAAGGATGTGACTGCCTCATGGTACCCTTGTGGATGTGCCCATTCTCTAGCTGCAGAGGACCCTGGGACCGTATTTTGTATTCAGTAGTGAGAAATGAACTCTGCCATATAAGCTGGAAAATCCCAAAATTATCGGGAATTGTCTTAGATGTTAAGCTCTAAAATAATGACAAAGTTCCATATAAGTTCCTTTACCTATCAGTCTTACATAAAAATCTAACATTACTTTCTCCATTATCTTGTCATGCCCTTGCTTCCAAAATATTCACTTGTTGCAGTGTTATGAATGAACCTGGATGGTATTACGCTATGTGAAATAAGCTAGACACATATAAATAATGATAGTGCACAACATAACTTATATGAGGAATCTAAAATAGTCAAACTCAAAAAAAAGCAAAGCATAAGAATGTGGCTGCCAGAGGCAGGATGAGGAAATGGGAAATAATAGTCAAAGGATACAAAGTTTCATCTATACAAGATGAATAAGTTCTGGAGATTTATTGTATAGCATAGAGTATATAACAATAATGTATTTTATACTTAAGATTTTGCCAAGAGGGTAGGTCTTATGCTAGGTAACTTTATACATACAAAAAATAATAAATAAAGAGGGTGGAAGCAAGTTTTTGGAGGTGATGGATATGTTGACAGCATAGATGTGATTTCATGGGTATATAGTCAGCCACAAACTCATCAAGTCATCTGCACACATATGTACAGCTTTTTATATGTCAACCATACTTCAATTAAAGTGGTTAAAAAAACAACAAATTTTGGAGAGGATGTGGAGAAAGGGGAACTTGCACTGTTGGTGGGAATGTGAACTGGTGCAGCCACTCTGGAAAACTGTGTGGAGGTTCCTCAAAGAGTTAAAAATAGACCTGCCCTACGACCCAGCAATTGCACTGCTGGGGATTTACCCCAAAGATACAGATGCAGTGAAACGGCAGGACACCTGCACCCCAATATTTATAGCAGCAATGTCCACAATAGCCACACTGTGGGAGGGGCCTTGGTGTCCATCAAAAGATGAATGGATAAAGATGATGTGGTCTATGTATACAATGGAATATTCCTCAGCCATTAGAAATGGCAAATACCCACCATTTGCTTCGATGTGGAGGGACGTGGAGGGTATTATGCTGAGTGAAATAAGTCAATCAGAAAAGGACAAACATTATATGGTCTCATTCATTTGGGGAATATAAAAATTAGTGAAAGGGAGTAAAGGGAAAGGAGAGAAAATGAGTGAAAATATCAGTGAGGGGGACAAAACATGAGAGACACCTAACTCTGGGAAATGAACAAGGGGTAGTGGAAGGGGAAGTGGGTGGGGGGTTGGGGTGACTGGGTGATGGGCAATGAGGGGGGCACTTGGTGGGATGAGCACTGGGTGTTATTCTATATGTTGGCACATTGAACTCCAATAAAAAAAAAATTAAAGTGGTTAAAAAAAACTGGTTCTAAGTAATCAGCTGAGAGTAATATCCTAAATGGGTATCTATGATCCTCGAGGTTCACATTTTAACTACCCAACCTCCTTCCCCTATTACTCAGTGTAAATCCTCACTTTCTATTTTCCTAGGACACAAATTCTAAGGCCAATACTTTGCACATTCCTCTGCCTAGAATGCCCTTGACTTAATTTCTCTATACAAATCAGGGGTGCTAAAACTTCTAATGATATCTGTGATGAAACACAGGGTCTTCCTGCAACACTACCCTGAGAATGATTAATACCGCTTCCAGGTTTAGTGGGAAGATGACTGATCTTTGGTGTCTGCCATGGCTGAAAGAGAAGTGATTCCTTCATGCAAGATCTCTGTCCTCCCTGGTCCAAATACACACACTTTTCAAAACTCTGCACAATTACCTCTCCTATTAAGCCTTGCCTATCTATTATAGCTCACTATGACCGATGTAATTATAAAATTCAGCACTAATTTTTTCACATTTGTTTTGACACTTATTTCTTTTCAGTCTCATGAATATATCATAGCTTTATGTATCATGTTCCTTAGGTAGTAAGTGCCTAAAGGTTAGGATCCTTTCTTTCCTCCTCTTGCTCATCAGCACATGAATCTGTACTCTGTCTTCAGCAGATAGTCAAGAAGTCTGTTTGTTGAAAGAGCAAATGCCACTGTAAACCCAACTCACATTTTGTCTTCTTTAAGATGCTGGGATCTCATATTCTCCACAGTGACTCCTATGATATTTTATGTTCCTGATGTACAAAGCTGGCTTCTCAAGTTCTTAACACATCCTTGGCAATGATGCTAGTAGATAAATTGGCTCAGCCTCTCAAGTACATTCCCTAAGGTTCCTTGAAGCCCAGCAGCTGCTACAAATGTGCTGTACTTGATTCCCTTGGCAGGCTCATTATGCTCACCCCAGTCACCTGTTCTCACATTGCTTTGGCAAATTCACCTGTTGTGACAAATGTCCTCTCTTTTCAGCCAGACAATGATTCATCAAATATCTTACTTAATCAGGTATTTCCTCTTCTAAGTCTTTGTATGCATTGTTCCTCTCATTATTCTTGTGTGCTGAGTAAAATAATGTCTCAGATCCTAGAGCAGGGAAATCCTCTATTAAAGAATCTGGTATGAAAAAACTATGGTAATGTTTTTTGAGGGTACAGGTTTTGAATTTTGAGTATCCAAGTACACTAGTTTTTGATGACTTACCAGAAAATTGTCTGGCAAGAAAAAGGGGCCTTAGGAAAGCATTATATACATGTGTCTCTCTGTGTGTGTGTATGTATATTACCATTTTCCATAAAATATCATTAATTTTGGAGAAATTCAAGATTACTTTTATTACTAGCTCCAACTTTAAATAAGTAAAATGAAAAAATCTGTATTCAAGTAGGAAGCTGTTCAGCTGCCTTGCAATTTCTTCAAAGAGCAAATGTATGTTAAGCATCTTCTAATATCCTCATTCATTTCTTCCTTAAATTTCCAGCTTACTGAATATTTTCAATACCAGAAAACTTTCAAATGCCTAATCTAGCAATTATTCAAAATCTCCCTTTCCACTATGATCACCACGCAGCCAAACGTATACCCTGCATCAGTCATAGTTCACCCTTCAGCCACCACAACACTCCCAGCTCTGTACAGAATGTCCAGATGAGTTCTTGTTTCTTCATCTTGCAATAAGTACTTAAGCCCATTTTTTGATCAATTTTCTTCTAAGTCATCATGAACCATCTCATATACCTCCTTTTCAGTGAATCTTGCCTCAGATTCTCAAGGCCAATTAAAAGTGGTCCACTAGGGAGCATCTGAGTAGCTCAGTGGTTGGGCATTTCCCTTTGGCTCAGGTCATGATCCTGGGGTCCTGGGATCGAGTTCCATATCAGGCTCCTTTCAGGGAGCCTGCTTCTCCCTCTGCCTGTGTCTCTGCCTCTCTGTCTCTCTGATGAATAAATAAATAAAATCTTCTAAGAAAAAAATAAAAGTGGTTCACCAAGTTCCCACAGAACAATTTTCTATTACAATTGACCATGTTCTGAGAGTCTTCATGCCTGGAAATCCAAGAAGGCAGATCCTATCCCATTCTTTATGAATTGATACCTGGCAAAATATATGACATGTATGATGAACTTGATCAATATAGGAAAAATGATTGTAAATTAAGAATCATTTTTGATAGATTTTGTTTGTTCAAAAACAAAAAAAAACCCTAAGAGATTTGCAATAACATTACCACTGAAAAAAATTCAGAATGCTACACAAAATATAAAAAAGCATAACTACAAACCCACTACTGGACTGATGAGAGTATTAGAAATCCATAATAAAAGTGAAGGCAAAGGAGATAACTGGTGATTTTGAGGTTTGTTTTTAATGTATATATGAACTATGCTGTGAGAGGTCAGGAGGAGTGGGCCTTGGAGTGTTAACTCCACCCCCAAGCCAGTGAATATGACAACAGACAGCTGAATAATGCTGAAACTTAAAACAGTACATGTTCAATGTGACAGTGAACTTGAAATAAACTGCTATGCATGAGGGAAAAAGCAACAAGGGAACTTCCCTTTCCCCATATCATTACTGGGTCTAGGAGAAGCTATATTTTCTCCCTGTAATTTGGCCCTCCTCAAATCTGTGCTCCCAAATCCCAGTACTTGGATGGTTCAAAAATCCTCAAAGGGAAATTATAAAGTGACTATTGGTTAACAGAATTCCAGGAACCTGGTAGAAGCAAATGCAAATCCTTTTTGGATTAACTGAGTTCTCAGGATATCATCACTAAAAGAAATGTCTAGCAACAAAATTCATAACAGAATCACAATCCACACAAATAATGCATGCGCCATAATACCCAAGAAACAACAGAAAGAAACAAAACACACAAAGGTTTAGATACTGAAATTACTGGATATAGAATGTACAATAAAAACATTCATGTGTTTAAAAAAAGGGAAACTGAAGAATATGATCAAGGAACAAAATCTTTTTATAAATAAAAAAATTTAAGAACAAACATAACTTCTAAAAAGGAAATAATTTCAACTAATAACTAAATTTCACAAATGAGTTAAAGAGATTAGATATAAATAAAAAAAGACAATTGAAGAAATTAAAGATTGACTTGTGAAAACTATGCATATCACAGTCATGAAATGAAGAGATAAAAATGTAAACGGTGTTTTAAAAGATTATCTAAAAAGATTGAAAGGCTATATTTCATTTTCATGAGTAGGAACAAATAATAAAATAATGATTCACTTATTTCCAAATGCTCTGTAGATTCAGTGGCATTCCAATAAAAATACAGTTTGGAACTTGAGTAAGCAAATCTAATATGGTTTTGTATCAGAAAATACCCAAAAAGGACCAAGACACATGGAAAATAATAAGGAAGGAGACTCACTATGCTAGATATTACGACCAAACGTTTTTATATTAAAATAACATAATTAAGATAGTGTCTAAAAGCACAAAAATGAGAAACAGAGCAAAGAAACAGAATGAAGGATTCAAATTATAGTGAAAATGTATAAAATGTAGCTCCATGCATTTACCATGGATGGATATCTCAAATGTGATGTTGAGCCTAAATCATATCATGAAAGAAACATCATTATTATAGTTATATAAAGTTCAAAATTACATAAAAATGAGTGATATATTTTAGGAATGCTTTCACATGTGATGAAACAGGAAAGAAATGTAAAAGAATATGAGATAAAAATCAGGAGAATGTTCCTCACGAGGAAATTAAGAGAGACTGGAGTAAGTCTCTGGAGTAAGGATGATGTGAGAAACAAGGGCAGAAGAAAAATTATTCAACTTCCTTACTATTTGCAGCCCATTGACAAGTCCTTGAAACAGACAGAGTGACATTCCTCTAGGGACTCAACTGCCTGGATGTTGACTCTTTGCAAAAAACAGCAGGCAATCTTAGCCCAACCCCCAGGATCCTGTAAGTGTACTTGAACACATATAAGAATTCCTTTGGAAACTTTATCTTTAAGCCCCCTCCCCCACCGATTATATATGTTGGCAACCATTCCCCGAGCATATGACCCACCAATATACATCTGAAGGGTCTCCTGACTAAGGTTTTATTAGACAATAATAAATGACCTTTTCCTAACAATAGCTGGTTCCCTCAAGGTCCTGGAAACGTTGCTTCCAAAATTCCTTAGAGACTTATGCTGTCCCTAACCCCCTCCCAACTTTAAGATATATAATGGGCCACTCCTCATGACCCTAGTGCGGCTCTTTCTGCCCACAGGTCTTGTCCCCGTGCTTTAATAAAATTACCTTCTTGCACCAAAGACATCTCAAGAATTCTTTCTTGGCCGTTGGCTCGAGACCTCACCAACATTCCAACACTATGTAAATTGGTGACCCAGATAGGACCCCTCCTCTCACTCTAGCGAGCTTTTTTTTTCTGTTCTCACTTTTACTTAGTAAACTGACACTTTGCCCTTTTGTGTCCACGAGATTCATTTTTTGACTCTGCAAGACAAGAACCCTGCAACCCTGTAGCAAGGACACAGCAGAGTTCTATGAAATTAGTAATATTCTCTTGCTTATATGGTGTGGTGGGAATAGAGATATTTGTGTTGTATACTTTTTATGCCTCCATTCACATGTCTTAGAAATATTGCTTTCTCTCCTTATAATAAAAATTGAGATTTGATTTTGAATAACTAGTATTTATTAATTAACTCAACAAGTATTTATTGAGAACCTTCTGCATTCAAAGCCCTGTATCAGGTGCTGGGATACAGTAGTAAATAAACCAGATTAAGTTTTTATTCTGGTGCAGCTAACATTCTAGTTTTAGAAATAAAATGGTGAACATAATTCTTTTATTTCACTAATGAACAAACTGAGAAATTGAAAGTCCAGATGACTTTTTAAAAGTTCCAAAATGAGGATAAATTCAGACTTAAGTATCTCAGCTGTCTTGATAGCCAGTGCAGTGTTCTTTTCATTACAAATTCAACTATCTATATTCAGAAGAAATGCTATGTAATAGAGAGGCAGAGAGATGAATCAAAGGTGGAGAGAGGGAGAAAAAGAGAGATACACACTCATAAATATTATACCTAAACAAAAGCAAAAACAATACACCGAGAATGTGTTCCTGCAAGCATTTATCTGTTGGATGACAACCTGTACTCTTTCATTTCCGAATAGTCCTCATAAAAGGTCATCTCCTGACAAATATAATCATTAACATCTCGTTTTTGTTTTACATGGTGACAAACATTAAAATATGCCTTTCAATACCTCCAATTAAATGGGAGCAATTTAGCATCAATGATTAATCAATAATAAGTCAACAATAGCAAACTGCTTACATGTGAACGTATATTTTTTAGTAGGGACCTAGTGCCAATAGTAATACTTTCTTATTTTCTTTTATGCTTCTAGGCCTAATGATAATTGATCAAGCAAGGAAGTCTTTGCTAATTTGGAAAGGACCAGAGCTGGGTGACACCCTATATATATTTAAGGGTGTAGATTATGTATTTATGCATCTTTAAAATGAAAATGTGTAAAGCACACGTAAGTATTTAAAATTCTGTACAGACTACACATACTGGTGAATATTAAGAAAACTTCGTGAGTCATAATGTGTAACTCCACCTATCCTTTTTTCTAGGAATGTCAGTTCTACTTACAATAATATAATAACTCTTTAATTAAAGGACTTAATGCAATATTCCCAATGCTGGTTTGATTAGTTATTCCAAAGAGCAACTGGTTAAGAACTATTGACTGTTTTCCCTTGAGAAAAATAAATAATCATTCAATAATTGCAGATTTTCTTTAAACCAGCAAGAATACAAGTTACAACAACAAACACACACCTATATCATATAATACATATTTTTCACAATAGGGTTGGGAAACAATGAGACAAGATAGAATTAGACAGCATCAGAGGAGAACACAACCAAAACCAAAATCCAAATAGTTAATCAATATGGCTTTCTCTAAAAATGTCTTGAAATTTGATTTTTATAGAACTATAAAATGTATCATGCAAGTTACAATTTATGTATATTATTAAGTGAATTTAAAAGAATTGATTCAAAAGTCCCTGAATCTGTCACAGTTTCAAATTATTCAGCACTCAGAAAAATGCTTCTCATTAATAAAGTCTATTATTTTCCTTTTTGTTGTAAATAAAATGGTGTTTGGGTTGTCAAATAATCTTCTTTTCAGAGACAAACTCATCTTCATAGAGATTCCTAGAGATAAATAAAATGGTGTGATGTGACCCAGAATTCAAAATGACTAAACGAAGAAAGTACAGGATATGGTTTTAGCTTATTTAATATCTCTAATAAATAAACCTATCAGTCCTAGAATAGATGAAGGAATAAGGCATTTTAAAAAGCATACGGTGTTAATGGCATCATCACTTATACTCTGAATCAAAATGACAGGATCACCAACAAACTAAATGAGTACTCTCTGATCTGGAAATATAATTCAAAGGCTCATAGCTTGACTAGTCAACGGTGGTTATAATACTTATTTCTACTTTATTTAAGTCTGTGTTGTCTGTATTGCTAGAGACATAAGTATGTCAATCACTTAATATTACATCATATCCTTTGGAAGAGTTGAGGTTTTCATAAGCTAGTTGAGTCTCCTTATCAATAATACTTAGTTCTATCTTATTAAAATCTCAATATATTCCCACATAGCAGTGACCCTTATTCCCATAATATTCCACATGTTTCCAATAGAAAGATGAATGAGACATTGCCATTGGCCTGTGATTGTGGAGAAAGACAAGAGTACATAAATAATTATGACAATAAAGTGTTTTCTTCAAAATGCTTTGAGAATATAGTGTGGCAGATGCTGTATATTACCCCACATCCATGGTTATTCCTTTCCCTTACTAATTTATTCCATTGATATCTATTAGCCAAAAGCTGATTATTAAGCTGAAAACCAACTAACTAGACCCACTGCAGACAGGAATTGCTTTGCTCTTCAATTCCAGACTTGTGCTTGGGGTTGCCTACTCCCTTTTCTCCTTCTTCCTATCTAGAATGTGAATGTGATGCCTGGTTTGGGGCCATCTGTGTTGTAACCATAAGGACAAGCCACATACTAAAAACGGCAGAACATATGTTGACTTACCACGTCAACGCTTAACTACCATCCTGGAATCCCTGGTAGTGCGATATATAAAAAACCCCTACCTATTTCAGCCACTGTTGTAGGCTGTTCTGTTACACTTGGATTTCATCCTAAGTGATGCAGCAGAGAAGGGTAAGCTAGTGCTGCTCTTGATACCAAGGGAAGGTTTCTTATCTGAAAAACATTGGCAGAGCCTTGAAAGAAGTAGAAGAGCTCAGAAACAGAGGAAGAAAATGTGAACAATGTGGAGGGAATAGTAGTCTGTGTTTGAAGCATGGGTTTGGGGGAGTGGGTGCAGGGATCCCTTTAGGCACACAGATGCAGAAAGGTGGGCTGGAGTTAGATGCTCGAGGGTCTTGTGTTTGAGGCACAGGAGTCTGTAGTTTACTACTAAGTTCAATGATCTGTGGTCATCTTCCATTCACAATCATTTGCGTTAAGGTTCTGGATTAACATTTGCCAATGCACTAAATTGAAGCAAGATTTAGAAAGTGAACTAAGCAGGAAGCCAATATTCTCACAGGTCATGTGGGTCAGTCACTTACTAAATCTTGCTATAAGCTCACATTTGATGACTGCAGCAGCCAATGATGATTTTTTGTGATTTCCCACAAAAAGAGAGGCTTTTCAGCATCTCTATTCATTTGCAGAAGTCCCTCATAACTATTTCTGCTGTGACTTTCCAGGTCTTTTACTTCCCATGCCTCTCCCTCCTCCAGCAAAAACACAAGCCTGATTCCTGTAATCAACACTTTATTGGTAGAGCAAATTTAACACTGGTATACCTGGTAAGCAGCAAGAAGCTAACTTTTCATTAGTTCTTATCTGGTCCTTCTGCCTGTCATCTCTTCTATTCCACCCATGACACTGTGATCAGAATGCTCTTTCAGAGCACACACTATATATTTTCATGACTTCAAACCCTTGGAGGGTTTTCTACAACCCACAAAAACTGTTCCTGACACCTGCTAGATAATTGAGGTAGAGTAGCCTCCCCCATACAGTCTAACATCAGCTCTCTCACTACCTTTGTTTTCAACCTGACATCAAGTTACATCGATACTGCTTTCCTGGCTTAAAATGCTTTTCTGCATTCTATACCTTTGTACATCCTTTCCCATGGATTCTCCCTCAATTTTTATCTCATAAATTTCAATTCACTTATTCGAGATATAACACAAATGTCTATGATCGGCTCTTTGCCATTACCTCCAACCTTGCCCTTGATTGACACCACTAGCTCCCTGCATGTTTCTCAACATCCTACACACACTTCTATTACAGACTAGTTATCTACTATGTCATTTACACTTGCCTTTCTTCCTCAGGAAGACATGACTCTACTGTGAATAATCTTTGTAGCTCCATTGTTTAGTTTAGTAATACCATACTCTAAATACTTTTGAAATCAATGGCTCTGTTTTTATTCTGAATTGAAGGTTTTTAAGCATGGAATAGCATAATTGGATTTGTACCTAGAGAGATACTGTCATGGGAAATAAGTGTGACAAAAACAGTGGAGTGAGAAGAGACAAAAAGGCAACTAAAAGCAATATACAATTAGGAAATGTATGAGAAAATTGGCTACATTTCCATTTGGAGTGGTTACAATCTACGACATTGTCTCTACATTGTCTCTCGAAATCCACATTTTTCTAGGCATTTGCTGCTGAGAATGTGGCAATAGTTTCCCAACAAATTTGAAGGCTGAATTAGTTCTCCGGAGCATCCAGAAAAACTGCTGCTACACTCTTCTACTGTGCTATGAACCCCCAGGATCCTCTAGGATCACTATCTGCCCTAACTTCAGGGCCACTGAAAAGACATCAAAGGACCTCTTCAACCCAACCACTAATACTTGAGGAATAACATCTGTCAGCCGATAGTTAGTGATGAAACATAAGATTGCCCCTAGGAGATGCAGCACTCCAGCTTTGAGCTGTATTTTTAAGTTATGACTAGCAAGTGATTTTTTTTTGTACCAGGCTTTGTTGAATACAAAAAAGACAGACTGCCAGGCGTGTGAGTTTCTGAAAGAGAAGTAAGAATAAACCCCATGAAACCCATCAGATTGAATGCACTAATTGAAAACTTTACATTTGTGATAATTTGGGCCTCAGATTAACTTCCATGCATCCGTGTGGTTATTTTTGCAAAAATTTACTGGCACCAACTAAGTATCGAGGATATAATTGGACGCTACAGATACAGAGGTAAATTATCATCATCATTTCTGTGTCAGACAATAAGGAGACAAATAGAATACAGCCTGGACAACATCCTGATAGGTCTCTAATAAGCAGCCTTCTAGCACCAACATTTCCTGCTTTAAAATACAAATTTCTAAACGTTTTCCAGTTAACATAAAAAATAATCCCCAAAAAAAAAAAAAAATCCCACGATGGTATAAATCCACCATTGCATCAGGTACTTATAATCCTGGTAATCCACAATCCACTATAATTGACATAAGGACACCCCATAAAACATCCCATTTGACCTTGGAGTCAAGTGTACCTGACTCATGTTGTTTCGTACCTGATTCTCTAAGGCCTCTGTCTTTTCTAGTTAAGTAATGCTTCTATTTACTTAACTTCATATACAGCACATTAAAGACTTATGTCCTTAGATGCACTTCTGCCCAAATTACATGCCATTAGAGGCCTTGAAGAGGGTCATTCCTGTGATATTCTATGGCCACTGCTGCTCGGTTGGCTACTGACCTTTATTTAGGTCAATGCACACAGGACTCCCTTCCCCAATTCCAATACCCTTAAATACAAACCATTAGCGTCCAAGGTCCCACCACTAGGTCCATGCTTTTTGTTATTTTATTTGTATAAATGTTGAGAATTTACTCTGTGGATACAACTTGGTGCCCTACTCAGAGGGTGTTTGTTCTGTGAGATTCCCAATATTCCCTCTCCTCCCTCACTTTTGCTCAATACACTTCCTCAGACCCTTCAATTAGTGTCTACAAGTCTTCTTTCGCTTTTCTACCCAGCATCTATGGCCTCTGAGAAACCCTATTTTCCAATTCTTCATAGGGCCCCAAACATTGTCACTAATAACATTTACAAATATTAAACTCCTATAAGAGCTAGCAAACCTACTTCTAGAAAGAAACTCCACTCAGAACTTCACTGGGCCCTCAGTCTTTAGAAATAAAAAAAAAAATCACAAAATATGTTGTCAGTCAAATCCCCATCATATTTCTTAACACACTGACATAAAACTGTGTTAAAATTGTTTTTTAATTAGCTTTTAGCCTCTAGTGAACTAAAAGTTCGTGATATTTGAGGTCATGTTTGATTCATTTATTGTTGCTTCTGCACTTTGCCCACTGACTTGCACAAAGTGGAGCTGAGAAATATTTGCTGAATGAAACAATAGATGACTAGGTGGATCAACTCACTATGCACCTTTTAGGGTCTAGGGATCTTATTCTACCAGCCTTCCTGTTCAACCTCTTCCCACATCAAAGCCCAAAAACCTCCATTTGTATAAATCCTGACTCCACCCCTTACAGCTATGTGAGTTTGGGAACTTACAACTTAGAAACAGTCTGCTACCTGTAGAATGAGGATCGATGGTAGCACCCAAACAGAGGGCTGTTATAAAGTTTAAATTAGTGAATACATGTAAAATATTTTTTCATAGAGTCTGGCATCTAGACATACTTCAGATTACTATAATTAATGTGCTATATTTGCCAACTTAATTTGAGAATAAATGACCCAGTTTTGTTTATAGAACACTTCTAAAGGGAAATTTTCTCACATCTTTGTTCTCCTTAATCAACAAAGGTTGATGTAGCTAATGCTAATATGAAATAATCTTATGATAGTTTCTTCAGAAATGAAAAAGCCTACTCCATTACCTCTCCCTTTCCAGAGGTTAGCAGGAACTAAAAGAGGCAGAGAAAAATTGAAGCATGACAAGTAAGTAAATGGTAAAAAAATATTCTATGTAAGATTGAGGTTTTATCTTTGTAGGATTTGGTACTCTATTGTCTGTTTAATTGAAGATTATTTCAAAGACTGTCTAATGAATACAAAGTTAATTCATTTTTTTCCTGTGATGAAAAATATATATTAACTTTGAAATATGGTCTGAACCATTTTCTCTTTTCATTTCAGGGACATTTTAGACACCTCTACAATTCAATCTTTTATGTAATTTCATATCAGTAAGGCACAAAAGATTGTGTATGTCAATAACTGATTATTCAGGCATGAAGATAAAACTTTAATAATCAATGATAATATATCTTAATAGATAATATCAGCATATCTTTAATGTGGTAAGCTTTGACTATATCATATAATTAACTTCTTATATTCCTCTTTTATTGAAATCCAGGGGAAATATTATCCTCCATGTTAAAAATATTGATGCTTAACTGATTATCCTTAAGAATAGTAGAGACTTACCGTGCTCATCAGAATACTCATATTAAAAAAAATTATATTGTTAGGGATGGTGGGGTGGCTCAGTGGTTGAGCATCTGCCTTTGGTTCAGGGCATGATCTGGGGGTCCCAGAATCAAGTCCCACGTCAGGCTCCCTCCAAGGAGCCTGCTTATCCCTCTGCCTGTGTCTCTGTCTCTCTCTGTGTGTCTCTCATGAATAAATAAATAATACCTTTAAAAATAAAAATAAATACAATAAATATTTTTACATCTGTTAAGTTGCAGGGCATATTTTATTGCTTTACACACACATACAAATTTTAAGAGGAGATAATCATGTTGACAATTTACTCTGCTCTATTAATTTTGGTAATTAAACTCAAGTTGGTCATTCCAGTGGTGGAATATAAAACTGTGTAAGCCTTAAAAGCAAGCACAGAAATGCTGGAATATTTACTTACTATTTTTGTGATAAGAACACTTAACGAGATCTATGCTCTCAACAAAATTTTAATAATATAATACAGTAGTGTTAACTAAAATAATAATGGTGACAAAGAAGGTTGGAGGAAACTATTAGGAGGTGATACATATGTTCATGGCATGAATTATGGTGATGGTTTCACAGGTATATATTTCTCTCCAAACTCATCAAGTTGTAAAATACATTAGTATGAACACCTGTTTGCATGCCAATCATACTTCAATAAAGTGATTTTTAAAAAAAGAAATGCTAGAATATTTGTGTCTCAAAGCTTATTAGAAGCCCTCATTCCAGAATTTCACTAAGTTTTTAAGGACTGTGGTTGTACTTGGAACTAAGATATTTCTTATTTTCTGGGGTCTGCTAAAAAATTATATAGTTAAAAATAATAATATTATTTCTATAATGTAGATTGCCCATATGAAAGTACTGACTTCAAAACATTTAGTTACATGCAAGCACTTAACTAAAAATAAACAGCAACTTACTATTTGACTATGAAAGTTATTCATTTTTCAATAAAGGGTGATTTTAACTTTTCAAAGATTTCCTAACTTTTCTTTTCACTTTTTAAGCACTATATCCTTCTTGACAGTTTTCAAATGAAATACTGAGAAAAAAAAATGACTAATGAAATTAGGATATCCCAATTACCTTGTAACTTTTCCTTTTAATCACTTAAATGCAAATCAAATGGTTTTTAGAAAGAGTAGTAACACTCTGCCAAAATGTAATGGTCTATAAGCATCGATTAAATCTCTTTTTGTGCCTCATATTTAATTTTTTTACTTTGACACCGTATCCTCACTGGGATTACTCATGGGATCATAGCTATCTATATTTTGCATTTAGATCTGTCATTTAAAAACACTGCTCCTGCTTTAACTTATACAGCCAATGAAAACCCTTGAGTCCTAACATTCTAGAATACATATTATTTGGGAATCAAAACAAAAATACACAGGTTGAAGGAACTACTAGTGTCAGAATTAAGGAAGTATTTTTGCTTGTGACACTTCCCTACTAGAGTTATTATTTGCTTTAGTCTGCTCACACATCATTAGTTATTGTGAAATGTAGAAATTCCAGGGATAGAAGGAAGTGCAGTGGGTAGAGAAGAGGGAGACAGACACTAAAATGCACAGTGAAACCTGCAAAGCTTGGGAACAAAGAGCAAAAGCTTTCTCTCACTCCTGTAACAGACATGTTGAGTTCTGTGACAACGAAGTAAGAAATCATGGTAGGTCCAAATGTTCAATTTTCAACCAAGAATTTGGTTGTCGAGACCTTACCAATTTAACCTGCTGGTAAGAAATGTGATGTCACTCTGAATTGAGGCAGAGTAAGTATACGTTAATGTGAAGGTAAGTAGGTTGACATGCTGTCATGGAAAGTTGTACTTTTCTCCAGGCTTGCTAAAGGTCAGAGACAGAAAACATGTGTTATATTCTTTACCCAAGCACACAGCAAATCCAAGAAACTGTGTACCAAAGATACAGTACAGTTTAAAAATACAAATTGTTTCAATAAGAATTAATGAAAATTGAAAATACTTTAAATGGTCTATAATAGGAAATTGCTACTTCTGGTAGATTGAGTCAATGCAGTTGTAAAATTTCATAATTAGGGAAAAAACAGATACAAAAATTCATAAAATAATAAGTAAATAAGCTTAGAACAAAGGCTATATTTAAGCAATTAAGATTGATAAGGTCTAGATGGGAATAAAAACAAAACACTTTGTATGTTAGTGGAATTAGCAGGACTTTCACCCTAAATTTCTTTTATGTATTTTTTACTGTTTACACAAAGTTTTGTGCAACAAAATAAAATAAGGATAGTACAGGGAAAGTGTCTTGGGAATAAAAACAAAACAGTTTGTGTGTTAGTGGAATTAGCAGGACTTTCACCCTAAATTTCTTTTATGTATTTTTTACTGTTTACACAAAGTTTTGTGCAACAAAATAAAATAAGGATAGTACAGGGAAAGTGTCTCATTTTTGATCAATTATAAAGCTAGTAAAAGAAGGCTAGAAAATTATAAGCATATAAACTAAACACATTCTTACTATATATATAGTCCAGAAATATCATTTCTAGATATATACCCAATATAAATGTGAAAAAAGGTTCATCAAAAGTCAAAAGATATGCTCTAAAATATTCTTGGTAGCACTATTCATAATAACTTCAAGCCAAAAACTATTCAAATACCCATCAATGGTAGAATGGATAGGTAAACTGGATATTCACCCAGTTGAATGTTATAGAGCAGGGGGAATGAACGTCTACGATTACGTGCCATAATATGGACAAATCTCAGAAACACAATTTCAAAGACAGAAGAACATACTTGTCTTGTGTCTGGCTTTTCTCACTCAATATTATGTTTGTGAGATTCCATTTGTATAATGTAATTGAAAATCCACAATAAATCCTTTCAGAACAAATGTACAACACTTTAGGCCATGGGAAAAAATGTGCCAGAGAAAACTAAGAATTTCAATGGGCTATTAGGAGTCAACATGTACATCAAAGTTCAAATTTGCTACAATGACATACATTCATTTTACCTTGAAATCTTTATAATAGTTTCTCGTTATAAAACCTATGTGCATGCCCATATATGTATGCATTCTATATATGTATACATTAGACATGTATACATATGTGTGTGTGTATATATATGTATATGGAGATATACACAGATCTTATCACTTTACAATAGAGCTATGCCTGGACAAAACCATTGTAAGTTAAAAATACCATAAGTTGAAAATGTATTTAGTATACCTAACCTAGCTTTAACCTAACTTAAATGTGCTCTGAACACTTAGATTAGCCTACAGTTGGGCAAAATCATAGAACACACATCCTATTATATAATAAACTATTGATTATCTCATGTAATTTATTGAATACTGTACTGATGGTGTACAAAAAAACAGAATGACTGTAAACTCTTGTGATTACATGGATGACTGGGATCTGTGGCTGTTGCTGCTCCACATCCCAAGAGAGTGTTCTAGGGCATATCACTAGCCCAGGGAAAGGTAAAACTTCAAAGTATGGTTTCTAGTGAATGTATCACTTTCACACCATCATAAAGCTGCAAAGTCATAAATCAAACCATCCTAAGTTGGTCTGGGGACCATCTACATTCTAAAGCTTTTCTGTGGCAAAAACAGCTATATGTCTACCAAAGTATTGTCTTCCCTTTCCATAGTAAGAACTATTGCTGAGAAGTGGCCACTTAGCCAGGGACTCTCTTTACTAGACCCTCAACTCTTCTCTCCTCAGGTGAGATAAAATGACTACTTCTAGCCAATGGAACATGAGCATAAAGGATGTTTTGGTTAAGAACAAGCACACTTTCTTCACATTACCCTCTTCCCTCCATTTGCCAACAGGATCCAGAAAATCCAGACTAAAACTCCAAGATATTATTTGATGAACAAATCATAAGGTGGACAAAGCATGAGTCTCTGAATATCCACACAGGAGGCTGCCCATCTACCAGAATCATCCACATTGACTGAACTTTTACATGAGCCAAAAATAACCTATTAAGTCTGAAATTTGGAGGTTTGTTTGGTAGCAAATTAGTTTAATATAGTGTTTTGAGTTTTCTTTAATGCTGCCTTGACCCAGACTTGAGACCATGCCTAAAGGCTAGTCAGTTTCCCTTTTTGAAGTTAAGACCACACTCTAACCATTTCTCTTATCGGCGCTCACACACCAGCCTACTAAGCTCCTGCCCTCATCATCCTCAGGCCATCTACAGTCTTTGTGGCCCTGGAGCCCACAAAATCATCCAAATTAGCCAATCTATAAGAAGACTAAGAAACCTAGATAACTCTATTCTTCTTGTACATAATGTGCCCTCTATAGCTCCAGCTTGCTCTTCTCCTGTCCCAGGTGCAACTCTCTTTGTGACCCTGCCTCAAAGCCACCTCTTACTTGATTAAAGATATAAGTCACAAAGATTTCTGCCTTTCATCTATCCAAGTATTGTGTCCCACCATCAAAAGAATCTTAAATCTTATAAAATATGAATTCAGGGCTATCTTAATTAAAATATATCCCACACTTCTTTCTGTAAAATACGTTTAGCATTCAAAGATTTAATATTTGGGGGGGGGGGTTCTCCCAAGAATACCAAAGGTTCATTACAAGTAGTAGTTTGTATATTTGCTGAAACACAAATTTGAATAACTTCAAGGATGGTTGAATACACACGCTATTTAACTAGCAATTGGGTTTATGGAGTTGCCCAGTATCTGCATTTCAATGTGGTTTTGTTCTTGCCTTATTAACTACCTTTGCAGAAAATATAGTAAAGTGCCAAAATCTGTATTTCTTTGTGAAAAACAATCATTGAGTGAAGGATAAACTTCAGTGAAATCTGAGAGGGTTGAGGGCAGCCCGGGTGGCTCAGCGGTTTAGCACCGCATTTAGCCCAGGGCGTGATCCAGGAGGCCCAGGATCAAGTCCCATGTCTGGCTCCCTGCATGGAGCCTGCTTCCCCCTCTGCCTGTGTCTATGTCCCTTTCTCTCTCTCTCTCTCTCTCTCTCTCATGAATAAATAATAATAAAAAAAATCTGAGAGGGTTAACAGGGCACAAGAAACAAATGGCTCTGCACAGAAATGTGATTGAGGAATATGTTGAGAGACTGTATAAATGCAGTAATTCTCTTGAATTTCATGTTTTCCAAAGATATCAACCATATCTCTCCAAAATGATAAAATCTAATCCTACAAATGCATAGGTATTACATATAAACCTATATAGTTCAATTTTTTTTCTTATCTTGTTGGTTTTGTCTTTGTCAATCTACTCCATTTTTTTCTTATATAGTACTAATATGAGAAATGTGAATTATTGGAGAAAGGGTCATTGTGAGCAATTAGTACTTGAAATTAGGGGAAAAAAAACAACAATCTCAGTATCTTCATCCTACTTACCTCCTCCTTCCCCATTTGTACAAAGAAGAGCATATCTGGGACTATTTAACTGGAAAATTTGCAAGTTGGTGATATGTGAATATTATTAGGAAATGTGCATTACTTTGTTTACTAGAGGCTTTGGAGATTTAAAAAGGAACTAAGAAGGGATCCCTGGGTGGCGCAGCGGTTTGGCGCCTGCCTTTGGCCCAGGGCGCGATCCTGGAGACCCAGGATCGAATCCCACGTCGGGCTCCCGGTGCATGGAGCCTGCTTCTCCCTCTGCCTGTGTCTCTGCCTCTCTCTCTCTCTCTCTCTCTCTCTCTCTGTGACTATCATAAATAAATAAAAATTAAAAAAAAAATAAAAAATAAAAAAATAAAAAGGAACTAAGAATAAAACATACACACTACCATAAGTACAAATTTATTGTGTAAATAATACCCATTCATATAACACATCAATTAAGTTAAATCATCTATTAAACAAATTTCTAACCAATGACTTAGCAGAACTATTCAGTTGTAGATTTAAACAACCAGCTAAAGGTAACAATGAAGTATACCGGCTAAGGTCACAGGCTCTGGAGTCAAACCATCTGGGTTTGCATTTCAGTTCCTCTCTCTATTGCTGTGTAATCTTGGATAAATCACTTCATCTGCTTGGACTTGAGTCTGATCATCAATAAAACAGATATAATAACAGTAATATCTTATAGTGTTGTGAAGATTAACTGAGTGAAGATGTATAAAGTACTTAGAACTATGCCTAGTACTAATGAAATACTGCTTATCACTATTACTTGCTATGAAAGATAGAGTCCAAGTGAGGTGATTCTAGCTCTGGACTAACTCTCTACATAATCTTAATAATCTTAATATCTGGGTCTCCAAGTCTATATCTACAAATGAAAGATGTGGGCTACATCATTTCTAAGGTCTTTGCTGACCCTAATTTTTTTGGAAATCAAATAATTACAGAAATCACTTGACTGTCACCTCAGTTACTATGCTCCTGATGACATTCTCATAAATGCTTTAAAATAAGCTGTGTGCACAATCTTTAGTACAGTGGCTGGTTGGTTGAAAGGGAGTTCTGAATGAATCAACTGCTGAGATCTTTCCAGATTCAGATTATATTTTTCTTGCTATAAAAACAATAGGAAATGGTGAGTTTAAGAAATTTCATTCCATAAGAGATATTGTATCATATTTGTGGATCACTAGTGTAACCAACGTAAAATAAGTTTGCACTGATAAATGCCATGTTGTGACGGACTCTCTCATGTTAATCAGTTTATCTTAACTTTTTAAGAAGTAGATTTATGATATGTCATTTAAATACCAAAATTACATGTTCCTTTGTAAGGCCAGCTCACTACTAAAGAACACTATCTGCTATGTATAATAAATTCAGCATAACACCTGATTTTGTAGTTACATTACTGCACTGTATTAAAGTAAATTTGTATTAAGAATAAAAGGAGAGAGATCATTTAGTAGCAGTTTCAGATAAAAGGTGAGCATTTGTACAAGATTTTCAAAAGTGCCTTTCTCTTTCAATACTGCCTTCATCCAATAGTGTGGCCATGGTCAAAAGATGTCTATGGAAATTAACTTGAGGTATAATACAATTTGGAAAATAATTATTAGTCAATTATCAACTTTTAAATGTGATTTTTAAAATCCTCACACACTGAAGTCTATAACTGCTGTCATTCTGCCACAGATTGCACCCGATTTAATCAGTTTTAAACTAAGACGCAGATGGCTCTTGTTCCATAAAATCTCTGGTTTCTTTCTCCTTCACTGACCATAGTCAATCTGCATGAATCTCATAGCTGAGACTTAACATTTTCTTCAATTAGCCCAGGGCAGTAATAAATCAAAGATTCATTTCTGGAGAAGACAAACCTTACAGATACAGTGCTGTGAATATCAGATAGACATCTGTTTTGTGAAAGAATGTTGCTACTGGTGATCAGTTACACATTAATACATAATTTTCACTCATCTTTCCTGGGTCAAAATTGTATTATTTTACTCCTATTTTATGTTACTGAAGTGCAAGCTGCTTTAATTAAACGGATACATAATAATCAAGATTTACTCAGGCCAGATATAATCAATGTATATCTTTTCTACTTCAGCTTCTTGATAGATCTCAAGCAGAAGGCAGTAAACTGGAACCAACTTCACCACACTGATCAGCACAAACCCTGACCATATTTTTCCTTCTAGTAGTTGGTATGAAAGTGTTTTTTGGAAACACATATTGGTCTTATTTAGAATATACTTCAATAAGCTTTTTGAAAGATAGAAACTATGGCAGAGCTCAAAAATCTGAAATTAAGAGAAACTGTTATTAAGATCTCTTGGAAAGAAATTAAGGACAAAAATGACTGATATTTGAGGCTGGGTGGGGAAAGAGTAAGGATAGGGAAGGCTCCAACTGGGAGGAAGAGCCAAGGAGAAACTTCAAAAGAGAAATGTATGTAAGAAGTTTTCAGTTGGAATGTAATATAATATGATTTTGACTCCTCCTGATGACCCCTGGAATTATCAATTAAATTACCTTCAACAAAATTACATTATAAATTTGATATGAATGTTTTTTGTAGAAATCAGAAAAGAAGCCCAAATCTTGCAACAGGAGAGAAGAGTCAAAACAGCAGGGGGTGGGAGCAAAGAATAGCAGAAAACAATGCCTCATGCATTATGGCACTGGGTCATTTTCCAAAACCAGGTAGGATGCATCATAAGTTCTCCATGGCATTCCAGTCAGATTCATAGAGTGGATGTTTGGAATTTGTGTAAATAAAACATTACGAAAAATGTCCTGGCAGTAATGGATAGAGCATGAGGGTAGAGAAGGGGAAGAGCCATTTACCTCCATTTATACTCTTGTCTGAGCTCCACAGATTTTGGGACTGGGCCTGAATCTGACATTTGTGCTTTAAAAGATCATTTTGTCTATTTTTCAGAAACAGAATGGAGGCAAAAAGGACTGGTAAAAAGCATAGTATTTAGTAATATGTTGAATATTCCTAAAAAAGTCAATATGGTGTAGCCTGGGTAGTGATAGTGGGGATGGAGATAATTTGACAGAACTTGGTGTTTGATTGCTGTGGGGGTTGAGTTGAGAGAGAAGTCAAAGGTAATGCTCAGATTTTCAGTTTTCACAACTAGGTTGATGATAGTAGTTTTTAGTACAATAAAAAACAAAGAGGAAAAATTGTTTATAGACCAATGATGTTGACCTCAATTTGGAGTATAATAAAAGTGTTTGTGTGTAGGGTGCCTGGGTGGCTCAGTCAGTTAAGCAGCTGCCTTCAGCTTGGGTCATGATCCCTGGGCCCTGGGATGGAGCCCCATGTATTACTACTCCCTGCTCATGAGGAAGCTGCTTCTCCCTCTACCCCTCTGCCCAGTTTGTGCACATTGTCTTTCTATTAAATAAAATCTTTAAAAAAATAATAAAAATAAAGTGTTTGTAGGACTCAAGATGGAGAAGCCCAATAGGGCACTGGATTTTGTGATATAAGAGCAATATGATAGAAAAATACATGTGGGATTTATTAGCAAACAATAGTAACTAAAGCCCTTGGAGTAGATGAAATCAACTGAAAAGTGGTAGATGAAAAAAGATCCAAGGACAAATCAGTGAGTAAACCCAGTATTTTCAGAGATAAGAAGAGAATTCCACTATTAAATGTGTCCCCCAATATAGGTAGTATGTTGCAAAGAAGGTTAATGAAATAGAGTAAATAAAATGAAAAACATAAATCAATTCATAAAATGAATCAACAATATTAAATTCAGCTTATGCTTCAATAGCCAATACCACCCCACCTAATCCTGGGGATGTTGCCTCCAGAGATTTTCAGCAATTTTTAAAATGTATTTAATATATGCAATACACAAGCCAGTATAAGTACCCCACTTCCCATCCATGATATTCTTTAAATGGTTGTTTTTAAAAATCATTAAATTGTGCCATATTTAATAATTATAATTGAAACTGAAAGTAGTTGGTCATACTATTATGTATTATTTACAATAACTGTACTAAATTAACTTATTGACTGCATTGAATACTATATGCCAGACACTATGCTAAGAACATTTCACTCATAATCTCATTTAGTCCTCATGAAAAATTTATAAAGCAGCTACTATTATCCCCTTCTTACAAATAAACAAACTAGAGTTTAGGGAAATTAAATAACTTGGTTACAATCACAGACTTCATAAGTGCCAAGCTGAATTTTGAACTTAGGCTGATCGATATCAAACGTCTTAACATTATTAATTTATTTTGATGTTGGGAAAGAAAAAGATAAAGATACTCTTAGCAGTTAATTTAGGTTTAAGTGGCCTTTCTTGACTCACCATAATTTATAATAATAAGTAATTTGAGGACATCCACATATTGACTTTCTTATGTGCTCTCTATTAAAAAAAACTGAATCAACTTTGAGTTAGCTATTTGTTTCTGCAACATAAGTGACTAGCATATAATCAGTTTTAACTGAAGCAGTTAAATATTAATTTACCTTGGTATATAATATCCAACCAATTCTTGGCACCTGCATTACTCAAGTTATAACATAGAAAAATCTCATTAGCTTAAAAGAATTGAGAAAAAAATTTTTTGAATACATGAAAATTCCTAACTAGAGCATATCATATCTGAAACTCAGTTTGTTAATTAAATCATATCTAACACAAAATTACGACTAATTCTAAAGAAAATCACAGAGAGGCAAATTCTAGGTAAAATAATGTAACATAAAGTAAAATAAAATAAGTAAATCAAAAGAATTTCAACTGATCCCTTGATTACATCATGAAAAGTGACACTACTAAGGACTCGAAACATTCTCACAGTTAAACAATCCTCCTAAATTTTTATGTACACTAAAAATTTGTTTAACACATTTTTTCTTTGCATATAAAAGTATACTTTAGCATCATTCATACTCAAATAATCATAAATTCCTAATTAGTTAGGCATAACTAATGAGACATGACACTATTTTTAATTACTATAAAACCCATAAGCATCGCCATATGCTATAGTAAATATAAAGATGAAAAAAAAAAGATGAAATATACAAATGGACTTTAGTTATTCATGTTATGAGGTAGGTCAGGTCATAAAGTTGAGTCTATAACACTGAGGACTTATAAGGTAGATGGACAATCTCAATAAATAAATACCCTTTCAGAAGCAGAGCAATAGAAACTTGGGAAAGAAATGAAATATGTAATGGGGGAGAGGGAAATATTTACTTTCAGAAAATCAATTCAATAAAGATGTTCCATCTCCTCATAAATACACATAAATATAAAACATCCATTATTCTTCTTTAAGATTGATATATATGCACATATATTAGAGAGAGGAAGAAAGAGAAAAAGAGGGAAAGAGACATTCAAGTGAGGTAGACAAACAAGTAAATCTATCATTTCTAAAGTATTGATTTTAATTAGCATTTTATGCTTTCTCTGACTATGGTCTCTTTTTCCATAACCATTATCATCAATAATGAAATTTTATCGAGTCAGAACTGCCCCAAACATGAATACTGTCTTCAAGTACATTAGGTCTCCTTAGCACACAATTTTTGCATACTCTGAGGGTTTCCAATTTGTGAATTACTCTTTTAATATATTGAGCTTATATGTGTATTTTCTGATCTATCATTTTTAGTGACTTAACTCCTTTTATCTACGTGAAGATTTTACAATTCACTAAGACGTGGTAAGGGGAGAAAAGAGTAGTAGGCTTAGTATTACCAAGTTGTCAACAAAAAAGAAAAGCTATGTGCTGCTGCTACTTTAGAATTTTATGGTCTTATGATAACCCTGTTCTTCCACCCAACTATACATTCAGCTAACCTACACTTCAGAATTCCCTTTAATGAACCATTCATTCAAAAAATATTTGAGATCATCTCCTTTGTACTAGACATTATATTTTGTGCTCAGAGTGCAGAAATGAGCAAGGTATTTCCTGATCTCATTAAACTCATAGTCTATAGGGAGAGAAGTAAAAAACCAATAATTACTATGGGGTTTGTTATTGCTGTCATAAAAATTTACCCAGGTGCTATGAAAGCAAAGGAAAGAACAGATTTTTTTAATAGCCCATCAGATCAGGAGAATTTTATTAAAAGAGATTAGTTACTCTTGAGATAAATCCTGAAGTCCATGAAGAACTTCCCCAAGCAAAAAAGAGGTAAGAATGTTCCATGGCTGAAGAATAGCATGTAGGAATGCAAAGCACTGACTTAGTATCAGGCATCCAACAACTGGAATTAATTAAAATGGCTTAAGTAGAGATAGCATATGGAGCAGTAGCAGAAGATAGCTAGAAACAGAGGCAGGAGCCCTGTACAATAAACTAAGAGGTCTGAACACCATTCTGAAATCTAGAAACCACAGGAGACTTTAAAATAATTTTGTGTATTTAGCTAAGTAGCACCTTGACACAATTAACCTGGCAGCATATGCTTTGACAAGAGATTCAGATATTGGGTAAGAAAATGAGGAAATGCGCTATTGCAAGAATCAGAAAGGTGAACCCACTGTAAGGTAGTTGTGGGGATGACATTAGGAGGAAATATAAAGAAAGGACTGCATGCAGGCCTCTGGCTGACATCAATATATTCACTGAGGACAAGGTTACAGATATAAAGATGAAAAGCATTTTCAGTATAGTAGATGATGGACTGTGTCTTTGGAATACTAAAGTATCACTGGCCAACTAATCAGATACTCATATCTGGATGTCAGAAGAAATGCAGAGGTAAACATCAGGAAAGTAGCATTTGTATATATGATAGGGTTTGGTTGAAGTCACCCAGGGAAGAATACAAAGAGTGAGAACAGAATGCAAGGATAGTGTCAAATCATTTTACTCAGAGTAAGAAATTTCAGTTTATGAAACATTAAAATTCAAATTTTCAAATGATAGAAAGCCATTGCTTTTTCAAATGCAAATAACTCAAATCCACACATTAAGCCATCTCTAACATGATCTTTATTTTATAAACATTTACAATGAGCATGATTTCCATCTGACTTTTGATCTAATCTTGCCATCATGTTCAGAGAAAGATCCAATTTAAAGGTAATGAAGCTTAAATATCAGGGCCTCTCATTTGCATAGGTTCCTTCCAAGACCTAGAAAAAAGTCCAGCTATGTGCTCATACAGTCATACAATTTTTAAAAGGTTGCAAAAGTAGGATATTTTAACTGTAATTGATTAATACTAATGCTCTTTCCTACCAATCTTCCCTTCTTGTTAGGTAGCATAGGATGACTTCGGCATTTTGGAGATACAGCTAAGGGGAAATTGAAGGAGAGATACATGCAGTTTCAATTCAGTGGGAAATATTTTTATAATTCAGTCACTTCTACATACAACTAAACTATTGCTACCTGTTCCAGAATAGGAATGAATTCTAGAAATACCCTTCTACCCATTGACCTGAAGTGCTACAGGAGCAGAGTCACATGGTGATCTGAGTAGGCCCTTATGGTACCTTGACCCACGAGATGAGGAGGGGAATCTGGTTGTGGAGTGTCTGGAGCCAGTAGGTGCTCTGGTAAAATTCTTCCAAATCTCAGTCATACATTTTAAAAACCTCTCAGAGTCTTTCCAAATTAAAAACAAAAATCTAGGAATTGCATAACATTTTCAATAATATATAAAGCTAAAAAATATATATAAGCTGTTAAAAAATAAATACATTTTGATCCAACATGTTGGCAAAAAACATTTTTTCTCTTCTTTGTGTAGAAAAAGATATAAGGAAACTATTATACAGACTTGATCAAAGAGTAGGCAACCAAAAATGTAGAGGAAAAAAAAGAAGGCATCATGAAACTAAATACCATACTGGTATTTAGTTTTCTGGATCTTTATGAAGTTTGTGGCTTCTGACCATTTTTAAAAATGTGATATTAATTATGGGGTTTTTTCATTCTAAATACTCACTTTTGTACTTAATTATACATTTATAATTTTTCATTACTTTGTCAAATAGAACCTCTGAAATTATATAAGATCTACCTTCTATAAAACCTAGTTCTTCCCTAATGAAAGGAAAACAGCTTGAAAACATTTTTAAAAAATATTCACTATGCTACTGTGGAAATAGTAGAGAAAAAACTTATTGAATACTATCCAAAGATATTCATGAAAATTATTTCTGAGTGCTACACTGATACTCTAATTTCTTTAAATGGTTCTTAATCCACTCAATATTATCATGATAGTAACACTATTTCAAAAGCATCATTTCATATAACAAATTTGCATGGATTTTGGAATGCTATAATCCACACATCATTGATTTAAAAGCATGTTGATCTGTTTTATATTTTTGAACAATTATCTACTGCTTTGGCAAAATATTGAGTTTAATAGTATAAGGTATATTCTTATCACTTCATTGCTTAACCAGAAAAATATATACTGACTTTAAGTCCTAGGAAAAAAATCAGTTATTTTTTCCAGATACAATGGTAGCTATAAAATACAAAAAAAAATGTTTTTTTTTAATCTAGCAAAAATATCACACTGACATACCACATTACAGCCAGACCTACTCTTAAGTATCTGAAGAATAGAAGGGCCAAAAAAGTCATAAAAATGACTGTTCTAATATATTAAGTGTAATCCTTGCAGGTACTGATATTTAGAGATGAATAAAAGAAGAACCTCATTTTCTAAAATGTCAATTGTGCAGTTTGTGCTGGCCTAAAGCATCTCAAAATTGCAAAATACCCCTCTACCAGACAATATGAGGAGCTTCACCTTCCTAGTAGAATGGAGGGAATGGATTTCTGAAAACTAATCATTTTTATAACATGTCTCTGTAGCTCTGAGTGAATTTGATGTATACACAATTTCCTTCTAAAGTCCTTTATAACCTAATTTATCAAGATCAATATTTTAAGCTATATTTATAGTTTTTAAAATTTTATTTATCTCTGATATGAAAATGTACAGTCTTAAAGAACTAAGTGGGTAAATTTTTCAAATTATTTAAATCTGGATGTGTATGTCAGATTATTTTCACAGGAAAATTTTCCAGCTTCTAAACTAGGTATAGATGTCTAGCTCTTCAGGAAAAAAAACATAGGAAGAATTCTCCTGAAATTTCTTCAGTGTAAATGTGTGTGTAATGTGCACTGCCTCCAGTTCACACTAATCCTACTTTTTCAAGTTCTCTCTATCCTCTTACTTTTCACTAAAATAGCAATTTGGACACATGAAAATGCATACATATAATAGCACAAAAACAATATGGGTAGCACTTTAACATACACCAGAATCTGGGAATAGTTTACCTAAAATATAATACCAGTCGGCTGGGTCTCAAAAACTCCAAGTAATGGGGTGCCTGGGTGGCCCAGTTAAGTGTTTGCCTTCTGCTCAGGTCATCCAGCCCCATGTTGGACTCTCTGCTCAATGGAAATCCTGCTTCTCTCTCTTCTTCTGCCTGTCATTCCTCCTGCTTATGCTCCCTCTCTGTCAAATAAAATCTTTAAAAACAAATCCAATTAGTATCATGCTATTATTCACATCCTGCCTCTGGTTCTAAATATCATATGTAGTAGATTATTGTCCCCTTAAATAGCTAGCTATGTTATTTATTTACATGCAAGTTCTCACCATGCTTCCTACCTACTGTAACTCGGAAAAAAAAGAATATTAGTAGTTTCCCAGTAAATGTTGTTTATTGTTTTGTAACTGAAGCTTAGTATAAGTGTGAGTTCTTAGACAACAAAAGTAATAGTTTGGTTCCTAATCTAAAGCATTGGTTAATTGTGCATTATAAAATTATTGTTTAAATTCATATATCTGCTAAATTAAACCTTGAAAGTTAAACTCCCATTTCTTTTATAGATCAATTAGAATTATTTTTATTGGGTAATTAATTGTGGTTCTGCGCCTATGGTATAAAAGAAATTGCCTGAAGCTTTAGCTAAATGTTGTTCCCTAAATTTATTTTATGTAATCATCTTGGCTATCAAACAATTAAATTTCAATCATTCTACAGTTGGTTTTAGGATAATTTCCCTAACAAAGTGTATATGGACTGCCTACACAGGCTAGTAGATATTTTTTTAAGTTTCCAGAATATCCTTCCTAAAGGTATAGAGGAAAACGAAAGAAATAAAATAAATATTCTTCAAAGACTCTATCTTGATCTTTATAGCAGAAAAAAATAATTCATCATTTCACAAAAGATGAACTAAATTGGCAACCTACCATTTTAATGCACTTCTGTATTAGCCTGACCCTATCTGTACACATTGATTGGACTATTTTTCTGTGTTTTCTTTACAAATAGCTCACAATAAATGACCCTGCTGTGCAACAGTCATTACAACACAATTTAACTAGTGCTACAGCTCTTTGGTTGTTGAAAGAAAGGAGGGAGATTATCCAGAACTAATAAGGTAGAAATGACATTTGTAGATCAAGATAAAAAGCAGAAAAAGTGTGTGTGTGAGAGAGAGGGAGAAAAGAAGAAAAGAAAAGAAAGAAAAGAAAAGAAAAGAGCAAAAGAGTTGGCAAATCTTCCTGTTCCATGAGTTAAGATTGATTTAGAACCACAAAATAATTTCTCAGGTTCCTGCTGTGGAAAAAGTTACCATCAAATACAAATATTTATTTGTATCTGCATCTGATATTTACATCACAACTAGTCAGGCAACTAAGAAGATAACTCCTATTAGTAGTTGTAATGAACAATTAAAAGCAAAAAAAAAAAAAAAAGAAAGAAAAAGAAAAAAAGGTGAGGGTGTATATTTTTTTTCATGATGAAAAACAAGTCAGGATAAGTGTCCTTATATCAAATGAATAGCTAAGTAACCAGAAGCTCTGAAAATTGCAATGTGTGCTTTTTGGCAAAAATGCTGGGCCTCAGGCAACCCGGGTGGCTCAGCGGTTTAGCACAACCTTCAGCCCAGGGTGTGATCCTGGAGACCTGGGATCGAGTCCCACCACGGGTTCCCTGCATGGAGCCTGCTTCTCCCTGTGCCTGTGTCTCTGCCTCTCTCTCTCTGTCTCTCATGAATAAATAAATAAAATCTTTTAAAAAAATGCTGGGCCTCAGTAGATAATTCAAGGTTCAATACTTCAAATCACTCTAACATCATCAGTGACAATAGTATTACAGAGCCATGGTATAGGGGGTATTCTAAGTGTTGACTTGTCCCCACTGTAATTTCTTTAAAAACAAAAAAAAAGCATCAGAATGACTCTGAGAACAGTTGGAAATACAAATATTACTAGGCCAGAATCAATAATGTAAATCGAACTTCATATTAAGTTTGGGTTTTCATAGAGGAGAACTTTCTGGTTACAAGAAAAAAGTCACTTTGGTTTTTTTTGTTTGTTTTACTTGTCCTTATAATAATAAGAGATGTGTTTCTCTGAGTCATAGTCTTGTACTATCAATATGTTTTAAAATATCTAAGAGTCTTATTTAGGACTTATTTGAATTGAATTTAGGACTTATTAAATATCTAAGAGTCTTATTTAGGACTCATTTGAATTCATCAGGGAAAATTAGACTCAAACATATTAGAAGTAGGAACATAAATTTCATAGAGATAACATTTTAATATCCCTGTCTTTTTTCTCTCGCAAGTTGGTGAATGTGTGTGAGTGGACTTATATTGGATAGAATGGATTCAATATTAAGGGGTTAGGAATGTTCCTCAAATGGCATAGTTGATTTCACAGAAGTGAGTTACAAGATACTAGTTTGCAATGTCAACAATGCTGTTGTGTTTAATGTAGTATGGCCACATCTACTTATGAAAATAATACACTACCACACTGTTGTATAGAATGTAAAGCCCTCCTTCTGTCCTCAGAGTCATTGACTTCTGTCATGAAACCTGTGACCATTTTCACACTGTATTATTTAGTTCACAATTTTCTAAAGTTTCCAGGGACAGTACAAACACATGAGAGGCTCACTATGGTACTGAATCTCAAGGGGGTGAGATGCATGCCCCTTTTGGGAAGATGTCAAAGCTTCTGATAGTTGATTAGTTAGAAAAGATCCTACAGGTGATTATAGTGTGTGCCTCCAGGTGAGGAGAAACCCCCACCTCATGCTTAAAAATGATGGGTTTGGATAGTTAATCTGAAGTTCTTGCTAAGAGCTCTTTAAAAACAGGTTCAGATCTTCCTCATCTGAAGACAAAAACCTGCTAATCATCTCTGATACTTTCCCTCTCTTTTACATGCTATATTTTAATTTATCAAGTATTGCTAACTCTACTTTTTTTTTCTAACTCTACTTCTAAAAAAATTTGGAATCTACCCACTCTTCTCCTCTCCAATGCAGCAAGACAAGTCCATGGCCTATCATCTTTCACCTGAACAACTGCAATACCCTCCTAATAATTCTCATTTCTTTATAGCTCTTTTCTAAGCCATTTCCCATACAGCACCAGAGCAATCAATTTAAAACATGGATAAACTCATGTCACCCATAAAACCTTCAGTCACTTTGCAAAAACCCTAGAGTGGGAACTGGGGGTGAGGTAAGAAAAAATATATTACCTTTATATAATCCCCAAGTCTCTCTGCTAATTATCCCTGCCCAGCATTCTTTCCATTTTTCAAGATCCTACAGGTTCTTTCCTTGCTTTTCTGCCTGAAATTCTCTTCCCTGATGTTTCTGCTTCCTAATGTCACTCTTCCTTTAGATCTTACCTTAAAACAATCACATCCCTGAGATGAAATATTTCTTACGGGTATTTTTTTATGCCCCCCCCCATTCCCCTTTAGTAAGTTTCTAGGAGCAGAGACTGTTTGTTCACCACTTTGTATTCAGAATGTAGTATAATACTAAGTATACAGTAGGTGCTCAATAAATTGATGAAAGAAAGAATGAATGTACAATGGTGTTTTTAAGGTGTCAACATGGCTAGGCTACAATCCCCATAAGTTAAAAAAAAAAAAAAAAAACCCACAGGATTGTGTTTCAACACAGTACTGTTGAAGATATTTTGCAGATGCAGTTAAAACCAAACAACTGACTTTAAGAAAGGAAGCTTATCCTGGACAATCAGTTGAAAGCCCTAAAGTTCAGGGCTGGGATTGTTCAAAGTGAAAAGAAATTCTCCCTCCTGGTTCTACTTCTTTGGCTGCACTCTGACTGATAGAGAAGGAATGAATGAATGAATACTATCTATGCAAATTTACTGTATGTGTAACCTTTGGGGAAAATCATTTATTTACTCTATGTAAAATTTGTAAAATGCAAAATAGTAGTGCCCAACTCACGGAGTTGTTTCTAGGATTACAAATATAACAGCTATAAAAATTTGGCACAATGTTTAGTATATAGTTCAGTAACTACCGCTATTATCATTATGACAGAAAATATGTCTTTATTAAAATAGACTTACTGTTTTCTTATGAAATATATGCTCTGTCTTTAAAAGATATCTTCTAGTTGGCTCCAGATTTCCAATTTAATGACATCAAAGTAACACAATAATTAAAGAAAACTATAAATTACTGACTCAGAAAGAGTAGGTATTGAGAAATTAAGGCAACATATCTCCTCTTTGGTTCTCTTATTTGTATATATTTCTTGAGCCAGTAATATTCTTTATTTAACAAAAGATGATGACTGTGGAGTAAGAGGCCCAAAGGCTCACCTCATCCTATGAACACAACTAGATAACATCAAATCATCGTAAATACCCCAGAAATTGACCTGAAAACTGACAAAACTCCACAGCTAGCATGAGAGAGGAGGCCACACTGAAGAAACAGAAGGTCCAGAGGTGTGGTTTATGGGAGAAATAGATCATGGGTACTGTGGAGGGGAGAGAGCTATGTTTATGGAGAAGGGTGAGCAGAGAGCAGCACATGGGGGAAAGTATAAGAACACTTCCTTAAACCCACTGGCTTAGAAAATGAAAGGGGCTGGATTTCATGAGTTCTTGCAGCAAGTGGGGCTTAAAGCCTGGTCTCAAAGGCCAGTGGGCTTGGCTGGGATAGAGTCCTGAGCACACTGTGCTGCTCCTACAGAGAAAGCAGGCAAACAGCCCAGGGACAGACAACACAAAACCATGAACTGCAACACACAATGGGGAGATTATTTGCTCTTCTCCAAGCATATCGCTGACCAGACAGCATTCACAGAGACACCTATCCAGGAACAAAGGAGCTGGCTAGCACCATTTCCCTCCCTCACCCCTCAGCACAAACACAGAGCCACCTGTGGGAAGCAATGTAGTGCCAACACTGGCTGCCTAACTTGCTTACACTAAGGACCATCTACCTGCACTCCAGTGGAACTGCTCTTCTCAGTCATGCTTGCTTTAGCCCAGTGTGGCAGGCCCCTCCTCCAGAAGACCAGCACAAACCCCTGCTCACAACACATCTCCTGACCACAGAGTTTTGTGGGACTTCAGTTCCAATAGAGGTGGTAACAGTAACAGGTCCCAGTTCACAGCAGACCAGAGCACACCACACCCTGGCCAGGGACCAAACATTGCCCACAGTAGGCAAGGAGAGCCTTTGCAAATGACTGACCTGAAGGACAGAGCAACCAAAACACAGTAGTAGAGTGCATGTGGCACACAGCAGACATTACCTGAAGTGCCAGGCGCTGGGCACTACATGATCTCTTCTGTATATACACAACCTCTTCCATTACTTTCAGAAGCAGGAGACATAACTGGCTTTTCTAACACACAGAAGAGGGCAGGGACTTAGAAAAAAATTCTAAGACAGGGGAATTTATCCCAAATGAAAGAAAAAGGCCATGGATAGAAATCTAAGGAAAACAGATATAAGTAACGTGCCTGATGGGAAACTTAAAGGGATGATCATAAGGATTCTCACAGGTCTTGATAAAGAATAGAAGACATCAGTGAGACCCTTACACAGAGATGAAAGAGTTTAAACAGAATCTATCAGAGATTAAGATTACGATAAATGAGATTAGAAAAACACTTTATAAAATGAACAGCAGGCTGGAAGGAGCAGCGGAATGAACCAATGACCTAGAAGACAAAGTAGTGGCAAGTAATGAAGCCGAACAAATGAGAAAAGAATTATGTAAAATGAGAATACACTTAGGGAACTCAGTGACTCCATAAAATGTAGTAACATTCATAATATAAGAGTCCCAGAAGAAGAAGAGAGAGAAAGGAGGCCAGAAAATTTATTTGAAGAAATAATAACTGAAAACTTCCCTAATCCAGGGAAGAAAACAGACATCCAAATCAAGGAGGCACAGAGACCTCCCATCAAAATCGACAAAAGCAGGTCAACACCAAGATATACCATATTTAAATGTGCAACATGCAGTGATAAAGGAAAAAAAATCTTAAAAGCAATAAAACGAAAGAAGTCATTAACTTACAAGGGAAAACCCATAAAGCTAGCTGGAGATTTCCCAACAGAAACTTGGCAAGTCAAAAGAAAGTGACATGATATATTCAAAGTGCCGAATGGGAAAAATCAGCAGCTAAGAATTTTCTATCCAGCAAGACTATCATTCAGAATAGAAGGAAAGATAAAGAGTTTCCCAGACAAACAAACACTACTAACCTTAATATTTCATGACCACTAAACCAACCAAAGCAAGAAATATTAAAGGGGACTCTTTTAGTGAAAAGGAGAGACAAAATAAGGGCAGGAAACACAAAAGCAGGAAAAATGAGTATGTCTGTAAAAATCAAAGAACTCACATTCACAAAAAGATACAATATATAATAACATATACCTAAAATGTTGGGAGGAGAGAAGAATGGGTTCAAACTTGAACAAACACCAACTTAATATAGACTACTATTTGCAAAAGTGGGTATATATAAGCCTAATGGTAATCATATATCAAAAAACCACTAAAAAACGTGCAGAGAATAAAGAGAAAGAAATTAAAATATATCACTAAAGATAATCAGCAAAACATGAAAGAGAGAAAGACAAGAAAGTATCAGAGAAAAATCTCCAAAAACTGTGACTAAATAAGTAATAAAATGGCAATAAATACATACCTTTCAATAATTACTTTGAATGTAAATAGATTAAACACTCCAATCAAGACATAAGATTTCAGAATGGTTTAAAAAAACAAGATACATATATATGCTGCATACAAGAGACTCATTTTAGACCTAAAGACACTTGCAGATTGAAAGTGAAACATTTGTCATACAAATGGATGTCAAAAGACAACCAGGGTAGCAACACTTATATTGGATGAACTAGACTTCAAAACAAAGACTGTAGCAAGAGACTTGAAGGGCACTATATAATAATAAAGGTAACAATCCAATAAGGAGATATAACAATTGTAAATATTTATGCACCCAACATGGGAGCACCCAAATACATAAAACACTTAATAACAAACCTAAAGGACAATGAGATATCACCTCACACCTGTCAGAATGGCTAAAATTAAGAACACAGGAAACAAAGATGTTGGCAAGGATGTGGAGAATTCCCACTGTTGATCGGAATGCAAACTGATGCAGCCACTCTGGAAAACAGTATGGAAGTTCCTCAAAAGGTTAAAAACCAAATTACCCCAAGATCCAGGAGTTGCACTACTAGGTATTTATCCAAAGACAAAAATACTAATTCAAAGGGATACATCCAACCAGATGTTTATAGCAGCATTACCTATAGTTGCCAAATTATGGAAACAGCCTAAGTATTCCATCAATTGATGAATGGATAAAGAAGGTGTGATATGCAATGGAATATTACTCAGTCATAAACAAAGAATGAAATTCTGGCATTTGAAATGGTGTGGTTGGAGCTAGAGAGTATTATGCTAAACAACATGAATCAGTCAGAGAAAGACAAATACCATATGATTTCATTCATATGTGGAATTTAAGAAACAAAACAAATGAGCAAAGGGGGGAAAGAGAGGCAAACCAAGAAACAGACTTAACTATAGAGAGCAAACAGATAGTTACCAGAAAGAAGGTAAGCAGGCAGATGGGGGAGATAGGTGATGGGGATTAAGGAGCACTTATTATGATAAGTACTGGGTGATATACGGAATTACTGAATTCCTTTACTGCATATCTGAAACCAATATTACACTGTATGTTAACTGAAATTTAAATAAAAACTTAAAAAAGAAAATGGATAAAAGGCTTAGGAAAGTATCTAGCATATAGTAAGTGATATATATATATATAGCTATAAAAATAAATACTGTGTTACTTTTGTCTACACTGAAACAAAATTATACATATGTCTTTAATATATAAATTCAGATCAAGTACTCATTCACATCATGCTTGATTCATGCATCAAGCTCTGCCTGAATATTCAGGAATCAGTTTGGATTCTAAATAGATTCCTTTAAGCAATAAACTTTAAAAATATTCTATTGTTTAGCAGAGATAGTAATGGAAGTATAATTGAGGGCATGATTGATTCACATTTGATGGAGGTTAACACTAGTCATTCTGTTCAAATACACAATAATCTGGTATGTTACAGAATGAGCTTGATTTTCCAGCTGGACTATTTTCTAAGGCTTTTGGAAAAAAATTACACTTAAATAAATTCAGTTGATTGTTCTCCTTTTATATAGCAATATGGAAGATCGATAAGAAACTCAAAGCTTGGGACCCCTGGGTGGCTCAGCGGTTTGGCGCTTGCCTTCAACCCAGGGTATGATTGTGGAGTCCTGAAATCGAGTCCCACATGGGGCTCCCTGCATGGAGTCTGCTCCTGCCTCTGTCTCTCCCTCTCTCTCTCTCTCTGTCTCTCATGAATAAATAAATAAAATCTTAAAAAAAAAGAAAGAAACTCAAAGCTTTAATCTCACAATATTCCTTCACCATGGAACTAAATGCAAAGGTCTTTCATTTTCAATTAAGAGATATAGCAAAAAGACTAGCAATGAGACAGTCATATTTATTTTTAGCTATGAGGAGAAGGAAAAGATCCATATTTTTCTAGAGAGTTTTTGTTTTCCATATTTTCCTAGAGTGCTTTAAATTGACTATCAACATTGTCATCACAATGGAAGAATATAAGACACTCTCTTACATGACAGGTCTGCATAGTCCAGTTTTATCAAGAATCCTGACAAGTCTGTTTAGAGAGAATCTTTCACCCTCAATATCTGATCACCTTGGCCTGTCTTCAGCAAGAATTGTGTTGAGCAGTTTAGCTAGAATACAGCCTACACTCGATATTTCTCTTAGTAATTTGCCACCCACCTAATCCTCAACTCATTCCTCAGCTACAAAGCCCCACTTTTTGTTTTCTGTACTCAGAGTAAAGACCAGTCTCTCTCCACTACAATGCTAGTCCTGAATTGTCTTCCTTACTCTTTCATTGTGTGTCAGAATAATATTTTTTACTTTAATAAGACTCTAAAAATGGATTAAAATAAAGGAAGATCTTTTTTCTTTCTCTAAGCTTAGTGTATATCTAACCTGCATGTAGAGCAATTCAATAATACAAGAGACAAAGTTCAACCAAATCATGAGTTTATTTAAAAAGAAAACATAAGAGGGCAACCATATCGCTTTCATAATCTCTCCCTTCCCACTCACTCCTCTTTCTTTCTTTTTATGGTTACCTTGAAATGGAGATGGATCCATAAGATTTACATTTGCAACAAACCATTTTAGTATTTTGGATTTTGACTGGAATAACAAAGACTGTAAAAATAACTCTATTAATATTTTTTCAAAAACAAATTCATCATTCACATAATAGTCCTTAAAAATGTTTTAATGCAAATTGACAGGCAAAATCTTTGCACTGAAAAGTTGAGTTACATTTCTTATTTGCATTAGGTTAAGGATTTATAGGTGGAATGATTTGAATTGGAAAATATCTAAATCTCCTTTATATTGAAAAATGTAAGATGAGGGAAAAATTGAATGGGTTGGAAAGGTAGTTTTTACAACTAATACTTCATTCATTTTAACTATGGATAGGAGGGAAAAATTAAAATGTTCTCACAAATCCTGGATACAAACTCTCATATTTTATGCTACTTTTAATCTTAAAATCTTAAAAGAAGGGCCATCTGGTATTACAGTAGAAATCACCACACTGTAACATTTTCAATTAAAAATAATTGTATATATGATAAGCTTTTCCTTAGGGTTATTCCCCTTAGGGAATAACCGTCATTTTCTAAAATAATCGTATCAAAGACACATGATTTTTAAAAAGGAATTATCTATAGACATGTTAAAAGTTTAGAATAGAGCTATCAAAGTTTTATTCTGCATTTGGGTACATTAAATTGGCATTTCAAAAGCCAACATTTGTAACCTAAAATATCTTCAGACTTTAACACTAGTTAATTTAAGTTCCTCTGAAAATAAATAGGTGCCAGACAGGTTTTTGTTGTTGTTTTCTTTGTTGGTTTTTGGTTTTTCATGGGAGAAAAAAATCACCTCTTTGATTTCATGAACTTCTAACTGAATTTTGTTTAATGAATAAACTTTGTTTTTTAGCACATTTTCCAATGGAAAAATAATTGCTGGAAAGGTAAAAATATTGGTAGAAAGGTAAGCTCAAATAACCAATGGTGATACTTTATATACTCACATATCCTCCATCTTTTCTGATATTTGCATGCTAACTTGGAATTAGAAAGGAATAGGAGATATCCCTGAATATCTCAAGTTTGGTCCCGAGTTCCTATTTGAGAACTAAATTTCTTTTTTTTTCTTCACCAATCTCTTAGGTGCTAAGAGTAGATTTCATTTTTGTTTTTAAGCAGAGAAATGAAGGGAGCAGAACCATTTAATAGCCACATGTCCAAAGATTTAAGGCTCAATATGAAAAATACCAATTCTAACAATCAGAATTACCTAAAATTTAGTTTATTTGCCCTAAGATGAGTATTTCATCTTTAAACATGATTACTTGTCAAGAGTTTCAAGTAGGGGCTCAACTAAATGGTGAATCCATTAGTATTAGAGGATTTGGTCTATACGGGACAATATGTTCAAACTAGTACACATAAGGATTTATCACATAAAAGTAGTCTCAACAATGTAAATAATCATGGTCATAAGATAACTCTATGACCCATTTTCTTTTGCAAGACAAAATTTAGAACTGTCATTTCTCTTCAAGCAAATCAAAGTCAACAATTAAAAATCTATTTGAAAACATCATCAAACAACTTTCACAACCACTATAATATTTTTAACTGATTGGGGACTTCTTTTGGATATGAATACATGTGTGCTACGTGCAGGTGAATGAGCATTTTTTTAAAGATTTTATTTATTCATGAGACACAGACAGAGAGAGGAGCAGAGACACAGGCAGAGGGAGAAGCAGGCTCCATTCAGGGAGCCTGATATGGGACTCAATCCCAGAACTCCAGGATCACTCCCTGAGCGGAAAGCAGATGCTTAACCACTAAGCCACCCAGGTGTCCCCAGGTGAATGCGTAGTAAGTGTATGTATATTGTGTGTACATGTGAATATACAGTATACATGTGTCTGTGATTTTTTTTTAATTTTTTTTTTGTGTCTGTGTTTTAAAGAGCCATTTTGTGGTGAGCCCAGATTAATGCCAATTTCAACTGGATGTGAGTTAAATTATAATTATATTAGCTAATCTTTAGAAATTAAGTTTAAGGATGAAGTAGTTATAGATTTGGACTTTTAAGAATAGTTTAGATCTAATACTGTAATAGATTAATAAATAACATCATCAAGGAGACCTATTATATTTTCCTAAAGTCACTCATAAAGCTAGGTGGCAGGCCTGTGATTTGCTCCTATGCAATTAAGAAAGAACTAAAATGTCTGATGCTAATAATCCAAATTACACTGTACTACTTGAACCACTTAAGTTCTTTCCTCTGTAAAATAAACACCAAGCATGCCCCATCCATAGATTCATAATGACTGGCAACCAGTTCCAACTTCTAAAGTGAAATAACAGCAACCACACCTTTCTTCACTCATAAATGCAAAATCGCACACAGACCACACAGCTGGCATCAATTAACTCTGATTAAAAATATTATAGCTGATTTGGCATCAGAGCATTCATTCCCAACCCTTCCGTTCTGCACTGTGTCACTCAGCCAATTTCATTTACATCAATTGAAAACTAGCATAAAAAGGATTAGGCAAATGGCAATCTAATAAAATGCAAACAAAAGAATATTAAAATTTCACCACCCCCTGTTTTTTTCCTATTTCAGCTGTAGTTGAGATGTAGCCAAATGGAAACCATTTAAAATGTTAAAGATGTTTTGGGACATTTTGTGATATACAGCTTATTTAAACTGACTGGATCCAAAGCAACTATACCATATCTATGAAAAAACACTATAAAAGAACAGTGCTTACTCAATAGCAGGATAATTAGAAGCAAATGGAAAATTATAGCAAAATGTAAAACAGTACTGTTTCACTTTATGGCCTATTTTAAAGTGAACAGAACACTTAGTTTGCCAAAGGCCCTTGTTTTGAAAGAGGACTGTAAAAATGTACACACCTGCTTGGAGCTAATTGTAGCATTAACTACCTGAATTGCAAATGGTAATAGGCAACTGTAAATACTGGGAGTGATTTGAGCCAGTGACTAGATGCACATTTTTCCAGGCATTATTCAGCAAGATGCCTTTGTAATCTTAAGCCTAATATTTTTTGTAAAGATATAGCCAACATGTAAAATAAAACTTTAAAAGATTCATTTAAAATAGATCTTTTTATTTTCTATTTTAAAGTTCTTTTCTCAAAGATAGAATTCAGCTATTACGCAATCTGTGTCTAACTTTTATTCTACATATATAACATATATATATATATTTTTTTTACATTTTTTTCATCTATCTCTACTCAGAGTTTTCAAAAATCACAAATACGGTCTTAATTTCCCTGCATAAAATTGTTTGAATTCCTCCCTATTACTCTTTCAAGCTTCAAATTCCTACTATGTATGACCTTACCTTTTCTGTCATGAAAGTACCTTCATTTACCACTACTCCTTTACTCTCTCCTTTGCCACTATCCTCAGTTCTTTGCACGTGTAATCTTTGTTTTAGTAATACATTATTGTTTTAATTCCCTTTATCACTCTGATTCTCTCTTGCCCCTAGGCACTGAATGCAATATTTTCTTTGAATATGACATTTCTCAACCTAGAATATTCACCCCATCTCACTGTTCTTTAATTTTGTTCTCAGTTTAGGGGCCACTTCCCCGGAGGAATCTCCTAGACTCATTAATCATATGTTAGTGCCCAGTCTATATGCTGCAGAGTTGCATTTATTACCTTATCATAAGGCACCTGAATTGCTTGCTTACTCATCTATGTCCTTATTGACTAAGTTCTATGGGATAAGGAAACATGTCTGTCTTATCTGACATTGTATCCCAGCCCTGGTACACAGTTAAGTCAATACGTGTATACTGAGCAAATGAATGAATGACAATCTGCAAAAATTCGTACTTGGCATTAGTTGAAAGGGAAAACAATAACTGGACTTTAAGGATTGACTGTCTTTGGGGGCTAAGAGTAAGTGAGGGACAAAATCAGTCACTGTCCCTTGAGAAAGTTACTTCACCACAATAAAATGAGATGACATGGAGATAATGATAATGGTGCCTATCTATCTCACAGGATTTTCAGAAACTTAAATGAAATAACATATGAAGGTATTTGGAAATATGCCTGACATTTTCTAAGGGCTTTATTTGTGTGTATGTTATAAAACAAAAAGTGCACCAGACCAGTTAAAAAAGCAAGGAAGACTTTATTCAAGATTACTGCAATAGAGGGAAGAGACTACTGCAATCAAAGAAACTGAATGCTGGGATGCCTTGGTGGCTCAGTGGTTGAGCATCTGCCTTTGGCTCAGGGCATGATTCTGGGGTCCTGGGATTGAGTCCCACATCAGGTTCCCCACAGGGAGTCTGCTTTCCCCTCTGCCTATGTATCTGCCTCTCTCTCTGTGTCTCTCATGAACAAATAAATCTTTTAAAAGAAAAGAAAATACTGAATGCAACTCCACTGAAACAAAAGGTAGAAGTGTTTTTAAGTACTGGGATGAGTTGGTGAAAAAGTACTAGAGGATATTAAGGCTCACAGATGATTATGCCATCTGTGTTTGCTGACCTGGTACTTACTGAGCTAGGCTCCTACCTTTCCACAGAGAATAGAAGACAGCGGCATTATCCTTCCTGATGATTACATTTTTAAGAAATTGCTCCCAGGTTCTTGAAACAGACATTTTTGGGTTGTTGAATTACATCTCAAAAGGACAGAGAAAGAATTTACAACTGCAAGTTTCCCAAAGTAAATGTTCTAATAAAAGGGAGGTCAGAAAGAAACCTGTCTAAAGTTTAGTCAAGCTGAGGGGAACTCTTTAAAGCTATGTTGACCAGTATCAACTATTTTACCATTAATTAAATAGTAGGGATAAAGGTAAACTGATTTGATATTTTTTAGGGATAACAGTAAACTGATTTGATATTTTTTAAACATTGTGGATATGCATTTTTTACTATTTCCAATAATATCATTTGTATATGCCAAGTAAGGCCAACACATTCTTGAAATTAAAATGACATTTTATACTGCTTGAGACTTTGCTCCATAAAATATACTGTGCAAGTCAGAACTGAAGCTAATGAGACTATAATGAGATATACCTTCAGATAGTAGCAAAAAGAAAGGCAATAAGGTACTAATTAGCAGGTGATAGGCCATACCAAATTTACATCACTTAACTCCTGGCTGGAAATTATAGGCTGCTAATCTGGAGGCCATGGAATTCTAGAACATTATAAAATGTATTTTACCTCCTAGGAAGAAGCATTTTTCTCAAAGTTACTTGAGTATTTGAATAGACCTGTCTGAGAAGTTACTAACCACCTTTAACTCCTCATCAAATTTGTTCATCTTCTTCACTAGGTTTCCAATTTTGCTAAAAATGTCATAAATCTCATGTCACAACACAGACAACTACTATTTAATCAAGAGGGTAACGAGCTAAAATATGACACCTTGCTGATTGAACTTCCTAATGTAATTTCAACCCTCAAAAGCAGCTTTCGTGTAGTATTCGTATTTAAGGGAAGCAAACATGATGGAACTAACACTCTAGGTTCAGGTACAACTGTAATGACTATCTGCTACCTTAATTAAGATACCTTAGCTTCAAGCTTACAGAAAAGCTTATACCTGAGAAGTTGCTTTTAAGAAAAGAGCTAAACTCAAATGGTGCTTCTTAAAGTAACTAGACTTCAGTGACCTCAAAATGGAAATAGAGAGATACATTTAATCAAGAAGGATGAAAGAAAATGTTAGTGCCTGAGAATAAGAATTATTCTGATCTCGGGATCCCTGGGTGGCTCAGTGGATTAACGCCTGCCTTTGGCCCAGGGTGTGGTCCTGGGATCCCCGGATCGAGTCCCACATCGGGCTCCCTGCATGGAGCCTGCTTCTCCCTCTGCCTGTGTCTCTGCCCGCTCCCCCGTCTCTCATGAATAAACAAACAAAATATTAAAAAAAGGAATTATTCTGATCTCAGGTAGGTGCTGTGTGGTTCTAGCAAAGCCTATGCTGTGAGGATAACCTCCCTACATCAGCATTATGCACAGAGAAACAGCCTCATGATTCTAGTCTACACATCCAGGCCAACTCTCTCACAAGCAGGTTCTTGTTGGGATAAGAAGGAGAAGACTATGAATAACGGTGGGGAGGCACATAATTATTTTTTTAAAAATTCCTCAAATCTCATGCCTTCTTTTTATTAGGCAAGGCAAACACAAAGGACAAGATATTTCATGTTAGTTGCAAAGATCCTCAGAGAAGAGACTCTACAACTTCCTTAAAAAAAAAAAGATTTTATTTATTACTCATTTGAGGGGTGGGAGAGGGAGGAGCAGAGGGAGAGGGACAAGCAGACTCCATGCTGAGCACAGAGCCCCACATGGAGTTCAATCCCACCACCGTGAGATCACAACCTGAGCTGAAATCAAGAGACCAATGTTTAACCGATTGAGCCACCCAGGCACCCCTCCACAACCTTATTTTGCAGCTAATGTTTGAAAAGCTACTGCTTAGGAAATTTCCTAAAGCTTTAATGTAGTTGTTCGTGATCCTTGGTAAAACTATGCAAGAGCTTATCAATCTCTTCTGCATAATTTCTGAGGTTATATAAGGAAGGTTGTATAAGGGAAAAAATGTATCTTTGGAGCAAGATAAAAAAAGGACTGAATACTTTTCTAAGGTTATTAACTGCAGAGAGAAGTTTAAAATCTCTCTGCACCTCATCTTGTCCTGAGAAGGTACACTCAATCCTATATAACAGTTGCTATAAACATCAGGAGGAACAATATATTTGTACATGTCTAACACAGTATCCAGCACATAGCATTAATAAAAATTAGTTTTCTTCCCTCATAACTAAAATTTTATTGCCAGATTTCTCAATAAAATTTGGGGGCATTAGAAACTCTGAAGGTATATGTTAATTAAAATGGGGGAAAACTTAAATACTACCTTGGGGAAATCAGCCCATTTAATATTCAGCCCATTTGTTATTTCCATGTATATTCTAGAACATTAGAAACTAGTAGGAAAGTGTATCCAGCACTAGCCTCAGAAAACGTAAACATATTTCTTTGTTTCAGCTCTATTCTTCTATTGTATTTTTTGAGGATTAATTTAGAGTTCTTAGTTATATTATAGCTGGTCCAGGATGGCTAAACAACAAAACAAAAAAAAACACAAATATGAAATATTTTGCTTCCTTAAAGTCAAGACTGTTGCAAGGTATAAGGCTCTTCTGGGAGGCTCTAGGAGATAGTCTCTGAGATATGCATGTCCTTCTAGCCTTGCATAAAGGAAAATTCCAAAAATAATAATGTTATAAGTATTTTAACTGGTAAAAATGACAGATAAACATATCAGAAGCCAAAGTCTACTGTAAACTACCTGCTGATATTTGACCTACAACTAAGCATATATTAAAATTAGGTGTCTGCTCTGTCTCTCCTTAAATGTATTAGACAGTTCAGAAAGCAGACCTGTAATATCAGCTGCAAAAATCTTCTGGAAGATAGTTTGTATTTCCATAAGCATGGGGACTTATTCCATGTACTACACAAACACCTCCTTTGCCCTTTTAAGATGCGGAGTGCAAGGACTAAAGAGACATCCCATGCACGAATGGCAGCAGAGAGATCCCATGTATTTAATCTGTAAAAGGCTATTAGTTACTCAAAAACTAAGATGTATCAAAGAGGCAACACCATAAAACTCTAATATTCCTCAACATCAGAATATTTTCTATTACCAAGATTTTTCCACCCTGAAAAGAATCTAGTGTTAACTCATGCAGGGTGTTACTATGGAAGCGTTAAGAATAAATTTAAAAATGTTGCAAAACCCCTGAAATAATTAAGACCTTTTTAAAGCTAATCTATGATCGTCAAAAAATTTCTTCAATATGATCAGAGATTTGCAAATTTGTGCTTAAAATCCTGTTTTAAGGAATTTATAAATGGGCTACGAGCTTAATATATTATAATTGCCTGAAAAGTTTTCTTTATGCAAGATTGTTTTTGTTCTATCAGTACAAATGCTATGAAAATGAGAAAGATGTCTTACTTTGGCAGTAATTTATAATATAGACATTGGTAGATGTAAAATTCAAATGTAGAAATTGTATGTGTTACAAATTTAATTATTATAACTACTTGTTTTTGATTGCTGTAGAGCAGTTTTTGTTGAAAAATAGTTTTGTTATGCTTAAGATTAATACAACAAAGTGGAATAACTGCTATTAATACTCCCAATTCTGGGCCTGCAAAATATATTTAAAAATCTGACATTATAAAGATTAACAAAGGCAAAAGTCAGATTTAAAGATGAAAAGAAGATCTCTAAGACAGAGCTCACCTAAGTAATCTACTAATATTGTTGTTTAATCCTAATAATTCATTTAACATTTAATGAACACATACTATGTATCAAACACTGGAAGCAGCTCTGGGGATACAGCAGGAAGCAAAACAATATGATTTCTGATTTCAAGAAATGCAGAATCCAGAAACAAACAAAAGAAGGCAAAGATTGAACAGACTGAACAGGTTGATTAACTCCTTGCCAACTATCCTTCACTTACATCCTTTCCCCATAAAGGTGATAATTAGTCATGGTAACTTCAGTGGTGAACCTTCATGGTCATATAGCTGATTTTTGCTTGTGTGAATTTTAAGCCATTTTTGGCACACATACAGCTGATGGAACATTTCTAGAAACTCTGATATCTGAAGTTTTAAAGATTGCTAAAAGCCTATCAGTGTTGATAGCACACACTATTTGACTTTCGAATTCTTAAAACAGCAGAAGTCCCAATAATGAGTTTCCAAAATGGATGGATTCAGAGATGGCAATAGTAAAACACATATGATGATACAAAACAATTCAATTTAACAGAGATTTTTGAGCTGTCACTAGATACACAGCACCATTCCAGGTGTTATGAGAGATTGAGAGATAAAAATAACATCATTCTTTCCTGAAAAAAATTTCCTGATTAAGGTCTTCAGCCACTCTAAGTTTCTAATATGCTATTGGATGTACAACCTCAGGTATCTTCAATGACTTAGTATTTCTGCTTTAATTTTGTAAAACACCTCAGGATCTATTGATTGCTTTGCCTTCAATCTTTCTTTGCCTTTACTTATTTTGGATTTACTCTGATCTTCTTTTTGTGCACGTACTGAAGTTGTTGGGTAAGGATGCTGTATATATGTGAATTGAAACAAATTAAACAGAACGTAGTGTTTTTGTTATCCCTATTAATTTTATTTCTATTTCTTGTCCTATGAGCATCAAGAGAAGGGTACTAAAATCTCCGATCAAAATTATGGATTTATCTAATTTCTTTTTACTTAGATCAATTTTGGCTTAATGTATTTTGAAGTAGTGCTATAAGATACATAACTACTTTAGGCTGTTAGGCCTTTTTGATGATTGACCCCTTTATCATTATGAAGTGATTATCTTTATTCCTAGTAATATTCATCATCTTAATGTAGGCTTTTCTGATATTAATGCAGCCATGATGGCTTTCTTATAAAGACTAGTAATTCTATGGTATTTATTTCTCCACTTTTTCTTTCAGTTATCTTTGTCTTTATTATTTTTCTGTAGAAAGCATATTGTTCAGCTTTTCCTTTCTTAAAAGAATATTTATTTGAGAGAGAGAGAGAGCATGTACACATGCATGGAGGGGAGGGGCAGAGGGAAAGTCTTACACAGACTCTACACTGAGTGTGGAGCCAGACATGCAGAGCTCAATTTCACATCCCAAGATCACGACCTGAGCCAAAACCAAAAGTAGGAGGTTTCATGTGGTATTTATTCCTTTTTCTTTCCTTCCTTGGAATTATTTAAATTGTGTAGTTTTAATGACTTTGTTATATACACTTATGGCTTAATAGCTATGCCTTTTATTTCTTATTGATTTCCCTAGGATTTATAATATTCATTTTTAATGATCACAGTCTATTTTCAATTATGTTATACTAATTTAAAGTTTAAGAAATATATTCATATTCCTCTTTCCACCTTTTGTGCCTTTTGTTTTGGCACATGTTAAAAACTGTATAAAATATTGTTCCATTTTTGCTTTAAATGGTCAAACACCTTTGAGGGTGCCTCGTGGCTCAGTTGGTGAGGTGATCAACTCTTGGATTCAGTTCAGATCATGATCTCAAGGTCCTGGGATCGAGCCCCAAGTTAGGCTCCACAATCAGTGGGAAGTCTGAGGATTCTCTCTCCCTCTTCCTCTGCTCATTCCCCTGCTCTGTCTCCTCTCTCTCAAAAACAAATAAATTAAAAAAAAAATGAGTGAAGCACCTTTGAATAAAATTAAAGGATGAAAGAATTTAAAAAAAAATAACACATATTTACCATTTTCAATACTTTTCATTTCTTGGCCTAGATCTAAAATCATTTTCCTTCTCTCATATTTTTTTTGCTTAAAAATAACTTTTTTACTTTAATTTTTGAAAGATAATTTTGCTGGTATAGAATTCTGTATTGACAGATTTTCCTTTTTTACCATTCAGAATATTAAAATCATCCCTCTTCTCCTTTGGCTCTCAGTTTCTAATGATAATTCTATGGTAATTATTTTTGCACCTATGTAGGTATTATTATTAAGATTTTCTGTTTTACATTGGTTTTTCAGAAACTTGATAATGATGTGCTTGGTGTAGTCTTCCTTGTTAATACTCTACTTAAGGCTCATTAAACTTTTGTATCTATGAGGTTCTGATTTTCTCAAATTTGGAAAAACATCAACCACTATTTTTCAATTTTTCTGCATTTTCTCTCCCTGGGACTCCAATTATTCATACATTAAAGTACTTGATGTGTTCCCCAAATTCACCGAATCTTTATTTTTCTCTGTGCCTCATTTTGTATAATTCTGTTATGATTTATTCAAGTTCACTAACATTCTATTCTTAAATTGTTCTTACATTTAATTCTTCAATGTTTGATCAGTTATTAAACTAATCTAGTAAAATTTTCATTTCAGAAATTTAATGTTTTCATTTTTAGAATTTCCTTCTGATCCATATTTTTCTCTAAATTCTGAGCATACTGAGCATATTTTAATAGCACACTTAATGTCTTTGCTAATTTCATCATCTCCATCATTTGTTTCTATTGACTGATTTTTCTACTGGTTATGAATCACAAATCCCTGTACATATTAAGGATTTTTAAAAATTTTTTATTTCATTTTGAGAGAAAGAGAATGATGAAGAGAAAAAGAGGGTACCTGTGGGGTAGGGGCAGAGGGAGAAGTAGACTCCATGCTGAGCAGAGACCCTGACATGGGGCTCCATCCTAGGAACCTGGGATCATGATCTGAGCTGAAGGCAGATGCTTAAAGGACTGAGCCACATTTTTTAATGGATTGCAAACATCTTAAATTTTACATTGTTTAGTGCCCGGTATTGCTGTAGTCTTATTGAGTATTTAAACTCCTTTTGGCAGGCAATTAAGTTACTTATGAATCACTTTAATCCTTGGAAGTCTTGATTTTTTTTTTCCTTTTAAAAAATGAGTCTTAACCCTACGACTAAGGTATGGTATTTCTGGAATCCCCATTGCATGTCTCCTGTTTTCTTCAAAATCTCTTCACTCTGACTCCTAGAAACTCAAGCAAATAGTGCTGAGTAAGCTGGAAATTAGACTTATAATTCCCTGGCAATTCTTTCTTCCTTATAAATTTTTCACTGGCTACACAAGTTTCACCCTATTCATGCATAGACGGGTAAAGATATAAAAACCCTCCGTGGATTTCTAGAGCTCTTTCTCCATGTATCTCTCTCCTTTCAACTATACGGACACAAACTTTCACCACCTTGACCTCCCCAGACTTTGATATCTGTTCCTTCAACCCATCTAGGTTCCTTTTGCGATTCTTTGCCTAAGAAGATGGTGGAACTTCATTTATTTTCCTTTCCTCAGGAATCACAGTCTTACTTTGATTTTAGCTTTTCTTTTTTCTTTTTCTTTTCTTTTAATTCTTTTTCTTTTGTGACTTTGGTTTAAATTCTAAAAATAGTTGTTTCATATTTTTTTCCATCTTTCTGGTTGATTTTGGTGGAGGGAAAATGTGGACCTAGAAAATGTAGACCCTCTTCCTATTCATTATTGCAGCATAAAAATTTATTTTTATTCTTGGATAAAATTACCATTAGTACTAAAAATTAGGATTTAAGTCTTCCAAATAAGTAAAAACAATATTCTAGAATTTTAAAATAATTGTATATATTTCTTATTAAAAAGGTCAAAATAAATAAAAAGCTATGAAAACAAAGAATAAAGATATAAAAAATAAGAAAAAAAATGAATGTTATGAAAATAAAAAGCAGGGTACAAAACTCAATATTTTTGGTCCTGAATCTGTGTGATTTGAGGATATGTACTATGATGGTGGTAATAGTGGTCTGTGTGTGTCTGAGTACACAAAGAGAAATAAACACTATAAAAAAAAAGATATGCTGAAATTATCTTTCTTTATTACAAAGTTACTGAATACTTGTTTCAAGGTCCTTTGATATTGTTCACAGATTGCTGAGCTGGAAGAGTTTCCAGGATATCAGTTGCAGGTTTCTATTTGTATTCCCAAGCATAGGCGAATAAAATAAGAGTGTATTAAACTGGGCTATTAGTTCTGTTTTACTTCTTTGTTGAAAAAAACTGACCTTGACATTCTGTCACAAAACTGAACTAACCAGGTGTACTCTTGGCTCTGTTTACTAATATAATGAACTCCAGACAGATACATTTACTTAGTAAATGATAACTAATATATTACATATACTTCTAAGTTCAATAATGCCAAATTTCTATTATATCTGGTTATCTTTCACCATGTACTGTTTAGGTTTTCACCTGAATTTCTCATTGGTATTCATTTTATGTTCTTAACTAGACTACAGGTTCTTTGCTGTTAGCATGGTTCAGCCCATTGACTTTAATTCTATTCCTACTTTGTTTTTTAAGTTTTGCTTATTTAAGTAATCTATATTCCCAATGTGGGGCTTGAATTCATGACCCCGATAATAAGAGTTGCATGCTCTTCCACCTGAGTCAGCCAACATCCTTATTCCTAGTTTTGATACTTACTAACATTATAATTTTAAGTAACAGCCTCTCTGGACTTCAATTTCCTCATCTCTATGTCACACCTACTTTTGTTCTTAAAGTCATTTGATTTTTATTTTTCTCTGTCTTATATAGGGCTTGGGACTAGGCTATTAGTATTACTCTAGAGAAATGAAAAAAAGGGAGATGGTTTCCTGGTATTTTTTAGAAGCCTAAGATAGACCAGATAGCAATACCTCACATGCACACAAATACACACACACACACTAATATCAAATCCATATATATATATGTATACACATTTATGATCGTACATATATAAAATTAAGAAAACATAGATGTGAAAAAGACAAAGTTGATTGTCCTGAATATCAGAAAATAATTCTTATATAAATGCAATGTATAAAATGTTACTGGATGGAAAAACTTCTACTAAACAGTTGCCAATGCCCACATATATTAATTTATAAATGTAGTGATTACAAATAAAAGTCACAAAACACTGTTATTTAAACTGAAAAGAGTATTCCACATTTTTCTGAAAAAAGTGATCACAGGAAAATAGATTATCTTAAAGAGAAGAACTTTGTTGCTAAATATTCAAGGGTATTCAAAAGTTAAAATAATGGGAACTCATAATATTCGTACATGAAACTGATGAAGACAGGATAGATAATCCAGGAACATCTATAACTATATTCTAATATGTTAGGTAATAAAGTGTGATATCCCGTAATTGTGCAATGGGTGAAGAAAGCAGTAAATGGTTATTTTGTCACCAAACACTTGGGAACAAAATAACAAATTACTTCCTTACATAATGCTAATCAACAAAATTATTTCCAATGAATTAAAGAGCTAAAAGACAATATAAACCTTAAGAATTCTGGATGAAAACGTAGGTAGCTAATAACATATACTTTGTGTGGGAGAGGCCTTAAGACCTCTGAAGAACCCAAAAGAAAAAGACCAAGGGATCAAACTACGTAAAAATTCAAACATCCGCACCTTTAAAAAACAAAACAAAACAAAAAAAAAAACCCTCAGAAACAAATTAAGTTGACAAAAACAAACTTGAAGAAATTACTTACATTTTATGGAAAACAAAGGACAGCTTTACTAACTTTTTTTTCCATATCAATAAGAAAATATAAACACAATTAGAAAAAGTCAAAAGGACATAACTAGGCAACCAATCACAAAAGAAGAGATAAAAATGGTTACCAGACATAACGAATACTTAGTCTCTCCAGTGGAATAATATGCAGAAATCTTGCAAAATCTTGTAAAATTGTCAAATATTGAAAGTACTAACACTCAATGTTTGAAATAAACATTCTTGTTTGTATTTTTAGATTTTGCTATTGGAGATACCATATAACCTTCTGCATAAAATAGAGAGATAATATATCTATAACCCTAGGAAAGCTCATATCTTTCCACACAGTGATTGTGAAAATTAATTATGAGGCATTGGCTTAGAACTCATTCCAAAGGCATGATGGTGGGAACAGTATGCCCAGGGTGCTGGCAATAAGGAGGGGCATTGTGTATAGAGAATTTATAACAATAATAAAGCTGACTAAAAGCCAGTTTGCTTTTTATGATCACCATGCACAGGCAATTTGAAACAATATCAGTGATTTAAATACTCCTCCCCACCAAGTTGAACTGCCTCACTGCCTAACCTTGGTGCTCTACTATTCTAAGGAAATACAAAAATACTTCTGTGCAAAAATATTTGATAAATAATATTCACCACCCTATTCTTTAATATTAAAAAACTGTCCTAAATGACTAACATTATAGGATTAGTAAAATAAATCACAGAACATTCATATTTCACAATCATTAAAAATCGTGGTGCTATTTTGTGTTTGTTCACCTATGGTGTAGTATTAAATCAAATACTGAACAAAAATTCTACTCACAAAGCATTTTTTAAATATATTTATTTATATTACAAAATTCTGAATAGCTTTAGTCACAATCTGATTTTAAGTGTATTTTTATCATACTATAGGAGATATCAGTAAAGATAAGTAAGATCTGTAACACCCATTCCTCCCAACACATATGCACATTTTTTTTTTACTAGAACAGTTGTTCTCAAACTTGGCTGTACATTAGAACAGCGCTGGGGGCTTTTAAAATCCTAATACCCAGGATACATCCAAATCCATTAAACCAGAAACCCGGGTGGGAGAGGGGAGGGATGTGGCATCAGCATTTCTAAAGATCCCCTGATGTGTCCAACGTTCAGCTAAATTTAGAACCAATCAACTACTGCTGCTCACTTGTGGCCGGTGGACCTGCAGCAGCAGCAACCCCTGGGAGCTGGTTAGAAGGCAGGATCTTGGGCCAGGTTCAGACCACAATCAACATTTTAACAAGATTCTCAGATGATTTCATTAAAGTTCAAAAAGCACCGATAGGGCACTTCTATTTTTCAGCTCTCCAATACACAATTTCATAAAAGGAAAGACTTCTGATGTTTCAAGTAAGTCTGAAAAATACTAGATTTCTAAAATTCTCTCTAAAACATCTGTGATTCTTATTCATTTTACCTCCCTTCATCTAGAAGTGAGTGCAGATCAGTTTTGCTTATCTATATTCAATAGGAAAATAAAGCAATTAGAGATTCCTTGGAAACAGGTTTAGAAAGTAATGCATCTCCTTGATCTTGGGACCAACAAATTCATGATTTTCTTTCTCGTAGACAAGAGAATCAGACATTCTTTTCTCTTAGACAAGAGAAAGAATTTTCCAGACTTTGAGTTCAATATAAACTTACTGGATTGTCTTTTTGCAGAGATATATTAGCCAAGTAATTTCATAAACTGAGCTTTAGTAAATTTGCCAAGTCTCTAGGAATTAATGATATCTCTTGTCCAGATCAAAAGAATAGATGAGTCACTCATATATGTCATTCTAATCCCAGAGGTTGTATAAGTAACAAACTGCAAGGGTGTAAAGTTAATAAAAGAAAAAAAAATTGAAGCTTGGGGAGGGGTATTAAAGTGAGATAGACTTTTAAATTGAGAAAGCAATTGCCATACAAAGTATTTTGGGTAGGGACCAAATTTACATAATGGAAATTCTAGGCAACCTGAATCAATGCAAATAACCCAACGCAATAACAACTTTATTAAGATAACAGCTATATACATATAGAAAATAAAGGCTATTCCCTCAGCCATGAAATAGTATTCTTCTAATAGAAACCAGCATTACAAACTCTCAGTAACAAGAAAATTAACTGATACACTGATGTTTCTTGTGTTAACATATTAATGCAAACTCAGTTTCTCAGTAGTTTCTGTTATAAATATCACTCCTGTTATATATGGTGGATGAAAGTTTAAATTGAATTCCACACCAAAATTTTGATTAGTGCTCTGGAGTTTTTAAAGAATTTTCTCTTTCTTTATTCATTGAATCTTCATCACGACTCTGTAATGGATTGTCATCCCCATTTTAGTGTTAGAGAAACTAAAAGTTGAAGGAGTGCTAGGTATTTACCCAAAGAATACAAAAATATTAATTCAAAGGGATATATGCACCCCACTGTTGGTAGCAGCATTATCTTCAATGGCCAAATTATGAAAATAGCCCAAGTGTCCATCAACTGATGAATGGATAAAGACGTGGTATACATATAAAATGTAAATATTATTCAGCCATAAAAAAGAATGAAGTCTTGCTATTTGCAATGACATGAATGAAGCTAGAGAGTATTATGCTAAGTGAAAGAAGTCAGTCAGAGAAAGGCAAATACAATATGATTACACTCATGAGGAACTTAAGAAACAAAACAAATGAGAAAAGAGGAAAAAATAGAGGCAAACCAAGAAACAGACTCTTAACTATAGAAAACACACTGATGGTTACCAGAGGGGAGGCAGGTGTGTGTGTGTGTGTGGGGGGGGGGGGGGGGGGATAAGTGAAATAAGTGATAGGAATTAAGGAATGCACTTGTTGTGATGAGCACCAGGTGTTCTATGGATGTACCAAATCACTGTATTGTACACCTGAAACTAATATTACACTGTATATTAACTAACTGGAATTTAAATACAAACTGAAAAAAAAGTTGGAGCTACCATATCCAAGAACACCTGGACGTGGTAAAGCATATACTTAAACCTTGATCATTCATTTAAGCTTCCCCCATTCACAGCTTCTTCTCATGTAATTTCATTTTATTTCTTTCAATATTTATTTTGTTCATTATGTTTTCTGAGACAACACACATACCTATACATAACATCCACACCCTCACATACACTTTTGGATAATCCTAGCCAAAATCCATGTCATAGGTAACTTGTTAAATACATTTATGAAGGTTGACATTTTTAGATTCAGCTGCCCATCTCCACACAAGCAAATATGATAGAATAGGGTCTTTTATGGTTTCACCCATTATTCTGGGAGTCAACATTAAATTCTACTTCTCACACGGATTATTTTTAGTCACACTTACTCAAATCAGCAAGGGAATAGTTAGAAGAAAATATTATCAATCATTTTGCAAGGTAAAATTAATTTTTAACTGAATTCTATGTTTTTTTTTTTAGAAATGTCATACCACATCTCTTCATATGTGCCTAACACTCACTACTGTAATATACCCTGTTTTATTTTCAATGCTATTTTTTTTAGTTTTAAAAATTGTCTAGTATATTTTCATGGTACAACACAACACATGGAAAATTGGTGTACACATATCTAGAAGGCAGGTTAGTGTTTGTTTATTTAAATACAATGGTCACAAAATTTCTTGTTCCATTTTTCTTTCTTTTTTTTCTTTTTTTTTTAAGATTGATTTGACACAGAGGTAGAAGTATAAGCAGGGGGAGCAGCAGAGGCAGAGGGAGAAAGGAGTTGACTCCACACTGAGCAGGGAGCCTGACATGGGGCTCAATCCCAGGAACTGAGATCATGCCCTTTTATGAAGGCAGACCCTTTACCGACTGAGCCACCCAGCCACCCTCCCACTTCATTTTTCTACAACTCATTTGGATTTACTTCTAATTTGTGAAGTTCACTTGATTATGTCCTTTTATGTGCCTATGGCAAGCATTTCTATGCATATCAAGGTGAAAGAGAATTTTTAGGGATTCTAAGAAATCTTGATATTAATGTTCTCCTATTTAATAGTTTTGCACTTAATAAATCTCTACAGAAATAAGAAAAATCAAAGAGAAAATATTTGGAAATATATCTAAAATGAATGAATAATACCAAATACAATATGAACATTCAATACTCAAGTACAAATAATTTCCATTCTAAATAATTCATAATCTTTCTAATCCCGTTTTATTTTCATTCAGGTAACAGAACAGTTTTCAATATAAATAGGGATACCTTAGGGATATTCTGGTTATTAACACAGTATATTATGTCTTCCCTGTTCTTTGAAGGTAATTGTGGTCATTGCACAATATAGAAGTGAAAATTTTAAAAACCTTTAATTAAAGCTATTTGAAATTCAAAATTTTTTAACAATACATTTATTTATCTATACATTTATACTGCTGATATGGATGCAACTGATTCAATTTCAGATCAAACTAAATTTTCAATCTAGCTCATGGAAAATGGGGGGTCCTTGGTAAAGATTAAATGTTTTCCCATGTATATCATTAGAGTTAGAAAATCATACATTAACCAACTAATTTTTAAAAAGGAGAAACAAGGTATAAAATTTAAAGAAACATATTAATTGTATCAAAAAGAAATTTATCTTCGTGGTAGTAATCTCCAAATATGGTCCCCTAATCCCCAACAGACTCTTCACACCCTTAAATATAAGCTGAAGTTTACTTGAGTATGGGCTGACACCATAATTTGCTTTTGAACTATCAAAGACAGTGTCAGTGTGTCTTATTTCCAAGGTTACATAATTTTATACCTAGATCTCTCAAAATGTTTATTGTGGGGGATGCCAGCCCTATCTTGTAAGAAGCCCTACTACATTGAAGCCACCATGCTGTGAAAAACCCAAAATGAGAGAGAGAATCAGAGACAGAGAGAGAGAGAGATGATTGGCTAGCCCTCAGTTTTTTAAGCATCCAAATCCAGGCATCAGATATGTCAGTGAAGACACCTTTTCGGAGATTTTAGTCCCAGGACATATCTTAGGGAAGAACCCAGAAATCAGGCTAACAGGTAGAAAGAAATGAGGTTCCCAATATCTGGCTTCAGTTGACTCATCTAACCATCTCTAACCATCTGAACCCCAGTTATCTCAGTTAAGACTTCAGAAAACAGGAAGAAGACTTGAGCCATTCTGACTCTATTCTGATGTAAATTCTGACCCAATTCAAGAATTGTAAGCATAATTGTTATGTAAATGAGTTTAAAAGAAGGTTTCTACATTTGGCCTCCAGATTGTTTATTCCTCACTGCAGACTGAGACCTGTTACCCCCAAATCCCTCCAATGCCAAACACAAATTTTTACAGATCCTTTTGTCTTAGAAATAGCTACAAACAAGCAGATTTTTGGCCATTTAAGACCTGTCTGCTTTGCATATCCTGAGAAGACTCACTTAACATCTGATTGATGTTACTGATAAAACAGACCAGTGGTTCAAAGACTCCAAGCTGCCACTGTTTTTCAGAGCCTTCGGACTCAAAAGACTTTTCCCATGCTGGTGATCAATATTACCTAGATCTCCTAGACAAGTAAACCCCCGTCAGCAGCCTGTGGAAGACTCTTGCTTTGAGGGATTTGCCCACATGTAAACCTGTCTAAACACAGCCCAATAAAAGGCTTCTGTCACCTCTTGATCATATGCTATCCCTTAGGCCAGTCCCCCAAATCCCTTAAACTCCTACAATAATAAAATGACTTTCATTTCATGCAACTAAATTTTAGGGCTATTTGTTATGCAGCAACAATAAATAATAGAAGCAACTTAAATCATTTCCTTAAGGCATTCAAAGCCAGTTGTAAAACAACTAACTGCCCTGAGATACAATGTTGTAAAATTATAATTATTTTTAATGCATAAAAACGATCCAAGGTTGAGATGGTAAAGTTCCTGAAATAATGTTACTTTTTATGGTCTATCACATCCTTTGAAGAACTCTGAGATGAGAAAATGATTTAGAAAAAATAAGGAATAATATTCACAAGAGGAACTTCAACTGTTAATAACATGCAATATAAAATCACAACCACAAGCAATCTTGTCCATCAAAGACAAAAGGTTTTGGAAGTAATCAACTGTTCCTAAACTGTTAATATTAATGTTCCTTTTTTATTTGTTTTCATTTGCTTTTTGCCATCCATTAACATTCATTAGCAAAGAAGTTGCAGAAAACACTGAAGTAAAGAGAAAACCAAGAAAATTAATTTATTATGTGCAAACTCATAAGTAAGAAACAAACTTCTTTATAACTAACAAAATTAACCTTCTCAAAACTTACAGACTCTCATTATTGTTTTTTGGCAGTGTAACACTCTGATCCACTTGCCAAACACAGGTGTTCTATGTTAGTATCATCTGAGAACAGTGATGTGGAATTGTCCTATCACACATTTATGCTCTGCAAAATAGAGCAAAGCAGAATTAATATGGTGAGCCCTCTATTAGTTAATCTATTTGGCTATATCACACCTGGAGTTAAAAGAAAAACTGCAAGCTGGTCTCTGAACACTTATATTACAACTGCATGTCTCCTAGGGAAAGTTCCCAGATTGGGAATACCCCATTAATTCACAGGTGACTGATGTATGCTATGACTTTACTCAGCCATGTGAAAAAACATACCACAGACCAAAAATTTTGATAAAGGAAAGCTTGGTTTTACTTCTCCCTTTGCTACTTACAGTATGATTTCAGGCAAATTTTATAACCAAACTGAGTCTTCGTATATACATTTATAAAATCAAATTAATTTCAAATGCTCATTTTGAGGGTGAGATATTATACATGTGAGACTGTTTCATATTAAGTAACTCATTATATAAGCAAGTTATTGTCTTCATGGACTATTTTAAAATCAGCACAATATTACATGAGTTTCAGGAAGAACACGATCTCTTTCTATTTTACTTACCAGGAATGTCCATGACATGACCTAACACTTTCAGAAAAAGTAAGTAGGCTCTGACTTTCATTATATTTAGCTAATGCCACTTATTTGCCATTTACATGGCATAATATGGCAAGATACATTGATTGGCAAAGAAATTATAAATAAAATAGTCCTGTAATGTCCAGTTAGAAGCTTTAAAAACAAAGAAAATATTGATATGATATGAATTGCCACACCTAACTCAAAATATCCAATTACATTCAACTTACAGAAAATTATTAATTATGATTTATCTTTATATTAATTAATCTTAAAATCAATGTGGAATAACTATTTTCTTTATTTTACAAATAAAGATTTGTAGGTCTCAGAGAAGGGCAGAGCCAAGTCTCTGAATTCTCTTTAACCTCTCCTTTATAAAAATTTGATTTCCACCTGCCAATTCTGAAGGAAGGCACAGTAACTAGCTTTTGTTTGAAAAAGGGAACTGAGCCCTCATGGCCTCTGAAGACCTGCCTCCCCATCAGCACGCCTTGCCGTCACCCAGCAGAAATATTTTGATTACCCGCAGTCCTTTGCCAAATTAGGCCAGTTTTGAGACACTTACTGGCTCCTCAACTCACTCAGGCCCATGCCAAAGATGTAAAATTTAGTTTGGATGCCCAATCCTTAATGCTTCAAAGTGTAGACCTTTAGCCAATGCTGTAGCCATTACTATAGAGCTAAACAAAAGAACAGAGATTACTGAACAGAGTTGGGAAAGTCCCAAAATAACAAAAGATGTTTGTGAGTGTTGCAAAGTCAATTGACTTAAAAGATAAATGTAAAAATATTGGTGTTAAACTTGTTCAAGTTGTTGCCAAGAACACAAATGAGGGGGCTGGGGATGGCACCACTACCACTATTGTCTTGGCACGCTCCATTGCCAAGGAAGGCTTTAAGAAGATTAGTAAAGATGCTGGTCCTGTGGAAATCAGGAGAGAGGTAATGTTAGCTATTGATGCTGTAATTGTTGAACTTAAGTAGCAGTCTAAATCTGTGATGACTACTGAAGAAGTTGCTGAGGGTGCTAATGTATCTGCAAATGGAGACGAACAAATTGGCAAAATTCTTTCTGAAGCAACGGAAAAGGTTGGAAGAAAGGATGTTATCACATGAAAGGATGGAAAAACACTAAATGATGAATTAGAAGTTATTGAAGGCATGAAGTTTGATCAAGGTTATATTTCTCTTTATTAATCATCAAAATATTAATTCCAAGATGCCTATGTTCTACTTAGTGAAAAGAAAATTTCTAGTGCCCAGTCCATTGTACCAGCTCTTGAAATTGCCAGTGCTCACAGTAAGCTCTTGGTCATACTTGCTGAAGATGATGATGGAGAAGCTCTGAGTACACTCGCTTTGAATAGGCTAAAAGTGGATCTTCAGGCTGTAGCAATCTAAGCTCCAGCTTTTTGTGACAATGGAAGGAACCAGCTTAAAGACATGGCTATTGCTACTGGTGGTGCAATGTTTGGAGAAGGGTTGACTCTAAATCTTGAAGATATTCAGCCTCATGACTTAGGAAAAATTGCAGAGGTCATTATGACCAAAGGTGTTGCCATGCTCATAAAAGGAAGAGGTGACAAGTCTCAAATTGAAAAACATATTCAAGAAGTCATTCAGCAGTTAGACATCACAACTAACAAATCTAAAAGGAAAAGCTGAATGAACCTCTGGCAAAACTCTCAAATGGAGTAACTGTGCTGAAGTTTGGTGGGACAAGTGATGTTGAAGGGAATGAAAAGAGTTACAGATAGATGCACTCAATGCTACATTAGCTGCTGAAGAAGGCAGTGTTGTAGGAGGAGGTTGTGACCTGATTCGGTGCATTCCAGTCTTAGATTCAATAACTCCAGATATTTAAGATAAAAAAATCGGCAAATTATTAAGAAAACACTCAAAATTCCTGCAATGACCATTGCTAAGACTGCAGGTGTTGAAGGATCACTGAGAGTTGAGAAAATTATGCAGAGTTCCTCAGAAGTTGGTATGAAGCTATACTTAGAGATTTTGTGAATATGGAGGAAAAAGGAATCATTGATCCAACTAAGGTTGTAAGAACTCCTTTCTTGGACACTGCTGGAGTGGCCTCTTTGTTAGCTACAGTAGAAGCTGTAGTCCCTGAAATTCCTAAAGAACAAAAGGACCCAGGAATGGGTGGAATGGAGGTTATAAGGGAGATGGCATCTGATTCCTAGAATAGTGCTCTACCATTATTAATGAACTATGAGAGGAAGCTCAAGGAAGAGCTCCTCAACAATAACTTCAGAGAAGTCAGCTGAAGGAAATGACTGAAGAAAATCACTACAACCATCAGTTACTGGTTTCAGTTGACAACATATAAAGGTTGACTAATGTCACTGTGCCTACAAATAATTTTGTATTTTTGAATAAGACATTTTTATATTAATAATAACTGAGGAGAGCAAGAGCCACATACCAATATACTGCTTTCAACTTAAATCGCTGAGGCATTTGTACTTCTATTCTGTTAAAATCAGGAGTTTAGTGTTTGCCACACCAGATGAAAAGTTAAGAAGCAGTCTTTCTGTGGAGGGTAATAATTGTGTACAAAGTAGATAAATATCCATTTATGTGACAACTTTTGTATAATAAAAATTTGTTTAAAATGAACGAAAGGGAACTGAAACTGCATTAAGGTGATGATTCTCATTACCAAGTTTAAAGATATTTGACTTTTTGGAAGGGAACAATTGTATATCTAATGCTATTAAATACTTACTGTGGAATATCTAGCATCTGTGATAGTCTAGTCATGCACTTCTATGTCTCACCTGGCATGGCTCAGAAGACCCCAGAAAACCAGGAGATCATTATGCATGATTCATGGGTTCAGTTATACAAGGCATGAAAAACAGAAGCCAATAAAGGTCAAATTGAGACTGGATATACAAAGGTACAAGATACAGACAAGTACTCTAGGTAGAGAAGATAAGCTAAGCTGGAATGGAGGGATAGAATCTTAGGCCAAAACAATGGCAACAATTCATCATAGTATGATGAGTAAAACTATGGATTGAGAAGAACAGAGAGAAGGTACTAAAATGCCAGAAGCAAGTTGAAATTGAACAGATTAGAGGAGTAAAAACAACATGTAAATCTATTTCATAAATTAAAAATCATCAAAAAATTTAAGTAGGTATTTTTGGTGGATTAAATTTCACAATATGGCTCCAAATTCATCTCAGCAATTTATGAAGGCTCTCCTTTACTAGTTCTTCCTTGCCCAAATCCTTTTAGAGATTAGTTAACACGTATTTTACCAATATCTTCAATCTCCATTCATTACTCCCACCACTCCTATTTAGCTTGCAATCCCGTGATCCTACTGTGACAATTCTTCATCAGGTCACTGTGACATTTCTAAGTAATCTAAATCAGTAGGCAACGTTAGCCCTGATCTTATTTGAGTTTCAACAATACTAAACCCATTTGAGTACTCCATCTTTGTTTCAACACTCTCCTCCCGTACTTCTATGATATCACATCCTCCCGGGATGTCCTCTATTTTTCTGGCTGCTCCTTTTCTTTCTTATTTGCTGACTCAGTTTTCTCAAAATAATCCTTAAATGTCAAATGCCTTTCAAGGCATATTCTTCAGTCCTTGTCTCTTTTCATTCTGTACATTCCTCGTGCATACATTCTTCCTATGGTCTTCAGTTACCAGGCATATTTTTGTGACATTTAAATCTCTAGCAGGCTTCTCGGTTTCAGGTGCTATATCCAATTCACAGTGTTTTCACTCACAGGTTCCAGAGATATCCTAAGAAGCCAGTGTAAAGCCAAATTGCTGACCACCTCCCCCAGTCTGTTCTCCTCCCATTGTTTGCTATTGAACTGCATGCTCATACAACCAATTCTTCAAGCCAGAACCCTGACCAAGTTATCCTTGGTTCTTTCCCTCCTTCTCCATACCCAATACATCACTAAGTTTTGTTGATTTTATTTCATAAATTTAAATCTTTCCATTTCTTGTTCCTATCCTTACTGAGTTCAGGTTACTATGGTCTATCATGTGGACATATTGCTATAGCTTCCTGACTAGGGCTTCCTGAAATTTACTCTCTAAACTGAAGCAGAAGCATTTTTAAAAACACTCTAACCAGGTATTTTCTCTGCTTAAATCTCTCGAGAAAAGGTTCAATATCTCTAAATCTGGCTTACAGAGCCCCAACTGATCTGCTCCCTATAGCCATGTCCAGCCTCTCCCATTCCTCTCCACTGCATTCTGCTCTCCAGCCACATTACAAAGTTTCCACTTCTCAAATACATTGCACACCCTCCTGCCACAGCCTTTGTACAGGCTGTTCCCTGTGCCTGGTGTGCTCCTCCCCATTCTTCGGCACTGCCTAAAATAACCCCAACTTATCTTTGGATCTCAGCACCAGAGTCACTTCCTCAGAAACTCTTCCTTGATCTGCACCCTCTAGCTTCCCCCAAAAGAGTCAGGTCCCCTTGATACTCACACTATACCCTAAACCTTTTATACACAGCATCTGCCATGGTGTAAAATTATATAGTTATTTACGTGATTGCAAACCCTGGGAGGAAGGGATGATGCTGGTCTTTGATCATCATTGCAAGCTCAATGCCAAATATGGGAGTCGTCATAGAGCAGAGGTTCAGCATTATTTGTTGAATAATTAAGTGAAAGGACTGAACCCCCTGGGTGAATACCTTCTCATCTTTTCAAGGCTCCAAAATGTCTTCCTCAAACAAATATTTCTTCCTCTGCACTCATAAGTAGTTCTGTTTATGTTAGTAACATATTTATCACATTGATATCACATTGAGTTTTTTATCACATTGATATCACATTGATATCACATTGAGTTTTTTAGAGGCCTGAGGTTAGAAATGGTATCTTGTTCACTGTTGTATCCTGGGGCCTCTTGCAGTGCTGGGCATTTCACAGGCACTCAGAAGTGGGAGGAACTGAAGTAGAGAAAAAGATGAATTCTACTGGTTTTAAGATTTCAGTTGGCCTTGCATCAAGAATAAACCCATTTGCACACAGGAGGCAAAGCCAGGCATTACTGAGAAAAATTGCTTAATCTGCTCTATATATTACAGATAATGTCTTGAATCTGCTATCAGGCCCTGCCAACCTGCTGAGTTCCTGAATAATTCAAAGCTTTCTTCTGTTTCTTCTTCCTCTTCTTCTTCTCCTTCTTTCTTCTCCTTCCCCTCCTCTTTTTCCATTTATAAATATAATCTGTATATTAAAACTTCATAACCTTTCAGAACAAACAAAATGCTTCATGATAATTTCATATTTTCTTGGAAAAAGGTAGACTTTACATCCAAAATAGGTAGTTGGGTTTTATTTTTTATTAAACAATTACAGCATTAATTTACAAAGCAGATGATCAAGTTTTAAAATTCATTATCCAGAGATATGATGTTAGAAGTAAGAAATAAGAATGGATTTTATTTTTAAAGAGTTGATTATATGTATGAGTAATAAAAATCTTAATTTTTCTTACTAAGAAAATGATATAGTTAACCTTTAAAATTCACATTATAAAGAAAAATTGTGTCCTCTCATTACCTCTCTCTTGAGGCATTTGTTATCAATATAATACTTCTCTCAGGAGTCAGTGGTTCTCACTCAGGTCAATTCCTAGCTTATGTACTCTGTTAAATAAAACAGAGAAATACATTTAGGATTTTGTTTTAATAATTGGCAATCTCTCACACAATTTAGAAACAAAATATTATCATTAGCTTGTTCCTTGACTTTCAAACCTGAAAGATATCATTAGCCAAGTGAAGGGTTGTATTAACTTTGTAGGGAAATTTGGAGCACTACCTGTGACATAGATAATGGGCCTCAATTGAAAAAGATAAGCACAGGAAGCTTTGAAGTTTTCAGATAATAATCTCCTAGATAAGGAAAGAGTAACTATCTTTACCTATTTTTAGCAACAAAGCACATCATCAAAGCAAGAACACACTAGACGGAATGCCGTAGATATGACCTAATGAGTAATATTTTAGAATAAACATTATACTGATACTTCATTTATATGTATTAGCTGATATGCTTATTAGGTGTAACGATGCTTGTTGGAAAGAATATTTCCAAAAGATCTCATCTTCACTGGTTTAACAGATTTCACACAATTAACTACAGATTAAGATAAATAGAAGATATTAATAGATAGATAGCAATTATTCCCTGTAATTTTACAGTTGTTAAAAACAGATACAGAAAATTACATTTTAATTTTTAATTCAACTTTAAGATTCAATATGTATAGAATAATACACCATTATTTTTTAAATGTATAGATCAATGAGTTTTAACAAATGTGTATATCATGAAACAACTGCCTTAATGGAAATCTAGAATATATGAATGTACAACTTGTTCATCTGTTGATAAATATTTGAGTTGTTTTTAGTTTGGGGCTATTATAATTAAAGCTATGATGAACATTCATGTACAAGTCTTTCTGTGGATTTTTTTCCCATTTCTTTTTGATAAATACCTAAAGGAGGAATTGTTGAATCATACAGGAGGTATATATTAAACCTTATAAGAAACTGCCAATCTAAAAAACAGTATTTTAATTAATAAAATTCAAAAGTATCAGGAGGGATAAATATGTATTCAACATGTATTCATTCATTCAACAAATGGTAAGCAATCATCTATTATATGGCAGCATAAGTATATGCATTAAACGTATAGAATTTAATAAGACACAGTCCCTAACCTGAGGACATTTAGAGAATATGGGAAATATTCTGTTGTGCATGTTTGAAAAGATATCACTCTATGTGCAATGTATCTGAGAAAGCAATGCTTGTATAATTGGATATGCTAAGCCCCAGGTCTGCTATCAAGTAGTTATTTAACTTTGAGAAGACTCTTAATCCCTCTGAGCTTTATTATCTTTAAAAAGACAAGACTGAAATAATTAGCTATTTTCAAAGACTAAAATAATTCTGTAATTTGTAATGAAAAAGGAAACAGCAACAACTTTTCAAATTTGTTAACTCCAAATAAAGTTGATAACCTAAAGTTTTACATTTCGAAGTAATTGATAGTTTTGTTAAGAGGGTGATTAACAGAGAGGCACCTGGGTGGCTCAGTGGTTGAGCATCTGCATTCGGCTCAGGTCGTGATTCTAGGGTCCTGGGATTGAGATTGAGCCCCACATTAGGCTTCCTGCAGGTAGTCTGCTTCTCCCTCTGCCTATGTCTCTGCCTCTCTGTGTCTCTCATAAATAAATAAAATCTTAAAAAAAAAGATGAATAGGGTGATTCCTAGTAAGTATGAGCAACATGAATTATTCCTTAAAGCACAATAACAGTTCATTTACTCAGCATTGGAACATTAATTGCAGGAGAAATCCTATCAATGACAGGCCTAAAAATCTACTCTCCATTGAATCTCAACCAATCTGAAATCTGGGAATAAAGACAAACTTCAGCCAAACATAATAGAACACTGAACTGAAAAAGAAAAGCCAAAGCTTCCAATAGCTCCTGACATCATAACTTCCAACAGTTATATTTTAATGCTTTAGATACCAAATAAACTGAAAACATAATTTATCCAACAGCTGTTAATGAGACCTCTCCTAGCAAACAGTTCAAAAAGTGATCTTCATGGAAAATCAAAACAGGGCAGGTAGTCAACCTCATATAAGAAATATGCATATAACAGTCCTTGTCCATAATTAAGAAACCTTTAATTTATACTTACAGATTTACATGGAGAGAATTCCTAATTCTTTTTATGGCAATTTAAAGGCCTTATGTAAAGAAAAGTGTTTGGTCTTTTTGTATATTTGTTTTGTTGTTTTGATAACATCCTCATCTGTCATTTATCTCTGCCATGACATTCACACTATGACTCCAATTCCTAAACATTACTCATTACTTGCCTTTCTCCCCTACCACCAATGGCCAAACAACAGAGACACCAGTCCTTTGGATTCAGAAAAGATTCCTTATCAGGAAAAAAATGAAGAATGGAAACTATCTTCTCCCACCATTTGAATAAACATGCAAATCAACACATTAGTCAGAAAATCACCAAACACTAAGTAATAAAATGACAACTGCCTATGATGGAGGTCTTAGAGAGGTAGTTAGGGTCATGAAATCAGAACAGTAACCAGAGTCAATGACTTACTGTTCTGTGTAACCAGAGGCAAGTCAATTATTATTTTTTTATGCCTTCTTTTCCTATCAGAAAAAGAATGCTTGTTTTTGTTCACAGCTCTTTAATAGTTAACAGGAAAATCATGTGAAATATTCATCTTTATGTAACATAAAGTTCAGGAAATGATAAAATATAGGCATTTTATTCAATATTGACACTGTACAAGTATAAAATAATCTTTATGGTAGTAATTTTAAATGTAGATACCATTTAAGATTTCTAGGTAGGATCGGAGGATACTTCTTAGAATAATAGGAATTTCTCATGAATTCTTAAGCTTCAAATTGAGTTCAAGAGTAAGGCTAATTTTCCATCAGTGCTGGGACTCATGCAATGATCTCAAACTTTACCACTTACAAAATAACCATTAAAGATGTATGAGAGGGCAGCCCTGGTGGCTCAGCAGTTTAGCGCCTGCCTTCCGCCCAGGGTGTGATCCTGGAGACCCGGGATCGAGTCCCACATCGGGCTCCCTGCATGGAGCCTGCTTCTCCCTCTGTCTGTGTTTCTGCCTCTGTGTGTGTGTGTGTCTCCAATAAATAAATAAATAAAATCTTAAAAGAAAAAAGACGTATGAGAGATGATCATCCTGGGATCGAGCCCCACATCAGGCTTTCTGCAAGTAGCCTGCTTCTCCCGTCTGCCTATGTCTCTGCTTCTCTGTGTCTCTCATGAATAAATAAAATCTTTTTTAAAAAAAAAAGATTAATAGGGTGATCCCATGCATATAATGAGTGTACATCCACTCTTGGATGTAACCCCAAATTCATTATGTTACATCTATTTTCCCTACAGCGGTCCCCTGTATCAGTGGAAGACTCATTCACCCAAGACATTAACTAGAACCTTGTTTTCATGTACTAATTAGTCATGAATCATAGCAGAATGCCTAGAAGATAGAAGAGGTGGCTGATAAGTATCTTTTTGGCTCTCAGTTCTGAATTTAAGTTCTGAACAATTTGGGTCCTTTTTTTTCCCATTCCTGATTTATTTAAGTCCATCTTCTGTTACTACTTTATTACACTCTAGTGTGGTAGGAAGTAGGAGAAAATGGAGGCATTACTAGAATGAGTGTGTGGTGACTATTGGTCTTAAGGCTATCAAAACCACTGGCATTGTCCAGGTTGAAAACAAAAACAGTAACTCTATCATCTAGTCTCTTCTTTGCATCCATGGCTAACATTAAGTCGATGGCTTTCTAGGGTTAGATGGGGCTAAATAGAGCCACACAATCTTTCCTTGACTTACTAGCATCTCCTAAGTAACAGCCTATGCTGCTAGTAGCCTTCTCTCTTACTTATAAAATCATTTCTCTGTTGCTTAAATCTTTCTTGACTTTTTCTTTTTAATTAAAAATAAATAATATATATATTTTTTAATAATAAGCCAGGAGCTAAGTGAATTGCTTGACCCCTTCTGTGTTTGGTTAAACATTTCTAAACATCAAGTTGAACTTTGCAGAAACCTTTGACCAGTAAAGGAGTAAGAAGCAGGGGAAGTCAATGGCATACAAGTGCCAAAATTATAAACTACAAAAAATAAATAAATAAATAGCTTAAAAGTGTGTTCCTACAGTATCCCCAAATTGTAGGGTCAAATGGTTTAAAAAAATTCTTCTTCCTAGATTATTAAGCAGAGATACCAATGAATAACTGTTAAGACTTGGAAAAATTTTTTAAAAGGGGAGGTAGCATTTTATTGTTTCATCTCTTTCTGAAAAAACACTGCATTGTTTGGCTGATTTGGGATGTTTCTTTTTTTTATAATAAATTTATTTTTTATTGGTGTTCAATTTACCAACATACAGAATAACACACAGTGCTCATCCCGTCAAGTGCCCCCCTTAGTGCCCGCCACCCATTCACCCCCACCCCCCGCCCTCCTCCCCTTCCACCACCCCTAGTTCATTTCCCAGAGTTAGGAATCTTTATGTTCTGTCTCCCTTTCTGATATTTCTGATTTGGGATGTTTCTGAAGTCAGTTGTTGATTTTCCCCCTCAGGGTAGATCACTACCTCTAAGTTCCATACAGTTACCACAGATCTCAGTGAAATTTAAATAGTAACATTACATAAAAATTGAGATCCTCAAAAACATAATCCACTTATTTTTATTTTTATGTATATAAAAATGGAAATGAAAAATATCTAGAATATATATAAAGATAGTATTAGATGAAACACCTTATTTGAACATATATTTGAGCAATATTCTTTAGAATTAAATTTCACAATAGGAACATGAGTCTATAAATTACACAACTAGTTTCTTTTGGAGAAGAGCATGGTCTATTTTTACCCTCTCCAGAGCATTCTGGCAGTCACTACCAAAATTTTATCTGCTTTATTTGATAAGGACATTGCTAAAAGGTAGATTACTAAGAAAGAGTGAGTCATAAGTGGATGGTTTATCTTTAAGGCACAGAAAATTTGTACAAAAATTAATGCAAGAGCAATGTACTCTGTTTTGTTTTGTTTTGTTTTGTTTCAGTCCTGACATCTTATAGTAAGAAACAGCCTGACCTCAGGATCAGTGGCCTGAGAAAAAGTAGAGGAAAAATAGGATGGAGGATACCAGGTATCAGGGGAGACAGACAAAAGAGCTAAATGGGACTTTCCTCACTAAATATGCTGTATATTTTTTAAATACACTTTTCCTTTATATGCTAGAGAGGGAATTTAGGAAGTTAAGATGTCACAATTCATAGAATTAAGATTATTTCCTTATATTTAAAGTAAGTTGAAAATTAAAAGTATAAATCTAGTTCAACATGTCAACTTAATGCCTGAGTTTCTCAAATCTTCCTAAAATAAGTATGAAATAAACAAGTATAGTGAAAGGGACTATAAGGGAAAGGAGGGAAACTGAATGGGGAAAAATTAGAGAGGAAGACAAACCATGAAAGACTCCTAACTCTGGGAAACAAACAAAGGGTTACAGAAGGGGTGGGGGGATAGGGTGACTGCATGACAAGTACCAAGGAGGGCAACTTGATGGGATGAACACTAGGTGTTATATGTTGGAAAATTGAATTTAAATTTAAATAAAGGAAAAAAATAACAAGTAAATCAGTAAAGGTATAAGCAAGTAAATAATAACTTGTGGTGAGTTTAGTAAAAGGAAGAAACACTGGCAAGTTGGTTAATGGTGACTTAATTATCTGTAACTTTGCTACTCTAGAATTCAAATAAAATAGAATTCAAAGCTCTGGGAAGCAAAGCTTTGTCTGGTTTTAGATTAAATACTTAGAAATGCTTGGGCCAAAATGTTGTGAGAATATTTCCAACGAAACCATTAACCTGCTGTTTGACTAATAAAACCAAACATAATTGCTAGAAGACAATGGTGCGCTAGATTGATAGGACAGAGCAAAAGCTGGGATTTCTATTTAAATTACACACATGGTCAGACTCAAATCAAAATGGTAAGGATAGTGGGCAATACTGAAATAATCTACATTCTACTATGAATCTGTTTTCAGCTTTAGGTCTCTTTTGTAACATCTTGCATAAATTAAGTTCAAATGCCTTAGAGACCCAAGAGAGATATGCAAAGACAGACTCTTCTGAAAGGATAAGAATAAAGTTATAAAATGAGAGAACAATCCAACACCTTCTTGGAAGACTCTAATCTATCACACCATATTTCAGTGTTGAAAAGATATCAAATTAATCGCTTATAACCCCTTTTTTATTTCTTCTTTTTTTTTTCCTGTTGCCTTTCTCATTTTCTTTATCTGTCTTCTCTGTGTCAGCACTAATATTATTGGCAGCCAGAGGGAGTTTTCAAAGCTTTAGTAGGAAAGTATGATCAGGGAACTTGGACCTTTTCATCAAATCAATAGCAGCAACATCATTATTAATATATCACAGTACCTTCATCATTACCACAGCGCTTTATAACATGCAATAATTTAGTATTTTTGTAGCATATGTAGACTCATACTTGTACAATATCTAAGTATCAGAGCAGTATTGTACTGAATGACATAAATAAGTATCTGTAAGTGTACAACATCTGAGTATCAGGGTAATATTGTACTAAATGATATAAATAAATACCTATGAGTGCATTTAAAATGCATTGTACTACAAATATCCATACCTAGTGAAGGACAGGATTTTAACATTTTCTAAGTGTTAATATCTGACATGAATAATTAGCCATACCTCAAAGACAAAATTTGGATTTTTTATATAATGGTTCTCCTTGACACCCAGCTAATTGCTTTAGAATGTATCTCTTGCTTCCTTATCAATAGTATTCCTTGCCTGTTATTGGAATCCAATTTCACTTGTTTCATGCATAAATTAGACAACTTCAGAATCAGTAAACCACGATGTTGGACTTAAACTATGGAAAGTAAGAGAATAGAGATTGTGGAATGGCCAGATATTGCAGCTAAATTGTAGCGGAGCATACCACTTAATATCTAACAAGACAATAAAGTAAATGGAAGAGACAGAATCATCAAAATCCACTCTTCTGGATCTTTCATATGGTATATGGAGAGTGGTTCAATTGAGAGGAAACTGGAAGAGCTATCATGATTATTGGCTTTAAAAAATATTTTGAAAGTTTGCCAGCTTGAGTCAGACTTGGTATGAGGCACCACCCACTTTACTTTCACAGAAGTCTTGATATTTCTTCTATTCATTGTTTCCTCATTTAAGCAAATGGAATTATCATCATCCTTGAAGTGTAAAAAAAAAAAATCACTGTTAATTTTTGCTTTTACACCAATCTTAGTATCAAATCCATTACCAAAGTCTGTCAAAGTTTTACTTTAAAATATATCTCAAATCTATTTTCTTTTATCTCCATTACCACCTCCCTAATCAATGAGAGACAATGGCTCTCATTGTCTCACCAAAAGTTTCAAATTAGCAGGTCTTATACCTCTACTCTTGTGCACAGTGAAATCATTCTTACCTAAGTAGATAGACTTACATTTCAAAAAAAAAAAAATCACAACTCATTAGTACTCTGGTTAAAATCCTCCAATGGCTTTCTACTGCAACTGAATAAAAACATTCTCCCTAAACTGTGACCTTCAATGCCCTGAATGATGCTATTTATACTTCTTTTTCCCATCTTTTCTGAGATCAGTCTGAATCCATTTGCTTAATTATTTACTGCTGTCCTTTATTTGAATTTAGGCTTCAAGTTCCTAGTAATTGACACATATTATATAATTACATATATATGTACATATACAAATATAAAATATTTGATATTTATGACTTTTGATAAATAAGCAAATAAATGTATGCAACTCAATTATCTTTCTCTACATTCCTTATAACACTATGGGACCAACCATAGTGACTCCAAGGGAAATGTATTAAAACCACATTTGACAATCACTTGTTAAGCTGCATCCCCAACTCACAATTTTCTTTTTTTTCCCCCTAAATATTCTATTACTTATTCATAGGAAACACAGAGAGAGAGAGAGGCAGAGACACAGGCAGAGGGAGAAGCAGGCTCCATGCAGGGAGCCTGACATGGGACTCGATCCCAGGACTCCAGGATCACAGTCCAGGCCGAAGGCAGGAGCTAAACCACTGAGCCACCCAGGGATCCCCCAACTCACAATTTTCTAGACAAAATTGTAATGAATTCCACAGTCATTCCACTTTTGTAATTAAACATTGTATTAACATAATTGGTCTGCAATATGACAAAGACTAAATATCATTCTCTTATCTTACAGATGAGATAAAAAATATACAAAGTATATTAGCATAAATCTTCATATTTAAAAAATGTGAAGATAACATATTGTTGAAAGTACAGGGCATTCTAGTCCAAGGTAGCAACACAGGAAGACCTTGAACTCAACTCCTCTATAGTATACATCAAAGAAGGGACTTCTTTAAGTGGAAAAGAAAAGGATATAATTAACATAAAATAATTAGGAATAAAAAGATGTAAAATATGATAGCATATACATAAAATGTGGACAAGGGAGTTAAAAAAGTTTTTGTAGAGTGAATTTGAACTTAAATGACCAACTTAAAATAAATTGCTATATGCTTGGGATGTTACATATGAACCTCATCATAAACACAAACTCAAAACATATATAAGATACACAAAAAATAAAAAGAAAGTTAAACATAACACTACAGAAACTCAACAATCACAGAGAACAAGAGAAGAAAGGAACAGAGGAGGATTACAAAAACAATCAGAAAACAATTAGCAAAATAGCAGTAAGTACATATTTACCAACAATTACTTTGTGAATGTCCTGAATGCTCCAATCAAAAGACATAGGATGGCAGAATGGGTAAGTTAAACAACAACAACAACAACAAGATCCATCTATAAGCTCCCTACAAGAGACTCACTTAGGACCAAAAGACCCGTGTAGACTAAAAGTTAAGGGATGGTAAAAACATTTACCATGCAAAGGGAAGTGGGGGGAAAAAAATGAGGTAGCAATATTTATATCAGATAAAATAGACTTTAAAACAAAGACTATAACAAGAAACAAAGAAGAGCATTACATAATGACAAAGGGATCAATCCACAAGAGGATACAGCAATTGTAAATATCTATGCACCCAACTAGAGTGTACCTAAACACACAAAGCAAATATTAATAAATGTAAAGGGATAAATTGATGTTAATTCAAGAATAGTAGGGGACTTTGACATCCCAATTACATCAATGAATAGATTTTCCAGGCAGAAAATGAATAAGGGAGCAGTGTCTTTGATACATTAGACCTGATGGACATAAGATATATATAGACCATTCTATCCAAAACCAATAGAATATACATTCTTTTCAAGTGCTCATGGAATATTCTCCTGGATATATCAGATGTAAGACAAGTTTCATCAATTTAAGAGTACTGAAATCATACCTGCATCTTTTCTAACCACAATGGTCTAAAACTAGAAACCAATCACAAGAAAAAAAAACAAAAACCAACAGAATAAACAGAAACAACTTGCTAATAAACAATCAGTGGGTCAATGAAGAAATCAAAGAAGAAATTAAAGAAATACAAAGAGACACACGAAAATGAAAATTCAATAGTCCAAAATATCTGGGACATAGTGAAAATAGTTCTAAAGGGGGAAACATACAGTGATACAGGCCTACCTCAGAAATAAAAAAAAGCTCAAATAACAATCTAACCTTACACCTAAAGGAACTCGAAAAAGATGACAAGCAAAGGTCAAAGTGAGAAGGAAGGAAATAATAAAGATCAGAGAAGAAAAAAATGACAGAGACTATAAAACAAAACAAAATAGAAAAAAATACAAGAAATTACAAGTATGGGTGAGGATGTAGAGAAAAGGGAACCCTCGTTCACTGTTAATAGGAATGTAAATTGGCAGCCACTACGGAAATCACTATGGAAGTTTCTCAAAAAATTAGAAGTAGAAATACCATATATTTTAAGAATTCCACTACTGAGTATTTACTGAAAGAAAATGAAAACTCTAACAGAAAAAGATATATATACCTCTATATTTATTGCAACATTATTTACAATAGCCAAGATATAGAAGCGACCTAAATGTTCATTGATAAGATGAATGGATAAGGAAGATGTGTTGTGTGTGTATGTGTATGTGTGTGTAATGAAATATTATGTATACATAAAAAATGATGAGATAATATCATTTGTGACAACATGGATGTACCTAAAGGGTATTAAGCCAAGTAAAATAAGTCAGACTGAGAAAGACAAATGCCATATAATTTTATTCATATGTAGAACCTACAAAACAAATGAATAAACAAATAAAAAGTAGAATCAGACCTATAAATACAGAGAACAAACTGATGGCTGCCAAAGAGAAGGGGGTGGAGAAACAGGTAAATAGATGAAGGGTAGTGGGAGATACAGGTTTCCGATTATCAGATGAGTAAGACACAGGAATAAAAGATACAGCATAGGAATAAAGTCAATGATATTGTTATAGTGTTGGGTGGTGACAGATGGTAGCTACACTTGTGGTGAGCATAGCATAATCCATAGAGATATTGAACCACTATGTTATACACTTGAAACTAACAAAACATTGTGTGTCCACTATACTCAAAAAAATTATTTTAAAACAGATCTGACTTTTCCTATAGCACTACACAAAAACAAACTGATAATAAAAATAATAGAGGAGACTACATAGATTAGCATATTATTAGTAACAACAAAGGTATCTGATAACAAAAAAGAAAGTATATTTAATCATTCATCCTACAGACATCCACTGAGTGCCTTACTGAGCTGTCTCTGGTTTTGTGGGCCTTGAAGCATATAAAACTGGGGACAGGGGAGAGATTCTTTTAAAGAAGACAAAAACAGCTTTCAAGCATATGACCATATGAACGCATGTCTAGAGCTTCTCCCTAGAGCCTATGCAAATGAGGTGGCCTGAAGTTTAGGTGTGATATGCTTGCTGGCAAGTGGTACTGTGCAAGCCTACAAAACATTGTACAGGTCACCAGAATCAATTGTGAAAGGCACTGTCAAAATCCAAAGGAGATGTTAAAAAATACAGAATTATAATACATATTACAACTCCTGGGATCCAGGTAAGCCCAGGGTGTTTGGGAAGCAATCAGGAAAGTGGAGGACAACTCAGAGAAGGCACTGAAAGAGGTATCTTTGTGACTGAGTATTGGAAGTTCAGCTAAGACTTGTCCAGGCCAGGAAAGTGGCCCTGAGAAGGGAGGGGAGAGGATGGTGTTGATGAAAATGAGGTAGGGGCAGTGCTTTGGACAGGGGTAATAGTCTTTGCAAAGGCCCAGAGATATATATGAGATTGGTACATTTGTGAATTATCAGTACTGGGGTCTCCATGGTATCTGAGGGGAAATCACCAAGCAATAATGAAATAATGGCAGCAGGCAAAAATCAGTTCAGAAAACATCTGGTGTCACACTTAGGTGTCTGTACCTCTGGAAAGCTACTAAACATGTTTAAACAGAGAAATGGCATATAAAATATATGTCTTAATAAGATTATTCTTTCAGTAATGTGAAAATGGGTTGAAGTGGGCCGAGACTGGAAGAAAGGGAAATGGATAGAATGTGCTTATCATAAGCAATGTGGAAGAAAATGATGAAATAAGGAGTGAGGAGGATACCCACTTCCAGCCCATGTTTCTCACTCAGGGATGAACTGTTTAAAGAATGCAATATGTAATGGGGATTTTATTCTTATTCAGAATAAAAACATGGGGAAATTAGGTGCCCTAACTAGTTGTCCCTGAACTGCTCCTACTGTGCCAGCCTTGACAGTTAATTAAACCTCAGTTTTCTCATCTGAGAAATGGTAAAACTGACCTAGATAGTCTTTGAAGCTCCCTTACAATTCACAAATTCTATGGGCAACACAGCTTTCCAATTTCCATTATAGAGCTGTTATTTATTACTCTTTTCTGCAAGTTAGGAGAAGAAAATGAGCTCATTAACTCAGAATTAATCCTCCAATTGTGCCGTCTTATATCTGGAATGCCAGACATTGATATGGACTTTCTACAAATAGTAATTAAAACTCAGTTATCTTTATTGAAAAAGGTTCTTCAAAAGAAGAGTATAATTTAAATATAAATTCTAAATTAAAGAGTTAGTTGTGTTTTCTCCTATGCCATAACAGTAGGAAGTTTCCCTCTTTCAACATATCATATATTGCTTATCTTAAAATAGTGTAAATTAATAATTATGAACAGCTAAGCATCTCAACATCCCATGCTTGTAGTTATAAATGAAGTTGAGGCTATTTTAAATAATTCTACTAATTAATTCTAACTATAGTTGTGCTGAGGTGCTCCTCTCCCACTTGAATCAGAAAATGGTATAAGCAAGTGCTTCCTCATCATTTACCAACTGGACACAGGTAAACAAGCCATTTAAGTCCTCTAACTTACATAGACTCAAATATAATCCATTTAATTTTACATATTAGGTGGAAGCATATGGAATGGAATTGCTTATATTTGACCATATTTGACCCCAGAGCAGTGATTTCATATAGCTGATATATGAGGTGATAAAATATACAGATATTTCACGTGGTTTACACTAATATATGAGAGTCATTATAAGATGATTTTTATTTTCAAGAATTTTAATGCATTATAGATATTTCATGGGGCATTAGGATGTAAAGTATAGGATATAAAACCCCAAAGTAAGCTATATCATGAAAAGACCACATCTTCAAATTTACTAGAAGCAAATTCTAAACAAAATACTAAAATTCTGAACCTAATTACTCATTCTGTTGAAGCATCACAAGAACTAGAATCTCTATACTGAGATTTTCTTTTTTCTTTTTAAAGAGTTTATTTATTTATTTGACAGAGAGAGAGAGAGACAAAGCACAAGCAGGGGGAGTCAGAGAGAGAGAAGCAGGCTCACCATTGAGCAGGGAGCTGGAAGCAGGGCTCCATTCCAGGACCCTGGGATCACAACCTGAGCCAAAGGCAGACGCTTAACCAATTGAGCCACCCAGCCACCACTATGTTGAGTTTTCCTAAATCATCTATGGAAGAAGAGAGCAAACCACACATGCCAACGTCTTGACAGACATGACCTGGAACTCCAGCTGTAAAATGCCTGCCTTCAAAGTAGCTAGACTAGAAATATGGTGGCTTCTGATTACCAACAGGGAGCCAGAAGATCACATACTTCACAGGTGGCAACAATGTCAGACAGAGGTACATCCTAGTATGGTTAGGAAAATAAGCTACAAACAACATTGGGAGACTGGTTACATTGCATTAATTAGCAAGAGACAGAATAGAAGATTGGAATCTGCATGGTAGGACTGTGAAGTGAGTTTCTTCTAACAGGATATTGGAGAAAGTAAAATAAGACAAAAACTTCAGGCAAAGTGGATCTTCCCTTTCATATTTGTGTGTGTGTGTGTATGTGTGTATGTGTTAATGACCCCAGAGAGGACTATTTCAAAAATACAGACATTTAGAGTTTGGATTTACAGTGCTAAGTTTAGAATATACCCACCCAAAAACAAGTCCCATGGCATATCTGGGAAAAGTTAATCAAAATAGGTAAACTCCATAGAGCAGTGTGGGCCAAAAGGAAATTTTAGCAAATATATGGAAAAATAAAATGTTTTAGTATTTAGTATGTACTTAGTAAATTTCAGTATGTGTATACAGTGTGACCTGTGACCAAAGATCAATTCTGGCATTGGATATAGACTTACAGATACGTGAGAAAACATTCAAGGACTCTCAAAGAATGAAGTTCATGGAAGTAAACTAGACTAGATATCCATCATTTGTCAAAATGGAGACAAAAATCTGGTGAAGGTTTAAACTACTATGCAGCAGTCAGAAGGACTGAATGACATATTTCTAGAACAGTATGTACAGAGCTCCAAAATAAGTCTTGATTAAAAACAAAAAGAAACAGGGATGCCTAAGTGGCTCAGTAGTTGAGCATCTGCCTTCGGCTCAGGGCATGATCCCAGGTCTGGAGATCAAGTCCCGCATCAGGCTCCTTGTGAAGAGCCTGCTCCTCCCTCTGCCTGTGTCTCTGCCTCTCTCTGTGTTTCTCATGAATAAATAGATAAAATATTTTTAAAAAATAAAATAGCAAGAAAAACAAAACAGCAAGAAACAATGAGATTTATAGCATGATGCCATTAACTTATTTTTAAAACACACTTAATACTATAACATTTACACAGATAGACATCAATGCAAATGATTGTGCAAAACGGGACTTGGAAAGACTAACTGAAAACCTAACAGAGATGCCTACAGGAAGGAAGGTGTGAAGAAAGATGGCCATGAGAGCCAAAGATGAAACATAACAGATCACACATGGAGAAATGAAAAAGGAGGTCCTAGAGTGTCATAACTGAGGAACACAGTTAATTCTATATTTCTGATAAAATAAGAGTAAAAACAAAGAACAGCTCCCTTCCAGTCCACTTTTGAAACTTACTTGGGTATATTTATAAATTCCCTTCCTCAATCTCTTGTACAATTTTTTTTCTTTTCTACCATGTACATCCTTGAGTTATTTATAATAAATTGCTATAGTTAGCCTTGGTCAAGATTCTATGGTTTCCAAAGTCAAAAGTCTCAGTTTACTATCTATAATAATGGGGTTAGCAAAATTGAGAATTAAATGAAAGAATATGGTTACACTAATACTTGGTATGTGTAATGTACTCAGGTTTTAATAAATATCAGTTCCTTTTCCTCCTTTCTTCCTTCATATTTATCTTCCTCTATCTCTGAAGTTTCTCCAGATTTGTACTACTCTTTCTACTATACAACTTTGCTAATACTTATTTTAACAATATCTAATCTGTTGTGTTTGCTGCCAGTAATCTTGGTTTTGTTCAATTTTTCCTCTTTCTCTAATTGGTACTGGTGCTTCTAACAAAGGCTCTGGAGGTCTAAGGAAGGAAGGGAGTTAAGGGCATGGAAAAGTTCTCACTTGGCCACTCTAACCTCTCTCCCAGGCTCTAGGTATCTGGTTCTTTAACTCATTTCCATGTAGTTTACTGGATGTGATGAACATCTTTCTCTCCATCGTGGCCTCTTTTTCATCTTGCCACATTGGTCCTCAATAACTTCTTCTGTATCCGTTGGGAGATCTGGTTAATTCTATACATGATATCACTCTGCTGGGCCTTGCCCCCAACAGGGCAGCTAGACATCACTCTCCTACCCTGTAAATTTTCTGGATAGGGGACAGATCTCAGCACAATGGTTTGCCTTGAGCCTCCTCAGGCATTTGTCTTTACTACTGCTCACCATATGAAAGCATGATTCATAATTACTGAATGGGGCCATGGGAAACCCTCACCATACCTAACATAAGAGGACAAGAAACTCCTCACCCTATTCCCATCAGCAACATCAGAGGTAGGAGAGGAATCTGAGCTTTCTTCAAAGGAATCTGCTCATAAAATCCTCTTTTCTCCATTTTCTCAGTCATCTTAGATCTTAGAAGGAGATGAAGAGGCTCAAACGTCCTAGAACAGATTCTCAAATTGTCTTTCAAAATCCTTACGTTGTAATTTAGAATTAAAATTTTATAATTCGTTTTGTTAACACTTAAATTATAACATTGCATTACATATAGAAAACTAAAACATATATACAGAAAGAAATTTATTATCATTGTGGATATTTTGAAATCTATAGATCATAAAAATTACATAAAAATATTAAAGACTGGGCAGCCCGAGTGGCTCAGCGGTTTAGCGCCGCCTTCAGCCCAGGGCCTGATCCTGGAGACTCGGGATCAAGTCTCAAGTCAGGCTCCCTGCATGGAACCTGCTTCTCCCTCTGCCTGTCTCTGCCTCTCTCTCTCTCTCTCTCTCTCTCTCTCTGTCTCTCATGAATAAATAAAATCTTTTTAAAAAAAGAATATTAAAGACTGATTTTTTTAAATAACATGACAATATATACATATATTAAATCACTGTTGCATACCTAAAACTAATTCAATGTTATGTCAATTATATTTCAATAAAAAAGGAGAAAAAAATCAAGAGATCAATCTAATAGCTAATAAAACTATAATCAATACAGATAATATACATTCTTTTGAAATGTGTATGAGGATATGGTCTATGTGTTAAGTAGGACACAAAGTTAGTCTAAACAAATTCCACATTCTCTAATCACAACATAGTACAATTAAAAGTAAATAACAAATTTATAGCAAAAGAAACCTTTGCAGTTAGCAGTGGAAATTACAAAGATAGGTCTGATTAATAATCACAATAAAAATACTATGTATTAAAAGATGGAATATGGCTAAGGAGTAAAAGTTATAGCTCAAATAAATTTTTTAATGTTTAAAATAATACATCCAATAGTTTGGTATGAAAGCTAAAAGAAAGCAAGATATTAAAAGCAAATAAAGATAAATGAGGAAATAAAAAATTATTTTTGCTCTGAAAAAAATTAATAAAACATAATAAGCTCCAGACAAGATTGATTAAGAGTTAAGTCAAGGATTAACAATGGAAAAGGCATAGACAATGGAAATAGCAGAGATTTTTAAAAATTCTTAGGTACTTTAAATAATTTTATAATGAAATTTGAAAATGTAAATGAAAAGAACACTGAATATAAAATATCTGAAATAGATTAAATATCATTTAATAAATGAAAGTTCAAGCCAGAAATTCCCCCATCTCCACAAGAGAGTCTAGGCTAGATGGCTTTATAGTTGATTTTTAACAACCTCTGAAATAAAGAAGAATGTATAAATTTCACAAAGTGTTCTAGACACTAGAAAAATAAACTCCTCATATTATTCTGTGAGTCATTTAAACCGATTCCTAGTTAAGAGAAAAACAAGACAAAAATTTGGAAACAAAATTGTAAGTCAATCTCACTTATGCCATTAGATGAAAAAATCTTAAATTAACTTTTCACTTAGGAAGTTTGACAGGTTTCTCTAAGGAAAGATTCATCACAAGATAAAATGATCAGGGTATTTGTCATTTTCTGAAATCTTACTTTTAAGAATTCCCAGGCATGTGTAATGCAATCATTGGTCTTTAGATTTGAGGGATGATAAAAAGTCCTTTGCCTTTGGCTCTTTACTCCTAATTGCATACAACTATATTTCATTTTCAGATTGAAAGTTGTGGGGTTTTTTTTTTTTTTGTAGATTTGTATGATTGTATTTAGCAACTCTCAGTAGGTCTTGGAAAATATCATAATTCAATAAAAGACACAAATAGCCTCAAGGGAAGTGAGGACAGTTTCTTATAGTGAGTGAGCTCGTGGTTGTTATTTCTCTTTGCTGCCCAAATTACAAATGACAAGAGAAAGATAAAATTTGAAGCAAAAGCTCAGTGTTACTGATTTATTAAGTGAAAAGAGAAAACTACCAAGTGCACATTTCGAAAAAAAAATCCTACATAAAGCTATATATATATATATGTGTGTATATATATATTCATAGGTATATACATACATATATGTGTGTATATATATACCTTATACCTATGACAATATATATAAGGAAAAAATCAGAAAAGAAGCCAACATATTAGTAATGATCACTTTCAGAAAGGTGGCTTGGAGATGTAGAATAGATAACTTTACTTCTTCCTTATAGGTAATTTTCACTATTCATATTTTTCAGTATTTTCAAATAAAACACATTTAAAGAAAGAGGCAAAAGGAGAGGTACTGTTCAGTTGAAGGAGAGAAAGAGGACAAGGAGACATAGAGAATGAGAAAGTGAGACAGGACAATTATTATAAACTGAAAAATTTAAGTAAATAAAATAGAAACATTGTCAAATTTCTAAAACATCTAAAGCAGATGGTCTGACGATCCCCACAACCCAATGTGGGTGATGAAATGATTATTAATTTCCCCAAAAGATAGTGGAAGGTAAAGAATCAGTCACCAGGATTTGAGAATGGAAATAAGTTAAGCCATATGTAGGGGATCCCTGGGTGGCTCAGGGGTTTAGCGCCTGCCTTTGGCCCAGGGGCAATCCTGTAGTCCCGGGATCAAGTTCTGCATCGGGCTCCCGGCATGGAGCCTGCTTCTCCTTCCTCCTGTGTCTCTGCCTGTCTATAATAAATAAATAAATAAATATTTTTTAAAAAGCCATATGTAACTTGTGAAAGATACCCTGCACGAGCTACTCTTGCCCAATGACTGGCAGCTGTGTCCTTTCCCCAGGCCCGTCAAGAAGTTTGCTATTTATTTATTTATTTTTTTTTTTAAATTTTTATTTATTTATGATAGAGAGAGAGAGAGAGAGGCAGAGACATAGGCAGAGGGAGAGGCAGGCTCCATGCACCGGGAGCCCGATGTGGGATTCGATCCTGGGTCTCCAGGATCGCGCCCTGGGCCAAAGGCAGGCGCCAAACCGCTGCGCCACCCAGGGATCCCGAAGTTTGCTATTTAAAAAGTAGACTGTAACACTGGGGCTTTGGATAAATTGACAAATACCAACCCGGAGAATAAGTAACTCACTTAACAGATTTGATGTAGCAGTAACAAATTGTTTCCCTACCAAAAATTGAAATTACAGATCATTCAAAAATAATAAGAAGAATACTTTATAACAAAACTTACAGGACTCAGCCAAAAGAATGCCCAATGTAAATGTTACAGCATTCTGTCAGAAAACATGAATGAATGTAAATGAAGCGCAAATTCAACACGTAACAGAGAACAATAGAATAAACATAAAGGAAGCAAATGGATGAAGGAATCAAGATAAAATTAGAAATTAATAAAACCAAGTTATTTGATAAAATCAAAAGGAAGTTCTCCAAAAAGACCAATAAAAATTGCAACACTCTGGAAACTATGATAAAGAAAATGAGTGGGAAAATACAATAGAATAGACAGTAGGGACGAAAATGGGAACATAACCACAGACCAAAAAGCATAACACATTTTAGAAAATGCTCTGTACAACTCTATTTCAGGAAATGTGGAAATACATAGTGGATAATCTTCAGGAAAAAAAATGATCAATATTGACACAAAGAAATGAATTATATTGGTAACAACAGAATAAACTTAAAAGATCATTAAAACTCCATTGCCAAAAAAATTCCAGATGGGTTCTAAAACATCTCAGAGAATACAGCAACTAATCTGCTCCAGCACATGGTAAAAGTTGGAGAGATTCCTCTTTAATTCTACAAGGTTGTCAGAAACTCAACTACAAGAGGATAGCAATAGTCATAGTAGGAGTAGTAGAAGTAATAGTCACAGTAGTAGTAGTAGCAGCGACAGAGGCGGTGGTGGTAATGAAATCTAATCTCAACAATAAATAGAGATGAAAAATCCTAAAGAAAATTACTTCAATAATGCAAAAATGCTCTGAAATTAGAAAACACTTCAATAAAAAGGGGAAATTTTTATAATAACCGTCATAGATGTCCAGAAAGTGTTAATAAAGTTCAATTTTTATTCCAAATAAAACTCTTAGTAAGACAGCATTTTAAAAAAAGCTCTTTGGATTTTGAGAAAATGTATCTGTCAGAAAACAAGATCAAAACACCATATTTTGCAAAAACAGTACTGACTTTTTTAAAAAATCAGGAACAGAGATATATTATCACCACCATTATCCAATATTTTTCTAGAGATCTCAACTAGAGGATTTAGATTTTAAAAATGAAATGCAATATGAACACTGGAAGAAAGACTACATTGTCTTCATTTGTTGATGAATCATTTTTTCCTTAGAAAAGCCAAGCAAATCAACTGAAACATTTTTAGAACTAGGCTGTCAAGGATAACATCTTTAGGGATTTGACATTGAAAATAAGATGTGAAGGGTAAGAAGCTATCTAGTGGTATGTGGGCATGCATGTCTGTATAATGTGTGTTTGTGTATGTATATATATGTCGTATTTCTGTATGTGTCATGTATGTGTCTGTGTACATGTATATATCCATGTACATGCATATATAAATATGTTTATGTTGATATGTATGTGTATCTGTGATTGTGTGTGTATGTGTGTATATGTGTGTGTTGGTAGATAAAGGAGTAAGAAACATTCCAGTGAGAAGGAACAAGAAACTCCAAGGCACTGGGATAGGAGAAAATGAATGTTCTTGGAAAACAGAGCAGGCCCTGAGTAGCTGGAGTTTACTGAGCCAGGGAAACTAGTAGAACATGCTGTCTGAGAGGCAAGCAGAGGCTAGTCATGTAGAATCTTTTAAGGCATGAAAGGAGTATGGATTTTGTTCAAAGTGAAGCCTTTGATGAAATATTAGCAGGAGAGTGACACATTCAATTTATATTTTTAGAATATTACCATGACAACTGGGCAGGTAATTTAACTATTGTTCTAGAATCAAGGAAACTGCTTAAGAAACCTCTTATGGTTGCTCATGTGACAGATATGGTGGCTGAGATAAGGGAGAAAAGTAGACAGATGTGAGATATATTTTGGAGGTGTAACTAAACGTGTGAGTGGAATGAATGTAGGAGGTCAAGTAGAGGGAGTTTCAATGATACAATGAGCAACTAATTGGATGGATGATACTTTTGCCACTAACTGGGAGAAGGGATACTAGGCTAAAAGGATGTAGTGGGGGTAATGAGATTCATTTTGGGTGTGCTAGACTGAGGTGTCAATTAGAAATCAATTCGGATACATCAAATTTGACAGTTGAAGAAACTGTCTGGAGTTCAGAAGAAAGGTTTAGGTTAGAGATATGAATTTGGAAAAAAATCAATATTTAAGTGGTTTAAAAGGCTATATAGCAAAATGAAATCACCCAAAGACACAGAGGGAAAATAGAGAAGAGGATCCAAGCCTAATCCTAGAGGCATTACAAAATCTATATACCTTGCAGATAAAAAGGTAAGATAAAGAAGACAAAAGAGTAGGAAGAGAAGCAGACAAATGAAATGTCATAAAAAACAAAAACAAAAAAAGAGAAGAAAGTGGTTTGTTTTTTAAACTCAATTGGACCAAATTGTGCTAAAAATTCGAGCTTGATGACTTTGATGAAAAGAAGCCATATCCAGATCATAGTGTGCTAGAAAGAAAATGGAACATAAGAAAGTGGCTAGATACCAACAGTATAAGCAACATTATCAACAAATTTTGCCACCAAAAACCTGGATCAATAGCTGGAGGGTGAGCTTCACTGCGTCAGAGCCTCTCATACTTTGGTATGCATACAAATCACCCGGGACTTTTGCTATACTTCAGCTTATATGTTCTGTAGCTCTGAAATTCTGCATATCTAAGAAGTTCCTGATCAAGCCCCATGATACAGGTCTATACAGGTAAGTAACACTGTTTAGTGAAAGATGAAAACTATAGCAGTATATGTCCAGGTGAGCCACATGGGATAAAATTGTCAAGTCAGACCCACAGGAATCAAAATATTTCCTAGAGTCAAGCTTTACTAATAACACAAGTGAAAAAAGCATACTGAAGTCTGGGACATATCTTATGACTCCTTATAACCTTCTTTATCACACTAAAAACACAATCTCTGGACCAGAATAATAATAAAGGAGTCCTTTTTTTTAAATAGAGACTCCTCTGAAATGGAATTTGTGGGTTATAACTGCTCTGTTGAGAACATTTCAATTATGAAACATCTCTACTTCACTCTCAGAATTATATGGTTTAGATGATATTCTCCAGGGAATGAGGTCTCATAAACCCAAACATTCTGGATTAACTGTAAGAAATCCTTAAGCCAGAGACACCCCAGGGGGAGCATTTTCTAGATAAAGTCTCTTCCTCCTAGCAAATATCATCAGTCTGTTTACCTGGAGGTCCAGTTGACAAGTGGGTTTGACTACATCATCTGTTTCTTTTCCCTCCTCTAAGGTCCCAAGAGAAAGGAGGGAACGGTTCATAGGCCAGCTCCCCCCACTTGTCCTCCCCAGCAGGGTTATGGTGAAACCCTTATTCTCTATTCTCTTCCTATATCCACATAGAAGACAGGAAACTTCTCTCTAATCTCCAGGGAGCAATATGGGAGAGCCACTTCATCCACTCTCTCCTTATTTCTTTGCTACATTTCTCTAGAAATAGTGTGACTGTCCAGTGAGATAGGGGGAGCCTCATCATCAACTAGTGGGGTCAGTTAACTAAGAGGCTCTTTATGTGCCTGGCTCAAGCTTAGCCAGGTTGTCTTCTGGTTTTCTGCCTAAGCAGATTCTCCAGAATCTTGCCAGAGCTAGAAGGTGGGCCACACGAGTTGGGTAAAATTAGTTTAGGTGAAAAGTTGAAGGCCTTTAAAGAGCTGGTTTTGAGAAGGGGCAAAGCTTCTGGAGAGAAGCTGTGACAATTTGCCTCCTTGAGTTCTCAGATGGAACTGGACTAGAGAGCAGGTGGGTCTAAAAACTCACCTCTTAACCTCAAACACATGGTTTCTAAAAAGCATGGTACAGAGGGGATGATGGGAGAAGGAAGGGGAGAAGGACTTCATCTTCTTTGATATACCTATAGAAATTTTCAGAAGACTATACTCTCAACTATAAATGGTTTCCTTAGGAAAGCGTGGGGTAAATACAATTTTCCCTTTTTATTATATATGCCTCCGTGTTATTTAGTTTTTTAAGTGTGCCTGTATTACCTTTGGAAGTTTTAAAATCTATAGATACCAAAAAAAGAAAGGAGTTTAAGTAAATGCTGTTCTAGAAACACAGTCTCCACCTATGGAATACTGACCCAGCCTTCAACCTAGTACCAATGCTACCTCCTCCGAAAACTGTCTGTGTTCTGACCAATTGTCAGGCATCTTGCCACGTCCATGTGTTGTATGGATGGAGGTTTCTGTGATTTGTCCTGCATAACCAACCACTCAATCTGCACGTACACAGGCAGGCTAAAGGATGTTGTTAGTGAGACTTGTGCTGCATGAGTGACCTCGGGGGCCTGGTTTATTTGACATAAGCTGGCCCTACTGGTCTGGATGCCAAAAGCATCTTGCCTGGCACCCCCTCTGGCCTGGAATGGAATCAGGGAGGGGAGGCAAACACATAGGGCCCAGGGTCCTCAAAGAGGTAAAGACATGATAACACAGGACTGCAGCTCGCTCCAGACGGCACATAGGCAAACATTATGTTTAACTTCAGAATCCATCATTTGCCTTATAAATAAGGCCTCTATGGAGATGGTCAGTTGGAAGTCTCACTGAGGGGAGGATACTCTGCCCAGACCTCTCAGTCAGGCCCCTAGCCTGGCTGTCTCCAGGTGATGAGGCTGGAGGTTGTAAGTACCTAATTTGAAGTAACTTTGTCTTATTTTCCTTTGCTGCTTACTATCGCCCTCATTTATGCACACATTTCCCTTTTCTCCAATTTCCACTAGGTTTTTACTTTTAACATCAATAAAATTTTTTCCCCTTTGAAACCAAAAGCATGGCAATTATGAACCTTTTCTTTGTAACAGTCCAGAAGTCCTAAGCACACCTCTATAAAGTTGTGGGGACTGTCTCATTATTGCTCACAGCACACATGCTCTAGTTTTTCAGGTTTGTGCCTTACACTCTTAAAAGCCACTGAGAGTAGGGCCACATGCCCTCTTGTGTATGTTCATTTTGCCTGATTGAAAGTGCCCCTTGCATGTGAGAGGTGCTCGGTAAGTAGTAGTGAATTAACTGATGGAACTGGTGAGAGGCACGGAAAGCCCTTCTCAGTCCTTTCCACCCTCTTGTGACTCTTCAGAGACATGGCCCATGTTGGCAGCATCAGTGAGAGCTGAGCAGAGGGCAGTTACATTTTCTTGACACAAGGCCTTCACTTATCTCAGGTGCACGCAGAATCTTGGGAATTACTAAAATAATAAAGAAAGCAAGGACTAAATTACTAGCCCCTGTATATTACAAGAAATAAATGTCTAGCTCTGAGTTCCTGAAGATCCTAATCAAGTCTAATTTCAGATCCACTTTTTAGAACTTTTTTACTAGCATAAACTTTTATTATGGACAATAATGTATAGCCCCAATTACATGTTCACTCATCCTATGCCCTGTTCTCTCTGGGCAAGATACATTAAGTCCTGGGACTGGGAAATTCCTTTTCTCCATGATCCAATATGGGTAACCCCAACTGCCATCTTGGGGTGGTAATTAAGTAAGGGAAAGTGATATTGGCACCTTAAGCATTTTTATCATCCTCGTATTTCTGGTACCTCTCTCCTTGAAGGTGCCTAGGAAGAAGTCTCCCAGCTGAGAAGGCACAGTAGCTTCTAAGTTTCTACTAAGTCCTTCCTTGGTCCTCACCTTCATTGTTCCTCTCCCTGAGCACACTGCCTGATTTCGATTTTCCTGGACCTACCTTCTTCCAGTAGGGGGGTCTCTGTTTACTATTTTTCATGTATCTGTATCAGGAAATACCTTCTGAGGTTCACGAAGATGTAACAGCAGAAAAGTAACCCATTAAAGAGAGATGTTGGTAAAGATGGTGAATAAAATGATAAAGATGGTGAATAAAATGAAGTCTCTTGTTTCACAGAAAATAATGAGCTAGAGGATTTACTACCCTATCAAAGCATTCAATATTTTCTAATGGCAGAAGAGGGGAGAAAACCTTCAAAATTCAAAATTACTAAAATGATACACTCATGAATGCAGCTCACAATTACCTTGGTTTTGGAGTTGAGAACAATAGTGTCAAAAACAAAATAAACAATGGGTAAATATACTTAAATAAATAGAAAGCACTGGTTCAAGAGAATGAATAATCCATCAGTAGGTCAATTTTAAAGTAGTGCAGAATATGCATAATATGGAATATTAGTCTATGAACAAAACAACTGCCATATTTATATGTACTAATAAGGAAAAATGCTCACAATGTAAATGAAAAACAATCTGTAAGACACAATGTATAAAAGACTGGAGTTATGTTTTTAATTCCATTGAGATGTGTGTGTATGTGCATAGAATATATGTTTACATACATGCCTAGTAAAAAACCAGGAAGAACACACAGTACACTACCAAAAAAAAAAAGATATCTTTGAAAAGTAATACTGAGGGCAGCCCAGGTGACTCAGCAGTTTAGTGCCACCTTGAGCCCAGGGCATGATCCTGGAGACCCAGGATTGAGTTCCATGTCAGGCTCCCTGCATGGAGCCTGCTTCTCCCTCTGCCTGTGTCTCTGCCTCTCTCTCTCTCTCTCTCTCTCTCTCTCTCTCTGTCTCTCATGAATAAATAAAATCCTTTAAAAAAAAAAAAAAAAAGAAAAGTAATATTGAATGTCTGGAGAAGTCAAATAGACACTTTTTTTCTTTATATGCCTTTGTTTTAAATTAGGGTAGCTGAAAGAAATAAAAAACACAGTCTAGTACATGGATATATTTTCCTTTAGTTAAACTAAGTTGGGAATATTAATAAATGCTACCCAATGCTTTTCCTATTAAAAGAATCCATATAACCTCACAGCAGTGTAGTCTCTGGTACATGAGAAATATTTTTGGTTCTCTCCTCTGTATCAGCTTTTTTCTCTTTAACATATTACTTCCATCAGCATCCTAACACGACAAATTATATATCATGTATATAAAACAGCTTCCCTTGTTTTCACATCCCTCCAGCAATCACCCTATTCCTTTGCTCACTTTTTTTTCTTCCTTACTTCTTGTTTTCTCTTGAGTCCATTCCGGTGAAGGTTATAGCTTCCATCACTTCTCTTATCTACATCACCAGTGACCACCAATTTGCCAAACCTAATGGCCACTTCCCTGTCCTTCTTCTTGACTGCTCAATAGAATTTAACAGAGGTGATCATATCCTCATCCTTACAACACTTTCTTCACTTCATTTCCCTGTTTACTAAGACACTTATTTTCAGGTACTGGCTCCTGCTTAGCCTCTTGTACTGAATTGTCTTCCTTGCTCTATTTCTGGAGCTCCCTAGACTCAGTCCTTAGACCTCTTCTCATTCTGTATATGTTTACATCCAACTTCTTGGGTCTAAATACTGTGAGTCATAATTTAGAGTAATGCCAGCTGCTGTAGCAAATTCCCTAATTATAGTAATAAAATAAAAGCTTACTTCTTATATAACACCCCAATGCAGAGTTTCCTGACATATGTTGTTATTTAATAAAGGATCCAGAATCTTACAATCAAAGAGTTTTGTAGGACTTTCTCTTTCCCTCTTCAATTCCTACTCCCATTTCAGGGACTTGACATTTTGAGTGATTCTTTGTTAACCAAAGTGTTGTTACTAGCATTAATGATATGATTATTGAGGCATGTGGTCCCACCCGAGCATGTATCTCCCAGGAGACAGGGTTTACATGCATCACATGAAAGTATAGTGGCTTGAGAACTGGATAGAGTGCAAACAGATAAATAGATCCACTGGGAAAGTAGTTTGATCGGGGACAGCCAAGTTAGTTGATCAGTACAAAGAAGCTCTTATGAATGAATATTCAAGGCAAGGCCAAAGCTCTTATGAATGAATATTCAAATCCATCTGATACTCTCATGATTTCTGCCAATGTCACAGGTATAAGTGGAATAGAAAGAGCCCATGAATGTCAAACACATTTGTCAAGAAAGCAGAGAATGCATACTATTTAGAAAAAAAAATCATCAAAGTTCAGAAGATACACATTTAAAAATCAGCTCAGCAACACAGCAACAATTTTATTTCATTGGATAATAATAATAATTATAATAATAGGTAACATTAGGATATGTCAGTTTTCCAGATGTTCTTCGTAGCTTAATTCATGTAATCCCTATAAAAACTGTAATATTAATAACTAAATTCCCTTTATAAAGATGAGGGAACTGAGAGACAGTGATTGAAGTGGCTTCTTCAAGTTCTATGATAAGCTCCTGGCAGCATCTGAATTAAAATCCAGGCAATCCAGTTCTAGAGTCTGTGATCCTAAACAATATGCAATACTGATAAATATTTTTGGTGCCAAAATACTGGAAACATGAATTTCCAAAAGATAAAAGAGAAGTTACAGTATTATTTCTATACTTTTCAAAATTAATACTTAGTATCTACGCAAATATACATTGGATTGTAGCTATTTTAGGAAATCTGCTTTAAAAGAAAAAGAGGTGTTTAAACAAAAAAGGAACAATCAGACTAGTTGCTCAAAAATGGCAATATTTGCAGTTGCTGTTGCTATCTTAATAAATGACAGTAAATATCAATGTAAAGCCCTCCAATCAATGGAATGATTAGTCACAGATTAAATAGTCAAAGATTATTCCTTAGTTGTATCATTATCAAAAGAGCAAAATATGGAATACCAAATATTTTCTAACTCAAGTGCACATAGCTTATCAGGGAAAGAATGCACCTAAATTCATGTTGCTAGCACAGAGTGGAAACATAACTATGAGGCTATATAGCAAAACAGTTCAGAGAATTGACTGAAATTATACAATGGCCATGTTTCATTAGCCAATGATGCTGCCACCACCATAAATTCTGCCAATACTTTCACTAAAGTCTATCCTGTCAACTTGATCTTCCTGCCCCATGGAGACTAAAGAAACTATAAAAATGTGTTTGATTTTTCTCACTTTAATAGTAGACTCCTCATTATAAGACTGAGTTACTCAGTCCAGGACAGAGAACAGAGTGGCAGATGGGATACTTTAGCCTGACATATCATTTTCCCCTATTGTCTTAAAACTACTCATCTCAGTTCTCCAGAAGATTTATTAATGCCAAACCAATTCCTGGTGGGCCTTTTCCAGCTCTTACAGAGATAAGACTATATGACAAGTAATCATGGTCTGACCACTGTGCAGACTGAGCTTGGACCATTTCTTCTGACCTTCTTGTCAATAAATCTGATACATTAAAACATCTGGCATTTGCTAGGTTCTTATCCAGATGAAGTGAAACTTTGGATCCTTTCTAAATTATAAAGAAATTTTAAGGGGATGCAAATTCATTGAATATTACTTCCCCACAATAAAGTTGCCAATAATTGTTGATTAAAAAATTTTGAATTAAAAATACTGAAAAAGTGAAAAGGTTTTTAACCCATTGTTAATGATCTCACAATAGGAAATGATTTCATATAGCTTTCAAGACTCCTACATATACTTGAAGTCACAGTCTGTCTACTTTTCTGCATTCTTCACCACAAATAATTTATTTTTCAGATGATTAAACTTTCCTATAAAAATAATGTGAATGCCATCATCATATTCCACTGTATGCATATAACATTTTATTTATTTTTCATTATTCTTGAATACCAAAATCATAATTTTTTGTTAGTATAAATAAAACTACAGTCGATATCTTGAATATAGGAAATGATCCATCTTTCTGATTTTTTCTTTAGAAGGGTGTAATTCATAAACCAAGCAACTAACATTTTACCTTTTAAGTCTCTTGTGACCTATTTGAAACCTGTATTCTAGAAAAGGTGTGTGTCATTGAACACTCTCATTGGGAATGTAAAAAACACTCTCTGTAGGGTTCAGAACAAGTTGCCCCAAGATGTGCTACTTTGGCATGCTGATTATTTTAAGCTGAAAACAATCAAAGTCTCAAAGACCCAGGAAGAAACTTTGACCTTCCCTCAACTGCCTACAAGAATTTATATTGAAGACCGGCTGTAAGAATACCACATCATCATAGAAAACATTGTAATATGAACTAGGTAGAGCAAACAGGAGAAACTTAGCAAGGCTTGTTTGACTAAAGTCTTTTTGTCCTATTGTCCCTGGATGGCCCATCAAATATTTGTTTACCATTTAGTTTTTCCATTCTTTCTATGAATTGCCTTCCTGTGAATTGCCAGATCCCTAATCCCTTATTCCTTAGTTCAGGATGACATATATACCTCATTTTGCCTGATATCTTTGGAATCTCATAATTATGTCAACTCATGTGTACAAAATTAAATTTGATTTTCTCCTGTTAATTGGTCTCATATCAATTTGATTCTTAGACTAGCCAGAAGAATCTTGAAGGGTAAAGGATAATTTTTTCCTCCCTAATACCATCTACCAAAGCATCAACTTTACACATACCTCCATTTTTATTTTGCTGATCTGGTGAGTGAACATTGCATCTCATTTTATTTATTTATTTATTTATTTATTTATGTATTTATTTATTTATGTATTTATGTATTTATTTATTTATTTATTATATTTTTATATTTTATTTAAATTCAGTTTGCCAACTTCTAGTATAACACCCAGGGCTCATCTCATCATGTGCCCTCCTTAATGCCCATCACCCATTTACCTCACCTCCCCTGGCATCTCATTTTGTCAGATGAAATCTCTTTTATTTCCCATGGCGGGAAATTTTTTAAAAATTTATATTATGAATATGCTTCTATTTGATTAATCTTCTAGAGGACCTGGTCATATATATACATTTATTCAACCTATTCTTTTTGCTATTTTGTAATTTATTTAATTTCAGCTCTAATTTTGTGTCTTCATCCTTCCTTTCCTCTTTGAGCCATCTGTAGTTGTTCCTTCTCTAAATCCTTGTTTTGTTTTGTTTTTCTATCCTTAGTTTGGAAGTAAAATTTATATGTTTTCTGTCATTCTAAAAAACAATCTTTTATAATAAATAATTTACTTTTAAGAATCATTTTGGCTATGAGATACTTTGATTTCATGTTAATGTTTATTGTATATTTGACCATATACACTGACTTAAGAAATTTTTTTTGGGGGGGGGGATCCCTGGGTGGCGCAGCGGTTTAGCGCCTGCCTTTGGCCCAGGGCGCGATCCTGGAGACCCGGGATCGAATCCCACATCGGGCTCTCGGTGCATGGAGCCTGCTTCTCCCTCTGCCTGTGTCTCTGCCTCTCTCTCTCTCTCTGTGTGACTATCATAAATAAATAAAAATTTTAAAAAAATTTTAATTTTTATAACTTACATATTGCTAATTTGACTCATTTACCTCTACTTTATCACATTCTGGTCACAAAACATGACCTATATAATTTTTATTGATCATTTATGTAAATATTTCAGTACTATTACAGGTCATCACCTTCTCACAATAAAAAGTCACACCAATTTGCTCTCACCAAATGTTTTGACTTCAGAGTATTTACCACTGTTAGTAATTACATATTTCTTAACTTATTATGTCTCTCTCACTCTGCTGTTAGCTCTATAAGGATAACAATCAGGATGTCTGCTTTGTCCATCACTATATTACCAGAACCTAACTACGTTTTTATTTGGGCAATGAAAGAAGTGAGGGAAACATTCAAGGGATGGTCATAGGGTGAAGGTGGGGAGGTGGAAAGTAATGAAAAGTACCATGATTAAAAGTAAACACACAAGAGATTGTCATGAGGCAAAAGTCAATATTAGCCTTAAGTGAGAGCTATTGGCATTCCCTGTCTTTTGCTTGGTTCCAACAAGCTAAGGGAAGAAGGCAAAAAGATGTAATGTCTTCCATAGCAACTTCCTAACTGGTTGCATCATTTCATTTCACAGAACAAAGTGTGCATAGATCATGGATTGATTTTTTTGTTTGCTTGTTTTTTGTGTGTGGTGGTGATGATGATGTTCAGTTTGTTGCTCTCTCTATATTTACAGTCTCTAGTCTCTAGTCTGTAAACCTTCCAAGACTGGCAACAAGTAAACTATTAGACTAGTTTACATTGCAAGTTTTTTAAAAATCTTATTTTTAAGTTTTCATCAATTTTCAGGAGGTCTTAGTCAAATGCTTGGAAACTCTGCATTGAGAATTCCTAGTCTAACACTGTTTTAATCTGAAATCTGGATTGGATTGGATGTTACTTCTTATACTTGGAATTGTTATGCTGTTAAAACTTCAGTTAATGCATCTGTTCTCTCATAAACACACATGTCAATTAGAGTACTATGTCAACAGCTTTCACAATCACATGATTATTGACAACTTCCACAAGCATGTTATTATCTATGAAAATTAGAAAACTCATTTTAATTTGATTTGTGAAAAAAATTTCTATACTTGGATGAGGTGTCATTGCTTGTTATCACCCTTTATTTGTGAACCACAATGGGAATGACTTGACCTAGGAACAGAATTTTCAAATTTCTCTGTAAGGAATCACTGCAAATACTAATGAGAACGGCAAAATAAGCTTTTTAATGATAGGCTTGTTTCCTGATGGCACATCTTTCTTAGTGCAGGCTGACACTGCACTTCTCATCTTTATTTTCCTAAGAAATTATCATTCAGTTTCAAGATTCATCGTAAGTATAATTCCTCTGGTTTCCATCTACCCAAAGTAGAGTAGGCGTTTTCTCTGTTCTCCCACAGAAAACCATTCATATCTTTTCATATCAGTATTACCTCCTTTCTCCATTACATTGTAATTATCTGCTCACCTATCAGTCTTTCCAATAGTATGTTGAACCCTTTGACAAGAAGGAGCATTATTATTCATTTGTATGACCTCAATACTTACTATTGTGCCTAGGAAATAGTAGTACTGAATTAATATTAGTAATGTGAGGGGAGAGTGAAAAGGAGGCACAGAAGGAGTTAAAAAAAGAGAGAGAGAGAGAGAAAGGGGAGAAGAAGAAAAAAAATCAATAAAAACAGCCTCAATCAGAATTTGATATTGTAAATATGTTTATGTATGGGTGTGTGTGTGTGCACTGGTAAGCAGGAGTGAACTCCTATAGAACAAATTAAAATCAAGAAAAGACTTATGACATATCAGTTTCCTCATTTCTTTTAAGGAGTTAGTAATCCTTGTCAAAGTAGTGTAGTCCTTTCTAGAGAAGCAATTTTTACTATATCTACTTCACTATTATACTTTGTTTTCTTTTTCTATCTAATCAACCATCTGAACTAATAGGTAGCAAATTAAAAATATATTTAGTAAGCACACAATATTTGCTGTATAAATCAATGAGTGAATGAATGTCTAGCAATGAATGAATACCTAAGGCAGAAAGTTAAAAATAAAACCTTGTTTACCTACTCAGAATTTTAAAAAAGTACTTGAAATACTTTCATTCTTTTATGAAGTGATTGTTGATGCTGCAATACTGAGAGGGATGCATTTTGTAAAACTTTGTTAATTACACAGGGACAAATTCACCATAATTGTCCTTTGTGTTCAAAGTGGAGGCTGTTGACAACCATACCCTGGTCTATTCTAGACCAATAACTTTTTAGTCACTGCTTTGGCTCTGCTGTCTAAAAAGCAAAGGAATTGTTAATTAGCAAATGAGAATAATACTTGATTGACTCTACTAAATTAGATTTTGTTGACCTGCCAAAGTGAATTTGTCATTAGCATTTATTAGAAACACACACACACACACACAAACACACACACATACACAAACACACACACAGAATGCCTCTAGGGCTATATTGTACTTTCTTTTCACTCACCAACTGAAAGGACAGAGCTTTGGAGCCAAAGACCTGTGGAAAAATGTCAGATTTTTTCCTTTCAATCATTGGCTCTGGACAGATTGTTTAACTTTTCTGAGCCTCAGTGTTCCAATATATAAAATGATGATAATAATGCTTTCACTGTAGGATTACTGTGAGATTCAAAGGAGATAATAAATAGAAAATCTTCCCTGTACCTAATGTTATGCCTGGTGTTTATTAGGTACTTGATAAATCTTTTTTAAACAGTCTCCTTTAGGATTAATCCTATCATTACAACAGCTTTGAAGTTGAAGGTTTTCTGGCTAGATTCATGAATTCATTTATTCAGTGTACATGTATTGGGAGAATATTGTATGAAAGACCTATACCTGATAAACACTGAAATGTAATTCCTATCTTCCAGGGGGTTAGGATTTGCTTATGAAGGTAAGTGCACATATAACTAAATACTATATAAGATATGATATGATTATGTATTTTTAAATCTTTCTTTCTATAGCTAGATCTAAGTGTCTCCCCAAAATTAGTCAATTTGATCAGTTTAATGCAAGTGTTTATGGTGTTTTTTAATCTGGTACTGTTATTCTATCTCTGTCGGAAACTGACCAGCCAAGTCACTCTAGTAGCTAATACATTAGTTCTCTATTTCAACAAAACCTTCCTTCCCAACCCCCTCTTTTTCCAATTACTTAAAAAGGCAAAATTTGTGAGAGTATTTTTGTAGTTTCTTTTATTTTATTAGTAAAGAGGTCTTCTACTTCATAAGACAAGCATCATTATAATAAATAAGCACAAAGATCTCCAAACTGGCTTTGTTATTGTGTCCTTTATTTTCCAGTATAAAAATTGTTGCATAATGCATAAAGGAAAGAGCTACATGGGAGTCCTGGGATATCAAGGACTGTCCTTTAAACCTGGCCTCTTGTTATCAAAGTAAATGAAGGAGAAATAGAGATGAGGAAGTGGTAAAGGATAAGGATGAACTGAGGACAGAAATGAATGGAGACTGGGATAGGCTGAAAAACACATGTGAGGGTTAAGCACAGAAACAAGTTCACATGTTTAAGCCAAACAGGAAGATGCTTTGAGCTTTGTATAGGAAAGTCAGTATGTCACATTTAGATTTTTGTATTTCTGTAATATTTAAATAGTTGCCCTCAAAAAGATTGCCTCATGTTTTAGTTGTGTCACTACCATTCAAAGATATTTTGCTAAATTTCATACCAGTTACAACTGGTCATATTTATTTCTATTAACTGAAAGTTTTGCAGTTTATATGTTCTTTTTTTAAAAAAGTATGTAATTTCTGCTTCTTAGTAAGAATCTAGACTATTATTAGACTGTGGACAAGCTCTCATGCTTTACAGAGAAGTGTGATGCTTTTAGCTATTGTCTTCACCATCCTTCATACCACCATTTGGTAGCTCTGTGTACTTATGAATGTCACTTCACCACACCTCAGTATCTTTGTCTATGAAGTGGAGATAATATCCGTCTTTTTAAAGTTGGGATAATATATGAAAACCAGGGAATAGGGGCACCTGGGTGGCTCAGTGGTTGAGCATCTGCCTTCAGCGTAGGTCATGATCCCGGGGGCCTGGAATTGAATCCCACATCAGGCTCCCCTGACAGGGGGCCTGCTTCTCCCTCTGCCTTGCCTATGTCTCTGCCTCTCTCTCTCTCTGTCTCTCATGAAAAAAATAAATAAAATATTTTAAAAAAAGGAAGTATTAATATTACTATTTGTTTGCTGTTTCTTCTCTTATCATTAGGTGTATAATTATAAACCAGAGCTCAAGAGGCAAGTTCCTTATCAACTATAAATTCCATAAAATGAAGAAAAAATACAAAATGAGAAACTACTTCTTAATTAACACTGGTACTCCCCAGTAATTTAAAAATAAATAAAAATTGAAGTCAACATCATCCCATAAAAACCATCTTCAGAAGTGATTCCTTACTGGAAGTATGTACAAATAAAATCAGTCTGTCCTTTGTACCAGTCTAATTCAGGTTCTAAAGCCAAGAAATACAATCTCTAATCTAAAGGGACAGTAGCAGGTAATTTCAAGCTACAAAGTTAGCTTGAAGCCAAGAAAAAAATAGGTCCAGGTGCAAAAAGATCAAATAATAAATAATAAAATTTAATAAATATTTTTCTGGTATAACACAATTTTTATAATAAAAAGAGCAGGAACTGTTCTAGGGATGAAGAAAAGTATTTTTATTTATGTAATTTCTACAAATTTGCTTAATGATATTAAAAACCTTATTTATGATAGCCCCCTCAGATAATCAATAGGTTTTCTTGTATGCACATTACCAAAAATATACTTTACTTATTTAATAGCAATTACCTTGTTTTAATAGTAGGTATATTCTTCTCAGAATATTATGAGGAGCTTTTCAGCTTTATTTGCCTTTTAACATTATATAAGCCTGTGCACTGAAAGGCAGCTTTAGGCAACATGCAGGCACATTGTTAAGAAGCTAAAAATAAAGTTGGGAGGCAATAATAGCATATATATTTTTTAGAGCTTGAACCAAGCACATCTACAAAGCAATAATAATCAAATGTAACAAGCATTGCCACTGTCTCTATAAAGGAAAGCACAACATGTGCTGTGGAATAGCACCAAACAAATAAACAAACTCTCTGAAACTGCCAGACACACTTCCCAAGGAATATATAATAGTCAATATACACAAGAAAATATATGATATACGCAAGAAAATATGACAAAGAGATCACATATATTCCAATCACTGAGACTAGCCAACAGATCACTTAATTGGTATGATCTCAAAGGACTTCTTTAGTGTGTCCAGTGTGCTATGGACATAATGATAACCTGTTATATCAGAATTTCATTTAGTGTAGGGCAACTTCTTACGAGCGTAAGAGCTGCCTCTCAGGAGAATACCTCACTTTCCACAGGTTTTGCTGTCCCACTGCCTTCCCTCCATTGTCCTATCCAGCTACAGCAAGGAAGAAAAAGAGGTATTAATTAATTATTATTAATAATTAGTTTCGATGAAAGCTTGCTACTTCTCTACCCCACTCATAAGGAGACAGCAAGGGTAAACAAGTCAGCAAGGGTAAACAAGTCATCAAGGGCAACCAAGTCATCAGACACAGAAGGCAGTGGCAGCAGTAAAATAAGGCTCCAAATGCCTCTGACTTAACATTTCATTCTGTGAGGGACTGAGAATGTATCCAAAGAGGAAAATGTGGCTTCTACTTTGGAATGCACCTAGACTAGCAGAGTCTATCCTGAAGAAATAAATTTCCATTAAGAATGTATAAGAATATCTTCAAAGAAAAAATGCTTACATATTTTTAACACAGCATACAATGGATAATATCCACTTATCCATCTATATGATTCCTAATTCTATCACTGGTCTGTATAGCTCTGAGGAAAGCAAAAAGCACATATACAAAATCCTCTGAGAAAATGGCTCCTGTTGTTATATGTGTGAAATTCCTACCCTAGAAATACTATCATTATTGCATTGTGTAGGAAATAGATACCATTGGCTTTGTCATTAAAAAAGAAAAAAGACAATTCACTAAGACAAGATCTAGTTCCAGTTTTCATTCATTCATTAAAAATTATAGTATTTATTGAGAACTTTCTTATGTGCCAAAATGCCAAAATAAACTACTGGTATTGTTCAGCTCTGACTATAACATTTACACATCCGAATATATAACAAATATATAAAACTCTATAAAAATACCCTCCATTATTATATTGTGTAATTCCTGTTATATAAATGGTACCATTATTTGACTATATTAAAAATAGAGATATCTGTGGTTGTCAAGATACAGATGTAATTCACTGTGAAGAGACCTATATCTTACTTTGATTTATTCATATATTCAAAAACAGTTATTGAAAACCTTTGATCAGCACAGAATAGCATGCAGTCTTAGAGAATACAATATATGAGACAAAAAACAGACCCTGCTTTCATAAAGCTAACAGTGCAAAAGGATAGTCAGTATTAAATCAGCAACTGCTATTCATGGGGATGAGTGCTCAGAGAGGGGAAGTAAAGGGTGCTATGGAGCACTGAGGACAAAATTAAGATGATTTTGAAAATATTTCCCTATGGATTTAAATCTAGTTGAATAGGCAAATGGGACAGTTTCCAGCAAAGGGACCAGCATGCGTGAAAGCCTCATGGTAAAACAGAGAAAGTGACTTCAAGGAACAGAGAGAAAAATGTAGATATGGCTGGACTAAAATGTGATCAGAAACAAGGCAGAATGGATCAGTAGGCCAAATCTGAAGCCATTTTATCCAGGGATGTGGGGTTTCAATTTTCTCTCAAGGGTTAGTGGACTCAAGAAAGTATTCTAATCAGGTTAATAATAAGTTCAAATTGGCATTTTATCACTCTGGTTAGAGAGTAAATTTGAAGATGACAACTTGAGTCAAAAAGATCAGGTGTGAGGAATCAACATATTTAATTAGCATCAATAAATGAGGGTGGCTTGAACTAAAGTAGTTATGGTCAGGATGATAGGAATATATGGAGAGGTAACTGGATGGCAAAAGCAGTAGGGCATGAACAAATATGAACACAGAAGATACAGGAGAAGCAGAGTCAAGGATGTCATCTACCTAAAATGGAAAACTGGGAAAATGGTGGTATCAAGTAATGAGACAGTAGTACAAGAGAACATGTAGGTTTAGGGGACCAAGAAAAATGGCAAGTTGCATTTTAAACTAGGTTAATGAAGATGCCAGTAAGACATCTAAATAAAGGTATTCAAAAAGCAGGTGGTAATGTGGGTCTGGGGCTCAGAAAAAGATCTAGGTTTGAGACATAAATGTGAGAGCAACCAGCACTGTTGACTTTGAGCTGTCACCAAAGGAGTGTGTGCAAACAAAAGAACAGAACCTCAAAGGACATTGATTTCTTAAGGGAAGAATTAACCACAGAGGCAACTGAGAGGTGGCAGTGGAGGCATAGGTATAGTTTTACAATAGCCAAAAAAAAAAAACCCCACCTCATCTCAAAAAGAAGTAATTTGTAGCATCAATTGCTACTGAAAGACCAAGAAAGATGAAACTGGATATGTCCATCCTCAAAGAAGTAATTTCTGGTGTAAGTGAAATTAGTTTCATACAGAAATGAGGTAAGGAGTAAGCTGGAGATAAGAATGGGTTCTTTTACCATGTGCCATTTAGAGGAAAAGATATTTTTCTCAGACAAGATACTGGAACTGATAAACCTAGGTAAGAATTACATACTCTTCTAGATAATGACTCACGGTCAGATCTTTGAAGGTGCCAACTCTCCATGAGTCTCTTGCATTTCCTACATGTTTTAAAAGCAGAGACACTGTCCTACATTCTAGACTTTTTTCAAAGATATTTATATATATGAAAGATATATATATATATCACATAACCTTGGAAAGTGCAAAGAGTATCTCTTTTTACAGCAAAAGGGTATGCTTACTTATCATTATATATGGGTTCCCTAAGTTTGGGGTTAATCTCCTACAACACAACACACTACATGTACAGGTGTCACCTGGCCCTCTTCATACCTCCTTGTGGAAACTGGTTCTCAGCAGATTGGCAACAACAACAACAAAATGCTGACACTCTTGACCCTGTTATTACTGTGAGTAATGAAGTCTTTTGTCTCTAGCCAAGGAATCTCATGTCTTCTGCCAGTGTCCACGAAACTATGACAGGCTAACCCCATTAGTTTACAATTATTGCAAAATCTCCTATTCTTCACAGTTTGACTATTTGTACCTTCGTCCTGGTCCTGCTAAGAACTTTGACTTTTCAGGACTTAAAACCACCTAAAAAGTCAGAGTAAAATTGTCTCTGTAAAGAGAAAGAGCTTTATGTTTTATGTTTTACTCTCTTAAATATATACTGTCAACTCCAATGTAAGCTGTAAACCAGTATCATAAATTAGAAAAATGAGACTCCATCCTGCCCACTACTGACAAGCTTGCAGGACAATATTTCTTAGTTCTGCATTTAAGAACATCACTTAGAGTGCATATTTCCTGGTTATGCTCACTCTGCATACATATACACAGTGGTAATAGCAGTGCTGTCATTTTAATGCCAAGTTACTTCTATGACATAGACATATGATTTTGGTAAGCCACCACAGGGTGAATAATTTTCAAATGATAGAGGCTTTTTGGAAATGCATTATAATTCTTTAAAAATGGTATCTAATCTAAAGACAGTTATTCTTTCTTAAAAAGTGAATAATTATAGACTTCTAAGGGATCCAATAGATTCCAACCATGTCTTGCGTTAAATTAAGTTAATTAAGTGAGTGATTTAAGGTTGACTTGAGTTGAAGTCATTTACGATAACTGAGAGCCTTGTTGGTTAAAGTCACCTAAGGTCTTCTCGGGGTTAGGGTAGAATCTCTGAATACCTTTTCATAGACTGTGTTCCTTTATATAAATACAGATCTCACTAAGCTCAAAATTACAGAAAGCAAAGCATGATGACCTGCACTGTATTAAAAGTTCAATAAATATAAAGCAACTAAAAACAAAGACAAAAAGAACAAACACAGAAAGGGCATGTGTACACATTCAGCTTAACCGAATAATAAAAAAGAAACTAATTGTCATATTGAAATTATAATGAACACAGCAGATATTACCAGGGAAAAAATAACCAGAAAGATATTTGTATTCTTTAATGTTTATTGAGATCACATTACACAGATTGCTCTCTATCAGATAGGACTTGTATCAAGTTTGACAAGGAGGGATGAGTAATCAATTATATACTTTAGATTAAGAGTAGGAGGAAGCATTTTTCAAATCATATTAAGCTCCAGCAAACTCTCAGCATATCACTGCCAGACACTATGCCCTGAATTATAAGTCAATTTCAAAGATAGAGTTAACTAAAGGTAATGTGAACATTCCCTCCTGTGAAAAGTCACAGCTCAAGAACAGACACATCTATGAAACACAAGATGTTCACTTTTTATTTTTGCAAAAGCTCTTTATGGAATGTAATAGTTAAATGGCATAAGTTTCTACTCAGTAGAGAATCTGAGCAGATCCTATATGCACCAAAAATGCAACAACCCTAGACTATAACTTTTGGCCATCTGAACAAAAAATAGCATTTAATGTACAATATTTCCAGATTAATCACTTCTCTTCATATTTTATAGTTTCCATTTGTTACTATAAATATGTTATTATCCCAATACATGGAAACTTTTCTAGGTAGTCAAACAACACCTTTAAAATGCCCACAGCCCCAGGGTGCTGGGCGGGCTCAGTCAGTAGAGCATGCAACTCTTGATCAGGGAATTGTGAGTTCAAGCCCCCACATTGGGCATAGAGCTTACTTTAAAAAAACAAAAACAAAAAAACAATTCACATCCCTTTCCAAAGTCCCAAACAGTATCTTCCAAATGAACTAATTGGTATAGGAATATTTAAATATTTAACAATTAACACGGCAGGTTTAAGTTAACAACTGATTCCAGAAATAAGACAAGTTATTAAGAGAAAAATAGCTATACTCACAACTCTTTTAGAAAATTATTGGCTCCATAAGATGCAGAGAAAAGCACAACCTAAGGATGACATTGATAGAAACTTCTATTCCATTTTACCTGTGAAAATCTCAAGCGGTTCAATTACTCAGTATGTGTTTGCCTAGAAGTTAAAATCTCTACCACACTGTATTGAAGTGAAAAGCAAAGTGGCCAACTCCTGCTTCAACTGCTAGTATACTTTACAGAGTCACAACAAAAGTATTAGGCCTGTTAAGTGCATTTTTTAAGTACCTGAGCAGTCCAGTTTATTTCTGTCCACCTTGTCTCTGGTTTTACCATCTTTCCATCAGAGACCACTGCTCTGAGTAATGGCCAAATATCACTTATCCAGGACCAAAAGTCGAGGACCTGCTATGGCTTACCATTATCCAGGAAAACAAGGCTCTGTTTGTGTGGGTCTGTGGTATAGTGCGCAGGTGCTTGAGTTTGGGTGGTATGTGGGGGACAGAGAGCAAATAAAATCTGTTTTCATGGGTATGGAGAGAACGTTATAGGAGAGTGTAAATATACATGGTGCAAAATCTTATCATCTGAAGCCAGGAAAATATCTTGAATGAATCATTTAGCCCATTCTCATCATATCTTCTTCCAAATATAGTCCTATCTTTTCCATACTTTCAAATCTTCAGAAAACCACTCTCAATGGTTCCATTACAATGTTTCACAACTGGAAAAAAGCAAACTTTTTATCCCAAATGGTAAAATCCTTCTCTACTACTTAATAGGCATACTCTCTTATCCTGATCTCCAGAGAACCAGAGAAAAATCATTTACTATTACCCTTAAACTATATTTTTATAGTTATTAATGTAACTAAGTTATCATAAACACAAACCAAGAAAGAATGACAGAGAGAAGGAAAAGCTGAACTAAATAAAAAAAGCTGAACTTAAGTCATACTCCAATAGTAACTAAGAGAAAATGAGAAAGTAAAAGTCACAACATAATTAAAGCTTTGTTGTCTCAGCTGTTACTTGAGGCTACTGAAATCTCAGTTACTACACAGAGATATGATTTCAAATGAGATAATAATGAAATAATAAAGCTTCTAAAGGTCTAGAACACTTTAGTCTTTCTGCTTGGAAATCAGTACTATTCCCCTCAAATATGAATTTCTCATCTGTATAACTGGATTCAAAATGTCTTCCTTAAAAGTTGATTTTGAAAATTTTATCTAGTGAATATACTATAAAGTAGCCAGCTCAATACTAGGTGCACAGTAGACAATTAAGTGTATATGAAGTGTCTGTCCCAATACAGATTATATACCAGTTGCTCAATAAACAGAAATTATTGCCAATAGTAGTAAAAGTAGCAGCAATATTACTACTCATCTATGTTTTTGCTTTATTTACAGGAGAAAGAACTGGAACAAAAGATTTTTTTGAGCACTTTCAGTACAAGGCAATTAATATTTGATATCACATGGAACACTTTATCAGCAAGAATTAGATACAGTTTCCCCATTTTCTAAGTGAAGAAATGGGAGATGCGAGCAGGTTTTCAATTTGCCAAAGGCTCACAGCTAAAACCAAGTTACGTTCAATTCCAAACCTCCTTGTGTTCAATTACAATCTATCGCCTCCCAGAAGTTCAAAGCTAAGGCTGTATTCTTAGAAAAGCCGGCTAGTGCTGAATAAATATGTATACCAGAAGGTAATCCCTCCATTTCTGCAAACTCTTTAACCACACACATTGGCCTTAACATTTTTAATAACTACCCTCTCAGATTCCTAAAACATACTGAGGGATGAAGGAAAATATTAATTTTATTTGTTAAACAGTTTTAATATTTTGATTTCTCCAATAAATGTGAAGAATTATGGTACTGCATGCAATTAAAATTCCCTTTTTAAAATTATTCCATTACCACATTAAATTGCTGCATTAAGGAAAACTATATTTTCTTACATATTCTGGCATATGTAAATTCATTTGTGTTTTTGCCACATCCTCCTTGTCAATACTGCCCTACTAATTATATTCCAAAAATCCGTCTCTTGCTAAGTGGCTCAAAATCATTTAAAAAATTAAATAGAGGAAATAGTCCTTGGAGTGTAGCATCTCATGATTTTGCTGCTCTTTTAAATTTACAAAAATATGGAAATTGAGACACACATTCAAATCAGAGCTTTGACAATTATGTCAGGACTACTTTCAACAAAAATAACAGACTTGGCTCCAGTAATTCTAATTCCTATAGTATTATATTTCTGAAGAGCTATAGTTTTTGTGTCTTATAAATTTTTCATATTTGTGATTAATGTAATAATATTTGTGTTTATCTTTTATCCTTATTACTTAAGAGATAGCTGTGGTCATAGAAAATTAACAAAGTTCTTTTTACATTTGCAAACTATATTTAGACCTACAAGCTCTTAATATGTATTTTGACCAGGCACTTACCATTGCAATTTCTAGATAAAATACATACTCATAGACTAATCAGTGTAGACTTAATACCAAAAAGCAATAGAAGTGCATTTACAGAAAATAAATACACTAGCAAATTCAATTCAAAGCAAGTCTTTTGAGATCTCACCAAAAAAAAACCCCTAAATATTTGTTTTAATATTGAGTCCGTAATAAAACATAACAAAGAATAAAATAATCCATTTCAAATCCCAGCCTCTGTTGCTGAACAATGAGGAATTCTATTATCTAATCCATCTTATTATGAACTAAAAACTAATTTAGGCTCTCCTGCCCAACCATTACCCCAACATGCACTAGTTGTTACCACTGGACCTAGTTTGATTTTGTTTTATTTTTCATTATAGGCTCCTAGGATCTAAATTAGTCATTATTCTCCTTCTTTGAGCATCTGACAAATATACCTGTAGACAGAAGCAAGCTCAGATTCAGATTTACTCCAGTCCAGTCATGGAAGTATGAATATCATCCATGCACTCAGGTCCCTATGGAACTGCTGACTCATACTGGTGTGTGCATAATGCTACAACTAACTACTAGGAGTGACTCATTCTCAGTGTTCCAGTGCCCAGGAAATCTGAGGTAAGTTACTGTTACCTCTGGCCACACACCTAGTTCAAAAGTCAGATTACAATAAAGAAAGATTTGCAAATTTTCATAGATAAACATGCAGACATTCTCCTTCATATACCCACACAAATCTCTTCTAGAACACTCAAAGATGGAGACAAGAACATGATATTTATGGGGAAAAAATAATTTTAAGTCATGATGGGATGGTCAAGAGTTATCTGGGAAGAAGCTGACAAACTTGTGAGGAATTCTCCTTTTAAATTTGCATAACACTGAAACTCTTTAATGACATCTACCTATTGTTTGAATTTTAGTTATTTACCCATCCATCCTACTCCCACAATTATCTGAATACCTACCAAAGTAAGGAGTCTCAGATTCTGTAAGTGACTGGATTACCAGAGCAAGTTCTTGTCAAAAACTTTAGAAAATGAAGCAAAAGGGAACCAAAATCAATTCAGAGTGGACACAAGAAGGAAAGAATGGTCCAAATCACCATATCTGGATGTTGATATTCAGAATAAAGAAGTAAACTCAGAAGGCAGAACCAGGCAAGATTTCCTGTGACACTGGTGCCGTGGAGGAGAAACCTCTTATAGAGTGTCACTGTTGTCCCTACGGGCAGGCAAGCATCTATTATGGATATTGATACAGGTCATTTTTAGACTGTGAATCTTTAAATGTCAAGGATGCTATATTTCTGATGCATGTTTCAAAGACAGCTCAAATGTTACCTCTGTGAAGGCTACTCTGACATATCTCCATATCAGAATTAATTTTTTGCTTCTTAGTGTTCCCACAACATTTGGTTTATGCCACTTGTCTTTTTTATGGCCAAATATTTATTTTCTGCCCCCTCCAATAGAGTTCCTTGAAGTCTGGGACCATATCTTAGTCATATTTTTATCTACTGGACCTGGCAAGATTGGAATAAGAGGCAGTTAACAGATGCTTGTTAGATTGATTTGAGATTCCTGTCATACACAAGAGTGTGGAAAGGTCTAACTAGATTAGAATATAAAGGACTAAATACATTAAAATAAATTGAATATATGGAATTTTGATGCTAAGTCCTGGAAAGACTGATATAGTGATAAAGAAACAGGAGTCTTCAAAATAGACACAGATCATCTGTGGACAGTAAAGAAGTACAGCAAGCTGTTGAAAGTTCACTTCTTGGGAAGGAAGCCAATGTAAAAACATTGTCGAGACTCATTCACTAGAGATGAAAATTTAACCTCTGGGAACAAATTAGATTATCAAGGGAAAAATAATGAGTTGAAAGCTAAGGACAAATATTTAAAGAATGCCTATATTTATGGAATAAGAAACTCTCCAGTACATGAGGCAAAGGAGGAACCTAAGAAGTAGGAAATAAAACAGAATAATGCCCATTTATGGAAGCCTAGAAAAACTTCTAAGAAAACATGAGGGCAAAAGTGACATAATGAAAGGGAGTAGATTTGGAACTCTGAAGCTGGCAGGAACAAGGTGATTTTGAGATGCAAAGCTGAAAAGAGAAACAAGTGGAAAATGTCAGCTCATAAAAATGCTATTGAGCCTCAGTGAAAAGAAAAATTACCTAAAAAAAGGTATGAACAATATAAAGAATATACTGCCTGAACTTGCCACCAAATGAGTTCAGAGGAAAAACCTGCAACAGCTGGAAAGGAATTCACAGTATTAGGAGAAAGCCAAGTTTCAGTTAAAGGGAATCACATAGGAGGAACTGGTTGCAGGCTGTCAAGCACTGTTAATATGACGAGATGGTCGATATGGTGCAATGTAAGAGGTCACAGAGGTATTTACACACAGCGGATATTGGAGGAGGACAGGCTGACTTGAGTAGGAATGAAGCTGTGGGAGGAGACAGCACCAGAGTGGTTTGTGTTACTGCCATTGGAGACACATGCGTCCTGACTGCTCCAATTCTTTAACATTCTTAACAAAGGTCTGTGCCCTTTTCCACATAGCTTTTCAGTGCCTTTCGCCCCACTAAAGTGGTGGAGTGTATTTCACCACTCTTGACTTTAGTTTCACCCATGTGACTTACCTTAATCAATGGAACGTTAGCAAGTGTAATGGCACCAAAGGGTTGAGAATCATTCAAGCAGTTGGGCTAGTCCTCTTAATACGTCTGCCATCTTCATGAGAAGACCAAGTCGAGGCAGGCTCTCTGATTCCTAGTGGAAGATAAGAAACACGTGGAGCAGAATCAATCCACAATGCCTGAGGAGATCCACCCAAAAGTAGCAGAGCCACTCAGCCGAGCTCAGCCTAGGTTAGCACCTCCAGTGGAGAGCTATATGAGCTAAACAAATGCCTAAGTTTCCATGCCACTGAGGTTTTTTTTTTTTTTTTTTTTTTTTTGGTAACCATATTGTATCAACAACAGATTGATAAAGATTAAGATAATAGCCAAAATTTATTGAACTAAGTTACGATTTCTCCCAGCAGTATTTACAATTAAATCATATTTTAATGTACTTTTTTTTTTTTTTTTAGGTGAGGTTTTGGAAGACTGCCTAGCCTTTCTAGAATCCCTAGTGATAACCATTTTGCTATAGTTGATCCTAATATTCCTTCAATTCGCTCTTTCACACAACTCTACAAACAGCGGGAAGTGATAAGAAACTTACTTGTGAAATGGACCTTTATAGTTGCACTCCTTGGTATACTTTCAAATCTATAGATGATAAATAAGATGTTTCCAAAAATAATGACAGCCATAATGAAGCTGGTATCTATTAAGTATTCACTATATTTCAAATGGCATAGAAAATGCTTAACATGAACTATCCCATTTAACTCTCACAACAGTCCTATAAAGCAGATATTATTAGTCTTTCCATTTCATAGGTAATTAGAGTTCAGAAAAATTATATAATTTGACATAGCTAGTAAGTGGCTGAACCAGAATTTGAAATGCAGGATTTTATCAGATTCTAAGAACTATGAGGCCTTTAAGGTCAAATATTATATCTCATGTTCTATATTCTGGGATCATAACAATGCCTAGGAGGTATTGGGAGTTTAACAGATACATGTGGAACAAGTGCTATTTTTGAAGAAAGTATCAACAATAATAAAATGTGAAAAATAAATAGGTTAAAATGGTGTAAATATAAAAATGCAAATTTTTCATGTAAGTGCTAGTAGAGGTCTCAGAAAGAGTTGGACATGTTCCTTATATAACATTAGATTACATTGGCCAAAATAGCTTCTGTGTAAAATATAGCATCATATCAATTATATTTTCCTCTAGTGTTTTTTTTTTTTAAGATTTTTAAAAATTTATTCATGATAGACCTAGAGAGAGAGAGGCAGAGACAGAGGCAGAGGGAGAAGCAGGCTCCATGCTGGGAGCCTGATGCAGGACTCGATCCCAGGACTCCAGGATCACGCCCTGGGCCAAAGGCAGATGCTGAACCGCTGAGCCACCCAGGGATCCCTCCACTAGTGTTTTATAACAAAATGTGGCAATATGCATTTTTGTCATAATAGAAGCAAAGCCAATGAAACATATTGAGACATGGTTGTTCTTATCTCAAGGCAAAATACTTGATTCTCTCTGATTCAAGAACTCTTTCGGGTTCAGAACTTCATGAGTTGAGATTATACCTTTTGCATTTAGAGGTTATAGAGAACAAATAACTTATTGGTTAAGCTGAAATATCCTGCCAGATGTGTAATGCTCGTTCTAAAGTAAAATGACAACCACCCATACAAAATGCAAAGTAAAATAACCCTCAGCCTAGTGTAGGCTCCAAGATACATCATATCTCTACTATCTCTGAAGATATCAAGCAACACAGATAATAGACTTGTCAGGAAAAACAAACATCCCCACAGACATAAAAGAGTCACTTTGGTTAATAACTGTCAAACTGTGACATCCATAAATTTTATCCTGAGGTCTTACTAAGTTAATCATAGTACTCATTCAATTATTTACTGCCTTAAGAGAAGTAGATCCTCCTGGGAGGCTGCAAGGATTTGTCTGCCTTTTGGACATGCTCCTCAAATAAAAGAAAGTTGAACAGTTGCTTTCTCTTAACAATTATTTTACTGTATTTTCTCTCCCTATGCTAAATAAAGAGGGCTAGCTGCATACCATTATACTGATGTTGTAGTCTGCCTACTGTAATCATTTTACAACTAAAATACTGAAGATAGGCTGATGGTAAGTAATATTAATTTAAAACATTATACATTTATCTTTATTAATTTTCCCATGAAATTTTCTTTTTATCTTTGGCAAATTTTACAAATTGAAAGAGGACAGAGACAATGTACTTCAATCTTTGAAAGATATTACAAAAGGCATCTAGCCACAAGAAGCCCTGGTAATGACAAGCAATAAAGCAGTAGCATAATGAACAGAAAGCTTCAGAGAAAGAGCCCTGTAGAAAGGAAGGAGAAAAAAAAATCTTTTGGACTCCCAGTAGTAAAGTGTGAATTAGTCATTCAGTTGTTTCAACAAATATATACTGAAGGCTTGCTAGATAACCAAATATAACGGTAAACAAAGTAACAATAACTGTTATCATGGAGCATAGGGTTTGGTGTGGGAATGGTCAGGCACCTATCAACCACAGGTAAATATAGGTGCAGACCTGTGATCAGAGAGAAAAGTTCATGTTAATAGGAAAACATCGAATAAGATGAGTGATGGTGTCAGGCAGGCAGGGATGTTGCCCTGAGGAAGTAGTAATTAAAATGAAATCTGAAGGAAGAAGAATAGGAGTTAAGTAAACAGTGCTGTTTATGTGTACATGGTGGAAGAGCATTCAGGCATAGGGAAGAGCATGAAGGAAGGTTATGTTAGAGCAGGAAACATTCAAAGAACTGACAGGAAAGAAGGCTAATATGGCTGATGCAGAGAGAATTGGAAAGAGGAGGATAATGCTGAAGAGGTAAACAAAGGCCAGCCCGACACTATTTTGTAGCTCCAGGATATCTTTTTTCATCTTCAAAGCAATGGAAATCCACTGATGTGTTATATAGTGGAGAGAGTGTACATGCTTGCTATGATCCAACTGTGTTTTGAAAACATCTTTCTGCTGCAGTGTGCAGAATGGATTCTGATAGGCATGAGTAGGTGTAGAGAATACTTGGGAGGTTACTTCAATACTTGAGGGATGAGATGACTATCTCAGATTAGAGTGGTGGCAGATGAGATAGGCGAAGCAAATACATTTAAATTATAAATATATAATTATCTAAGGGGCAATATATAGACTTGATGTGGGAGAGAGGAAGCATAAAGCAGCAAGGCTGATCCATAGGTTTCTGGATTTCATTAATGGGTCAAAAGAAATATCATTTACCAAGAGGATGAGAAGACCTGACTAGGTTAAATGCCTTTAAAACATCAAGGTGGAGACTTCTGGTGGGCAGATAATCATGGGTGTCTAGCTCAAAAGGGAGTTCTGGCATGGCTGAATGCATTTGGTAGTCATCTGTGTACAGATGGGAATTTTGAGTCATCTTCTATGTTTTGTGTTCTAGCCAATCAATAGGTAGGGGCTATTTGTCCCCATAACTTTGGTTTCTGAGAGACAATTTATAAATCTAATTATTTATCATTTGAGTACTATTGAAGGTAACTTTAATCTTCAAATAGTTAACTCTCTTCTTCAACTCACTCCAAACACCACCCGAAGGAACCCAGCTATAGGCCCCTGCAGCATAGGGGGTGAAACCTAGGAGCCCATTGGCCTGGGGCAAGTATTGGGGCCTAAGAGAATAAGACTGCTGTCTAGTTTAGGCACCAGTAGTAGTAGTGGCCCTGAATCAGATATTAGAGTTCAGCATGGTGAAGAGGATATTCACACACAGTGCAACTCTAGCATTGAATGTGGGACCCCAAGAGGGATGAAGAGGACATCTACACATATGGGGACAGAGTGTTGCAGCATGTTGGATCCCAAAAAGAATAAAGGCTTCATCGCAGGCAAAGTAGAGACAGCCCAGAACAGGGTTTCAGAGCCTAGGTGGAAAGAAATGAGTGTGCATATGAGGGAAAGAACTTCCTGTTATCCACAAAAGGAAATTAAGGTCTCCTTGAAAGAATGGCTAAATTTCAGGGTTAGGACAAAAAACGTTTATGATGAATTTGGAACAAATTGTTGAGCTTGAAATTAAAAAAGGGCAGAGAATGATGGGAAGTATCAAAAGAACAACAACAACAAAAAGACCTCTTAAAGAACTGATCAAATCTGAGAAATTTTGAATATCGGAAGAAATAATCATAGTAACTGATAATAATTCATTCAATAAACTAGGAATTTGACAGTACTTACCACTAGAAATAAATAATAAACTGAACATGGATTGAGAAAAATGGACTATTTACATAGTCTAAGCACCTCCCTTCAAAATGCTTATTATTTATAAGAGAAGAAAAGTCTGGCAGAGCCATCTTTATCAAGTGACCAAGGTTAACCTCACCAACAATGAAACAAATCAAGTACTATGTGATAGGATGCAAAAAGAACATAACATTACTTCTGTGATTTTCCTACCAAAGATGCATAACCTGCTGAAGTGAATCATGAGGAAGCATCAGATAATCCCAAACTCAGTGTCAATATACCAAATATAAGTAGTCAATATAAGTAGCATGAAATCTTCAAAAGTATCTATGTCAAAAAAATTAAGAAATGATAAAGGAACTGCTCTAGGCTGAAGGAGACTAAGACTTGACCACTAAATACAACATATGAGCTAGAACATGTTCTTTTTCTTGCTATAAAGGACATTACTGATAGAAGTCTTGAACATTGAATAAGATCTGAGTATCAGATGGTAGTAATATATCATTGTTACTTTCCTGATTTGTTTATTGTATTGTTGGTTATGTAAGAAAATGTCCCTGTTTTTAGGAAATCTGTTCCAGAATATTCAGAAAAATGGGGAACTATGTCAACAATTAACTTCCAAATGGCTCAGGAAAATGTTATTTGTACAATATACTTAACTTTTCTCCAAGTTTAAAATAGTGTTTTCTGAAGAGTACCAAATCATCTGGCTTTTACATGAAACCAGTTATGAAAAGTAGATTTCTGTTTGTTTGAAAAAGAGAATAGAGAACACAAAATATTATGCAAATGAAATGAAGAAATATTGTGCTTTTCTATCTTTTCAGCCTGCCTTTTTTTTTGAAAGATTTATTTATTTATTTTTTTGGGGGGGTCAGAGAGAGACATAAGCAGATTCTATGCTGAGTATGGAGCCCAATGCAGTGCTCAATCTCACAATGCTAAAATCACAACCTGAGCCAAAACTGAGTTGCAGACTCAACTGACTGCACCATCTAGGCACCACCCTCCTTTGAAGATTTTATTCATTTATTTAAGAGAGAGAGCATGTGCATGCTCGAGTGTGAGGAGGATCAAAGGGAGAGAGAGAATCCGAAGCCAAATCTGTGCTGAGTGTGGAACCAACTGGTGGCTCAATCCCATGACCTCAAGATCATGACCTGAGCCGAAATCAAGACTCCAACATCCAACCAACTGAGCCACCCAGGTGCCCTTCAGCCTGCCTTTTAATCAACAATGCTTCCGAACTAATTTTTATTCATGCAATATTTTTTTAATTTAAATTTAATTTTGCCAACATATAACACCCACTGCTTATCTCATCATGTGCCCTCCTAATGCCCGTCACCCAGTTACCCTATTCCCTCACTCATCTCCCCTTCTGCAGCCCTTTGTTTGTTTCCCAGAGTTAGGAGTCTCTCATGGTTTCTCTTCCTCTCTAATTTTTCACTATTTCTATTATAGTTCTTATTTCACTATTTCTTATATTCCACATATGAGTGAAACCATACTGTCTTTCTCCAACTGACTTATTTCACTCAACATAATACCCTCCAGTTCCATCCACGTCAATGTAAATGGTAGGTATTCATCCTTTTGGATGGCTGAGTAATATTTGGGTGTGTGTGTGTGTACTACATCTTTTTTTTTTAAGATTTTATTTATTCATGAGACACACAGAGAGGCAGAGACACAGGCAGAGGGAGAAGCAGGCTCCCCACAGGGAGCCTGATGTGGGACTTGATCCCCGAAGAACGCAGGGATCACGCTCTGAGCTGAAGGCAGATGCTCAATGGCTGAGCCAACCAGGTGCCCCATGTACCACATCTTTGATGTCCTTCGATGAATAGATGAAGTAATTTTTAAAACACCCATTTTGACACAGGAAGATGAGGAAGAATATGAACCATAAGGTAAAGCTACCTAATCTAAAATCAATTTAAAAAATAATGCACATGATTTCTATCCTTATGGTCTAAAGGGGTTACTATCATTAGTGTTTCAGGGGTTAGTTAAATCTAGCTTCTAATACTGAAAATCAATATTAAGTGTATTACAGAAAATCCCACCCACCTAACATTATCATTCCTTTTTGAGAGTGCTAAAATCACACGTGGATTAGTAAACCAAGATTACTAATTTGAGATGTTTTCTAGTCAGAATAAACCACTGAATAAATCACTGGGCTTTAGTAACTTAAAAGCCACTGATCTTCAATAGTGATTGAAGCACGTGATATCCCATCTATTTTTCTTTTACTCAAGGTTTACTATTGTATATCTAATTACCTAAAGATAAAATGAACATATTTTGAGGTGCTTCTCTCCTCTCATTTACATTCATTACTTGATTTCTTTCACTAGCCTAAAGTAAATAATAAATTCAGCATATTTAGAATCCTAAGATCTAAAGACATATTAATGTTTCTGTTGGAACTTAATGTACCACCAAAGCAGAACACAGTCAGTGGAATAAAATGGTGTGATGAAGTAGCTGACTACCTCCTAACATTTTACTTCATTCTATTGCATAAAATGAATGTGTGGAGGGAGGAAAAGTGGGAGGAAGGACAGCTGAGATAAAATCCTACAAAAAGAAGGCCACTGACACAATTAATAAATGTAAAATAGATGTTAATCATGGCAAAGACTGATGATCATGATGATGTTGATGCCACAAGTAAATCCATCTGTGGCCTTTTGATTTTACAGGTTGCACTAAAAGAACTGGAATATGACCTCTTTCTGAAAGTAAATAAATAGTAAATGCAAAACAGGGACAGGGAATTGTGTAAATGGTATTTCTTTAGCTCCACATTCATGTTACCATGATTAATGGTATCATCAATAGTTATCTCCTGCTAGTCAAAGCAACTAAATCACTTAAATCATGGCATTCATTTTTATCTTCATCCCCCTTACAACTGCTTGGGACATCTATTTGTCCACATAAACAAATTCACTCTGCTTCCATATGGCATCCTATTTTTTAAGGCTTTTTCTTAAGAAGCATTCACCAAAAAGGGACAGTAAAAGCAAATCATTTTTTTTCTTTTCAGCTTGAAGTGTATTAATGTCTACCATCTTCAAAAATCTAGATGGAAGCTAGTCACTCCCTGCAAATGAAGCCTGGAATTTCATGTACTCCTACTGGCTTTAACTCCCACGAATGATGAAACTTTGAATCTGATTAAGACCTGGAGGTTCACCATGTCTACTAATGCCCTTTAAGGCTGTTGTTACCTTCTCTGTTGAAGGTACACTTTACCTTTAAGATAACAGCTGGCTACTCCAACACAGTGTGATTGTGTTAGGACTTCTTGAAATGTCAAAAGACAAAAAAAAAAAAAAAAAGAACAGAAAAACCCAAACAAACAAACACACCTTTTTTGCTTTCTACCAAAGAGAGAGGAAAGAAAACATATCTCAAAAATTTCTCCCTCTCTATCCCTCTCCACAGACTCTTTCCTTTCACCTTTATGTTAATGTATCACTGGACTCCCACTAAATGTCTGTATGTCCTTCAAATACCAATTGAGTATTTTAGTGAAATAGCCGTTTCAGGATGTGTAAATTAATGAAATAGAGAATATAAAAATAATGAAGAAAATCAATAAAGTCAAGTTGACTCCCTTGAAAGATTACTAATACTGATAAACTTTTGGCTGAATTAAAGAAGAAAATAAAAAAGAAGATTCAAATGACCAAAATCAGGAATAAAAGATAGTACATCACTATTGGCCTTACAGAAATAAAATCGTTTATAAAGGAATATTATGAATATTACTACTATATGCCAAAAAATTAGGTAACTTAAATAAAATAGACATATTTCTGAAATTAGCTCAAGAAATAGATTAAGATACCTTTCCCAAATCATTTTATGAACTCAGTATTACCTTGACACCAAAACCAGTCCGAGTCATCACAAGAAAACTGTAAATTAATATCCTTTATGAATATAAACACACAAAAAAATCATTAAGCAAAATTCTAGGAGACCTATCCCAGCAACATATAAATGATAAGATAATATGAAGAAGTGAGGTTTATCCCAGAAATATAAGAGTGGTTTAGTATCTGTCAATCAGTATAATACATCATATTAATAGAATAAAAGAACAAGGGATGCCTGGGTGGCTCAGCGGTTTAGCATTTGCCTTGCGCTCAGGGTATGATCCCAAGATCCTGGATTTAATCCCATATTAGGCTCCTTGCGGGAGGCCTGCTTCTCCCTCTGCCTGTGTCTCTGCCTTTCTCTCTCTCTCTCTCTCTCTCTCTCTCATGAATAAATAAAATCTTTTAAAAAAAAGAAAAAAAGAACAAAACCACATGATCATCTTAATACATGAAATACAGTAATTTGGCAAAATCTAACATCTTTTTATGAAAAAGGAACTCAACAAACTAAAAGTGGTAGGAAATTTCCTCAAAATACAAAATCCTCCTAGTTAATATCATACTTAATGGTGAAAGACTGAATGCTTTCTTTCTGAGATCAGGTAAGAGACGGTTACATTCCCACTAGCCACTTTTATTAAACATTGTACTGGAGGGTTTAGCTAAGGCAATTAGGTAAGAAAAACAAATAAAAAGCATCCAGTTGGTTAAAAAAAAAAAAAAGAAGAACTAAAATTATCTGTATTCACAAATGATATAATTTTGTTTGTTTTTAAGATTTATTTATTTATTTATTTACTTATGAGAGAGAGAGAGAGAGAGGCAGACACAGGAGGAGGGAGAAGCAGGATCCATGCAGGGAGTCTGACGTGGGACTGGATCCAGGGACTCCAGGATCACGCCCTGGGCCAAATGTAGGCGCTAAACTGCTGAGCCACCCAGGGATCCCCAATCATATTATTTTGTATAGATAAAATCATTTAAAAATTACTAACAGTAGACGGGCAAGATGGCGGGAGAGTAGGGTCCCCAAATCACCTGTCTCCACCAAATTACCTAGAAAACATTCAAATTTTCCTGAAAATCTATGAATTCGGCCTGAGATTTAAAGAGAGAACACCTGGAATGCTACAGTGAGAAGAGTTTGCGCTTCTATCAAGGTAGGAAGACGGGGAAAAGGAAATAAACAAAGGCCTCCAAGGAGGAGGGGCCCCGCGAGGAGCCGGGCTGAGGCCGGGGCGAGTGTCCCCAGGACAGGAGAGCCCCGTCCCGGAGACGCAGGAGCTGCACCGACCTTCCCGGGCGGAAGGGGGCTCGCGGGGAGGTGGAGCAGGACCCAGGAGGGCGGGGATGCCCTGGGGCTCCCGGGGACACTAACAGACACCTGCGCCCCGGGAGAGCCCCACACCCCGCGGCCGAGCTCCCTAAGGGCTGCAGCGCGCACGGCGGGACCCGGAGCAGCTCGGAGGGGCTCGGGGGCGGCTCCGCGGAGGGGGCTGCGGGGCGGGAGCAGCTCGGGGGGCTCGGGGGGCGGCTCCGCGGAGGGGGCTGCGGGGCGGGAGCAGCTCGGGGGCTCGGGGGCGGCTCCGCGGAGGGGGCTGCGGGGCGGGAGCAGCTCGGGGGGCTTGGGGGCGGCTCCCCGGAGGGGGCTGCGGGGCGGGAGCAGCTGGGGCGGGGCTCGGGGGTGGCTCCGAGGAGGGGGCTGCGGGGTGGGAGCACAAATCCAACAGCGCATGTCCCAGAGCCCAGGGCGCCGGGGACACAGCCCAGAATCCGGCCTCCCCCACCTCCCCCCGGGCCAGGCACAGGCCGGGAGGGCCCAGGACAGCAAGGACGCTCCTGCCCCAAGCTCAGCAGATCAGCGGCCCCGCCCCATAGCCTCCAGGCCCTGCAGACGGAGAGCTCTGTAGTTACTGCGGGAGCTGACTCCAGGGCTCCAGGGCTGGCCGCTGCCACTGCGATTGTTCCTCCTGGGGCCTCACGGGGTAAACGACCCCCACTGAGCCCTGCACCAGGCAGGGGGCAGAGCAGCTCCCCCAAGTGCTCACACCTGAAAATCAGCACAACAGGCCCCTCCCCCACAAGACCAGCTAGACGGACAAGTTCCAGGGGAAGTCAAGGGACTTAAAGTACACAGAATCAGAAGATACTCCCCCGTGGGTTTTTTTGTTTGTTTTGTTTTGTTTTTGTTTCCTTTTGTGTTGCTTTTTTTATTTGTTTCCTTCCCCCACCTTTTCCGTTTTTTCTTTTTCTTTCTCTTTTTCTGCTTTTTCTTTTTTACTTCCTTTTTTCTTTTTCTCTTTTCTTTCCTTCTTTCTCTCCTCTCTTTTTCTCCTTTTCCCAATACAACTTGCTTTTGGCCACTCTGCACTGAGCAAAAGGACTAGAAGGAAAACCTCACCTCAAAAGAAAGAATCAGAAACAGTCCTCTCTCCCACAGAGTTACAAAATCTGGATTACAATTCAATGTCAGAAAGCCAATTCAGAAGCACTATTATACAGCTTCTGGTGGCTCTAGAAAAAAGCATAAAGGACTCAAGAGACTTCATGACTGCAGAATTTAGAGCTAATCAGGCAGAAATTAAAAATCAATTGAATGAGATGCAATCCAAACTAGAAGTCCTAACGACGAGGGTTAACGAGGTAGAAGAACGACTGAGTGACATAGAAGACAAGTTGACGGCAAAGAGGGAAACTGAGGAAAAAAGAGACAAATATTAAAAGACCATGAAGATAGATTAAGGGAAATCAACGACAGCCTGAGGAAGAAAAACCTACGTTTGAGTGGGGTCCCGAGGGCGCCGAAAGGGACAGAGGGCCAGAATATGTATTTGAACAAATCCTAACTGAAAACTTTCCTAATCTGGGAAGGGAAACAGGCATTCAGATCCAGGAAATAGAGAGATCCCCCACCCCCCTAAAATCAATAAAAACCATTCAACACCTCGACATTTAATAGTGAGGCTTGCAAACTCCAAAGATACAGAGAAGATCCTTAAAGCAGCAAGAGACAAGAAATCCCTGACTTTTATGGGGAGGAGTATTAGGGTAACAGCAGACCTCTCCACAGAGACCTGGCAGGCCAGAAAGGGCTGGCAGGATATAGTCAGGGTCCTAAATGAGAAGAACATGCAACCAAGAATACTTTATCCAGCAAGGCTCTCATTCAAAATGGAAGGAGAGATAAAGAGCTTCCAAGACAGGCAGCAACTGAAAAAATATGTGACCTCCAAACCAGCTTTGCAAGAAATTTTAAGGGGGACTCTCAAAATTACCCTTTAAGAAGAAGTTCAGTGGAACAATCCACAAAAACAAGGACTGAATAGATATCATGATGACACTAAACTCATATCTCTCAATAGTAACTCTGAATGTGAATGGGCTTAATGACCCCATCAAAAGGCACAGGGTTTCAGACTGGATAAAAAGGCAGGACCCATCTATTTGCTGTCTACAAGAGACTCATTTTAGACAGAAGGACACCTACAGCCTGAAAATAAAAGGTTGGAGAACCATTTACCATTCGAATGGTCCTCAAAAGAAAGCAGGGGTAGCCATCCTTATATCAGATAAACTAAAATTTACCCCGAAGACTGTAGTGAGAGATGAAGAGGGACACTATATCATACTTAAAGGATCTATCCAACAAGAGGACTTAACAATCCTCAATATATATGCCCCGAAAGTGGGAGCTGCCAAATATTTAAACCAATTAATAACCAAAGTGAAGAAATACTTAGATAATAATACACTTATACTTGGTGACTTCAATCTAGCTCTTTCTATACTCCATAGGTCTTCTAAGCACAACATCTCCAAAGAAACGAGAGCTTTAAATGATACACTGGACCAGATGGATTTCACAGATATCTACAGAACTTTACATCCAAACTCAACTGAATACACATTCTTCTCAAGTGCACATAGAACTTTCTCCAGAATAGACCACATACTGGGTCACAAATCGGGTCTGAACCGATACTAAAAGATTGGGATTGTCCTCTGCATATTCTCAGACCATAATGCCTTAAAATTAGAACTAAATCACAGCAAGAAGTTTGGAAGGACCTCAAACACGTGGAGGTTAAGGACCATCCTGCTAAAAGATGAAAGGGTCAACCAGGAAATTAAGGAAGAATTAAAAAGATTCATGGAAACTAATGAGAATGAAGATAAACAGTTCAAAATCTTTGGGATGCAGCAAAAGCAGTCCTCAGGGGGAAATACATTGCAATACAAGCATCCATCCAAAAACAGGAAAGAACTCAAATACAAAAGCTAACCTTACACATAAAGGAGCTAGAGAAAAAAACAGCAAATAGATCCTACACCCAGGAGAAGAAGAGAGTTAATAAAGATTCGAGCAGAACTCAACGAAACCGAGACCAGAAGAACTGTGGAACAGATCAACAGAACCAGGAGTTGGTTCTTTGAAAGAATAATAAGATAGATAAACCATTAGCCAGCCTAATTAAAAAGAAGAGAGAGAAGACTCAAATTAATAAAATCATGAATGAGAAAGGAGAGATCACTACCAACACCAAGGAAATACAAACGATTTTAAAAACATATTATGAACAGCTATATGCCAATAAGTTAGGCAATCTAGAAGAAATGGACGCATTCCTGGAAAGCCACAAACTACCAAAACTGGAACAGGAAGAAATAGAAAACCTGAACAGGCAAATAACCAGGGAGGAAATTGAAGCAGTCATCAAAAACCTCCCAAGACACAAAAGTCCAGGGCCAGATGGCTTCCCAGGGGAATTCTATCAAACGTTTAAAGAAGAAACCATACGTATCCTACTAAAGCTTTGGAAAGATAGAAAGAGATGGAGTACTTCCAAATTCGTTCTATGAGGCCAGCATCACCTTAATTCCAAAACCAGACAAAGACCCCACCAAAAAGGAGAATTACAGACCAATATCCCTGATGAACATGGATGCAAAAATTCTCAACAAGATAATAGCCGATAGGATCCAACAGTACATTAAGAAAATTATTCACCATGACCAAATAGGATTTATCCCCAGGACACAAAGCTGGTTAAACACCCGTAAAACAATCAATGTGATTCATCATATCAACAAGAGAGAAACCAAGAACCATATGATCCTCGCATTAGATGCAGAGAAAGCATTTGACAAAATACAGCATCCATTCCTGATCAAAACTCTTCAGAGTGTAGGGATAGAGGGAACATTCCTCAACATCTTAACAGCCATCTACAAAAAGCCCACGGCAAATATCATTCTCAATGGGGATGCACTGGGAGCCTTTCCCCTCAGATCAGGAACAAGACAGGGATGTCCACTCTCACCACTGCTATTCAACATAGTACTGGAAGTCCTAGACCCAGCAATCAGACAACAAAAAGACATTAAAGGCATTCAAATTGGCAAAGAAGAAGTCAAACTCTCCCTCTTTGCTGATGACATGATACTCTACATAGAAAACCCAAAAGACTCCACGCCAAGATTGCTAGAACTCATACAGCAATTCGGTAGCGTGGCAGGATACAAAATCAATGCCCAGAAGTCAGTGGCATTTCTATACACTAACAATGAGACTGAAGAAAGAGAAATTAAGGAGTCAATCCCATTTACAATTGCACCCAAAAGCATAAGATACCTAGGAATAAACCTAACCAAAGAGGTAAAGGATCTATACCCTAAAAACTATAGAACACTTCTGAAAGAAATTGAAGAAGACATAAAGAGATGGAAAATATTCCATGCTCATGGATTGGCAGAATTAATATTGTGAAAATGTCAATGTTACCCTGGGCAATATACATGTTTAATGCAATCCCTATCAAAATACCATGGACTTTCTTCGGAGAGATAGAACAAATTATTTTAAGATTTTTGTGGAATCAGAAAAGACCCCGAATAGCCAGGGGAATTTTAAAAAAGAAAACCATATCTGGGGGCATCACAATGCCAGATTTCAGGTTGTACTACAAAGCTGTGGTCATCAAGACAGTGTGGTACTGGCACAAAAACAGACACATAGATCAATGGAACAGAATAGAGAATCCAGAAGTGGACCCTGAACTTTATGGTCAACTAATATTCGATAAAGTATTAAAGACTATCCACTGGAAGAAAGACAGTCTCTTCAATAAATGGTGCTGGGAAAATTGGACATCCACATGCAGAAGAATGAAACTAGACCACTCTCTTTCACCATATACAAAGATAAACTCAAAATGGATGAAAGATCTAAATGTGAGACAAGATTCCATCAAAATTCTAGAGGAGAACACAGGCAACACCCTTTTTGAACTTGGCCACAGTAACTTCTTGCAAGATACATCCACGAAGGCAAAAGAAACAAAAGCAAAAATGAACTATTGGGACTTCATCAAGATAAGAAGCTTTTGCACAGCAAAGGATACAGTCAACAAAACAAAAAGACAACCCCTACAGAATGGGAGAAGATAGTTGCAAATGGCGTATCAGATAAAGGACTAGTTTCCAAGATCTATAAAGAACTTCTTAAACTCAACACCAAAGAAACAATCCAATCATGAAATGGGCAAAAGACATGAACAGAAATCTCACAGAGGAAGACATAGACATGGCCAACACGCAGATGAGAAAATGCTCTGCATCACTTGCCATCAGGGAAATACAAATCAAAACCTCAATGAGATACCACCTCACACCAGGGAGAATGGGGAAAATTAACAAGGCAGGAAACCACAAATGTTGGAGAGGATGAGGAGAAAAGGGAACCAACCCTCTTACACTGTTGGTGGGAATGTGAACTGGTGCAGCCACTCTGGAAAACTGTGTGGAGGTTCCTCAAAGAGTTAAAAATAGATCTGCCCTAATTTCCAGAATCACGCCCTGGGCCAAAGGCAGGCGCTAAACCACTGCGCCACCCAGGGATCCCACGTTGGGCTCCCGGTGCATGGAGCCTGCTTCTCCCTCTGACTGTGTCTCTGCCTCTCTTTCTGTGTGTGTGACTATCATAAATAAATAAAAATTAAAAAAAAAAATAGATCTGCCCTACAACCCAGCAATTGCACTGTTGGGGATTTACCCCAAAGATACAGATGCAATGAAACGCCGGGATACCTGCAACCCGATGTTTCTAGCAGCAATGGCCACAGTAGCCAAACTGTGCAAGGAGCCTCGATGTCCATCAAAAGATGAATGGATAAAGAAGATGTGGTTTATGTATACAATGGAATATTACTCAGCCATTAGAAATGACAAATACCCACCATTTGCTTCAACGTGGATGGAACTGGAGGGTATTATGCTGAGAGAAGTCAGTCGGAGAAGGACAAACATTATATGTTCTCATTCATTTGGGGAATATAAATAATAGTGAAAGGGAATATAAGGGAAGGGAGAAGAAATGTGTGGGAAATATCAGAAAGGGAGACAGAACATAAAGACTCCTAACTCTGGGAAATGAACAAGGGGTGGTACAAGGGGAGGAGGGCGGGGGATGGGAGTGAATGGGTGACAGGCTCTGGGGGTTATTCTGTATTTTGGTAAATTGAATACCAATAAAAAATAAATTTAAAAAAAATTTAAAAATAAATAAATTAAAAAAGTAAAAATTACTAACAGTTGTTAGAACAGTAAACAAGTTTAGCAATGTTGCAGGACATAAGATTAACATACAAAAAAAATCGTACTTCCATACACCAGCAATAAACAATTTGAAAATGAAATTAAGAATATAATTTTATTTACAATGAGCATCAAAAGTAACAAAATATTTAGGAATAAATTTAACAAAGCACAAGGTTTGTTGTGCTTTGTTAAAAGTTACATTGTTGAAAGCAATCAAAGAAGTTCTAAAAAACCTCCTATCCCATGTTTATGGATCAGAAGACTTAATATTGTTAAGATGGCAATACTTTCAAATTGATCTAGAAATTCAACACCATGTCTAGCAAAATCCCAGCTACTTTTTTTTTTTACAGAAATGATAAACTGATCCTAAAATTCATATGAACATTCAGGAGACCCAGAATAGCCTGAATAATCGTTGGGGGGGAAAAAAAGAACAAAGTTGGAAGACTCACTACTCTTGGTTTTAAAACTTATTGCAAAGCCACAGTGATTAAGACAGCCACATAGTAATGGAATAAAACAGACATATATGTCAATGGGATAGAACTGAGAGTCCAGAAATTAACATTTACATTTATGGTCAATTGATCTTTGCCACGATTGTCAAGACAATTCAATGAATAATGAAGTATTTTCAATAAATGGTGCTGAATAACTGGATATCTGCATGCAAGAAAAAAAAAATGAAGCTGGACCTCTTCTTTATATCATACTAACAAATAAAACAAAACCCAAAGTGTATAATAGCCCTAATATAAGAGTTAAACTATCAAACTCTCAGAAAAAAACACAGGAATCAGTCTTTGTGACTTGGGATTAAACAATAGTTTCTTAGATATGACACCTAAAATACAAACAACAAAGGGGAAAAAACGTAAATTGGACTATATCAAAATTAAAAAACTTTTGTGTTGCAAATTATACCATTAAGAAAAATAAACAGGCAATCTGTAGGATAAGAGAAAATATTTGCAGATCATATATCTGAGAAGAAACTAATATTCAGAATAAAGAACTTTTACAACTAAATAATGAGCCCAATTTTAAAAAATGGGCCAGGGACCTGTAAAGACACTTTCCAGAGAAGATATACAAGGGTCAATAAGCACATGAAAAGATGCTCAGCAACATGAGTCATTACAGAAATGCAAATCAAAGCCGCCAATAAGGTAACACTTCACACCTACTGGAATAGGTATAATCTAAAAGATAAACCACAAGAAGATGAAGAAACTGAATCCTCACACATTGCTGGTGGGAGTGCAAAATGGCACAGTAGCTTTGGAAGACAGTTTGGCAGTTTTTCAAAAGGTTAAATATATAGTTAATCATATGACCTTGGCAACAGCAAGTTAAATAAAAACATATCTGCACAAAATATTTGAATATTAGAACATTATTCCTAATAAGCAAGATGTGGAAACAACCCAAATGTCTATCAGGTGATGAATGAATAAACAAACTGTATTATATCCACACAAAGGAATATTATGCAGCAATAAAGGAATCAAATACCAGTACATGTTATGTGATAGATGAACCTTGAAAATATCATGCTAAGCAAATGATGCCAATCACAAAAAAAAATCACCTATTTTATGATTCCATTTATATGAACTGTCCAGATATGTGATTTCATAGGGAGAGAAAGTAGATATAAGGTCTAGGGCTGGGGTAGGTCTAAAGAGTGACTGTAATGGGCACAGGGTAATGGGGTGATGAATATGTTCTAAATTTAGATTTTGGTGGTGGTTGTACAACTCTTAATATATTAAAATTACTGAATTGTATACTTCAAATGGATGAATTTTATGACATATTTAACTAGTGGGGTTAAAAATGTTCCTTCTTTATAAATTCCTTAATATTTAAATGTTCATTCCTCTAAGCCTAAAAAAAGACTATCCTTCAAAACAATTTTTAAAAATTATTTTGGTATAAGAAAAATTTAAAGGTAATATTCTAGCATATTCAGTTTGCAAAGTATAACAACTTTAGATTATGCATTTTTCTTCAAACAACTTTATGTCTGATGAATTTTTCAGTTTTCGCTAGTTCAGTAGGAGGGATTTGGCAATACAAATGTATCATTGGTGAGAGTTATGGAAATGACTACTTTGAAATATAGCAAAAAAACATACTTTTTCAGGGTGCTATTCAGAATCAAATTCATTTTCATGCATAAATATATTCCTAATAGCTTCCATACACAGCTACTTTCTTTTTGTTCAGAACAGCAAATCTGAACCAACTGATTTGTCTACATTTTAAAGTTATAGGATAATTTTTTATAAAAATCATGTTTTTGACAACATATAATGAAAGTTCTATTTATATCCCATAATTAATATAGTTATGTCATGTCGGTCTTGTAGTTCCAATAAAGCATGTGGATACAAGAGTATTTTTTCGCTTTTCTTTTTCTTAACTGCTAATCATTTAAGCAAGTAAAATAAATGAGAAAATTAAGATTGAAGAAGAGATGGTTTCATGATAAAAATATCAAGTTAAAAGCTTGATTCCTTATTCATAGAAATAACTATAAGTGAAGATGCAAATGAAAATTAATTTGTGAATCTTTTGAAAACACTTAAAATTACATGGCTAAACATAAAAGAAAAATGATGGATGAAAGAATGTGTGACAAGGAAGAGAACAGTAAAGATACTGGAGATTAATAAACATAATTGGAAGGTTAAAACATGCAGATAAGGACAGTATGCTTTAAAGATGGATTTCATACAATTTTGGAAGAGGTTATTGTCAGTGAAATTACATTTAGAAGTATGCAGATCAGATTTCTCAGCAGAACACCCACAGTCCTCTATGGCTTGATCCTTTCTCACCTCTTCCAACTTTATCTCCTTCTTCCTCTATCCTAAAAGCAACAATGATCTTAAAGACAATGTGGACCACAACAACTGCTTACAACTAAAGGGTATTTTTCATGTGCCAGAAACTCTTTAAAAGGCCACATTTTATTCAATCCTTATAAAAAGAAGAAAAAAATCCTCTAAGGTGAATACTACTATTCTCATTTTTCAAATGAGTAAAAACTCAGGTGTTGAAAGGTTAAGTGACTTGACCTAAGTTATACAGGCAGTAAATGTCAGAGCTAAGTTCAAGTCCAGCTTTTCTGACACCAAACTCTGTGGCTTCTGGGACTCTCTGAGCATGTGGAACTATTTACAGTTCCCTGAACAAGTCCCATTATTTCATTCCTTACACAAACTTTCATTCTGCCTGTAATGTTCCTTCTTATTGTTCCCCCGATAGACTCTAAGACTTTCATCTTGCAAGACCAAATCTCATGTAAGCTTTTCCTTACACAACCAAGCAGAATTGATGACACTCTCCTTTTTACTCCCCTTCGTCTGGGTCCAAACTGCTAATCTGCCTTTACCCCACTGTAGTGCAATCATTTATACACATATCTGACTGGAACATAATGAGCATACAACATATGTTGTCAAAAGAATGAAGGGGTGAATGAACAAACACCTTAAAACCAAAAAAGTATCATGCTGCTGTGACAGGAAACATGACATTACCACAGTACTCTATAAAAATTTGCTAATTTTAATTTAACTATAAGCTTTTAGGCCAGACAATAATTACTTCATGAAAGTAATCACAGAAAAGGTTCACAGAGGGATTTATTCACATTAGTAGGGAGTTAACCTATTAGCACAATTTCCTGTATCTGTGTTTTATTACAAGTGCTCCCTCTGTCATGTTGTCTGACCTCTTCCCTTCCTCTTAACTCACTGTCAATTACTGAATAGGAACCACAGATGAAAGATAAGAGCATTTTAAAATGGAGGAAATAAAATATAACAATCTCTTATACATTTTTGCATAGTAAAATTGTAGTTTCAGTTTAAGACTGACCTTTGCCCACTTGGGATTAATGCATGTGCGAGCTTGACTAGAAAAATGCATGAGATGGCCAAAACGGAGCTTTCTTGGGAAGAAAAAATCCTAAGGAAAGAAAGGGGTCAGACTTGCATACATGACAGTTGTTCCAATTATTATGGTCAATATTAAAAAAAAAGCCAGTTAGAACACTAGCACTCTGATTCCAGTAGACTTCCTGTTGTCTTATATGTGCCTGCTTACGGAGAGTGAGGGTGATATTATTATTTCTTTCCTTCCACATGCCTATGTTTAGTTTGCTCTGTTTTTTCTAGTTGCTTATGTGGAAGGTAAGGTCACTGGTTTCTGAGATCTTTTTTTAACATAGGTTTTTATAGCAATAAATTTCCCTCTGAGCACCATTTCAATCCCATAAATTATGATATATTGTCTGTTTATTTTCATTTACCTCAAGGTATTTAATTTCCCTGGTGATTTCCTTTTTGACTTACTGGTTATGTAAAAGTGTGTTAATTTCCACAAATTTCTGAATTTACCTAATTTCCTTTTACTACTGATTTCTAATTTTACTCTGTTATAGTTGTACAATACACTTCACATCATTTCATTCCCTTTCAATTTAATGAGACCTCTTCTCTGGCCTGAGTTGGCAATAGTCAACTGAGAACTTACCTAAATGAAAATCAAGTTTTTAAAAAAAATATTCTGTTTCACAATTTAAAGCAATGTAGCAATATTACTTATAACATTGCAAAGGACTATTGTAGCCTTTGAGATTTTTTTTAATATATATATATTTTTTTTACGATTTTATTTATTTATTCATGAGAGACACAGAGAGAGAGAGAGAGGCAGAGACACAGGCAGAGGGAGAAGCAGGCTCCATGCCGGGAGCCTGACGTGGGACTCGATCCCGGGTCTCCAGGATCAGGCCCTGGGCCAAAGGTGGTGCTAAACCGCTGAGCTACCCAGGCTGCCCCAGCCTTTGATAATCTTGAATGCCCTTATACTTTAAAAAGAAATTATGACTTAAATCTATAAATATCTATCCTTTTAAATCTTATGTTCATATATATCATCCTGTTCTTAACACTTAAGGTTACCTATATTTTCCCTGAAATACTCTCACTTCATCTGGAGCAGGCAGTAAACATTAATTTATTCATTGTTTTTAAAAATAATAAGGGATTTCCTTCTAATTTCTTCCTCATAACATTAAAATTTTTCAAAGATTAATAGTGGGACCCACTGGGAACTTCCCTCAATGCTCAAGACAGCCTTCCAGAAGCCTTGGCAGTGAGAAAATAAGGGGCATACTCCATCTAAAGAAAGACAATCCCACAGACTCCAGTGCTGGCTTGAATTTTTAAAAGTTACTTGTAAGCCACTTATATGTGTAGTTTTTACACAGCTGTATAGTTAACACAAATGTGAAGGTTTAATATAACTGAAGCTATAAAACCAAAAAAAAAAAAAATCAATAGATAAAATGTGAGAACAGTATCGAATGCTCTATGATCTAGTGGTAGGTTAAAACTAGCTACAACCATATATGTAGCTCCCTCTACCTATAACCTTCTCTCTTACCCCAGAGATTAGCAGTAGCTGTGCTTTGCATTTAATATATATCCAGTGACTGCTAATTTGATTTTTTCCTCCACAAAGTCAGTATCATACTAAAACCAACGGGGGAGCATCTAGCATAGCAGGTTTTCCAGTAAAAAGAAGGGAACTGTCTGGGTGGACACGTCCCACCAGGAACCATTCAAATTCAAGAATTTGGAACTCTACTCAAATGCCACAGACTGTAACAATGTTTAAGCTTTGCCCAAGCAAAAGGAAAAAGACCACAAGCCATTAGCAACAGGTGACTGGCAGAAGTCAGGAGTATAAAAAAATTGCTATAAATAAAGAACAATCAAAAAGCAAAATGGTGTTTGTTTTAGAACAGAGAGATTAGCAACAACTACACAAATTCAGTAACTCCTGTAGAAGAAATAAGGAGTACAGGGGATTGAATTCATACAAAGCAGGCTGTGCCTGATGAGACATATTTTATTCCAGTATATATTAATAGTTTTTATTAATATATTTTACATTACGTACAGTGCTAGCAATTATAAGATATATTCTTAGGTCATGCATTTCCAAATTTATTATAGATTGTTGATTATTCATATACTAAATTTCTATTTGATTATTACTAAGGTATTTCATTCTTTTTTCCCATTTGTAATCATTTTTCTTCCTTCTAAAATCCTTTGGCTATCTTTGTGTTCAATTACGGTTTTAAAATCTATTTCATCTTTCCTCTCGGTTTATTTGTGTATAATCTTCACTGATTATCTAAATTCTTATACCTGATTCAGCAATTTTTATACTTCATACTATTATCAAACTTTTGTTAGATAAATATTCGAAAACACACTACATTCTTTAAGGAAATAAATGCTGAGAAGCATGTATTTTATGTATAAATGCTTTTATACTCCATATTAACATTAAAAGAGATGGTATATAGGTAACATGGCAGGATATAGATATACCAATCATAACTTCAAAAAGGTTAATGAATATTGGAAAATGTATATAAGTGTTATAACAACTACCCATTAGTTTTGTCAACAGGTATTTTTTTTTTTAAAAAAAGCATGGTGTTTACCTACTCATAGGTTTTTGTGATCACTAGCTAAAGTTTTGACATAAATACACACTCAGCTAAACTTTAAAGAGAATAATTCTGATAAGAATTCTGTGCTTTAATGGGGAGATGAAGGTTGGATTATAAGTAAAACCTTACAGCAAATTCATGGGACTAGAAACAATTTTGCTGATAAAGAAAGTGACAGAAGGGCAATATGGTAAGTTTAGTGTATAAAATTAAGTAAGCAGAAGAGTTTTTAAAAGGAGACAACTAGTATAATTATTATTTAAAGTCAATATATAGTTGTTATTTTGTCACTGAAGGTTTTTCCAGAGTGGAGATACAGGTTTACAATAGCCACTTAGAAAAATAAATGTAGGAATGCCTGGGTGGCTCAACAGTTGAGCATCTGCCTTTAGCTCAGGGCGTGATCCCAGAGTTTTGGGATTGAGTCCCACATCAGGCTCCCTGCATGGAGCCTGCTTCTCCCTCTGCCTGTGTCTCTGCCTCTCTTTATCTGTGTGTCTCATGAACAAATAAATAAAAATCTTAAAAAAAAAAAAAAAGAAATGCAGGGTTTTTACTGCTACTTACCAAAAGGATAAATCCTCTAAGACAAGCAGGTTAACCACACCCCCGATGCTTTGGGGCTGCCCTCCCAGGTAAATTCTTAAAAGAGTGAAGTATCGACAGCTACTTGATTTGGCTACTTTATAGTATTTATCTCAATCTTAGCTGCTTCTTGGAATCATGGGATGCTTGATTTCTGCCTCCACAGATTCTGATACAACTGGCCTGGAGCAGACTGGAAATTTTTTTTTTTTTAAGACTTTTTTTTTTTTATTTATGATAGTCACAGAGAGAGAGAGAGAGGCAGAGACATAGGCAGAGGGAGAAGCAGGCTCCATGCACCGGGAGCCTGATGTGGGATTCGATCCCGGGTTTCCAGGATCGCGCCCTGGGCCAAAGGCAGGCGCCAAACTGCTGTGCCACCCAGGGATCCCAGACTGGAAATTTTTTTAAGTTCCCTTGTTCATATTCATACAGCCATGGTTGAGAACCACTGCTTTATTGGAAAGGAGAGACAGACACACACACACATTCATTCTCTTTCTCTCTCTCTCTCTCTCTCTCACACACACACACACACACACACACACACACACAAAGCATGCACACAAAGACTTCTATCACTTTCTCAAAGCTCCTTATCCCTCTCTGGCAATGAACATACCAAAATCCTTTCTATTTCTGAGATTCTCTTCATTCTGATAGACTTGGAAAGATCAAGTGAGAAAGCAAGGGTATGAGACACAAAAACAAAGGGAAAGAGACAGATTATCACTGTCTTGCTGTGTCTATTTCTTTGTATTCTATTATTTTCGCATTCCATGGTTTAACAGGGTAAGAATCAGAATACTGAAAGGTTCCATAAGCTCCAAATACATTGTATTTGGTTTCTCTTAAATTTTATACCTTTTTTTAATAAAATGTGATCTCATAAAGTTTACATATCCTTCTTTTCCTGTCACTAATCTACATTTTGTCAGCTTGTATACCTTTTCAAAATGCAAAGTGTTCTCAGCCATGTACTTTTCAAAAGTACTTTGGGCTACCTGTTGTGAGTTTAACTCTTTGCCCCCAAACACTTTATCAATAAATAGCACATTCTTTCCTTCAGGTCTTTAATATGCAAAGTGGAGAGAAGAGTTTCTTCTGCCTCGTAATTCTCAGCTATGGAGTCCTCTCACTTTAGCTAAATATTTAATTGTCTTCTAGTCTCTTATTTTTAGTACAGCAATCATAAAGGCCACCCATTATAATTTGCTTCCTATAATTGAATGTTTCAATTTAGGTATTTTTAATCTCTAAATTTTTAAAGAAAGAAACAGAGTTTTACTAGAAAATAATTCATCAATATCAAAAGATAACAGTTCAACTGGCAGTCTCTATGGAGCTTTGAAATTACGGGAGCCAGTTCATGACTATTTTCTTTACCTCTTAAATGTGCTTTCTTCAAATGTTGGCTACGATCTCTTTTCTCTGATTTCATCCTGACTGTCCCTAATTAGATTATAAGTGGCTGGGGCTTCCCCCAGAGTATCCTTTGATTAGCAATTACATTTGTGTTTTCTCTCAATTGTCAAAATTAATTTGTTGACTGTGGAGTTTTCCCAAAAAAATTCTTCAATGATTCCCCCAATTACAGGTCTTATAGTCAATAAGAAGAGTTGTTTTCAAAGATACCAAGTATATATATTTGTGGATCTTTAACCACTTTCTTCCAACCTTCAAATCTCAGTTTTTAAATCACTTTTATATCCTATCTTTGTTGAAACTAATTAGTGAAAAGTTTAAGGAATCAGACATCAGGCAGTCTCATGTTTAATACAGACTCTTACCCCCTAATTAGCCATCACATCTTTGAAAATTTGCACAATTTCTTCAAAAGTTATGGTAACTTCCTTAATCTTATAGTCATTGATAAAATCTTAAGGAAAATACACAGGTTAAAGCATTTTGTAAGCTATAAAATACTATATAAGTAATATGTATTTTATTATCTACTTTGTTATTGGCACTGATCTTTCCTTCAAAACAAACAGGTATTTTTAAGATTCTACAATTTGAGAAGTATTTTTAAAAGACTGTTCCAACTCCACTGCCCCTTCAAAAACAATTTTTCCTCATTAACTTGAACACATGGTCAAAATCCTACCATAAGAGGTCATTACTTGATTAAAATATGTATATCTCCAGAGTGATGACATATATTCAGTGACAGTGCCATTTTGAGGTTAAGTACATAGGTACTAGGCCAATAATGCCTGGATGTAAGTCCCAGCTCTATCATTTATTAGGTTTATGGCCTTGAGCAAATTTGTTAATTCCCTGTATCCTAATTTCTTTATGTCCAAAATGGGAACAATTCTTGTATGTACCTCATAGGGTTGCTATAACGATTAAATGAATTAATGCACATTAAGTGTTTAGAACAGAGCCTGGCACATAGCAGAAATTAAATAAATGTTATAACTAACTTTGTTATTGCTGTTATCATTATTAGTTCACCCATCTCCCTTACATTAGCTGTTTCCTTTCTTCTAACTGCTATCCACATAATGTATCCTGTTCTCCAACTATTATTATATTCAAATGTCATTATTTTCAGGAGGCCTTCCCTGACTTTTCACCTCCCTTTTCCTGAAGTAAATACAAGAGACAAGTAAAATGAAAGAGGAGATTTGGATGGGCACTAAAGAAAAATTTCTTTTTCATAATTTACTTAAAAATTGCTTTACCTATGGGAAATATAAAATGCCTAAGAAAAGCACAGTACATCTCTTTGTCTATTCCTAACCCAATGTGACTCCAAGAACAGGGGATGAAGAATTATTTTCATCTATGAAATTACTCTCCACTGTTGGTGGGTTGTATCAAATCTAAAATTTCACTGGACAAAATTAAATAGATTAGGAAGATTTTCTTCAAGGCGCTGTGGACTGAATCGTGTCTACCCCCAAATTTATATGTTGAAACTCTAGTCCTCAATGTGATGGCACATAGAAATGGGTTCTTTGAGAGGTAATTTGGTCTAAATGAAGTTGTAAGAGTGGGACACTAATGATATTGCCCTTAAAAAAAGAAAACTCAGAGAGCCTACTTGGCCTCTCCTCTCCACCTACCTGCTCTGGCCATGTGAGGACACTGAAAAGGCCATCTGTGAGCCAGTACAAAACCCCTCATGCAAACCCCATCCTGTTAACACCCTGGTCTTAGGCTTTTCGATCTCCATACTATGAAAAATAAAGTTCTACTGTATAAGCTACCCAGTCTGTGGTATTTTGTTATGGTGGCATAAGCTGAGTAACATACATGGCTACTGCAATAGAGAAAAGAGGCCAGAACTCCGAGTAAGTCTGACTCCACTCACATGTAAGATATCTTCCTTGATGATTACACTTCAAAGGGACGGCTCCCAGGTCCTGGAGAAAGACCTCCTGGGTTGTAAAATTAGCATGAGTCTTTTAAGAAAATTTGCATATATATAAAAAATGGCCAAAAAAGATTTTACCGTCCCAAGTTTTCTAAGTAAATGCTCTAAGAAAAAGGAGGTCAAGGGTCTGTCAAAGTTTAGTCAGGCTGAGGGGAAAGATAAAGTATTCTTGGTCAGTTGCTATTATCATCCCTAAGCCATCAGTCTCCCCCTTTAACTGACTACACAGAAATGAAAATACTAGCCCTATCAAATCCACTGTGTCATTCTAAGTCTTTAAAAGATCCTATTTATTAGAGAGAGAGAGAAAGAAAGCATGAGCAGAGGGAAGGGCAGAGGGAAAGGGAGCTGCAAACTCCCCACTGAGAAGACAGCCCAACTCGGGATCAACCCCAGGGTCCTAGGATCATGACCTGAGCCAAAGGCAGATGCTTAATCAACTGAGCATGCCTGTGTCATCCTAATTTTATTCTCAACTTCAATTTGTCTTATCATATTGGGATTTCACAATTTTAGTTTCATTCAAATTTTGATTCCAGAGTCCTCCTGCACAGAGGAGTTCCCAGGCATAGCAATGAACTGAAATATAAGATAATTGACTTACAGGAATAATATGAAAGTAATAATATAACATAATATGCCTGTGTTTCCATGGTTGTATATAGGTAATTGTGTATAATAGACAATTTACTGTTGGAAAGAAAAAAATGTTCATAAACAGAAATTAACAGTTTTTTGACAATTTGTCCTACTGATATCTTGTTAACATTTATTACATCAAGTAAGGAAAGATCTCTTATTACATGGACCAAATTTTTTAAAGTAGGTTCAAGTTTACTAAACAGGTAAGTCTGTGGCTCTGATACTCATTTGAGAAATTGTTTCTTTTTCTATTTGAATCATGAAAACTGGCACCTTTGTTCATATGTATCAGCTTTTGCAAATAAACTGCTAATAAACAGAACAAAAATTCATGCCACATGCATTTGTAAAAGTCAACTAAATCTTTCTTGATTTTTATCAAATCATATAGAAACCAGTGCATCAAGTTCACAAAGAGCTTGAGGACTAAGCCATCTTTGAAATGAATGAATGAATAAAGAAGCTTTTGAAAAATCCTAGAAATTAACATTAATTCTATTTATAGGGAAACAACTTTTCACAAGGTGACTTTTTTCCTTAAAAGTACATATTAAGTTCACTCAAGCAATGTGTTGCCAGAAAGTCTAAACATTACTAATTTTCTTTGCCTGGAAAGAAAAAAGGAAAGCATGTTGACTTTAAAATAGTCAGTAAGAAGCAATGTTACCAAGGTTAAAATACTGACCTTATAAGCCCATGTTAAATCTATGAATGGAGGAAAGCCTATATTATTTAAATACAAAACCTAGTAAAGTCAAAACTTCCATAAAAAATTTAAAAGGAAGAGAGCTTAGTGAAAAACATGCTGAAACTGAATACATCCAATAATTCTAAAGTGGTAAAGATGTAAATTACTTTCATTTTTAAGATGCTGTATAAGGTTATTTTCTAATTTTAAAGACAAATCCTTTTCCTCCTCCCTATTGGAGGACATGCTGGTGAGGGAAAAAGTGTACTGTAGGGTAACATTTATTTGCAATAATCAGAATTTCCTAAGAGAACCTACGAGGATGAAAAACTCATTAGCAAGTTGTCTTTCGTAGTTTTGCTTTTTTTATTCCAATAATGTGAAAGGGAAGACAAGTTAAATCCAAAAGAACTGATGTTCTACTAGGCTCAGAAGGAAAAGAATACCAAACCTATACCAGAAGGGAAACATTGCTCCTACCTTACTGGCTAGAATACACCCTAATTCTCTTCACACCACAACTTATTCTGAATATTGCTCCTCACTCTAGTTACACTGAAGTGCAGAGTCATCTTAAAGACTATGTGACTGCCTAAATTATGCTTATTCAAAAAAAAAAGTTATGTTGCTTCTTTTCGTCTTTAAAAACTAGTTGTTCCTTAAGATAAATTAATCTCTATTGTAGATTCAAATTCATGGAAGAGAGAAAATGGAAGTACTCATTTATGGTCCTACAGGGTCTACAAGATGCAAAGCCAATCTTGTCTTAGTCCAAACACTGGATAACAGAAAATAGAATGTCATTAATTCTATTCTGGTTGGATTGAAGAATGGAAATAAAAAGCACCTGTAGTGGAAAAAAGGGTGAGGGGAAACAAAAAGATTTGGCAGACAGATGAAGATGTTCTCCTTACAAAGCTCTTCTCTACATGAAAACCCCAACTCTTGATCTTTGGGGAGCTAATCCAAACTAAATTCTACTTCATTTGTATATAAATGCCTGGAATAAACCCATGAACTTCATCCTTACCTAAATAGGATTAAAAAGTAATAATTATTGTCCTCAGGGATGAAATAGAAATAGGATCTTATCAGTGTAACTTCACTCTATTAGCTTGAACATGTCAGGAAACACGGTACCTTTCTATAGTGTGCAAACCTTGCTAATTACTTGCATTATCTTGTTATCCAGGTTCCACAACAGGTACTGGATAAATTATAATTGGCACATCCTTAAAGATGGTAGATTAAGGAATAAACACACCAGAAAAAAATGTGTATTCCTACTTATTGCTGGCAAAATCCTCAATAAATATGTTTAAGAAATGGCTTTAAAAGTTTCCCTTTGACAATATAGATCATTTGTCAATTGCTATTGTAAAGTGACAACAGAGTTGTTATGTACTAAATATTTAGCACCCAATGCTGTTTTCTGACAAACATTGGAGATGAGAATGGGACTTGGTGCTGAAACAGATTCTTAATTCCTTCAGGAAAAGGCTATTTTGTTCCGAAATATTTTTCACTGACTAGCACATATCCAACAATAAATACTAGAGGTTGACAATTCTGTGACAAAATTTCATATCTAAAAATCTAAAACCTGGACCAATTCCTGCCGGTTTCCTTTCAGGAACCACGACAAAGTAAAAGCCATCAAAGGATACTAAGATTCTTAATTTTCAAAGCATTTTGGTTCTTTTGGTTTTTTTGTTTTGTTTTGTTTTTTTAGCATTTTGTATTCCACACAATAGTGTATTTGTTTTTCAAATATTGACACATGAACCCTTAAAATTGTGAATAAAGTTTCTTTCACAAATCTGATGGTATTCAAAGTTTGTCCATTGGTAAGGAAACTCATTATTTCTTATAAATATAGAATTTGTAATAGAGAAAAATGGGTTAAGTTCTTTTATATTATTTTCTTCTAATATTTCTTTAATAATTTTATACATGCATAATGAAACTTTAATTTTGTAAATTTAATTCTTATATCTATAACATACCCCCTATATTATCTGACAGCTAACACCTTGATTTTTTCTCATGACGTAATGACCTAGTTTTGCAGGTTTGAAGTGCACCTCCCAAAACAGAAGGATCAAAGGATCAAAACACATTTAAGTATGACATGCATGGATACTTTCAGAACTCCTAAGAAAAGAGGAAATGCCCATTCCAAACAGGACACAAGGCCCTCTATCTCTGAATTGAATCTAAGTATCAGTGTTTTAAAGTGGCTTCAGTTAAATGACAGAATCAATCCTAATCAACACCTGTGTAAGCATTCATTTCAACTAAACATTCCTATTAATTCATGGAAGATATTTCAATGAATATTCTACATTTCACCTGATTCTTAAACACTGAAATCATACTCATTATAAAGAGACAAGGCATTTATTCCTCAACGCCTAAAATTATTTTTTAAAAAGTACAGGCAAAATGAAATTCCTTTAGGAATTCTCCATATCAAATAGATTTTAAATTTCAGTATCTAAAAACTTAATATTTAGCTTTAGGGGAAAAACCACAAACAAAACAGCCTGCCTCTGATATATACATGTTATTCAGAGACAGAATCTACAAATAACATATTAAAGTAACTTTGTTCAACAAAAGGTGGAAAACTCCCCAAATCAGGTTATAAAATTAATATAGCTTTGATACTCATACTTTGAAAATATAGCACAAGAAAATTAGTAGTAATTTCATTAAAAAATAAAGACACAAATGCCCAATAAAATATCATACAACTCTCATCTGAAAGTTTACTGAATTGACAACATATCATAACCTAAGAGATTTAAAAATATAGATGCCTCAATATTCTGAGGAAATCAATTCAGAGAACACGTTATCAATAGTTCAAAAGTTAAAAAATACATAATTATCTCAATAAATGTTATTAAATAAATACATATTTCAATAAATTATTAAGGCTAAACATCAACCCTGGTTATTTTTTAAATCCTTAATAGGATTTTTAAAAATAAAATTCTTTAAAATTATTATGACATGTATGTGGCCAAAATCTAATAGCAGTCTTCACAAATAAATAATAAAGTAGTTAAAACAAATGGAACAAAGCAAGGCTGCTATCACCACTGTGACTGAAAATACTCTAGCTAAAGCAATATATAAAAAAGGGGGAGACATGAGGCACCTGGGTGGCTCAGTTGGATAAGCATCTGACTCTTAACTTCAGCTCGGGTCCTGATCTCAGGGTAGTGGCACCCCGCCCTGGCCCAGGCTCCATTCTGAGTATGGAGCCTGCTTAAGATTCCCTCTCCCTTTCCCTCTACTCCTCCTCTCACCTCCACCTCCCTCGCCACCCTCCCACACATACCCACCTCTCTCTCTCTCTCTCAAAAAAAAAAAAAAAAAAAGGCATGGGCATGGAGGGAGGTATAACAGAAACTATAATTATCCAAAAAGAAGACAAAATTCTCAATATTTGTACATAATACTATTATTAACTTAAAAAAATCCCACAAAAGAAATAACTGATGAAACATATGAGTTTAATGTGTCTAATATTTTAAACATAGGAATTATAAACCTTGAAGAGTCCATTAGAATACATTTTTAAAAATCAATCACAAAAAATAATAACAAAATTATTTGTAGTAACTTCAACAAAAAAAGAAAAATTTAATCAGAAACATAAAAGAAGGGGATCCTTGGGTGACTCAGTGGTTTAGCGCCTGCCTTCAGCCCAGGGTATGATCCTGGAGTCCAGGGATCTAGTCCCGCATTGGGCTCCCTGCATGGAGCCTGTTTCTCCCTCTGTCTCTGTGTCTGTCTCTGTCTCTCTCTCTCTCTCTCTGTGTCTCTCATGAATAAATAATAAAATAAAATCTTAAAAAAAAAAAAAAGAAACAGAAAAGAAAAAAAATAGAGAAATAGTATTCCTGAATAGAAGTATAGGATACTTTAAGACTATAATTCTCAAAAAAAAAAAAGACTGTAATTCTCTTCAAAATAATTTATAGAGAATTTTAGAAGTATTTCATTTAACAAAAACTAAAACTTCTGTGGTATGTAGAGCAGAATGACCAGAATATTTCTGAAACAGAAAATTGATGCTTGGCTTCTGTATTTCAAGTGCCAAAAAACTAATTTTAAACATGAACAAGAAAAAAATGCCTACTACTACCCAACATCCTATTGTCCCCCCTAGTCAATGCAGGAAGAACAAAAAATAAGAAATAAACATTGGAAATAAAGAGTAAAATATCTCACTATTTGTATTTGTTACGGTTATTTAGCTATAAAATCCAAAAGAATCATCTGGAAAACTATTAAGATTGTTTAGTACACTAGTAAGACACAAAACTGACAGAAAAAGTTTAATAGTTTCCTATATACAAAAGAATAACTGATAAAATATTATATAATAAGAAAATGCCACAAAAGCAAAGAAAACCCACAAATAATGAAAAATAATCCTTTCAAGATGAGGGAAAATAGTAACATTCTTTTTCTGTTAAAAATGAAATGTTTCATAAAACTCAAGTAAGTAAAAGAGTAGCTTATAAACTAGGAATGGAAAAACAAATACTAAAAATAGTGGTATCAGAAATAAATGCACACTTTAGGAGAATATATTCTATAAAAAGATGGAATTCCAAATCAATGTAATAATATGTAATTAATAAACAGTATTGAATCATTTGGAAAAAAATTAAGTAGAGCTCTACTGAATATATGCACTCAAGAAAATTATAGCTGTATCAAAAATTTCAATGTAAAACATATCAAATACTGGAAAAATTATAGAACAATATTTGTATAATCTTACAGAGGGAAAGATATAAAACCCAGGAATAACAAAAAAAAGAGATTTAATAAAATTGTAACCAACTATATGATAAAATATACCATAAATAAAGTTAAAAGACAAGCAATATTCAAGGACAGTTTGGCAAACTTAAAGCCCGTGGACTGGCTGCCAGTTTCTATAAATAAAGTTTTGTTGGAATACAGCCACATAGTTGCTGTCCTACACAGGCAGACTTGAATATTGTGACCAGACCCATATAGCCCACAATTCCTAAAATATTTGCCAAGCCCTGATCTAGGAGAAAACATTTGTAATGTACCTAACATATAAAAAGATTTTTTACTCAAAACGACCACCAAAATAAGCTATCCACCACACAAAGCTTAGTTTACTAATTATAGCACCAAAGGAAAATATTACTTTGAAAGAGTCTTAGTATCAGAAGTGGAATGAAGGGAAAATATTTACAGGGTTTTGAAGTCTGGTTTCTAGAGGTTAAGCTTAAGTCTTTCAATAAAGAGATCTGATTGTAATTAAAAAAAAAGAAATGATAAAATAACAATAAAGTATAATTGGCTTAAGATAAACTACACAGATCTGAAATATACTATTTGATGTTTTGACATATGTATAAACCTCTGAAACCAAAACCACAACCAAACTGAATATATACATCACCCCCAGAAGATCCCTTATGTCCCTCCCCCAAAAAACCCTCTCCCCAGGCAGCCACAAGGGATGTCACTATATTAGCTTAGTTCTACTTTGTCTTGGCAACATTTTGTAGTTTCAGAAAGCAGTCTTTTGTCATTATCTATTATATTAGCTGTATTGTTTTCATAGATACCACTTATCTCACAGTAGAAAGTCCCTTTTCTCCTAATTTGCTCATAGTTTCTTATCAGGAATTAGATGTTGGATTTTTTATAAATCTATTTTTTTTCTGTATCTACTTAGATGATTGGATGCTACATATCTGAAAGAGCAATCCTATTGACCATGATTATCACAAAAGTGGTTTAAATGATTTTTATTTTTTAATTATTTATTTATTTATTCATGAGAAACAGAGAGAGAGAGAGAGAGAGGCAGAGACACAGGCAGAGGAAGAAGCAGGCTCCATGCAGGGAGCCCAACGTGGGACTCGATCCCAGGTCTCCAGGAACACGGCCTGGGCCTAAGGCAGGCACTAAACTGCTGAGCCATCCGGGCTGCCCACAAAAGTGGTTTAATGTAGATTTCCTATATGTGTCAGTAATTGAGAGTCTTAAAAAGTTCTTACAATTTAAATATGACAGTGTCTGTCCACATAGAGTCTAATCCACAGAAATACTACACTATAAATTATTTTCTGCCTCCTTATTTGAATCATTCACTCCTGTTACATTTTTAACATATTGAAGAGAGAGAAGGGAAGAGAGAGAGAAAGAAAAGGGGACAAGGAGATCAGTTAAGAGGATAAAAACAATCTAATGAAATATAAGCAATGCACAGAAAAATTCAAATATCCAATTAACATATGAAAATATACTCATCCTAAATAACTACTTGTTGGAGTCTCTTATTATGTTTCATAAATCTATTTGTTCTCCTGCCAACACTACATTGCTGTATTTATTGTATCTCTAAATCATTTATTTTATTTTCTTAAAAATTTTTTTATTTATTTGAGATAGCATGTGAGGAGGGAGGGAGGCAGAAAGGAGGAGAGAGAATCTCTAGCAGGCTCCATGCTGGGACCCCAATGCGGGGCTCAATTTCACAATTCTATGATCATGACATGAGCAGAAATCAAGAGTCAATCACTCAGTGGAATCAGCCACTCAGGCACCCCATCAAATTATATATTTTAATAAAAGGTAAAATAAGTTCCCTTTCATTATTTTTCCTGTTTTGGCTTGAGGTACCTGGTGGCTCAGTGGTTGAGCATCTGCCTTTGGCTCAGGTTGTGATCTCAGGGTCATAGATCAAGTCCCACATCTGACTCCCCCAGGGAGCCTGCTTTTCCTCTGCTATGTCTCTGCCTCTTTCTGTCTCTCATGAATAAATAAAATCTTAAAAAGAAATGAAAGAAAAGTTTTGGCTATTTTCCTTGTATATTTTTGTAAACAGGGTTTAAAATTTTCAAGTATGTCTTTTACTATATTTTATACTTTAAATTCCAAAATGTGGATGTACATCCTAAAACATGTTTATTATTTGCCAGAGTGGAAATTAAGCATCCACTAATGGTGGTGAATTAGGTACCTAATCACATGGGTCACTTTCATTCACTAAGAGTTTCTTTCCCTACTTCTGAGCTTTATTTAATAGTTCAATGATGATATTACAGGGTACTGGTTTTTAGTCTGAGCAGAAGAGGTAAAGCAACCCATTGAATCAGCTAAACAGCACAGAGCATAACACACTTGCAACCTAAAGACAAGTTCATCTGGGCAAGAGAATTCAGTAAACACTCAGTAGCCAGGAGTGTATAAAATAAAATCAAAGTTAATTATACAAACCATTTTATAACTCACAGACCTAATATATCTTAAATGTCAAATAAATACAAGACAAAAAGAATTAACATCAAAACTTACAGAGAGATAGTCTAAACACTTGAAAGAGATTTGGAAATTTCTGAAGATAACAGTAGACTTATTCATTCCCAAAGAATGTCAATGACTCCACTATATACACTCTTTCCTTGGAAGATACCAGGAAAAACCATGTTTCAGTCTTATCAATTAAATGGTTTCTAAATCTCCCTCTCTCTCTCTCTCTACACACACACACACACACACACACACACACAGTCTCATATTTCCTGGAATATGCAGGTCATAATCTACAGAACCTAAAAATCATTTTATCATCAAACCATTTCTTCCAACTTTCCTGATACGCTTACTCCTACTCCGTTACTCCTTTTACATGGGATGATATATCTTCTTTTTTTTACCACTTCTTAATTGTCCTTACCTTTCTCAAATCTTTACCTTCTGTCATTCCAAAGCCATAAAATAAATTATGAGCTGCCTTTAATTATAAAATACCTACCATTGAATGAGCATCTAATATGTATCAAGTTGTAAACCACATCTTAAAAAGTAGATATTATCCTCCATTTAAACAGATTAAGATACTGAAACACATGGAAGTTATTGTTTCTCCCAAAAAAACCCTTTGGCTAGTAAATGGCTTAGTTGGGATTTGGATCAAGGCCTGTACAATGCCACAGCTCCCAGTGTATCCATTTTAACTACACTCAATGCTTCCAGACTCTTTTTCAAGCATAAAGAAACCAGTAACAAAAGTCACTTTCTCTAAATGCTCTTGATATGATCATTCCCCATAAAAGAAGTCCAGCTTAGTTTTCAATCATCATTTATTCATAAATTATGCTTTCCCTAAATTGCCCTGCTCTTACTTAAGTGTATTTATGTGAATTTTGTGATCTCCACTGTTCCCAAGCAAATATGTATTATCAATTGAGATTTAACAATATGTGTTGATTTATGTGCTGAGTTCATGTTACTATTCTCGGTCTCTTTAATTCACAACTCTATTATTTATCTCTTTTATGAAAGTTTTCTTAACATCCTAAAATAAGCCTCAAGCTCAACTATACCAAGCAGTCCAAAAATCACTTGGAATTCAGGACTATCATCTCTGTACAGTTGCAGTTCTTGAATGCATGTACTAAATTTATAGAGGTGTGTCCATCTGCTCGCTTGTGTTTATTTGGCCTCCCTCTTCCACTAGTACCGCTACTCTCATCCTTTGGAATTCTCCATCGTACCTGAATGTTTATACTTCACTCATCATCACTGAAAAAAAAGGTGAGATTCAGGGCATTCATAAATGCAGAGGATGGTGAAGCACAGGAAAAAAAAATGTTTTATCTTAATTACTCTGGTAAATGAAGCCAGAAGGTGGTATATTAGAATGTAAAGGATACAGGATCTCAAATACATTAATTGTCTATCTATAGTCAAGCCTGATATTTTGATCACCAAAATTGTACTACATTCAGGGTATGGTTGGAGGACTACAATACGCAAATTAAAAATAGCAATACCCTACAATACACACTAACACATAATCAGGATTGGCATAGAGTTAAAATATGATTAAGGTGGTTAGCTCTTGGGAGGCTTTCAACAAATGCTTATTGATTGAATAAGTGCCTAAAAGATTGTTGCTTTTTACTTTCAATGTTGTGATTCTGTCTGTACAGAAATGGGAGGATAGAGAGTTGAAGGGAATTTTGTTCCCTGTACATCATCCACAAACTTTATCTCAGAGTTACACTATCTAAAAGACTCAGAAATCCAAATTTCACAATTTGGTCATATATAACCCAATAAAAATCCTAATGTCATGTAATAAAATAGCATATTATAAATAATCATTAATGTTTGATTTATAAGGAAAATACAAAATTCTAGTCTTATTAAATGTAAGTAAATTCACCAAAATATCAATACAGTATGTAATTAAAAGAAATAGCTGGCTCACTTGATTTTATGTTAAACAATAAAAATAATAAAAATAGGAACAAGGTCTTGTTCTAAGAAATATTAAAATCCTAATATCATGTGGTATTTTGCTCACGTTCCCACATATCCTCTCAGAACTTTACTTTTCAGCAAAAAAAAAAAAAAAAAAAAAAAAAATGCAATTTCCAAGGACAAAAATCTAATTGCATATTGTTAAATCTGTTTCCTGCAAAGAAACATCAAAAAATGAAAATAAATGAAAGTCACTTTAGTGTACATAACTGAAAAGTAGCTATTTTTGCAGTTATCACAAGGCACTATTAATTTCAAACAAAAGTTTTATCCCTTTCTGTTGCTAAACCACCAGCATTTTATTTTGTATTTAATTTACTTTCTTTAATGTACTTTTTGAAATTCAGCATAACATTTTTAAAATAGTAATCATTTTTCCTTATGGTGACTAAAGTTAAAAGCTGTTCAACTGTTAAACTAATTCTTTTGTTTTTCTCCTCAGCAAGCATTAGTGAGCACTGGGCACCAAGCTAGGAAAGTGATTATGAAAATCACAGTCACCAAAGATCCCATTTATTAAACAATGATTCTAGATTGCAAAGTATCTTCTGATTGCAAATACTGATTTGCCTGAATATGTATTACTTTTAGTTATGATAGTTTTACGTCATAATTTGTAAAAGTCAAATAAGAATCTACTTGAAATTCTCTTTACTAGACTTACCAGCTTGAGTGGTTATTAATTCATCCATTTTCACTATACTGAAAAGTCATATTAACATTTTTCTTAAAAAGCGAAGATGATGACTGAGATCCTAAATTGTAAGGGTCCAACAGCCCTGATAATACATTTCTTTCCTTTTGTTTTAATTGAGATATAATTGATATATGATATTAGTTTCAGTTCTACAATATAATATTATATAAAATATAATATAAAGCTTCAATGTTTGATATATAAGGAAAATATAAAGCTTCAATGTTTATATATACTGCAAAATAATCACCAGAATTCTAATTAATACCCATCACCACACAGAGTTTACGAGTTTTTTTTCTCATGATAAGAATTTTTTAAGATACACTCTCTTAGTAACTCTCAAATATACAATACAGTATTATTAACCATACATTTTCTTTAGAAGAGACATGTACCCTGAGCGTGTGGTTGAAATAAGGGGTACATCAATAACTGAAGAGGAACAACTCGGAAAGCAATGCTTTAAGGGTCCAGCTAATGACCACCGAGGAAATTTATCACAATAGTAGACAGATCATGAACAGCCCAGGCCAACAGACTCACACATATCAAGTGCTCTACTGGAGCACAGGCTTTAAGCAAATCAGGAAGTGAAGAGGCAAATGAGAGGAGTGAGATTGGACCCAGGAGAATAGGGTAAATACATTCTTTTCCAGTTCCAGCATTCCATAACTCATTTGTTTCTCCGAATGTTTTACCCCAACCTTATTTGTGCCGCAGGCTTTCAATCCTAAAATGTGCATTTGGTTTCTTCAAATATCCCCAGGGCCACTCTCACCTTCATTCCATTTCATCTTTCTTACCTAGAAATTTCAAAGTATATCAGAAATATAACCTAACACATATCAAAAAATTGTCTCCTAATTTCTATCTTGCATTTTTTAACCTCAATTATCTACACCTGAAAACAGTTACATAATACATTCACTCTAAAGTACTAATTGCAGGGGGAGGGAGTGTGAAAGATTATTCCACTCAGGAATATCTACATTTTTAAAACTCTCTAGTAACTTAATCAATGCTTTAATGTGAGATTTCAGGCAGCACAGTGGTTAAAAATGAGGATGATTTATTTTAGTTTATCTTATTTTTTTACCATTCCAGAGCCATTGCGACATTTTCTATTGAGACTATTATTTTTCCATCTAGCTATCAAGGGCTGATTCTTCTACTGAAAGTAACTATAATCATAAATCAAATATAATTTCTATACAGACACATATGTTGTGTGTTATTAGGAGAGACTATTAATAATTTGCCTGTTTTCAGACACATCGAAATGCAAATGTAAAAATATTTGTGTATGTTTCCTAATATCATATTTCTCAATGGGATGGTCAATCCTTAAGTACAAAATCATCCATTTGGGATTTACTGAGGAACCTGCAACTCCTACAGGGTTATGTTCCCCAGGATCCATTTTTTTTTTTAAGTGATCTAACATAAGGACCTTAGAAAATTTTGGTGAAGAAAAAAATGTAAAAGAAAATATCTCACTGAAATGTTGACTTAAGTCATAACAAATATGAATATGTAAGCTTCTATGGCCTAAATAAGGATGAATCTACACAGATTTTCTCTTGCATGCTATAGTATTCTTGATGGCTTATTACTGACCTTAGGAAAGTTAGAAATTCTAGGGTCATGAGGAAGCCTACTTCTTCAATGATCAATCTTTTCCAATTGGCATAACTATTACTTTTTTAAAAAAAGATTTTATTTATTAATTCATGAAAGACAGAGAAAGAAGGCAGAGACACAGGCAGAGGGAGAAGCAGACTCCATGCAAGGAGCCTGATGTGGGACTCAATCCCAGGTCTCCAGGATCACGCCCTTAGCCAATGGCAGACGCTCAACCACTGAGCCACCCAGGCATCCCGCATAATTATTTCTTTATCTCATCCCCAGAAAAAGCAACTACTCTTAATTATTTTCAAATGTAGAACAAAACCTAGGAAAATGTGAGCATCAAGATAAACAATAACATAATGGGTCCCCATTCATTAAATAAGAATCTGAGTCCATAGAGACTTTAATTAAAAGAAATGTACTTCTTCACAGTAAATGCTAATTACTATAAAACAGGTGAGGTTAGAAAATCATCTATGATTGTCAAAGCAGGTAAAATTTTCATGAGGAACTGCATATTTACATGGTCTCAAAATGTTTCCAATAAGTTACAAAGGGGAAATTACTAGCTTTACAGTAAAGAACCTGGGCAACTTAATTATGTGATCAGAGTCAGCATTACTAATATTGGGACAAACCAACATCATACACCCTCTGATATACACTGAAAACAACATAATATCTTTTAACTAATACTTCTGACAAGAATACATACCTGAATCTAATCATGGGAAAAGATTAAAACAAACCTAATAACAAAATAACTGGCACTATTCAAAAATATCAAGGTCAAGTGGGCAAAGAACAAATGCGAAACTTTCCCAATTTATGAGAACTAAAGGGACATAAAAATAAATGCAATGCATGATTGAATCCTGCAAAATGAACATTACTAGGACAACTGACAAAATTTAAGTACAGACTTTGGATCAGTTAATAGTATTGTATCATTGTTAAGTTTTCTGATTTTGATAATTGTACCTTTGTTTTTTAAGAGAATGCCCATGTTCTCAGCAAATACACACTGAAGTATTTAGGAAAAAAAGACACTGTGCCTACAACTTATTCTCACATGGTTCATTTAAACAATCATATAATACAGTGATTATTACATATAATACATATAATAAAGTAAGACAAAATGTAAACAATTAGTAAATCTGGGTAAAGGGTATGTGGGAAACCCTGGTACTATTCTTTCAAGTTATATGTAAGTTTGATATTGAATAAAAATATATATGTATTAAATTTCCACCAATAAACATCCTGGCCCAGTTGATATCATGAGTTAATTATATCAAACATTTAGAAAGAATATGGTAAATAAAATAAATAAACAAGAAACAGTACCAGTCTTACAGAAACTCAGAAACAGAACTTATTTTACTAGGTTAATGTAATCATGATATTAAAACATGAAAAAGATATAAGAAATTTACTGACCTAGAGCCATCATAAACATAGACATACAAGCTCTTACCAAAATAGAAGAAATTGAATCCATCAATATAAAAAGGATAATACAACATGAGCAAGTGGATTTTATATTAGGAATGCAAAATTAATTTAACATTCAAAAATCAATGTAATTCACCCTGTTAGAATAATTTTTTTAAAAAAAGATGTTCATCTCAACAGATGCAGGGAAAATGTTTGACAAGATTCAACACACGTTTATGACAGAAAAACTTTTAGCAATCTATCTGTCAAAGAGAAATTCACTGATCTGATAAAGGTATCTACAAATAAAAACCTATAACTTCATACTTTATGATAAAATACAAATCAATCTCAGTGTAGGTTGAACAAAAACCCTTGGCAGTATTAAATTTCTTAGTAATATTTTGAAGTTCCTAAGTATCTCCCACCAGTTAAAAGTGTGACATCTGCTGTATCATTTGACGCAATGAAAGCCAACAGACCTAAGAAAATTCAAATTCTGCCTCAGTTCACTGTTGCCTCTTTCCATGAAGCCTTAGAAAAAATACGTACAAAGAGCATTCAAAAAGGAAAGGAAAGTAGCATTTTATTAATTATAACTGCTTACTAGATTTAGAATTAAAAACAAAAGAATTTTGGTTAACTGAGATGGTATACACCTTTCTCATAAGAAAATGAAGTCTAAAAGTCTTCAAACCAAATCAGACAATGAGGTCTTCCCATTTATCCATATTCCCTTCCTACCTCAGTCCCCACCACTACCCTTTCCATGCTTGAAACAATATAGATATTATTACTCTTAGAAAATCTCATTGGACTGGACTTAAAGGGAGAAGTTCTCAGGGAGGACAGCCTCCCATCTCTTGGCAATCTATTCCTGGTCTTTTTCTTCGGTCTCCTTCATTCTCTTGGCCAAAAATTGCATATTCTGCAGCCTCTTCTTTATTTTTTTTTAGTACATTTTTTCTTCAGAGTAATATGCTGACGTTTGTGTTGGAAGAACAACGAGACATCGAATCTTGGGTGTTTTGGTTCTAGGTTTCTTACCTACTTTGTTTAAAGGCTTTCTCACAACATACTGATAGACATAAGCTTCTTTAGAGAGATTGAAAAGTTTGTGGATTCTGCTAGTTCTTTTGGGCCATAGGCAACAATGCACAATAGTTATCAGTGACTCCAGGAATAGCCTCCAGCCCCCCCCCTCCTTTTTTTTACAGTAACCAAGTTAAGAACACTGAGATTGACATCTACAATGCAACCTCAAATAGATTTGTGCTTTCTTTCTCCAGTCCTCCTTGGTCTGTAGCAGGAATGCCCCTTACTCAATAGCAGGTGGACAAGACTCCCTGCTTCATAGGGGGAGGGGGGCTTGTTTGTCATTGCCACCACTGATTTGAACCACATAACCCTACCATTCTTTACCCAGAGCATCAGCAGCAACTTCTGTGGCCATATGCTTCTCATAAAATATATGAAGTTAGTGTTTATTCATGTCCACTTCAATGAGTTTCTGACAGGTAGTATCCAGAAGAGAAATGTTCAGTTTCATCCTAAAGCAGCCTACAATCTCTGAAGTGGCATAAAAAGACTCATCTTTTTTTTTTTTTTTTAAGTAAACTTTACCCTCAACATGGGACTCAAACTCAGGACCCCAAGATCAAGCGTTATATGTGTTACCTACTGAGCCAGCCAGGTACCCCTAGGAAATGGTTCTTTTACATTTTTTTCAACACTCGATCAGCCTAAAATGTATTGTGATGGTTTCTCTTTCCCAAATGGCTTTCTCTCAACTTACAAAAAAAAAAAAAAAAAGACCTACATCTCATGCAACCAGAACCTTGCTATAGTAAATTGCCCCAAGTTCTAAGAAGTACCAAAGCAGCTGTTGGACAATTCCAAAAATGGATGCTAAGACAGTAAAGTTATATTAACAGAAACAATTCCTTTCCAAGACAGGTAGTTACTGATTATTTGCTTAAAACAAAAAAGAAAAAAAAGTGACCTAAAACTATCAACTGGTAAATCATTAAAAATAATTTTTGATGATACTCACTCTGTGATGCTTAGCAGATAAGGAAGAAGTTCAAGCTAACATTTTTATTTACATTCATTTTTTATGTAGTTTCTTCAACACTACATTAATAAAAAAATAGAATTGATATTGAATTATCTCATTCTAACCATATATTATTATTCATTAAGGGATACATAAATTAACTGAAAAGAAGTCCAATTTATAATTCAAGTAGATTTTGATTATGAAAATTTTTAAGTTTATGTTCTTTTGATTATTTTGAACTTGTAATCAATGCAATGATAATTCAAGAAAATTTTGACGATTTACAGTTACTGATCATAAGAAATACAATTTTAATTTATATACACAGTTTTACTGCATAAAATGTATTAATGTGATCAATCAAGCATAAATATAACATTAAGGAAAATTCTCTAAGAGGAATAAAAATAACATCACAGGGAAAAATAAAGTAAAATTTCTGACTGTTAAAGAATACTCATGTTTATTTTTTTAACAGATGAGGAATATCAAATTACTACTGCATTTACTTTCTATTAGACACTTTTTAAGGGTCTTTTATTTACGTATTTATTTAAGAGTGACAGAGCAGAGCAAGGGAGAGAGAACATGAGGGGGGACAACGGCAGAGGGAAAAGCAGACTCCCCACTGAGCAGGGAGCCTGGTGTGGGGCTGGAGCCCAGGACCTCAAGACCTGAGCCAAAGGCAGCCACTTAACTGACCTAGCCACCCAGGTCCCTGTCCGTTGGGACACTTTTAAAAGGATAACGTGACAGTTTTATTTTTAAATGTCAATATTTGCAATATGATGAAAATTACATTTAAAAAAAAAACATATTAATACCCATCACCTATTTCCTATTCCCCCCACCCACACCCTCTCTGTAACTACCAGTTTGTTCTCTACAGTTAATAGAGACTCTTACAGTTAACTCTTAAAGTTAATAGTTTGATTCTTAGTTGGTCTTTTTTCCCCTTAGCTTGCTTATTTCTTAAATCCCACACATGAGTGAAATCATATGGTATTTATCTTTCCCTGACTTATTTCACTTAGCATTATATTCTCTAGATACCTCCATGTTATTGCAAATGGAAAGTTTTCATTCTTTTTTATGGCTGAACAATATTCAGCGCCTATATACATATATATATATATGTGTCTTACAGAACAGTCTTACAGAAACTCAGAAACAGAACTTATTTTACTAGGTTAATGTAATCATGATATTAAAACATGAAAAAGATATAAGAATATCTATATATATACACATATATATGTACCTATATGTATAGATATACATATATACAGGTATCTACATATCTATGTGTAGATATAGATATAGATATGGAAGCAGCCTATATATATACATATACATACATATACATAAACATACATACACATATATATACATACACACACACACACACACACATATATAGGCTGCTTCCATATCTTGACTACTGTAAATAATGCTGCTATAAATATAGGGAGGCATATATCACTTTGAATTAGTGTTTTTGTATTGTTTGGAATACAAAACAGTAGTGGAATTGCTGGATCATATATATTTCTATTTTGAACTTTCTGTGGAAACTCTGTACTGTCTTCCAGAGTGGCTGTACCAGTTTGCATTCTCACCAATAGTGCAAAGAGGGTTCCCCTTTCTCTACAACCTCACCAACACCTATTATCTCGTGTTGTTGATTTTAGCCATTCTGACAGGTGTGAGGTGATATCTCATTGTAGTTTTGATTTGCATTTCCCTGGTGACGAGTGATAATGACCATCGTTTCATATGTCTGTTGGCTATCTGGATGTCTTCTTTGGAGAAATGTCTGTTCATGTCTTCTGCCCATTTTTTAACTGGATTACTTGTTTTCTCGGTGTTGAGCTATAGTTCTTTATATATTTTGGATACTAACCCTTTACTGTATGTTATTTGCAAATTTCTTCTTCCATTTGGTAGGTTGCCTTTTGGGCTTTTTTTTCTTTCTCCAAATTTTTATTTAAATTCCAGGTAGTTAACATACAGTGTAACCTAGTTTCAGGTATAGAATTTAGTGATTCACTACTTACACAGAACACCTAGTGCTCATCCCAACAAGCCCTCCATAATACTAGTCACCTAGTTTTTTTTTTTTTTTTTACCAGTCACCTATTTTAATCATCCTCCCACCTTCTCCATTCCAGTAACCTTCAGATTTGTTCTCTATAGTTAAGAGTTTGTTTCTTGGTTTTCCTCTATTTCCCCCCACTCTATTCATTTGTTTCCACTTATGAGTGGAATTATATGGTATTTTGTCTTTTTCTGACTGACTCATTTTGTTTAGCATTATACTCTCTAGCTCCACCATGTTGTTGCAAATGGCAAGATTCCATTCTTCTTTATGGCTGAGTCATATTCGTGTGTGTGTGCGTGTGTGTGTGTGTGTGTGTGTACACCACCTCTTCTTTATTCATTCATCAGTCAGTGGGTATTTGGGCTCTTTCCATAATTTGGCTATTGTTGATAATGCTGCTATAAACATCAGCATGAAATCAGCAACACAGGAAACAATAGGTGTTGGCAAGGATATGGAGAAAGGGGAACTATTACACTGTTCGTGGGAATGCAAACTGGTGCAGCCTCTCTGAAAAAGAGTTAGGAAATTCCTGAAAAGGTTGAAAATAGAACTACCCTATAATCTAACAATTGCACTACTAGGTATTTACCCAAAGGATACAAAAATACATAACCAAAGGGATACATGCCTTTTAGTTTTGCCGATTATTTACTGTGCAGTTTTTATTTTGATGTAGTCCTAATAATTTAGTTTTGCTTTTGTTTCCCTTGCTTCAAGGAACTTCTCTAGAAAAAAGTTCTTAGAGCCGATGTCAGAGAGACTACTGCCTGTGCTCTCTTTTACGATTTTTATGGTTTTGGGTCTCACATTTAGATATTTAATCCATTTTGATTTTATTTTTGTGTATGGTATAAGAAAGTGGTCCAGCTTCATTCTTTTGCATGAAGCTGTCCTGTTTTCCCAACACCATTTGTTGAAGAGACTATCTTTTTCCCACTGGATGTTCTTTTCTGCTTTGCCTATATAATTGTGGGTATATTTCTAGATTTTCTATTCCATTCTATGTGTCTATGTGTCTCTCATGAGACACAGAGAGAGAGAGAGAATGGCAGGCAGAGGGAGAAGCAGGCTCCATGCAGAAGCCCAACGTGGGACTCAATCCCAGGACTCCAGGATCACATCCTGGGCCGAAGGCAGGCGTTAAACCTCTGAGCCACCCAGGGTCCCTATGTGTGTCTATTTTTGTATCAGTACTGTACTGTTTTGATCACTACAGCTTTGTAATATAACTTGAAATCAGGGATTTTGATGCCTACAGTTTTGCTTTCCTTTTTCAAGATGGCTTTGGCTATTTGGGGTCTTTTGTGATCCCATATAAATTTGATTGTTTGTTCTAATTCTGTGAAAAATGCTGTTGGTATTTTGATAGAGATTGCATTAAATGTATAGACTGCTTTGGGTAGTGAAAGTTGCATCTTAAATGACAACCTATGTTTGTGAATATACGTTTTTTCAAAATTCTTATAATGGCTACCCAAAAAAAGCTTTAGAATCATTAGTCCAAAAAGTAAGGCTTTTTGTAGGCTGAAATTTAGAGACACAGATTTTCCTTTTTAAATATGGTATAACCTGTAGAAACTTTCTGTGGAATTAACTGTGAGAATTTAAAGCATTTGTACTTACTAATCAGACCACTATAAAGAGAATTTTACAACAGCATTTTTTGGTCTGGTGTGATTGTTCAAGTGTTTAAAAATAGAGAGAACTGCACTAAACAACCAGGGAGGGAAAATTTTAATATCCATAAAATATAGGGGAAATCTTAAAGATTTGCAAAGATGAGTAAGCAACTTCCCAGTCATCAATATAGATTAATTTGATATCTTTTGTACAAACAGCACAAAAGAAATAGAAACACTGTCTCCACACCTCTATTCATCATTCACTATGATCACTGATCTACAACCTCTCAATGAATCCATTAGAATTCCTGCTTTGAAAAAAATAAAAAAGAATGGAGGTATATAAATAATTTACACTGCTTTACTTTTCTGATCATTACATAAACAAGAGACAGGATATCTACATTGGTAGTCTCCTTAGGTAGAAAAATGATAAAGACAGACCACAATCTATTAGTGTTCTACTAGAATACTTCCCAGAAAATGTAATAACTTGGGTACAATTAGATGTACACACCATAAAGTCACGTACAGAATTGCTAAGATTCTTTTTCCAATTTAACTTTATATTAATAAAATCTAGTTTTCAATTACATGTATGATCAATTCCTGGCAAACTAATATTGAGGGGCAAATTAAAATGAAGAGTGGAGAGGACTTCTTAAACTTAGTCTAAAACATTTCCTTGTGATTTTTCTAGTTACCTATTTGAGTAAGTATTATTTCCTTAGGCTTAACCCATATCTTTTTTATTTAACATTATTATGTTGTGAAGATAAATTTTGAAAGTGATTTTTTTCTTTTAGTTCAAATAGTGTTCACGAGAGACAATCCATATGGAAAGAATGTCTTGAGCACACATTTATTATGAATAAACTTTAAGAAGACTTTGTAAGAAGTATACCATGAATATTCAATTTCCCTAAATTAGTAAGTTATCTATTAAGTCAGATACTAAAAAAAAAAAAAAAAAGCTGCCGAATGCTGTCAAATTGGTGCCATCAGCCTGAAGGACCAAATTTAACTTATATATCACAACACATATAGAAAGATGTCTAGTTTAAATTGTCAAGAAGATGACTATTAACAAAATACAATTTCATTATGCATATGAGGTAGATCAATAAATCTTTGATATTGAGATATTAGTAAGGTTATTCTACCTCTGCCTTTGCAAAATTGCTTTGCTGGAAAACTAAATAAAGGAAGGATGTAGAGCGCTAGAAAATGAGGGCACTTATTTTTTTGTAAGATTTTATTTATTCATGAGAGACAGAGAGAGAGAGAAGCGGAGACACAGGCAGAGGGAGAAGCAGGCTCCATGCAGGGAGCCCCAAGCGGGACTCGATCCCGGATCTCCAGGACCACAACCTGGGCTGAAGGCAGCGCTAAACCGCTGAGCCACCTGGGCTGGAGGGCACTTATTTCTTAAAATTCAACTCTTCTTCAATCAAATGCCAGTAAGTTCTGACAGTAACGTTGGGTGGGAGGATCTCTGTATACACTTCTCAAAACAATCCCCCTTTTGTTATTCTCTTAGTACAATCCAACATTGTCATGGGTGATTTGCTTCAGAGGCTAAAAGGATCTCTTCAGAAGCAAAAGTTGCCTTGAAAAGCAGGCTTCTACCTGGACTGCCTCTCCTAAACTGGAGATTTTTTTTCCTCTTTATAGAGGAAAAAAGTTAGTGAATTATTGGCCAATATTATTAAAATAGTAATATACTCAAATAACAATATAAAATATATATTATATATAAATATATAATATAAAATGTATTTTATATATTTTTCATTTATACTTCCCCCAATTCTAGAGTATCCTTAATGTGAATAATGTTTGATTTCTTGTTCCCATTGGAGTGAATTCTTTTAAGCTTCACAAATGCCCTTTCCTTCTCTGGGAGGGAGCCTACTGCCTTACACACTCTATTCTTGGTGACTTTTCACCTGCTCCTTCTGTCACTGTTAACATTGACTTCTTTCTCCTAAGTAAAATCAAGAAGAGTTCACTCTCCCATAAATTTAGGGATCCATAGGATAGTCTTAATCATTCAGTTGTTTTATGGCCACTATGTTAAATAATTGATCAGGGATTAACTGGACTTGGTTGGGTTAGACTAGAATTGATTGGCACTTCTCAATCTCCCACTCTGACAATTACAAAGTTGTTTCTCAGGATGGAACTTAGACATTTTGATTCTCTCCTCAGTCAGGTGAGGCTCAGTGGGGCTCACCCATCTTTAATCTTAGACAGCTATCACTTCTCCTTTTGATTCAAGTATTTTAATCCCTGTGTCCCAAAACCCAGAGAAAAATTGCACAGTTCTCCTCATTGTCTCCTGCAAGAGGTCTCTGATCAAATAGAGTTTCCATTGGTCATTCCAGAATTTCAGAGTTTCTCCAGCAGCCATACAACTGAAGAAACCCTAAGATTCTTAATATCTTAAAAATATATGCATTTTCAGATAGTTTAGCAACCCAGAGCTTTTTCACTTTGGCAAATTCAGCCAGTCTCCTAAAATTAGTATTATTTTTCCATTTTGCTTGTGGTCTTTAAAAGTTTGTAGAAATCAGGGGATCCCTCAGTGGCTCAGCGGTTTGGCGCCTGCCTTTGGCCCAGAGCATGATCCTGGAGTCCCAGGATCGAGTCCTGCATCAGGCTCCCAGCATGGAGCCTGCTGCCTGTGTCTCCGCCTCTCTCTCTCTCTCTCTCTCTTTCTCTCTCTCTCTGCCTATCATGAATAAATAAATAAATAAATCTTTAAAAAAGGTTTGTAGAGAAATCAAAGTTTTAAAAATAGTATTATTATTACTCTCTATGAGGTAGATTTATTTAGATATAAATGTAAATAATAAAATAATCCTCAGAATTAGATTATCTTCTCAATATTTTTTCTTCATTAAAGATTGTAAAAACATAAAAGGAATTTTGATTTTCTTAGAGAACTGGGATAGATAATTCAACATAAGTTCTATGAAACTAAATTTAAACCTACAAAATTTCAATTTTACTCAGCAAATGTGAGTACTTACCACTGTGCCTTGCCCTACTGCCTGACAGTAGTAGTTTGATTGGAAGAGTTACACACTAAGGTCCCTAGGTCATGGAAAAACAACTAATGCTACCATGAATATTGACCTGCCCGGACCTGAAGGCAATGAAATTTATTTTGCCTATACCAGAAACGATCTCCTCTCTGTTCTGGTGCCTGCCCTGGAAATAGCCACCAAGTGTACTATCTTAAAGACTTTTATCTCAACTCTACCTAAAAAAAGTTCTTTCTTGTATTTCATCTCACACTCTACACTAAAGTCTTGTTTGAGTACATTTTGGTCACTCAATACCCCAGAGAAGGTTAAAATGACTGCATACTTGTGTTGGTCAGTTGAAATAAACTTCATGAGAAATTATTCCTTGTAAGTAAATAAACAATAAAGTTAACAAATAAAGAACAACTCTGGAAATGGTTATTCCCAATGCTTCTAATCAGATGAATAGATCAATGTGACAGGTAATAGAGCTGGAAGTCAATCTTTAGGATTTGCGTAAGTAGGGCAGTTAAGACCTAGAGAATTTGAGAATAGCAAGCTCCTAATAAAAGAGGATTAATTAAGAGTATTCCAGGAAGAAAGAGAAAGAGGGCATTACCCATGGTTATATTTTAGAGTGGAAAGCAAGGCAGAAACCTAGTCATTTGATCATGTCAAATGGCAAGCTGTATTAACAAAATGTGTAGCTGCAGATAACAGATATTCTAATTAATAGAGACTTAAATAAATAAGAGTTGCTTTTTCTCATATGAAAATTAAGAGATGGGCAGTTGCTAGAATTACTTCTCCATTCATTGAAACTACCCTTAATCCAGTGTGTTATTGCTCTGTTGCACTATCTTATGTTGGCTCTCATTCATATATGTGCTACCAATGGCTGACTGCAAGATGCCACTGCAACTCCAGACAACATGGCCACATTCAAAGCCAGATAAGTGAGGTAAGTGTAGAACCATGTTCATAAATCACTTTGGACTACAAAAACTTTCCCAGAAAACCCTAGCAGAAATCCACTTATATCTCATTGGACAGAACTACCATATGGCAACTATCTTAGCTATAAGGAAACCTGGAAAAGTTAGCACATTCTACTTTGCTATGTATTTTTGTAACATAAACTACTCAATTTGTGCTTGGTAAATAAGGCAATAATGTCATTATGAAGGAATAAATACATTGTTTCATGTAGAACTTTTTCTATGCAAAGGAATCCAGAACAGCAGCAGTAAGACATATTATATTAATTGAAAGATGCAGTTTTTCACATTTTAACACTTCTGAAACCAGTGAAATTTATCATTGTGTAGAACAGGTGAAAGCCATTACAAGTTGTCATTGTCTGTGCATGCATATGCAAACTTGGTCATAGTAACATATATTATCATACATCCAAAAGAATACTATTCCGTTGCTCCATATGTCAAGCAATATAACTAAAGGCATGACAAAGTGCAAAATTCCTCAAAATCAATGAAAGACATTTCAAAACAAGCAGGGACTGGTATGACTGATATATCTATTAATCATATAAACCTATAAGATAGAAAACATCAGTTTGTCAGAAATTTAATACTGATTTTGAACAGAAGCTATTTAACAACTAGTAATGCATGATTCAGTGAAGATAAAATAAAACTATAAATTAGTCAAAGAGAAAAACATGAGCCTCAAAAGTCATAAGTTAGTAACTTGGAAGAAAATCTCCACATTTTTAAGGAATGCTACAATACTCTTAACGGCATAAACTATATGTGCAAAAATATGGAGGATTTTGCTAAGTTGAAAAGTGATACAAAAGAGTTGGCCTCCAAATGTAAAGAAGTCATAGCAATCTTACCCATTTTCTTTAACTATAATTTTTTATTTTAGGTATGTACAGAGTGATTTTTTTTACAGTCCATGATCAAGTAAGTCTTTCAATGAGTAAATACCCTTCTAACTTTGAAAATAAAACATTGTCTCATTGCTTAATTAGCATATGTGACTCTTATTAGCACATAAAATAGAGTGCTTTACCTTACAATAAAAGCATTTTAATAAATTTGATATGATCAGTAGGAAAGTGGGAGAAAACAACCTTTAGATTGAGAACTATTGTAGAATCAGGAACCTTCTCTGGATAATTTTAAGAAAATTAAAAATGAGCTCATCATTTTCAGAGAAATTCACCCAAGACTTGAATGACTCTAGGCTCAATGCAGGATGTACTAACTTCCTTACTTTTGCAAACAGTAGCCTCACTAGGTCAAAGCACCATTTCCATGTGCATTATTCTATATCTGCTATTCCTGGCCTGGCTGGAGTGTTGCCAGTATCTTGTCTGTTGTTTTCGTAAAATTTTAATATTCCCTATGGTAGCTTCTGTTTGTTTCTGGTTTTCAGAAATACAGTTGTTTTGTGACTACTGACTTTATACCACAATCCTACAAAATTCCCTTACTGTTTGTCATAATTCATTTGAACAATAACAAAATTTGAATTATTTTGGAATTTCTCTGTAAACCGATCACTTAATCTGCAATAATGAAAGTTTTATTTCTTCCATCCCAACCTTTAATAATGGTTGTTTCTTTCATTACTATAATAAATAAGACTAAACATAATTATAATTAAAAGCAGTAAAAGTGTAAAATTAGGTATCTTTGCCTTGTTCCTAAACTCAGTGAGACAATTTTCATTATTTTGCCATCTATACAGTTTTACTTGTGCAGTAGTTTTCAATTTATGTAATTTCTTCAATAACTACAAGAAAATTCTCTTCTATTTTAACTGTCTATAAATTTATTTCATCTAAATTTTCAATTTTATGACATAAAGGTATTTTGAATTCCTTCGTTATCTTTCTAGTGTTTCAGTATCTATAACAATATTACTATTACTTTTTTCATTTCTAATGTTGCTAATTTGTTCCTATTTTTCCTGGTTTGGTTTCACTGAAAGTTTGTCAACTCCTTTAGCCTTTCCAAAGAACAACTTTTTTAACCTTATTAATTCCTTCTAGTGCAAGTTGTCATTTGATTAATTTCTGCTCTTCTTTCCCTCTGCTTTCTTCAGACTTGTTTTCTTGTTCTTTCTCCAAATTCTTTAAACGGATGCTCAGCTAATTACTTTTAGCTATTTTTCTTTTTTTAAAGATTTTATTTATTTATTCATGAGAGACACACAGAGAGAGGCAGAGACAGAGAAGGAGGGAGGCACAGGGAAAAGCAGGTTCCCTCTGGGGAGCCAAATGTAGGACTGGATCCCAGGACCATGACCTGAGTTTAAGGCAGTTGCTCAACCACTGAGCCATCCAGGTGCCCCTTGTAAGCTCAGCTTTAACTATAATATCTATGGAGACAAATGAAAATACAGAGAAGGAGGGCTTTTGTCTCCAACATCCCTGAGAACTTGTTCTTTTGTTTTTTTTTCTTTTTGACATCAAAGTCTGCAATGACCTTGGCTCCATACAATACTAACTTCTCTTTATATTTCCTTGACCTCTGAAGTTTTGGAAATACTTTTTATATACTTCCTTTCTGTGAATGTTGTGATGGTGTCTCCTGGTTTTCTGACTCACTTCTCTGCCTCCTTTGGGAATTCTCAAGTCACTTCTGCTTGACTTCTAAATTTCAGAGTGCCCGGTGCTTATTTTTAGACTCTTAATTTAGTTTTTAAAAATATTTTGCCCCTAGGTTACCTTCTCTAGTTTCATGGTTTGGAATATCATCTCTATCCTCATGAATCCCACACTTTTTTCCCCTATAATCCCATACTTAGTTTTTTTCTTCTAGTTGGATATGTAATAGACATGACCCAAATATCTTGATTTTTTTCCTGCCTACCTCCACTAAGCCTGTTTCTCCCTCATATTAGTAAATGATGCCACCAGTCTCAAAATTGCTCAGGCTTAAAGTTCATGAATTATCTTTGTTCATCTCTTAACTTTTCATCCCAAAGTATGTATGCTCTCACATGTGTGCACACAAACACACACACTGTGTAATACATTGACAAATCCTATCAATTCAACTTCAAAGGCATACCCAGAACTCATATATATTCCATTGGTTCCTACAAATATCATCACTCAAGCCATCGTTACCTATTGGTAAAACATTGAAGAGCCTCTTAACTGATTTATATGTTCACTTGTTTGCTTCTCTACCGTACAACCTAGAATTACAGTGATTTTTTTAAAAAGAATAACATAAGTTAAATATTATTATTGCTCTATTTACAACCTTACAGGCAATTCCCATTGTACCAGAATAAAATGTAAATTCCCTCCCCTGATTGGTAGACACTACCAAACACTAGAAAGATAACGAAGGAAACACAATCCGGGCCCTGCCCGGCTTCATACTCATCTGGCTTCATACTTCATTCTCCCCAACTGTGCTCCAGACTTCTTACTGTTCCTTGAACACAACCAGTTATTTCTACTCTAGTGCCTTGTATTAGCTGTTTCCTCTGCCCGAATGCTTTTACCCTAGGTCTTTGTGGGGCTGGTCCCTTCTCTTCTTTAAGGCCTCAATTTATGCTACCCATTCAGAGCAGGATGCCAACCTAATTTAACCATGGAGTCACCTAATCACATTAGTCAATTATAAGTTTGTGAAAACACTTTATGTCTATCTTTTATTATATACCTGTCGGCTCGTCCCTTCCAGAATTTAAGCTTTTTGCAAATAAAGATATTGTCTATCTTTATTTACTGCTTTTCCCCTGGCATCTAGAAAAGTGCCTGTTACATAAGAACTTAATAAACAATTAAAAAAGTGAATCCTCACAACAAAAACAAAAAACATTTAGATTGGTTCCTAAAGTAGCTCAGAAGAACTACTGTACTAATACAGTTATTTGCATTCCAGTGTGATTTGAAGACTCAGGGAAAAAATCAGCCAAAACTTGTGGCCCCTGACACAAAATCATCTTTAGTGACCATTTTTCTGAGAGCACTCCAAAGGCAATTTAGAAGAGACCTTGAATCAAGTGGTGGGCTCAGTCTCCATTATGAAAAATCAATAAATGCCCCTCATCTTCTCCTTTAATTCTTATAAAACATATAAATAATAATACTTAGCTCTTTTTGGAGAAACTGTTAAAAATTGCTTCCTCTGGAAATTTTTTCTTTCTCTTTTAAAACCCTGGCTTTTGCTCTTTCTCTTATTCTCTAATAATACTTTTCAGTGGCTGATCACTTTCCTCTGAAAGGTTAAAGTTCTGATAGTGCTGGGCTGGGGAAAATTAGGGGGGACAAAGGCATCTAGACAAGATGTTAGGTGACTTCTGCCCTGAATCTTCAGGGTGTGAAGGTATCATCACATTTCATTTGATCTCATTGCAGAGAACAGCAGGTGGGGCATAGAGAAGTTCTGGAAGCTGCCTTTGGCCAGAATGACCACTATGGACTGGCCACCTGCAGTGATGGGCAGAGTGGGAACAGGGGAAGCCCAACCTCTGTGACCACTGCCGTTTCTGCTTGTCCTTTCCCTTGAAAGGGAAACTTTAAGAAACCTTTGGCTGGATATGAATAAAGGTTAAGAATTAAAATACTGATTATGTAAAATTTGTATTTTACTTCTGGATCTAATAAAAAAAGTTAGGACTAAGAAAAATCTGTCTGAGCCTTCCTACTAGGCCTACTGAGTCCTGTCCCCAAAATGGCCATTGCCAGATGTAAAAGCAAGTCAGCCAGGTATTTTATTAAGGAAGCCACTTCCATTTACCATCAGTGCTTGGTAAGCAAGAATCTCTTAAGGTGTTTCAACAGACAGGCTTTATGCCAATTGATATTATGTTCAAATGATTTTGCCTCCAAAAAACCCTCTTTATTAAATGGAATCTCCTCTTTTAGAAGTAGAAATTAAAAAAAAAAATCTTACATATGTGAAGGTATAACCAGTTCCTTTTTTTTACAGAACTGAAAAACTAAAATTATCAACTGTGACTTTTCCAGAGCAGGGTCATTTCTGCTCTTGTTAAATTTCCTCTTTTTACAAGGTCAGGGCTCAGAGTGAGTGACCTGCTACAATCTCCAAAGGGCCATAAATTGTAGAAAGTGCCCATTGTCCTCCCTCATGCTCTTTGGTTAGAAATACTAGAAGCCCATTCAAACTAGCTTAAGCTTGGGCAGCCTGGGTGGCTCAGCAGTTTAACGCCACCTTCAGCCCAGAGATCCTGGAGACCCGGGATCTAGTCCCACATCAGGCTCCCTGCATGGCGCCTGCTTCTCCCTTGGCCTGTGTCTCTGCCTCTCTCTCTCTCTCTCTCTGTGTCTCTCATGAATAAATAAATAAAATCTTTTAAAAAAAAAAAAAAAAAAAAACTAGATTAGCTCCTTGCGGATCCTGCGCCGGAGGAGACGCACACAGCTAACCTGGTCTCATTCGCGCGACTCTTACAGCCACTAGTCTCGGGGCACAATGGCAACTCTTAAGGAAAAACTGATTGCACCAGTTGCAGAAGAGGCTGTGATCCCAAACAATAAGATCACTGTAGTGGGTGTTGGACAAGTTGGTATGGCATGTGCCATCAGCATTCTGGGAAAGTCTCTGGCTGATGAACTTGCCCTTGTGAATGTTTTAGAAGATAAACTCAAAGGAGAAATGATGGATCTACAGCATGGGAGCTTATTTCTACAGACACCTAAAATTGTGCCAGATAAAGATTACTCTGTGACTGCCAATTCTAAGATTGTGGTGGTGACTGCAGGAGTCCACCAGCAGGAGGGAGAGAGCCGCCTCAATCTGGTGCAAAGGAATGTTAATGTCTTCAAATTCATTATTCCTCAGATAGTCAAGTACAGTCCTGATTGTATCATAATTGTGGTTTCCAACCCAATGGATATTCTTACATATGTTACCTGGAAACTAAGTGGACTACCCAAGCACCGTGTGATTGGAAGTGGGTGTAATCTTGATTCTGCTAGATTTCGCTATTTTATGGCTGAAAAATTTGGCATTCATCCCAGCAGCTACCATGGATGGATTTTGGGAGAACATGGCGACTCAAGTGTGGCTGTGTGGAGCAGAGTGAATGTGGCAGGTGTTTCTCTTCAGGAACTGAATCCAGAAATGGGAACAGATAACCAGTGAAAATTAGAAGGAAGTGCATAAGATGGTGGTTGAAAGTGCCTATGAAGTCATCAAGCTAAAAGGATATACCAACTGGGCTATTGGATTAAGTGTGGCTGATCTCATTGAATCCATGTTGAAAAATCTCTCCAGGATTCATCCAGTATCAACAATGGTGAAGGGTATGTATGGTATTGAGAACGAAGTCTTCCTGAGTCTTCCGTGTATCCTGAATGCTCAGGGCTTAATCAGTGTGATCAATCAGAAGCTGAAGGATGATGAGGTAGCCCAGCTCAAGAAAAGTGCAGATACCTTGTGGGATATCCAGAAAGACCTAAAAGATCTGTGACTTCTGGCTTCTAGGCTGTAGAAATTTAAAACCAAGATGTGATTAACTGTGAGCCTTTAGTTTTTCATCCATATACATGGATGACAGTTTGCTTTTATCTTCCTAAATATGTGAATCTGGGCTCACAGAATCAAAGCCCATGTTTGGTTTAATGCTTGCAATATGAGCCTTGAACAAATAAAATTAACTATTGTAGTGTGAAAAAAAACTAGATTAAACTCAAAAATTTGATATAATGGTACAGGACTTTATTATAAACCTAAAAACAAAACACATCTGGACCTCAGAATAACTAGAACCAGGAACTTACTAGGCTGGCTCCCTGTCTCTTCACTCCATTCCACTTTTTTGTCTGCTGAATTCTCTCTCTTTCTCAGTATGGAAACTGACTTCCTCTGTTTCTCCAGTCACCTGGGTGGAAATAGAGGCATAAACTTTTCTTTTTCTCTTTTTACATTTAGGTGTTACATATATTAAGGTTTTTATAACAGCCACCTTTTAGAAACAAGCAAAAAGAGTAATTATGAACCTGAGATCAGCCATATAATAACAAATGTGGGATCTCTCCAGATCATCTAAACTACTACAAAGTTGAGCTAGTGGATCAGAAGCAGTGGCCTGTAAAATGGGGTTCAATCGCCTTAGGGATTTTCAAGATGATGCATTGAGATACTGAAAAAAAAAGTTGGAGCTTTAACTTTTATCTCTAACCTATCAATACTTCTATGTTTTTTTATATTGTATTATGTACATAAGACCATTTTAAATAGTTCATTTTGTTTTTCAGACTAAGGAGTTATCTTTTTATTGCATCTACAGCTTTAATGATAAAGAACTAGAAATTGGACTAACATCTGGCCTGTCCCAAACCACAATGAACAAAGAATCAAGTTCTAAAAATAAAGTACCAACAGTTAATTTTAAAGCAAATATTTTATGGAACACTGACCACTAGTCCTATTATGGATTATTATGCAGAATGCTCAGTGTTCCAAAATATCTTTAGAAACTTTATTTTGTAACTTTTCAATCTGTTAATGATCTTCAGTTCCACGTTGTTGAACTGGAGACATTCAGTTCTACTGACTTTGAATATTGCCTGTTGTTCCTCTGACATTAAACGCAGACCTGGGACCCCCAACACAATTTTACAGAAGAGCTGCCAATGGTAAATGTCTATAACTTATTTATAAAGAGAAAGAATTTTAAGAAGACAATAACTGCTATTTATTAATCTCTTCATAATTTATCTTTGAATTATAAGTTGTTATGATTCACATTAAGGTGACAAATTTGAATGAGAAAATCAAGGTTATTTTTTGTAATGTAGGAGAGGGTTCATTTTCAAAATGGGCCTAAAGTAGTTTTGTTGATTAGCATAATAATAGGAAGGCTATGCAGTCTCAACTCTCATATTAACCTTCAAGAATAAAATTGGAAACCAAAGCATTGCCAGTTTCTATACTTTGCAAGAAAAAAGGTGAGGCACAGATTATATGGAATCAATGAGCAAATTAGTGTTCCTACAGAACATTCATAGTTTGTGTACATGAGTGTGTGTGAGTTTTTCTTCTTCATTTTTGGACCACAATCCATGTGAAATGGATCTGTGAGTACATCTGTAACGATATTGCGGTACTTCAGTAAATATAAATAAGACAAATTAAATCATTTAAAAACAAAATTAATACAAAAAATGGAATTTGCCCTGCATCCTGAAGGCTTAACACTCTGTGGGAACTCAATAAATATTAAATTAGGGTCACAAGATTCAAAGCCTACTGAATCATAAGGAAAAACTATTTTCAAAGTCCTAGGCTATCTATAAAGCACCCCCTACTTCCAGACTCTGTATTCCAATTTTAAGGTCCTAGCAGGTATGCTTTAACAGATAATGCTTACAGCAGCCTGCATAGAGAGAGATACTATTTGTGAAGTAAAGAAGTATAAAACCTTATAGAATATAATGAATGAAACTCTTGCACTGTACCTGGAAGCAAATAAATGGAGCAGATTGAAGACCCCAGGAACAAAATAACTCATCGGGTCAACTGTTGAATAATTTTCTTTACTCTCAAATTGCAAAAATTATTTGAAAACTAATCAAATCTTAAGCCAAGTTCCAATAATTTAAGAGGTGAATTGAGGCCTATGTGGGCTAGAATTTCTAGAAGCAAAACCAGTGAGCACAGAAAGCTCAGGATAATCTTTCTCCACACCTTTCTGGAGCTTCCCATGGGAAAAACAGGTTTACCTAATAAACCTAGATTTTATAATTAGCATTTTTATGTGTAAAGGTTCTCAAGAACATCTTGTATACTTTCAAGTTGCTTCTCGGCAAGTTCCATAAGAATCTTAAATAAGACCAGGCTCCTATTAAAGAATAGGTAACTAATGATATGGTGTAAAGAAACAAAGTCAAAATCCTAGCCTACTCATTTAGTTGATATGTAATTTGAGCATGTCATTTAACTTCTTTGGTCCTCAAATCCATCACCAGTAACGTGGGAATCATAGCACCGATGCCAAATCAATGCAGATTATAGAGGGAAAGTAAATGAAGAAACTGTATTCCAGAAGCATGGGATAAGGAATTATTAAATCTAAAAGAAACCTATACGGTTCACATGATAGAACAAAATGGGCCCTGTAAGTATTGGCTGGCTACAGAATGCTGGAATGTAGCTCTAAATGCTGGATAAAAATAATCTCAAATCTCAATGGCTTGTAACCATAACCACTGATTTACCTCCTTTCTGTGTTTTTAACATTCTCCTATGACCAGGAGCTTGCCGGTGCACATCTCTTTCCTAGTGGATCACAGTAGTACAAGGCAAGCCAACACACAAACACACGTGAAGCCACCTCTGTTGCTTCATGCCCACTGACATTCCAGTGGCCCAAGTAGTCACACAGTCAAGCCCACTCAGTGGGGCCATGTTATATATTTCACATATACTAGTGGAAGGCATAACAATGGCATAAGACAAAGGAGTGAAAACTTAGGAACAATTATCTAGTGTCCTATTATGCATAGTATAGGACCAATACTTTATGCGGTCACAAAAGATCGGATCCCAAAACTCAAGTCAATAGCATTTCAATGCCCTAAAACTGTGAAATGTGAACACCAGCTACTGTCTGGAGTCATTAAAAAGCAGATTATTACCCTCAAGGTCTCTATTGAATGTACTACAGTTTAGTCATTAATTCTTGGATTTATTACACAGAGTAACACATTACATAAAGAAGTGAGACATTATTTAGTTTTACCTTTCCTATAAATGGATCTTGGCACCAAGCCAGATCTACTCCTCTAGAGATCATTTGCTTTTGCTTTTCTCATTTTTTAAACTTCCTTTAGGCATTAATCTACAATATCTGAAAACCTGATTATTTTTGTGAGTAGAAAATAAACTGTTGATTCCTCACTTGCTGACCGTGGAAAAAAAGAAGTTTGCCATGGAAAAAAGAAGTTTTACTGAATTTCTCAGAGCATTTAGATGACGCACTCTAAGGCTATATCAACACAATGTAAAACTTACTCCTCTATCTCTTGCCTATATAATGACAGTGAAGTTTCAACTACAAAGGTGCCTCAAGGCCCAGTGATTATTTAATTATCTCCTGGAAAATAATTTCCAAATGTGACAAGGGCATCAACAATCTTCTTGAGTCTGCTAAATTTACTTCTTCCTTCACCTTGTCTATTGTCTCCTCATATTACTCCCCTGCAGGAGCAAATTCAGGCTTTGAGGAGCTTAAGATTGATATAATTGGGGAGAAGGCTGTTTAAAGAAGAAAAAAACTATACAATTACAACATTAGATAAAAATGTTTCTGTAAGTAAGGGACCCTGAAAACTTAATATTCACTAGCTTCAGGATTAATTGATCTATGTTTCTCTTATGTAGGATTTCCAGATAAAATATAGGATGTTCAGTTAAATTTAACTTTGAATTTAAAGAACATACAATCTTTATCATACATATACAATCCTTGAGACATATTAATATTAAAAATGATTTATTGTTTATATGAAATTCATATTTAACTGGACATCCTGTACTTGTTTATTAAATCTGGTACCTCTGTTTAAAAGATGGAGAGTAAAGGCATATACCTAAGTCCCAAAAATAAATCCATAAATACTGACATGAATCTCTTAGGCCTTCTCTGATTTCCCAAGATAATTAGCCCCATGCTCCTTATATTAATACATATTTTAGAATTGAGTTTTTACTTCATTTATTCATGAAATTAATTTCAAATGAATCCCTCAATTTTAAAAAAGAATTTAAAATTTTTTTGAAATTAAAAAAAATATTTTTAATTCTTTCTGGAAAGGATATGGCATGAATGCATGTTTCTCATTCAAAGATAACTTCCTTTGTAGAGACTATGATTTGAAATAAATTCCATCAGATTTTCAAACTGAGGAAAAGTAACTTATTCACACTGAAATCCCTAAAATCCCCCAGTAATGGATTCTAGCCTTTCATAGCCTTTACAGACAAGATGCCCTTCATAATTTGTTACCCAAACCCTCATACTTGAGTCTAATCCTCTTGCCCTTTCCTTAATTAAATGGGAAATTGCACTTATTACTATATGGCTTTCGAACCTGAATATACTAAGTCCTTCTTCTCAGGCTACTTTTCTCCAAATAAAATAATCTCTGTAGTATTTACTCCAGGATATGTGTCTCAACACTGATAGAGCTAACCTTTTCATATGCAAAGTCCCAAATACAGATCAATACCACGAGATACCATCTTAAACAAAATGTATAAGGTCTTAAAATGGCTAAAATCAGAAGGACAAGAAATAGCAAGTGTTGGTAAGGATGTAGAGAAAAGGAACTCTTGTATACTATTGGTGAGAATGTAAATTGGTGTAGCCACTATGGAAAATCATAAGGAGATTCCCCAAAAAATTAAAAATGAAAGTCTCATATGATCAAATAATTCCAACAATGGCTATCTACCCAAAGAAAACAAAAACACTAACTTGAAAAGATATATACACTCCTATATTTACTGCAACATTATTTACAACAGACAAAATATGGAAGTAACCTGAGTATCCATTGACAGATGAATTGATAAGAAAGATGCAGTACACACACACACACACATACACACACACACAGGAATATTAGGCAGCCATAAAAGGCAGGAGATTGTGCCATTTATGACTACATGGATAGTACTAAAGGATATTATGCTAAGTGAAATAAGTCAGAGAAGCAAAAATATCATATGATTTTACTCGTATATGGAATCTAAAAAACAAAAAACAGAATTAGACTTACAAATACAGAGAACAAATATGGTTGCCAGAAGGATGTGGGTACCGGGATGGGCAAAATGGATAAAGGAAAGTGGGAGACATGGGTTTCCAGTTATGGAATAAATAAATCGTGGGAATAAAAGGCACAGCATAGGGAATACAGTCAATGATATTGTAATAGTGTTGTCCAGTAACAGATGGTAGCTACACTTGTGGTGAGCATAGCATAATGTATAGAGAAGTTGAATCATTACTCTGTACACCAGAGACTAATGTAACATTGCATGTCAACTATACTTAAAAAAAAAAAAAAAAAAACAAAAAAAAAAGCCCCTTCCCTACATATCAAGGTTCTTTAGTCTTGAGGTTATTTACTAAGGAAGACCTAAAGTCAATATCAAATATAATTTGAGAATAATCTTATAATCTGAATTTGTATGATAATTTTTGATGATGTTTTGGGAAATTGAAAGTGTTTTGGGATTTGTTCTCATACTGACCAGATCTGTTCTCATACTGTTCAATAAATTAATTATTGGAATTAAAAAATGTGACCTCCAAAGTGACAACTTTGAAGGAAATACACACTTTATAAACTCTACTAGTATTTTTTAAATGCTTATCATCCTTTGTAATTACAAATTAGTCTTCATATATAAAAGGGAAATTAAAAATATCTATTTCATTGGGGTGTTATAGGGATTAAATGAAAATGCATTTTTAAAGCACAGCATAATGATGGTAATACAATAAACATTCAGTAGATGTTTCCTATTATTTTCACTACACCAAAAGTTACCAAATATATATAAAAAGGAAATATTATTTTCTTTCCTTTCCCTTAGTTTTATTTTTCTTCTGTCTCTATCAACATGCTTTATTTTTAGTTATTTAATAGTTGCTAGTATAAATTTAGACAACTTTAGAGAAACCATAAATTTATATTTCATCAGTATTTTTATGTAGCTTACAAATTTATATAACATATCCTAGAATCCTAATAATATTGTAGCTACATTTCTATTATACAACACTCTCATTTCAATGTGAAACAAGAGGATTTCAAAAATTATTGGTGCTAGGGCACCTAGGTGGCTAAGCTGGTTAAGCATCTGCCTTCATTCATTCAGGCCATGATCCCAGAATCCTGGGATTCAGCCCTATATTAGGCTTCCTGCTGAGTGGGAAGTGTTTTTCTCCCTCTCTCTCTGCCCATCCTCCTGTTCGTGCTTTCTCTTTCTCTCAAAAATAAATAAATAAAATCTTTTTAAAAATTACTGGTGCTAAATAAGATAATGTTTAAAAGTCTGACCTTAAAAAAGAAGTGAAATATAGGCCTCCATAACTTTTACTCATTGCTATTAGCTCTGCCCTCTGAAGAAGCATCCCTTCTCTCTTCCATGGAATAATCTAATATCATCTTCCTTTTGGCAGCTCTTCAAGTATCTAAAAATGTCTCTTCAGTAACTGTCCATATCAAGTCACTTTTTTTCCAGTTTAGCTCATTTTACTTTATAAAACATTGAGAATCTAGAATATACCAGGAGCTACTCTTCAAAAAAAAGTTTAAAATATAACATAATCCCTGACTGCCAACAATTCAGTTTAATGGAAAGATGGATTTTAAAAAAGAGAAAAATATAAAGCAAAATAAAATTATAGAATTAATGGAGCCCTTAGAATGCCTTTCTTCATAATTATACCTTCTCAGCCCTTCACTTTCCTTAGGACCTTCCTTTCAATATCCTCCAGCACAGTGGTTCTCAACCAGGGGTGATTTTGCACCCCAGGGGACATTTGGCAATGTCTACAGATATTTTTTTGTTGTAATGCTGGGGATGCTGGAGATATTATTGGCATCTAGCAGGTAGGAGCCAGATAGGTTGCTAAACATTTGCAATGCAGAGGATAGCTGCCCCCTCAATGAAGAATTATCCAAAATGTCAATAGTGCCAAAGTTGAGAAACTTTGCCTAGCCTTTTTATGTCCTTCCTAAAATGTGGAATCCTGGTAAAAACACAAAATTCCACATTGGTCTAACCAATTTGAATACAGAGCAACCTTTATTTATGTTCTTTAATTCATAGTTTACACCTGAATTGATTAGCCTAAAATAAAGTATTTTTTTAATAGCCTATCACATGTTTGTCTCATAAGAAAATGAGAGTCATAGGACATCTAGCTGGCTCAGTCAGTAAAGTATCCACTCTTGATCTCAGGATCTTGAGTTCAAGACCACCTTGGACATAGCACCTACTTAAAAAAAAAATTATAGAAAATGAGAATCAACTAAAACTATTATGCTGATCAGTTTTTCTCTATAAATTTTATTTTGTTGGTTTTAACCTATATTCCTAACCTACTGAGAACTTTCTGGTCTAAACTTAGCTATTTTCAAGCTTTATACACCTGTCTGTTATATCTATCAAAATACTGGCAAAAATATCACAACAACTAGGCCCTATATCATTAAACTGCAAAAATACCTTGAGCGATTGAAATTGGTCAATTAAACTACATGACTAGGAATAGATTTTCAATTAAGTTATTAGGAGTCACTATATACTGAAACATTGAAACTAGCTCCCCAAAACAATGCTGAAGGAGTAGGTAGTATTAGACCCATTCAGGAGCCAAGGACACTAGGAGTACTGTTGAGATTGAGGGATGTGCTCAGGGACATAGAGCAGTAAATGGGCAAGAGAGATTTTTACAACTCCTCCCTATGTCTACAAACTTCATGAATATGCTTCCTGTTATATTATTTCAAAAAACAACAACATCAACTAGCTGCCATTCCTAAGTACTTACAACAAATTTTTACCTATTGTAGCTAATCCTCAAAACAATTCTATGAGAAAAAAAAAAACACAATTCTATGAGGTAAACATTATAACATTCAACATTACAGATGTGGAGATACCCATGGCTTAGCAAAACTGTAATTTGCCCAAAGGCAAATCACTACTTAAGAATCAGACCCAGAATTCATACCTCATCCACATGGCACTAACACTGCCATGTTGCCCTTCACCAGAGCCCATAAATCCACTCTGTCATCTAGTCAGCCCTTACTTTCCCTGTATACACAGAAGTCTCTGGGAGTATCTTTGCCAAATGCTTTCTTTGAATAGCAGTATACCTTGCTTCTGCTTACTGAGATTCTCATACTCACCTATTTGGGAAGAATTTTCATTTGTGGGTAAATGATTAGAGAAAAAAAGCAAATCAAATTCCTCACAAATCATTAAAGATTATGGTTAGGGCTACCAATTTCCATACATTGCTTAACTTTGGTAAGCCTTTACTTCGTTCCAGAAAAAAAGTTAAAATGTTTTTTGCCTTTAAATGTCCTATATTTACAGCTATCCATTAGAAAAAGGTAAAAAAAAATTAATGTCTAAATAAAATGATGCCTTAAAAATGCAGAGCAAACAAATTTAAAATTGAAGTTAAAAAAGTAGGTGAGGCAAATATTGTGAAATACTAATATATTTTCATATAGGTGACAGAAATATTTTTATTTCTACCTTTAGTATGGCTGAAACTCCATAATGGAAAGTAAAACAAAATATAAAGTTTATGATTTGATAATGCTTATTTTCCTTCTACAAAGTAATTTTCCTTTGAAGTATTTTCATCATTTATTAATGTAGTTCAATATAATTTACTTCAAAATGTATTTCTCACATGTAATTCTTAAAAATCATTAGATTTCAACCTTTAAAAGATAATCAGAATCCCAACTGAATCCTCACCACAAACCATAAAATCTGTCATTTTTACTTTCCAGCCTTACTAACCATGCTGCCTTTGAGTAGAGTATTAAATTCATACTTGATTTATTATCAAAGGCAGGGTGCTTCAATTTCATTTTAAATCCCTCACATTTAAACAACATTTAACAGAGCTGAAAGCTGTTGTTGAGGTTGACAAGTGTTGGCATAACAAGTAAATGAGACAACTGCCATTTTTACATGTATGAATTATTTGGCAGTATTATGAGCCAGTCTTACCCTGAAATGATAATTATTGAGTGAGCTGTAAGTAAAGTGAACTAATGCAGTGAGTGCAGAAGAGAGGAAAAGAAAAAGAAAAAGATAAAGAAAAAGAAAAAGAAAAACCTACCTTTTAGTCTTTCTTTCTTTAAACCTATCCAATCTCATAATATTTTCTCTAAAAAGAAAGCACTGCTAAAAAATATTGAAAGAATCAGACACCTTCATAACTATTTCATCACTGTAGGCTTGTCCAGATGGCAGCAAGATGTCTGTCATTGATTCCCTTGCTTCAAATATGTGAGGCAGAGAGTAAGCTATCACAGAGCCTTGACAAAGGCAGTAGCAAAGAAGTCATTATTAGCCAACCATATACTATGTGAACTTGATTCCTTCCTAAGACCAAATTGCAAATGAATCTCATTCCAGTAGAGTGTCAAAATTACTGTGTGAGCATTAGAGAGCAATGATTCCATTCTTAAGACAGAAGAGGTGGTTTGAAAAAAGTACTTCATGCAAATAATAACCATCACTTCGTAAGTGCTTACTCGGCTAAACCCTTTATGTACAGTAACTGCTATAATCCTCATCACCATCTGTAATAGCTAATTTTATATCAACTTGACTGGACAACAAGGTATCCAGATATTAGTCAGACATTATTCTACATGTATCTGTGGGGAAATGTTGGGATAATATTAACATTTAAATTGACAGTAAAAACATTTAAATTGATAGTAAAGCAGATTGCTCTCCATCACGTGGGTGGGCCCCACCCAATCAAAGGCTTAAATAGAACAAAAAGACAGAGTGCTAAATAAGAGAGAATTCCTCTTGCCTAACAGCCTTCAAATTGGCACATTAGTTTTTCTCTTACTTTGGACTCAAATTGGAACTTTGGTGTTTCCTGGGTTTCGAGCCTGTTAGCCTTCCAAATGGAACTACACTATCAGCTCTCCAGTGTTCCTCACTTGCTGACTGTGGATTTGGGGACTTGTTAACCTCCATAATCACTGAGCCAATTAATCATACTAAATCACGAAACTTTTAAGTGTATACATATATCCTATTTATGCTATTTTACTGGACAACCCTGACGAATATACCATTTTATGAAGAAGTATATTTATCTCCATTTTTTAGTTAAGAAAATTTAGGTTTAGAGAGTATATATATTACTTTTCCAAGGTTTTTCTCCTGCTAAACTATAAGCTCCTGAAAGATAAATGTGTTTGTCTGTTACATTTACTAATCTGTCCTATGTGCCTAGGATGGTGTGTTACATCGCTCAAATTGTTAACTAACTGTATTGAGATGGAAAGTTAATGCAGTGAATTCAGCTGCAAAGTGGCAGAGGTAGGGCTTGAAATCAGGCCACCCAGATCCATTCTTTTAATCTCTATAATGAACCATCTTTTAAAACTCCTTCATAGTTTCAGAAGGCAGTTTTTGAAAGAACAGGTTTTTAAAAAAATATTTTATTTATTTATTCATGAGAGACACAAAGAGAGACAGAGACATAGGCAGAGGAAGAAGCAGGCTCCCTGTAGGGAGCCTGACTTGGGACTGGATCCCAGGACCCTGGGATCATGCCCTGAGCCAAAGGCAGACACTCAACCACTGAGCCACCCAAGTGTCCCGAAAGAACGGTTCTTAAAAGAACATTACTGGAGTATTTGAGCTCAGTTCTGAAACTATTAATTCCTGAAAGATGATAGAATCGGGATCCAAAAGAGATTCCAAAAAGTGGAATAATGGACCTACAAGATGAAATTGAATTAGAAAAAAATGTAGAATACTTTGTTTTATTCTAAACAGCAACTAAACTTATATGGATGTCAGAGGCATAGCTTAGCAAGAGTATACATTTTTTTTAAAAAGTCCCAGTAGGATTAATTGACAGGGAGCTTGATATAAATCAACACTGAGTAGTGGGTGCCAAAAGAGCTAATGCAGTTCTTGGCTGCATTAATAGAAATATTTTGTCCAGATCAAGAGAAATAATAATTCCATTCTATCACCTCTATATCAAACCACATACAGGCCACACACTTCAAGAAGAGCAGTAAACTGGAATATATTCAAAGGGAGTCATCAAAAAGATGAGGAGAATCAAAGCCATGTTATACAAAGACTAGCTGAAGGAAGCAAAAGATGTTTGTCAAAAGAGAAAATTCTGCAAATATCTCAGATGGCTTCAAAATTTGCAAGGCTGCTTGACGGGATGAGCACTGGGTGTTATGCTGTATGTTGGCAAATTGAACTCCAATAAAAAAAATATACAAAAAAAATTTGTAAGATGTAACATCTAAAAGATACTAGGGTTTTTTTTCCTCTGGCCCTAGAAGATTGACTTTGATGTAATAAATGCAAAGTTAATAATGCTCAATATGCTATTCAATTTTCCAAAAGTGAGATGTATAATATCATGGAAGTACACAGGTTCTCAATCTCTAGTGTTGTTCAAAACTGACAAATCTTTATTTTATGTTTAGTTGGCAGCTAAGCTTCAGATGGATTATTGCCGAAGACCTTTATGCTTCCTTCCAGACATAAATGCCATGATACCCAAGTAGCATATAAAAAGAGAAGAGTCAAGGTGGTCAAGAAGAATGAAATAGGAGAAAATATTTGCAAACCACATACCTGATAAAGGGTTAGTATCCAAAATATATAAGGGACTTATACAACTCAAAAGCAAATAAACAAATAATCCAATTTAAAAATTGGCAAACGATCTGAATAGATATTTTTCCAAAGAAGATATTCCAATGGTCAAGAGGTACATAGAAAGATGCACAATATCACTAACCATGTGGGAAAAGCAAATAAAAACCACAATGAGATATTGCTTCATACCAATTAGAATAGCATCATCAAAAAGAAGAGATAACACATATTGGTGAGGATATGAAAAAAAGGGAACTCTACACTGTTGGTAGGAAAGCAAATGGGTATAACTATGGAAAACAATATGAAGGTCCTTCAAAAAACTAAAAATAGAACTACCATATGAGCCAATAAATTCAACTCCTAGGGATATATTTAAAGGTAACAGAAGCACTAACTCAAAAAGATATCTACACCTTCACGTTCAGAGCAACATTATTTTGTAATAGTCAAGACATGAAGGCAACCTAGGTGTCCATGAATAGATGAATGAATAAAGAAGTTATGGTATATATGGAATATTATTCAGTCATTAAAAATGAGAAAATCCTGGCAACAACATAAATGGAATCTGAAGGCATTATACTAAGTGAAATAAGTCAGACAGAGAAAGACAAATACTGTATGATCTCACTTATACATGGAATCTAAAAGGAGAAAAAAATGCATAGAAAAAGAGATCAGACTTGTGGTTGCCAGAGACAGGTGGTGAGGAAGGGGAAGTCAGAGAAAGATGGTCAAAAGGTACAAACTTTCAGTTAGATAAATACATACAGGAGATATAATGTACAGTGTGATGACTGTGTGTATATGTGGGTGTATATATATATACACACATACACAATGAAATATATATATATATAAATATGTCACATGTACTTTTGTGTGTATCTATACATATATACATATAAGTACAAAGAGTATTATGGGCCATATAAAACAAGGAAATCCTGCCAATCCAACAACATGGATAGACCCTGAGAGCATTATTATAAATGAAATAAATCAGAGAAAGACAAATACTGTGTGCTATTACTTATTGTGAAATCTTTAAAAATCAAACTCCTAGAAACAGAGAACAGATAGGTGATTGCCAAGGGTGGAGGTGCAGCATGGGGGAAATGGGTGAAGATGGTCAAAGGGTATAAACTTTCAGTTATGAGATGAAAAAGTTCTGGGCATGCAATGTATAGCATGGTGACTATAGTTAATAATACCGTGTTGTATATTTGAAAGCTGCCAAAGAGTAGATTTTGAAAGTTCTTACTACACGCATACATACACACACACACATACAACTGAGGAGGATGGATGTATTAACTAATCTTACAGTGATAATCATTTTGCAACATATACATGTATAAAATCACTGCATTGCACACCTTAAATTTATACAATGTTATAGGTCAATTATATCTCAATTAAGCTGGAAGGAAAAAAAAGGATAATAATAATCCCATCACAAGATTTAAAAAAACAATAAGTTGGTCAGGATGACAAGGAAATAAACTGAAATCTATTGTATACTTAACAATACCAGCACTGTGAAGGGAGCTTCCAGTTAATTTGTTAATGGAATTTTCATAATATAATGTAAAAATTTTTATTTCCATTTCAGAGGAAAAAACTGTAGTTGAGGAAGTCAAGTAATTCACTCAATTGTCACAGATATGTAAATAGAAGAATAGTTTCCTATGATTGTATAGTTCTTTTCTCTAAAAGGGAAAACTTCTGGTTTGACTACTGTCCACACTTTTTAGTTGCTTTTATCGAGTCAAGCTCCTTTCTAAAGGGAGCTTATTGGTGCTGCTATTTATGCAGCGACCCCAGAGAGACAATGTGCTTCCACTGGAGACTGTGAGGGTCACCTGCTTTAGAGGTACAGTCTGCTTCACATCTTTCAGGACCCTCCATATTTTTATTCCCATCATGCCTGTTAAAATAAAGGAACAATGATATTACAAGAGTATCTGAATATGGCGATCCTTTAATATTTTATTACATCTAAGTTTTGTGTAAAATATAAAAAAATTATATATAATATATTTGATACTAATATCAGAGGAAATTTCATTCCAAGGAATTCCAATGAAAAATCTGATTGAAAATCTTTCTCCCTGGCTGGTTGGCTCATTGGTGAGCATCTGACTTTGGCTCAGGTCATGATCCCAGGGTCCTGGATCAAGTTCCACATCAGGCTCCACCCAGGGAGCCTGCTTCTCCCTCTGCCTATGTCTCTGCCTCTGTCTCTGTGTCTCTCATGAATAAAATCTAAAAAAAAAAAAATCTTCCTCCCTTTAATAATTCTGTTGATTTAATAAGCTACTATATATAGTCAGTTACTCTAAATTCTTAAATCTTATTGTATTTTCAGTCTATCTATCCTATGTTCAAAACCCCCAGTGGCTTCTTGCCTCACTTGAAATAAGAGAAAATGTCTTGAAATGGCCAGCATGGCATTATACCATCATCCTCCTGACCTCTACGACCTCATCTTCATCTGCTCTTCCCCTTTCTGCCCAGCTACAGCCAGACTGGCCTGTGCACTGGGTGTCAAACAGCTCCTACTTCTTAGCACTTTCTGTTCTATGGCCAGGATGCTCGTCCTCAGAGAGCTGAATGGTGAGCTTCCTCACCTTCTTCAGGTCTTGAATCAAATGCCACCTTCTCAATAAAGGCTTCTTTGACATCCTATTAAAAACTACAGCACCTTTACCTGAAGCTCCCTATCACCCTTAACTTGCTTTATATTTTCCCCCAGAGATTACCATAATTTATATTCTGCATGCTTTATTTGTTTTGGTTATCATATGTTTCCTCCCCACTAGCATACTAATTCCATGAGGACAAGGAACACTTTTATTTCCTGCTACATCCAGAGCTATATAAATGCTTGCCAAATGAAATGAATAAATTAACCAGGTAGATTTTTTAAAAGATTTTATTTTTTCATGAGAGACACAGAGAGAGAGAGGCAGAGACCTAGGAAGAGGGAGAAGCAGGATCCTTGCAGGGAGCCCGATATGGGACTCAATCCTGGGACTCCAGAATCACGCCCTGAGCTGAAGGCAGACACTTAACCACTGAGCCACTCAGGCATGTCGGTAGCAGTGTTTTTTATGCAGTAACTATTTTTAAATTGCTCCACTACATAAAAATTGTATAACACATTTTATGTATTTACTGTTTCTACAAACATCTCTACTAGCATCATGTAAAGACCCCCCTAAAAAGTGTCTTAAAAACAGTAAAACATCTCTTAAAATTTAGTAATTTCTCTGAAATTTAAGATAAAAATATAACAGGTATTTTCTACATGCATAAATAACATGATGACAGAGAAATATGGTAGCTTTCTTTCTGTTAAAAAACATTGCTAAGAGGCAGATTAAGTAATGCATTTATACCTTAGGGTTGTAGTCTCTCCAAAGAATGAAAAAAAAATGTCTTCCTGCTCACTGATGTGTCCTCGGAAATATCTCCATCAACATAATCACCTGTATTTATAAATTCCTCTACAGAGAACCCTGTGTAGAGCCCTATGCCAGGTACTAGGGATATAAGTGAAGCAAGCACCCAAAGAGAGTCCTGCCCTGGAAGAGCTTCTGATTATAACTGACAGAAAATGAGAGGAGAAATTGGTATTGACCAGCTCCCGCCTTAGAATCAGCAGAAATACTACCAACACTCTTAGAGATGAATGATACCAAGAGATCTGAGAGGTTTTGGCTCAACAATCTCCTTGAATAATTGAGAAGAGATTACAACTGGATGAAACACACTGCATCAGTTATAACTTGTTCTCCATTGTTAGCTATTTCCTCTCATGCCTCTGAAGGATTAATAAGGTTATCAAGACAGACTATCACAACTGGTAGGTGTTTTAACCCTTATTGTGAACTGCCTGGCAACAAGGGTGAAACTTTAATAGTATCTAATTTGTTTAGTGCTAGAATGTGTCACTGATTTATATCTGAATACTCTATTTGATTCTTTTATTTCCCGTGACTAAAGAACTCGACAATATTTTTGATTGGTGTCACTGCAGTGATAATATTTGATGCTGCAGTACTCTGAAAGTCGATTTTACATAATTTTCAGCTCTCGACTTTTAAATCTCTCACTTAGTCATACTTTTAGATCTCCATCTAAAATTCTCACCTTCTCAAGTTCATTTCCTAGTCAATCTAGTTATAGAAAGCAAATGCTTAAAACACCATTCAATAATGCCAAGGCAGACATATTGGATTTAAGTTACATCCGCTTCTACACGGAAATATCAGAAGTGCAATTTAGAAGCAACACACATTCCTTTGTTCATGAATTTAGGTATGCATTTTTTATTGAATTTGCAAATACTTAGTTGGATCATGCCAACAAACTAAAGTTCTACTACTTTAGGCTGCTGCTTAAAATGTGAACGATCTCAGAAAGATACCATGAATATTTTACCTCTTTATGGCTTGGAATGAGAATCAAAGGTTGACTTTTGTTTAAAGTATTCTAGACATCCTGTATCTAGCAAACTACAGTTCCAGGAATTTAAAGATACAACTAAGGCTATGGAGAGAGAAAAGCCAGCCATTGCTGCTTATCGCCACCTGTCAGGAAATGTTACACTGCCAGCAGATATCCACCCTCCCCCCATTAGCAACGCTTGTAGAGATAAATGCAACATGAACTGCAAAGGTAATAGATGCTGCATTTTGATAAGATTTTAATGGACACAGGCATTTCAACGAAGCTATAACAGGTGACAGCTTAAATTCAGTGGCTGAGAAAGACTTTAATTAAGATTTATAAGGCCAGCTATTAGAAGCAAATATAAAATGATGGTTAGACATGGTAAAAAAAAAAAGTTAAATGACTGATGGTCCCAGTGGTTTGTAACTAACCCTCATTCTAACTTAGGTGATTTAATAAAGATCCCAAATCTGTAGAGTTTTGTTGCTCTGTACCACAGGAGATAGAGAGGAACAACCTCAGAACTGCTCAGCCTGAACCAGAGAGTTAACAAGTGCCAGACTCTTAGGCTCGTGATAATAATGATATTACATTGTCCTACTGGCTACGAACAATTAGGAACCATTATTCCCATCAGGAGCAAAGCCCAATAGAGTTTCAGTCTCATTCCCTGCAGTGTCAAACAAGCCTCAGACCCTGTTCCTCAACCTCTCTTATCCAAAAGCAGGCTCATACACACCTGTGCAATCACCAACAAAGATAACACTCCTGTGGATCCAGGTTGTAATCAATGCTGTTAACCTTTGAGAAATACCCAAAGGAGGGGACCACACCCTGGCTCAGAGAGCAATTACACTACACTGGCAACAACATTAACCATACAGGGGGTCCACATGCTTCTATAGCTGGAAGGTCATCAGGGAAAACATATGTAAACTTTTGATAGAATCATGTTGAACAGGCAGCCTTTATCTTAACTGGAAAGAAACTAATAGCAAGGGGACAAAGTAATTATAAGAACCAAGTAATAGAAAAATACTGATAGAAAATCTGTGGACTAGTACCTACTGTTATCAAGCTAGTCAAGAAGTTTTCTTTGTGTTATCTTAGCATCATACAATCTCGGAATAGAAAGACACTAATAATTATCCAGTTCAAAGACATTTTGAATCTCAATAATTCTATAAATTGGAATCAAGTAAAATAACTTAAACCCATTTGTCACATTATAACTTTCTTCTGCCAAGGTATGGTTTCTTTTTCAAGTAAAATGAGGGCTATGGAAAAGATAGTACAACCACAGGAAATAGAATAAGACAAAAAAATGTTAAATTATTATTTTTCATTTCACTTCAAAGAGTTAATAGAGTTAGATGTCTGAAATACAGAGCTTAACTTGGGCAGAAGTTAGAATTAATAAAAGCCTACTCAATATATTGTCATGTATAAAATTAAGATAAAAAGATACATATTTTTTGCTATAAAAATAATCTGATAATGAAGGCCAAATATTTGGCAAATGCTGATTCATTTTTTTACTCAACAAATGCAAATTCAACACATTTCCTACTTTGCAATGCCATATAAATTTTTTTCTCATAGAAGAACATTGTATTGCACTTATTTATTTCCAGACCAATTCCTCTATTAGTCTATAAGCTTGCCAAAAGCAGAGATTGTTCTTCAGCTATTTTTATATACCAGGACCTAAAGAAGTACCTGTAACATAGCAGGCATATAATAAATGTTTTTTGAATGAAGCAGAGATATATGAAAGAATGAATGGACGTCAAGAGTTAGGCTTTCATCCAAACTGAATTACTCTTTAAAGGCCTCAGCTCCTAATACCTTCACATTGGAGGTTAGGGCTTCAATATCAGCTTGTGGGAAAGACGAATATTCAATCATGACAGTTGGTAAAACAAATGTAAAAGAGAAATTATGGTTCTATAGAAAGAAAAATATTTTAATAGAGATATGAAAGAAATGGAATGAGAGCATCAAGATCAGCAAACAAGCCCAGAAAAAGGAACATGGAAGATTTTATATATTCTTTTTCATTCATTTAACATGTATTTATCAGGTATCAATATACATCGGCATTGTTTAAGATGCTAGAAATGCCATGCTGACCAAGAAACACCAGTTCCTGCTCTTGCATAGGAGTTGAGATAATATTATAAAAAGCTATGTATATGTACTTGCAGCCTCTCTCTCTCTCCTTCTCCCTACCTTCTTCCCTCTCTCTTTCAATTCCCTCCTTTGGAGGTGGGAGGAAGATGTAAGAAAGAGACTTAAATTCAAAATTTTTGTGCCAAAGTCAAAACATGGGAAATTTTTTTAATTAATTCTTAATATTTTAATTCCAGTGTAGTTAACATAAAGTGCTATACTAGTTCCAGGGGTACAATGCAGTGATTCAAAAGTTCCATACATTACTCAGTGCTCAGAAAGACAAGGGTACTCTAAAATCTCCATTACCTATTTCACCCAACCCCCCACATTCACATCCCCTCTGATAACCATCTGTTCTCTACAGTTAATAGTCTGTTTTTTGGTTTGCCTCTTTTTCCTTTGTTTTTTAAATTCCATAAATGAGTAAAATCATATGGTATTTGTCTTTCTCTAACTTATTTTACTTATCATTATCGTCCTTAAATCCATCCATGTTGTTGCAAATGACAAGATTTTATTCTTTTTTTTTTTTTGGCTGGATAATATTTCATTGTATTTATATAAGATATCTTTTTTTTTAAGATTTTATTTATTTATTCATGAGACACACACACACACAGAGAGAGAGAGAGAGAGAGAGAGAGAGAGAGAGGCACAGGCAGAGGGAGGAGCAGGTTCCACGCAGGGAGCCTGACCTGGGACTCGATCCCGGGTCTCCAGGATCACACCCTGGACTGAAGGTGGCACTAAACCGATGAGCCACTGGGGCTGCCCTAACATATCTTCTTTAAACATTCATCTGTCAACAGACCCTTGGGTTGCTTCCATAATTTGGCTATTGTAAATAATGCTGCAATAAACATAAAGGTGCATTGGTACAAATTGGTGTTTTTATATTCTCTTGGTAAATACTCAAAGAATATAAAAACACCAATTACTGGATTGTAGAGTAGTTCTGTTTTTAAAACACCAATTACTGGATTGTAGAGTAGTTCTGTTTTTAATTTTTGAGGAATCTCCATACTCACCAACACTTGATTCTTGAGGTTGTTTTTTTCTTTTTTAATTTTAGCCATTCTGACAGTTGTGAGGTGATATCTCATTGTGGTTTTGATTTGCATTTAAGACTTGGAGAGAATCTTAAGGATACTCGCTTTTGCTCCATATTTAATCCAATATTTTCAATCTGTTTAGCAGGAATAAAGATATTTTTATCTCCATTTGATTATCTCTTATATCTTATGTCTCGATTGGTTCTAAATACTAGACTTTAAATTCCATAGGAATTGTGAAAATACAGAAAAGTGAATATATGTAAATTATTTTCTCAATGTAGTCTTACTGATCAACTGAACTGAAGAAAGAAAAGAAGGATGCTGCCTTAACTTTTGGCTCCAGCAACTTAGTGAATAATAATGTCATGGTAAGATGGGGACAACTGGGTAGTAGCCTAAGAGAATGATGGTTCCATTGGCTAAGATAAGGAATAAAGAGGAATAGTAGACTTGTGGAAAAGAAACAATTTTACTTTCAGGCATGTGAAGGATGAGGTAGATTGGTATTTCCATGTGGAATATTCCAGTATATAATCAGGAACAATAGGTGCTCTAGAGTCCATAATACCAACTTGGAGATTTTCTACTTACAGGCTATATTTGAAGCCATCAGGGCAGATAAGATTGCCAGGGAATATGTATGATGTGAGAAATGGAAGTCAGACTCAGGAGATGTCAGCTCTAAGGAATGAAAAGAAGGAAATCAGCAAATGAAATTGAAGAGGTTTATTCAGAGAAAATGGAGTCACTGAAGAAATGTCATAGAAGTTAAGAGAGGAGAAATTTTTAAGAACAAAGGCTGGTTGGCACCACTGAATACTGAGATGGGCCACAATACGAGAACCCAAAGCATCCATTTGACTTTTCAACCAAGGGGCCAGTGGTGACTTAAATAAAGGGAGGTAAGAGTTGAAGAGAGAGTGAATGATGTTAAAGGAAGTCTGGCTTCAAACAGGAGAAAATAAGAACCATACAGGAGTATTTAATGAGAAAAAATTTAAGAATACCACTGAAATGTCAAATGTTTTTTAAAGCGCACACTTTATATATAATTGTGCTAGTAAAAACTTGCTTATTTTAAATTCCTTAATCAATAGTATTTTTCAGGTTATTTCATAATTAAATTCATTTTGGAAAATTCTATTTTACATAAGAGGGTCTTCTTTTTTATTCTTTTTTTCCCTTCTCTGTCAATTTATGATAACACAAGATGCTTTTGTGGACAAATCTATCTATCCACAGAAAAGTTGAGGCAGAGTTAATAATGGCAATCAAAAAATTCATATAATTGCAAAATATCAATTGTAGAAAGATATATGGCTGTAATTAAAATTAATGAACATTTTAGTCCCTAATAGCTGCAATTAAAGTAGTTGAAATTTTTTAAATGTAAATGCCTCCTTTAAAGAGAAGTTAATACTACAATGAAACAGGCTTAAATTCTTTCCCCAGTCTCTGTGCTTTAATTGCCATCACAAGATAAGACAATTTTCTACCATAAGCAACTGGCTCAATACTGACAATTAATTTAAATTACCTTTTCATTTACACAAGTGCTTCATTTTGTTCTAATTAAAACCCTTGCTTATTTTACAAACCCACTGTTTGTCCATTTTATCTAAGTATATACATTTATACCTTCATCCTATGGAGCTTTTCGGTACGATGTAATTTTTGTCAGATATTACTTACTGTTCAGTTTCAAGACAAAATTAGAGTGAAAGTTAGCAATAATAACAATGAATTAACGAACCATGAAATTGGTGCATTGAAATAAATTGCACTAATTTGGCTTAAGATTTGAACACTGCCAAATGAATCCTCTTAACACAAACTATAAAATAATAAAAAGCTTCATTTCTGACACTCCTAAAAAACATAAGGATTCATTCTTTGGAAATGAGGTGACATAATAAAATAGAATACAAATGGTAGATGTGGAAATGAAGTTTGGTATTTGGGGAAATCTCGGGGAGAGCCCAGACCCTCTAAAGCAGGTCAGGCCCTTCTAGTCTGCCATCAGTGAGGGCAGTGATCCCTTAACAGGGTGTTCTTGCATTTCCAACTAAACCCTCAAAGACACTCATTATTCTCACACACACATACAAAAATGCTTCCTGTTTCTTGCTGACTATTGTAGAAGTGAAGTTTGATTTAAACTGTCACCAAAATGAAATGTCCTTTCCCTCTTTTGAGTTTGCTTTGAAGGACATTAATGTGGACTTGGGGAAAGTCTGTGGCTGCTAGACCCACATTTGTCCCATAGATAAATAACTAATTTCATTTCTTCAGGATTAATATGTCTGTACTGTTCCAGAATGTGTCATTACTGTAAGAAGTAACTCTGCATTTTGCAAGAGAATAAAAATGTCTTATGTAGATATAGGACATTTTTTTCCTTTAAAAACACATAAAATGTGATGCTAAAACCATCTGTCCCTGCCGCCTTTACCGATTTTAAATCAGCTCTAACCCATTCAGTCTTCTCAGATGTTAAATTACCAGCTACCGTTCTATGTCTCCATCCTTAAAGCTAGGGTCATATAATTGATTCCGTTTTCAAGCCTGGATTGATATTTAAACTAGTTCAGTCAGGTGGCGAATATACTTTCCTGCTCAAAAATGATATAATGTGAATTTATCCTAGGCCTTAAGATAAGCTGAACTGATTTCACATAACTCTGCAGAGCATTCCATAGAGCACTATTAGTAAAAAGAGGCTGTGGGGACATCATATGGGTTTGCCAATTACATGGTGCACAACTTGAAACAACTCAGTTGCTTCCCAAATATGGCTATGTCTCACACTTACCTAGATAGCTATTTTAAAATAGTTCTTAATATAGTGTGGCTATTTAAAATAGTCCTAGTCTATACCTACTGGTTAAGAATCTCAGAATTCTGTCTTTTAAAAAAGATTCACTGAAGATTCCAATGCCACTAACACTCAGCAATAGTCTCTTGCTTCGCTAGGCTAATGGGAGAGGATTCTTGAAAACTTGCAAGGAGGAAAAACATCCATATAATCTGAGATCTTGAGGATATCTGAAACAACTTTTAAACTAAAATACAAAATTAACATTGAACAGAAGAGAAAACTCAGGCCAAAAGAAGCTGAATGACTTTTTAATGGCAATAAACTGAACTAATGGACAGATGGATCATTAGAATCCAAGTCTGGAAGATGAACTGAACTGTCAATAATAAATAAGTTAGTTGAAATAATGGCAATACCCGTTGGCCCTCTGATTTTTTTGGTTATCTTTCAGTTAATGGAGTTCAGTTGTCAAGATAATTTTGAACTGTGCAAGAAATCATTTGATAAGTACTATTCAAGTTAAGGGGCACCTGGCTGGCTCAGTTGGAAAAGTGTGTGACTCTTGATCTCAGAGTTGTGAGTTCAAGCCCCACACTGGGTGTAGAGATTATTAATAAATGAACTGTTTCTTAAAAAAAGAACTATTCAAGGTAAAACAAAAAAATTAAGATCTTATTTATTAATTTGAGAGAGAGAGAACACAAGCAAGGATAGGAGCAGAGGGAGAGGGACAAGTAGACTCTATGCTGAGTGTGGAGCCCAGTGAGGGACTTGATCCCATGAACCTGAGATCATGGTCTGACCCAAAATCAAGAGTCAGATGCTCAACCAACTGAGCCACCCAAGTGCCTCAAAACTCAACATTTTTAAAGGATAAAATGATATTGACCAATTACTATTTTTTTCTACAGCAATTAAAACTGGGTGCTTTGAGGGGGCACCTGGGTGGCTCAGTGTTTGAGCAGCAGCCTTTGGCTCAGGTCGTGATCCCAGAGTCCTGGGATTAAGTCCCATATCAGGCTCCCCAGAGGGAGCCTACTTCTCCCTCTGCCTATATCTCTGCTTCTCTCTCTGTTTCTCTCATGAATAAATAAATAAAATCTTTAAAAAAATAAAATAAAAATAAAACTGGGTGCTTTTGAAAAAGTTTTGAAGAACGTCCATAAGGTTTTCTATGGTAGCCATATCAATTTAAATATTTGCCAATAGTGCACAAGGATTCCCTTTTCTCCACATCTTTGCCAACATTTGTTACCTCTTTTTTTTTTTTAAACAAGTGCTGTGGCCCATGTTTATTTTTTTTTTTTAAGATTTTACTTATTTATTCATGAGAGATACAGTGAGAGAGACGCAGAGACACAGGCAGAGGGAGAAGCAGGCTCCATGCGGGACTCGATTCCAAGACTCCAGGATCATGCCCTGGACTGAAGGCAGGCACTAAACCACTGAGCCACCAAGGGATCCCATCTCTTATCTTTTTGATGATAGTCATTCTAACAGTGTCATTGTAGTTCTGATTTGCATTTTCCTGATGATTAGTGATGATGAACATCACTTCATGTATCTGTTGGCCATTTGTAAGCCTTTGGAAAAACAGCTATTCAGTTCCTTGGCCCATTTTTAAATAAGATTTGAGTTTTTTGTTTGTTTTTTTACTAAGTTGCATGAGTTTTTATTATTATTATTTTGTACATTAACCCCTTATCAGATATACAATTTGCAAGTATTTTTTCCCATTCTATAAATTGCCTTTTCATTTTGTTGATGGTATCCTTTGCTGTGCAGATGCTTTTTTGTTTGATAATATATAGTCCCAGTTATTAATTTTTGCTTTTGCTGTTTATGCTTTTGGTGTCATATCTAAAATATCATTGCCAAAACTAACGTCAAGGTGTTTTTCCCCTATGTTTTCTACTAGGGAACTTATGGCTTCAAGTCTTCTGTTTAAGTCTTTAATCCACTTTGAGTTAATTTCTGTGAGTAGTATAAGATAGGTTATTCAGTTTTCCCAGCACCATTTATTGAAGAGACTTTCCCCATTGAGTATTCTTGGCTCCCTTGTCAATTATGATTTTTTTATAATAAATTTATTTTTTATTGGTGTTCAATTTACCAACATACAGAATAACACCCACTGCTCATCCTGTCAAGTGCCCCCCTCAGCGCCCGTCACTCATTCACCCCACCCCACCTCTCCTCCCCTTCCACCACCCCTAGTTCGTTACCCAGAGTTAGGAGTCTGTCATGTTCTGTCTCCCTTTCTGATATTTCCCACACATTTCTTCTCCCTTCCCTTATATTCCCTTTCACTATTATTTATATTCCCCAAATGAATGAGAACATATAATGTTTGTCCTTCTCTGATTGACTTACTTCACTCAGCATAATACCCTCCAGTTCCATCCACATTGAAGCAAATGGTGGGTATTTGTCATTTCTAATGGCTGAGTAATATTCCATTGTATACATAAACCACATCTTCTTTATCCATTCATCTTTCGATGGACACCAAGGCTCCTTGCACAGTTTGGCTATTGTAGCCATTGCTGCTATAAACATAGGGGTGCAGGTGTCCCGGCGTTTCATTGCATCTGTATCTTTGGGGTAAATCCCCAACAGTGCAATTGCTGGGTCGTAGGGCAGGTCTATTTTTAATTCTTTGAGGAACCTCCACACAGTTTTCCAGAGTGGCTGCACCAGTTCACATTCCCACCAACAGTGTAAGAGGGTTGGTTCCCTTTTCTCCTCATCCTCTCCAACATTTGTGGTTTCCTGCCTTGTTAATGTTCCCCATTCTCCCTGGTGTGACGTGGTATCTCATTGTGGTTTTGATTTGTATTTCCCGGATGGCAAAGGATGCAGAGCATTTTCTCATATGCATGTTGGCCCTGTCTATGTCTTCCTCTGTGAGATTTCTCTTCATGTCATTTGCCCATTTCATGATTGGATTGTTTGTTTCTTTGGTGTTGAGTTTAATAAGTTCTTTACAGATCTTGGAAACTAGCCCTTTATCTGATATGTCATTTGCTAATATCTTCTCCCATTCTGTAGGTTGTCTTTTAGTTTTGTTAACTGTGTCTTTTGCTGTGCAAAAGCTTCTTATCTTGATGAAGTCCCAATAGTTCATTTTTGCTTTTGTTTCTTTTGCCTTCGTGGATGTATCTTACAAGAAATTACTGTGGCCGAGTTCAAAAAGGGTGTTGCCTGTGTTCTCTAGGATTTTGGTGGAATCTTGTCTCACATTTAGATCTTTCATCCATTTTGAGTTTATCTTTGTGTATGGTGCAAGAGAGTGGTCTAGTTTCATTCTTCTGCATGTGGATGTCCAATTATCCCAGCACCATTTATTGAAGAGACTGTCTTTTTTCCAATGGATAGTCTTTCCTCCTTTATCGAATATTAGTTGACCATAAAGTTGAGGGTCCACTTCTGGGTTCTCTATTCTGTTCCACTGATCTATGTGTCTGTTTTTGTGCCAGTACCACACTGTCTTGATGACCACAGCTTTGTAGTACAACCTGAAATCTGGCATTGTGATGCCCCCAGATCTCTTGTCAATTATCATTTGACTATATACATGGCGGTTTATGTGGGCACATAGCTTTGGAATATATTTTGATATCAAGATGTGTGATGCCTCCAGCTTTATTCTTTCTCAAGATTGCTTTGGCTATTTAGGGTTTTGTGTGTGTGTGTGTGTGGTTCCATACACATTTTAGGATTTTTTTTTCTATTTCTGTGAAAAAAATATCATGGGACTTTTTATAGCAATTGCACTGAATCTATAGATGGCTTTGGGTAGTATGGATATTTTAACATCAATGTGACTTCTGGATATAAAGGAAATGAAATCGGGAAAGATATCTGCACTCCAATGTTTATTGCAGCATTACTCACAATAGCCAAGATATGGAAACAATCTAAGTGTCCATCAGTAGATGAATGGATGAAGAAAATGTGATATATATATATATATATATATATAATATGAAATATTATTTAGCAGGAGAAAGAAGGAACTTCTGCCATTTGGGACAACATGGATGGAACTTGAGGGCATTATGCTAAGTGAAATAAGTCAAAGAGAGAAAGATAAATTCTGTAAGATATCACTTATGCATGAAAAATTAAATAACCAAACTCATAGAAATTGAGAACAGATTGGTGGTTGCCAGGGGTAGGGATAGGGGATGGGACAAATGGATGAAAGTGGTCAAATGGTACAAACTTCCAGTTATAAAATGAGTAAGTCCTGGGGATGTAATGTACAGCATTGTGACTATAGTTAATGACATTATATTGTATATTTAAAAGTTGCTAAGAGAGTAGACTTTCAAGAGTTCCCACCACACACATACAAAAATATAATTGAGTTGATGGATATCCTAAATAACCTGATTGTGCTAATCATTTTATAATATATATGTATATAAAATAACTTCATTATATACTTTAAACTTACACAATGTTATACATCAGTCATATCTCAGTTTAAGAAAAATTGAGTGCTGTGGGAATATACTGCTATTAGGGTCCTATGGACAAATTAAGAGGTAATACAGATGCTCCCTGCTCCTAACCCCTGTGTTACACAGAGTTACTCTGGCTAGTGCCTGATTCATCTTCTAACTCACTATCCATCCTGCTCCTGCCCCACTTCTAGGCCACACTACCATGAATTCAACTCCAAGGTAAACGAGAGATGAGAAAACTGGCCAGCCATTTCAAGGTATATAGAAATACTATCTTGACCAGAAGTGAAACACTTTTTTCCCAGAGAGAAGTGAAAATGTACAAGAATCTTAACAATATTACTTCCAGCATGCCCTTAAACATTTACTTTAGCCAAACAAAAGTATATTTGCCCCAGAGCTTGTTGTTGCTTTATAGATGAACTGAGCTTTGCATGGTATGTAATGATGCCAGGACTTAGGAAAAAAAGAGGTGAGTGTCAAGTTAAGTCTCTCCTATTACATATTGTAAAAAAATATACAACTTTGAAACATATTTTTAAGTAGGCCACCACAAAAGTGCTATATAACTGCTTAAGATTATTAATAGCAAAAAGATCAGTAACTATAACGTGAACATCTTTAACTAAAGAGCAATTCTGCTAATTTTGCTATTAGAATCAAGGACAATTATATACAACCAGGTGTGCTGCAGATTATTTTTTTCCTTTTAGTATCTGAATGTGCACCAAGGGACTTTAATAATGACATATTTTAATGAAGTAAGAAGCTCTAAAATAAGTAAGTGATTTTCACCTGTTAATAGCATGGTGTGTTGAACCCAAAAACATTCACTTCAAATTCTACTTCTATGGAAACCTTATACTTCAAATCACAACCATGTTACTTTTTATAAAAACATCTCTTTGGGCATTATATGCATTAATTTTCAAATGATTCCTTTTACTTGCCTATTTAGATTCCATCTAATAAACATAATCTGGATTATGCCAATAAAACATAATATCGTGATTTACACATGTCAAATTTTGTAATGATCAAATATAAAATCACTCAGTAAAGTTTTAATCTGTTTAATCATTATTTTATTTAATTGAAAATCTTCATTACTAGTTTCTATATTGCTTTCTATTTTCTCTTATCTCAAAAATATTTGCTGGCCCCAAATTTCACTATTTCTTTTACTAATGTTTTTATGCAGAGCCACTTATAGATTTAAATATGAAAAAATGAAAATAGTATAAAAGGTGTGGTTATTTGTACAGAGATTGTGTCTTACTCGTATTCAGAATATTCCACCCACAATTGCTGCTGCAATGTCTTGCAAACAGTAGGTGCTCAAATCAATTTACTGAATAAATAAGCTTTCAAATAATGCTCTACCAAAACTTCAGGAAGAAGTTTGCCAATCTGCAAAATAGATAATGACAACTGAAGACTAAAATTCTAGCTCACATAGTTCAGGGCCTGATCTAACTCCAAAGCCCATGCTATTTATGGGCTTTCCTGTTTTGCCTAGAGATGTTGCAACTGAATCTAAAATGTAAAGTATAAAACATTATCCTCTCTTTTATCCTTCTGCACTTTGCTATGACACAGCCCTCTGCAGTGTAATATTATACGGTGAGTCAACTCAATGGAAATTATCCATGAAATTTCTGTGTCTTTAGATAACTCATTTAATGTATCTGAACCACTTTCTATTCCCTAATTTGTTCTTATTTTTCATCTATAAAATATGATGCTTGAAGCAAACAACCCAGTTTTAAAATTCCACAAAAATGATAAAAATTGATAGGTTTAATGATACAACTACATTTAAAAAATAATTTATAATAAAACAAGCAAACAAGTGGAACTATTTTTATAATATGTCTAGAAATTGAATCATGTTTCTTATCAGGCAGTTTTCAATCACCAATAGTCCAATTACTACTAAGTTTCTTCCAACACAATAAGTAATTTCAATTTCTCCCTGCTCCCATCAGGAAGGAGATGCCTTTAGCTAGTACAGGGTTCAAAAGGTAGCATAGAAAATGGGCATGTTAATATGTTGGTATATATAAAATGAAACTTTTTCATAGGGGCAGCCCGGATGGCTAAGTGGTTTAGCACCACCTTCAGCCCAAAGCCTGATCCTGGAGACCTGGGATCGAGTCCCACATCAGGCTCCGTGCATGGAGCCTGCTTCTCCCTCTGCCTGTGTGTCTGCCCCTCTCTCTCTCTCTCTCTGTGTGTCTCTCATAAGTAAATAAAATCTTTAAAAATAAATAAATAAATAAATAAATAAATAAATAAATAAATAAATAATTGAAATTTTTTCATAGAAAGTTATTTCATGAAGAAAAAAAAGAAATGGAAAAATGAATATAAATTGTCACTGGATACAAATATGAATATAATTCCATTTAATTATCACCCCTCTGAATATATTTGTAAGAAGCAATGCTTCGTTTTGTTGCCACTTTTAAAATCCAAAAATTCAACAAGATCTCCTGTGCTCACCACTGGTGCTAATAAATAAAATGTGTATTTCATCTCTGAGTGTGACTAATTTCAATATGTAACAATTTCTAACAAAATAAGAAAAAGTAAAATGATAAGAATGGCTTTTTTCTTCTCAGCATCCTCCAAAGGGAAGGTTTCCCTAAGAATTCATCTTTCTAAAATTGTTTTCTATCGCCTCTGGTTATCTACTTCAAACTATGTTAACAGAGGATTTATATAGGCATATGTTATTTTACTGTGTTTCACTTTATTATGCATCACAGGTATTGCATTTTTTACAAATTGAACAAGCCTATTGACACCATTTTCCCAACATTTATTCACTCATATCTCTGTGTCATGCTTTGGTAATTCTCACAATACTTCTAACTTTTTCATTATTATTATATTTGTCATGGTGATCTGTGACCAGTGATCTTTTTTTTTTTTTTTTTTTTTTTTGGTGACCAGTGATCTTTGATGTTACTATTGTCATTGTTTTGGGCTTCATGAACCATGCCCAAAAAAAGGATAGCAAACCTAATCGATAAATGTATGTGTTCTGAGCTCCACTGACCAGCTTTCCCCCATCTCTCTCCCTCTCCTTAGATCTACCTATTCCCTGAAACACAATGATGTTGAAATTAAGCCAGTTAGTACCCCAACACTGGCCTCAAAGTGTTCAAGGAAGTGTTGCTCATCTCTCATTTTAAATCAAAAGCTAAAATGATTAAGCTTAGTGAGAAAGGCATGTCAAAAGCTGAGGCAGGCCAAAAGCTAGGCCTATTGTGCCAAACAGTTAGCCAAGGTGTGAATGCAAAGGCTGAGCTCTTGAAGGAAATGCAAAAGTGCTACTTTAGTGAACATATGAATGATAAGAAGGCCAAACAGCCTACTGCTAATACAGGGAAAGTTTTCGTGCTCTGGACAGATCAAGCCTTAAACCAAAGCTTAACCAGAGCAAGGCCCTAACTCTCTTCAATTCTATGAAGGCTGAGAGAGGTGAGGAGCTGCAGAATTAGTTTGAATCTAGAACTAGTTGATACGGTTTAGGGAAAGAAGCCATTTCCATAACATAAAAGCACAAGGTGAAGCAGCAAGTGCTAATGTAGAAGGTTCAGCAAGTTATCCAGAAGATCTAGCTAAGATTATAATGAAGGTCGCTACACTAAACAACAGATTTCCAATGTAGATGTAACAGCCTACTATTGGAAGATGCCAGCTAGGACTTAGATAACCAGAGAAAAGTCAATGCCTGGCTTCAAATGTTCAAAGGACAGGCTGACTCTTTTTAGAGGCTAATGCAGCTGGTAACTCTAAGTTGAAGCCAATGCTCATTTACCTTTCCAAAATCCTAGGGCCCTTAAGAATTATGCTAAATCTACTCTGCTTATGCTCTATAAATTGACCAACAATGCCTAGATGATAGCACATCTTTTTACAACATGGCTTATTGATATTTTATGCTCACTGTGGAAAACTACTGGTCAGGAAAAAAAATCCCTTCAAAATACTACTGCTTATTGACAGTGTACTTGGTCACTCAAAATTTCTGATGGAGATGTACAATGATGTTAATGTTTTCCCACCTGCTAGCACAACATCCATTCTGCAGCCCATGGATCAAAGAGCCATTTTGACCTTCAAGTCTTATAATTTTAGAAATACATTTCAAAAGGCTACAGCCACCATACAGAGTTATTCTTCTGATGGATCTGGACAAAGTAAATTAAAAGCTTTCTGAAAGATTCACTATTCTAGATGTCACTAACATTTGTGATTCATCAAAAGAGGATAAAATATCAACATTCACAGGACTTTGGAAGAAGTCGATTCCAACCTTCATGGATGATTTCAAGGGGTTCAAGACTTCAGTCGAGGAAGTAACTGCAGATGTGGTAGAAACCGAAAGAAAATTAAAATCAGAAGCATAGCCTGAAGATGTAGATTCTTACAATCTCATGATAAAACTTGAACAGGTAAGGAGTTGCTTCTTATGGATAAGCAAAGAAAGTGTTTTTTTATAATGGAATCAACTCCTGGTAAAAAGTAATCTAAAAATTATTGAAGTGATAAAAAAAGGACTTAGAATATTACCTAAACTTAGTTGATAAAGCAGCAGCAGAGTTTGAGAAGATTGACTCCAATTTGGAAAGAAGTTCCATTATAGGTAAAACACTATCCAACAACATATGTACTCCAGAGAAATTATTCATGAGAGGAAGAGTCAATCAATGTGTCCGACTTCACTGCTGCCTTAAGTAATTGCCATAGCCACCCAGCCTTCAGTAACCACCACCCTGATCAGTCAATAGCCATCAGCATCAAGGCCAGACATTTCCCCAGCCAAAAGATTAAAACTCAAGGGAAGTTCACATGATGGTTAGCATTTTTAGCAATAAAGTAATTTTTTTACAAAAAGTACACACATTTTTAGACACAGTGCTATTGTACAATAATACCACAATAGACTATAGTATAGTGCAAATATAACTTTTATATGCACTGGGAAACCAAAATAAAATTCATTTGGCTGGCTTTATTGTGATACTTGCATATTGCAGTAATCTGGAAGCAAACCCAGGTATCTCAGAGGTATGCCTGTATCTTAAAGTGCCTTCTAAATTGTGGCTAAAATGATAAGGTTAGTGGCTTATTCAGATTTTCACCTGAAGTGGAGAAATGCCTGGTTGTTACTGTCGCTGTTTATATTTTTTCTAATGCATATTCATGATGAAACCAATATAGGAAAAGAAGCAACCCTGACTGCAGCTGTACTGACAAACAACAGTTAAGAGGGCTGAGGCCCTACAACTTCATGAATCCAACTAAAACTATTACTGCTATTAGAAGGCTAAGAATCTCTAGTTGGATGGCAAGAAACAGGTGTCCCGATTCATCTGATTACTTAATTTTTAACTTGAGATAACTTTAGTAGGAGAAATTATGGTGTAACCTTATTCACTTATTTTTCTAACAAATATAAACTAAGCACATTCTAGGTATCATTTATTACACAAAAAGTGATAAAATGTTTATTCTGGGGGGACCACTACATGGTAAGTTCCCTACTAGGTATGGGCAATTCCCTGCCTTCAGAAATAATGTATGAAAAGCATCTGTGAAAAGATGCACAGTCCAACCATCAGGTTCCATGTTAAAACAAAGATTCCAGTACCAAAGAGCTAAAAAAAAAATTATGAAATTCCTAATTAAGTATTTCTTTTATTCATGGTATTTGACAATATATTTCTGGCATTTTGTTGTTTTTACATCATCCTCATCTTTCTTAATTTAGGTTCAATGGGGCTAAAGATGTGCTATCCTTTCAATATGCTGATGACTTCCTACCTTCTCCCAATTATGGGGCCTATTGTTATGAAAAGCGGCATTATCAATTTTATTTTTTCTAACCTAAAGTAAGGTAAATATAATTTAAAATTCAAACAATTAGGCAAACACTGGAATAGAAGTTGGACAAAATAACAATGATTTTTAAAAGCCAAGCTAGCAGTGGTACCTAACACCTCAAAATGTTTTCTCCAGCTGCCAAAACTGTCCACACTCAGCTTGCAACAGAGGTTATCATATTTGATCTTATGAAAATGTAGGTTTTAAGAAAGTCAAACCTCTGAAAGTCAGGAACTGCTTATATATGCATTTGTATTTTAGAGAAAGTTGATGGTAATTAATCAGGTAAGTTTTAGATGTAATGCTGGAAAAAAGTATTTACGTAGACCATTTCTCTTTTTTGGTCACTCTCAGTTGTTTTAGCAGTTTATTCATTACAACTTTTGATTAAGCATTGAAAGCCCACATAGCACATTGCTGTTCTTTTTATTCTTCCTGAATTTGTCTACCTAATCTTTAATTCTTTCTTTCCAACTCCTTTCTATTCAATCATTTAGCTGCTTACTAATCCATCATCTGCAATTAGGAATTATCTCTTTTATCTCCCCAGTATCCTTTGATAAGTTCTAGCCACAAATGTTCCTACATCCCTTTCTATTTCCACTTCATTTGTTTACCAATAAACAAAACTAATCAGAAGACATATTCATGTGCAAGCATTGATAGTTTCCAAGACTCCAAATTGAAGAATGTCTCTGCCTATAGTAGGAAATTTTGAAAATTTCTGTATATTTAATAAAATCCCTACTGTGCTAGCTTTATCATATAGGGTACTATCTGTGGAGCAGGCAACTACCAATATAACATGATCTGGGGAAGAAAGAAGCTTCAGTTCCTTCCTATGCATTGAGCCTAAAGTGATATCGAAATTATCTATGGTTGAATAATGTTGATATTTTAACTCAAGAGGCCTGTGTGAAACATTATTATTCAAACTCCTATCAGGATTCCACCCTCAGGGGCACCTGGGTAGCTCAGTCGGTTAAGCATCTACCTTTGGCTCAGGTCTGATCTCAGGATCTCGGGATCCAACCCCTGTTCGACTCCCTGGATCAAGTCAGGCTCTCTGCTCAGTGGGGCATCTACTTCTCCATCTCCCTTTCTCTCTGCTGCTCCCCCTTGCTCACTTTCTCTTTCTCTCAAAAAAAATAAATATTTTTTTTAAACTCCACCTTCATTTTAAGACAGAAGACCATAATAAAAATGCAACTACATCATCCAAGAGGATAAGAATCAAGTGTGAATGGAAACACTATCAAAAAAGCAGACTATAATCACAAGTTAAATTGAAAAGATCAATAAAACTTATAACCATGACTAGAGAATTTTTTTAAGTCCTGTCACTAAAACTGGCTCAATTCTAGCATCAATATTACTTTTGGCTTTCCTTAACTTCCCTATGTACTCTTTTGTGAATTTGTTCTCTCAGCATTCTCCACTAGAAGAAACCAGAATTCTGCGTAGGGTAACGGATTCCATGGCAAGTTTAGAATATCCTAGTGACATCTGTAAATAGAATGAGTCGTGGCTATAAAGGCAATGGAGTCAACTTAAAAGTGCTTCTTCCAGCCAGGGGTGCCTAGATGGCTCAGTTGGTTAAGCACTGGACTCCATTTCTGCTTGGGTCATGATCTTAGGGTCATGAGATTAAGCCCCACGTCCAGTCCAGTTCTGTGCTCAGTGTGAATCTGCTTGAAATTCTCTCTCTCCCCCTGCCTCTCCCCCTACTCACACTCATACACACTCACTCTCTCCCAAATAAATAAATAAATAAAATATTTTCTTTAAAAAGTGATTCTTCTAGCCAATAATGACCATTTATATCTTTTGGTATAAGTTCTAGAACAAGATGAATCAGCAAAAGGACAGCAGTACTGTAGTACATGATGATTTCCGAATGAGAAAAAATAATATAAATTGCAGAGATAAGTAATTGTAGAAAAATACATGTAAATAAGTTAGGATGACTTTATCTTAATAAACAGGAAGGTTGTGTGTGTATGTCTGATATATTCTGTTAATTATACACTTCTAAAATATGGACCTATGTTTCTTTTCCTCTGCATAAGCAGGGAAAAAAAAGTAATAGTGAATAAATCAAACAGTTTTGTAAAAAGGTAGTAATTTACTGAGTAGAGAAAAATGATTGGTTCCGTTAGTCATATATAACAGGCAGGTGAAAATAAAAAGGAACATTCAACACAATCAGGCCAATGATAAAGCAGAGCTTCAACCATGTGTTCAAAAGTGACTAATGAAATAACTGTACTATAAACAAAGACTAAATAAACTGAGTCAATCCTTAATATACTATGAAATATAACAAAAACTAAATGGCACAAGAATTGATAAATTACATATATCTTTAATAAACTAGCATATCATAATAAAACAAAGATAACAGATTGCAAACAACTAAAACCTATGTCAAAGGGATTAACTTAAAAAAATGGTATTATTGACCTAAAAATGAAATTTTAACGATACAAAAAGAAGCTCAATTTGAAGATCAATAGCTTAATTTTGAGTCACCTTGGGAGAATCAAAGCAGACTTAGGTCCCAACCAAGAATCCAAAACGTGACTGTTCAGAGAAGATATCCTCTATTCTTCAGGAGTCAATTAACATGACTACAACTCTAGAAATATATCAAAGTAATATCACCAAACTTTTAAAAGGTATGAAAATAGCTATAGTCATGATACTTGAAAGATATGCAGAGAACTAATGAAAATTGATTAAATTATGGAATTGGTTTGCATAGAAATAAAGTAATTAGCTGAGTGATAACTGTGTTTGTCCTTTGCCTTCTATTTAAGGTAATGAATCAGGGGTAATAACTTCATAATTATATTTTAATTTTTAAATAGAATTTAAAATATGTAATCTATTTTTAAAAGATAAAAATGTCAAAAAAAGATAAAAATGTCTTAACATGGTTTATTACATTTATTTAATATGCTGAGCATTAAACAAAGTACAAATAATCATGAATGTGCTTCTCCATGTACAAAAGCCTCTCAGATATAAAAGAACCTTTTGTTTGTGAAATGGAGTGTGCCCATTAGCACCTATTGTCACATTAGCAGAGATCATTTCCTTGATAACAGGAGAGGGCAATATTCTCAGAAAAACCATTCTCAGAAAACTTTTAACAAAAAAATGGAAAGTAAAAGCCAAAGATAGTATACAAAGAGAGCAGGCCTGAATAAGACAAGGCAGTATAAATGCTGTTTTTGTCAGTGTTTGGTAAGTCAACCATGTCTGTGGTTTCTGATCTGTCATTTAACATGTCTACATCCCCAAACCTCTTCAAATGATAATACAGACAGTATAATTTCACAGCAAAAGCTGGCAATTTGGAGTCTAAGAAACCTGGATTCAAACCTCCCTCCCATTATTAACTCTGCTTTCTGGGTCCCATTTCTTTTTTTTAAAGATTTTATTTATTTATTCACGAAAGACACAGAGAGAGAGGCAGAGACATAGGCAGAAGGAGAAGCAGAATTCCTGAGGGGAGCCTGATGCAGGACTCAATCCCAGGACTCTGGGACCATGACCTGAGCCAAAGGCAGATGCCCAAACATTGAGCCACCCAGGAACCCCTGGGTCCCATTATTAAGTAGCCCCAAGAGTCAACTTTTTATCATTAGTATGGACATATTTATATCTGCCATAAAGGTGAACAAGGATTATACACACAAAGTGCCTAATATACAATAATTGATTTAAAATGTCCTGATTTCGGGATCCCTGGGTGGCGCAGCGGTTTGGCGCCTGCCTTTGGCCCAGGGCGTGATCCTGGAGACCCGGGATCGAATCCCACATCGGGCTCCCGGTGCATGGAGCCTGCTTCTCCCTCTGCCTATGTCTCTGCTCCTCTCTCTCTCTGTGTGACTATCATAAATAAATAAAATAAAAATTTAAAAAAAAAATAAAATAAAATAAAAAAATAAAATGTCCTGATTTCATTAGGATTAGGTAGAAACAGACATAAATAATGTCTAATCCTCCTTGGTAATAGATGTTTAACCCTCAAACATGATGGTAACCATGAAGACACACCTCACAGATCCCCCCCTATGGAAAGCATAATTGACCTACAGCTCCAGCTACTGTGCTCTGAAACCCATCACCACTTTTACACTGAGGTCAACTTACAGCAATGCTCCCAGCCAATGATGTACTAAGGTAAGCCTACTAAGACAGGCCTACTCCTGAGAGATAGGGAAGCTTTCATCTGTGGACTCCCCATCAGCCTTGCTAAAATTTATCAGAACAGGATTGCAGTCTCAGCCTCTTGCACCCAATCTTCCTGCTTTACTTCTCTCCTTCTGGGTGAGAGCTACAGCTGCATCAAAGTCTAAAGATCACTCAGCCTCTCCTTTCCTATTTTCCTTCATGAGCACTTCCCCCTAAGAAAGTTCTTACATGTCTAATACTGTCTTAGCATTTGTTTCTCAGAGGACCAGGACTCACACAGGAACCCAGGTTCTTACAACTAATTATGGCAGTAATTTATAGTATTTTAAAGCCTTTAGTAGGTTGAAGACTTGATTCTCTCGCGAAAAGCCTCACAGGTAGGAGCAGAGCCAATAGATTTAAGGACTTAAAAGTCCTAACATTAAAAGACTATATTAAGTCCATTAAAAATAATCTACTTAAAAAGGCTAACTCTACCATTAGTAAAAATAGTGACAAATGCTTGTGGGAATGTACTTTTAGAAATGAAGATAATCCATGGTCAAGGCCACTTGGCCTATGCTTTAAAATCAATCATAAAATCACTTTCTGAAATATGTGTTTTATTTATTAAAATAAGTGCCCTGAAAAGGCCACAGTACCGATCAATAAATCTATAATGAGGTTAAGACTACATGTTCTAAAGGAGCATAATCTTTAATAGTGTAGGCTCCAGCACCTTATACTAACACTGACAAAAAAACAAACAAACAAACAAACAAAAACAAATTCTCATCCCATCCATGGGCCAAAAACTTTGAAATTTCTATTACTGAAAAGTGTTCCCATACTATATTTAGACATTTTCTTAGACTCCTTAAGGCTGCCAATATAAAGCATATCTACAATTCATTTTCATAGCTGTTCTTTGTACTTTCATTCTGATTTTGCATTTTAAAATATACCTTTGTAATTCTTATAACCAATATGGTAACACCTTTAGACATCCAGATTCCTAAAAGACCCCAAATTAACCAAGCTGAATTAGAAAAAAAAAATCAAATTCCTTTTCAAAGCACTCTACCTGTTAAATTCATTCAGTCTACTTCTGCTCTATGGCCATATATGAATTCAGAGGCCCTTTCCAAATATAGTCGCTAAACATTCAAATACTTATTGAACACCTGAACTGGGAAGACATCACTACAAAAAGGAAAATATCTTACTTCTAAATTATTCCCATGCCATCAACTTTACAACATATCTACTAAACACTAGAAGGTTCTTTTCTGCTTAAGGAGTGGATTCAACCACATAGCCCAATAAATTACTCAGCTGTAATTCCTTTCCTGACATTTGATGTTTTCCCTTAGTTCAACTTCACAACATTCCTTTGTTCATTTACCTACTAGATACAGCTCTTTGCAAAAGTATTCATCTTTCAAGTGCTTTTTTAAATATTAGTCTTTTCAATACTTTAATCATTTTTACTAAAATATCTGGATTTCTACCATCTGATGACATTTCTCTGGAATTAAATTTGCAAAATGATTTTAAAGTATATTCATAAGATATACATTTACATGGGCTCTTTAATACAGAAAAAAAAATTCATCACCTTGTCTTATTGTTGTTTGTTTTTCAAACCAAGGGTAGTTAACTTCAGGAAAGTCATTACTTAGGTCTTAAAAGCCAGAACTGCCAATTCATTTAACAAACATTTATTCAGTGCTTACTACTAGAAATAATTCCCTTCTATTTAGAGATATTAATTCATAAAATTCTTCAGCAGTCCTATGAGATAGGTGTTATTATTACTCCCAATGTTGTAGATGAAGTTATTTCAAGGTCACATAACCCATAAGTCACAGGCTAGATTTGAAACCAGCAAGCTTGATCTGGAGTCCATAATTTTAGTAGTTTATGTGGCCCACAGCGTGATTCCAGCGATTGCAAGCCCTAACTTATATAATTCACTGATATAGTAAGGAAATAATTAGCTTCTCCAATTTCCTTGCATAACAAAGGGATTTTCCCCAATTTTTCACTGGACAATGGTTGATGATAGCTACTTAGAGGTCTATGTTAGGAAGAATTTTGAACATGAGTCTGCACCTAATAGGAAAGAGTAGTGAGACTGACCAGGGATGTCTGACCAAGTCCCAAGTGAGATCTATTGTGGCCTCTAGATACATATTAACCATCTCTAAATCAGACTTCTCCAGTTTAAGTCTACCATATTTGTTCCTTTTACATTTTATTTATTTTTTCTCCTTCTAGGCTTTAAAATCTGTGAGGTTGCTAAAGTAAGACTAAAGGAACTGAGGAGTGAGTCACTGGAAACTTTTAGTCTTTAGTTGCAAAGGTAGTATAATGATACATTAGGGAATCAAAAATCCTCCTTAAAGAAATCAGTAACTTTGTATACATAAAGGTATAATGAGATATATGAAATGAGATACTATCCAGCAACAGAGATTCTTCCTCAATAATTTGGCTCCTCTTGTACCCTCTGAAATAACACTTGTTCTGGTTGAAGTGAGCACCTTCTGTTGGTTGGCATCCAGGTAACTAGTTTCCACATATAATCTAGCCGATTACTTTACACACACACACACACACACACACACACACACACACTTTTGAGGAAAGAATACAGTAACCTAAACCAATAATCTTCTCCTATTCACTATTCTCAGCAAATCTTTCTTTTCTATCACTGTATTTTCAAATATTTTCTCTAGTTAAGGATCTGATAAATTTTTCATTACATTTAAAATGGTTTTTTAAGTGTGTCATGGACAGAAATGGCTAGTTCCCTAACCAGAAACAAACCACCTAAATGAAGATAAAAATCTGATACATACATTTTTCTAGCTACAGATACTATATGCGAAATTATATAGCTGCAACTGAAAAAGGATATAATGAAGATTCATTCTCATGGTACTCTGAGCAAAGTCTGATCTAAAACACTAGCTGATTATGAGAGATATGTGCAAGATGTTATAATGGGCATAGATAAAAGCATATTTAACTTTTTGCCTAGGCGAAAAGAAGATTACATAATTCTTCAAAGAAATGACCTTTGTGCTGAGTGAACAAGAAACAAGGAAGGAGGAGATTTTTTTTAAAGCATCTCACAAAAAAGCATAGGGTAAAAAATTAGCATGCTGTGAAGCAATTTAGTTGTGGGGAGGGGAATAGCAGAAGGAAAGACTAGGAAGAAAGAAAGGCAGGCATAACTGAACTCATATTCATTATGAGAAGTAGAGACTTCAGCCAGAGCATAGTAACAAGCCATTCAGAAAGAAATATTTACTATGGAAATGTCATGGTTACAACTTCATTTTTTAATATATATTTTATACACAGATTTTTTTAATCCAATTCATTAACATATAATGGATTATTAGTTTCAGATGTAGAGGTCAGTGATTCGTCAGCCTTATATAACATCTAATGTTCATTTCATCATGTGCCCTCCTTAATGTCCATCACCCAGTTACCCCATTTCCCTACCCCCTTCTCCTCTAGCTACCTTCAGTTTGTTTCCTATAGTTAAGTCTCTTATAGTTTGTCTCTCTCTGATTTTGTCTTGTTTTATTTTTCCCCTTCCTTCCACTGTGATTTTTTGTTTTGTTTCTTAAATTCCACATGAGTGAAATCAGATGATACTGTCTTTCTCTGATTGAATTATTCCACTCAGCATAATACCCTCTAGTTCCATCCATGTAGTTGCAAATAGCAAGATTTCATTTTTTGATGGCTGAGTAGTATTCCATTGTGTGTGGTATGCATGTATGTATGTGTGTATATTATATATATAGTATATAATATATAATAAATATATAATATATAATATTACATATATATAAACATACATCTTTATCCATTCATTTGTCAATGGACATGACACAAACATTTTTTATTTGAAAGCATGATGCAGGATAGAACAAGGGAGAAGACATATAGGGATAAAGAAATCAGTTAGCTAATTATTCAAACAATAAAGAGGATATGATGAAGACCTGAACTTCAACAGAAAAACAAAGATTCAACAAATATCTGTGGACATATAACTTCCAATAACACATGTCAATGGGCTAGAATCTGATTTATGCATTAGGCATATTTTAATTATACTTGATATACAGATTTTTGTAGTTTCACTATTCTTCACAACAACTTTAGGATTTGAGTACTATAACCTCAATTTTACTGATAAGAAAATGAGATCCAGAGAAGAGGCTCACCCAGTGAAATACTGCTACAAAATAATGCAGCTAAAGGTCACACCCAAGACTTTAGATCCCATCTTCTCACTGACCCACAAGGCCTATAATGGAAAACTATTCATCAAAGTGAGCAACAAGTTGACTTTTGCTATTGTGATTGTACTTGATATTTCGATGACTGTATCTGTAATGCTAAAGTTCAAAATCCATAATATACCATACTGTTAAAGTCACTATAATCCCTAAAGATATTTAAAATGTCAATTAAGGACTTATAATCTGTAACAGAAATGTGAAATATATAATGATGTCCTTTATTACATAGTAAAAGAAAAAAACTCTTACATAATTTCATAAATTCTATTTAAGAACCATTAGAAAAAAACTTGTATTATTTATTTACTTGGAAATAAAGATGAAATAAAGCTTTCTGTTATAATCTAGCTACTTTTGGTTAAGACGAAATGCCTGGGTGGCTCAGTTGGTTAAGCGTCTGCCTTCAGCTCAGGTCATGGTCCCAGGGTCCTTGGATCAGGCCCTGCACTGGCTCCCTGCTTAGTGGGGATCCTGCTTCTCCCTCTCCCTCTGCCAAGCCCTCTACTTGTGCTCGCGCTCTCTCTCTCTTCTCTGTGTCAAATAAATAAAATCTTAAAAAAAAAAAAAAAAAAGAAATTTGCACGCAATGAAATGCACAAATCTTAAGGGTACAGTTCCAGACAAAGCTATTGTACAAAGGATTTGTCCATACCAATACTCCATTTCCTAATGGGGCATTAATCTCTTTTCCTCTTTATAAGCAGAGAAAAATCATTTTTCTTCATCCCTCATCTATAAAGTTTCTAGCTATTCTTGTAGGATATATGACTCCATTGTCATTGTGTCACTCCAGAGGTAATCATACTTTGCTGAGGACAAGATGGGGTGGGCAGCAACACCTTTATTATTTACTGTGGAGTAATTAATATGAACTGTATCTCTGGGCCAGAATACTTTGTATGAACACTCAGGAGAAAATTAATGAAGATGAATGCTAAAAACTCAATATGTTAGAAACCCCATAATACATTATTATTTATGCTTTTAAATAATGATATACAGATCAATGATCCTTTAAGATACTTTTACAATAATGCAAAAGTCTTTTATTTATCTACATACTTACCATTTCTATTTTCTTCTGGCTTTCATGTAGAGCCAACTTTCTATCTGGTATTATTCTCCTATGCTTGAAGAACTTATAAAAATTTAAAAAAAAATTCTTGTAGTGTAAGTTGACTGCCAGTGAATTTTCTCAGCTTTACTTTTGTCTGAAGAAAAATTTATATTTTACTTTCATCTTTGAAAAATACTTCTCTGCATTAAGAATTGTAGGTTGACAGATTTCTTCACTGATCTTTTTATGTGCAGGGTCTAATCTACCGTTAATCCCATTCAGTGAAATTGTTCAGTTTATAAGCTTTCTTCCTTCAAGATTCATTCTTTTCTGGAAGTTGTTCTTTTCTGGCCTCTGGAGTTGTACCCTAGGCACTCATGTATGTAATCAAATGTTTAGGGGGATCGCTGTAGATTTCGAGGTGCCTTTCTTTCCGTAGCTCCCTTCTGTCCAGTATTTGACCCCACAAATATCAGCCACCTAGGTCTCTACAAATTCGACCCTTCTCTCCTCAGCTCAGCAAAACTGCCAAGCTCAGTTTGGTTTTTCACTCCCTGTACCACAGAATGAAAACTGCCTTCAGGCGGAAAGCTGAGTTAATTTGGAGGGCTTACCTTTTTCACATCTCTTCTCTCAGGGATCATAGTTCTATGCTGCGATGTGGAGAATGAACAGTTTCTAGTTTATTTACCCTGACAAGATAGTTCTGTAGCCTCCTATTCCCATGGATGGAAGCTGACTTGCCTAATATTGTGTTTGAGATTCATCCATGGTTTTGCATCCATTTTTTAAATTCATCAGTATTTCATTGTTTCAATATACCAATACTGTTCATCCACTCTCTAGTTGGTAAATGTTGGAGTTTTGGTTTTTTAACAGATTTTAGCTACTGTGCTAAAGCTTCTACAAACATTTGTGTATCCGTATTTATAAATTTTCATTTCTCCTGAATGTTTACTTATAAGTAGAATTATTGTATTATAGAATAGATGTAGAATTTACTTTATAAGAAACTACATAGCAGTTTTCCAGTATAGTTGATCTTTTTATACTCTCACTAGCAATGTATGAGCAATCTGATGTCTTCTAAATTTGAAATTTACAATCTTTTAAATTTTAATCATTCTAGTTGGTACAAAATGATATTTCATTGTGATTTTATTTTGCATTTTCCTGATAACCAGTTATGTTGAGTATATTTTTCAGTGTTGATTGGGCATTCAAGCATACTCCTTGTAAAATATCTGTTCAAGGCTTTTGTTTTTTGTTTTCCTTTTAATTAAATTTTTAAGTAGATTAGGTCATTTTTTATTATTTGTTGGGCATTGTAAAGAATATGGATTATGTTGACTCCTTTAAAGGATGTTGGGATTGTTGTTGGTGCCAGTTAAATTACAGGAGGCTCCTTTCAATCATATTAGACTTGGTTTTATTCTTTAAAATTATTTTAAGTTTGTCCTTAATCCTATCCAGATAGTAGTATGCTGGCCTTTCTCCAAAGATGTGGCATTTCTAGGGTTTCAACTAAATGTCTGGGGAGCTCTGCAAGATCTCTTCACTCTGGCTAGTTTGAAACTCCAACAACTTCTGCTTTCAGGGCACCAGCAACTACTGTTGGTTAGGACACATAGAGACTTATCTTGTATGACGGCACTTCAGCCTTTGGCCAACAGCTTGAAATATAACTCCCACAGATGCTCCCTTCTGCACAGCTCCCTTCTTTCTAGTAACTTATAAATAAAAGCCATTTCAGGCATCCCAAACTCTAGTATCTGCCTCCTTTGCTCACTGAAGCCACCCACCATGCTTCGCTTGGGCTCCATCCTCCTTTGCTGTACTAGGGCCTGTGTCCAGTCAGGCTTTGCAAACAGACCTGTCTCATGTTTCTCTCTTATCTTAAAGATCTTGAAAATAGTTGGCTTATACACTTTACTTAGCCCTATAGTTACAGGAGGGAGGACAAGTTTGGTACAAGCTGTTCCATTATGGCCAGAGTTAAGTCATGTAACTCTATTTCACCCTAACAAAGTGTCAAGAAATCCTATCTTACCACTACCTATACAACTAGATTGCCCTTTTCAAAAGTTACTTGTAATAATTGGAAGAATTTCTATTTCCCTTCCCATAGCTTTGAGAAGTCTCTGGAAAGAGGTATTAGCAAGAATCTGTCCTCAGGATCTCAGATTCATGGTAAAACAAAAAAAGCAAAATTGAAAGCATATTAACCAAGTTTTTTAATTACATGAAAACATTAGACCTCAGCTAAGATGGAAAAAAAAGTGTGAAGAATATTAAAAGTCTATGTAGAACTACGTACTTAATCCCAGACTTTTAAAAAGCCTGAATATAGTAATAAAATGATCTCAAATCAGGTATAAAAATCTTTCATGTCAATCAAAAGCAATCTTATATATGGAGCTGACATAAAATCTGTGTATAACAAGGCATCTGACAGATGTTTGAGGAACTGCAGAAGATATTAAAATGCTATTTTTAGCAACTCTAAATATAGTTTCAAAATGCATATTACAATCCAGAACAGTAATATATAAGAATTAATAAAATCAAAGGATATATACTATATTTCTGTTCTAAAATAGAGTGGATGAGGGAGGTGAAAATGAAAACAACAGGAAGCATCTATTCATTTTACCAATATAATTTTAACAGGATATTTCTTAATTTATTTTTTTTCAAAGATTTCATTTATTTATCCATGAGAGACACAGAGAGAGAGAGAGAGAGAGAGAGAGGCAGAGACAGAGGCAGAGGAAAAAGCAGGCTCCACTCAAGGAGCCCGATGTGGGAGTCAATCCCAGATCCTGGGATCACGACCTGAGCCAAAGGCAGACGTTCAACTTCTGAGCCACCCAGGTGTCCCTGTTTCTTAATTTAAAGCCATGTTGCATCACTGCAGTTTAATGAACAAAAAAATATTAACTTTATATATAATAAAACTAGAGAATCTTGTAAGAAAATTAATTATATTTACATATAGTTATGAATAAAAATATTTTATACTTTCTTACCCATTTTCTATCATCAGTTTGTATCTACACAGTAATGGCCCCTTTAAGGTTATCAGGAATCTGAGAACAGAGCACTGTTGACAGGGATGGCTGCCACCACATTTCCAGATATCCGTAATGTCACTTTGGTCTTTATTTGCAAGTTATCTGGAAAATTCTGTTGTGGATTCTAACATGTTAATAGCCACACTGTGAGAAGCATTGGTGAGGATGAGAACAAAATTGGAAATTAAAGCACTTAAAACCCCCTTTGACTCACTTATCCCCATTAAGATGTTAATTTTTTTAATCATTTGATCCCTGAAATTCTTCTCAATAATTATGATTGCCATGTAAACAGGAATCAGAAAGTAGAGGGAAAATTTTAACAAAATGAGTTTGTATAGATGATCTCTCAGGTTCTTTTTATTTTAAAGATTCTTTTGTTCACAGAATGCAAAAATATACGTATGTCAAAATTAGTTTGGTAAATGGAAGCACCCTTGAAAAGGAAATAAAGCTGCCCAAAATGATTCCTTTGAAAGTTATGACATAGCCCTTGAAGGTAAACATTGCAGTTAATTAAAAATATTAGTAACTAATTTTTACTAACATTTTATACTTAGGATTCAAAAATTCCAATCTGAAATTATCTAATAATTTCCTTGAGTCATTTATACTTATTGTCTTCAATTCATTTCCCCCTATTCTCTCTTGAACCTACTGTGATCATACTTCTGCCCTCATTACTCTACCACAGTGATTTCCTCATTCTAATTCCAGTGGTCAACTGTCAGGTCTTGGCTTACTTGACCTAGCCAGCAGCATCTAACATCCTTAAAATACGCGATTCTAAATTAGCTTTTAGAAACCTTCTTTCTCCTAGCCATTCATCCTCATTCTTTGTTGATTCCTTCTCATTTTCTCTAATTCTCAAACTTAGAATACTCAAAAGAACCTCTCCATCCTTCTTTTCTAATACTCTCATTCCTTTGGTGGTCATATCCAATCTTAAATTGAATTTTAAATACCAACGTTATGGCAGCAACTGCCAAATTTGTATCTCCAGGCTGTACTATCCAAATTCCTATTTATATTAATTCCATCTAGATTAGCATAACACACATCTCAAAATGAGCTCTTGATTTTCCCTCCAAAATTACTTCTCCCTCCATTTTCCCCACTTCAGTTAATGATAGTTCTATTTTTTGAGATGTTTGGGGCAAAATCTAAGAGTCACCTTTGGGTCCTCTCTTTTTCTGTACAGAGTTGAGTCCATCAAATCCAAGGGACTCCCACCCTCAAAATCTGTCCAGAACTCTACCATTTACCACCTCCACTGCTGTCAATCTAGTCCAAGCACCATCCTTCTTGCCTAGATTATTACAATAGCCTCCAAGTCTCTCTCTCCAGCCTTACCCTTGCGCAGTCTGTTCTCAACAAGGAAACCACAATAATCCTAGCAAAACTCAAAGATGGATCATGCCATTACTCTGCTCAAAACTGCCCAATGGCTCCCATTTCATTTCAAATTAAAGCCAGATTCCTTGTGACACCTAAAAGTTCTCACACGGTTTGCCTTTCCAAAATTCCTCTCAAAGAAGGACAAACATTATATGTTCTCATCCGTTTGGGGAATATAAATAATAGTGAAAGGGATTTTAAGGGAAGGGAGAAGAAATGTGTGGGAAATATCAGAAAGGGAGACAAAACATAAAGACTCCTAACTCTGGGAAACGAACTAGGGGTGGTGGAAGGGGAGGAGAGTGGGGCGTGGGGTGAATGGGTGACGGGCACTGAGAGGGGCACTTGACGGGATGAGCACTGGGTGTTATTCTGTATGTTGGCAAATTGAACACCAATAAAAAATAAATTTATTATAAAAAAAATAAAAATAAAAATAAAAATAAAAGGGATCCCTGGGTGGCGCAGCGGTTTGGCGCCTGCCTTTGGCCCAGGGCATGATCCTGGAGACCCGGGATCGAATCCCACATCAGGCTCCCGGTGCATGGAGCCTGCTTCTCCCTCTGCCTGTGTCTCTCCCTCTGCCTGTGTCTCTGCCTCTCTCTCTCTCTGTGACTATCATAAATAAATAAAAATTAAAAAAAAGAAGTATTAAAAAAAATTTAAAAAAAATAAAAATAAATAAATAATAAATTAAAAAAATAAATAAAAGAACTGACTAGTTAAAAATAAAAACAAAAAACAAAAAACAAAATTCTTCTCAAAATGATTTTTTACTATTCTCCCAAACAGATCTTGAACTTTCTGGAGCATACCAGGCATGAGAGTTTTGCCTTTGCTGAGGCGTATACCCCAAATGTTCTTTCTTCAAACACCCACAAACCTCATTCCTTTCATTCCTTCTATCTTCCAAGAGATGCTTTTCATGGCTCCCTTATTTAAATTTACAATAACATCCTTAATTGTTTAATTTTCTCTATGCACCTATCAGTATTTTTCAAAAAACTTTACTCCTCTTCTTATTGGAATGTAAGCTATTTTTCAAAAAACTTTTTTACTCTCTTAACGGAATGTAAGCTTCAGGAGGGCAAAATTTTGTCTGTATTATCAATAATTATGATTCCAGAACATAGAAAATGCCTAATAGACACTCAACAAATAATTCTGGGTGGATAAACATTTTTTTACCAGAAAATAAATAGTGCCCCAAAGTAATTAGTTGTTTAACATGACAGATAACACATGTTGACAAAAAACAAAGGGAAAAAAATCAATTCAGGATTTTTAATCTTGTGGCAGAATAAAAGGGGCTAATCTATTCAAATCTCTGGAAAATTGACTTAAGATGTAAGAAGTCTTAAGAAACAAAAAAAGAAAATGCTATGTTTCTACTTACTGGATAATTATATACAACAACATGCTAATTATAACCATATCATTAGGGAAAAAATAAGAGCCATATTATATAATGAAGGCAGTAAAAAGTTTAAAGCTATTTGCCAAACTTTTTTTAAAAATAGTTTCTATTGAGAAGCCCGGATGGCTCAGCGGTTTAGCGCCGCCTTCAGCCCAGGGCCTAATGCTGGAGACCCTGGATGGAGTTCCGCGTCAGGCTCCCTCCATGGACTTGCTTCTCCCTCTGCCTGTGTCTCTGCCTTTCTCTCTCTCTCTCTCTCTCTCTCTCTCTCTCTCTCTCTGTGTGTGTATTTCTCATGAATAAATAAATAAAATCTTTTAAAAATACATAAATATAAATAAATAAAGTAGCTTCTATTTATGGGCAACCTAAATTTCAAATATGTTAAGAATGTCAATACTTATTCAGAAACTAATAATAGTAAATATCTCCTGTTGAGGATATCTACATTTTTCATGTGCTATATTAAAAGAACTTGTTAATGTCCCTGTTTGGAAACAAAGAACAAAATTAAATACATATCCATTCAGAGATAAAAATTTGAGACTTAGAGAAAGAAAAAAATATTTGATCTTCAAGGTCAAAGACCAGCTGATGGCAAATCTGCTATCTTGTATATTCCTTCTATAGTCAACAATACTGTTCCTAAACTCTGTCTCTGTAATGTTTGGGCTTTTTTATTCATAATACAATCCATGTTAGCAATTTATTTCAGAAAGAAAAGCTCTCAAATTACTTTAGCAACATAAATGTCATGCATATAAAGATTAAACATACAGCATCTTTAATGCCTTAATACAACAGCTGTTATCCTCATTTTTAGCTGAAGTTCAGGCAAATAAAATATTATGTAAGAATTCAAGCAGAAGGACGTGCTTTTTAAAAAATCTATAATATCTAAATTCAGATACTTAAATATAAGAGTGATTTGAATTTCTTGGTTCATTATTTTATATTTCACTCTTGCCAGTGCTCCCCTCCCTAAAGTATAAACATTCACTATCTGGGAGTGGTCATCTGAATTTTCCAGATAGTTTAGAAATAAAAGACCAAAGTGATCATTGAAAACCTAGAAAATCTAGAAATTTAGTAGCAGCATTTAGCATTTAGCATTTCTCTGTTCTGAGACATCACAGAACTCTGAAGTAAACAGTAAAATTAAAAAAACTTTAAACCTCTCACTCCAATCTAAATCTAATATTTTACCTAAAGCTGAAAAAGTATTATACAGATTAAATCAAAAAGGAGGTGAGAAATCTTCAGCATGGTAGAACCTTCTAGAACTGAATTTCCAGGTACTACACATCCAAGTTATTGCAAAATAAAAAGCTCATTAACTCTGCTTGCACCTTACCATATGCTAAATTGTACTAGGAACTAGAAATACTTAGGCTTTACACTGAAGGAATGCAGTGTAGTAAGAAAGACGGGCATGAACAAATATTTATCATCAGTATGATTGAGGAATGTTATCACATTAGCCTGCAAAGGATACTCTCAGATTATGCAAGATAAACACCAAACCCAGACAGGAAAAGAGAAGGAACCTTAGGAGGAAGTCAGGTAGGAAACACCGACCAAATCATCCAAACAGAGAGGAAAGAAAATTTAGAGATGAGGATGATAAGAGAAAGAATAAAGCCATCACTTCTATAGCATCCAACATCGAAACCTGGAGTAATGCTTTGCTTCTTCTTATCCTTCCTACTTCATATTCTGGTTATTAAATTATGCTGATTCATTCTTCCTGTTTTTCTACTTCCTCCACATTACCTGGTCCAGAATTTACTAGATGCTTCCAGCATGACTGCAAAAGCCCCCTAACTGGTCATTTGGTCTTAATTTGGATCCCCCAAATTATCTGGAGTCATCACTTAGAAAGGGTCATCTTCTAAACTACTTGATGATAAAAAGAAAACACATATATAATAAATATATATTATATATATGATATATCAATTTATATTATATGTATGGCATATACAATAAAATGTTAATTATCACATCACTGTGAAAAAATAGACTATGATTCTTAGGTAATTAAGACAGTGAAAAGTTTAAGGATACTTGCCAAATCTTCTTTTATAGCATTTTCTATTTATGAGCAACCCAGATTTCAAATATGTTAAGAATATAAATACTTCTTCCTAAAACTGATAATGATAACAAATATATATTTAGTGTAAAACTTAAACTTCCAAAAGAGAAGAGCAAGGCTTGCCAATAGGTTGACTTCACCCAAACTATTCAGCTTTCTTTCCTAGTTAACTCCCAAGATCTTGCACTGATCTATGATTATTTTCTCCCTCTCCACAACATGTCCATAGCTGCTACTTGGATTTCTTCCAGACTGTTCCTATACACACACATGTGTGTGTGTGTGTGTGTGTGTGTATGTATATATGATCACATATATATACATATATATATACACACATATATATACACATACACACACACACACACACCCATACACATTCCACTCTATTTTTGTTCAAACATTAAGCATTTTTCAAGGTCTACTTCAATTTTCAGTTTTTCCAGGTTGTTTTTACCAGCTTTTCTAATTCATTCCAATTTTGCCTCTCATTCATTCAATCCAGAAATATTTATCAAATATGCACAATGCGTAAGGCACTTTGTTAAGTGCTACAGATACAGAAATAAACACAGTAAGCATGATTCCTGCGTTCATGGAGTTAAAATTCTTAATTTAAGATTGATGGCATGCTGTGTCTGCAGTATTCTCCTAAACATGATGTTTTACATAAACAGTCACTTCATATATATTCTAGATCCCTATACATAAAAATTCATGAAACAGTTATTTTGTATTCTCTATAATAGTTCTTAGGCAGTATCCATAAAAGGCAGGTAGGTTAAAAAGAAAAAAGAAAGTACACGGAGCTAAATTTAAGATGAAATAATTTTCTCTTTATTCCTACTTCTTTATACTTCAAGAAAGATTAACAATAGAAAAGGATACATTTGAATTCCAGGATTCAAAACAGCATTTTTCATAGATCTCTATTTAAACTTAAAAATAAAGGACTTAAAAGGCTAATGTGTCCAATAGATGGCCATTTCTCTCTAGAGAATATAATCCTTCATAGGCTTTCCAAAATTTTATTAATATGCCTCTTTGGGGAACTTGCCTGACACTTTTTCTTTCTGCAATCTAATCAAAAGACTTTCTAATGCATCCTCCTTGCAACTGAATTTTTTAAAAAATAATTCAGAACTAATCAAACTAAATAAGTAAATTTTACTGTGCATAGAACAAGGGAATCTTTAAATAAATGATAACATATGTCTTCAAGTGTTATTTTTACAATAGCTTTAGGAACTATGACCAGAATTGACATAAACATGTTATATGCCATGGGTGAGAGGTATGAAAAATGTTAGATAATCTTCACCAATACTCTAGCCCATCAATCAGGCAAAGCTAGGTTTCAACTATTGTTCTGTGATGGGTTTTGTCCTGCCTTGACCCTGTACTTTCAAACCTGCCTTCTCCTAAATCATAGTTTAAATAAAGCATATAATAATGTTCATGGCCTTGGGCAAATACTTCAAAATAGTGATTTTTTTGGTCCAATATACTAATTCCTTGTCAAATGTATAGAAAAGGAGGGGACATTAAGACAGTGTTGGAATATGGTAGCTTTTAGGCACTGAAACAATGATACAAAAAAAAAAAAAAGAAACAATGATACCTTTAGGTGTTGAAATATGCATGTACACACATATTCCCATTCAAAGGAGGAAATAAATGTTGAAAACCGCATATAGAGAATTACTTTAGTAAGCCCCTCATACACAATAAGCTCATTTATTTCCCATGTAATAATTATCAGTGCTCTCTTATTCTCTAAGCCACAATAAACTTAAAATATACTTATTTTTAAAAAGAATAACCCTCTCAAGCCTCAGTATTCACATTTTACTATGAAGGCACATGTACCTTCCTTTTTAATTTTCCCCTCTTATTATCAGATTCATGGGACTATCTCAGACCTGCTGATGTGACACCTTTAGGACTCTGAGGAGCCTGATTTTTTATGTTTGTCCTTCTCTTTATCACAAGTAAGCCCATTTCTAAGAGAATAAGCAAACTAATTGGTTTTGGCCTCCTTGTAACTAGAACTTAAACATTTTTCCAACATGATTCTTCTTCCATGTCTGATTATCTTTTCTTCCCTATGTTATTTATCTAGGGCTCTTCACTAGTATTCCTACAGTAAACCACATATGTTATAGCATTTCATAAGGCTCTAGAATGTAGTATGAAAAACACTGTAAGAGGAAATAGTAATCTCCGAACAAAGTATCACAAGAAAATAAAGCATAAATTCAAGATTATTCCTAATATACAGGGTTTCAGTATTATTTGTGTATTAAATCACCTGGAAATATCTTTGAAATCCATGCCCAGATCACAGCCCAGAATGGTTATACAAGTTTCCAAATGATTCCATTACCCAGGGTTGACAATGACTAACCTAAACAAGGAGATAACAACCATATACGGAGATTTAAAGGAATTATCTAGTTCCTTATTGAAATGAGAGAGCAGCTAAATGGGAAAGCCATGGGATGTGCCAACTTTCTTCATTTAGCACAGAGATCTGGGAAGCAGAGGAAGAAGATTGCATTACGCAAAATTACCAAAGATTAGTGTTATGGGTTGAATTATGTCCCCCTCAAAAGATGTGTTCAAGTCCTAACCCTTATTAGCACAGAATGTGACCTTACTTTGTAACAGAGTGCCTATTGAGGGAATCAAGTCAAAATGAGGCTATTAGGTTGGGCCCTGACCCAAAATGACTGTTATCCTTATAAATAAGGGGAAATTTGGACACAAAGACACATATGTACAGAGAGAAAACAATGTGAAGAAACAGGGAGAAGACAGCGAGGTGACTGTGTGGCTCATCTACAAGCCAAGGAACACTGAGGATTGCCAGCAATCTCTGACAGCTAGAAGAGGCAAGGAAAGACTCTTCCCTAAAGCAGTCAGAGAGAACATGGTCCTGTTTTGTTTTCAGATTTCAAGTCTCCAAAACTGTGAAACCATCAATTTCTATAGTTTTAATCTACACAGTGTTTGGTATTTTATCATAGCAGCCCTAGGAAACCAGTACAGTTGGGACTGGGAATTACAGTGTTCTGGGAAAACTATCCAAGGTATAAGGGAAATACAAAGTAACATTAAAGACTTCAGTCTCAAAAAAAAAAAAAAAAAAAGACTTCAGTCTCTAGTTAGAATTGGTTGGCACAATGTTTATCAGTGACTGACAATTAGTGATACATTTTCCTTTTATTCAGAATTGTCTCATTATTACTAATATATGACAATGTACAATAGCTGGTAAGACCAGCTATTTTTCCTTTTAAAATGTTTTTTTCCTGCTATTAATTAGATCAGCATGTGCTTTTCTGAGATAGTTTAAAACACCAAAACAATTGTTTTCTACAGGATGTTTTTCACAGTAGAGACACACCACTTCATTCACCAGAAGCATCTTCAATATTTTTGCAGCAAACTCAAACATTTCCATTTTATTACAGACGGAAAATAACTATTTTGAAAAGAGTCAATAACAAAACTTAAGTACTGACAGTATAAATGTGAATGATAAAGATAAAATCCAGCAATAGTTGGTTCTTAGATTGACTACTGAATTTTACTTCTATTACTGTAATATAAACATATCTGAGTTTATATGTATGTGTAAACATGTTACATGCAGTACATATATATACTATGCATATTACAATATTTTTCTCTAATTTCCCATTTAAAACATTAAAAATTAAATACCTTGAGCTATAAAAATGAATCTAAAAATTAAAATCCAAAGGGATAAAAAGATTGTCATCCTATGTAATTAATTAACTCTTGCTTTACTTAAATACTAATTTATACTCCTAACCTCCTATGAGAGTTCAGAGTAACACATCCATTATTCTCAGCTTGGACAGAACACCATTACTGATTTTATTACTTCCCTAAGAGGGTTGGAAAAGCTCACTGATAACCTTCTGCCAAATCCTATGGAATTTATAGCTCATACCACAATACTGATATTTACAGTATTCTGTATCTTGTATGTACAACCCAGGAGAGCAAGAGTCTAATGGATGTGCCCAGAAGAGAATGTTAATAGCACGTAGAGGGAAAAGCGCTAAATCAACATGCGTCAAGAGGCCTATATTAGAAATCAAAATCTGCCACTCTTTAGCTACTTGATTTTAGACATAGCACAACTTTTCTGAGCCTTTTCTGGTGATTAAAACTATTAGTGGCATAATCAATAGCTACAAAAAATTAGCAACGGACACTTTCTCTTACTTTGCCTACTTTTTAAATGTCAGAGATTCTCATATGTCTATTGTGATCCCGTTTTCTTTTTACTCAACACACTCTGTCTATACAATTATATGTATTGCCAAAGCTTGTATTGTCCCCTCTAAGGTCTGATATCCAAATTTGTTGATTAAATGTATCAATTAGTGAGAAAAAAAAAAAAAGAACTACATTGGCAACACAGATCTCTCTCTTCAGAGTCAGACTCATGCACGTAACTTCCAGTCACACAATCCTCACTTGGCTGTCTCAGAGATAGCCAAACTCACAATGAGCATTTACTCCCCAACCATACTTCTATTCTCATGTTCTCAATCTTTCTCACTGACCCCTTGTGGAATAACCAATCCCTGGATAGACTAGATCCATAAGTGAACTCTTCCTACAGATCTGTATATATGTGGGAATTTGAGCTCTCCTGAAGACAATGACATTAATATCACAATAATTTAATCATTTCCATTCTCAGCCCATCAGCTCACTCTAGCATATACTTTCTTCTAAGGGATGTCAATGGGTTCCCATGTCAATATGTTTGAAAAACACCAATATACAACAAGTTTCTCTACTGGGGGAATTCTTGATTTTTAAAAAGTTAATGAGCACTGTGAATGTACAAGGGTGTGGGGAGTTGTAATGTGCAGCATTCATAAGTTTATTTGTTCAATCCTTCCCCATTAGCATTTCACAGAGAAAATACTTGTAAAAGTATATTTTGATTAGCTCTGATGTGGCAGATCCAAGATATTCCAGATGTTATCAAAACCGGTCCCTCCATCTTGGACAGAGCTCAACCTCATAGGGCCTCACTTCACCTTCACCTCGAGGAATGGTCTGAACTACAGAAGACTAATTTACTTTACATTAAAATAGCTGCTAAGAGCTTCTTGTCAAACCAACTGAACCCAATTATTTTCTTTTTAATTCTGTAAGGTATCATTATTTTACAAAGAAGCAAACAGGGTCCAGAGAGACCAAACATTTGCTCAATAAAATAGCTATAAACCAATAAAGTTAAGGATTTAAATTTTGTCATATAATAACTAGGCCAATATTCTCTCCCTTGTATTAAAATTCTATGATTTACGATTGCTAGCATGGAAGAAAAAGAGGTGAATGACACACTCTGGGAAAGAGTTCTTGTTTATACTGAGTAATGTTAGTTTAAATTAGTAAGTAGAAATTAACAGAAACTTCCAAAGATAACAGTTTTCTTCCTACAGTTTTAAACATGCATAAGATTAACAAGCAAATTTTTAAATTACACTTCTATGGCTACATTAGAGCAATTTTTTTAAGACTTTATTTATTTATTCATGAGAGACACAGAGAGAGGCAGAGACATAGGCAGAGGGTGGAGAAGCAGGCTCCATGCAGGAGCCCAATGTGGGACTTGATCTCAGAACTCCAGGATCACGTCCTGAGCTGAAGGCTCAACTGCTGAGCCACCCAGGCGTCCCTACATTAGAACAATTTAGAATAAAAGCATCAACTATTTATGCAGTCTTTTGAGTTTATGAAGAACTCTTCCCTTAGAGTCTCTTTATATTACTAATTTTTTAAAGAAACTTTTATGTCATGGAGTCATTTCAACCCTGACTATTCTGTGCCATAGTAATAATGAGGATGATAATAGCTAATATGTGTCTAGGATTTACAATGTGTCATGTACTGTAGTGGAAGCTTCACAAAGCATTATCCTACTTACTGCTCACAACCAACATCTGAAATAAGCAGTTATTATTATCCCCAAGGAGGACAGTGAGTCTTATAGGAGCTATAAAACCTTCCCCAAGCCATGAGCTAGTAGACAGAGCTGGATTCAAACCTCTGACCATCTGGCTAAGAGAAACCAATTCTTAAGGAACATATTGCAGTGTCTTCTGAGTAAAATAATGACTTAATCTATTTAAGATATAGCATTAGAAATTTAAGAATACCTGAGGCTGGAGCTTGTTACATACTGTGATTAGTAATGACTCTGGCAAGACATTTTAAATTGAATATATCTGTGCACTTTTAGAAACAGGTTAAACAAAATTCTTCTGAAAGTTCTCCCCTCAAATGAACAATGTCAGGAGCATACTGTCTGTCTGGTGACAGTAAAGAAGACATTACAAAACCCCCTCACCCAACAGGAAAATGTCTTATTGTGACTTGATAGCTCCCATCCAAAATTAGTCTGGACTTCCTGGCCAAAGAGAGAAAGGGAGTAAATATAAGATGATCTTAAATCTACAGGACTGCCTCTGGGATTAGAGCTACATGTAATACACCTGTCTCCCTTGTACTCCTCTGGCCAAGGTGTATATGGATTATAGCACAAAATTCCTCCAAATTCTGCTATTCTATGATTCTACTAGGTAAGTAAACTACTCCCTAGGTGTGAGGTAACAACTCTTCTAGGAGATACATTCCTGTTTCAGGTTCCCAAATTGCCAATTAGTGTACTAGAGATGAAGTATAATACTCTGAAAGAGTTAGTGTTCCAAAGAGCCAACAAGGTGTTTCTTACTCACCTTCAGGGCTGGGTGGTGGAAGTTACCTGTCTAAGAACCAGTACAACATTTTTGAAATATGTATCCTGAGAGTAAAGTTGGGTTCACTCACCTTTGTCTAAATCTGCAGCAAACCTACACATGAAAAATGAAATAAACCGCTCTGTGTTTATAAGGGAGTGACATTATCTGAAGCAAACTAATTGGAAAACTTATTTTTTCTGGAAATTCTCTGAAGATATCATTTATTAAATAAATTTGTGTCCTAGGATATTATATATGAGGCTCTCCAAACACTGAACTGTTAATTCACAGCCTTATCCCCGTAAATCCACTCATCTTTTTTCTCATATTTTACTCTCTTTTATCTTATAATGAAATGTGAAGCTGTGGTGGTTACATGTACCACACAATACCTGGTAGTCCTGGGCCCATCCACTGACTGACTTAGGTTTCTCTCTAGTTGATACTACTTGTCATTCCCATGTAAGTGGGACCTTGTTCCTGGGTTTGGTTTCTTGCCCCTACTCTTATTTGACTTCACCTCTAGAGGACCCCTCCCTTTGTATATCATCCCTAATTATACATACAGGTAAAGGGCACTTTTAAACTTAATTTCGAGATGAGAGAATTTCAAGTACAACTATTAAAAGACATGGTAATTGCAATATCTGAGTTTTCAGCTTATTCAAATTTTTAAGACCCTCAGTTACTTGCTGTTAAGGTTATTAGAATACAGGCCATAAAAGTATCAAATGATTTCACCAAGCTCTGCTTGCTGATTATTTGCAAATATTTGTTGATGAATATCTATGCTCAAGAAGGATATGGACCTTCTCACCTCATTTCTCAGGATAAAATGAAGAAACATACTAATACACAAAATTTCGATATTTTATGTTCAGTACCATGAAGGAGGAAATCAGAGTGTCAAGGATGCACAGGTAAGGGGTCCCTGCTCTTCTCCTTCCTGATCTACCTTTGATTGGCCCTCATGAGTATTAAATGCAGTAACTGCAAGCGGAACAATATTAAATGTAGTGAGTTACAGTCTCAGGACTGTCTAAAGCACTTAACATATATTACTTCATTTAATCACTCCAACAACCCAGTGAAGCTACTATTACTAAACCCTTTAACAAATGAAAGACCTCTGACAAGAAAGTTTACCTAACTTGCACAAGAACCCACAGTTACTAAGTGGTAGAGACAATATTCCATTCTGAGTAGTCAGGTTCTAGAGCTCACATGCTTAATCACTCCACTCAACTGTCTATACCTTTACCATTAGAGTATTCTCTGAACTATTCCAATTATCTACCAAACGCATCCATCTGTCCAGTCAACAAGCATTTATTAGAGACTTACCAGGTATAAGACATTGTAAGGTCATTAAAAAAAATACCTTACAAAGATAATGTCTCTGCCCTCTAAGAAATTTAAAGTCAAGATTGGGAAACAACCTAGAAAGCAAGGTCAATCCATTTCTGTCAGAGACAAGACCTAACTACCCTTAACCTTGGGAGTAGACAAGAGCATTTTCTCTCCATATCCAATCTCTTCAACACCTTAAGTTAGTCAGTGAAGTGTCTTGGGGCAGAGAGAAGAACATGTCCATGAGCATGAATACAGTTTGATGTACTCTTGAAAAGCATTGAGCTGGCAGCTTGCAGAGCCCAATTGTGCTAAAAGTGGAACGGGAAGTTAAATGAGGTAGGATGGGAGAGGAAAGCATATGTAACATCATAAAAGTATGCCTTTTACTCTGAGCAAACAGGGAACCACTGAAGGATTGACAAAATTTCATCAAAAGAGTGGCACACCAGAACGATGCTTTAGGAAAGAAATTTTGACTATATTTCACTTCCCATCTTTTTAATATCATTATTAACCAAGTTCTCTATATGAACATAGAAAAGAATGAAACTTTCTGCCTCTTTCCCCTATTAAGTCTACAGAGTCTTACCAGTGATTCAGAATAATTGCCCTTGAGAAGGGTATTTTCTCAAAATCCTGTGATAATGTATGCTAAATTCTTGCCCCCAAACTCCTTTGCTTGTCTTTTTCCTTTGGCTTCACAAAGCAGAAATACAACACAAAAATGAGTAGAATGAGAAAACTGCTGCCTTGGATGTGATGAATGGCAGCATTATTATGTTTAATGCTGTTCTCCTGGAATGGTTTGCTTTTTAGAAAAACATTATTAAAGAGCTGATAAAACATGCCAAAAGTCAAAGCATATTAATTTAATTCAGTTCAACCACCTAACAACTGTACACAATTCAAACTTTTAATGGCCTTACAACTTCACCCCTTGACATTCCTTCTGCCTTCAATTTTAAAACACAAACTCCTACACATTCTTTCAGTTTCAGAAACCACTCTTCTACTGCCTTAGTGACTATAATTTTTTTGTATTTTGCTTTTCTGTATGAGCCATGTAGACAAAAAAGTATATCAAGTACATATATATATATTTGTTTACATCTTAGTAAATCTATAAAACAAATACCAGTGTATCCATCATCCAGAACAATATATAAAAAAATGAAAAACAGCCTTGAAGCCCCTCTCATACTTCTTCCTACATCCCTCTCCCTCTACCCAGGAGTAGCTACTATTCTAATATTGTTGTTAATTTCTCTTTTCTTTTCTGTATGGCTATAGTATTTATGTGGGAATCCTACTAAATAATAGAGCTTAGTTTTGATCATTTTGAACTTTGTATAAAAAAATGAAAACAGATTAAGAGTCTGCCATACAGGGCAGCCCAGGTGGCTCAGCGGTTTAGCGCTACCTTCAGCCCAGGGTGTTTACGGCATCTTCCCTCAGCTGTCCAGCAAAACCCAAGGGAGAGAAGGGGTTATCTTAAAGCAATTTGTGGTATAGCTTTTGTCAAATGAAGTGAACCCCATAAAAGTATACAAAACACCTAGAAAGTTCTCAAGAGTGATTAATGAAGCAACACGTCAGGTTTGGCCCGGGGAGGATAGAGACAGTATAGAATCGGGAAAGGCCATTAGATCTCTAGAATTTTACTGCCTGTTAGTAAAACTGAAAGGTATAAAAGGATGAAAGGGATGTTCAGGCACACACATTTGCCACCTATTATGACAAATGAAATACAGAGATGGAAACAAGAGCCCAAAATGTGGAGGGCTCTTCCTTTTCCTCTCCATCTCTGTCTCTCTCTCTCCCAGTCTGTCTCTCAAATTGCCTACAGAGTAACCAATGTGTTGGAAACTAAGACCTGCCAATAATCAAAGGAATGAGTTTGGAAACAGATCAACTCCTCCAATTTGAACCTTAAGATGAGATCACCACCCCAGCCAACAGCTTAACTGAAACCTAACAGGAGACCCTAACACCCAACTAAGCTTCCCACATAACATTCCTGATCTACAGAAACTAAAAGATACTAAATGTTTATTTTAGGTTGTTAGATTTTGAGTTAATTTGTAATGAAGAAACAAATACCCAGATCCTCAGACAATTATGTTCTTAGTTATCAGATTCCAAAGTCTGGATTGTTTATCAGACAAGACCAATAATTCTATTTTTAAGACTAACTCCAAAATTTCTTAGCCAGTAGGGCTATATAATAAGACTTTATACAAAAACTGGTATCCTCAGTGATAACTAGTTAAAGAAAAGGGATTGCGGCAGTAATAATAAAGTGATAATTATAATAGTGCCTTTTATTTATACAGGGTTTTAGAGTTTACAGAGCAATTTCACATAAATGACTTATTTTTATTCTCAGAAATAACTCTATGAATTTGATTATTGTAATTTTAATTTTAAGGATGAATAAAGTGGATAGCAGAAAAGTTAAGAGAGAGGCTGAAGCTCATCCTCTAATAAATAGCAAAACAGGCCTTAAACTTATGCCTTTTGATGGTATAATCCACCCTTACCATGTCTCTGAAATCTTTCTCATTTGGTCTAAGTGTGGAGTAGTCTGTGGTTATAGAGACTTAAAAGAATAATTCTAAAATGCCAGATGTTTCTTGATATAAATGACAACTAAAACATCTCTGATAATGCACTAGCTTACTTAGGTTAAATAGCTGATAACTAAAATGGTTCTATTGCATAACAAAATTAACAGGCTTTTATTAACAAACCAAATCATTATTACATGAGAACTTTATTTTGCCATCAATAGTCTTCATATAAAAGAAAGCAATTTCACATTCAGAGCCATGATGTTTCATCTCAGGCTACAAAATTGGAGGTGTCTAAAGATATGATGAAGATCCAATCACATCTTCTCTCATTTTTTGCCACTATAGGCATTCTAAAATATTCAGGGCTCCAATTTGCCTCAACTTGCAGAAGGCATTGAAAGTAATTTCCTGTAAAGAAGGAGCACGTGGCAGGTCATCTCTACCACATACAGCAAAATAATGTAGCATTCCAATCATAAGTTAAAAGGAACCTAAGAGATCCTGTGGTTTTTGTGTAGGAAGGGCCTGAAAAATACTCAAGAAAACACACCTCAGGACATAAAAAAAATAAAAAATTAAAAAAAAAAAAACATCAACACTTTCTTTGAGTATTTTCAAACTAAAGATATCTGCATAAAAACAGAATCTGCATTTTTAAGACTTCATCTGTTCCTCATTCTTCTTAGCTCAAAATTATAATATTCTGTTTACATCATCATAATCCTTCTCATGGAACAAAATCTGATGTCTTAAAGGATAATTATGATTTCAAGTGAGCAGTAAGTACAGGCAGCAAATAAACTTTCAAGAAAAAAGCTTTGTTTACAAAGAATTTCACAGGTTTGATATTATAGTCAACATTTTGCACTTTTTTTTTTTTTAGCAGATATTCAATACATTTTACACTTCTAAAGGCAATATGCAATGTCTGTGGCTCCTGGGTGGCACTGTTAAGCGTCCGACTCTTGGTTTTTGCTCAGGTCATGATCTCAGGGTAGTGAGATGGAGCCCCATTTTGAGCTCTACACTCATTACAAAGTCTGCTTAAGTTTCTCTTTCTCCCCTGCTCTCACTCTTTCTCAAATAAATAAGTAAATCTTTAAAAATAAATAAACAATGTCTAAATGAATATTAGATTTTAGCATCTTGGAAGAGCCTTGATCCTTGGTATTCTAACAAAATTATTATTCTCTTTCACAACTGAAAAGAAGTATTTCTTTAATTCTTATCAAAAAGAAGTCTGTTGAAGATCTCTTCTCTTTGGACTGTTGAAAGGGTCATACACTTAGCTGATGGCTGTTTTGAGCATATAGGTTAGACCACATTTTTCTGCATGTCTTTGTGAAACACGTATCGAAGCATGTCAGTATCTCTTAAACTCCAATATTTCTCCTACCACTCTCAAGACAAAGTCTGAAATATTCTGCATGACAGCATATGAACATCTTCAGATTTGATCCCTGAATATCTAGCATTGTCTTTCAACACTGCCCTCCTCCTTCTCCAATTCCCTTTCCTATCCACACACTGACTTACAGCTTTTTAACACTGCAAGCTCTGTCACGTCTTCAATAGCTTTTAAGGTTTATTGCTTGAGAAATCATTCTTTCCCTAGCCTCAATTTGGTCACCTGGCAAACACTCTAAAACTTAGTGCGAATGCCAACTTTTTCCTGAATTACCTCTTGATTCTCAGGCAAGGTATGTTATTCTCTCCCCTAGATACCCAGACTTTATGCAGTGATAGTATTCAAAAAACTGGGTTTTAATTATTTGTTTCTCTCCTTACCTCTCCCTACTAGAAAGTGAGTTTCTTGAGGTCTGTGTCTCTAAGACAACAAATAGAAGATAAGAAATGTGTTTATTAATTGAATAGATAAAGGAAAGAAGAAAGGAAAGATGAAATGTCTGACTTCATGTTGGAATACGTCTAATTAATCCTACGTAGAGATCAGACTTATGACCCAAATTCTGATATAAAGGTAAGGAAGAAATGACACTTCATGATTTTGTATATTTCCTTATATAACTATTAAAATGAGGGCTTAATATATCTCATAAAAAAAAGAGTATGTAAAGTTCCTCAAACAGGACAGACATTATCATAGCGAACATTTAATGAGCTCATTATATGCATCAGGTATGATCAGAATTATCCCATTTGATTGTTAAAGAAACTTTACAAGGTAGATTGGTTATCATTAGTCCTATTTCCCAGGTAATGAAACTGATGCATGGAAAAAAAGGTTACAGCTAATAATTAGGGAGGAACTAGGAATAGATCCTCTGTCTGTTCATCTTGAGCCCAAGTTCTCAGTGCTACACTGCAAGTCACCAGATAAGTTAGAAAACAAAAGGCACTGTCTATAGTTTATATATCACAAAAATGGTTTCATGAATATTGCATTACAAAAGTGACAAGGTAAAATTTCCCCAAACATGGACTATTAAAGCTACATATTTTTTTTGATTAATTAGAAAGATCCACAAGAAACAGCAGGCAGCAAGCTAGGACCTCACTTACACTGTTGATTACAATGTTACCTAAAACAAGCTCACCTGTCCCTACATATTGCCAGGAAAAAACATGTATCACATTATTTGCTATTTAGTCAAGGTCATAGGATTCTTGGATAAAATGCTGAGTTCATTTTCATGAAATTTTTTAGATATTTAGAATCACATAAACTGTAATTCTTATTAGCAGCAATATTACTTTGTCTTGTAAAAGAAAATGTTTGCTACTTTAACAGGAGTTTGATCCCAAAGATTACTTTCCTACAATTCCACTCAGGTGAATATTTCTTCTAAATGACTTGCACACAGACAAACCTTCTAAAGTTCAGCTCAAATTTATGCATCTCTGACATATATAAACAGACACAATAGCTGCCATTAGATGACAACCTTAAACATCACTCAGAAATTTCCTGCACACAAATATCCTCCAGGCAGATAAATGGCTTTTGCAGAATTTCTTTTCCAGCAGGAAAACTGCAGAGCTTATTCTGTCCCCTTATGCTCATAGTGTATAAGTGTGAAGGAAATCATAAACATTATCTACCCTGGTGGTCCTCAAAGTGTGGTCTCCATGTTAGGAGCAATAGCATGGCTTGAGAACCTATTGGAAACCTTAATTCTTGGCCTTCCCCAAACCTACTGTATCAGAAACTAGGGAGTGAGAACCATTAATCTGTTTTAACAAGTTCTCCAGGCAAATGATACATGCCTAAGTTCTAGAACAACTGAATTACCCCCTGCTCTTGTTTCTCAGGTAAGGAAACAAGAGTCCTTGGGTTCTTAATTAGCCAAATTAATCAGACCTAAACATAATAATTTCTTGTACAAAAGCCAGTAAACTCTCCTATTCCTGATTTCCCCCTCACTGATTACCATAGTAGTCAAGCCTCTAAGCCACAACACAGAGAAGCCATTGCTAGTTTTCTGATCCCAATGAATTTAAAGTTTTAGGGTCTAAACATACAAATGGAAAACACAACCAATAAGCACTTCATTCTTCAATTAAAAGTAAAGAGCTGCTTCACTACAAATTTACAATTCTGATAATCGGGGCAGCCTGGGTGGCTCAGCGGTTTAGCACCACCCTCAGCCCAGGGCCTGATCCTGGAGACCTGGGATGGAGTCCCACGTCGGGCTCCTTGCATGGAGCCTGTTTCTCCCTCTGCCTGTGTCTTTTGCGCACCTCTCTCTCTCTCTCTCTCTGTCTCTCATGAGTAAATAAATAATACCTTAAAAAAAATTCTGATAATTGCCCCAGAAATCATGGCTTTATTGATTTATTCAAAATGAATCTATTTTGACTTCCATATAGAGCCCCAAGGAAAGATACAACTTCCCTTCTTAAAACAACCCTTAAATTACACCATTTTCACTTGACACAACCCATCCAGAAGACGCATATACAATGAAAATACAAAAGATACAAACACCACTACCATCATCACCACCACCACACCGACGTCTGTGGGGATTTCAGTATGTTGGGGCAATTTAGAACACCTAGATCTTCAGGTTGTCTGGTTTGAGCCCTTACCCCATCTTGATTCCCAGGTTCAGTGTGATCACAAGCCAATCACTCTCTCTGGATGTTTATCTAAAAATGCTTGTTCCCTTTTGAAGGGAGCAGGGGAAATTTTTTCCTCATTGAGTAACAGCATACCAAGAGTTTCTCCAATATTCTATAAAGGTTCCTACATATGGTTAGAGGTACACTTCCAATGTAGATCTCAAGGGAAATGAAATTTGTACTTATATAATAATTTTAGTTAAGAACTAAGAGAATGTATCCTTCTACTCATTTGAGGAAGATGTTTTTTCTAGAATAAGAGATAATTCAAGTCAAAAGCATACATGAAATAGGAGGCTTGCTAACAACTGTCCTACGCAAGTTCCTTTTACAGATTTCCCAACTGCTTCTCTAGTCTCCTTGAATTCCTGTGTCTGTGTGCAGGTATACCATGTCCACTGTTTGATTATTTCCTATGTTGGTCAGGCATCTATTTGAAAGACAGTACTTCTTATTCTTAAGAAGACGTCATGTACTATCATAATAAGAATTCATGCTTAGTGTTCTGTGCAGATATTAATGCTTCCAGAGGACTGATCTTTGTCTTCTAATTTCAACCACCTGGTGTATCAATATATTAACTAAACTCTTGCTAAGTCTCCTAAGGCTAATAAACATTTCCTCATCCCCAGGATTTATTTGTTTACAGTACTTTAAATTACTAGAGATCATAAAGAATAACCCTTCATCTCCCTTATTGCTATGACCTTTCAGAATGAAGAGAGCTATAAAATTAAAGGAAAAAAAAGAAAGAAAGAAAAAACCGACCTCTGCTGCAGCATTTCAAGTCTTTATGATAGTATCTAGCTCACAGTTTCCTCAACAGCTTGCTGCTTTCCTAACTATCCCTTTTTCCTTTTTATTTCCTCAAATCCATTTATTTTCAGGTCTACAGGGGCATATCTTCTTCTGTCTCTCCAGATACATAATACCATTTTCCAGAGATTAAAAAATATCTAATCACAAATTAAAAGAAAAACATTTAGGAAGAGGTTGCCTGTTGGTAGGCCCTTACCCAACAGCTCCGCCCTCACACACTCAGAAAGTCAGCAAGTGCAGAGTCTCGCCTTCCCAGACCTATGGTCAGACACAGGCTCATTTCACAGGAAAAGCACATGACAAACTCATTCTGGGAATAGCACTTGTTACCATGCTTCAACACAGTATTAATAACTAACAGGGGGATCCCTGGGTGGCGCAGCGGTTTGGCGCCTGCCTTTGGCCCAGGGCGCGATCCTGGAGACCCGGGATCGAGTCCCACGTCGGGCTCCCAGTGCATGGAGCCTGTTTCTCCCTCTGTCTGTCTGTCTGTCTCTCTCTCTCTCTCTATCATAAATAAATAAAAATTAAAAAAAATAATAACTAACAGTAGCAGCCTATGTTATCACCCAGTAAATTATGCACAATATGTGGAGTTGTGGTTGCTTGATTTGTTAGAAGTTATTGATAACAGAAAGGAAAGATATTAAGTGAAAAACCTCAGACCAATGGTAAACCAGAATAGCTTTAGAAATACATGATCTCCTAACTATATTCGGGTGGTTTTGTATTTTGTTCATTTGTTTATAAGAAAAACACCATGTTTGTCCTTTACTCACACAGCCAATAATGACATCAAATGTGTAGGGTTTTTTCCCTACACCAAGCAATCCTCTGTAATATCAACAGGGTGTCCTACAATTTTTTTTTTTTGGTGTCCTACAATTTAATTCAATTCTGGCACTACCTGGAGGTAGTACAGACCATACAGGTCAAGGGCTCAGTCCCACAGACAGCTCCCCAGTTCACATGCCAATCCCAAGTAGGTCCCCAGGTTAACCACAATTTCTGCCCAAAATAACTACAAATCAGGGGCTCCTATGACCCTTTCCCTGGATTTGATCATTTGTTAGAACAGCTCATGCAATTGAGAAACACATTTATAGTTTATAAGATAAGATATGATAAAGGATATAGGTGAATTACCAGATGAAGAAAAACACTAAGCAAGATCTGGAAGGGTCCAAAGTGCAGGAGTTTCTTCTGTTCCTGTGGAATTGAGGTGGGTAAGTCTCCCAGTACACAGATGTGTTCACCAACCAGGAAGTTTTCTGAATCTCATACTTTGGGGGGTTTTATGAAAGCTTCATTACACAGGCATGACAGATCATTAACTTAATCTCCAGCCCCCTCCCCTTCCCAGAGGATGGAATGGTGTGGCTTAAAGTTCCAAGCTTCTAATCATGACTTGATCTTTCTAGTAACTAGCCCCCATCCTAAAGCTATCCAGAAACCCACCAAGAGACCTCATTAGAACGAAAGACATTCCTAACACTCACAGAATTCCAAGGGATCTGGAAACAGGGATTTAGATCAGGAACAGGTTCAAAGACCAAATAATGGAAGAAAAATGTTCCTAATACTCTTATTACTCAAGTAACTGTAAGGGTTAGGAGCTCTGTGCCAGGAATCAGAGATAGAGATATATATAGATATAGGTATAGATGCATATTTACAAACCACTATAATAGATAATACATTTTTTATTTCCCAGTTTGATTATTGGAATTACCACATTTTCTGATCAATGAATTTTCTGTTTTGGATTTCTTTAGTTTTCAAAAATATTTCCATTGGCTTCCATTTCTGTCAATGGGTCTGCAATGTTTGCTATGTGTTTCCACATTAGGATCAGACTATAGAAATGCTTTAGAATGCCAAGTCACTCACAAACACAATAAATTATTCAAATTCACAAAATGAGGGGTGCCTGGGTGGCTCAGTCAGTTAAGTGTTTGCCTTCAGCTCAGGTCATGAGCCCAGGGTTATGGGATAGAGCTCCGCATCAGGCTCCTCACTCAGCGGGAAGTCTGTTTTTCCCTCTCCTCCCTCTGCTCATGCTCTCTCTCAAATAAATATAATCTTTTTTAAAAATGAAACAATGAAACATTCATTATACTGGAGATTCTCACTATAGATACAATTCTTTTCATTCATTTATAAATATTTTTAAGAGCTTATAACATGCCATATCCTGGACTAAACACTTGGGAAAACAATGATGAATAAACCACGGAATCTACCTTATGCCATTGGCTACATTTTAAAGGATGAGTCAAACTTAGTATGTCTTCCATGCTAATTAGATTGAAATTTTTGCTTTGTTTCATTAATTAGAAATAAATATCATTCTGGAGAAATGTATTTCTAGATCTTCCCATCTATTTTCAGAAATGAATGGTCCCTCAAAAATGCTAACTTGCAGAATAATCCCCAAATTTCAATCATTGCACTTTGATTAAAGAAATAAATCACCAGTATCTTTTTTAAAGGAAGTTGAGGGAGGGAATCTGGGTGGCTCAGTCTGTTAAATGTCTGCCTTCAGATCCCAGGGTCCTCAGATCAAGCCCTAGTCAGGCTCCTTGTTCAACAGGGAGTCTGTTTCTCCCTCTTCCGTCCCCTGCTTCTCCCTCTCCCTTCCCTTCTCCTTCCTCCTGCCTATGCTCTCTCTCAAATAAATAAATAAAATCTTTAAAAAGAAGAGGAAGAAAGTTATAGGTATGGGTAATAGCCCTCTGTAAGAGAGTACTAAGTCTTTAATGCCTCACCTCTCTGTTTCTGTACTTTCCTTGGCCTTCTCAGTGGCCCCACTATGTACATTAAGGCAGAAGTGCCTCAGGGAAGCTGTCCCCAGGTACCTCCCACTCTACCCATAATGGAATCTTCCTCCTTTCCCACCATGAGCCAAACAACAAATTAGTACAGACCAATTTGAACTGCCTGCTTAGGTTAGAATATACTATCTGTACGAAGGAGGCAATAACTTTTAATGTGCAAATGTGTCACTCCTCCCAAAGAATTTTTTTTTTTTTTTGGCAATTTAAAGACACAATTCCTTAAAGTGAATGAAATGCTCTATGAGGAAAATAAAGCTCTCTTTCATACCAGAAAGTGATATATTAGGGGATGATGGGGTCTTTCAGTATTAGATCAGCTTCAAGAATCCTGAGAATAAGTCCTTACTCTCTTAACCTCTCCAACCTGTACAATCTTTAAACATCATCTAAAGTCCCATCCTCTCCGTGGGCTTTTCCCTACCACTTCAGCTCTGAAATTTATAGCTCTATAAGCCCACATTCTGAGTTATGCAAAGACCACATTTTATGTCATTTATTAATTCATTCATTCAAAGATATTTGTTGAGTTCTGCCATGTGCTAGGCACTGTCACAGGTGCTGGAGATACAGTAATATGTACTGGATATATATAAATATATTTAATGCTATAATATATGCCCTCAAGAGCTTTCAGTCAACTAAAACCAATAGCAATTAAGCCTATGAAAAATTACAGAATAAGAACTTGTAATTCTAAACTTTGGCTACTGTACTTCACTTAAAAATTCATATTATAATGCCACAAGAGAATTAAGTAGCCTTATTAATATTTTTACTCACAAATTAAAACATTACAAGACTAGTTGAAAGTTAGCCAAAAATACATTTAAACTGAATACTTCAAAAAGCAATGCATGTAAACTGCTTAGTCCTGTGCTTGGCCCATAGTAATCATTCATAGCTGTAGGTGCTAATCCAATTCTGATCAAATGAATCCAATCCTTGAATTCTATAATTCCATAGAAATTCCTGATAATCACTGTTAATTTGATGGATAATATCCATACCATAGTAGAACTGCACCTTCCAAGAGAGGAAAACCGAGGTAAATTTTCAAAGTTTTAATTAATTAGACACACATTAAAACCATATGCCAGGAAAGGGGTTAAAGATGGTAGTATAAGAAGATCCTGAACTCACTCCTTCCCACAGATATGACAAATATCAACTACATATGGAATAATTTCCTCTGACAAAGAGCAAAAAACTCAATGAACAAAGCTTCTACAACAAAGAACAATAAGGACAGCACAGAGATGAGCAGGAGAGGCAAAGACGCCATCTCACCAAAAAAATCTAATGCCTGGTACAGTGATTCACAATTGGAATGGATCTCTCAAAACCATGGAACTTTTCAGGGTAATAAAAAAATATGAGACTTTCCCTAAGGAGAGAGAGGCTTGAGCTCCACACCAGGCAGCAATCCTTTAGATCCCGCACCAGAAAGACAAGTACTCTAAATATTAGGCTTTGAAAACCAACAAAGATTACATCTAGGCAACCACAGAACTGCAAAACAGGCAGAACAAGCTCTTAGGGGCTCCTATGCAAACTCACCCACCACAGGATCTAGCCTAAAACACCAATTTGAAAAACTTCTAGATCATATATGAAGGGCAATGACTAACTAATCTTAAAGTGCCTGCTGGAGAAGTGGGAAATATTGATACATTCCCCAAAGACTGGGATACTGATGGGCACCATATTTGCCACCGCATCCTACTTTGCTAAAGTCAGCACCAGAGGGCATTATTTTGGAACAATCCCTCTAACCTGCTAGAGTTGATGAACATACTCAGCTAAGAATGCTACCCATCCTTTGCAATATATCTGCATGTCAGGGCCAGGCCAGGCATCAGCCCAGTCCAATCTGCATCTTGGGAGAGTTGTGCTTCATGGCCAGGCTAGGTGTCAGCCCTACCCACCCACCATACCCCAGCATGACCATGTGTTGTGGCCAGGTAGGACACCGCCTACACACTGCTATGTAGAAGATATGGCCATGCATCACAACTAGGCACTAGTCCTCCCCATACCTATGCCACAGACATGGCCCACCACAGGAGATGGATAATCAAAAGTCACAGAGTAGATGAAGTATAGAGACAGACCCATCTATATACTGCCTACTAGAAACTCACATCAGATGTAAGGACACACATTAAAGATAAAGAGATGGAAAAAATTGTTTCATGTGAAAGGAAACCAAAGAAAGCTGAGGTTGCTATATTTATATAAGATAAAATAGACTTCAAAACAAAGATTGTAATAAAAGACAAAGATGGGCATTACATAAATATAAAGGTATCAATCTAGCAAGAAAATGTACCATTTATAAATATTTACACACCCAATATAGGAGCACCTAAACACATATAGCAAATAATAACAGGAATAAAGGGAGAAATTGAGAGCAACATAGTATCAGGGGACTTTAATATCCCACCTATATCAATGCCTAGACTACCCAAACAGGAAATCAATAAGGAAACATCAGCTTTAAATAGATGAGACCAGATAGACTTAAGAGATATAACAGAATATGTCATCTAAAAGCAGTGTGTATACGTTCTTCTAGAGTATACATGGAACATTCTCCAGGATAGATCATCTCTTAGGCCACAAAACAAATCTCAATAAATTTAAGAAAACTAAAATTACATCAAGTATCTTTCCAGATTACAATGGTATGAAACTGGAGAGCAATAACAGAAAAAAAAAAAAAACCTGGAAAAGTCACAAATATGCAGATATTAAACAACATGCTAATAAACAACCAGTGGGTCATCAAAGAATCAAAGAAGAAATAAAAACATCCCTAGAGACAAATGAAAATAGAAGTAAAACATACACAAAAAATCTTTGAGATGCAGCAAAAGTAGTTATAAGAGGGAAGATCACAGCAATACAAGCTTACCTTGAAAAACCAAAAGAATCTCAATAAACACCTAACTTTACATCTAAAGGAACTAGAAAAAAATTATAAATGAAGCCCAAGGTCAGTAGAAAAAAGGAAATAGTAAACATCAAAGCAGAAATAAGTGAAATGGAAACTAAAAAAATTGAAAAGATCTATGAAACTAAGAACTGGTTCCTTGAAAAAATTTTCAAAATTCATAAACCTTTAGCTAGACTCACCAAGAAAAAAGAAAGGGCTGTAATAAATAAACTCAGAAATGAAAGGGAAGAAATTACAACTGACACTAAAAAAATACAAAGGATCATAAGAGACTACTATGAACAATTTTACATTGACAATCTACAAGAAATTAGGAACCTACAAGAAATGAATAAATCCCTAGGAATGTATAATCTTATAAGACTGAATTTGGAAGATAGAGAATATCTGAATACACTAGTTACTACTAAGGAGATTGAATCAGTAACCAAAAACCTCTGAATAGGGGTGCCTAAGTGCTCAGTTAAGCATCTGCCTTCAGGTCAGGTCATTATCCCAGGGTCTTAGATCAAGCCCCACATCGGTCTCCCTGCTCAGGGGGGAGTCTACTTCTCCCTCTCCCTCTGCTCCCCATCTACCAAATAAATAAATAATCTTAAAAAACAAAAACAAAAACCTCTACACAAAAGAAGTCCAGGACCAGATGGATTCACTGGTGAATTCTACCAAACATTCAATTAGATTCAATGCCTATCCTTTTCAAACTCTTCCAAAAAACTAAAGAAGAGGAAACACTTCCAAATTTACTTTATGAGGCCAGCATCACCTGTATACCAAAACCAGATAAGGACACCATACACATAAACACACACACACACAATACAGCCCAATATCACTGATGAACATAGATGTAAAGACTTCCAATAAAATACTAGCAAACCAAATTTAAAAATATATTAAAAGGATCATATACCATGATCAAGTGTACAGAATTTATTCCAGAGATATAAGGATGATATAACATCTGCAAATCAGTGTAATACACCCACCTTAACAAAATAAAGGACAAAAATCATATAACTATCTCAAGAGATGCACAAAAAATCATCTAAAAAAATTGAATATCCATTATGATAAAAAAAAAAACTCTCAACAAAATGGGTACAAAGGAAATATATCTAAGCACAATAAAGGTCATATATTATAAATCTGTAACTAACATCCCCAATGGAAAAAAGCTAAAAGCCTTTCCTTTAAAATCAGAAATAAGGCAAGGGTGCCCACTTTTACCAAACATAGTATTGGAAGTCCGAGCCATAGCAATTAGGCAAGAAAAATAAATAAAAGACATTCAAATTAAAAAGAAAGTAAAATTGTCACTTTGCAGATGACAAGATCTTATAGATAAAAAAATCCAAAATACCCCACAAAAAAACTCTTAGAGCTAATAAATAAATTCAGTAAAGTAGCAAGAAATAAAATCAACATATAGAAATTTGTGGTGTTTATATACACTAGTAACAAATTATCAGAATGACAAATTAAGAAAATAATCTCATTCACAATTCCATCAAAAAGAATAAAATATCTTGAAGTAATTTTAACCAAGAAGGAAAAAGATCTGTATGCTGAAAAACTAAAACAGTGATGAAAAAATTGAAGATTACACAAATCAATGGTAGTCAACGCTCATATAGTAAATAAATTAATATTGTTAAAATGTTCATACTACTCAAAGCAATGTACAGATCCAATGTGATCTCTGCAAAATTCCAATGGCATTTTTCACAGAACTTGGACAAACAATTCTGAAATGTGTACATAACTACAAAAGATCCCAAAAAGCAAAAGCAATCTTGAGAAGAACACAATTGAACATACCATGCCTCCTAATTTTAAACTATACTACAAAGCTATAGTAATCAAAACAGTACAAAATTAACATAAAAGTAGACATAATGATGAATGGAACAGAACTGAGAGCTCAGAATAAAACCTACACATATATGAACAATTTAACTTAAAGGATCTAGAGTATACAATGGAGAAATGACTGTCTCTTTAATTAGTGTGATGGAAAAATTGAATAGATACATGAAAATCAATGAAACTAGACCACTGTCTTACAGCATAGATAAAAATTAACTCAAAGTAGGTTAAAGATTTGAATATCAGATCTGAAATCGTAAAATTCCTAGAATAAAAGGAGGTAAGTTTTTCAACATTAGTCTTAGTAATATTTTTGTGCATCTGACTCCAAAGGTAAGGAAAACAAAACCAAAAATCAATAAATGAGATTACATCAAACTAAAAAGCTTCTGCATGGTGAAAGAAACCATCACCAAAATGAAAAGTCAACCTACTGAATGGGAGGAGATTTTTACAAATCATGCATCTCACAAGGAATAATATTCAAAATATATAAAGAGCTCATACAACTTAATAACAAAATACAAGGGCAGAGGATCTGAACAGATTTTTTTTTCCAAAAAACACATACAGATGGCCAAAAGGCACATGAAAAGATATGCAACATCAGTAACTATTAGGGAAATACAAATCAAAAGCACGGTAAGATCATACCTCATGCCAGTTAGAATGGCTATTATCCACACATGGGAAATAACTAGTGTTGGTGAGAATGTAGAGAAAAGGAAACCATTAAACACTGCTGATGGGAGTGTAAACTGGTGCAGCCACTATGGAAAATAGTATAAAATTTTCTCAAGCAATTAAGAACAGAAATACCAATTGATTTAGCTATTCCATTCCTGGGTATTTATCAGAAGAATATAAAGATGCTAATTCAAAATGATATATGTACCCCTATGTTTATTGCAGCATTATTTATAAATAGCCAAGAAATGGAACAACCCAAATGTCCACTGATGAATGAATGGATAAGGAAGATATGGTCTGTATGTGTGTGTGTATATAATACATATATTAGTATATAACATATATATTAATATATATTAAATGGAACAGTAGTCATAAAAAATGAAATACTGCCATTTACAAAAACATGGATGAACCTTGACAGTATTGTGCTAAGTAAAATAAGACAGAGAGGAAGACAAATATTATAAGATTTCACTCATATTTGTAATTGAAAACAAAACAAAACAAAACAAATGAACAAACAAGACAAAAACAAACCCATTGATACAAAAAACAGACTGGTAGTTAGCAGAGAGAAGGATGTGGGGGCTGAGCAAAATGGGTGAAGGGTGTCAATTTTATGGTAACAAATAGTAACTATATCTTAGTGGTAATCACCTTGTCCTTCAGAGAGATATCAAATTATGTTGTACACCTGAAACTTATACAGTTTACCTTTGAACAATGTGGGAGTTAAGATAACAAAATCCATGAATAACTTTTGACTCACCAAAAATCCAACTACTATTAGCTTACCATCGACTGAAGGCCTTACCAATAATATAAATGGCCAACTAATATCTATTTTATGCATAAGTATTATATACTGTATTCTTACAACAATAGCTAACTTTTTCTTAATTATTTTTTGTTATCTAGGCTAAAGTTCCATCTGCAAGTTTTTTTAAGTTGTCACAAATCTCCAAAAAATGTTCCAATATATTTACTGAAAAAAATTCACAAGTAGGTGGGCTCATGTAGTTCCAACCCGAGTTGTTCAAGGGTCAATTGTATAGTGTTATACACCAATTTCACCTCAATTAAAAAAAAGAAATCTAAAATAAAATTAAATGAAGAAATAAACAATATGTTAGACATTAGGAATATAAAAATGATTAGTTACATCCCTGCCCTCAACAATTTCAGCCTAGCTGGGGAGACATTTAAGGAAACATAATTTCAAAACCTGTAGTTGAAAAAACAAACAAAAAAACAAAACAAAACAAAACAAAACCTGTAGTTGTTATACCGGTTGTGTTCTGTGAGCATATAGAAGAGAGACTGTCTATCCCTATCCTTGTTCATAAAAAGATAAGCCAAAGTATTAGTCTCATGAGCTTTCTAGGCAGCTGGACTAATAAAGGTACAGAAGAATAAGAAAACAAGCCAGAAATGCACATGAATTGCTCAGACAAATGCTAATAGTAAATCTGGTACTCAGCCTAACTGTGACTAAATTGCCTATAAAAATATATAACCTCTGAAGGCTGGGCAGGTGGGACTGTCAGATCATGAAGGGCCCATATGCCATGCTCAGAGACTTATCCAATAGGCAATTAAAAAAACAATTAATAAAACTGGTTTTAAAATAAAAGATATTTCATTCCTTGTCCTCTCAAAAATCCTCCCAAAATAATAAACGCAAGGAACAAAAATTCTACTCTTATTTTCAATGAAACTAGAAACATTTGTAGCGAGAAACTAAAGTATATGAAGACTGAACTCTGAGGAGTGGCAAATAAATTTTCACAGCAAAAGGTCAAACCAACTGCCAGCAGGAGAGAATATTTAGGAGAAGCTGGCTGGTTTACTCTGAGGAACTTAAGAAATGGCAAGGACTCCAGCAGCCAAGTACTGCAGAGGTCCTGGGTGTGGGTGCAAAGCTGAAGATAGCTAGATTGTTTGAAGTCTGTATTAAAAGTACATTAAAAGTTTCCAAATGTTCACTAGGTTTGGCTACTATACCACAACTAGGGGAAAGGGAGGTATGTATCCTGGAGATTTTGAATCAGAGAAGTTCCTGACTCTGGGATTCCATACACAGAAGCAAAGTATCAGATGCTTACGAACAATATGAATAATGGGACAATCCAGCTCCCTTTTGCTGCCCAGCTACAGAACAAACTTCTATCACTGAACTTATTCCCACCCAAATACCCAAAAGAAAGTGATTAGGACAAGTGGCTAGAAGACACTTTTCTAGAGAAACGTAGCTTCCATGGAGGGAATAACTGCAGATCTTGATGTGGAAGTCTCCAGTGAAAAGCCTGGACACCCTACCATCCTCGAGCAAAACCAACCTTTCAAACAATCCAAACAATCCTTGCCCAAACTCTAGGAACCTCCAATCATTTTTTCAACAGTTACTCTTAATAGGTATAGACAAAATGATAACTAGACATTTTAGTGAAGCCTTCAACATAAAAGATAGGGACAAACATACCAAGGAACTTAAAAGAAAGAAAGGTAATGCAAGGATGAGAAGAAATAACAAATTATGGTATTATTAATATTCTTACGAATGTAAAGGAGAGAACCAGTATCACATACAAAAAATAAAAGGATAATGTAAAAGAAAGAGAAAAATAGCTCTTAAAAAAATTAGAGATCCAAAACCAAAATTTAACTAGAAAAGGCAGAAAAGGCAGAAATGGGAAATAGGAGAGGAAAAGACAGAAAATTAGGGAATCCATCCAGGATATCAACATGACAAATGACAGAGAGAGAAAAGAAGAGAAACGATGACAATTTTAATTTCTCATAATTGAAAGGTACCAGTCACCAGACTGTAAGATTATATGAGCAAATAAAAAGATTATTGTTTGGACCCACCAAGTTTTTGAGCAATTTTATGCCAGAAGGTAATTATTAGGTCATTATCACCCAGCCTAAGTCATGCTCTACATTCTAGCTGCCTGGGGTGGAAGATGGTCTTGCCTTCCCTAAGAGTCATGCAATATATAATTCGCTAGTTTTAAGAAGAGAGTTTGCTCACATTTCTGTAGATCGGCAATTTGGGCTGGTCTCTGCTTTCATCTCACATGCTGCTGTAATCATCTGGCTATTTAACTAGGAGTGGACAGTATAAGATGGCCTTCTTCAGTTCTGGCCTATGTGAGCAGCCCAGCTCTGACTTTTTCACATGTGGTGGAAAAGTTCCCAACAGCAAGAAAGGGGAAATCCCAGGGCATAAGTATTTTTCAAGTCTCTTATTCTCTATTGGCCAAGGCAAGACTCAGGGCCAAACTAAGAATCCTGTAGGAAAGATTACATAAGGATATAATAAGGCAAAGGAGGATTCCCAGGGGATGTTACTATAACAATACATCTATTTAACCAAAAAAAGGTTACTTAGAACTTTAGATCTAGACTGAGTAACTTACAGGAAAAAGAACAGTAAATAATATTCCTTGTGATATTGACTTGGCTTTAAAAAAGCTTCCTGGGCAGCCCCGGTGGTGCAGCGGTTTAGCGCTGCCTGCAGCCCAGGGAGTGATCCTGGAGACCCTGAATGGAGTCCCGCACCGGGCTCTCTGCATGGTGCCTGCTTCTCCCTCTGCCTCTCTCTCTGTGTCTGTGTCTCTATGAATAAATAAATAAAATATTTTTTAAAAAATTAAAAAAATAAAAAATAAAAAAGCTTCCCAATCTTAGCATTTATAATTATTGTCAACCATATATTTAGTCATTCACTTTCTAACAGGTGTCTCTTGCTCTAGATTGTAAGCTCTATGAAGACAGAGACCATATCTTCCCTTTTTTAAAATCTCCACTTCCACTAAGGAAGTAGCTAAATGCTTAACCATTGCTTTTTAAATGAAGAAATGGGGTAACAAATGTACACACAGAAACGGGCAGGTTCTAGGGTCCATGATAGCACCAAAGACAGGTAGAGACCAGGAGAGAGAAAGTTATTTAGCTACTTTACTTTAGTACACAGGCTGATGTTAGGAGGACACTTGTGTATCTCACACATAATATGAATATACCAAAAGTTTGTGACCTCTGATCCTTGTTAGCATTTTGCTCTCTATCCTGTTAAGAAGCTTCTAAAACTATGTAAATGTCCCTGCAACCATAAATGTTTTATTTTAAGGGCAGTTCTCAAATTCTTCATTCTGGGACCATTTTACACTTGTAAAAATACTGAGGACCCCAAAGAGCTTTTGTTTATGTGGGTTATATCTATCAATATTGCTCATGTTCTGTATTTCAACTGAGACAATTTCAAATAGGTAATTATTTTAAAATAATAACAAACTCATTACATGTAATGAGTTATTACATAACATATGTTATTTTGTAAACATAAATAGCATATGTTTACAAAAAGAAAAACTGTTTTCCAAAGGAAAACACTTTACTGAGAAGAGTTGCACTGTTTAATACTTTTGCAATGCTCTTTTAATATCTTAGTAGAAGTAAACTGGATTCTCCTTAGTTGATGTTGTTGCGATTTTATACAGCATAGAGCCTCTGGAAAATCCAACAGTGTATTTATTAAAGAAAGAAAGGGAAGAAAGGAAAAAAGCATCTAAGTATTATTATGAAAACACTTGTCACTTTGTCAGTTCTCTAAAAGGGTCCTGGGTATTTGTCAGGCATTTGGCAAGTGAAAGTAGCAAAATGTTTTCCCCTAAAGTTGGTCATCTTCAAGGTAATACAAGTGCAAGATACTATTTATATAACTGAGCTATTGGTATTTCTTAGTACCAAACAAAATACCACTCTACAAGGTCTGTTAATAAGTTCATTACGTGGTAAAATAAATTAGGCTATCTGATAGGTTCATAATATACAATGTGAGTTGTTTTTTTTGCTCTTTGAGCAAATAGGTAAACTCAGTGATTATTCACATTCTCTTCTTTCAACTGTCCTAAAAATGGAAAACAACTCTCCAGGCAGCCCTCTTCTCTTTAGATACAATCATAATCATATTAATTATGAGATAATAACTAAAACTTCTTGAGTGTTTCATATGTTTCAGGAAATGCTCAGTGTGCTTCATTGCATTATTTTATGTAATTCTCAAAACTAATCTCTGACATAGGTACTATTCTCATTATCATTTTATAGATGAGAAAACTAAAATCTACCACGATTAAGCTATGTGTGCAAGGTCATATAACTGTAAAAAAACAAATTTCCAGGGACTCCTGGGTGGCACAGGAGTTGAGCATCTGGCCTTCAGCTCAGGGCGTGATCCTAGGGTCCAGGGATCAAGTCCCACATTAGGCTCCCTGCAAGGAACCTGCTTCTCTCTGCCTGTCTCTGCCTCTGTCTGTGTGTCTCTCATGAATGAATGAATGAATAAATAAATAAATAAATAAATAAAATTAAAAAAAAAAAAACGAAACAAATTTCCAGCTTTAACTACTGTCCCACATAGCTTCCCTATTCATGAGAAGGGTAATAGTAATATTTTCTACTGATTTTCATTTTATCTGAAATTTTCACCATAGCTTTAAATGACTTCTGAGATCTAGTCTGGGAAACTAACTTGTTCTCAGAATCTTGCCAATGTAAATGTGTGCCCAATTCTATATCCCTTGTGGAATGAGACATTTGGACCACAACACTTTCCTGCATTGACTGCTCTGCTTCATTCCAAACAATTTCTTCTAGAGATCATTCTTCAAACAACACTATGTTCACTCCTGTCAATTCTTTGGTCATTCTTGCCTCTCCTATTTGAATTGTTCAGCATCACTGAAGGCAGATTGAAACCAGCCTGACAGTAATGGTGAAGAATCTTCCAATAGCCTGATTGCCAACATTATCAAAGATCTAGGGCAATCTTGTGGCATATGTCACACCTTTACTCTTCTTTTCAGAAATCCTGTCAGCAACAACTTTCTGAAGACCCCTGTGACTTAGAAAATAGTCACTCTATAAACTGTGTAGAAATGAATAGCAGATGTGTGCTAGCAGCCCTGGGAAATTCAGAAGCGTCAGTTTAATATCCTGGGTGTTGCTGGCTGAACCTGAAAAGTCAATTCAGGTTATAAAAATTTCAGTAGATTGCCACAAATCCCCGAATGTTCTCTTCAGTTTAAGTAGAGCAAAGGTAATGGGCCACAAGAGAAAAGCAGGAGAAAAAAATAATGGATCCATCTCACTAATTGAGAGCTGGCTCTTGAAAAGGATAATGATACTAAAGTCTCTATTTCCCCCATAACCCCTAATTTTAATACATGAGCCATCATACATTCCAGTGTTATCACATGCAAGTCAGAATTGGAATCATAGAAATGTTCTTTTCTTCTAGGATAACCTTATTTATACCAGATACAGTACACATTTTTTTTGCCTCTTGGGTTATAACTCCATTGCCAAGCATTTTAATTATCAGTTATCCGTACTACAAATAGGATTATCACTGATGCAACTTTTGAGAAAATTACAGTAGCAACTTAATTTAAATAATGGAACAATGTGCTTTTCTTTCCTCCAGAAACTTTTTTTTATTTTAATCCTTAGAGCATTATACATTGTTTTTTATCAGTTGAACCACTTACTCTGTTAATATGATTCCAGAGAAAACATCCATTTATTACCAAAGACATAACCACGTTATTTTGGCATGAATGTCCCAAAAGAACCCAGCTTTCATGAAGCATACAGAAAAATGAGAAGAGCCAAAACTATTCTCAGTTCAGTTAAGCATGATTAATTGAATGTACTGTCACTAAACTGATATTACAGTATTCTAATATAATGCAGCGTTTCAACTGATACCTACACTCAGTACTTAAAATTGGTTTATTTATTATACAATCACTTAATAAGCATCTATTCGTAGCAGTGTGCCAGATGTTGAAGCTATGAAGATTGATGGGTGTTGGTCCTTTCTCTCCAAGAGTTCACAGTCATATCTAATAGACCTACATGTAAAGAAATTAAATACAAAGTGATATGCTTTATAATAATAGAATGTACAGATCATATGAGGCCACTGATCAAGAATCTAAACCATGCATGGAAAGATTAGGAGTTTCCAATTTTTTTTAAATGTTCTTCTGAACTCATATCAAGTTCTTTTACCAAATGGTTTGTATTACTTAACTAATCATAAATAAATACATTAGCAATCAAAGCAGCCTGTCTGTTTGAACAATCTATCCTAATAATAATATTACTCTTATTGTCACAAACACTCTGTGAGGAGGTGAGAAATATCTCCATTTTACAGATAGTAAAGGACAATACAATGAGATTAAATAACTGCCAAACATAGACTTGTAATAAATGCTCTACCTGGGATGGAAATTGATTCTTGAGCCTAAGGTTTTCCTGCTTTGCTAGCTAACTACCCAGCTAACTAACCTGCCCAACAAAGCCATCAGAACTATGTTCTATGTACATTCTCAAACATGCCTTTCAATGATTTATTTAGAAGCAGAGTTGAAATGTCCGCACCTCACATTTGAGCAACTGAAAGATAGTATATCACCTTAGTGAGAAGACACAAAGACGCTGGAAGCTAACGATAATGAATAAGATTGGGAACTACAGCAATTATATGTGTTGCATTTAAAGCCTTACATCACTGACTTCAAAACTGCTTGTTTCCTGGTATGTTCCTGCCATATTTTCTATATGTGCATTTCCTTGTGATATAGTCTGAAATGAGTTTATTTCCAGGCAAGAAAAAAAAAAATAGAATAAGCAGTACTGCAATTACTTGACTGTAAATGGTAAATCCATTAGTCAAGTCATGCATTACAGTGGGAAAATGAATGTTGTAATTTGCATACTAGTTAGATCATGTGTGTCCAAAGAAGCAAGAGGATTTAAGACATAGAATCACATTTTCTGTGCTCAGTCTTGGCCTCTATTAGATAACTGTTGTGTAATTTGGGGCAATCTTAACTTCTTTGTGTCTTACTTTTATCATCTATAAAATAATAATAAAAGGTGATGTCCACCTCAAAATGTTATTATGAGGAAAAAATGAGTTAATACTTGTTAAAACTTAGAATAGTGCCTGGATCAAAGTAGTGTCCCATAAATATGTGCTATTATGCTAAACATAAAGTACATTTTTATCACTGCAGTATTATTATGTGGTCTAATACTATCTTGTTCAGAAAGAATATGTAATGTAAATTCAGCCTTTAAAATAGTTATGTACACTTTGAATTAATTTTCAAGGAGTACTGCCAATTCTGTTTGGCATTCTATTTGAAGAAAAAAAAAAAAGAAACTACTTTAGTCAGGATGGTCCTCACAGACTACTTCCTTCCATAATAAAGAGTAATAAATGGCTACACTCTATCCAATGTCAATCTGGAAAGATTCTAAAACACTGCACTTTGGATGTGCTGGACTAGATCCAGCTTTTCAGTGTATCACTTCTAAGGCTCCTGCTGCGATTTCAGGATAAACATGGAGAAAATTCTGAAATGGGACTGAACTATACCCAGTTAAGGATGGTTCTTATTTCAGTCTTAGAAGGGAGGAGAAAAGAGAGGTGTATTCAGTGTAGCAAGATGACTTCATTTTACATCTCCCTGTATTTCTTCCTCCAAATGTGTAAAGACCACGATTTTTAAGGCCTTCTGCTTTTCTGTTCTTGTCAATGTCACTTCTGTCAATGTCCTCAAAGAGGTAATTAACCTTATACTGATAAGCAATTTTATCCCAAGAGCATGCTTTACTAGTCCTCTTACAGCTATTATGCCCTGAACAGGAATTGTATCCACCTCCATGTTCCCTTCAATACCTGTCAAGGCTCTGCAAATATTATTAGGTAATAACTTCTCATTAGCATTTCCTTTGGCTTTATGCTGCTAAATTTAATTTTGCCATGACGCCAGCACATAAAGTCAAGATATCATCTGCCAGGTCCTAAGTTCCTTATGATTCTAAGAGATGCAATTTCTGTATTTTCTCAATGTCCCCAGCAACTCCCAGTATAACCTGTATGGAAGGTTTTAGCACTACAAGTGTAGGGAATGGGATGCCATTTCAAGGCCCAGTAGTAAGCCTAAGCCCTGGGAGTATGACATTTCCTTCCAATCCCCTCATATACCCCCATAACACAATTATCAGGGACAGGAAACATATTTTAAGGCAAAGTGGTGAGAGCATTAGGCAATTATTTAACAATGTGCCAAACAAAAACTGAATCTCCAAATGTGGCTCCTAAAATTGTTTTCTGTCCATTTCTACCAGCTGATTTAACTACTCTTTTAACATGTGAGTTACTGGGTTCATGACATCTGCAATCCTTCCCATTTTATAGCTGAGATTCTGACTATTTTAATAATAATCCTTTCTTTTTGTTCCTTTAGGGAGTAAAAGAACAAGAATGGAGTTTTAAGAAAGAGAACATAAATTGTATTTTTGGCTTCACTACCTAGGCATTGTACATCCTTAGAAAAGTTATTCAGTCTCTCTGAGCTTGAAGTTTCTCATCTACAAAATTTAAATAATAATAATAGCTACCTTGCCATGCTGACATGAAAACAGAATGGCTAATGCATATAGAAAATTATTTGTAAATATTAAAGACTTTCCTCCTCCCCCAAAAGGGAAGAATTCTGGTAGTGTTCTGAAACTGTGGGAACATTTGAACATACATGAGTGATGAACCAAACACAGCAATTTAAAGCAGTAGGCCTGGAATGTAATGACCCAGACCTAGAAGCATAGGTGTGCTTACTGTTTCCACTCTATTCACCTCAGGAGAAAAGAAGCTATCTGCAAAAATTGTAAAGAAAGACAAAAAGTATTATTCAAAGTGATGCTGTGGAATAGCATCTAACAGCAAGAGTAAATTATTTATTACTGTATGACAAAAAAGGAAGAGAAATTTATAAGTATGTAGATATATGTAGGTGTAATATAATTGCATCTCGTAAATATATAGATGGATCAGATAAAAATACGGGAATATTAACATCTGTCCTCTGTAAGTAGTGGGATTATGACTAATTTTCATTCTTCTTTAAATTTCTTCTATTAACATATTTCCTTCCATTAATTAGCATGTATTAGTTTGGTAGTAAGATAAAACATGTTATATTAAAAATAAAAAGATAAAATTTTAACACAGTGCTTTTCTGTGTCACTCTAAATCCTAAAACCCAACTATTTTCATGCCAGCTTTGCCATCTTCATTTCTTTCCCAGTCGCTTTATAAACATTCATGTATCATTTTTCCTTTTCCTCTTTCCCATTTCTTTGCAATCCCCAAGCATTTACATTTCTGGCTTTTGATTCTCTATGATCTATTGATCAAACCATTATAAATGATGTTTCTCTTTCTCTCCTTCCTCCCAACTTCATCTCATGTTCCTGTGAGTTTCCAAACCCACCTTCCTAAGCCTTTATTTTTTTAAAAAAGATTTTATTTATTCATTCATGAGAGAGAAAGAGGCAAAGACACAGGCAGATGGAGAAGCAGGCAGAGGGAGAAGTAGGCTCCGTGCAGGGAGCCCAACGTGGGACTCGATCCCAGGTCTCCAGGATCACACCTTGGGCTGAAGGCGGCACTAAACCACTGAGCCACCTGGGCTGCCCTTCCTCAGCTTTTAAACCCACCTTTCCGCATTCCCATTCTCCACAACTGGACACACACACTATCCCAAATTCAAACCCTTTAAGAACATACCCATTTCGCTTGCCTATCTCTTTCTCAAAACTATTCAAGTATGGGGGGAAAATTTTTCAAATTTTAATTTAAATTCCAGTTAGTTAACACACAGTGTAATATGAGTTTCAGATGCAGAATTTAGTGATCCATCTCCCACATAAATACCCACTGCTCATCACAAGTGCCCTTGTTAAACCCTATCACCTATTTAACCATCCCCCACCCACCTACCCTCTGATAACGCTCAGTTTGTTCTCTATAGTGAGAGTCTATTTCTTGGTTTGCCTCTCTCTTTTTCCCCCTATGTTCATTTGTTTTGTTTCTTAAATTCCACATATGAGTGAAATGATATGGTATTTGCCATTCTCTGACTTATTTCGCTCAGTCTAATACTCTCTAGCTCCATTCATGTCATTGCAAATGGCAAGATTTCATTCCATCAAAAAATTACTAGAACTGATACATAAACTCAGTAGAGTCACAGGATACAAAATCAATGTATAGAAGTCTGTTGCATTTCTATGCAACAATAATTAAGCAGCAGAAAGATAAATCAAGTAATCAATCCCATTTATAATTGTACCAAATCCCATAAAATACCTAGGAATAAACCTAGCCAAAGAGTGTAAAAGTTCTATACTCTAAAAACTATAAAACAATAGTGAAAGAAATTGAAGATGACACAAAGAAATTCCATGTTAATGGATTGGAAGAACAAATACTGTTAAAATGTCTATATTACCCAAAGCAATCTACATATTTAATTCAATCACTATCAAAATACCACCAGCATTTTTCACAGAGCTAGAACAAACCCTAAAATTAGTATGGAACCACAAAAGACCCCAAATAGCCAAAGCAATTTTTAAAAAGAAAAGCAAAACTGGAGGCATCACAATTCCAGACTTCAAGCTATGTTACAAAGCTGTAGATATCAAGACAGTATGGTACTGGCACAGAAACATATAGGTCAATGAACAAAATGGAAAACCCACAAAATAAACCCACAACTATATGAGCAATTAATATTCAATAAAGCTAGAAAAATGTTTTTAGAAGACATACAGATGTCCAACAAGCACATGAAAAGATGCTCAACATCACTCATCATCAGGAAAATGCAAATCAAAACCATAATGAGGTATTACCTTATACCTGTCAGAATGGCTGTAACTAAAACCACAAGAAATAACAAGTGTTATGAGGATGTGGAGAAAAAGGATCCCTTATGCACTATTGATAGAAATATAAACTGGTACAGCCACTATGGAAAACAGTATGGAAATTCCTCAAAAATTTAAAAATAGAATTACCGTATGATCTGATAATTCTATTAGGTATTTAACCAAAGAAAACAAAGACACTAATTTGAAAAGATATATGCACTTCTATATTTATTGCAGCATCAGTTACAACAGTCAAGATATGGAAGCAATTCAAGTGTCCATCCATAGATAAACAGATAAAGAAGATGGGGCAGCCCCGGTGGCGCAGCGGTTTAGCAGCGGGCGTGATCCTGGAGACCCTATATCGAGTCCCACGTTGGGCTCTCTGCATGGGGCCCACTTCTCCCTCTGCCTGTGTCTCTGCCTCTCTCTCTGTGTCTCTATAAATAAATACATAGAATCTTTAAAAAAAAAAAAAAAGGGAAGATGTAGGGTATGTGTGTACACACACACACCCTGGAATATTACTTGGCCATAAAAAATGAGATCTTGCCATATGCAACAACATAGATGAACCCAGAGGGTATAATGCTAAGTGAAATAAGTCAATTAGAGAAATACAAATGCCATATGATTTCATTCATGTGTCGAATTTAAGAAACAAATGAACAAAGAAATAAGGACACAAACACAATAATAGACTCTCAAATACAGAGAACAAAGTGGTAGTTACCAGAGGAAAGGTGGGGGGGGGGGGGAAGAGGTTAAGAGTACACTTATCTTGATGGTCACTAAGTAATGTATGGAATTGTTGAATCATATTGTACATCTGAAAGTAATAGAATACTGTATGTTAATTATACTTCAATAAAAAGAAAATGTATTTAAAAAAAAAATTTTTTTGACCTATTTGTAACCTATTCATTCTATTTCTATCATTCCAGTGACCTGAACACCCACTGAAAATTTTCCATCTGTGCTCATCCACATCCTCATTTTCTTCTAACAGTAAAAGAAATGTATTTGGCCACTTGCTTTCTTTTTTCTATGTCCTTTGTATTATTCAGGTTTAATGTCTCAATACCATGCCTCTATACAGTTTCAAAGTTTATCTGTCCCTAGTCTCTCTTTTTCCACTAAAATCATGTAACACAAACTTAAATTTGACCATGAAATTTCTCTTACACAAAAATTTGCATTTTGTTACTATTGCCATATTAAATATTCCCTCTACTACCTTTCAGCCCCAGCACCATCTCAACATCATATTGTGGGGTTCTAAAGAACCTATGTTTCTGCAGTTAGTATTTTTAGTGCTTGCTAAGCAAATTTTACTAAAACGTACCTGGGCTTAAAGTAAGCTAAATTACAACTGAATTGATCATGAAACTCTGAGAGATTTACCTTCTAGGAGCTAGGTGTTTACATTTCAAGGGGGAATAAAACCCTAAACAAACCCTGGGTTGAAATGTCAGAGAGAACAGTTTTTTCTTCTCACTAGAGACCTATATTTACATTACAAAGGATAAAAATCTCAGGATCCTCCTTAAGGAGAATTTGTTTACATTAGGGAGCAAAGATTTCTCCCCATCTCCCAAGAGGGTATGGGGGATAACTGTTCCTTTTTGTTATAAGCCCTAGATTCTCAATTTGAGGCTTCCTCACCTAGAGTACAGATCCCAATTTGTACAGGATGACACCTCGCCCTTATCCCACTACTCAGAGAAATGTAGGCATAGAGGACAGGCCCAGTTAAGTAATAAATAATCTTACTCTCCCCCAGAATTATCATATCCACTCTAAAGACAATACAGATAAAAATGAGTACTGAACACTTATCACAGACTAAGTCCATCAATCAAACTCATTCCTCTGCTCCTCCCTGGCTGCCTGTCTAGTCCTTTAAATGTTTCTGAAAAGGCCATATTATGCAGAATTTATTTGTTCACACATCCTGTGTCATCACAAATTCTGATTCTTCATCTGAAAGCCTTCTTTCATTTTAATCAACTCTAATTCCTCTTTGCCATTAAAAATTTGAGAGAAGTCTACCTTGAGTAAAATCCTTCATGTTGCTCAGTTTATTGAGCCTCACCCTAGACTATATTTCAGAGCCTTACCCTAAACTAGTAATTACACAATATACAATGTCATGTTAACTCAATTTCAAGGCAGATATTCTTAACTCTGTTTTAAATACAAGGAACCAGAATATCAGAAAAGTGAGGAAAATTTTCCAGTCACAGAGTTAGTAAGGGAAAGGACCATGATTCAGATACATGGGTGCTTAATATAAGGCCTGGCTATGTGACACTGACCAATGAAATATCAGAGGTGTGACAAGCCACCTCTCAGAATTGTGAAGGCACTTTGAATGTTTCCTTCTGCCACAAGCCCAGAATTTCCCAAATGGGGCCTTTTCATCATATATTAACCTTAGTGAAAAAGTTACAGATAAAAGGTGTAATCAAAAAAACATGATATGCAGGTACCAAAAGTGAGAAATAAATCTTTGTTAAAGCCACTAAAATTTCTACAGTCTTTGTTACTATAACTTATTTCGTATAAGCTAACCAGACACAGAAATTGTTACAAGGAATAGAACACAGCCAGAACAGTACCCTAAAATATGTAGTACCCAATATTGGGCAAAGAAACTTATTTTTGGAGAAAGAAAATAATCTATATCATGCAGAAGCAAATATTTGTTAAAATTGTCCCTTTCACTAAACTGAAGGGGACATTTTGTGACTTCAAACAAGGAAGTGGGCAAAAAGAATATTGCTAGCATGAACTGGTTGCTGTTGGCTGTTTTTTGGCAAGGTGCTGTAAGAAGGAGATGAACATAGGAAAAAAAAAAAAGGCCAATTTGCAAGAGAATTGGAAGTAGGGGGACCCAGAGGAGAGTCTAGAAATTCCAGGCCTTGTAGAAATAAAAGATGCAATTTGTCTTGATTTCTAAATTAGTAATAAATCTGAAAACAAAGGCTGATTAAAACTCAAGTTTCAGTGACTTCTTGTGCCTTGCATTCTGCCCTTTTTCAGATAGGGATATTTGTCATGGTTATCCAGTCCCTATTCTATTGAACACATTGGAGAATATGGGAGATGAAGGAGTGGCTTGCTTTTGGTTGTTTTCTAATAAATCTCCAGCTTAAGAAAGATCACACAAGAAGCTGCTGTGGAGACTGTCATATAATCCCAGACTTTGAGCCTAACAGGATGGAACTTTTAGGCTGTCTCTATTAGGAAAGAACTCTAACATTTCATATATTTTAGGTACAGAAGGGAGATGAGTAAATTTTTGTGACCCAATAGTAGACTAAGACAAAGGTTATTATAGTTTCTAAATATTTTATGCCCCTCCTTATGAAACAATTGTACCGCCCTGCCCTATAGATGTCAGGCTTGCTTACGTGACTTGCTTGGACAATAAAATATGAATCCAAGTAAGATATGCCACTTGTGAGGAGAAGTTTTAAGAGACACTGTAAATCCAGCAACTCTCTGCCAACAAGCCCCACAACACTCCAGAGGGTCTGCTCTGTCAGCTTAGTTCCCAGAGTAAAGACACTGAAACTGAGCCACAGGTAATGAATGACCCACGAGTAAGATGTAACATGAACAAGCAAGAAGCTTTGTTGTTGTGTAAACTACTGTAGTTGTGATTGTGAGGTTGGATGTTACTGCAGTATAACAGCCTAAGCTGATGCAGTAGAGGTAAAGAAAAATGACTAGTACCCACTGTTCCTAATAGAATGACCCAGCACTATTAAATAGATTGGATTAATTCAGTTCAATAAAAGGCTCTGACCACAGTAATGCACAAATTAATCCATGTTCATGTGTGGTTTAGAATGTATGTAATAGGCACTGAGGTTTATATTTAAGAACAGCTGCAAGAAAAAGAATCCCATGTGATACTAGATGAGCCCTGAAGAGAAAGCAATCATTTGCTTGGGAAAAAAAAAAAAAAAAAGTTAATCAAAGGATAAGATATAATCTGTGGTCCAATCTTGTGACATGTTAGAGTCACACAATTCTTCCATAACAAATAGTAGATTTCCAATATGACACAGAGAAGAAAATAAATGAGGCTCTGACATCACAGCCCGTACATCACGTATTTAATGATCACGGGTAAATGGCTAACATCCGTGAACCAACATGACTTGCTAGCAATAGCACCATCACAAAGCCAATGAATATGCATCACCACATATTTCTAAAGCACAACCACAAAGCTAAGCCTTACAATCTGTTCACAAGGCAGAAGTTTGAACTTGTAATAAACAAGATCCACATATGTACATGTTAATACCAAGGTAGTGAATATCTGGTTCAGAGAAGGCAGGGCTATAGATCATATCACAAGGAATGCTGTAAAATTATGACTACATGAACATCAAGCCTGCCTTAAAATGGAAAAATTTCCTACAGTTTGCATAAAATACAATTATGGAAGCCAAGAAGGCAGTAACCCCCTCTCATCTTGTTCATGTCAAGAGGGCAAGGGGCTGATGAGAGTCTGAGACTGTGCTGCTCTGTTACACATGTGGCTGCTGTTGCCAATGCTGCTACAACTATTGTTGTTTTAGGTCTAGATCTTAGCCCCCCCTACCCACTGTCTCATTGAGATGCAACCCACTTTGGAGGCTTTTTTTGTGCTTAAACAAAGGATACGGTTTGAAGACACTGAATAAGCAGAAAAAGAGCAATGACTTTTAGACTCTGGATCATATGCCTCCCAAACTCAACAGCATGCCTTGGGCATTGTGCATAGTGGCTAGGAGGCATACCTTTGAATATGCAAAATGATTTCAATATTCCTTCTATAACACACCTAAGGAGGTGGTAGGTGTTGAAACTTGCCTCCAAAAGCTCACCTACAGGGAAGCAACTGACAGTGAGGAATATAAAAGCTGCCAAGAATAGGAAGTACAAAAGGGAATGGCTTTCATTAATGACATAGAAACTTAATTAGAGTGTTCCTTCCAACTTAATATTAGTAAGAATATTATGCTCAACCTATAATATGCAACAAGATTCCCAAATACAATACCCAATTTATATTATACATTTTAATACCGTGATATGTTGCATATAGAAAATATTTTTTATAGCATTGTGACATGAAAAATTCCAATTATTTTAGGAGGTAAAATAGGAGTCACAAACTTAACTGTAGGAATAAGAGAGAGAACCTCAGAGTTGGGAGACAATACAAAGCTCCACCAAGTATTCCCTAATAGAAAATTAAGCCCAGTGTAGTCATCTGATTTTTCAAGAGAATCCAGAAACCCAGAATATTATGTGAAATTGCTTGATTTTTAAATGCTGCCTACTAATTCAAAAAAGTAATAATAACTTAAACCCTGTGAGTAGTAATAATCTGTGGACCCAACAAAACACATCTACCTGACAGACTGGTCCAAAGACCCATGTTTCCAGTCTGGTAATGAAAGGGAGGGTTTTTTTTTAACCTGAAACTAAATTTTAGATTAAAGGAAAAGTATATATTTTGTCATCAAGCACCATGACTATAAAGGTTCTTTACAAACAACATGTTTCTAATGGGTTAATCTTTTGAGGTTATTCTTAAATTTCAACTAAGAACTCTATGTTATTTTATAGAACTATTTTGCTGGGAGCATAATGTGGTAGGAAGTACACATAACTGGGATATAAGAGATAGAGATTCTAGGCGTTGGCTTCACTATGCTGCTCTCCACAATAAGCAGACGGATTTGACTCTCCAAGATAAAGTGAAAGATACAAGTGAGGAATTCTCTTTAATTTGAGGTTTTCTCCATGTTTACTAGGTAATTGCTACTTGGAGGTTTGTTTCAGTGAGGGAGACTGCACGGCTTGGGGTAGGATAGGACACAGGATTCAGGACAATGGATCAATCCAGAGTCAATAGTTTCCTTGGGTCCTATCAAATTCATGAGGAAACTATACACCTCATTGTGACTGGGATACAGTTGAGTAAATGGTGAAAATACCTAGAAAATAAGACTGAAGGCAGCTCTCAAACGAATGTTTGAATGGCTTCCAGGAGATGAAGATTTTTAAGCCTACATATGTAGTCCCAAGGGATAGAGAAACCAGGGACAGATTATATAGAAAGGTGGAGATATCCAACAGTGGATCTGAGTCGTCAGCCTCAATTCTGTTTCTATCCTGCCAAGGAAAGTACAAGTCATTATTCACAGATTCCAAATCTGTGAATCCACCTACTTGCTAAAATTTATTTGTAACCCCAAGTTCAATACTTGCAGTGCTTCCACAGTTGTCATCATTCACAGACATGCACATGCACTGAGTTGTGAAAAATCTGAGTCATCCACTGCACGTGTTCTCACCCTCAGGTGGAACGAGGAACCTGCTGCTTTTTTGTTTCAGCTCTCCTACTGTAAACAAGTATTCTTTCCTCAGTCTATTTAGTGCCACATATTTCATATCTGCATGCTTTTTGTTGGTGATTTCACGGTTTAAAATGGCTCCCAAGCATAGTGCTGAAATGCTGCCTAGTATCCCTATGCACAAGGAGGCTGTGATGTGCCTTACAGAGAAAATACACAGAATAAATAAGCTTCCTGAGACATGGGTTATACTGCTTTTGGCTATGAGCTCAATGTTAATGAATCAACAATATATATTAAATAAGGTGCCTTTAAACATAAACACATAAAACAAAGCTATGCATTGTTTGACAAAAATGTGACCAGAGGCTGGCAGGAATCTAACCCTGTATTTTCCCCAGGGGCAGTGATTTAGTATGCACTAACTCAGCATTCAAGGTAACTTTATAAAACATAACTACCACAAATAATAAGAATCATCAAATGGCAACATTATTACCGCTTAAGAAAAATGTCATGGAAAGATTTCATATATCAGATCAAAGGACAGCAAAGAAGCCACACAGTGCCCTTTCCAGTCTCAAAATCTAGTTCTCAGTGAAGAACTGATCCATGCCTCAGATGGGCAGTTAAATAATTTTCTCCTTTGAGCCCCCCAAATTCCATCATTCTACAATTGGTCAGGGATCTGATTGAGTCTCAGATTCCACTTTTATATAATATGAATGTTGGAAAAGATAGCACTTTAGATTTCTTCCTAGCTCTAAAATTTTATTATTCAAGGAAAAGATTTTCCTAATATTCTTCTGGAAAAATACACATTTTGTCATTAAGTACCTTGACCATAAAGATTTCTCTTTTAACATCAAATCGGATCCCATTTTTTACTCTCCATTCAGTATTTCATGTATAGAAATTTTCATGTATAGAAACTTGCTATTTCTCATTTATGATCTTTTTAATAAGTTGGTTACTATCTTCAATTCACTGGTACAAGAAAAGATTCTCAAAGTTTTCCTACATACCAGACATTCGATACTTCTAAGGAAGAACCAAAATCTCTTTGCCTTCCCCATGCTACCTTTGCTCATTCCGAAGAACTATACCCACAATATTGTGATGGATAATGTGCCATGCACTTTGGCCTTAAATCAAATGGATAGGGCACCTGGGTGCTCAGTCAGTTAGGCGTCTGCCTTCAGCTCGGGACAGAATCCCTGGGTCCTGGGATAGAGCAGATCCTGGGATCAAGCCTTCTCTCTGGCACCGTGCTCAACAGGGAGCCTGCTTCTCCCTCTCCCTTTGCCCCTCCCCCGGCTTGTGCTCTTAATCGCTCTCTCTCAAATGAATGGATAAAATCTTAAAAAAAAAAAAAAAAAAGCTTTAAAAAAATAAATAAACCAAATGGGTAATAAGCTTATAAAAACCTACATAGCATCTCTTTCAAAATGAAGACAGCCTTGGAGTAACAAGTCTTGTTTTCCTGTAACCCTATTTTTAGAACAAGCCTCCTAACCTCCTAGTAGTTCCCTAGAAAACACTCAGAATTACATCTAGGACAATTGTGACCAGTTTTAAATCAACCCATAGCTGGGTTGGCAGCAGTAAACCATGAACATGCCTGAACTGGGTAAGAACACAGTCCATGAAGTAAGTGATAATACCTGGACAGCAGCCAACTTCATTCATTTTCCTAATTCCCAAGAAGGGGGAAAAAACACACAAAAACAACCAAAAAAAAAAAACAAAACAAAACAAAAAAACAACAGTTCTGAAATGGTGTGATTATCTGCATAATTTAATATTACCTATCTCACACAAAAAGGAAATGGGCTTATAGGTGTGAGTGCCTCTAAAAAAGACAAAGCAATACACAATGAAGAAAGACACCAAACTAGAGAGAAAGGGAAAAAAACCCAACAGATAGAGAATGCTGTATCACAAGCAAAATAGAAGAATCAATATAGTAATTCCAATAAAGCTACTCAACTTGTTGCAGCCATGTTTGTCTTCCCCATTAAGCTCTGACTATATTGGTGATAATGATATAATTAAGTATCTTAATGACAACTATATCATTTGAGATAGTATGATTTAATTATACATGAATTCATAAACACAGTACCTAAAATGTATGTGCCTGTTAATAAATGTTGAGTTTAACAGAACTGAAGGCTTTTATTATTTTGGTTACTCACATCACTGCTTTTCAAAAAATTATGACACTCTCAAAGAAAGCATCAGGATCTCTTAGATCTCTTAGATTTTGACCAAAATAAGGTCAAAAATACTAGTGAAATGTAAATAGAAATATATCATCCTTTCTTCCCCAAAATAAGATTTATTGATTTGTCCTTAAATGTACTCAAGTATATTTGCCTTTGCCTAGAAACTTGACCAGATTGTTGAGAACATTGCTAAGTTTAATAGATTATTAATCTAGCCTAAAATCTAAGATTCAACTATGATTATTTTATTGTCATGAAATTAAAAATGATAGGAAACCATTATATTACACTCACAGAAACCAGTAAATTCCCCTACTTCATCTAAAACTCAGTTGTTTTATGTCATTAACAAAGTGTCATGAAATCCTTATGAAATTAATCTATTAATCTTACAAACAAAACTGAAAAGAGGAGGATTATATTGCTGTTCACATCACTGATTCACCTCATTATATTCAACATCAAACATTTACCAAATAACTACTATACTATGTGAGGGAATAGAAAGATTGGTAAATCAGAATTCCTGTCCTTAGAGAGATTACAGTTTTATTAGAACTATGAACAATTAAGTAGTGTGGATAGTATAGTCTCATAAATACTATATCAGCAGTAAGCAAGCCATAGTGGGACAGGGAGGGATGAGTAATTACACATGGGGAAACAAACATAACCTAGATTGGAGAAGTTAGGTAAGGAATGACCAGAAATGTTTACCACAGATTGCTGAGCCGAATATATTGACTCATTTCAATTCTCCAAATCTGGAAACACCTTAAGTGAAAGAGGCTATATTTTTATGTACTAGGCATCAGAGCAAAGTAATCTCGTAAGACATTCTTTCAGTATCCCTTGGCTAAACCAAATTTGACCTTTAGTGATGCATTTAATGGTCTTATCCAGAGAGAATATTTCAAAAATCAAAGTCCACTCTTGTAATATATAATTGGTCTTCAATCAAGACTGACAGCAGACTCATGCTTGCTGGAAAAGCTGAGGATACCACTCCCATCAACACTGCTGGCCTTTTCTACTATAAAAAGTACACCAGTGTACTACTACAAGGTCAAGTAAGTAATCTGCACACTACACAAAAGAAATATCACTTAGAGAGGGAAGGAACTAAAATACAGGTAAATAATTCCAGAAACTGTCATAGCAGTTTATATTACTTGATATCTGTAAGCTTGAGTGTGATCATATTTACATGATCCAGAGAAGGATTCTTCCAATTAATCTATTTATAGATATCAATATCTATCTATCTGCCATAGTGAACAAAGCTTTCTACTATCATCCTTTATCCATAATTGGTAATGATGTTATGCAAAGAGTTTTTAGCCAAGACTATTTAGGCCAAAATATTCACATTTATACTGACAATACTGTTGATATCACCAAGATTTATTATGAATATCTCTATTAGACCTTACATAACAGTAATATGACTCTTGTAGTAGAAATGGATTGAAGTCACAGAAATCAGTTTCCAACGCATAGGTGATTCTTAAACAGTGATTCTCAAATTTTGACACAAATCGGATTGCTCAGCTCTACCTCCAGATTTTCTGATTCAATAGATCTAGGGTGAAGTCTAAGGATCTGCATTTCTAAACTCCCAGATGAGGCAGCTCTGCTAGCCTGGAGACTGTATTTTGAGATCAGCTGCTCTAAAATAACACAGCTATTGAAAATTGTTAACAAATCTACAAATGTAGCCTCTGCAATACCTAGCTGGACAAACAATAAAAGTAAATTAATAAACTTATTAATGAGCATCATGAAAAATATAACAAGCATTCACAGAAAAGACAAATGAAGACAGAAAAGTCATCTAAATCATAATGGGGAGGGAGGGATATCAGAAAACATTCCTAAAGGGAGGTGTTTTGAAAGAAAAAATTACTATGAAGGAGAGAAAGAGTATTTTAAGTACAGAAAGCAGTATGTGAAAAGAGTCTGAGACACTGGGGTTTGGACTTACTTCCATTTATTCTAAGTGCATCCATCATCAAGTTTTTTATCCCTCAGTAAATGTGCTACTCTTAGATTATGATGAAGTGGTTATTGTTTTGTTTTGTTTTCTACAAAACAAATATTGTTGATATTTGTCAGATGCTACATATAGATCCTATGACTAATGTGTAAGGCAGTGAATGTTGAACACAGAGAGTTAAATGATCTATTTCATGTGTAGCTTCCTATGTGTTAAAGCCAAGTCATTTGCAAGTGATCATCAAAGTTGTAAAAGTCCACTGGAGGATTTTAAGCTAGAAAGCTGCAAGATCAGATGTACATTTCAGAAGGATCATTTCTGTTAATGTATGATATGTGAATTCATGGAGGTTAGACTATAAGCAAGAAGACTAGCTCAATAGCCGCTGAATAGTCCAACCTAAACTACAGCAATGACAATGATGAATTTGAAGAATGAAAAGTGGATTTGAAGGCAACTTGCAATATACACAAAGAGTAAAGATGGCAGTTGGGTAAGACAGAATGATCAAAGATTACTTGCAAGTTTCTCTTAAAACTGAAAAAAGAAACAAAAAAGTGTACTTTATTAAAAAGTACACTTAATGTATTTATACTTAGTGGGTCACACCAATTCTGTCAATTATAAATACACAACATGAATGCAGAAAGCTAAGAAAAATGATCAAGCAAACAGAAGTCATTATAAGTTTAGGAACTGCATAGAAATATCAACATTTCTTGCTTTAGAAATAAATCTTTGTAATTATATCTCCAATTGCCAGCAACAAAATGAAGTGTTTCACATATCGCTGTCAATGAACATTGAGTAACTGCACTTAAAAGAAAAACTGCACAAAAGAAAGTGACAAACCAGACCTACCCTCTCTCCCATCTTTATTGTCTTTTTCCCACCAGCCCCACCCACATCATCACAATGAAGTCCTTGACTTCTGAATTTCTATGTTCAAGCAGTTTGGCCTATCCCTATTTACATGGATCATATAGTACTACAAACACTCTAAGAGGGACTGGGATACTAAATGTGTATTGAAATACAAACTGTCTAATGATTCAAGTGCCTAAAGGTATAGAAGTCCCCATACGTAGAATTACTGCTACAGAGAATAGAACATAAACACATTATAGATGGACACATTGCCACAGGATAAAACAATACAAAAAAAGACAGACTGCTGTTATGTAGCTATATCAAAATCTTCTAGGGCAATGTTAAGTAAGGTTCTAACAATGGCTATAAGGCAAATGACTTAGAAAATAAACTTTCCAAATGTGTTTAACAACAAAATAAATTATATACTGATATCAAGTAAGAGACCAAGGAAACCCCTTGTAATAGTACCAAGGGCAAAGTTAAGTAATATGAATCATAGGTAACAGAAATTAGCCTGTGAAGGTTTAATTCTTCCTGTTTTTAGAAAAGATGCTACAAATAAAAGAGCCACAATTATAACCTTCCATAAAGATTACATTCTAAAGACTTTAATCATTAAGGACTCATTTCAAAGTACATCTGGGATGGAAAGAGTATTTTAGAAAAGAAATTATCATTAGAAGTGGTTCCTTTAGGATATAGAATTGCATTTGCTACATATAACTAAAACCATTTCCATACAAGTCAAAGCATCACTAGAAAGAAGGAAGATAAGCACTGAGGAAAACATTCATTAATATTTATATAACTGTGAAACAACCATCAATATCTTTCCCATCCCCCTCCCAGAACATCTTCCAGAAGATGACTCAAAAGCTGCTCCTCCAATATATCTGTTTCTTTCCATCATTATCAGCACTGCCATAGTCCTCTGCTTAATTTTTTTCTGTCTTTCATACATCCTCGTCACTAGATCACCACTCTTTGTAAGGGGTTCCGTTGGGGTAATAAGAGTAAACAGGAAATAACGAGGTAGGTCATACATATTTCCTTTTATTTGTTACTTTATTCTTTACAACATACACACAAGTTTTTAAATGTGTATCAGATTTTAGTGAAGCGCTCTGCACAGATATAGGGAATACTGAAAGAGAAAAAGTTAAGTTCTCTGGAAAACATTACTGTTCCTGTAGTCAAAGAGAACAGCAGCTACAAGTAAAAAATCTTTATGAAACATTTCTCTCCTGTGAATATTCCCATTTTTAAATGTATTAATGTATTCTCCTATCCTCAAGTCTATCCCCACAAATACTCGAACTACATATATAATGGCCTTTCCTCCTTTTAATCTCTGTCCTCTTTGAGCAAGCATAAAACACAGTTGTTGATTTCACTGCAACATCTCATCTCCCAAGGCCTCAAAGAACTGCTGCAGGGTCAGCAAGAGAAGGGGCAAGATGACCTGGGTGATAAGGTTCTACAGTACAATCAGAATGTGAATGTCAGGGGATCCCTGGGTGGCACAGCAGTTTGGCGCTTGCCTTTGGCCCAGGGCGCTATCCTGGAGACCCGGGATCGAGTCCCACGTCGGGCTTCCGGTGCATGGAGCCTGCTTCTCCCTCTGCCTATGTTTCTGCCTCTCTCTGTGTGTGTGTGTGTGTGACTATCATAAATAAATAAAAGAAAAAAAATTTAAAAAAAAAAGAATGTGAATGTCAGTCTAGCCCACTTAACATCTCTTCACCAGTGTGGTCTCAGATAAGTCTACAGGTTTTCCCAGTTGTAAAAAGCAGGTAACATATTAATCCCAGCACAAAATACACGTGTGTACAAAAACATGAAAATGCCCAAAATAAAGATGATTATTCCTCAGAAATAGTACAGTCCAAATACATTCAGGGAAAAGATAAGTATGTCTTTGTCCGGTGATTTATATGTTTTCTGATCTCACTGTACATTCTTAATTTATTTCTGTTCCTTTATTCGAATCCCTACTTTCAAACTGTGCCTTCTCTGGCTTGATTAGGATAAAAACCAAGCCCCAAACCATATACTTCTTAATGGCTACTTCCTTGATTCACAAATGTTTAACCAACATTCTGAACATGTGCAAATGCCTGACTTAAAATTATGGACAAGGCATCTTTCTTGGTCCCATTTTCAATTTAGGTATGTGTTTGGGGAATCACATAGCATCTGTGAGGTTTTCATTACACTAATATTTTTTTAAATTTCATCTAGTCATTATATTTAGATATAATGTTGTTTCTTGGGATCAGCAACACAATGAACCGGGATGAGCATATTATCTCAGTGTTTCTTGTATTCAGTAGACCCTCTAGTTGTATGTGAATGTCCACATTTTCCAATGTTCTCACCTTTGAGGTACTTTATTCTCTCATCTTAATTATATCTTCTTTCTGTCATGTGTTTAGAGAGTTTGCCATCATTTCCTCTCCTCTCTTCCCCCAACTTTGCAAATCACTTCTACAAACATTAATTTAAATAAAATGATTGCCAGAGTTACTCTTATGTTCATACTAGTCTCCATAGATAAATTAATAATATTGGGCTGTGGAAAGGAAAACAAAAAATAATTCACTTTTTCCAATCAATTTTAAATTAAAGAAAAGTATATAATTGAGGGTAGCAGGTTAATTATTTGCATAGATAAATAAAGTAAGAAATAAAGAAACACAAGTCACTTAATAGTTACTAGAAATTGCTATCATAATTCAAATGGCAAGCCATTTAATTTACAGGAATATTACATGCTTAGAAAATTACTTTCTCAGTCACAAATGACTAAAATATGAACTTGCAAGTGACATAAATGAAAAGGATGTTAATAAATAAGAATATTGTCAATCACTATAAAACCCCTGAAATGTGTTTTATATGCAGAGACATTTCTTAAAAGTATAAAATTTCCAAAGTGTTCTTTAAATTATATAATTCAGAATTGTCATATTTCACAAAAGAAAAATTAAACACTAATCAATTTTACATAAATTCCAACTTTTTTTATTTTTTTAAATATTTTATTTATTCAGGAGAGACACAGAAAGAGAGAAAGAGAGAGAGAGAGAGAGAGAGGCAGAGACACAGGCAGAGGGAGAAACAGGCTCCATGCAGGGAGCCTGCTATGGGACTCCATCCTGGGACTCCAGAATCACACCCTGGGTTGAAGGCAGTGCTAAACCACTGAGCCAACCACGGATCCCCAAATTCCAACTTTTATACCTATATTCTCCAAATACAGTGAAGATAATTATAATCTAACCAAAATTAAAACTTAACCCTCAAGTTTCAATTACCATAAGTCAATCTTTCATGAAAACTACTTAAACATATTACCAGTTTAAAGGCAAATATTACTGTTAATTTCCAGCTTCTAAACACTAATTATTAAAAACTAACTCATCCCACATAAGCACAAGGATATTCATTTCTATTTTAAAAAGTTAATTGCTTGGCTTCCTGAATATTTTTATTTTAAAACTATGATCGTAACAATATATACTAACATACATTACTAATTCACAACAATAGTGTCCTGAAATCCTCACCAGAAGGGAAGAAAAATGCTAAATGTATAATTTTATTATTTAATTTCAAAGCAAATGAAATGAACATGTCAAAACTCCTGTTTTTTAAAGCATGTAAATGAAAAAGACATTGTCTCTGGTATAAAGATTCTCACCGTAGTTATACCTTTGAACTCCACCATGTTGCCAAATAGTCACATGGGAAACTTGCTGAATGATTTACCAAGTGAATAAGCAGCAAAACATTTAAAGGTCCAGGGGTAAATTAAATGCTAAGCCAAAACAGGCACTTGAAAGGGATGTCAATTTGATACCAGAAATACATAAATATAGGAGAACCTGGGAAAATAAAAAGTGGCTTACATTATTTCTAAACAAGAAATTCCATGATAGAAGAAAGTTACTGAACACCAATAAATCTGAATTACTGTACCTACACTGGTATGGCAATATGGATCAACATTTTTAAAGAATGGAAAAGGCCAGTTCTGGAAAGACGAAATTAGAGGTCACTATCCTAAGAGGTTATGTTAATGTATGGTAAGTCCCAGTTCCTCCAAATGGAAGATGAGCTGTTTGTACTGAGGCATCAGACAGAGCTTTATTATTCTTACACCAACTGTGAAAAGTCTTGTTCAATTGTCCTAAAATCATTAAAGTATCAACGGCTGTTATCCAAATCTTTGGGAACTGAGTAAATCTGTGTCTATATTACCTAGCTGCAACTACTTGGGCTATCTGTTCTGGGATTATTTTAGTTCCAACACATTCTCCAAAAGTAATACAGCAGCTTCTGCTGTAGCTATATGCACTGTAGATACACTGCAGTTGTAAAGAAGGGTAATAAAAAGAGTTGTTTCCTAATATCATTCTAAATTATGTCCAAAGTTGCCTCTTTTCTAATCCTTTGGCTAGGTAGACTAGGCATTTGTTGTGTTTTTGTTTTCATCCATTTATGCTTCTGAGTTGCTAGTTTCTTCATCTCCACATGGGAAATATGTGAAGCGAAAAGGAAATTCAGGGGATTCACCTGTGTTGTTCTTTAGGTCACAAAGTCCCTAGGCTGGACTGCCTTCTTCTCTTAAACTTTCAGTCCTATCATGTACTGCTATATATAATGTCCAAGTTTTTTAGTTTTATTTAGTGGGAATAATAGGTAAAAGAATGTCAACTTTATCTTTCCGAAAGCAGAAGTCTCCCTTGGCTGACATTTGATGCTTTATTTTATATCAGTGTCTTATAAATGATAAGGTATAGTAGTTCTCAGCTATGCTATTTCATACTAATATAATGAAGCTATAACTTGTAAATTTTGTGATAGTAGTTCACTATTTAAATTGGTTTAGCTGTTTATATTTTAATAATGTGGTTAGATTAATCACTTTCAACTTCCTGATGAACTTTAGAATTAAAATTCTCTGTCCCCCCACAAAATAAATAAATCTTAAAAAAAAAACAAAAGTCACAAAGGAAATACAAAATTTACATTAAGTTAATAAAAATGGGAATAAAACATACCAAAATTTGTATGACACAGCTAAATCAGTGCTGAGAGGAAAATTTAAGGAACTAAATGCTTATAGTAGAGAAAAGGAAAAGTCTCAAATTAACAATTTAAGCTCCTACCTCAATAAGTTTAAAAAAAAAAATACAAACCTAAAGCAAGAAATATGAGAGAAACAAATTTAAAACAGAAAGAAAATAGAAAAAAATCAAGAAAATAAAGAGTTATCTCTTTGAAACCCTCATCAACATTGACAAAATTCTAGAAAGACTGACAAAAAAGAAAAGGCATATTATCAATACTAGGATTGGAACAGGGATTAACATTTCAGACCTACATATATCAGAAATATAATAAGAGAATTCTGTATGCATCTATACGAGAACTTAGATGAAATGGATCAATTTCTCAAAAAAAGAAAAACTACCACAACTCACATATGAAACAGATCATTTGAATAGCCCTATTAAGGAAATTGAACTCAATCTAAAAACTTCCAAAAAGAGATTTTCTGAGAACAGATGATTTCATTGGTTAATTCAACCAAATATTTAAAGAAAAATTAACAATTCTATAGAACTTCTTCCAGAAAATAGAGAAAGAAAAACACTTCTCAATTCAGTTCATGAAGCTAGTTATCACTCTAATATAAGACTAGAAAAGCCAGTACAAAATAAGAAAACTACAGATCATTATGCCTCATGAATACTACAAATACAAAAAATTTTTAAAAGATTTTATTTATTAATTCATGAGAAACACAAAGAGGCAGAGACAGGCAGGGAGAAGCAAGATCCCCAGTGGAGCCTAATACAGGACTTGATCCCAGGACCCCAGGATCACAATCTGAGCCAAAGGCAGACACTCAATCACTGAGCCACCCAGGTACCATCAAACACAAAAGTTCTTAAGAAAAGTATGAGCAGATAGAATCTAGCATTATGTAAAAAGAATCAGACACCATGATCAAATGGGATTCATTTCAGGGATGCAAGGCTGGTTCAATGTACAAAAAATTCAGTAAACGTAATCCATCACATGATTGTACCAATTGATATATAAAAAAACATATGACAAAATCAGAATTTTTATCATAGCAATTCTGAGGAAAAATATAATAATAAAAGAGAAATTTGGAAGAAACTCAAACATGTGGAGGTTAAAGAGCATCCTGCTAAAAGATGAGAGGGTCAACTAGGAAATTAGAGAAGAATTAAAAACATTCATGGAAACTAATGAGAGTGAAGATACAACCATTCAAAATCTTTGGGTTACAGCAAAAGCAGTCCTAAGAGGGAAATACATCACAATACAAGCATCCCTCAAAAAAACTGGAAAAAACTCAAATACATAAGCTAACCTTGCACCTAAAGGAACTGGAGAAAGAACAACAATAAAACCTACACCAAGCAGAAGAGGGTTCATAAAGATTCGAGCAGAACTCAATGAAATAGAGACCAGAAGAACTGTAGAACAGATCAACAAAACCAAGAGTTAGTTCTTTGAAAGAATAAGATAGATAAACCATTAGCCAGCCTTATTAAAGACAAAAGAGAAAAGACTCAAATCAATAAAATCATGAATGAAAAAGGAGAGATCACCACCAATACCAATGAAATACAAACGATTTTAAAAACATATTAAGCAGCTATACACCAATAAATTAGGCTGTCTACAAGAAATGGACTCATTCCTGGAAAACCACAAATTACCAAAACTGGAACAGGAAGAAATAGAAAACCTGAACAGGCCAATAACCAGGGAAGAAACTGAAGCAGTCATCAAAAACCTCCCAAGACACAAAAGTCCAGGGCCAGATGGCTTCCCAGGGGAATTCTATCAAAGGTTTAAAGAAGAAACAATACCTATTTTACTAAAGCTGTTCTGAAAGATAGAAAGAGATGGAATACCTCCAAACTTGTTTTATGAGGCCAGCATCACCTTAATTCTAAAACTAGACAAAGACCGCACCAAAAAGGAGAATTATAGACCAATATCCCTGATGAACACAGACGCAAAAATTCTCAACAAGATACTAGCCAATAGGATCCAACAGAAGATTATTCACCATAACCAAGTGGGATTTATCCCTGGGATGCAAGGCTGGTTCAACACTTGTGATAGATCATATCAACAAGAGAAGAAACAAGAACCATATGATCCTCTCAATAGATGCAGAGAAAGCATTTGAGAAAATACAACACCCATTCCGGATCAAAACTCTTCAGAGAGTAGGGATAGAGGGAACATTCCTCAGCATCTTAAAAGCCATCTACGAAAAGCCCACAGCAAATATTCTCAATGGGGAAACACTGGGAGCCTTTCCCCTGAGATCAGGAACAAGACAGGGATGTACACTCTCACCACTGCTATTCAACATAGTACTGGAAGTCCTAGCCTCAGCAATCAGACAACAAAAAGAAATAAAAGGCATTTAAATTGGCAAAGAAGAGGTCAAACTCTCCCTCTTCGCCGATGACATGATACTCTACATAGAACACCCAAAAGACTCAACCTCAAGATTGCTAGAACTCTACAGCAATTCAGCAGTGTGGCAGGATACAAAATCAATGCCCAGAAGTCAGTGGCATTTCTATACACTAACAATGAGACTGAAGAAAGAGAAATTAAGGAGTCAATCCCATTTACAATTGCACCCAAAAGCATAAGATACCTAGGAATAAACCTAACCAAAGAGGTAAAGGATCTATACCCTAAAAACTACAGAACACTTCTGAAAGAAATGGAGGAAGACACAAAGAGATGGAAAAATATTCCATGCTCATGGATTGGAAGAATTAATATTGTGAAAATGTCAATGCTATCCGGGGCAATTTACACATTTAATGCAATCCCTATCAAAATACCATGGACTTTCTTCAGAGAGTTGGAACAAATAATCCTAAGATTTGTGTGGAATCAGAAAAGACCCTGAATAGCCAGGGAAATATTGAAAAAGAAAACCAGAGCTGGGGGCATCACAATGCCAGATTTCAAGTTGTACTACAAAGCTGTGATCATCAATAAAGTGTGGTACTGACACAAAAACAGACACATAGATCAATGGAACCCAGAAATAGGCCCTCCACTCTATGGTCAACTAATATTCGACAAAGCAGGAAAGACCATCCACTGGAAGAAAGTCTCTTCAATAAATGGTGCTGGGAAAATTGGACAGCCACGTGCAGAAGAATGAAACTAGACCATTCTCTTACACCATACACAAAGATAAACTCAAAATGGATGAAAGATCTAAATGTGAGACAAGAATCCATCAAAATCCTAGAGGAACTTTCCAGGACTCAGGGGCAGCCATAGCGGAGTGGCGGGCAGCAGCCTTGGGAGGCAGAACTGGAACAGCCGCGGGTGGAGGCAGCAGCGCTGAGGGATCTAACATGTCCACTGAGGCACAAAGAGTTGATGACAGTCCAAGCACTAGTGGAGGAAGTTCTGATGGAGACCAACGTGAAAGTGTTCAACAAGAACCAGAAAGAGAACAAGTTCAGCCCAAGAAAAAGGAAGGAAAAATATCCAGCAAAACAGCTGCTAAATTGACGAGTGCTAAAAGAATTCAGAAGGAACTTGCAGAGATTACATTGGACCCTCCTCCCAACTGTAGTGCTGGACCCAAAGGAGACAACATTTATGAATGGAGGTCAACTATATTGGGACCCCCAGGATCTGTCTATGAGGGAGAGGCGTTCTTTCTTGACATTACCTTTTCACCAGACTATCCTTTTAAACCCCCTAAGGTTACCTTCCGAACAAGAATCTATCACTGTAATATTAACAGCCAGGATGTCATCTGTCTGGATATCCTAAAGGATAACTGGAGTCCAGCCCTAACCATTTCTAAAGTTCTCCTCTCCATCTGCTCACTTCTTACAGATTGCAACCCTGCTGACCCTCTAGTGGGTAGCATTGCCACACAGTACATTACCAACAGAGCAGAGCATGACCAGATGGCCAGACAGTGGACCAAGCAGTATGCCACATACGGGCCTGCTGCTTGATGCCCCCGTCGGACCTGTGCAAGCATATATTCACCAAGTGCATCAATAGCCCTACCCACCCCTCCAGACCTCGGTTCTTATTTTCTTATTTTTATTAAATTTTGAACCTTTTTCTGATGGTATGTCATCCATTCCCCCACTTCCTTCTCCCTCCCTCCTTTTCCTCCTTTTCCTTGTCTCTTCCCCTCCACCCCCCTTCTCAATTTATTCCCTTTTTTGATTTCTATTAACTTGAAAGATTTGGGTTGTTTTTTTTTCCCCCCACATCAACATGGATAGGAACTTTTGTTTTCAGTGCAAACAATGTTGGATCTGTAATAGTAAGAGCTTTCTTACAAAGCTTTGTATTACTGTGTGGTTTTGTTTTTTGTTGTTTGTTTTATTTTGATTTTTTTCCTTTTTGTGATCTTTGGGAAAACAAATTCAGAATTATATCTCATTTCTACTTAAATGTAGTGCTTAGGCTTAATGTTTTGTACTGAAGTCTTTATTGGTGGGTGCATGCTACAGGGAACAAGTTTTTTGTACAAAAGCTTCAATCAGAATCACCGTGCATTACTGAGACTCTGTTTATCACTAGCCTTCTGTCCCCCACACAGAAGACTGTTGGATTGAACAAAATAATATGTATTTTGATTTACTTAAAGTGCTTGTAAATTTCTTAGGGACCTGCCACTTTTGATTGTGGATCGGTTGATGAACACTTGTATTATTAAAGCACTCAATAAATCACTGTAGCTGATAAATGAAAAAAAAAAATCCTAGAGGAGAACACAGGCAACACCCTTTTTGAACTTGGCCACAGCAACTTCTTGCAAGATACATCTATGAAGGCAAGGGAAGCAGAAGCAAAAATGAACTACTGGGACTTAATCAAGATATAAAGCTTATGCACAACAGAAGAAACAGTGAAAAAAACTAAAAGACAACCTACAGAATGGGAGAAGATATTTGCAAATGACATATCAGATAAAAGACCAGTATCCAAGATCTATAAAGAACTTATTAAACTCAACAGCAAAGAAACAAACAATCCAATCATGAAATTGGCAAAAGAAATGAACAGAAATTTAACCAAAGAAGACATACATATTGGCCAACAAGCACATGAGAAAATGTTCTGCATCACTGGCCATCCGGGAAATACAAATCAAAACCACAATGAGATACCACCTCACACCAGTGAGAATGGGGAACATTAACAAGGCAGGAAACATCAAATGTTGGAGAGGATGTGGAGAAAGGAGAACCCTCTTGCACTGTTGGTGGGAATGTGAACTGGTACAGCCACTCTGGGAAACTTTTGGAGGGTCCTCAAAGAGTTAAAAATAGATCTGCCCTACAACCCAGCAATTGCACTGTTGGGGATTTACCCCAAAGATACAGATGCAGCGAAACGGCAGGACACCTGCATCCCAATGTTTATAGCAGAAATGTCCACAATAGCCAAACCGTGGAAGGAGCCTTGGTGTCCATCAAAAGATGAATGGATAAAGAAGATGTGGTTTATGTATACAATGGAATATTCCTCAGCCATTAGAAAATGACAAATACCCACCATTTGCTCTGACATGGATGGAACTGGAGGGTATTATGCTGAGTGAAAGAAGTCAATTGGAAAAGGACAAACATTATATGGTCTCATTCATTTGGGGAATATAACAATTAGTGAAAGGGAATAGAGGGAAAGGAGAGAAAATGAGTGAAAATATCAGTGAGGGTGACAAAATATGAGAGACACCTAACTCTGGGAAATGAACAAGGGGTAGCGGAAGGGGAGGTGGGCGGGGGGTTGGGGTGACTGGGTGATGGGCACTGAAGGGGGCACTTGGTGTGATGAGCACTGGGTGTTATGCTAAATGTTGGCAAACTGAATTCCAATAAATTTTTTTTAAAAAAAGGAATATTACTCAGCATTAAAACCAACAAATACCCACCAGTTGCTTCAACATGGATGAAACTGGAGGGTATTATGTTGAGTGAAGTAAGTCACCAGAGAAGGACAAACATTATATGGTCTCATTCATTTGGGGAATATAAAAAATAGTGAAAGGGATTAAAGGGGAAAGGAGAGAAAATGAGTGGGAAATATCAGAGAGGGAGACAGAACATGAGAGATACCTAACTCTGGGAAACAAACAAGGGGTAGTGGAAGGGGAGGTGGGTGGGGGGGTGGGGTGACTGGGTGATGGGCACTGAGGGTGGCACTTGATGGGATGAGCACTGGGTATTATACTATATGTTGGCAAATCGAACTCCAATAAAAAAATATACAAAAAAAAAAAAGAAGTCGTGGTACATGTATACAATGGAATACTACTACTCAGCCATAAAAAGAATGAAATATTGCCATCAATGACATGGATGAAGCTAAAGCGTATTATGCTAAATCAAATAAGTCAGTCAGAGAAAAACAAATCTGTATGATTTTACTTGTATGTGGAATTTAAGAACCAAAAAAAAAAAAAAAATGAGCAAAGGGGGATAAAAGAGAGGCAAACCAAGAAACACTTCTAACTCTAGAAAACAAAGTGATGGTTATCAGAGGGAAGATCGGTCAGGGGATGGGTGAAATAGATGATGGGGATTCAGGAGTGCACTTGTGATGAGCACTGGGTATTGTATGTAAGTGTTAAATCACTGAATTGTACACTTGAAACTAATATCACACTGTATGTTAACTAAATGGAATTTAAATTAAGACTTCTAAAAAATTAGGGATGCCTGGATGGCTCAGCAGTTAAGCATCTGCCTTCCATTCAGGGCATAATCCCAGAATCCCAAGATCAAGTCCCACATTGGGCTTCCTGCATGGAGCCTGCTTCTCTCTCTGCCTATGTCTCTGCCTTTCTCTCTCTGTGTCTCACATGAATAAATAAATAAATAAATCTTTAAAAAAACTTCTAAAAATTTAAAAATAAATAAAAATTTAAAACTACCTTTAAAAATTAAAAAGAACTATTACTTAATTTGTGTTTATCTAACTAGGGTTAATAATCTTATTTATAATCATCACAATTAATCCTCCTCTTTATTAAGTATGCATTTATAACTCCCAGTTATACACATTAAGAAATTTAGGATCAAATACATTTTCAAAGGTAAAAAATTTAGTAAGTGGATGGCCATAGTTGAAGCCTATGTCTAATTGAATTCAAAACTCTCCGGTCTTGCTTGACCTCTGCTCCATACCTACCTATTCACAGAGATAAGAAGAAATAAGAGTCAACAGGAGTTCAAGTCAGGGCTGAAATACAAAAATTTAGTGTTTGCTTTCTGAAAATGAATATTCTTAAATAGTGTATATCTAACCCATGCTCTCAAATTGGGAAGAATAAAACTTTGTCTGATTTCAATAATTCATAGGTCATGTTTGTTCACAAAGCTAAGGGATTGTCCAATTACTCAACCAAAGAGATAAATGAATGCAGAGCATAGGGAGAAAGTAGTATAAATTTCTAAGGCCTGTTTTGACCCCACCCCAATCAGAGATCTAAAGTGATCTACGTAACATCAGCCAAGTAGATGTTCTCCAGCCTGTCAAAGGCCTCTGAGGTTTAGGGTCTTAATTCTGTTGATTAAAGCATCTGCTAACACTCTGGGCATAGCAGGAAGAAAGCAGTACTAGAAAGTGAGACGATGAGATTCTTATAGGATGCTGTTTTTCTTTGTATATCACATGTCTGGACATAACAGTATCCACACTGAAAGCCAAATGAGAGCCTCTGGGGCTGACCAAATGAGCTCAGTAACTCATCATAGTCCCCAAAGAATTATTTTGTCTTTTCAGCCTATAACCTAAAGGGAGTGCTTCAGCAGAAATGTGAATAATTCTAAATAAAGCTATCAGAGAGCATATCCCTATAGTGCCAAAGGGAATTATTCTAAAGCATTTGTTAGAAATACTCAAATAACAATAACAGTTGGTGCTAAAGCATTCTGGTTTTATAGGAAAGGAGTTCAACTCCCATCAGAATTTAGATTAATCATAATTTAATTGTTAATATAAAAAGGCTTAGGTATCCCATAACAGAAAGACTGGAGAATACAGCCTTTGTATCATTTCAATTTGAAAAATGTATTAATACAGCAATCCTACTAAAAGGTCCATCACTCATAATGCTTTGTTTTAGTAGTGAATCATAGAAGCTTAATAAATGTTCACTAGCATCACATAATATCAATTTTAATGTTTCTAGAAACCAAATATGCTTTACAATTAAAAGCTAGATGGGGCTTTATATATTCTGCCTAAACTTACCAAAAGATTGATTCCTAACAAATTACTTCTCTTCTCAAAAATATCCTTAAAGAAAGATTTTCTTCTTAAACTTATTCTTGAAGGAAGGAATGGGAAAAAGATAAGCAAAAAGACATGCAGTAGTGTAACATAGATTAGCACTTAATTCAGCCTTACTGCCTCCCCCTACCCTGCCCTGCCCTGCCAAATGCCAGAGAAATCCACAGCAGATGCCAATGAAACACAGATATTTTAAGGCGGTGTTCAATAAATAAAACACAAATTGTAATAAATATTCAGAGTAATGCCATATTTATCAAGGCCTGGTTATAACTGCTGCTAGGGAAAAAGGGCTATAAGGAAAACAATGCCATACTCATAGTCCACAGACAAGACTAGCAGGGGATCCTGAATAGGAGTAAAGTCACACTCCGAGCAGTCAAATTTCATAACCCCTGGAGGTGTCATTTACATTGTAATCATTACAAATGGCAACTCCTGGAGTTGGGCAATGCATATCCTGCATAGCTGTGATATCAGAAAACTAAACATGTAACAAGCACGGATTTTTAAGACCAAGATAGCTCTATCTGAGAAATGACAGGAGCCATATAATCCAAGTCTAGTAGGCAGAACAAAACACAGGGTCACTTTTTTCAAATCAGTATAAGAATTTTAAGCCTTTTTCACAATTATCAACAGTATTTACCTTAAAATTGTGCTCTCAACTAGCTTTGATGGCTAAAGTCAGTCCACTTTTACTTCTACTGACCTTTCATCTCTGCTTCAGCTCTCACTGTGCCATAGCCACCCATCATCTGATACCATATTCACCCCCATCTAATAACTGCCTCTGTCAGCCTGAGAACCCAGCCCACACCAGAACCTCCGCTAAGCAACCAGAGACAAGCTGTAGTGGGAGGGAGAGGAAGGAGACCAAAGTAAATACTAAATGCAATGTTTAGAGATCGTTGAGATAAGAAAGTAAAAACAGCCTTTACATTTGTTATTCAATAGGTGCCATTTTGTTTTTGGTTTTGGTTTTTTTTCAAATACTTGTATTTTAGGAATGGGAGATTCCCATGCATTTTCTCATGCAGAAGTACAGCAGGAAATATTACTACATGGCGAGCAAGCTTAAAAAAAAAAAAAAAAAAAAAAGCACGTCGAATGCCAGGAGAATTCTTATCAACACCACAATATGGGGCATTTCTTGGTGCCCAAAGCAAAAGCATTATAAAGACAAAGAACAGCATAAGGTAAAGCTATAAGTAAAGGTGGAACACACCAAAAAATTTTTTGAGCCTGATTTTTTTTCTCATCACCGATTCTTGTCTTTCTAGCCCTCAAGCCCAACTTCCACCCTAAAAATTTCCCATCCTAGCTTTTTCCTTGAACTTCTGCTCAACTTGAAGTATTTTACAGAACCTGCCTCTATGATCATGTACCACTAAGTGCTTTGATACACAGTACACCTCTGCTCAAACTGGTCTTTCAATATTGCAGACCTGATAGGCCCTTAGGTCTTAAATACTGAATATTAGTCTCATGTGTTTTTCTGCCTCATTATGTTTCCCAGATAGTAGGACCCGATTCCTTACAGGATTGCTGTATTCATTCCAATAGGGGGCTCCTTTCTCTCAAGGCCATATTAAAGACAAACTGTTCCCCCTTAACTGCTGCCAAAGTAACAATGACAAGATGGGGAATTTCCTTGTTTCCTGAAGTTAGAGCAGCAGAAACACTGAGAGGATTTGAAAAGCATTAAAATGCATTTCTCTCTTTCTTACTCAGTTCAAATGGACTGAAAGAAAGAGAACATTTATTTCCATGACTACTTCAGGTAAAGCCTCAAATCCTCTGGTTTCTCTAAAGTTTTTGCTTTTGTATGAGAAATCATACTGCCTTTCATCAATAAACCCGTAAGGGCTTTAGAGCTCTGCAGTCCTTGTAAGCAATCCCAGAATGATTTAATGTTATTTTCTGGGGTTTTTTTCTTCACCTCAACAGCAATTCAGAATGGATTATAATGAATCTATTTTTGTTTCTAGGCTTCCAATTGCTTCACAAAATATGTTTTAAAAAATCAAAATTATTTCAATGTTACAAAATTGCTTCTATACCTCCATATAGGCCTAGAAAAAAATCTTAAGGGTCTCTACCAGATAATTTTCTGGTCACAAATGAAACCACAGTCAAACCATTCCAGAGAAATAACGGTTTCATCTTCTTATAAAGGCCCACACAAGTAGAGATTCCACAGTCTCCTTCAGTTACCCCAAATGTTGACAATCCTTAGTGTTGACAAATGCATTCTCATCTGTAGAGTCTCCTGTTCTTGTTAAACCTGTTCTGTTTATACTTCAGTTCTGAAGAGATGTTTCAGACATTCACTTTTTTTTTTTTTTAGAGAAAGTACATGCGTGTGCCATGTGTATGCCATGCCACATACAAATGGGTAGGGGAGAGGAGGAAGGGAGGAAAGAATCTTAAGCAGGTGCCAACCCAGTGCAGAGCCTGATGACGGGCTCAATCTCATGACCCTGAGGATCATTACCTGAGCCGAAACCAAAAGTCTGACCCTTAACTGACCAAAGCCACCCAGATGCCCTTCAGATGGATATTTATCACTTTTAATTCAACTCAGTAGTCATTTATCAAGCAACTCCTATATTCAAGCACTTTACTAAGCATCAAAGATACAGAAATGAAGGATATAATCCCAATCCTGAAAAAATTTGAAACCTAGTAAGAAAGATAGACATGTAGACATTACAGTGATGTTTGTTACAATAAATGCCGGGTAATATTCAAAATATTTACTGTTATAACATGGACACCAATCCATCAAAATAGAGACCGAAAAACAGAGGAGGGTTGTGGAGGACCCTCTCTCAACTCTACAATGATAGCATTGTGATGATAGCCTAGGAACAGAAGGAGTAACTCCGCAAGCCAAGGCATTGGCTATTTTACTACTGATAGAAAAATACTTTTGTATTTCACAACTAGCATAGTCATTCTGGCACACAGAACATAAATATTAACTTCAGAAAAAGGAACCATTCTTAGAGATGATCATACATAAGAACCCCTAGACCACTATCCTAATCCATGGATGATCACTTGAACTACCCTGTGATAGTCCTTAACACCGTTCACATAATATCTTAGTCTTCCTTCTTCCAAGTACATAGTAGGGTTGCACTTTCCACCTCTTTTTAAGGCAAAACATAACCATGTGACTTGTTTGGGCCAGGAACATGTAAACAGAAGTGATATAAGTGTTAGAAGACTTTAAGAGTCAAGTAAAGGATGTGATTAGATCCCCATCCTGCCAACATACCCACTCAATAAACATGTAGCATGATCTAGAAATGTACCCTTCTTACTTTAAGCTCCTAAAATTTAGGGGTGTGAGTGATATATACCTAATGTATCCTGACTGATGCAATAACTAAGATTAATTTTATAGAACAAGTCAAATTAAGCCAGAAAGAAAGGGAGGGATGATAATTCTAAGCAGAGGGATAGTGGGAACAAAGAGTATTTCTGGATCAACATGATGACAAAGGATAATTTAAAAACATAGGCAGAAGCTTGTCATAAAATAGCTTGTATGGGATTCCAAGGAATATAGATTTAATTTTATAGGCAGGATTGAGGAGCTAATGACCAAAAGAGCCTTAACATTCCCCTCAGCGTAGTTAAACTTTAGAGAGATTTTTCTTGACTGTAGGCCCCTGACCTCTCTTTTCTTAGAGCATTTATTTTAGAAAACTTGCAATTGTAAATTATTTCTTTGCTCCTTTGAGATGTAAATTCCTCCCAGCCTCTGGTCAGTTTCAAATCAAGAACCTATTTCTTCAAGAAAGGGTTGAAGACCTTTATTCTTTATTTCTTTATTCTTTATTTCTTTATTTTCCCTTTATTTCTTCAAGAAATAGGTTCTTCAAGAACCTATTTCAAGGCCTAGGAACCATCTCTTTGAAATGTAATCTTAAGGACATAGGGCTCCTAACACCCAGTCTCTGTGGGAGGGTAGGAATCTAAGTTGATGGGAACCAATTAGCAAACACAGATCGCCTAATTACACTGACCACCTTCCACTCACATCCTTCAGTACTTTTCTACTAGCTTACCTCACTGCCTTTTGTCTTGTCAGAGTTGAGTTCAATCTCTCCTCACACTGCAATAGTCTTGAATAAAGCCCTCCTTGTTTAACATGTCCAGTGTAATTTTTCTTTGACACTAAGAACAAAATTAAGGAGGTCATTTGTAGCAATCCACATGAGAACTAGTAAATTAACATAATCTGATAACTAAATATGAAGAAAGGAAGAAAAAGAAAACATCTGAAATCACTCCACCTATTTTGGGATGATGTTGCCCACTGTTATGGAAAAGAAGAGAAGGGATGCTTTGTAGTAGTAGATTAACTATGAAGTCAACAAATTTTTAGGGTCCCCCACTTTTTTGGTCCCTTTCAAGGCGTGGAGCCTAGCAAACAGTTCATATAATCATGTTTTTTTAAGCTTTGCAAAAATATTATAACTGTAATCAGTAAAAATAGCTTCCAGTTTCTTTCCACTAAAACTTCCCTTATGTAGCATTTTTCTTGTGTTATTTAATATATATGAGCATTTGTGAGACTCTCTTTGAGAGAATGCTGAAATGGGCATATGTCAGTATTTGCAACTTGGAAATAAATTAAAACATTTTAATAAGTGAAGATTAACCAAACTCCTGATTTGGGTTTATATAAAGTATATCCACCCTTTCATCTTTTTTAATTAGTTAAAAAGTAATGGAATGAAAGTGACAGCTATAAATGAAATCAATAATGTATATTATTCTGACATTGAAAAGTAACTTCTAACAAAAAACAAAGGATCATAACCACTGCATTAATTAAGAGGAAGAGATAAATGAAAACAGAAGTAATAAATAGGCCTTACTTGATGAACAAATTAATGAAAAGAAGTGAATCATTAACACCTCGGAAATGGATTTAAATTTCTGTCTGATTTGACATGACATATTGCTATTGACAAAATAATATAAAACATGATTCAACATTACAGATACTCCACAAAACTCATGATTCAATATTACAGATATTCTACAAGGTAGATATTGATAAAAAAACAACTAATGCATATCATCAAGAGTACATAAAATGAATCACCATGTAAGAAAACTTGAAATGTTCTGAAATCTTAAAATTCACATAATAGTGAATTTGAGAGAGGTTTTCAAAATTTGTCAATAGTCTTAAAAATTCACCTGACATTTCCAATACCAAAGAAAACCAATCAAAATGTTTAAAGTGTTTAATACTAAAAAAATTCATTCACCAATAAAAAAATGAGTGAATTTTCTATTCTATTGTAAATAATGTAACAAAATCAATGTCATATAAGAAATATCAATGAGTATGCAGCTAAAAAATGATGGGGAGAATGTATTACAGAGATCAGGCAGTTAAGAAGAATAATGGCATTTTCTGAATTTTATGATGTTTGTGGTACTATTTTTTAATTTGTAATTTGTTGAGATTTCCTTCCCTTTCAAAATATTCAACTTCATACTTAATGTATTATTTTTCTTAAAGAGGGTTTCCAAAAAAATTGTATAAACTTAAGCCTCACAAAATCTGGATCTACCCTTAAAGACAAGATTTTTAAGTGTGTTGGTTAATTTTATGTATCAATTTGACTAGGCCATGGTGTGTCCAGATATTTGGCCAAACATTATTCTGGATGTTTCCATGAAGACATGAAGATATTTTTGGATGAGATTAACATTTACATTGACAGACTAGGGATGCCTGGGTGGCTCAGCGGTTGGACATCTTGCCTTCAGCTCAGGGTGTGATCCTGGAGTGCCGGGATCAAGTCTCACAACAGGTTCCCTGCATGGAGCCTGCTTCTCCTTCTGCCTATGTCTCTGCCTCTTTCTCTGTGTCTCTCATGAATAAGTAAAATCTTTTTTAAAAAATAAATAAATAAATTGACAGACTAAATAAAGCAGGTTGCCCTTTAGAATACGGGCAGGACTCATCCAATCAGATGAAGGCCTGAATAAAACAATAGCTTGATCTTCCCCCTTAATTAAAAGAGAATTTTCTCACTTTTCAGGTTTTGAGGTAAGACATCAGCTCTTCTTGTATCAATAGCAAACTGCTGGCCTTCAGACTCAAACTGGGACATCAGCTCTGCAAATTTTGAGCTTGCCAGCCTCCACAATCACAAGAGTCAATGCTTTACATCTATTATATATATTATCTATGTCTATAGATACAGACAGATCAATATAACGCCTTGGTTCTGTTTCTCTGGAGAACTCCAATACAGTAGGTGAAGAGGATGAATTCAATTTCAGGCATGCTGCATTTGTGATCTATTTGAGATATTTTACATACTGAAAACATGCCTTAGGTTATTGAATGTACTTTTATCAGCCTAAAAAACATACATGAAAGGTAAAAGTTCCAAAGAATTTTTCTGCTAACCAGACTTTACTTTTTCTAAACTTGAAATGGGCATGCTGCTATAAAACCATAGTATTTACCTTGGGGGTTTGGGGGTGTCTCAAACCCCTTTGATTACCTGAGGGAAGACTACCCTCCATTGGAATGCAAACTCCATCGTGGAAGGAACAGTATCTTGATCAATGCTCCATTTCCAGTGGCTGGGACAGTATTTGGCATACAATAAATATTTTGCTTATCAACCAGTTATTGGCGAATTCTAACTCACATGCATCTCCTGAAGTAAACTGAGTAAAAAAGATGTCCATGTGCTAATCTCTAGAATCTGTAAATGTTACTTTAGATGGCAAAGGGCATTTTGCAAGCATAATTAAGTAAAGGATCTTGAGATGGGAAATGTACCCTGAATTACCTGGGTTGGCTCAATGTAATCAGCTGGGTCCTTAGAAGAGGAAGCAGGAGGGCTAGAGAGAGATTTGAAGATGCTGTATTTTGTACTCTAAAGTACAAAGATGGAAGAAGGTACCGTGAGCCAAGGGATACAGGGAGTCTCTCGAATTTGGAAAAGGCAAGGAAACAGACTTTCTTAAGCACCTCCAGAAGGAAAGCAGCCCTACTGATGCCTGTTAGACTTCTGACCTTCAGAAATGTAAAATAATAAGTTTGTGTCATTTTAAGCCACTAGACTTATGTTAATGTGTTACAGCTTCAATGGGAAATTAATGTAACTCTCCAAAATCTCTCCATCTTATTGCCACTGGCTAGATCCAGTTCCCATCATCTATCCCCTCCACTACTTCAACAGTTTCCTAACTGTTCCCTCTGCCTCCAATTTCTCCCACTCAAGGGAATCCTAAGGTTCTCAGAGGATATGTATGATTACACCATGGCTTCATTCTCAAATGATTACAAAATCCTTAGTATGTCAAATTTGATTCTCAATGGTCTGTCCTCCATCTACATACCCAGCCTTATCCCTAATAACTCAACCAATAAGTTCTATGTATCTCCCTAAAAATGCCTCACTCTTGCATGTCTCTTGAATGTTACCCAAACCTTTTCTCCAGTTAAATTTGTACTCCTTATTTGTTATTCATCACTCAAGTATATATTCTCCTATAGAAGTTTTTCCTGAATACTGAGTGTTGGCAAAATGCAGGAAAACTAGACCTTCATGCATACCTGGCGGGCATGTAAATTGGTGCGGTCACTTCAAGAAATAATTTGGCAGTTTCTTACAAATTTAAACATAAATTTACCATATAATCCAGCATTTCCACTCTAGGTACCTACTCAAGAGAAATAAAAATGCATGTTGACACAAAAACATGTACTCAAATATTCATAGCAGTATTATTTATAACCCCAAACTAGAAAATATCCAAATGTTTATCAACTGACAAATGGATTTTTTTAAAAAGTAGTATATCCACACATTTGAATACTAATCTACGATTAAAAGAAACAAAACATCAATACATATTTCCACATGGATGACAGTCAAAAACATATACTAAGAAGTCCAATATAAAAGACTACACATTGTATGACTGTATTTATATAAAATGTCTAGAAAAGGCAAATTAAAAGAGAAAGAGAAGGATAAATAGTTTCCTAGGATTGAGGTGGGAGTCAATATTAACTGTAAATGAGAACAAGGGAACTTTTTGAGATGAAAGAAATTCTAAAACTGGATTGTAGTGATAATCATATAACTATAAATTTACTAAAATAATTGAATTTACATTATCATTGGGTAAATTGTGTATATAAATTATGCCTCCATAAATATATTTTTTTTAAAAATAATTACCTTGGAACCAAAGAATAAATAAATTCTACAAGAAACCTGCACTGATATACTCACACAACATATCAAATACAACTTTGCATACAATGTCTACATTCCATGAAGTGTCTTCTATGGTAGTTGGCTTAAAAAGATTTACTTTTAAAAAGTTCCAACCAGGAATTAATTCAAGAAAAACATTACTTCACAATTTTTATATTTTTCTATTTGTAGATTTTGACATTATACTTGTTGAAGAAAGAGACTTAGGAAAAAAAAAACAGAGAGAATGAGGGACAAAAAAGAAATAGAAATAGGCAACCAAGCTCTGGAAAACAATGCACTATTGCCCACAGGTTCTAGTCTGGTGGGCTCATATGACAGCACCAGATTGCCCACGATAATTTTTCCAAAGAGATATGCAGATTTAAACATGTCTTTTTGATTTCCCCTTTTCTGTCAGTGAGTACAATATAATGGATTTGTGTTTCATGAATTCGTTCCTAAAATATTTCATAGAAAACCAAGGGAGGAAAAAATGTAATAAATGTCAGACTTTGATATGTCCATAAAAGTTCTTTAAAGTCCAGCTTATCAGAGGCCATGAATATAATCCTTAGCAATGCCATAAAACATAGTAAAGACTTAAGTTCAGTAGAACTGCAAAGATCCTAACCTACTGCTACTTACCAGGGGCTAGGAAAAGAATAGTCTTAACAGTACTTCACTAAATTCAGATAGCAGGAAACTCAGTTCTGAAATCAACTTGAAAGAAGGTCACTGGAGTCCGAAGGATCACAATGTGTAATAATAAAAAGCTAACTAAAAATTGAGGTCACCTGAGAGCTTTCAAAGCAGCAGCAATAAGTAGCATTTTAACACACTTACTAGAACATTTGAGTCACATGAAAATCTAGTAACGTAAATATAATTTTAATTTGAGGAAAACGCAACTCCAAGATGTGATTAGTAAATGGCTCTACTATGTCTCGTGCATGGCTTTAGACCACAGTTTTTAAGCTCCAACCACATCAGTTATATGACATAGTTGGACTAGACTCCAGTCAGTGGCTAATGGAAAAGAAAATCAGCTCAGTAGAATGAAGCAGAGTGCTTCAAATGGCAGAGTGGTTGTGAGAATCCCCAATGTCTGTGACCTAAAATTAGAGAACAGGTTGCCTTGTCACATTAAGACCATGTGTCCACTTTTAGTTCCCATGAGAAGGCAAAATAAACGTGAGGATGTTAAGACTGACTTTAATTATTCTTTGTCTATTTTAATCTGTACAAATCAGTTTCCTCCTTGCCAGCAGGTGTCCTCTGGCTAAGGAAATTGAGTAATGGTGTGTGGTCTGCCTGCTATTCACACATATTGTGAACCAGGTGAGCAGCAATAACTTATTCTGGGACATAGAGACTTTATTTTCCTCTGCCATAAACAGAGAATATTTCAAGAAATCTGTGTACTTCAGTGAAATACACAGGATGTTTTGACATTTGGGAATCACAGTTTTTCTCCTCCAGAATATAGATAATATTTCCACAAGTGTTTTGGCAGTTATATAATCTTAGTATTTATTTCTAAAATATTCATCATAAATGAAACATATTGTTACTCGAATGCTTTTACTGGTTGGTGTGGGCTGTTTAAAAACAAGTTTGAGTATAGTTTGTTTTTTTCTCTTCTGGTCTCTTCAGAAAAATGTTGCTTCTCTTCTTAAGAAACAATTCCATGTTCTTGACTCTATGCCTGGTTATAAGCCATTACTCCAAATTATATTTTACAGTATACTGAACAGAATATTGGTCATATAACAATAAAGCTCATAGCCTATATTCCATTTTCCAAGGTTTATACCTGGAAGTCCATAAGGATTTCTTTTTTGCCTTGTCTAGTTTTCTATTTATATCTGCCTACCACCAGATGTTATTACTTGACATGGCATTGTATATCATTGCCATGTAGGTGGCATAAAGATTTATGTCCTATTCATGAATAGTTGACAAATTCTATTTTCATTTCACAATGGATGAATGCAAATCACTTGGCCTTAATGTTTCAAAAACAAAGTTATTACTGTTTGGCATTCTTTTTGGCTTGAAAAATGTTTGGCCTTTTGTACAGACACACACACACAAACACGCTATATACATATTTTTTTCCCTTTTAGGTTGTGTATTCTGAATCCCGACTGCCCTATAAAGCCTTGGGCTTCAATTCTCTTGCCTTAACATCAGTATATTAGGAAAATAAGCATGGCTTTATTTTTCATTTGCATTGCTTATCTTCCTTGTGTGATTTTTTTTCTAGAGCACTAAGTTACCAGGGCTTCTGATTGATGCACATGCTATCTTGCATATTGATTTGTAACTGACTCTTTCATTTGTCTTCACAATTCCATCTTTCATAGACTGGAGTCATTCCCAAACACATCAGATCATATCATTTCAGAGATCAGATACTTAGTTCTTTTCAGCCCCAGGCCTCTCTCTGTACATGAAATACTCTGCTGTGTGTAATCTATTTATTTTTGTGCTTAAAATATATTTTAGACCTTACTTTACATATTGCATGGAATTGGCAATGTACTCGTACAAAGTAGCATGATTTTACAGTATTAGTGTAGGCTTTAACATCTAAGAAGCACTAGGAAGGGGGTCAAGGGCTGGGGCTATAAGGTCCACTCTTGCTCTGTTATCCCACAAGTACCCACAGCAAGAGCTTAAAAATGTTCTTTGACTGATATAGATGAGTGGTTTCTGAATGATATGGAAAATAAATTGTCTCTTCATGAGACACCAAGGATGACTGAAAGTATAGGAATCCAGGGATAAGTTATCCCAGATTTGGCCTAAAAACCTATTCCTTTATTTTCCAATTCTGAATTTCAATTGTAAATGTAGTAAGCAAAATGCTAGAATTATCCTAAACAGGTGGAGGGATTCGATCTTGATTTCTAAAATATAACAGTCTTGGCTTCAAGTCAATAAAACCACAGTACAAGTGAAAGATGAAAATATTGGGGAGGGCTTGTAATTTGACCAAACCAATTTCCACCACCATTTCCTTCAAACTAAAATATTGGCATAGGAAAGAAGAGAGAGAGATTAAGAAAGAAATAAGCTCAGTTTGAGAGGCTATGCCCAGAGAATTCACAATCTCTAAGGCCAACTTACACACCAGGAGGAACCACTGAGCTTTCTTTAATGTTTAGAATCTGAAAGTAGTATGGCCTCCTTTCTAGGTACCTTACTTTCAAAGTCAAACCCAAGGATGTTGCATGTTTCCTGTGGAAGCCACTCAAGCCTGCACAGCATGTCAGAGAAGTAGAGTAGAAATGGTAGCATGGCTGGTGGTATAAGAATTTGACAGAGACAACCTCCTGAGGTGAGATATCTATGGCACCATAATGGAATGAGAGAGCACTTAAATGTGTCCTAAGACTCCCCAAAGGGGTATGAAAGCTTGCTCTAAAACACAGAACCCGCAAGTCAAGACATTTCACAAACTCAGCATTGGATAATACATTATGAAGGAAGACGTTCTGTATGATGGCATTGTGGAAGAAGACCACACAGAATGAACAATATCCTACCACAAGACTCAGACTCAAGATCAGTATCTAAAAGAAGATACTTTGGAGGTGCCTGGGTGGTTCAGTTGGTTAAGTGATCAACTCTTGATTTCAGCTCAGGTCATGATCTCAGTTGTAGGATTGAGTCCCAAGTTGGGCTCCTCCCTCAGCAGGGAGTCTTCTGGAGATGCTCTCCTTCCCTCTCCCTTTGCCCTTCTCCCCAACACTCGCCCTCACTCTCGCTCACTCTAAAATAAATAAATCTTTAAAAAAAGAGAGAGATAGATACTTTCTTCTCCTCAAAATAATAGATTTGCACACTTTATCCCTCTCCATTTTAGGTTTAAATTTGAATGACTAATGCAATTATTCCACTAAGTTTACCTGAAATGGACTAAATGAAGTCTTCCTAACTGTAATGAATGTGCTATCTCATACTGTTAAGAACATCAATTCAGGATCCAGGTCCACTGGGTTCGAATTTTAGCTTTGCCTAGGATTTGTGACATTAGTCAAGTAGCATTACCTCTATGTCTAATTCTTCATATATAAATTGGGAAAAATAATAATTTCCTTATTTTCTTATACTACTATAAAATGATTTGAAATATATAATGTGCATAGAAAAGTACCTATGATAAGCAATTATATATATAATACGCATTATAATATAGGTTATTATTTTATTCTCATCAAATGGACTGGGTGCTGAAAATAGAAATTAATTTTAAGCAGTAAGCTTTTGCCACATCAAGTTTGTGCTGTGTTAAATATGTAAATACTATATAAATATTATAGAATTTTATTTTTTTTAATATTATAGAATTTTAGAGAAAAAAATAGAATTAAAGATCATAGTTCAAGATTTATTTTTAAAGATAAGAATATATTTATAAATGTCAAATAATTTTTCCATGGCTTTGTAACTAATAAATCTCAAGACCTGGGATCAAACTGAGGTCATCACTTATTCTTCATTCAAGGTGCCAAGTACTGGGCTACATTTGGAAATAAAGCAGCATTCTAGGAACGTACACATCTACCTTACAGAGCTTACAATATGCCAGGAAACATACCTGGAAAGACAGCAGTGTACTATGATAAGAGAAATACATGGTGCTATATTCCTAGGAGTCAAGCAAAGCTCTCAAAGTGACTGGAAGCAAAAATCTAAATGAAGAGCAGAATTTTGACAGATGGAGGGATGAGGTTAGAATACTTAAGGACAAGAATGAGCTACGAAGACGCCCCAGAGTTGAGAAATACTATAACTTGTTGATGGAACTGATATAAATTTAGTGCATTTTAGCAAAGAATGCAGAAAAACAAGGTGCCCAGAAGCAGCAGATAAGATACTTGGGGAGTCTTATAAACTACTGTAAGAAACTTACAGTAGTTAAAGACAATGAAAACTTAAAGACAATGAAAACCAAAAAGCTTTTAAGCAGAGAATCAAAGACAGAAAATTCCCCTCTTGGAGGATCCCTCTAAAAACTGTGGGAGAAAAGTCTGGAGAGGGCAAGGGAAGAGTCAGGGACACCATTTAAGAGACAAGTTTATCCACGAGAGAAAACTAGGTCTTAATAACCTTGTTCTTTTGAATGACATCACTGTAAGAAAACAGTAAAGATAAAACAAGGGAAATTAACAGAGACTAAAAACTATTCTTGCTCTCCTTGAGTTGTCTGTGATCCTTTTCATATCAATCACAGATTGTTAGAGTGAGAAGTGATCTTAAGGAAACCAACCTTTGAAATGTATAGAAAGGCTACGTGTCTTGCTCATGTTCTATTAAATGGCAGAGTCAGAACTAAATCTCAGATCCTGCCAGCCCAGTGTCCCTCCCTGCACCATCCTGAAATAAATCCTTTAGAATGAAGGCCAGCCACAGCAGTCACTAAGAAACTGAGAGTTCTAGAATCCTGAGCAGACTGTCCTGAAAAGAGGAGCTCCAACAGACCCCGTGTCCCAGCAGCCTGGGCCAGAGGCTATGCCTCTGTCAGCTGAAAATTTGTCACTCTGGAGGGTTGTGCACTAAGTTTTAGAATAGTTTTCTTCCACTGACAAGGAAATTTGCAACTAAAATTTGTTTAAGATTCAAACTCAATGAATAATGTAGTTCAGTTCAGTATGGAAAATACTCTAATAGTACACTTATGAAAAATTGTAATGAGTAGCCAATTGCTCTCAACAATCTTTTAGGTTATCCCAGTGCTTAGGGAAAAAAAATCATATTAAACTGAAATCTTCCTGCCTGTAATTTCTCCTCACTGGTCTGATTTTTTCCTAAGCTGCCTCAAATGCATCTTACAAATAAATAGGGGGGAAATAATAAAGCTTTGCCCTCTGGAGTTTCTGAAAGCATGCCTTGGTTTATCTTTCAGTTGAATAAAAAACATTTGGGGTCAAGCCTGGGTTTGGCAAATGAGCTCAATTAACACAGATTCATTGTGGGAGGAAATTTTTTATTCAGAATAACCCAGTTGTCTAATAGAGTCTATGCTTAAGAAATGGACAGCAAGGAGATTAAATGCCCCAGAATTCTAGAAAACACTTTCAAAGACAAGCCCTAGAAGCACAAGGCAATGACAACCAACCCAGTGCCTTTTCCATAGCAATGCCTGGCTCTTGATGGCAATGGGCAGTAACTCTAACAGCCCAGGTCTATTGTACCATTGGCCTAATGTGCCCAGAACAGTATATCAGCATGATGGTGATACAGTGATACAAACAAGTTTAATATATCCTAGAATTACATTACACTTGAGACTTGGGATTCACAAATACCCACCTCTCTTATTGAGTGCCCAGTTCCTTCCCATCACTGCAGCAGAAAAGCATCCTTTAGGCCTGATATCAAGGGAATAGGTCCAAATCTAAAGATTTCACTTACTCCTTCTACAAGACCATGCAGGTTTGAGTTTCCTCTTAGGAAAATGTCATAATCTAAAATAATCCCTAACACCTGTCATATAAACAGGATGAGACTTATTATCTTTAACTAAAGCACTGTCTATTATAAGAAATATTAAATGCATCAGCAGAGGTGGTTCCCAGCTTAAGGTGGTTTGGAATTGTAAATGCTGGTTAATTTTTAATCCAAAAAACAAATCATTTATTTATAGTCATCACTGGTTCAGCATTTAATTCTCAGGATGTAGATAAAATGAAGGATTTCAGAGACTGGTGCTGTAACGGTGAAATAACAAAAGCACCTATAATCTCTGACCCCCACGGTTCCAAGAGGTTTTTTTTGTTTTTTTTTTTTTTTTTTTTTTGTCGATCAATCGGCTGACTATATTGACAAGATACTAATTGGTTACATGTTGAAGAAAACATACAATACAAAATACAGAAAAAGTCCCCTCCCACTCCCCCCCCCTTACCCACCTACCCACCCCCAAATACTCATCATCGTGATTTGGTCCGAACAGGGCTCAGAGCCAGAGGTCAGGGTGACCAGGGGTGGGGGAGGGGGGCAGGTTGTGGGCAATGGGTTGGTGGCTGTCACAATAATGCTGTGACATCAATTTTACAGTTTTTATAAAAAGAAAATGGTGACACTCAAAATGACTCTAGGCTGTTTATTCATTGGTTAGTCTAAGCATATGATATAATTGCTCCTATAATTGTTTATTCATTGGTTAGTCTAAGCATATGATATAACAAGTTCAAATGGGAGATTGTTAATATAGGCTGCTACTAGCTAAAATTCAGTCTGGGACAGGCTGTTACTATTGTAATTTTGTACAGAATTACAAATAAGCATGGGATACAAGAAGTTAAGAACCTGAAAGTAGAAGTTCCTTGGGCATCTATTTTGTGTATTTTGCTAATATATTTCCCTGGAATCTCTCTGGATAGAGAACCAGAGCCATTTTCCTACTATAAAATCAGACACTTAGCCTAGGCTTTTAAAATGGCCTGTGTTAATCTGTGTGTGTGGCAAGGGGGGAGGAGTGCGCATGTGCACACATGCACATACTAACCATCAGAAATAGGATCTGCCTCATTTCTGGATAAAAGAACATCACGTTCTCTCTCAGTCTACCCCAGGCAATACCTAGTTCAGTCCACAATGATTAGGTTTAGCTGACAGCTTCTTATGGAGCAGTAGCACCCATACTCTTCTTTCCAAAAAATGGTAGAAGGAATATTGTTTCTAATTCTTCACTCTTTCTTTGCTAGAGAATACTAATTACTCTTTGCCACATGTCACTAAACCTTCCATTCAAGTAAGCCAATGTGACTTGGCCATGGGATTTGCTTCAGCCAATGAAATAGTAAATGTAATATGAGCAGAAGCTTTACATTTGTTTGGATAACTTGATAACTTAGTTTGGCTTTTAGCATATCTGCCATCATGATAGGAAAAGCAAGCACCTAGCAGTTACTTTTCTGAGTGAGTCATGCAGAACACAACCAAAGTCAACCTATAACACAGAGCCAAACCCAGCAGGAGCCTTATCAACCCACAGATTCATGATCAAAAAAGTAAATATCTATTGTTGTAAACTGCTAACAGCTTTTAAACTTTTTAGGTTATTTGTTAGGGACTCCTGGGTGGCTCAGTGGTTGAGTGTCTGCCTTGGCTCAGGGCGTGATCCTGGAGTTTTGGGATGGAGTCCCGTATCAGGCTCCCTGCAGGGAGCCTGCTTCTCCCTCTGCCTGTGTCTCTGCCCCTCTCTCTCTGCCTCTCTCTGTGTCTCTCAAAATAAATAAATAAATCTTTAAAAATAAATAAATAAGTAATAAGTAATAAAAGTTATTTGTTATACAGCTTCTTGCTGCAAAGCTGACTAATACAAAAGATATTCCAGGTTCAAATTAACAGTACTAATAAAGCACAGTATGATATCCAGATTCAAAAGATATATATGCCCACACAAGCAAGTGAATGAAATAGAAATAATCTTCATATCATCTAAATAAACTACCTAAGAACCTAAATAGTCCATTACATTGTTTGTATCTTTTTATATATTTTTTCAATGGAATAAATAGGTTGAAATGTAAAAGAAATCCAAAAGAGGAGGAAAAAAGGCTACAAATAAATGTTGGCCGGAAATACTAGACTCTATCCTGTTATAAAACCTTTTACGAACGAACGAACGAACGAACGAACGAAAGAAAATAGAAAGAAAGAAAGAAAGAAAGAAAGAAAGAAAGAAAGAAAGAAAGAAAGAAAGAAACTTTTACTGAAAACTAAATTGTTTTCTTAAAACTAGTCAGCTTTTCCTGATATGTCCAGGAAAGTTTTTTGATGGAAAACAGTAACATTTACCATAGAAAATGTATTTTAATTATTTCTATAATAATTGTGATGGTTAAAGTTTTAATGGACTCATAAAAATAGAAAGTATCCCTTTCCTCTAATAAGTTACTAACCACTTTTTCATTTCAAGAAAATCTAATAAGTTACTGAGCTGACACCTCTAAAATGACCAATTTAATCATTTTAGACAATTCAGTAATCAATGGGAAATTCTCTACAATAAATTCAATGGTAGAAAACAGTATTGAATGTCAACACAACTTGAAGTGGCTAGATCATAGATTGATCACAACCTCTTGAGGCTAGAAAACAAAACAAAACAAAACAAAACAAAAAAAAAGAAGAAGAAATCCTCTGTCTCCATCATGTGCCAGGCATTTCAAAGACAGGGAACCAGTACTCATCTCCCCTTTCCCAGGACAATGCATATGAGCTTTCCCAATAGTTTATCAATGATGATCAAACCAAGTCTTGACAGACTGATGAGTATCACCTAACTGCAAATTATGAGGGCCTATCTACTCAGACCACTTTACAAGTATCAACTCCCAGACTTTTCAGGAATCAACAACCTATATTTGTCCTCTCCACTTTCTCAGACCTTTTTTTGTCACAAAGATATCTTCCCATTCCCCAAAGATACTCCATTCTCTAGTTTATTTTTAAAAGCCATTGCCCTTCTGATTTTTTCTTTTTTTTACAATAGACTCTAACATTCTTTTAGATCCAGTGTAGGAATGGAGCCAAGACTAATCCTTTCAGTACTGCAAAGAGGAAAATTACAAAATTTAAGGTCTATGTTAAAATAGTCTGACTCATGTAGAAAAGCTGAGAGACCACCAAAAAATTGCTGGAACTCATACATGAATTCAGCAAAGTCACAGGATACAAAATCAACATGCAGAAATCGGTTGCATTTCTGTACATTAATAACAAAGCAGCAGAAAAAGAAATCAAGGAATCAATCCCACTTGCAATTGTACCAAAAACAATAAGATACCTGGGAATAAATCTAACTAAAAAGTAAAAGATCTATACTCTAAAAACTACAGAATACTTATGGAAAAAGTTGAAAAGGACACACAGATATGGAAAAGCATTCCATGCTTATTAATTCGAAGAATAAACATTGTTAAAATGTACATACTACCCAAAGAAATCTACATATTTAAAGCAATTCCCATCAAAATACCACCAGCATTTTTACAGAGCTAGAACAAACAATCCTAAAATTTGTATGGAACCACAAAAGACCTCAAGAGCCAAAGCAATCTTGACAAAGAAAAAACAAACTGGAGGCATCACAATTCTGGACTTCAAGCTATATTACAAAGCTGTAGTCATCAGGTTTGTAATATTGGCACAAAAACAGACACATAGATCAGTGAAACAGAACAGAGAACCCAGAAATGGACCCACAACTATATGGTCAACTAAATTTCGACAAAGCAGAATATTCAATGGAAAAAAAAAATAGCTCTTCAACAAATATGTTGGAAAAACTGGACAGCAATATGCAAAAGAATGAAACTGGACCCTTTTCTTACACCATACACAAAAATAAATTTGGGGATCCCTGGGTGGTTTAGCGGTTTAGCACCTGCCTTTGGCCCAGGGCATGATCTTAGAGTCACAGGATCGAGACCTGCATCAGGCTCCCTGCAGGGAGCCTGCTCCTCCCTCTTCCTGTGTCTCTGCCTCTTTCTCTATGTCTCTCATGAATGAATGAATGAATGAATAAATAAATAAATAAATAAATAAATATTTAACAAATTAATTAAAAAAATAAATAAATCCAAAATGGATGAAAGATCATAATGTGAGACAGGAAACTATCAAAAACCTAGAGAAGAACACAAATAGAAATCTCTTTGACCTTAGCCATAGCAACTTCTTATAAGACATGTCACCCTATGCAAGGGAAATAAAAGCAAAAATTAACTATTAGGACTCCATCAATATAAAAAGCTTCTGTACAGCAAAGGAAACAATCAACAAAACTAAAAAACAGCCTATAGAATAGGAGAAGATATTTGCAAATGCCATATCTGATAAAGGGTTAATATCTAAAATCTACAAAGAACTTATCAAACACAACACTCAAAAAACAACCCACTTAGGAAAGGAACAGAAGACATGAATAGACACTTTTCCAAAAAAAAAAAAAAAAACATCTAAATGGCTAACAGACAAATGAAAAGATACTCATCATCAGGGAAGTACAAATAAAAACCATGATGAGGTACCATCTCACACCTATCAGGATGGCTAAAATTAACAGCACAAAAAACAAAAGGGGTTGGTGAAGATGTGAAGAAAGGGGAGCCCTCTCACAATGTTAGTAGAAATATAAACTTGTACAACCACTCTGGAGAACAGTATAGAGGTTCTTCAAATGTTAAAATTAGAATTACCCTATGAGCCAACAACTACACTAGGTCTTTACTGAAAAGATACAAAAATACAGATTCAAAGGGATACATGCACCCCAAAGTTTATAGCAGCATGATCAACAAAAGCCAAATTATGGGAGCAGCCCAAGTGTCCACGGACTGATGAATGGCTAAAGAATGTGTGGTATATATCTAATGGAATATTACTTGGCCACCAAAAAGAATGAAATCTTGCCATTTGCATATGTGTAGAGCTAGAGTGCATTATGCTATGTGAAAAAAGTCAGTCACAGAAAGACAAATACCATATGATCTCACTCATATGTGGAATTTAAGAAAATAGATGAATATATGTGAAGGGGAAAAGGAAAAAAGGAGAAAGAAACAAGTCATAAGAGATTCTTAACCACAGAGAATAAACTGAGGGTTGATGGAGGGATGTGAATGGGGGATGGGCTACATGAGTGATGGGTATTCAGGAGGGCACTTGTTATGATGGGCACTGGGTGTTCTACGGAAGTGATGAATCACTGAATTATACTCCAGAAATAAATATTGCATTGTATGTTAACCACCTCAAATTTAAATTATAAATAAATAAATAAATAAATAAATAAATAAATAAATAAATAACTGACTTAATATTTGGGTTTTTTTTAAGATTTCATTTATTTATTCATGAGAGACACAGAAAGAGAGGCAGTACATAAGCAGAGGGAGAAGCAGGCTCCCTGCAGGGAGCCTGATGCAGGACCCGATCCTAGGACCCCGGGATCACAACCTGAGCCAGAGGCAGACGCTCAACCACTGAGCCACCCAGGTGCTCATGAATTTGTATTTGTAAAGCACTTAGTAATAATTTAAAAAAAATCAAATGAAATAAAACAGTCTCTATATCCTGTCAAAGATATTGGAGGCCATTTAAACTAACAAATCTAAATGATAGGCATTTTCATATTTATTTTTCAATCAAAGAAACAGAGATTCAAAGAGGCTAAATAACTTGTCCAAATTCACACTAGTAAATGATGATGTTAAAATTTATTTTTTAATTTAAATTCAATTAGCCAACATAAAGCACATACTTGGTTTCAGATGTAGTGTTCAATGATTTATTAGTTGCATATAACACCCAATGCTCATCACATCATATACCCTACCTTCCTTAATTCCTATCACCAAATTACTCCATCTCCCCACCCACTTCCCCTCCTTCAACCCTCAGTTTGGTTCCTATAATTAAGAGTCCTCATGGGTATTCTCCCTCTCTGTTGACTTCCCATTCAGTTTTCCCTCACTTACCCTCTGATCTTCAATGTTGTTTATTATATTCTACACATAAGTGAAACCATATGATAATTGTCTTTCTCTGATTGACTTATTTCACTTAGCATAATACCCTCCAGTAACATCCATGTCAAAGTAAATGACAAGTATTTATCCTTTCTGATGGCTGAGTAATATTCCATTGTGTGTGTGTGTGTGTGTGTGTGTGTGTGTATACACACACACACATCTTCCTTAACCAGTCATCCATCAATGGACATCTCGGCTCTTTCTCTTTTTTTTTTTTTTTTTTTTTTTTTTTCGGCTCTTTCTATAGTTTGGCTACTGTGGACATTGCTGCTATGATGTTAGAATTTAAAATGAGCATTTTTTTAATAAAGTACCCATATAAATGAGTTTCTCACTTTATAGGTAAAGAAGATGAAACTGGAAGGAAAAGGTGAACAGCAGATTTATAATCTGTTCTTGCCTCAAGGACACCTAAGGATTTGATTCTTGATTGAATCTTCCTTATTGAAGAGATCTCCAGAAATGGGGCTTCCCTGCCCTCACCCATTCTTGTCTCATGACCACTTGCATCCCAAGTGGGGAGTGCCTAGTATATGTGTAAGCTGCACCTTGAAAATACAAGGCCACCATTATGTTGTTGCTACACGTGTTGCATTGTTGCCTATTCTGTATACTTTCTTAAAGCTAAGAAAATGTGGTGATGGGTAAAGCCTATGGTATCTTGAGAGTCTGACTGTCAATATGAATTTAATATAATGTTGCTGGTTGAATGCACTAGATTTTTACAGAGGCCAAAGAAGTTGATTTAGTCCCATAGCAAGCTTATTGCAAAATCCTGATATTGATATATATATATAGCTTCATGCCTCCTAAATCAATGTGTTCTACACTGCATTACTATAATAACTTCAAATGACTTCAAAGTAGCAAAAGCATGTATTTTTTTTACTATGTATATATCTAGTTTCTACTCAACCTTTAAGACCTATGTCAACTCACAGAATTTTTCATAAAGATTCACTAATATTATATAATGGATAAGCCATTGCCTTCTTCCTGACCTCCCATATCATGTGTCTTCTATATGAGGTATTTGGACATTTAATTATTATTATTTGCTTCATGTTGTTTTCTGTGCCTCTCTTCCTCCCTCCACCCATTAGATAGTGAGATCTTCAAGGGCAAGAAATATAACTTACACTTCTTTAATCACTTTTGAGAAGTTCCTAGCCTAATATTTGACATTTACTAAGTTCTCAGTAGGATCTTCTTGAATGAATGAAGCACACTCAAGATTTTTAAATTTGTAATACAATATGTTCAAACATCCATAATTTTTTTAAAACTCAGTTTAAACCCAAATGATATAGCATGTATAATTAAACTGAATGCTTACTAACTATAAAGGTTATCAAATTGAAACATTTAACCGTGAGACATCCATTAACAAATTATTGGATACATAAAGGAGCTCAAAAGTAGGGTCTTTATCATCATCAGCCAATTTCCAAAGCACGTTAATATTAATTTGGCTAAACTCAGTGTTTTGATAAAGATAGGGAATCTGTTTTTCTCCAGAAATATAATTTCTTCCCTAATGGTATGAGTAGAGCCAAAATCAACAAGTTTATTTTGTTCAACAACTTACAACACACAGTTTTTACTTGTAATCAGCATCCGTGATGTCAGCACATCTCTGAAGTAGGTTTTTTTTTGTTTTTTGTTTTTTGTTTTTATGATAGTCACACAGAGAGAGAGAGAAAGGCAGAGACACAGGCAGAGGGAGAAGCAGGCTCCGTGCACCGGGAGCCCGACGTGGGATTCGATCCCGGGTCTCCAGGATCGCGCCCTGGGCCAAAGGCAGGCGCCAAACCGCTGCGCCACCCAGGGATCCCTGAAGTAGGTATTTTTTTAAAGCAACAACTTCTGCAAGGATAACCCTAAGAACACTGATTTCACATAACTTGTTCTGAAATAACAGGATTCTTTTTTCCTTTTAAATAGAATGGTAGTATTTTTTTTCTAAAGAAGTGATTAGTGTTTATTACTAGAAAGCTCACAATTAAACTTTCAGCTAAGAAAACTTTAATCTCATTCTTTAAATAATGATATACACCATCAAATGATTATTTTTTTAATTTATCTAAGTATCTTTTATTAGTGCCCAGTTGCCTAATTTTTCTAGTCATTCCTTAAAATTATATACAGTGAGTCTTTAGAATTCATTTTTAACCAAAGCAGAAAGTGGCTAAGAAACAGAAATAGCTAGCTTTCTTTAAGTGCTCTAATACATAGTCACACTGAAACAACACTGTAATTGAACCACATTATAGGAAATTACTGAAATTGCCTCCATTGGCAATTCTAGAAGTACCAGAAGAGATGAAATTTACGTGGTATATCTGTAACCCAAAGTTTCTCATGCATAAAATTGAAAAAGATTATTTTCCCTAGAAATGGTACTTTTATCAGTCACTTGAATGGATGTTAAAAGTTCTGAGAAAATTAAATAAATATGAGTAAATATCTTTATTAATACATAGACATTAAAATTAGAACACAAAATCATAATTATCTAAGTAAAACTTCTAAAATCCTGAGCGATATAGAAAACTATTTCTTAAAGTATTTCAAAAGACACTTGTACCATAATCCTGATATGCTTGTAAAAAACTAATAGTAATACCTGTAAAGTAGGAGAGAGGAAACTAAGCTTTTAAAAGCAGCAAACCATAAAAACATAGACATCTTGGTCAATGTAGCACTGGGATAAAGGATGTTATATATGTCAATAGCTCTTGAGTATATCATTGTATTTTAAATTTGTAGTTTTTAATGGTTATGATAACTAACTTCAATGTTCTGATTTACTGGATTCAGTATAGGTATGTTAACGAAGGCAAGGAAATGTACACTAAATTTATACCACCCCAAATTTTGTAAAAATAGCAAGCTTCTTGTGATGCCTGGGTGGCTCAATGGTTGAATGTCTGCCTTCAGCTCAGGGCATGATCCCAGAGTCCTGGGATCGAGTTCCACATTGAGCTTCCCACAGGGAGGCTGCTTCTTCCTCTGCCTAGGTCTTTGCCTCTCTTTGTGTGTCTCTCATGAATAAATAAAATCTTTAAAAATAATAATAATAAACAGAATATCAAACTTCTTAACCTAAATGTCTATTGACAGATGAATGGATAAGAAGATGTGATATACATATACTCAATGGAATATTACTTAGGCACAAAAAAAAAGGATGAAATCTTGCCATTGGTGACAACATGGTTGAACCTAGAGGGTACTATATTAGGTTAAACAAGTCAGACAAAGACAAATACCATAAGATTTCACGTATATGTGAAATCGAAAAAACAAAACAAAAACAGAAACAGATTCATAAATAGAATAAATGTGGTTGCCAGAGGGGAGTGAGAGTAGGAGTGAGGGGATAGGTAAAATAGGTAAAAAGAATTAAGAGGTAAAACTTCCAGTTATAAAATAAGTAAGTTGAGGAGATGGGAAGTATAGCATCGGGAATAAGGTCAACATTATAATAACTTTGTACGGTGACAAATGGTAACTAGACTTACGGTGATCATTTATTAATGTATATAAATGTCAAATCACTATGTTGCACACCTTAAACTAACAAACTATTAAGTGTCTATTACAATTTAAATAAACAATAAAAGGAGCAAGCTTTTGTAATCATATATATGCAAAACTCATTATAATACTAGAAAAATCAGATGCTGGTATTAGCACAAATACTGTAAATTGACTTTCAAAATCAAAAATAAATGAAAGGTTGTGTTGTTATTATGAAGGCATAAAATCCTAAGGTCCTATAGTAAGTAGGTATTCTGTAAATATTAGGTAATTAAAATGAAATGGCTAAATATGAAATATAAGGAACTATGGAAACTAAATACAATTAAGTAGAATAATAATACCATTTAGATATTTTCATAGAAACTATCTACTTTCAAGTAGGTAATAAGCTATGGGATAATGAGGTAGATTCTTTGACTTTTTGAAATTTGAGATAAATCCAAAAAATTTATTCCAAATATACTTTGGAAATGTTGCAATAGAAGCATCGTTTGAATAAGTTACCAAGACAATTCTGAAGTAAAAAATAAAATATAAATGTACACATTATAGGAAGTATGTTTCAGAATTATTTATGCTACACTTGTTATAAAATAAAATGTAAATCAGGACCTCCATTTACTTTTTACCTTTGAGAATTCATTTTTTTGGTTTAAAATATACCAATCTTTGTCCCAGTATTCTCTATAATTCCCAGATCTGCCAGCCCACAGTGGGCCTTAGTATATCATAGAAGTCTGAACTTCAGAAATTTCCCTCTTCAATAACGTCTTTCTATCCAAAAGACAATATCCCTGAAAAAAAAAAAATGCAGCTTTTCAAATCCGCCAACTGATTACAAAATGTCACGGTGGAGATATTTCCACTGCTGGCAAAGATAGTGTATCAGTAACTAGATTTATCCTACCACCTAAAAAAAAAAAAAAAACAAAAAAACAAGAAAATGCAGACAACAGCTTTGAAGACACTAGACATAAGGCAATAAAGGACAATTGTCTCAGAAAGATAAAATTTAAATCCAGTGAGTGCTATGATTGTCCCAGCTTACAGACTTGAGAGAGTTGCCAGGTCACATCACAAAGAGGGTCCATCAGGTGAAGAAAGAGCTACCATTTCAGCAAGGTGGCCTGAGTATACAGGACAAAGTAGTGGATCAGGACGACCTTTACGGAGAGGATTCTGGCCATCTGTATAACCAAGCTGATAACTATGTGAGGGGATAGATATGTTAGCTAATGCTATGGTGGCGATCATTTTATAATATATAAATATTAAATCAATAGGTTGCACACTTTAAACTTACACAATGTTATGTCAAATATGTCCCAATAAAGCTGGTAAAATATATAAATAAAAAAAAAATTTTTAATGGCCCAAAAGAATTGCTATTGTTAGCTCAAAAGAAAGAAAAACTAAAGATCTGCCTTCTTTTCTACCAACCAGCATGGCCTCACCATGTATTTTCTACAATAGCCTTTTAAAACAGTACTCTGAGAATAACTGCCATTAAAGTATCCATTGAGACCTAAATATTTATTACATATTTCTAAAAGAGGTACCTATTAAATTTCCTGGGTTTCTAAAATTCACACCATGGATGCAACAATTATTTGTTCATTTGATAAATATTTATTATAGATCTTTTCATGGGAAACACTCTGATAATATCTTTGAATGTATACAGAGGGGCAAAGAATGAAAAAATAAGAACAGTAGCAAATATCATTACAGCACTGTGCTAAAAACAACACTAGAATTATTATATGTAATTGCTACACTTAATATCAATGAGATGAATGCCTTTGCCCACTATTATGTTGTCAGATATGCCACAGTAACTATCACATAGTAAATACTCAATAAAATTTGTTGGCTCAGGCAGGGCACATGGATAGCTCAGTCAGTTAAGCAACCAACTCCATTTCAGATCTGGTCATGATCTCATAGGTCATGGCACTGAGCCCCATCTTGGGCTCTGCACACAGTGGGGAGTCTGCTTAAAGATTCTTTCTCTCTGCCCCTTCTCCCATTCGCTCTTGTTCTCAAAATAAAATAATAAAATTAAAAAATTAAAAATTAAATAATAAAAAATAAATAAAATAAAATCTGTTGGCTCAATAATAGTGAGTTAATTGTAACATCTAATTTATCAAGCAATATCAGTGGTGCAAAAAACTAGGTGCTTTAAATACATCAATTATTTTAATTTTCAAAAAAACTCTATGTCTCAACAAAGTACATTTAGAGGGACCATCCCTCAACATAATAAAGGCTTTATGTGAAAAACCCACAGCAAACATCATACTCAATGGGGAAAAAACTGAGAGCTTTTCCTGAAGGTCAGGAACAAGACAAGGATGTCCACTCTCACCAATGTCACTCAGCAAAGTACTGGAAGTCCTAGCACAGTGATTAGACAACAACAACAACAACAACAACAACAAAAAAGGCATCCAAATTGGTAAGGAAGAGGTAGAACTTCCACTATTTACAGAAGATATGATACCACATAGAGAAAAACCTAAATATTCCACAAAAAAATACTAGAACTAGATAAACGAATTCAGTAAAGTCTCAGGATACAAAATGAGTGTGCAGAAATCTGTTGCATTTCTATTCACAAATAATGAAGCAATAGAGAAGGTAAGAGAATAACTCTATTTACAATTGCATTAAAAATAATAAAATACCTAGGAATAAACTTAACCAAGGAGGTGTACTCTGAAAACTATAAAACACTGATGAAAGAAATTGAAGATGACATAAAGAAATGAAAGGTGTTCCATGCTCAAGGACTGGAACAACAAACATTGTTAAAATGTCCATACTACCCAAAGCAATCTACATATTTAATGTAATCCCTATTAAAATACCAACAACATTTTTTCACGTAACTAGAACAACCCTAAGGTTTGTATGAAACCACAAAAGACCTCAAATAGCCAAGCAATCTTAAAAAAGAAAAACAAAACTAGAGGTATCACAATTTCAGATTTTAAGTTATATTACAAAGCTGTAGTAACAAAAAGATCTAGTACTACAACAAAAATAGACACATTGATCAATGGAACAGAATAGAAAATCCAGAAATAAATTCACAATTATATGGTCAAATAATCTTTAACAACAGAAGAAAGATTATGCAGTGGGAAAATGTCTCTTCAACAAACGGTGCTGGGAAAACTGGGCTGCTACATGCAAGAGAATCAAACTGGACCACTTGCTTTTACCATACACAAAAATAAACACAAAATAGATTAAAGACTTAAATGTGAGACTTGAAACCATATAAATCTTTGAAGAAAGCACAGGCCATAATTTCTCTGACAGTGGTCATAGCAACATTTTTCTAGATGTGTCTACTCAAGCAAGGGAAATAAAAGCATAAACAAACTTTTGGAGACTACATAAAAATAGAAAGTTTCTGCACAGCAAAGGAAATAAGTAACAAAATTAAAAGGCAACTTACAGAATGGGAGAAGATATTTGCAAATGACATATCTAATAAAGGATTAGTATCCAAAATATATAAAGAACTTCTACAACTCAACAACTAAAAAAACAAATAATCCAATTTAAAAATGAGAAGACACGAACAGATATTTCTCCAAAGACGACATACAGATGGACAATACATACAAAGATGCTCAACATCACTCATCATTAGAGAAATAAGAATGAAAACTATGTTGAAACACCACCTTGAACCTGCCAGATTGGCTCAAATCAAAAACACAAAAAACAGCAAGTGTTGGTGAGGATGTGGAGAAAAAAGAACCCTCATGAGCTGCTGGTGGGAATGCAAAATGTGCAGCTACCATGGAAAACAGTATGAGGGCTCCTCAGAAAGTTAAAAAATAGTACTAACCCTATGATCCAGCAATCACACTACTGGGTATTTTCCCAAAAACACTAACTCAAAGGCATACATGCACCCTGATGTTTATAGAAGCCAAATTTATTTATAATAGCCAAATTATGGAAGCACCCCAAGTGTCCATCAATAGATGAATGGATAAAGAAGATAAGATGTTGTATATATACACACACATATATATGATAGAATATCATTTTCCCATAAAAAAGACTGAAACTTTGCCACCTGCAACAACATGGATGGATCTAGAGAGTATAATGCCAAGTGAAGTAAGTCAGAGAAAGACAAATACCATATTATTTCACTCATATGGGAAATTTAAGACTTAAGAAACAAAACAAACAAGGGAAAAAAGGAAGGAAGGAAGGAAGGAAGGAAGGAAGGAAGGAAGGAAGGAAGGAAGGAAGGAAGGAAGGAAGAAAGAAAGAAAGAAAGAAAGAAAGAAAGAAAGAAAGAAGAAAGAAAGAAAGAAAGAAAGAAAAACTAAGAAACAGTCTCTTAATTACAGAGAACAAAAATGGTTACCAGAGGAGAGAGGGTGGGGGTATGAAGGACATGGGTGGGGGGATTAAGATACACTCATTAAGATAATGAGCACTGAGTAATGTATAGAATTGCTGAATCACTATATTATACACCTTAAACTAATATAACGCTGTACACTAACAATGGAATTCAAATAAACAAAAAAACAAACTATGGCATAGATACTTTCGCATTTTACAAATGACAACATTAAGACACTGAAATCACATAAGGGTCAAAGCCCAGTGTCTTTCTAGAACACTTCAAAATTTTACATTAAGTTAAAAAAATCTTTCATATCACTCTTCAGTTTAATCATACCTGATAATACACTTATCTAAGAAATCAGTGAACTACATTAACTCAATAACATCATCATCATGATACCATGACAAAACAAGTGAAGACAAGTCACCTCAGTCAGACAACAGCAGGAATTCTACTAGGGAATTTTGTGGCCTCTGGCTTTTCTCATGCTTGTGTTCAGAATGTGCGTAATTAACAAGTAAACAAGTAGTACTGTATACCTAAGCACATAGACAGTCAAATTTTGAGATGAATGTTAGTCATTAAGTTAGTAGTGGAAAATGTGTAGGAGGATTTTCTTTAACTTACTTCTCTGCCAATCCAGAAAGAGAAGAGAGAAAAATTGTGTTAAACAACATGCTGAAAGATGGTTTGGGGAAAATTCTTTTTAAAAATAGGACAATAAATGATGACCATATTTCTATACTGCTAAGTAGTATTTAGTCATTTATCTGAGTCAGAGGTACCTATGTTTTGATTTTCTATCCGTATTATATAGAAAGTTGGCCATTGAGAGAAGTTGTGTAATTCCTAGCAATTCTGAAAAAGGTGAAAGCAAGTCTTGTCAACTGTGTTTATCACGGTATCCGTGGTACATAAAACAGTGTGTGGCATGCGGTAACTTCACAGCAAACATGTACACATGAACGGATAAATGAATGAATCTGAGTAACTGCATTGCATCCCTACTCCTTTGCCCCTGAATATTGCCAGAGAAGGTCACAAGGAAGTACATAGTATCTCACATTTTTGCCCTGACTGCTTTTTCCTAATTCTTGACTACTTGCCAATGCTGGTTTCTAGTGAAGTCCCTTTGGCCCTTGTTCTCTGCAGTCCCTGATCCCACCCCTCTCCCCATCCCCATTCTGGATTCCAGAATTACTGAGCTCACTGAGGCAATCCAACATGAATTCTTCACATTCTCTTTTCAGAGTTTTTGTCTAAATTATGAGCATAGTTGTGGTTCCTAGGGCACAATAGAAATGGAAATCCATTTTCTACATGTTAAATATTTTAAAGATACCAATGCGTAAGTACAAAATACAAAATAAATATGTTCTACCTCTTACCTTAATTCAACAAACCAAGTTAAAATTTAGAATATGTGAATTCCTCCAAGTTTTATAGTGGAATCTGACAGCAGAAGAGTGGATCCCAGGCTCCTAGCTCTATCTAGAGCTCAGCCCCTTTTCAGGTCTTCATTCCAATCGCCATCCTGAACCTTATGTGTACACTGTGGACACCCAATTTCCCTGTTCACCATACACCACCCAAACAAAATCCCTTGGCCACCTCTTAGGCCTAGATGTATACACACTAACAATAGGGTTCATCTTTGACAGCCCAGCTCAAATCTTTCCAGGTCCTAGAAAAATGGGACATGATCAAGTAGCTATAAGCACAGGGTCGGGTGGCTTGTCCTCTACCCAATGAATTCCTGGCCCTGTGGAAAACAGTATAGCCTGAGGAAAGCCAAATAGAACCCTCAAGCATGAGGCTCAGGTAAGGGCTTCTGTTTCCTAAGTCTAAGGGCAATACTGCCTCAGATCTCATCTTAAGAAATAACTGTTCTCTCTCATTTAGCACCCACTCTCTTGATAACATTGCTCTGCCTGTTGACATTTATTCCACTCCTTGTCATTTCCTTACTTGTAGTTCTAATATCTCTTCCTCCATTTCTTCTATTCCTCTAGGAAATGTATTTTCATTTCCCCTTTTCATTCTAAAGCAAGTGTCATATACTGCCTTCCCTTCAGAACCAAATGTTTAAATAATGAACTGATTTCACTTGCTTTAGAAAACAAACAAAAATATCCAAATTTCCACTCAGAAATAATCATTACTGGCTATTGGTGAACATGATTCCAGATGTTTGTCTATATGTATACAGATAAATGGATATATAAATGGGTCTATAAATAGCAAGATCATTTTTAGTTAGAAAAGTGTCAGATACAGTATTTAACAAAAATAAACAAAATTATTTTTTCTTGATTTCAATCTCTTTAAGAAACTGAAGTGAAACAATAAGAATTTCTCAACTTAAGTTAACAATCTATAACAATTTCTCAACTTAAGTTAAATATTTATCTATAACAATCAATATTAAATATTTATCTATAACAATCAATATCTATAACAATCAATCAATATTAGACCCTAAGAGATGCCTCTAAAGATCAGCAAGTACAGTGAAGCCTCTGTGCTTATTTCATAAATACTGCCAATATACATCTCTCTTCTATCTTCAAATATTCCCCAATGGACTTACTAGAGCCTCATCCCTTTACTCCTTCCTTAACCATTCTAAAGCAGAGCTCCTTAAGCTAGTGTCCAAAAATTCCTTCAAAAGAACAGAAATCAGGAGTTTGTGAATGTGTAACAAAAAATCAGATTTTTCAAAACGTTTGACTGAAATTTAGAACTCCTCTCAATTATGAACTTAGGTAACAAACCACTGTAGTATTAGCATTACTTATGAGTTTGTCACTAATAGAAATCACTTATATTTCCATATTACTGTTCTTACAGATCTTAAGAGTGTTTATACTTATCACTACTTCACTAATCAAAGAGCACATATATTTCTTCAGCACAAATTTATTTTTTTATAAAACATATTGAGAAGACATCAACAAGCTTCAATTGCCTACAAAGTTCTATGGTATCAAAAAGGTTGAGAATCCTGTTTTGAATGCTTTTGTTAAACCCTAGGTCCCAACTCTCTTTATCTGAATTATAGGGAACAGGTTAGGTTCTTTCTTAGTTCTGGTAGAAACTGATTAAGAGAAAAGGCACAACAGTCACAGTCCTCTAACAGACAAATTCAGTACGTATCATTTCCAAGGATATAGCTTCTTTATTCTCAGGAAAATAAAATCACATTCCACAGATGCCAGATCCCCATATCACTGGCTTACAGATGGGTTTCCTGCCAGTCAACAAATGCAGTTGCCAGGACTGCTACTCTGACATTCTGATAAGGTTGGAATCATGTTTTTAAAAAGCAGCAACATTCTTAAGGCAAATGATTGTTTCATGATGGCCTTCTGACACTGCCTATATACAATAAAGTCATTAAGTCAATCAGATTTGAATCACAGGGTCAATCTACCTTACCTCAGTCAATAATAAGGCCATTTATCTCTTGCTTTTTTTATAGCTTACACTGACAGTGATTCTATTGTGTGGTATTACTACTTCCACAGATTCTTAAAAGTAGAAGTGATGAATGGAATATATTTCAGGTATAAAAGTATATATATACACATATCTTTTTTGTGCAAGATGGAAATGGCAGTGTTGGTAGGTAATAACAGGTAAATATCCATTTTTCTAGTATTTATGTCAGTCTTACTTGTTTTCAACTGCAAAACTCAGCATGCATTCCTATGTATTGCATAAACATGATCATATTAAAACAGCAAAATTACCACGTTACCCCTACCACACTGTGGGCACATAAAAATAGAAAATATAATTTCATACATATACCTAGCTAGTAATCAAGGACTAGTAGATTACTTTGAGATTTTTTATTGACACAAAAGTGCCCTTGAAATCAGTGGGTGTTTAGTTCAAGAGAAAAAAAAAAGGCATATAGTCATGCCCTAGTTTGAAAATGAATTTTCTGTTCCCCACATTACCAATATTTATTGCTGGATTTTGTTTAACAAGCAAAAGCAATGTACTGCTTGCAGTCTCTATAATCCTTGGGAGCCTATGAATGAAGGGAAGTAAGTTCTAGAAATGAAATTCAGAGCCTATCCTCTACACACTGTTCTACTAATTGTACAGGGGTTGTTTATACATTATTAGCCTATTCATTTGTAAAATGGAAAGTACTGCCTTCCCCAAAAAGTTTCTGTTTTTATGTTAAAATGTTAAAATAATATACAAAAAAGTACCTGGCAGAAAGTAGCTGTCTAATAAATATTAATTCTATTATCTCTTTCCCTCTTTAAATGATGTCTCAAGTTATCAGAAAGCATAGTGTTAAGGAAATTTTATTCAAACCCTTTATATGAAAAAATTACAAAATAAAATGTCTCCAAGTCCTGGAAAAATGTGGAATGGCTCTGTGAAATGGTGAGGACTGTGATAAACTTGAAAACATGACTCTGATTATCACCATACAAATTCTAAACATTAAAGACTACTGTATGGGTCAAATAAACCACTGTAAAGGCACCATTCAGTCTGCTTGGCAATCCAGCTAAAATTGATAAAGTGCTTATGAAAATAAATTTCTTCCCCATGGAGGTTCTTCTTTGCTATGGAATAATCCTATAAAGATTCCTAAGCATCCCAATGCTTGTCTATTGGTATCATCATTTTACCATTATTTTTTAATTGTTGAACCAACTCAAGTCCAGATGGTAAAGAAAGGTATTCAGGTATTCCACACAAATGTGTAATACATTGAACCCTAAAGCAAAGTCCTACTTCTTGAGTAATAACTACTCCCTTTTGTGACACTGCACTGCATATGAAAAGGACGAAACAGTAACAAATGAAGCACAATCAGTACAAAGGATAAGCCTTTACCAACTTACTTATTACTTATTATTACTTACTTATTACTTATTATTACTTACTTACTTATTCTTGCCTTCCTACCCAGAGGCAAGAATATCTTCTAAGCTGTGCCCTGCACTGCAGGATGAGAATCCAAAGGGGAAGTCATCTTTAGTGAATATTTCCTTTATGCTCTTTAATTAAAGCATTAAATTTTTGTTTGTTGATTCAAACATTCTGTCTAAAAGAAATTTGTATGAGATGGTTTAGGTATTCTCAATCATTTTTGTATCATTTGCAAGATGAGAGAAGTATACATCATATGTCCAGCCATACATAACTGTTAATGCCACCTAACTGGGAAGTTTAGATATGTGAAAGGGTTAAGTGAATTTAAATCATCTACTATCTGTGATTGTTGTGTTGAATGTGTGTTGTGTGAATACTGCGTTATCAGAAGGGGAAATTTAAGCCACATTCCTCAAATGGTTATGCAGCACTTCCCCGAACTAGGTGGTCTAACTTAAGATGTGTGTCTCTCTTCTGATCTATCAGTATATTCCAGGATTTGAGTAAGATGGGAACAAAAGGCTGGTAAATGTGAACACTCTCAAGGAATGGAACAGCCCTGGAGTTACTGAGGTGACAAGTTTATCATTAGCTGGGGGTATAGGGCATCTGACAAAGTATTAATAACAGAGGAAAAGAGCAAATGAAGTGGAAATGACTGATTCTTGCTTATATAAATCCTCTGGTTTGGGACTAAACATTTGAGAAAACTGGTCTAGATCAGAATAGTCAGAGGAGAGGAAGAAGAGTATAGGAAATAAAGTTGCTAACCTAGATGCACATATCAACCTCCTAATCAGTTTGAGATATGAGGCAGGTCATCTGTGTTCCAAGGTGGAGCCAGGGCCTTAGAAAACCAACTAGTAATAAACTAGTTGGAAACTAAGGACTACCAAAAGAAATCCCATACCCGGAATCAATAGAAGAGATTCCTGGCATCAAGTCCCTAGGTACTGGTTGTGTTCAAAATCAGATGAGTGTAACTTTATAGTTTTGGATACTCTATCAGCTTCTGAGGAAAAGCCTAGCTAGCAAATATAAGGACAGAAATGGTGGTCTAACACCCCAAATATAAGGTATCAACTGATAGATTGTCTTACAGGACCTCAAAGGTTGACCTTAATCACGTATCAAAACAAAAGCCCAGTTACATAAACCGTACAAAGGCAGCCAGGGATTTTGGCCTAATAAGCACAAAGCTTTCTAGGATTCATGCAGCCATACTGGTTCTAGGTTTGCAGCTGCAAATGGTAAAGTTTACCATTTTACTTTTACCCAACCATTTTACAAACAGACATCTGTATATTATCACCCATTCACAGCATATATTGACAAGAAGCAGGTGTCAAGCCAAGGATCACATTATGCTTCAAATGGTGTGATATGAATGGTCCTTTCCAAGTGACTGATAACATGTCACTCTCAGCTATGTTGCTTAGGAAGCAAATGTGCCTACTCCATCCTCTCTTTCTCCATTTGACAGAGGCCTATGCAGACCTAAGTGAAGGTGGAGTCACATGACCAAGGAAGCCATAGGACCCTAAATCACCATCAGCCCACCAGTCAGGAAAACCAGCACTGAACAATTATATGAGCAAAATATGAACTTCTGCCATGTAAATCGGTGAACGACTTAGCAGCTGCAAGTACTACTCTGATCAATACACTGAAATACTTAACACACAATGCATATTAGTTAATTAAAAAAATGAGGCAAAGGGAAAATGTGTAAAGCCAAAATTTGTGTTAGTACACAAAAATATGCACCTAAGGTTGGTAGTGTCTCCATCAGATATAAACAAACCAGATCCAGGAATAAGATTTACTGGTTTTAAGAGTTTCTTACCTGGGTCCTTATAAAGGGAAGCCTATGATGTAATGGACAATTGGAGGATTGGTTAACATACATGTTCTACAAAGCTGGAGGTATTACAATTCCAGATTTCAAGTTGTACTACAAAGTTATAGGAATCAAAATAGTATGGTATTGGCACAAAAATGGACACATACAGATCAGTGGAACAGAACAGAGAGCCCAGAAATAAACCCACATCTATACGGTCACTTAATCTACAACAAAGAAGGGAAGAATATACCTTTTCAACAAATGGTGCTGGGGAAAATGAACAGCTACATGCAAAAGAACGAAACTGGACCATTTTTTTAAACCAAATCCCAAAATAAACTCAAAATGGATTAAAAACCTAAATGTGACACCTGAAACATAAAACTCCTAAAGGAAAATTAGTCATTAACCTCTTGGACATCACCCTTAACAATGTATTTACAGAAATGTCTCCTCAGGCAAGAAAATTAAAAGCAAAAATAAACTACTGGGACTAGTACTACACCAAAACAAAGAGATTTTGCACAGCAAAGGAAACCATCAACAAAACAAAAAGGCAACCTACTAAATGGAGAAGATACTTGCAAATGATATATCCAATAAGAGGTTAATATCCAAAACATATAAAAAAATTTAGAAAACTCAAAATCAAAAAGAACCCCCAAACAACTGGCTTAAAAATGGCAAGAGGACCCAAATAAAAATCTTTCCAAAGAAAAAATACAAATGTTCAACAGGCACATGAAAAATATTCAACATGCTCATCATCAGGGAAATGCAAATCAAAATCACAATAAGATATCACCTTACACCCGTCAGAATGTCTAGTATTGAAAAGGCAAGAAATAACAAATGTTGTTGAAGATGTGGGGGGAAAAAAAGGAATTCTCATGCAGTACTGGTGAGAATATAAAGTGGTACAGCTACTGTAGACAATTGTATCGAGATTCCTCAAAAAAATTAAAAATAGAAATACCATATGATCCAGTATTCCCACTAATTGGTATTTACCCAAAGAAAACAAAAACACTAATTTGAAAAGATATATGCTCCCCTATGCTTACTGCAGCATTATTTATAACAGTCAAGATATGGAAGCAAGCTAAGTGTCTATCAATACATGAATGGATAAAGAAGATGTAAGATAGATAGGGAATACTCAGCCACAAAAAAAGAAAATTTTGCCATTTGCAATAACATGGATGGACTGAGAAAGTATTTTGCTAAGTGAAATAAGTCAGACAGAGAATGACCAATGCCATATCATTTCAGTTATATATGGAATCTAAACAACAAATCAGGGATGCCTGGCTGGCTCAGCAGTTGAGCATCTTGCCTTCAGCTCAGGGCATGATCTCAGGATCCTGGGATTAAGTCCTGCATCAAGCTCCCTACAGCAAGCCTGCTTCTCCCTCTGCCTATGTCTCTGCCGCTCTGTGTCTCTCATGAATAAATAAATAAAATCTTTAAAAATAAATAAACAAACAAGCAAACAACAAAACAAATGAACAAACCAACCAACCGGAATCTTAAATACAAACTAGTTGTTGCCATAGGGGAGGTAGGTATGGGGATGGGTGAAAGAGATACAGGAGATAAGAGATACAAACTTCTAGTTATAAAATAAGTAAGTCATGGAGATTAAAAGTATAGCATAGGGAAAACAGTCAACAATATTGTAATAGTTTTTATGGTGACAGATGGTGGTGACACAACCACAGCACTGAGTAAATATATAGAATTTCCAAATCAACATGTTGTACACCTGAAACTAATATAACATATGTCAATTATAATTCAATTTTTAAAAAGGTAAAAAAATAAAAGATTTAAGAACACTTCTTAAAAGATATTTTGTATAATTAATTATTGATTGATTAATTTAATGTATACTCTCCAGTCAAGAAATCTGTTTTCAAACACTGGCTCTGCAACTTACTGGCTATGTAGAACCAAGCAAGGTAATCAACCTTTCAAAGCTTACATTTTCTGAACTGCAAAGTAAGGATAAAATATTTCATTGAATTATTGTGAGTGCAATGAGATAATCCACACAAAATGACTGCAAAAGTTCATCCCACAGAGTGCTAAGTGAATGTGCTAAATAAAACTGAACCATCATCAATATCACTGTTTTTTTTTAAAACCATAAGGTTAGCTATCAGAAATGATAATGAGTTCCAAATCTCTGAAGTATTAGAATAAAGATACCCAGATCTTAACTGATATCGCCTGACACCTGGGAGAGATTAGGAGCCAATCAGATGTCACAGTTCAGAGCTGTTTTGCAGCATGTCAGAAGCTAAGTCAATTCCACATTACCACTTATATGTGGCAGGGTTCCAGACTCCACCTGCCAGTGGATAAGCTTCTAATAATCAATTCCTGTCTTACTGAGGATTAACACGGAGCCAGGGTATAAGTGACCTGTACCACACAGACATAAGGGCCTGAAAATGAATAAAACTATGAAAGACAATGCCTGATATTAATTGGCCTTGGAAGACAAGACTTTGAAGTCCTTTATTAAAGCAGTTAATCTGCCTACAAAATCAGCAAAACTACATGAAACTGTATTTCTGCAATGGCCTGAATGAATGTGTGTGTCTCCCAAAATTTCTATGTTGAAATCCTAACCTGCAAAGTAATGGTGCCAGAAGTACAGCCTTTGGGAGGTGATTGGGTCATGAGGGCAAAGCCATCAGTGCCCTTATAAAAGGGACCCCAAGAGCTCCTTTGCCCTTTTTACCATTTGTGATTGTAGTAAAAAGACCTCCATCTATCAACCAGGAAGTGGGCTCTCACCAGGCACCAGATCTGCTCATGTTTTGAGCTTAGACTTCCAGACCCTAGAACTGTGAAGAATAAATTTCTGTTGTTATACGCCACCCAGTCCATGGCACTTTGTTGTAGCAGCCCAAATTGACTAAGATAATTTCCTAATATTTTCATCAGTGTTATGATTTTGAATTATTCTTTCTTCCCAGGAAAATTAGGTAGTTGTCTGATGACCTCAAAAAAACTCCTAGCATGCACTAGATATGGAGGAGACATCTATCCCTACGATACACAGTCCATCTCCAAAGAGATGTTCCTAATTAGAATCCCTCTCATCTTTCAACTTTGAAGGATTAGACAACAAAAACTATAAATACACTCACTCAAAAAGTTCAAGGTTCAAGTCACCTGTCATCCCTCAGGATGTGATTTTCTTCATCATTTAAATGTCTTCCCTTGAAGAACAAATTATGCTACTCTGAAATGAACGTTAATCTTTTAGTCCACAGGGAAATGGCAACAAACAACCAATATCCACTCATCACAATGAGCTTAAATGAAGCATGGATTTAAGCTGCTCGTATGTGTATAACCCATGATCTTTATTAGAGTTTACTTTGCATAATTACCTCAGGGAACTATGATAAGCCCTGAGCTGTTTCTGAGTCTTGATTCGTTATGTGTTGCTTTATCCAAGGAAGTAAATATAAATTGGAGAGTTATGCCAAGCTCCCTAGGTTCCTGAATTATCCACCACAAAGAAAGAATCGTAGCATTCTAGAATCCTTTGGGTATCTGAGAATATACTCTGAGCCAAAGAAGAAATCAACAGACCATTTCTCCACCTCAGAGAAAAATAAAAAGTTGCTGAGGGGGCAGTTAAGATTATGCCAGTGAGTATTTATACAGATTTGCTTCCCCAAAGCTAATCTAGAGAACTGAACAGTGTCCTTAAAAGAGCTGTTACTTAGAAGAACCATAGCCTGAAAGAGCTGTGGGGAACAAAAAAAAACAGGTTGTATTAGAGGATATGGCCCTGCTATAAACTGACCTCTGGAAAAGTCAGAGGGGATGAAGAGAGTTTCAAGAGCTGGGAGACTCACAGGAAACAGAGGAAGGACCTGAAAGAGTGGGGCAGTTTGAAAAAAATGACAAATCCAAAAATATCAGATGCTGTGTCCAAATAAAGACAAACTTCAAAGATATAATAGTGTCCTTGTCTCTTGGTCCATTAAAGAAATGCCCACTTGGTCCAGCCAAAACTGTCTGAGACAGAAGACAAGGCTTTCAGCTAAGGCCTTAATTCCTAAAAGCCCCAATTTCACTTTCTACCAATCACTCCTCAGGCAAATAGGAATGTTAGTTTCCCATGTTTATATAAATTCAGGGAGAAAGGAGTTTATCCCATTGAGAGACAAAATACTAAATATTTACTAATAGCTTAAAGGATTTTAAAATTCAGAAATCCTGGCAGGAGCTCAACCATATGATTCTTAGTAAAGGATGTGTCACAGAAAACAACGGTTTCTGTGATCTGCAAGTATCTCTTATTGATAAGGCAAAGTTGCCCTACTGAACCTCAGTTTTAATTTCTAATAGAAAAGTATAATCAAGACTTATTAGGTTTGGAACAACTGGAAAAAGTCTAGGAGGTCATCTAATCCAGTGGGTTCAAATTATTTGATGGAGCTTCAGGGGACCAATAGAGAAGCATCAATGACCACCTCATTTTACAATTGAGGAATCTCACTCAGAGAGATTAAGGGATAACCTACATTTGTCATGTTTGAGCCAGAGCCACAACTCACATTTCCTGACATTGGGCATTCCACCCACCATGACATCCTACTTAAAATGTCCTATATGATTGTTTTTTCCATACAATGTTTCTCGGAGCTCCTTATTCAGATTTTTAAATTCTCAGGCTTAAAAACGTTGTTCAGGGGTGCCTGGGTGGCATAGTTGGGTAAGCGTGCATCTCTTGATTTCGGATCAAGTCATAATCTTAGGATCATGAGATGGAGCCCCGCATCAGGCTTTGTGCTCCCATTGAAGATTATCTCTCTCTCTCCCTTTGCTCCTCCCCCCCCTGCTTGAAGTCTCTCTCTCTAAAATAAATAAGCAAACAAATAAATAAAAATAAATAATAAAAAGCATTTTTCAAAATGTACCCACATAACTTCCACTGAAGAGGACCCAGGCATATCCCAAAACCGTAACAGAAGCTTTGCAACCATGTCAGCTATATCCAATAGAAAGAAAAAAAATCAGTGGGAAAGTTCCAAGATCCAGATTCTCATAAAAATCTTCTCTAGCTTAATCTTAAGGCTATTTCACATTCTTAAGGCTATTTCAACTGCCACACAGGTGATTTGAAGTGATTATGATGTGTCTCCCTGCTCCCTTATTGAAGTGGGGGTTAACATTTTGGCATTGGAGAATAAGGTCATATCTTCAAGATTTCCCTGGAAGGTATAAAAACATTAATCCATCAATATGCAATAATGCCTTTTGGTGAATTAGACCATTCAATTGCCATGAAGCAAAAGGAAAAAAAAAAGAAAAAAGAAAACACTGGCACATTTGAACATGTGACATATAAAAGAAAGGATATATGCAATCACTTGATGTGTGAAAGAATTGAATGAAAGAAAGAAAGAAAGAAAGAAAGAAAGAAAGAAAGAAAGAAAGAAAGAAAGAGAGAGAGAGAGAGAGAGAGAGAGAAAGACAGGCTTGAATATAAGTTGTGTAGAGAGAAACATAGCCCTACAAGTGAGAAGTTAACCTGACCTGGACACTCTAAGGATACTGGATGCTTAAAACCAATAGTCAAAGTAAAAGTGACCAGAAAAGGAGCCTAGAGAGCAAAGATCTTCACTAATGTTCATTCTCACCCAGGGCCAGGCTTGCCTAACACTATTCCAAAACTTAACACAGTGATCACCTGAACCAAAAACCACAGTGAAATTACTAAAAGATACAGGACTTTAAAAATGTGTGTGTATGCGAGTGTCATCTGATTTGTTTGGCAGTATTTCTTATATTTCTTCTGTGTTTGTACATGTGACATTGTAAATGACTTCGGAAATAATCTTCAATTCCATCTATTCAACTGTTTTCTTTTCCTCAGGACAGCCTTTTGAAATCCTCACATAATATTCAGATTGATTTGGGGCTTCCTTTATGAAACATGCTAAGATTTCCACAAATATGAATCAGTCAGGGTGATATGCCCAATAGTGCCATTAAGCCTTTCTGAGTGGCTTCCCCTTTTAACCTCTTCAATGCAAGACTCAAAACATTTCTGGGGCCCTACGTAAAAATGAGCTCAAAGCTTTGCTGTGGATGAGCTCCTTCTGCCAGCTTCTTCATTCATTTTTTAAAAATCTCATTTGGACACCTTCATACCACCTTTCATTATTTTTCTTTGTATCTTCGCCCTTTTTTTCATTTACCCATTCAAACTGTTTTAAGGTCTTCTTTGTGTGGTGTCTAACAGTAAAAAGCAAAGTTAAATTATATGACATTTTTAAAGCCATTTGGAAGGTTAATAGCTCGTTAGGTTTCTTTATGACTTTGCACACTCCTCAAAGAAATCTCCCAGTGCCCCTACCCCCACATCACTGCGGTGTTTCCTGTTTGGGAGCAACAGTCAAAGTCAAATTCTGTGCTTTCCTACTGAGAAACAATGTTTGCGACTCAGTGGTTGTCTAGTTGGATTGACCACTGTAATTAGCACATACTATGCAGCACACCACCTTTTCAAATGCGTATGTCCTAAAATAAGCCTCCTTATTATTTTACATTTTTTGAATACCAACATTAGCACATTGTCAGTGAATTATTCAATTTAAATGCTTTCCCACCATTCGTAACCTTGTAATAAAAGATATTGTTCAATTTTTTTAAAGACATCATGAAAACGGATGCTAACTGAAATTCCTATCTGCTTAGCCAATTGAAGAAAAATCTTTCCTTTATGGAAGGAGAGAAGAATGGAGTGATATAATTTTTCACAAGAACAGCACTGTGCTGGCAATATTCTAGAGAGAGGATTTCTAAAAGCTGCCTCATAGGAAGGCTCACTTTAGAAAAACAAAATTTCACTAACAGGCTCACAAGCCCACAGAGACATAATTACATTTTCTCTCCTTTAACTTGTACTTTCTTCACTCTCAGGTTGCTACAGCAGAGCAACAGAGAGTTGGTATATCCAAAAATGGGACTCCCATTTGATGTCTTCTGATTTGCTTTTCATTTCTAACAGCACAGTTTAAGCGAGTGAAGCTGATGCCAAGAGTTCTATTTAGGTAAAAATCTGGAACAGCCTATCTTGAGTCTAATTCTTACTTGATCCAGCATTTAAAAGCCTTTACACTCATTCAAAAGCAAAGTGCTTAAAATGCCTGTTTCAGACCTGGTATAGTTTGATTAAAGGCCTCATGAAGAATGTAGGTTAATAACAGGTATGAGTCTCTTTGAGAACTGGGCATAAATCCTTCCCACCTACAGAAATGTTGCAGTGCACTTAATGTTCCTGTGCACCAGTGCACCAAAGGAATTCTCCTGCTTTCTGGAAACAAAACACCTCATCAGCCCCATTACCCCAGGCAAGGACAAAAATGCTTGTTTTAGCTGGATAACGGGATTCAGGTGTCTTTATGCCAAGTAGACCTTAACAGAAAAGGGGGAAATCATGAACTTCTCCTTTTTATAGGGGAATCTCAGGCTGAGGGAGTCATTTAATTTTTAGTTACAGAAGCTTATCAAGTTCCAGAAGATTCAGTACTTTCAAATAGAAAATACAGTTGCTACAAGGATTTGGCCAATTGTGTCTTTTAAAGACATAATGGAACAGCTACATCCCGCACCAAACATTTAAAGAGATCAAGTACACTGCAGTGAATAGATCAAAAAGATCTTATCTTTTGTAACCATAGGTAATTTTTGATTTTATAGCTAGGCTGTGTCGGCAATCAAAAATTCCTAAATTATGACATTTGGAATATTGGAAGAAATCTCCATAATATCTCCTCAATTACTTGAGGTCAGTGAACATGAAACTAATAGGGGAAAAAAATAGGGTGCTCTTAACGAACTGTTATTTAAACCACTCTAAAAGATCAAGCAAAGAAATCTCCCGTCATTAACTGGTCAAACTATTCAGAATCCAGTGGTATTTCATAGGGAGCCCCTTGCCTATTCAGTCTTAAGCCACAAACAATGGATACTTGGCCCATGCTCCAAGCTACAGACTGCAGCAGATTCATTAAACTCATGCTTTAGTCACATAAAGCTGGAATTTATAGAAAGTTCAACCTGCTACTTCCCTAGGAATGTTTCCTGATGAACTTTCATTTATGACTGACTGATACAAAACCATTGTGAGGAAAAGGAGAGATGTTATACTGAAATTACATACTCTTTCTGCGGTATGTATAGTAGATGCTATACATAGTCTTTTTATTTATTAAATTATAAAGGAAATGAATATTAATTTCAGTCATTGTAACAAAGTAACAAGATAATTGCTTTGTGCTAGAGCAAGATAAAATGTATATCGAATTTCACAAAAGAATGAAAAAGGTATAAATATCTCCTTAAATCATTGCTTAGGTAATTAATAATATAATGAAAGCATTTCATTTTCTAGCAACTGAGAGGAATAGCCAGGACATAATAAAAACTTACAAAAATATTCAAATGTCACTACAGCAGAGTATGGAACAAACTGTTGTTCCTGTGCTCTTCTCAACCACACCTGCACACACAGATGGTAAATTGCCACTAGGAGCATGGGTTGAAAAAAAGAAGAAAAAGGAAAACCATCTTCTTAAAGTATCATTAAAATGTTTTAGAACATAATACACCCCTATATGGGAGGGGCAGTTTTCTTTTGTTTCAGGGAAGGAATCAATCTTCTTGTTTCCACTATAAAGGAGATACCTGCTCATAACAGAAATGCAAAACTTCAGGAAGGTAAAAAGAAGGGGAAACTCACAGATCTACTATTCAAACACGATTTTTGTATGTTTCCTTATTTTGCCAGTGCATAGTTGTTTTTTTTAAGATCATTCTGATCACATGGACATCAATCAAAATTAAGGAATGTCAAAAGTAGATGGTAATTGCTGAAGATTATTATAGCTAAGTGACAAAATCTAAAACCAAGAAGAACATTTATATCGAAGGTACGGAAGGTACTATATATAACATCTACAAATGTAGGTACTATATACCCACAATAGATGACAGAGTTTGGGGCCATATATATATATATATATGTATATATATATACACACACACAGACACACAAACACACATACATACATACATACATACACAGCCAGAATGTAGCCCTGCTGTATATAAAACACCTGAAAGAGCTATCTTTTATCAGAAAGCCATCCTTATTAAACGTAATTCCAACAGAAGTGTTTAAAATGTAGATTTCCTTTATGTGTCAGAAACTCGTCTATACTGAGCTCATACAATTTAAAACATTGCCAATCTCTATCCACAGAGACTAAGACACGGGAAACCATACTATAAATTCTGTTCCTCTTACTTGAAACATTTATTCCCGTCAGCATGAAAAGAGAATGAGTGCTCCTGAAATCCTCACTTAGCTTGGCTCTAGTCATTCCACACACTCCTCCTATTTCTCTATTCATTCAAATCTGCTGGTTCATCTTCCTTTACCTAGTTCTTAGTGGTACCTTTAAGGTGAGCCTTATTTTTTTTTCAGTCTGTACTCTCTCCTTTGGTAATCTTACTAGGGCACAGGAATTCAGTGAGCAATTAAAACTGAAGTATTCCGCAAATTCATACTCCAACCAAGGCTAAACCTTTCCTTGAACTCCAGATATATATATCCAACTTGCCACTCAACATCTTTACTTGAAAATCTCCAAGGTACCTCAGACACATGTCCAAGACCAAATTCACTATCTTTTCTCAGAAATCCAGTGTTCAACTCCATGAACTGCACCACTATAATTCAAATTCTCAAGGTAGAAACAGATGTAATCTTTATAGTCTTCTACTTACCCCTTATATCCAATATAGCTTGTTCATTTGGTTTTAGATCTTAAATTCCAACATCTATGTATTTCCACTGCCATCATCCTATTCTGAAATGACAGGGACAGCATGGCACTCTTGATGAAAAGTTCCTGGACTACTACAATAATCTCTAGCTAGACTCCACAAGACCCTTTTTTGCACCTTTTTAATCTGTTATTCTCAGCAGCAAGAAATATGTTTTCAGAATACAAATCTGATTTTATGGCTTAAAATTCTTCAGTGAGTTCCACTGTTCTTAGGTTTAAGCTCAAAATTACCATGAACCACAAGGCTTTGCCAGGTCTGGCTCCTGTCCATCATACCCTTCCTTTCCAGGGACCACAGGAACATGAGCCTTCTCTCCAGTGTCTATCCTCCACTCTAACATAGGTCCTCTATACACACTGCTTCCATGTCTGTGATAAGCCTCTCCTCCTGAGATGAGCCTGCACATGTGTGCAGGCACATGTGCATACACACACTCACCTAATTAATTCCTATTCAGGCTAATCCAATTCATAATTAGCTCTTCCTCAGAGGAGACTTCTGCAGTGCCCTAGTCAAGATCAAGATGCTTTACTATATACTCAGTATATTCTATGTTCTATGTTCATTTTCTTCATAGCTTTTAACTAAATAATCATTTCTGTGATTATCCTATTCAACTCCATCCCCCCTGCCAGACTATAAACTTCACAAGGCTAGGACCATGGTAATTTTGCTCATTTTATCCATAATACATAGCACAGTGCTTTACACAGAGGTAGTTCTTTCTAAAGATTTGTAGAAAGCAGGTTTAACACAGACTCTCAATCTTGAGAAATTTCCTTACAAGAAAATAAAATTATTTAAAAGTTAGAAATCACATATGTAATCTCATTTTATCTGCACAATAGCTTATAAAATGAACTGGTTATAGTGCTTTGCCATTTTAGAAATTAGAAATCACCATCCCTTGGTCTAAGAGAGGTTTACTCCAACCTTCCTAGACAAAGTTGAGGCATTTCACTCTATGGCCAACTATGCCTTTCTGAAAAACCTCATGTTCTTAGGAGAGAAACAGGATTATGGCAGACCAGCCAAAACCCATAAGACTCTGTAACCAAAAGACAGACAAAACCAATCCCAATCCTGACAAATCCAGGAGCACAGCTAAACCTCCATTGACATTTTCACCTAAAATCATCCCCAGTACGTCCTTTGAATCTTACACCCTTGGGCATGTGCTTCTACTTTGAGATGTAGACCCTTGCAGAATTCATTTCTACTAGAGGCCAACTATGTGAAAATTAAAAGTTCATTCCACGTATATTCTTGTTCCTTAATTTGTTCAACATTGGAAGAATGTATTCTCATCCACTGCTTCTGCATTTGCAGCTTCCCCAGACAACTTCACACAGTGGAGATCATCCCATTTCCTGAAGCTACTAAACCAAAAAGGCACTTTCTTGCAGGAAAGGAAGTCACTTCTGTAGTATTGTTCAGTTATTTTCTTAAGGCCTTTCTAACTGTTAAGACTTTCTTCCCAACTGTGAAAAAGTTTTTATCTGATAGCTATAAAATTGACATGCTGGAACATAACATTGCATATGTTCCATGTTATGCTGACATCACCCCCCTATTTTACCAAATGCATATGAACTAATCCACAGTAGAGAAACATGCATTTCAAAAGGAAAAAAAAAAGTATAGTGTTCATTTACCACATTTCTTAGTTGAATGGAATTGTCAAGCTTATTTCATTACCAAAATTTTATTTCACTCTTGAAAATCTATCTTTTCAACTTACCACTATTTGCACAAAGAAATGGATATTCGAACAGCTGTAAATCCATCTTGCTTATTAAGATGCTTCATAATTGGAGCACCTGGGTAGCTCAGTGGTTGAGCATCTGCCTTCCGGCTCAGGGTGTGATCCCAGGGTCACAGGATAAAGTCCCACATCAGGCTCCCTGCAGGGAACCTGCTTCTTCCTCTGTCTATGTCTTTGCCTCTCTCTGTGTGTCTCTCATGAGTAAATAAATAAAATCTTAAAAAATATATGCTTCATAATTGATAGCCAAGTAGAAATTCTTCATCAAAAGAGAAGATATCATTCAGTCGGTTTTTTCCCCTTTAAAAGTTCAGTGTTGTTTTCTGAAGGCCACATACACAACTCAATAAATACAAAACAAATACCATTAGAGTAAGATTATCTATATTACAGACTATAAGACACTATTTTGATTTTCATGCAATTTATGAGCCCATTATCTTCCATCTAATACCACATATTAAAAACGGAGTCTAACTGATATGTTTTAAAATTTGAAGCTGTCATATAGTTGACCAATAAGAAGAATCATACCTACTAGAATGTATTCCTGTGACCACAATGTTACTACACACACTGGAGGTAAAAATCTTCCTGCAACACATTGTCATACGCTCAGATATTTTACCTGACATATGATTTATATTGAAGAAAATGGAGGGCATTTTGCTAGGCTTACTCTGTTGACATTTTATGAGAAATTCTAAAATGGAATCCTTTCATGAGGCCTTCAAAATAGAAAATTTTCTCAAAATTCTTCTTTAAGTAAGGCAGAGTGCAATGGATTCTGAAATAAATGTATTTTCACTCTTCTTTTAAACTACAATGAATACCCCCCAAAAAATTGCTTAATGTTGTATATATACATAACAATTTGTAGGAAGATAGTAAATTAAAAACTCCTCCCTACTCAAGCACCTTATTAACAAAAGAAACATCTAAAACAAACAGCAAATTACAATAGTTACCAAATAGGCTGCAGGAACAATGGCACTGTGAATAACAGCCATCCAGATGCAAATCAAACATTCTTGGTGACTTTGAAAGACAGTATGAAAAAAAAAAAAAAAAAAAAAAAAAAAAAAAAAAAAAAAAGAAAGACAGTATGAAGGGCAACCATCAAAATGGAAAGAACTTTGAGTGTTATGACCGATTTTCCAGTTCTTGTGGAAGGAGAGATGAAGTATGGATCCACATTGATCCATGAGCAGGAGCTGGATGAGTGGCAGTCTTAGAAAAAATAATAGGTAACTGACAAAAAGGCCTGGGGAAGAGGGATGGAATGGACTTCACAGAAAGGACACAAAGCATGAAAATTCTTATGTTGTATTTGTGCATGTGTAGATATTCACCAGAAGTCAAATACAAAGCAAGAAAATAGGGTGAGCCATTCTATGAATGACAGCTAGCACTGAAAAGTGTACATGTATTTAATCAGTGGAGCCTTGTAAAAGTGGCCTTCATCATATGAGTGGATACAATAGAAAGAATCAACAACATGGTTTTCTCATAACCATTGTTTATCTGGTACTATAACTGCTGAGTGCCCTATTTGCAACCATAGATTCCACATCAACTATCCAGCCATCTGTCTGCATGATAATTATAGTAAACTGTCATCATGGAGAGTACTTGTTTACCTTGCAACAAAGACTACTGTTCTGTCAGCAACACTAACCATGGGCTTATGAAATCTTTATTGCAATGCCGTTACTGTTACTCTAGTATTGATAGTATTCTAAGCAGCTCTGCCTCTTGACCAATCACTGCATTCTATCACCAAAAACTGTGAGGTAATCAGGTGACACCTATGATATTTTCATGTATCATCAAATAAAAGCAGGTGACTTCACAGAATATACTTGCTTCCTGAAGACTCAGTTATAGCATCCGCTTCTAGGCAACACCTTGCAAAGTGAGCATGTTCTCCTACTGAAGAATTGTACATGATATACGCTGTGAATCAGCAATCATATATGGTACAGTTTCTTCTAGAGATAGAATTCATGTGTCTGGCGGAGGTGGCACTTCTTACATATACCACAAAACGAAAGTTTTGCTTCACAACACATAACTTTAGATTTTACTAGTTTATCTTAGTACACAAAGAAAGAAGGCCTCCAGACAGGACCAAGTTATTGGTTCCACTGAACTTGAAGTTGAGGCAATCATATGGTCCTTATAAGCATTTTAAGCAGTTTAAGTCATGAAACAAATAGAAAAAAGAAGAAGAAAGTTTTTGTGGTGTTTTAAGTGATTGCTCTTGATTATCAAGGAGTAATATTTTGTTCTACATAAAGAAAGTGGAGAAGTGCATCTCTTTTCTAGTAATGCCATGTCTACTGATATAAGTTCATGTACAAGCAGGCCTACCAAGGTCCCTACTGCCTCAGGACTGAGGTTTGGAGTCATCCCAACTAATCACGGTCTTAAAAATAAAATAGAATATAAATTAGAAACAAACTTAATGGGGCGTGTGCCTGGGTAGCTCAGTTGGTTAAGTGTCCGACTCTTGATTTTGGCTCAGATCATAATCTCAGGGTCATGAGGTCAAGCACCATGTTGGGCTTCACACTGGCGCTTAAGTTAAGATTCTCTCCCCCACCTATCAAAAAACACAACAACAAACTTAGGTGCTGGCTTTGGAAGAAAGGAAAGATGAGATAGTTAATAAGATATAAATATCAATAATACCCTCATGGCCAATTGCAAAAAAAAAACAGACTACAGGAGCTATATATTTTTCTTCTTTGTTCTTTATATATACAATATCATATGTACAATATTTGTATTATATTTATTAACCATGTTCTCTCTTCCACTAATATTTTATATTAATTTTTGCTGATGTTGAACTTACAATTTAATCCTCAGGTTATATATCAAGATAGGATTGTGCCTAAACTAGAAAAGGAATAAATGTCACTGAGATGGTATAGTGACTAATGGGACCTGAGGTCTTACCTTTTGAGGAAAGGACTTCATATATATGGAGAACAGATGCATTGTTGAGGCAGGATCATGTATGTTGTTGTTGCTCTTTAAAAGGTTGTTGGGAGATCCCTGGGTGGCACAGTGGTTTAGCGCCTGCCTTTGGCCCAGGGCACGATCCTGGAGACCTGGGATCAAATCCCACATTGGGCTCTAGGTGCATGGAGCCTGCTTCTCCCTCTACCTATGTCTCTGCCTCTCTCTCTCTGTGTGACTATCATAAATAAATAAAATTTAAAAAAAAATAAAAAATAAAAAAATAAATAAATAAATAAAAGGTTGTTGGTTTTCAGGGTGCCTAACTGGCTCAGTTGGTGGAGCATGTGATTCTTGATCTAAAGGTCATGAGTTCAAGCCCCATGTTGGGTATGGAGCCTACTTTAAAGGAGAGAAAGAGAGAGAAAAGATTGTCTATTTTAGAAGGTTTCAGTTTAAGAACAGATACCATGTCAGCTTACCCATCACTGTATCCACAATATGCCCAGCCTAGTGCCTGGCCCATAGTAAGCACTCAAAAATACTGAAGGACCCTCAATTTGGAACCAGTTTTTATATATATATATATATATATATATATATATGACTACATAAAGAGTAAATCTGATACAATAGCAGCTGGATAATGAGATGCAAAATTAATAGATTTATGAGTCAGAGCTGCTGGCTGAGTGATCACGTGAATAGGAAAAGAAAGTTAAGGAGGTTTGTATGATTACATGGATTGTGGTGCCATGAAATGTGTGTGGGTGGGAAGAGGAGGTCAGTTTTAGATATACTGTGCTTCACAAGTTGGCTATATTATATCCAGCTCTCTGGAATGGAACTGATTTGAGTCATCAGTTTGAGATAGCAGTCATGCATTTTATAACACTTCTCCCAATAAATACTTAATACTTGCTTTTCCCTTCTTCAATCCCTTTTCTACATAGGCATACAAGCTACAATGATCCAATCTCAAAAATCAATAAAAGTGAGAAAGAGTAGCCCACCCAGAGGGCTAGCAGAGTTGTCCACTAGTCACTGTTCCAGGATTGAACATAGATAAATGGAATGTATTATCTCCACCTTCAGATCACAAGTAGCTTTTGAAAACCCATCCAGGAGTAGTATGTGCCCAGTATCCCACTGTGCCAGCTGCTGAGCATCCTCTCCCTGCTTAATTACATTCAGTGCCTAAATCTGAGAACTGAATCCAGCTCTAATATCTGCATGTGATCAGACTAGCTTTCCTCTATTGCCCTGCTATTATTAATGGACCAGGTCACCCATGCCCTTCCCCAAGGTCACGGCTTGCTCCACTACCAGTCTTTTTGGACCCCGGCTCCTCCTTATTCTCATGAACATTCCTACTAGCCATCTTCCTTTCCCATGTTAAGCCCAAAGAACCTTAAACAATCACCCTCTGATGGCTCACCAAGACAGTGTACAGAGATGAGGACAGAGCAAAATGTTACATAAGAGGGGAAAGAAAAAAGAGGTCCCAAAGGGAATGAAAACAAATCATCAAAAGATAAAATGTTATTGATAATCAAAGCAAGAGCAGCCTTGTCTCTAAAGGAAAGAAAAAAAATCAATGTACTGAAGAGTATGAGAAACTGACCAATAAGTAGAAAATGTAGGTCATTTCTCTAGAAGCTTGATTGTTAGTCCTAAAAAGTGGAACACAAAATACACAACACATATACCATGAAAGTCACTCATTTAGAGGGGTGCCTGGTGGCTCAGTTGGTTAAGTGTCCAACTCCTGATTTCAGTTCATGAACTCAAGGTGTGAGATCAAGCCCCAAATGGGGCTCCCCACATGGCAGGGAGTCTGCTTCTCTCCCTCACTCCCTCTTTCTCTGCCCCCTGCTCAAGAGCAATAAATGAATGAATGAATGAATGAATGAATAATTTTTTTTTAAGTTACTCATTAAAGTTCCTTGGTAACCATTCATCATTACTGTTATTTTGTACTTCTAAAATGCTTCATTGCCTGGTTTCTCATTTTATGCAAAGTTATTATAAAAAATCAGGAGAACACACTACAAATAGTAATTGTAACTCTAAAATTTGACCCAAAAAAAGAATTAGGGGAAAAAAGGAGCAGCAGACCTCAAACACAGCAATCCAGCATCAGTTAGTATAGCTGTAAACCAATTTAAACAGAAAAATCACTGCATTTCAGCATAATACAATAAATGAAATTCTCAAGATGAATCTTACATGTCAGGAAAATGCTAAACAATGCTCAGTGGAGTCAACTTTGAAGAACTACAAAGTAAAAATGTTTTTACCTAAACTTTTTTTTTTTTAATTTTTATTTATTTATGATAGTCACACAGAGAGAGAGAGAGAGGCAGAGACATAGGCAGAGGGAGAAGTAGGCTCCATGCACCAGGAGCCCGACGTGGGATTCGATCCCGGGTCTCCAGGATCGTGCCTTGGGCCAAAGGCAGGTGCTAAACCGCTGTGCCACCCAGGGATCCCCTCTGTTTTTACCTAAACTTTTTTTTAGAAGTTTGTATCCTTAAAAGGTTGATCTTCCATTACCTAGGAAATACACAAAACACGTCGTTACCCAATGATGCTGAGCAAATGAGATTCCAGCCCATACACTACAGGAATGGTAACCAGTTTCAAACGCAGAGACACGAAGACCAAATCAGCATTGGATAATTTTGGAAAAATCCATAAAATACCTTCTGCTTATTATTTTATTCATTACTGAATTTTTTGTTAAACCCTTTTTCTGCATGCAGATGCTGATTGTATTTTCTAGACAATGTCCACTTCCTGTTGCTATTATGGAAAGTATATCTTCTATGGAATTTTTAGAGCAATGTCCTTTTACAAAGTAGCCTTTATTTTCTCTGAAGTACAAACACCATGTCCATAAATGTGGGGTTCATAAATACTGGTAAGTAGGAGCTCCCTGGTTTCACTCTCTGAATGTTCACCCTCAGTACTGGCAATCTCTTTCCCTCCACTGCAATCGGCTTCCATCCACCGGAGCCACTCTGGACCCTAGCTCTAGGCTCCAGGCTAGTGGCTGTAATGTTGCCTCTCAAACCAGCCCCACTTGTTAAAATGAATCAGTGGAAATTAACATATTAGCATCTATTTGAAGCTAACTTTTTGTGATAGCAGTAAAAGAAAAGCTTTGGAGTAAAAGGTGGTCTTGGGGGAAAGAAAAACTCTTACCAAGAAAACTGAAATTCAAAAAAAAAAGAAAAAAGAAAACTTAAATTCGTTGGCTTTATTATTTGTGCAGCATAAGTAAAAGTAAATTGATTATTGATTTTTTTATATCTGTGCTTTATGGAAAGGATTCATCTATCTCATATTTAAAATACATCTAGATGGGAGAAGATGAGGGATGCAGGACTCCTACTTGCCATAGCCATGATTTCTTTCTAACTGAAGTAATCTATAATGTGATAATGAAAGTTTTTGATTACAAAATAACTGAGTACCCTGATACCCCTCTTTAAATACATTCAGCCTTCACTCTCAGTTGAACAGTTAAAACTAGCTGGGAATTGCAACTTGTAGAAGGCATGAAAAAGTTTCCAGGGCTCTGTCTGCAGAGCATGGGAGCCAGAGCAAAGGAAAAGCTTAAGACTCAGTTACTCATGGTGAACCCCAGATAGAGCGATGCCAGGCAGAACTGAGAGGTGATGAGACAAACCCAGGGGACACTGTGCATCAGGGAAATGAAACCCACTTTTGCTGCAGAGCCATAAACAGTTCCATTAATATTTTGACTAACTCGATAAAAGGCTTTGCAACCCTGGGCATTTCGGCTTCATCTCTGCCTTCCCCAGATTCCAATCGCTTCAGTGCCTACATAAAGCTGTCCAATAAAAAAAGTATTACTGCTAACTTCCTTTAACATATTGTACTTTTCAAGGTTGCCCAGTCACAGTTATGCTCTCCTGCTGCCATTGCTCAAGTGAATTACAGTGTTTCTTTTCCCTTTCCCTCCCTCTATTTTTTCCGCCCCAGTCCCAGGTCATTTGTGGTCTCAATATTCTTTGGATAATAATGCTGCTTTCCATCAGGTACAAAGAAATGGAATTCTATTTGAAAACGCAACCCAGCTAGATGCTTGGTACTCATTAGTCAATGGAACTAGGATTTTTACCTATAATTATTTAACCTAGAAAAGCAACCATAAAGATATAAGCTTGATGACAAATAATTTACTAACCGGTTAGAAGGAAGATTTCTAGAGAGGACACCTTTTCCATGGGATAGTTACCAGAAAAAGCACAACAGTGGGAAAGGGAGGTATAATAATCATCATCTATGTTGGAGGAATAAAACATCATCTCTAGGAGTGAGCCACCTAACAGAGGGTTACCACACTGGCTCAGAATCACCTCAATAATGGGCAGATGTCATTCATTAGCCCTGTGACCTTGGGCATGTTACTACACTTCTCAGGGCTTATTTTCTCTTCTGTAAACACAGATTGTCATGAGGAACTAATGAAAGCTCTAAGAACACAAAGTTCTTAGATCAGTGTCTGACACAATAGGTATTCAGTAAGTGTGAGCCATCATATATATTTTATATATGTATATAAAATGTCACCACCATCACCATGAGGCTGGTTTTATTCATCTGTCAAAATAACAGGCTGTCCCTAATGGAGCAGAGAACCTGAGAGTCTTTATTAATTGGCCATCAGCTTCTGTCTGGAATTCTAACTTGCCTTGCTTCTCTTACTAGAGTAATCCTAATACCACTTAATCCATCTTGATATGACTCACTTTGGTTAATTCTTCATCTTTATGGTCCTGAGGCTGGTTATAAGATATATTTTTCCTAGATATTTAGCTTCCCATAGGCTGAAAACTTGATTAAGATTACTAAATTTTTCACATCTCGTTTTAGACTCTCATCATCTGATTCCCAAAAAAAAAAAAAATCTCCCCTATAGAGGATCTTTAAGTTCATTATCCTTAATCCTCTCAATTAGCTATCATTTTCTCCAGTTACTTAGCTGGGGAAACCTAATCAAAATTTTGCCAGAATTTTCAGAGCGATATTACTGAATTTGAACCTTGGCCTGATGTGTCCAAATTGTTTTGTTTTGGCTTTCCCTAGCATGTTATGGTGCTCCCGGCTCTTTTCTCCTCTGCTTGGCATTCTATTTTTTAGCCCCTAATATTCTCTCATCCAAGTACTAACCAGGCCCAACCCTACTTAGCTTCCAAGATCAGATGAGATGGGGCGCATTCAGGGTGGTATGGCCATAGACTAGCCCCTAATATTCTCTAACTAACTTTGTAGCAGGTTATTTTTCTGAGAGAATGCAAAATAAAATTAGGGAAATATAAAAAAAGAAAGTAAGAATCACCCATATATTTAGCATACAAAATCAGTGTTATGATCTATTTACTTCTAGTATTCTAATATTTTCTCCATGTATAAATTTTTTAATCACAGAAGTAATATATGAATAAATTATCTGTAAAAGAATGTGAAAATCCAATCGGAGAACGACAAACATTATATGGTCTCATTCATTTGGGGAATATAAAAAATAGTGAAAGGGAATAAAGGAGAAAGGAGAAAAAATAAGTGGGAAATATCAGAAAGGGAAACAGAACATGAAAGACTCCTAACTCTGGGAAACGATCTAGTGGTGGTGGAAGGGGAGGTGGGTGGGGGGTGAGGGTAACTGAGTGATGGGCACTGAGGTGGGCACTTGATGGGATGAGCACTGATATTCTATATGTTGGCAAACTGAACACCAATAAAAAATAAATTTATAAAAAAAAAAGAATGTGAAAATCACAAAGCTAAATGTCTTATTTTTAGTATAAAAATAAAACTAAAGTCTCCTTTGACCATCACTCCAATACTAGTCCCAATCTTCATTTCCAAAACAATAGAAGTTTTGTGTATATCCTTCCAGTCCATTTTTATTCTTTTACATAAATACGTTGAAATATAATAGTATATTTTGTGGGTGATATTGGATATAAATATATCATGGTGAATGTATTATTTACAGTTTGCTTTTTCATTGAATGATTCTCCTTAAAGCATTTGCACTCTTTGTTAGGATTATTTCCAGACACCATATAGGTTTTGTTGCAATTTTGAATAGAATATTTTTTGAGACTCCATTTTTCTAATGGGCTATTGCCAGGATATAGGGAAGCAATTGATTTTTATATGCTGATCTTGCTGGACTCTTTTATTACTTCTAAGAAGGCAGGTCTTTTCTACTGCCTTGTTATCTCTGGAGAAACTGGGTGCCACATATGTCATTTGTAGTCTTGAAAACTGGAAAATTTGAGCAAGGTTCTGAAAATAACAAAATTCCACTACAATGAAACTGTGATGCCGCATGAGGTTCTTGATAATGGGAATTGCCTGTCATGCTTTGCTGAGTTATAGCTTGGTCAGACATTACACACACTTGGCAGCTGCCTCTACTTGTGTATGCCTACAAGATAATTGCACTGACTTTGTGTTTAATATCATAGCACAAAATTATAGTTATACTCGCTTTTTCAAGGTCCAAAGTCATGTTTAATTATCTTCTGGAGAATTACAGTGATGAAGATGATGGTAAGCTCCTCAGAGCTAACTTATGGGAGGTTTTTTTTGGGGGGGGGGAAGTGTTCTAAGTAAATACTAAAAGATTCTCACTGTAAAGAGCAAAAAAAAGATGAATAAAAAATTAAATAATTGTTGAAAAGTAATACCTTACAGATTAGTCATGTCAATTAAAGCTCTAAAGCAAAATGACTTTTTCATACATGGAGATTTCATGCCACCTCTAATTTTCATTTGCATTATTCCAAGAAGGCCAATGGACTTTGACCATATCTACCTATGCAAGATGAAACCACAGCACATTCTATCTGCTGACCTCAGTAGAATTAAATTAGTCAGTCTGGGCTATGCAATGGATTGGATCCATCAACAATGATCATTATCAGCCACAAAATGCCCCAAGTTAATAAATTAGTTATCCTTTTATTCTATCTTTCTAGTCTATATAGATAAAACCTCAATAGAAAGCTTACTTTTCTTTTCTCTTTCTCTCCCTCTCCCCAGACCTCCTCTCTCTTCCTTTTTTCCAGAAGTAACTCATTCCAATGAAAGGAAAAATATCGACCAAAAATTAATCTTCCAAATTGATGAAATCTTCTTGACGGATTTTTTATGGTGTCTATGGACACCCACCCCCCATTTCTCAGTCAGTTTTAGGCTTTGCAAAACACTCCACTGAAATGAACAAAAAACAATTTGCTATGAAAACCTTAAAGAAAAATTATTTGCTTCAAGGTACAATGAACCTGAGCCCTTTCCAAACTTTCAAAGGCACTGGGAGCATGATGATGTTAGGGTTCCCTAGCCTTAGGCTATCAGGCCTGTTTTGCACAAACAAATGTATAATGAATTTAAAATAAGCACTCTCCAAACTACAAGATTTTTTTTCATTCTAGATGATTAATATAGAAAAAAACTGATGAGAAAAATATTCAGATTTGACACAGATCATCAGCATTGAGGCAGATAGTTTTCCTTTTCACCTGTTTGAAAAATGCCAAATTATCCATGACTGAACTGGTTTTCTTATTCTCACTGCTACTAAAATGGAGGAAATTCATGAGATCTTTGAGAATAGTGATATAACAGTTTGGAAATTTCTAAGTAGCTCTAGACCAAAATATTATGTCCTGAAGCTGCAAGATTTTATTTTATTTACACACAAAGTCAAAGGTGAAAATAAATGATTATGGGAGAAATAAAGCAAATGGGCACCCAGTATAGTGAATAATTATGCTCTTTCTGGATCACAATCTGGTCCAAAGGACCACCATAATTCATGCTATGCAATTAAAAACATATCCTTTGTTCTATATTACAAGCATAGATAAATCACAACTCAAGGAAAATGCATGCTTTCATTTCGCAGGACCTATGTTTCAAAATACTATTCTTTATACTCAAATAACAAATGACCATTAGTGAAAATAATAATTTTCATGAATCATGGCTGAAGGTGATATAAATAAAAATTTACTAGATGGATGTTTATTAGAGTATCAATATAATTTTTAAGAGATAAGTGACATTTAATAGCATTTTTCTCTGCTTTTGAAACTCAAGTTCTTCCTACAAACTTAGTCACTATATAGGAAGATATTTTTGTCCATTTCATTTTCACTTTTAATAATAAGGAATCATTGTAATTTTGTCACACATGTCTTTTCAAAAACATTTGACAACATGAAAACAAAATTAGTTTACTGTCAGGAAGGTGTTTGAAACACTCTATGACTAGGAGAAAAGAATGAGTTATAACCTTTAATAAGAAAACTTTGTAGAATGCAATGGGTTTAATTGTAAAGTGTTCTTAACATGGAAAAGAGAATAATTCTTATGAGTACATTGTTTTAAATAATTCCCTCCAAAAAGACTTAATCACTGGACTAAGACAAATCAAACGTGCAATTTTTTTCCATGAGTGGAGGTTTTAAAGTGCTTTAATCATTAGCCCTAAATTTATATTAGATTTTTTTTCATGCTCAACCTATTACTGAAATTACTAAGTGCTTTGGCAAGCTGAGCCTTTTCTAGAAAGAACATTACTGTCAGGATTGGTTGTGCCCTATGTGCAAGGCAAGAATTTGAACATACTTAGAGGAGCCCTGCTGTGCTCCTTAGGAGGTGACTAAGATACTGACAGCTCAATGGCATTGGGTACACCTCCTAACAAAGGCTTCTGGTGGCACAAGATGCAGTGGCTGCAAGCTGCCAGGGACCTCAAGCTGGCAATTAGCCAGCAGTGGCATTTCTACATAATGACCTTCAGCTCACTGACAATCAGCTGCTGACTGCCCTGAGCAGGAACAGAAAACCAAGTGAGCCTAGACGAGAACATCAGCACCTATGCAATAGGTAGTTCTCAGAGTGTAAAGGGGTCACAGTAAAGCCCCCTCTCTGAACTTCCTTCTAAGGGACAATTTTTTTACAAGGCTAAATCAGAAACAAAACAACAAAATGGAGGAGAGGTTAGAAAGGGTGGTATAGTTTGAATAGCACCTGGCCATGGTCTCTGGAGCCACTCAAGCAGCTGGCATGTTGGGAAGTCAAAGCAAAGGTTTCTTGGAGGATGGGGCAGCTGCTCAGTTCTGAGGCACTCAGGACACTAGAAAGTTTGGCTTGGTCCGTTTTACCAAGGACCAAAAGAATCCTGTGGAGGGTTTTTGCATCACTAAAGTAAGGAAGGCTTATGACACCCATTTGTGGGAGTTTCTGGGCCTTCTCAAATACAAGCTCTCAAAATCCCATTGGTCTATGTTCATACTAGGTTGAACACAAGCCATGCATTCACAATGTCACATAACTAGGCAAAAAAAAAAAAAAAAAAATCCCACATGCCTAGGTGATTAGGTACTAAAAGGAAAAAATCTTTTAGAGGCAAACATTTGTCAATATATAGCATTTCTTTTTAATCATTTCTGTCTTACAGTTCTGCCAAAATTCTCTTCCTTATAAGCACTTCAGCCTATTATAAACAAAAATAAAATGAAATCAGGGGAGAGAGAGCAAGAAACTTTTCCCGAGCTGCTTTTAGGATACCATTCAGTGCAGCACATGGAAATTAAGTCAGTAGTTTCTTAGTCCTTTTGTAAGTTATTTCTTTTTTGTTTTGCTGAGTGAGGAGAGAAATGATATAAGCACTTTAGAAAAAGAGGGAAAAACATGTCATCACTGTGTCAAAATTACTTAGCTGAAAAGGCTGCATTATTTTTAATATGTATTCATCACACACTCTATGATGGCTCAAAAGCCATGACTGAAGAATGCAAACTATTGTTAATATGCACTGGAGTTCCACCTTGCCAACTGCATATTTAGTAGCAATTAACTGACAGATTGACGGCTAATATTGATGGATTGTGTGGTGAAAGTTCCTTTAATGTTACTATGTATAGTGTGGATGCATATTCACAGAAAAAATAATTAGCATATTTCAGACTGATCACATCAAGTCTTATATTTTTTCTTGTACCCATAAATACAACCAGTGTAGTAAAATATCCGCTCACAAATTAAGAAAAACTACATGAACAGCAACCATTTGTCCTGCCATTTGTATCCCTGCCTGTTTTAAAGTAGTAAAATAAGTGAGTCATCTATTCTAAGAACTAATAATGCATGACACTGAATTTTAAATAGGAAGTCATTTTTTTATCGTACACCAAAAAATCAGACTTCTATGTACTAAGTTGGGCTCAGGAGGGACACACCTACTCACTAGGCCAGTTCCTACACTTGGGTAAGTTGGTGGGTAGGAAGGAACAGATGGCAGCTGGAACTGCATGGGCTCTGGAGTCAAGCTGAGACAGGTTTAAAAGTTCTCTACCATTTATTAGCAATGACTCTGGACAAACTATTTGGCCAACTATTTTCCTTAGTAAAGTGAGAATTACAATATATACCTCAGAAGTTTGATTTCAAAATCAGGGAATAATGTGAATTAAAACATTTAGCATGGTGTTGGGCACACAGTAGGTAATATACAAATTATCGTTACTATTGCTACTAAAGCAGAATTAATAGAAATAAGGCTTCCTGTGACTACAAAGAAATTATGGATGGATACTAACTTTCCCAAAACTAAAAAGAAGTTATGGATGGATACTAACCTTCCTAAAACTAAAATGGTATCAACGAATAGTCAGTGCAGAATACAGCTTGAAGTCTTTTCTTTCCTGTGGGTGACCAGCTGCAGAGCCTATCTGAGAACTGAATCTCATAGTCCTCAGCACACTGGGGATATGGAAAGTCCTGAGTCGGCACACTGAATCTTGACCATTGTTCTCCAGATACAGCTCCTCCACTCTCCCCTCTTTGAGTCAATAGCCTATTCTTTTACCTTTTGAAGTAAACAGGTTTTTCTCTGTTTCTCAAAGTTAATCATTTCCTATAGCCAACCTGTTAGCTCTCAATAAAAACTAAAGGAGACAAAGCCTCAGAGTCTGAGTCTCAGTCCCCCTGTCCCCTGGATTAACATTCAGTGAGACCCCAAGTCTTTCTTCATATCATTGCCTCCAATTATCCTGCATCCATGGCACTTTCCCCAAACTATTTCAGTTTTGTCCAATTCTTACTCTATTTCTGCTGATTCCTGAGTTGGCTTCCTTCAGCAAAGAGATCTTAAAATGGTCAAAAGAAAGGATTAAGATAAACACCTCACCCACAATTACTATTACAATCTTCCTATGAAATAGAAATTGACAACTGCTAATTTCAACCTATTCCAGGATAAAGAGATTTTTTTCCCTATACATCAAGCCTTAGCATGGAATGGAAGTGGCCTCTAATCATTAGGAAATAATATCTATGGAATGAGCACTAAAAAAGTCTTTATTATAAAGTATACTGAAGCATCTTCTTGTTACTCTAGAAATTTTATTAACAAGGGCATAAGCAAATCAAAGCATATTATAGATTCCTTGTTACTTTTCATTTAAAAACATTCCAAAATCTACTTGCTCCTCCGGAGGCTGTCTGTTCCAGACACCACCATGGCTGGAAACTGGAACTTCTAACAATGCATGCTAATTAACAATGTGTGCTAATGAACTATGAAATTCAGTGTTCCAGGCCAGCACACGGGCAATCAAAGAATATGTCATTTACTTAATTATACAGGTCTTTGAGAAATGTTAAAGTGGTATTTTTCAGTACTCTTAACAAGTTTAGTTGCATACACTATGGGTTATCAATGCTCCAATCTCCTGAGATTAGTACTGACTATACTTAATTAGCTTTTATTGATTGCAAAATACTGGTATGCTGTCTATATTGTTGGGTGGTTGATTTATTTTTCTACTACTGTGGTCTTATCTTCATGAAGCCTAGATTTGTATAATCCCAAACCCTGCCATGGAATTAAAGTTTTTGCTTTGAAGATGTGCCCTAATTCTGAAAGACAGGCAGTCAAAGAGATCCAGGCCTATTGTATTTCCTATAAAGTGGTCTACAAACGAATTAGCTGCTGCTAAACATATGATTCATTTAGTACAAAAGCATTCTCCACTTCCATTTCTATCTTACTTACTGTGGACTTTCAATCCTGACATTGCTATAAAGTGACGGCCTTGTTCATTTCAAAGTAAAAAGAGGAGAAAAAAAATCTATCAACAAATATTTCACCTGAGTATTTCTCTCAGTGTTTTGAATTCCAGCTATGTTATATTTTCTCACATAAAAGCAGGCAGAGATGCACGTCATCTCAGACAAGTTTGACAAACAAATCAGAAGGTCATGCAGTGCTTTCCCATATCTTCTAAATAGCAGTATAAGTCAGACTTACATTCAAACTGTGGTTGACCTTCCTGATAGCTAAAACAATGCAGGTTAGCAGACCTACCAATATCCATGTATAGGTTCCTTGATTTCAAATAGGGAAGAATTCAAGCAGATAATTCAGAGCATGTGTGCTTATTGCTCATGAAATTTGTGTCGTATTTTTCATCTGCTGTAACAGTGTCTCCAAGAAAGGAAAGCATGAAATTCATTGCAAGTGAAATCTCAGGACAAGCAACATATACATCCCCTACCAGACATAAATACATTTTGAAGTACTTTGGAATACCTGCATGTCCTGTCCAGTCTTATCAGCAAAATGTTAAGCCTAAAAACCCATGGCCATTTGTGGTATGGTGTGATGAGGCTAAAACAACACAAGAAGTCCACTGTGAACTTCCTCAGCATCCCATCGACCAGAAGCAAGTAACCTCTGGGGAAGGAGGCCTCAGAGGAAAAGTTCCAAGATTCTTTAACTTCACTCTCTGATTCTGTAGGTAAGGCATAGGATGAATAATCTATCGAAATGAACATAAGTCTAAGGCACCTGCCTGGCTCAATTGGAAGAGCATGCAACTCTTCATCTCAGAGTTGTGAGTTTAAAGCCCATGTTGGGTGTAGAGATTTTTTTAAAATAATTTTTAATAAGTAAACTTAAAAAAAAATGAACATAAATCTAAAAGTGAAAGGATCCTAGATTCTTTAACTTTTTACAACCCACGCAAAAGATATGAACTCTCCACTGCCGTGTGTCTATTTACTTTCAGAGATGCTTGCCTGAGAATAGTATTAATAACCTTTCCATCACCATAGCTTCCCCGTATTATATAGCTTTGAGACCACAATATGGAGGTTCTGACTTTACTATCCAGAAAACCATAAACGGAATTTGAAGATCAAGAATCTAGTTTGCTTTGGAGCAATGATCATTCCTCCTATATAACATAAACATTCATTCATTCATATACAACATAAAAATAATAAGGCAGGGATCCCTGGGTGGTGCAGTGGTTTAGCGCCTGCCTTTGGCCCAGGGCACAATCCTGGAGACCAGGGATCGAATCCCACGTTGGGCTCCCGGTGCATGGAGCCTGCTTCTCCCTCTGCCTGTGTCTCTGCCTCTCTCTCTCTCTCTGTGACTATCATAAATAAATAAAAATTTTAAAAAACCAACATTTCTTTTAAAAAAAATAAAATAAAATAATAATAATAAGGCAATGTCACCTTTAGGCATTCAAGAATATAATAACTTGAAAGCCAGTGCGATGACAAAGAAACAAGAAAATATGAATACGTTAATCATTACTAAAATGGAGGATGAATTTGGCACCCTACTGGTTATTTTAAAAACCAGGAAAACATCTTTTTTGAGCAAGCTGACATTTTTCACCTCATTGATTTCCACCGCTAATTAAGACATGATCGACTATTCACTGGAGTTTCATTTCCCCTAATTTTCCTCTTCTCCTCTTACTCAGCACTTCTCTGAATTAGTGCTTCATTTTGAACTAATGACCACTGTAAGCTATTAGTAGCAGTTGATACTCCTCTCACCCCTCATTTCCTATCTTAAATTCCTAAATTTTGCAGCTGGCCTCAAATACACTAATAAAAGGTAGACACCCTGTGGGATTACAAGGAGATTTGGGACTCCCGCTCCTACTCAAACATACTTACACATACCTCCTCAACCCAGGCTGCCACTCTCAAGTCCCATTATGTTCTGTCTATTAAAATGAAAATTTTTGGGGATCCCTGGGGTGGCGCAGCGGTTTAGTGCCTGCCTTTGGCCCAGGGCGCGATCCTGGAGACCTAGGATCGAATCCCACATCAGGCTCCTGGTGCATGGAGCCTGCTTCTCCCTCTGCCTATGTCTCTGCCTCTCTCTCTCTCTCTGTGTGACTATCATAAAAAAAATAAAAAAAAATAAAATAAAATAAAATAAAATAAAAAATAAAATAAAATGAAAATTTTCTATGAGAAGTTTATGTTCTATTAAAATAAAAATTTTCCATGAGAAGTAACACAATAGGATCATCATTTATATATACCTCAGTGTGAACAAGTAGCTCATTTCTTAACAACGGGGTTAGAAGAGGAAGACCAGAGGATTCCAGACATCTGCAATCTGTAGTTAGTGAAGGACACAGAACACAAAGCTAACAAAGATTATTAAAGAGGTCTCAGTTTTGCTTAGAGATGTATATACACATGAACATACAAAGATGTCCCCAAGTAAGAGTTCAGCTCCATTCTCTACTACAATCATTTCAGGATTCTTGGTACTTGCCCCTATCATCGCCCTAAAATATTATATTATCATGTGTGATTTACATGCAAAGCTCTTTCAGAACTACAGATCCCTTAATGGCATAAAATGTCTTACTTTTTTAACTATGTGCCCAAGCACTAAGCATGGAGTTGACAGCACATCAGAATTACCTAGAGTCTTATAAAAACACAGATTTCCAGGTCCTACTCAATAGGTGCCAGATCTTATTGAATTAAGATCTATAGGAATGTGGCCTGAGCAGCTGTATTTCTTATTGTTCTAAGAATGATTCTGATATACAGCAAGAGTGGAGAATAATTATATTAAAAAGATGTCGAATGAAAGAAATAGCTCTCATTATCCTTCTTACCTACTGCCTACACTGGGAAATATAAACAGAATTGTGGCACTGTGTAACTCTAGAGGGCACCACTCACATAAACTACAGCAAGGATGGGACTCCTCAGAGTTCTGTGACACAGCAGCTCAGAAGGTACATAAAGGCCCAGTACACAAAGTTAATAGGAAAAACTCTGCTGATATCTCCACATTTTTAGACCTTATACCTTCAAAAACCTACCCCTAGGAAATGCATACTGAGACAGCCACTATGGAAAAGAACATGGAGGAATCTCAAGAAATTAAAAATACAACTACCATATGATCCAGCAATCCTACTTTCAGGTATTTATCTAAAAGAAACACTAATTAAAAAAAGAAAAAAAAATACATGCACCCCCGGGTTCACTGCATTATTTACAATAGCCAAGACATAAAAGCAACCTAAACCTAAGTGTCCATCGAATTATGAATGGATCAAGAAAATGTGGTATGTGTATATACAATATAAATACATAGATACAGATATAGATATATAGATATACACAAATTGTGGAATATGATTCAGATACTAAAAGAAGGAAATCTTGCCATTTATGACAACATGAATGGACCTAGAGAGTATTATGTTTAGTGAAATAAATCAGACAGAAAAGACAAATACCATATGATCCACCTGCATGTGGAATCTAAAACAACAAAAAAGAAAAAAAAAACAAAACCAAGATCATAGAACAGGGAACAAATTGGTGGTTGCCAGAGGCTGGGAGTGGAGGGTGGGCAGAAAGGGTAAAATGAGTCAAAAGGTACAAACTTTCAGTTATAAAATAAGTTCTGGGTATATAATGTACAACATGGCAACTCTGGTTAACAATAGTGTATTGTATATTTGAAAGTTGCTAAGAGTAGATCCCAAAAGTTCTCATGACAAGAAAAAAATTGTGACTACATGTGGTGATAGGTGTTTAACTAGATTTATTGTAATCATCTGCAAAATATACAAATTATCAAATCATGTCATATACCTAAAATTACATGTCAATTATATCTCAATTTAAAATAATAATATATTTAAAATGAGAAAACTTACTCTGGCATGGATCAAAAGGAAAACTTTTCATCATGATGAAAGAAGCTGGCCTTTCTCTCATCTCCAATCTGCCCTCAATAATCTCAGACTACAGCAGAGTTGCTACCACCTTATTAATTACCTAACAGTATAATTCTAGGGCATTGCATCTTTTGCTGCTAAGAGCTTATAGGTCCTAATTACCTACCTAATGATTACTATTTCTTTTCTGGAGGTTTCCTGAGACCTCCCCTGAGAAAACTGCAGCCCACTCCCCTCCCAAACTCTGCTCCTTTATGATCTGTCTCTTCCAAACAACAAAAACAAGCACTTCACCCAAAGCACTGATTGCTTTGGAAAATGGATTGCAGCTGTCATTTTGTTCGAGTAGACCAAAAGTCAACTTCCAAATGTAGTAATGTGTTTTCAAGAACAGTAAAAGTGGCACCAACATTCATAAAACAGCAGACATTGATGCTTGGAGGAATTCTCTTCTATAACAGGATTTGTATTCCTACCACAAATACATCAAGTCTTGGATGGATATTCTGAGGAGGTGGAGCCTTAGAATTATAGGACAGATTGCTTGGACTCCTGTATTATTGCTAGAGTCAACCCATCATTTTTCCTCCAATTTCTTTACAGTACTATTTTTCAAATTTTAATGTGCTTCTACTAATTACCTGGGAAACATGTTAACATGCAAATTCTGATTCCGTAGGTCTGAGCCTGGGCCTGAGGTTGCAATTCTAAGAAGCTCTCAGGTGATACTGATGATGTCTCCTTCAAAGCACACTTTGAGTTGTAAGTAATACGGTACTACATACATAGCACACAAAGAACTCAGGTAAATTCTTTCTGGAACTCATAGCCTCATTATGATACCTAAGTATAAAAGAATGCCTTCACCCCACAAGGTCTTCTGAAGGTAATCTGAAAAGGTGATGAACTAAAAAAAGAAAAAAAAATCCGCATTCCAATCATTCTCCTTACTGCCACTGATGACTTAAAATCTTTACTAAAAGAGGGGCACCTTCGTGGCTCAACTGGCTAAGCATCTGCCTTCAGCTCAGGTCATGGTCCCAAGGTCCTGGGATCCAGCCCTGTATGGGGTTCCCTGCTCAGTAGGGAATCTGCTTCTCTCTCTCCCTCTCTTCCCTTCCTATCCCCCACCCATGCTCCCTCGCTCTCTTTCTAATAAATAAAATCTTTTAAAAATAAAATAAAATCTTTACTAAAACAATAGTTTAGAATGTGCATGAAAGAACTTTAACATGCAATCCAAGGTAACCAGAACTCTATTCTACAAAAAAAACATCCAGTCCTTCTAGAAAGCCACTCTGAACACAGCAGGCTCTTCAAGAGCATTTGAGTCATTCAAGGAGCAAATGTAATAAAATAGAGTGGAAACTATGGAACACAGGCAGCAATGCACAGCAGACTCTGGGCAACTCAGGTTTGCTCTGTCTGCCACTTTCAATCTTCCCCCATCTTTGTTCCTGCCTTGGCACTCTTGTTCCTGATTCTGAATTCATCCTTCTTTGCCTGACAAGCTTAGAGGATGTTTCTTAAAGTTCTATTGGAGATTATCAAAACTTACATGTGGGATGAGACAGGTGAAGCAGAGTATGGGAGTCTTCCTCTACAGGTATATTCTCGCCTTCTGTTGAGAGATTCAGACTGAGACCACAATACAGTATCAAAATTTTGATAGTGGGTATCATGAATCAAAAAGTAATTTTGTCCTGGTAAATGAAACCCAGCCAGATGTGTGTCCTAATGTATTAATGTTATTTCCCTGCATAAGATGAAGTGGTTAAACCAATAGTATGATCCTGCTTCCTCTGTCATGGTCTGAGGACTGAATAAGCTCCAAATGGCTCAACAGAACAGCCTCAGAGGTTAGAGAGAGGCTGATCTGTTTTATGCACAAAAGTGAAATGGGAGGATTTTGTACAGTGTCTACACAATGCCATATCCCTGTTGACCAAGGACCATACCAGTCCAGTCAGTTGACCCCCAAACTCATCAGTCTAGGACAAACCAGGACAATTGCCACTGCAATGACTCAATTATAATACTAAAACACATTCTGGAAACCTCCTCAGTCCTGGGAATACAGAAAGATTGTCATCCCAGCCCTGAATCCTAATTCTACCTCTAATATGAAACACCTGTGCAGCTAAGCTACCTTTCCAAGAAGCCTTGCCCAACCCAGGGGTAAATATACCTACATCCATGAGAATATCCCACTTCAGTGAAAGAAATGGAAGCAGAAGGGCAGTTGATGACACAGGCTACTTTTTTCCTTTTTCATACATGCATCATGTAAGTGGAGGTTCTTTTACACCCTGAGAGTGCTGAATAGTATAGTGAGGTAAGATATGGGGAACTGAACTAGTTACCAACTACTGAAGCAGGTCCATGAAAGCATGTTCTAGCACACCCCATTTCCAACATGATTTGCTTGGACATTCAGACTTGCTCCTCCATGCCTTGCACATTGCCATAATTCGCTTCTGCACGTCTGTGAACCTGGCTACCAATTTTATATGTGGCTATAGTCCATCTCGTCTGTACCAAACTCCCAACTCATCTCCAGCTCTCCCTGACCTTCTGTCTCATCTCCAGGGACCATTAATGGCACAATCTACCAATATCCACAAAGGATGACTAAATCCTAATGAAAGTAATTTATCCTCTGACAAGGCTGTACCTCAGAAATTTCTTAAAATGGAAATCAGAGAATTGAATCATAAAATATGTTCCAAAGGATGACATGCTGGAAAGGGAGGACAAACACAGGGTAAGAGTTCTAGGTTTTACTCTTGTGATTCACTAGATTCTCAGTAGATTCACAAGGTTCATGCTTTTCTTTCATACGTTCAACTGTTTATTGAGCCTCCTGCTGAACAGAGAGTTGTGTCCTCTGATTATGGTGGTGTGGTGGGGGGAGAGGGGGGGACAGTGTGAGTAGTATCCCAGGGAATCTTCTACTATATGAGAATTAATGAGGTGGCTTAGAGGGAAAGAGGGGTGTAAAATTTTCATACTTAACAAACCTCCTAAGAAATAATTTAGAGTATTCCTTTACTAAGAATTCTAAGTACCAAACAAAAAGGCTTAAACCGTATCTTCCATGTCGTCCCTAAACACACACTAGCCAGTGGAAGTCCTCTCTCTCTACTCCAGGCACTTGGGAGTTGCATGGGCCGCAGGGTGCCCTGGGCTCTCTCTGATCCAACCTATACAGATAAATATGAGCACCCAGTTTAACCTGAGTAATTTTGGTCCTCCTTTCCATAAATGTCCACAACATAAGAGAACAGAAAATAATAAAAAACATAACTCTAACCAAGTCATTTTCCTCTCTGGAAAAAATGTCTAGTTGTAAAAAAATTGCTGACCTGTCCCTTTGCAGATGACCATGTATTGATACTAACTTGGTAAAAACTAGTGGTTAGCTCTGGTTAATTTTGTGGTTAATGTTTCATTTTCTTTTGTTGCAAGTGGGCATTTTTCTTGAACTCTCTCTATATACCTACAACTTTGCATTCCTATGCCAAGTCTCTTCCTACAAAAGACAGACAGTCATGCTAGGTTGAACCCTAACAGATGGCTTTGTGGTGCTGTGAGCTAGCTTGGACCAGTGATCATATTTTATTCCAATCCATCCATCCCAGGTTTTCCAAGCATGCACACCTGCCCCATAACTCACTCAGCCAAGTCCTGATAAAGCATTTCCTTTTTACTCTTTGTCACGATGTTCCATTCACAGAGAGAGTCATACATTGAAAAGAAATAATTCATTTTCTGCAAATTAACTCTGAGCTTCATCATGTTGGGCCAGCAGCTGGCTGTTTTCCATTTCAGCTACTCCCGCTCCTTTGCCATTCTGATTCACTGGATTGGTCTCAGACAACACAAGATGCCTTTGAGCCCTGCTCAGGTGGCTCTAACCTTACATCAGGCAAGAAAAGCCCAAAGCTTTCAACTACGCCAATGGCACCAAAGCACCCTGGCTTCTGGAGGGTGGGGGAAGGAAGGGCTGGGAATCCTGATTAGAACAATTCACTTCTAATTTCAAAATGACCACAGAATCCTTTAACCGGACACTACCCTGTTACAGCAACAGAAAATCTAATTCTTTAGCAGTAACACAAGACTACTAGAGGTTGAAGAAATTCTCATCATCATTTTCATCGAATGGCATCCTGAAAAGATCCCATAAGGCTGCCCTTGTTGCAGAGTTCTGTAATAGGTGAAGTGAAGCTATAACAAGGTCCTTCTGGCACTTAAAAGAACAAACTGCTCTCGCTGCTTGAAACAGATCTGCCTTACACAGAATTTTATGCTATAGCGAGGCTCCTGTGTGTTTAATGATGTGTTTGTCCTGCATTGACCAATTAGGAAGAAAATAACATGTTTCAAGAAAAAGAACCCCTACATAGTTCCTTAAGTGCTTAAGACACATAAAAAATGGGCATACAGGAAAAAAAAAAATCAAGACAAAGCCCTAAGATATTCTAATCTACTTTTTGAGTTTTGTAGCAACTTTCCTTGACTCTATACTTTGTGTTTTCCAATTGTGTTTAAGAACATTCAAAAATTGACTCAAATATACTTGCATATCACATAACAAAGAATATACATTGCCTCTAGTTTAAGAATTAAGATGTGACAGTCTCCCATATATACTTTTAAACAAAAATCATAGTTTTTCATTTTAATACATTAAATGTTACCATGTAAATCTTATAAACTGGTTGTGAATGCATCACATTTTCAGAGAGGCAGCAAAGTGTCACAGACAGACATAGAAGGAGTGGAAGCCTAGGCTAGTAATTTATTAATTCTGTGAGCTGAGGCCAGTCATTTAACCACTTTGGGCCTCATTTTCCTCATCTCTAAAATGATAATATCTGCCCCACTGATGTTGTGAGGACTAAATAAGGAAATGCATATAAACCACTTGGCATAGTGACTGGCACATATTACATGCTTACTAAAAGATATAAATTGTAAAGTTCACCATATCTTTATAATTATTTAGTAAGATTTAAATGTACAGCTGATATCAAAAAATATTTTAGTGACATTTACAGACATTTACTGAGAACCTACTCTGTTCCAAGTACTATTTTAATCATGGGAACTATAAAGAATAATGAAAGTGTCTTGCTTTCAATGAAATCAGTATTTATGTAAAGGGCTGCTTGAAATATACTGAAAATATTCCTACCTGCAAACCGGTACAGCCACTCTGGGAAACAGTATGGAGGCTCCTCAAAAAGTTGAAAATAGAACTACCCTACAATCCAGCAATTGCACCACTATTTACCTGAAGAATACAAAAATACTAATTTGGAGGGATACATGCACCCCAAGGTTTATAGCAGCATTATCAACAATAGCCACAGGATGCCTGGCTCAGCCGTTAAGCATCTGCCTTCGGCCCAGGGTGTGATCCTGGAGACCCAGGAATGAGTCCCACATCAGGCTCCCTGCATGGAGCCTGCTTCCCCCTCTGCCTGTGTGTGTGTGTGTGTGTGTGTGTCATGAATAAATAAATAAAATCTAAAAAAAAAGAAGATATTTCTACCAAATAAAATGAGAAAATATGGATGCCTGGCTTTCCTTCTCACAACTTTCCAACCAAATACTAATGCACAAAGTGAAATTAAGAGTTTTAATAGTTCTAAAAACTAAGGATATTTAAATATTGACAAGTGATCTACCAGACATTAGCCAAATCTATGATAAAGCCATGAGGCAGAAAGCAGTACCCTAAAGGAATGCAGAGGTAGAAGAACAGATCCCATTCAGCAATGGGAGAGCTCTTCCTCTGCAAAAGAAAAGCTAGGAAATGCCCATGCTTGAGCTTTCTAGGTCAGCCAGTATCATTTCTCTGCCATTTCTATGACCTTCATCAAAACCTCCACTCTTTTTCTATGTATATTGTTTTTCTTAACTTTTTATCTTCAAATAATTCTAGACCTACAGATGAGTTACATAGTACAGAGAATCCACACATATTCAACTAGCTTCCCTGAAATTAATATCTTACATAATACAAATAACAAAACTAAGAAATTAACATTGATACATTATCATTAACTACACTACAGACTAAAGTAGTATAACAGAATAAATTCCGTTTTCACCAGTTTTACTACTAATGTCCTTTTTATGCTTAAGGGTCTAATTAATAGGGATGCCTGGGTGGCTCAGCGGTTGAGTGTCTGCCTTTGGCTCAGGGCATGATCCTGGAGTTCCAGGATTAAGGCCCACACTGAGCTCCCTACAGGGAGCCTGCCTCTCTCTCTCTCTATGTCTCTTCTTCTCTCTGTGCATCTCTCATGAATAAATAAATAAAAATCTTTAAAATAAAAAAATATTATGTAAAAAAAATTTTTTAAAGGATCTAATTAATGTTGCACTGAATTAATTAAATTAGACGGTTGCTACCAGAACTCAGATTACATTTAGTTGTCATGTCTCCTCAAATCTGTAGCAGTTCCTTGGTCTTTCCTTGTATTTTATCACCTTAACACTTTTAACTTTTTAAAGGGTTTATTTATTTATGAGAGACACACACAAAGAGAGAGAGAGAGAGAGAAAGGCAGAGACACAGGCAGAGGGAGATGCAGGCTCGATGCAGGGAGCCCGACGCAGGACTCGATCCCAGGTCTCTAGGATCATACCCTGGGCCAAAACCGCTGAGCCACCTGGGCTGCCCACCTTAACACTTTGAAAGAGTACTAGTCAGTTATTTTTATACTATACTTTCCAGTTTGGGTTAGTCTGATGACATCTCATAATTAGACTGCAGATAGGCATTACTGGAAATGAAACTGGAGAAATGGCATGCCCTTCCCAGTGCCTCACCTTGAGGAGTACCCAAAACTGATAGGTCCTAAATGGTGATGTTAACCTTGATCACTTGGTGAAGGTCATCCAATGTTTGTCCGCTATAAAGTTATCATTTTACTCTCTGTATTTAATAAATATTTAGTTTAAGTCTCCTTGATTTTTTTTTATTTCTCGTATTAGAAACTCCCTCGTTTCACCTGTACTTCCAAGTACATTTTACATTTCAGCTCGACCATGACCTCACAACAGTCATTCCCAAGGTCACTGGGGTTTCATATAAGGCTCAGGTGCCTCACTAAGAGACAAAGGCATGCAAGTACTATCTGAACTCTTTCAGCTGCAAGTTACAGAAGCCCAGCTCAAATTAGCTTAAGTCAAAAAGGGAATTTATTGGCTCACATAACTGTGAAGTCCAATAGTGGATTTGTTCAGGAACTGTCAAATCTTTGGGCTCAAAGAACACCATTAAATCTCTTTCCCTCTAACTCTGCTTCTGTGTTTGTTTCATTCTGCACAGTGCTTCTACATGTAGATTGGAATATGACTGACCAAGTGCTCTAGATTCACACTCTGTCAACTTAGCAGCCCTGTGGATAAAGGCATTTCCATCTCTGGATATCCATGTATCAGTACATTAAATTATTCTTTTTGGCTACTTAGCCAATCTCGATGGTCCATGGAATGGTATAATCTGTAAACTGGTTTCTATTCATGCTTCTTTGGGTTTTCTTGATCTTTTACAATAAAGATCCATTTCTCTTAAAACATATTTTTTACTAAGTGGTAACTGAATATATTTTCAGTAAGAAAAACATTCATCATAAAAACTCATCAATCCTTTGAACTTCCCATCTAGAGGGTCTCACAGAGTCTCATGAACTGTTTCATGGTCTTTGAGGAGGTAAGAGACTCTATTAGAAGTCCCTATAATTCTGATCTTCTCCTAACGGAACTCTCAATGCAGCCACCTCTGATAAATGCAGTCATCAAGAGCTGATGCTAATGTCAGCACTGTGGATGAACTGAGTCTGATACCTAAGCACCTCATAAGGTTTTCATTGCTTGATTCTCTGAGGCCTCTCTGTCCCTCTCCTCCATCCCAGTGTAATTTATCCTCAAGAGAAAAATAAAAAAGCATGCTTTCTCTCTCTACTTAACATTCAGTTATAGACAGAGATCACTGATTTTTTTATAATGTTTCTTGTTAAAGAGGAATAACAATTATTCAGCAGAAAACCTAGTAAGAAGTTTGGGAAATCCTGAAAATCTAGGTGGAAATTTGAATCAGCACAAACTAGTGGGGGAAGTCCATCTAGAGAAAAATGGTCACTTAACCTGAAAAGACTAAAATTAGACTGTAGACACACCACTTAGAAGATTTTGGAATACTGTACTTTAAGAACCACTGACCTGATAAAAATAATTCACTGGGAATTCTCCCAACAAATGGAATCATATATTTCAGCCACAATAAAGCCAAGAAGGCACTAGAGAGGTTTTTAACAAACGTGACCAATGCACAGGAAAGATTATACATTTGTCTAAGCATCCTATGCCTTTATTGAATCAAGAAAAGTATGGCAACAATGCCAGACCTAGATATTTCAGTCCAAATTATATCTCCAAGTAAAAAATGCTACATCTTTCCTAAAGTCAGCCACAGTCCCAAAAGCATCTGGTAAATTTAAATAATGCATGGTCAGAGAAGGATTATTTAGACTTTCAAAACATAAATAGCAATGACTGTTAGACCTTTAAGCCTCCTTTGCCTCCAAAAGTAAACCTACATTAAAAAAAAAATCAAATTCAATACAATCTCACTTGTTATACTTTTTGAAGATACACTAGTCTGCAACATCATGCATATAACTTTACTGATAGCAGTGGCTTTGTGTAGTCAAAACTATAATCTAGGCTTTACTTCATATTTTCTCCTATATGCACACTTGATCCTCAGAGGCCAAACATGTCTGCATTGTGGTTCATTCAAATTCCCCTGGCTAATTCCATAATTACCTTAATTAAGCATAATTAACTATTACTTAAAATAACTTTAATTAAGCTACCATAATTAGCTAAAAGGGCACTGTGATTTTAAGGGTTTCATAACAAATCTTTTGTTCTTATGTCTATCTCCTTGGATGCAGCAGACACACATTACCTTATTTCTGAACTCTTCCTCTCTTCAGGGAAAGAAATGGGACAAAGTTAATCACCATCATAAACCCACACTGAATTAACTTTCTTTTTGTTACCCTAATTATCTAGATGTTAAATTGCAAGTGATTTCTGGAATATTGAGTTTATTGACTTTTATGAACTTACATAAAACTCATACAGTAAATAAAACTCCAAATGCAAAAGACAGACAATTAAAATACAAAACTGTTTTCTTACACAGGCATTTAGTGGTAACGATTCTGAGGTTTTCTCTGGTAAGCACCTTAGTTGGGTAAGAAGAAGTTGAGGAAAATGTCATATAAACAATTATATTCTTCTCATTCCAGAGAGAATGAATAAGACATGGGATGGGACTTCAGTAAAGGCTTATTTTGAGTTCACATCCTTGGCTCTTCCTTTAACTTGCTAAACTGGACAAGGTCTTCGAGCTTTACTTCAATTTCCTTTTCTCTGAAATAAGGATAATTCTGCTTTGAAGATATATTATGAGGATTCAATGAGATAAAATTTGACAAGTACCTGGTACTCCATAACACCAAAGAAAAATGGTAATGTCTTTCCTTCTTCCTTCTCCATTTCTCTCTCCTATATTAGTTCATGACTCAGAATGGCTTCCAAAATAGGTGGAGGAAAATTAAAGATGGCTAAAGAACCTCAAATAAATGAACACACATAAAACTATTCTTTGAAAGAAGTCAATCATCAACCACCCCACTTCCACATGTAGCATACTTTGTCTCTCTTCTGCGTTTTTCATCACATAGTTCTATGTGTAGTGCTCTCTTTCGGCTATCTATAGCTAGTAGACTCTTTCTCATTGATTAAGATTCGTATAATAAAGTCACCTCCACCAGTAAGCATCCTTCCCTGACATAATCTTTACCACCTACTCCCCTCAAAAAAAGGGGGGGGGGCAAATTAGACGTCTTTTCACTAAGATACCATAATGGAAACACATACAGGTCCTACACATATCTGCATATGATGGCCCTGAATATATATCCATCACTGCCTTACTAAATGTCTCCACTATTGCCTTCTTATGTTTCTGTTTTCCTCACCTGATTGAACTTTAGGATAGAAGTTGGTAATTTTCATTATTGTATCCACATAACCCAGCATAGTGCAGGCACAGAGAACACACTCAGTAAAAACTTTTTGCATAAATAATGAATAAATCAATTAATACAATACACTGGTTTAAAGCATTCAATTTGGAGTCACAGATATGTGGGTATCCATCCCAGCTCAACTACTTGTGTGACCTTGAACAAATAAGCTGAGTTTCAATGTCTTCTTCAAAAATAGGAATAATATTACCTACCTTCAGGACTGCTGGCAGGATTATGGGTGACAATACATGCAAAGCGTTTAAAGTGCTTAGCACTTAGCACATTCAATAAATCATACAGCGGGGGTGGAAGTGTGTGCAATATGTATGTATAAATGTGTAAGTGTAATTTCACATTCTAGCAATAGATTAAAGTGAAAGATGTAATTTGGGGCAGTGATGCCCTTTCTTGTTATATCACAGAATCAATTGCCTTGTCCTGGGAGATATGGTACAGCAATCTGAGCCTTGGCATTTTGTCCTTTGGAATGACAGACAGCATTCCTTATTTAAGAAGGAATCTATATTGTTTTGTGTCCTGTGTGGAGGAGCAAGAAAAATCTAGGCTTTGAAATCAGATCTAAGTTTCAATGCTGAATCTACCACTTTCTAGCTGAGAATCATGATAAAAAACTATTCTGAACCTGTTTTCTCAAATAAATACTAACAAACACCTGATTTCCATGGATTAAGTGAGATGTTGCACAACAGAGTACCCACTGTAATGTCTGACCCTGGTAGGCAATGAGTAATGTGATCTTCCCTCCACCACCTCTCTCTGAACTCAAATATGAACACAATGTTATCCACACTGCACTCATCCCTTTGTACACAGCCTGCCTGGGAAGATTGTTGGAGAAAGGAGAGGAGAATAGTCCACAGCCCAAAAATATTGATTCCAGAAAATCTAACCCAATCTATTTTGTCACTTTTGTTCTATCCTGTATTATTTACTGTTTCTGTATTAGGTGGCAGTAAGAGGGTGTTTAAAGGAAGAATAACGAAAAAATTCAAGAAATTAATTATGAAAACAAAGTGCAGGAGAGTCTGTAATTTGTTTCCTATAATGTCATGACTTCTCCTCATGCAATGACCACAACACACGTAACAGCCTTCAGATCAGTCCATCACCCCTTTAGGGCATATATGCAATGCTTTCTCCATATTTCCTATTCCTTGACTTCTCAGTTTCAAAACAGCTTAGCTTCAAAAATTCTTTGAAACATTTTTCCTCTTCAGCTTTTAACAAGTAAACTTTAATCCTCAGTTTATAAATTATAGGAGCACAGGCCCTCACTCATTCATCATAATTTCTCTTTGCTTCTTTTAACATATAGTGACCAAGCCAAAAAAAAAAAAAATATATATATATATATATATATATTCTAGAGCAAGGTATTTGGTTAAGGGTCCCCTCACCCTGCAGTCCTGATCCCATTTCACTGCCAGCTGCTTTGCTTGATTGGTATTGGAGAATGAAACATTGGTAACTCTATACCAAATACATCTTGTCTCTTTCTAGGTCTCCAACCTTCTAATTTCCTACCCCAGTGAAATGGGGTAAACAACTGTAACTACTCTTCATTGATTCTCCAAAAACAATAACTCTGGCACTGGAAATACAACAGCAACTAAAAGCAGACCCATTACCTATTTTCAAGTAGCCCAGAGTCTAGTAGGGAAGAGAGTTCTTAATCACAGAGCCACATTAGTAAGTGGGTAGTTTCAGGCTTTAATAAAAAAAAGGGGGGGGGGAATGGGTGTTTAGGATATTATGACATACTTTGGCCTCACTCATTGTCGGGAAGCAGAATAAAGAAGGAAAGAGGACCACTGCTACCTGCCTGTGATGGTCAGTCTTATACGTCAATTTGGTAGGCTTTGTTGCCCAGTTGTTTGGTTGAACATTAATCTAAGTGTTGCTCTGAAGATATTTTTTACACATGATCAGCATTTACAATCAGTTGACTTTAAGTAAAGCAGTATGCCTCAGACTGGGTAAGCCTCATTTCATCAGTTGAAGGCCTTTAGAGTAAAGACTGGGGTTTCCCAAAGAAATTCTGCCCCCAAACTGCAACACAGAACTCTGCCTGTTTCCAGCCTGCTAGCCTTCCCTTCAGATCTCAGACTTAAGACTGCGACATCAATTCTGACCTGAATTTCAAGCCTATTGACTTGCCCTAAGGATTTCGGATTTACCAGCTCCCATGATCACATAAGCCAATTCCCCCCTCCCCAGACAATTATAAGAAACCAACTCCAAAGCAGAGTTCTATTTCTCTGGGGAACCCTGACCACTACATACTCTTCTCCCTACACTACACATGCATCCTCCACAACATACACACACAAACACACCCCAGGGATACAAACCCAAAACATCAAAATGTTGTCTGGCCACAATGGCAGCTCTATCTTGATCCAAGGAGTGAATTTTGACATCTTTCAATGATGGATGATAAAATAACCCAGGAAAGCATCTTGGCATGTTTAACAGTATAATAAGTAGAATATTTCCTGTTGTCTCAAAACTTTAACTAAAGCCCTAAGGGTAAAGATGAATATTATAAAGTACATACTCCAAAAAGATATGCCAAAACACCTATACCAAAACACCTATGTATGATTTGCTAAGAACCAGCCCCAAGCTAGGTAAGCAAACTTAAACTCATTCCCCTCATCCAGGTTATATAAAGAAAAAGCTGCCAGAAGGTTGTATGGATGAGCAAAGACTGTTGAGTCAAGAATACTTTATGGTGAGATGCAGAAGTACTGTATGCTGGAAACTTTCTCCTACTCCCACTGCTTCCTCAAGCCAAATGATTCCCCTAAGAGAACCATTTGGAGAGACTGACACATAACCCTAGTATTTGAAAGGCACAGGGGCTGGTGCCTGAAATAGTCCAAAGTGAGCAGGTAACCAGAGCAGAGTGAGGAAAGAAACGGATGCAATGGAAATGGTCTGCATTTCCATCATTTAAAGGGATATGGGGGTTGAATCTACCCCACAAGCCAAATAAGTATTATAGAGAGCGGCCAGAAATGAGTCATCTTGAATGATTTTGACAAGGAAATCTACCTTGCAGAGTCCCCCACTGCAAAACACTGGGTACGGTTCAAAGCAGGAAGTAGGGCTGAAGGAGGTGTTAGCAATTCTGATAAGGTGTCACCCTAAACCCCAGAAGTGCCCCAGAAAGAAAGAGTGAGATTTAGGGCATCGTCTCACAGAGAGCACATATGACAGACCACACAGCTGCCAATCAAATAAGCCCTTTTCCTTCAGTTCCTGCTCATCCTTCTCTCTGACCTTGAAGGCCTCAGACAGCAGTGAGTGGGGAGGGACAAAAATGCCTGTCATTCTCCCCCGCATATTTCTGCACCTGGAAAAAGGAGGAACTTTAAATTAGACAAGTGGGGCTGAATTATTAATACATGAAACTAGAGAAGTAAACAGATCTGCCATATCCTTAAAAAATGGTTTAAAATAAACCTTACCCAAGATTCTACACTAAAAGAGCAGTCTTGCCCTCTCTGTATCACTTTGCCCCTCAAAAGTACAGCCTCTTTCCTATTTCATTTCTTCTACTGAGCATGTGCTCCATATTCCCATCTTACTCACCTTCCTAGACCTAATGATTTCCAGTTATAATTCCATCTTACCCTAATGTAATTTTTAAAACACATTTAAATACAATAGCTTACCATTTTGAAAATGAGATACAACAGGATTCTTCTGCATGCTAAAAATTATATCTGAGAACTAGTAACAGTAATAAAGAGATTTTTTTCAGATTAAAAAAAAAACAAAAGAAAAGCAGGTAGAAATGTTCATTTACTAAAACACTTATGAAAAACCTCACATTTTATAACCTATATTTAATAAATAAAAATGCCTGTGAATACTTTCCTAACAGATTTAAAGCCAATCAGGAAAAGGAATATAGCTACATACCCACATACATGAAATAAATAATAATTGTTCTGTATTATTTATGCAATGACGGATTGGATGGATGATGATTGATAGGTAGATACATAGACAGATAGATATATAGAGTGATCTAACCAGATATCAAAGCATTGTTTTATACTGTGAGAGAGTCAAAGCTCAGAAAGCATAAAAGCATCAGAAATAATGGTAAAATGAGTAGAGACTCTTTTATTTAAAATACAATAAAATAGTAGTCATTACTTTTTATAGTCTTTTAAAAGTTTGAATTTGAAGAGCATTGGACAATAAGCCAGATAATTTGATAATCCTGGCTCTTTCATTTACCAGTTAGGCCACTTTAAAAAAGCTCCTTAAATTCTCTGGGCCACCATTTTGCTTAACTATAAAATGGGTATATTAGATCAGACAATCTTTACAATTGTATCTATATATATTCTTCCATATAACAATTTTATACTTCACCCCTTCCCTTCTTAAAGTTATGCCCAATTTCTTTTAACTCTATCTTCCCCCTTCCTATGGTAAAGGATGTTATATAATGGTAAAGATAGTAAGGAGGCCTGCAAAGAATGTAAATGAAATCTCAACCTCTGCCCTAACTGTACTGATTTGTGCTGATTTGTTCTTTTTTTGCCATCTTCATTCGATCTCCAAAGAGGGGCCTCATGAGAGAATAAACTTGCATAGTTTTCCTCCTTTGAGCTACTTAGAGAGGAGGTGCTAGAAAGTCCCCAATGGTCATTCTAATGGAGCAGATCTCCTTTGATGTACTGAAGGCAGCCTGCCTCCAGAGAGTGGACAGAGGGCTCTTTGAATGCAAGATACAAAATAATTCCTAGAAGGGTAGGTAGGAAATAAAGTGCAATCAAACCCATTTTTTCTGCAGTTTGAAAAGAGAAATCTATAAATTCAATACAATTTCAAATAGAATCCCAATGGATTTGTTTTGCTTTGGATCTTGACAAGCTGATTCTAAAATTTGTATTAAAAGAACAAAAAAACTATTTGAAGTATAAGAAGAAGAGGGGAGTCACTCTGCTATACATCAAATCTTATTATAAGCTATATTACTTAAGACAGTATAATACTAAAGCAGAGATAGATATAAAATTGAGCCAAAGAGCCCAGAAACAGATCTGTACATATCTGGTAACTTGATATAAGAGAAGAGTATTACTGCAGATCAGCCCAGAAAACACAGAGAATTCAATAAATGGTGCTCATACAAGTGGTTAGATGCATAGATAAAAATTGGATTCCCTGCCTCACCTCATAAACAAAAATAAATTCTAAGTAGTCAAAGACTTAAATGTGGACAACTTTAGAACATTTAGAGAGGAAAAAAATAGAATACTGCCTTTTAAAAGACCAAAAAAGAATCATAGAAGATTAGTAAGTTAAACTGCATTAAAATTAGGAATTTCCTCATATCAAATGGCAATATTAAAAGAAAAAAATGTCAAAAGTCAAGCCTTAAACGAAGATACCTGTAACCAGTTTAAACCCAGAAGAGATCAATATCTGGAACAAGCAAACCAAGAGAAGAACAGAACCATCTAATATTACCAAGTCTTGAGAAGAATACGGAGTAATAGGAACCTGCTATCATTGAGAGTAAATTGGTGTGATCACTTTAAAGGGTAATTTAACAATAGCTAATTAATTTGAATATGTACAGATCTTTTTTATCCAGGTAACCCATTGGAACAGTCTACAAGACTGAAATTATGAAAGCAGAAAATATCTGACATTTTGGGGAAACAACAATGAATTCATTTTGGCTGGAGCTCATGTGAAAACATTTGGATGAAATAAAATCTTTGGTTTGGCAATGAGGCACTCCTCTAACCTGGTTCCAAGCTCTCTTTCCTACTCAAACTCTATTCCATAGGCAATGAGGATCGTTTGAAGACTAACAGGCATGAGGACAGCAAACTCAGCAGAGCTGTGAGAATTCAAGCTTAGGACAATGAGGAAACCTCTGAATGATCATAAATTGAAGAGTGACATGATCCAATATGCACTATGGAAAGATAATTCAGACAAAAATGATTATTCCAACTCTGTGTGTTTGCTGCCAATCAGAGTTGATGCTCAGTTATCTGGTGGAGATAGGGCAAAGGGACAATTGGCCAACAGAAAATGGTAGGACAACCAGATCATGCTAAAAGGTAAATCATGAAATTTTCAATGTGAAAAGTTTGTCCAACACAGACCAACACAGAATTTTCTCACTGGAGAAAATTCATTGGTGGATGCTAAGAAACAGAGCTGTTATTATGGAATTTTAAGATACTACATTAATTTGACTATTACAGATTTTTACTTTCTTTCAGCAAAACCTTCCTCTTACAGTGAAAAGCTTCTCCCTTTTTGCCATCAGGCATTTTGATACAAGAAATATGTAAGTAAAAATGTTTCCCTTGTTATTACTCACATTTTTCACTGCTCAGCTGTTTATACAGCCCCTAAGAGAATAATCTATAGAAAGAGGACAACAATGCTGGAGACATGTAAATGCAACAAAAGAAATATACTTATATACCCACCCTAAGTTTATAACATAAATGAACAAAGCTCCTTTGTAATTATATTCTTTCTTAAGTTTTTTTTTTTTTTTTTTTTTTTTGAGAAAAAAAGAGCAAACCGTGGAGGACAAGGGAAGGGGCAGAGGGAGAGAGAATCCTGAAGACTCCCTGCACAGCAAGGAGCCCAATGTGGGGCTTGACATTGGGCTCAATCCCAAGACCCTGAGATCATGACTTAAGCCAAAATCAAAAGTCAGATGCTCAACCGACAGAACCACCCACGCAGCCCAATCTAAAAATATTCCTTACAGAGGTCTGTAAATAAAAGAAATTTCCATTAACTAATCCCAAAGGTGTAAAGTATTGCTTATTGTACATTATTGCTTATTTAATAAAAAATAATATAGAACTTACTATGTTGAGAACAATGATAACACATTCTTATTTTCTCTTACACACAAAAGGACTCAGTATACATAAATGGGGCATATTATAATTAATTCTAGTATATTAACAACTCTTATTGTTATATAGTCCCTTAGCGACTGTTAGGTGAAATAGTATAAGAAGTGACTCATATATAGTTATTTTTACACCATACCTATTTATTTTGCTTATTTTCTTACAATATCTGAAACTGAAAGAGTACCTGAAAAATTTATCATGTAGAACTACTTATTCCACTTATTAAAATCTCGTTCACTAATTCCTACAAAATACTAGAACAGATTTCTGTTTTTCATCTCAAATATACCATTGGGAAATAAATAAAAGTCACCAGCTTTTACATGAGCATTAAAAAAATTAACAACCACTCTAAGCAAAATGTAACTGGTCTCACTAATAGTACTTTGACTAAAACGTTCATTAGTTTCAACTTAGTACTACATTTTAGTATTTTAATACTATATTCTTTGACAAGTTTCTTGATTATTTATTTCCCTACAATAAGAACTCCTGAACTTGGAAAAGAACATCTAAGTACCATGGATTTGAGATGTGGATTCAAATATTCTGAATATGTGTTCCTTTCTCTTTTCTCCCTCCTAAAAATGGCATCAGTTAGCCATTCTTGGCAAACAGATGTAGATACCACACTTCTTAGTGGGCTCTCCATTTTCGGAAGATGTTCCTTTTCAACTACACATTTAAACTAAAGAATTAATATAAAACCACTTCCTCCAAACACAGCAGGGGCTAGGTTTAGACACTGTCAATATTTTGTCCATACCCATTTCACAAAGTGAACAAACTAGAAAAATAGAGCATACATGGGGAATCTTGGAACACAGTTCCAGGTGTAATTATTGTCATGACTATTGTTATCATAAAATATATATATATTAGCAACACGAAGGGGCACAAAGAAAAGGCTGAATTTGGCTTCTACTTTGTAACATTTTTCTCCATTATTCTTCTTGACCTATAACTAGCTTGTTTCTGCTATTATAATAGGGAAAAAACACTTATGACCCATATGAATGTTAGAATATTTTTTCTTTCCTTTTCTTTCTTTTCCATAAGTGTTTCCTGAATACATACTTCAGAAAATCACAGGATGACTTCTTCATACAGGCATTTTCTCACAAAACCAGCTTCTGCTAAGATCCTTAGTAAAAGGAGAGTATCATTATTAGAGTCACATTTAAATGCATTTTTAGGAGTTCATCAAAAAATAAATTAGAAACACCACCATTATCTTTCAAAATTGCTAACACAATTCTATGAAAGTATGGGCCTTCACTTAAGCTTTCAAATTTCTAACCATGAAATCTGACCCATTAGTGTCATTTTGATTAGAAAATACTGCTTACCCAGTAAAGGATCATATCTCTAGAAATGAAAGTAAGTTTTTCCTATATGTAGGACTTCATTTTCTTCAGAGAAAAAAAAGCATTCTCATGAATATCTATAGGAAATTATTTTACCTTTCTGGTATTCTCAATAACCTTTCAGATAAAAGAAAAACCAAATTTTGTCATTTCAGCACTAAATAAAAATGGTAACATTTAGCTTTCTGAGGCTTTTCTTCTTGCTAAAAGGCTCATAATCATTAACATATCAAGATGATAATTAATAGATTAATTCATATCTATCCTATAGATTATTACTAATAGAGATTTAACACACTAAGGATCCACAAAACCTTAAATCAACTTATTTCATGTTTCAAAAAAAGGAACTATTTCCCAGAAGTTTTGCTTTGTTTGCATGCAGAAAATATTTTTTAGGGGCTCCTGGAAGGCATAGTCAGTTAAGCATCCAATTCTTGATTTTGGCTCAGGTCATGATCTCAGGGTCATGGAATCAAGCCCCACATCATGGGGGGGTGGGGGTCCATGCTCAGTAGGGAATCTGCTCCTGCTCTCCCTCTAAATAAACAAAATATTGGGGATCCCTGGGTGGCTCAGTGGTTTAGTGCCTGACTTTGGACCAGGGCATGATCCTGGAGTCCCACATCGGGCTCCCTGCATGGAACCTGCTTCTCCCTTTGCCTGTGTCTCTGCCTCTCTTTCTCTCTGTATCTCTCATGAATAAATAAATAAAATCTTTTAAAAAATAAACTATTAAAAATAAAAGAATTTTAATTGCCAAAGGGCAAAATGTGCATTGTTGTGCCATGCTCTACTGAAAGTCATGTCCCCATGAACCCATCATAAACCAGATTCTGATTACTGTCTCCATTTCCTAGTTGTGTCCTTTCATCTTACATCCCTAAAATCTTCATTAGGATGGAAAAGCTATAATTTCTTTCCCTTGAAATTAATTCATAACTCTAATTTAATATATTTAAACTGTGAGCTAAACATTCAGATGATGCACTAGGGTTACAAGATCCAGCCCTTGCTCTCAAGGGGATCTTTAATGTAGTTTCATAATGCTGCAAATTAATTCTAGTATACTGTCAAAAAGAAACAAATAATTAAGTACCCATTGAAGCAAAACAAATACTCCAATATCAATATAGCACATAAAACACCACAACTTGTCAGGTAATATAGCATGCTAGAATTCTTTCAATATAACTGACAGTAGCAGCTCCAATTTTCAAGGTAATCTGGAAATTTTATCATGTATTGAAATGCAATTCCTTTTAAATGTTGAACACTGCACATTTTAACAGCAGTTATTTCACAGCCTCATGCATATCCCCATTTATTCTGCTGTCAGAACCTAGGGCCAAAAAAGCTAGGCCTAGGAAAAAGCACCAAAGAAATTCACATATAGTACTCCCTTCCCTTTCAGAAAAACCCTAACTAAAACCACTTAACATTCCTAAGGAATTAAAATTATAAGAGTAAACAACAGTGGCATTTTACCGACCAAGACAACACCTGCAACTGTTATAATTTCCCTCATTAACCAAACACGAAAAAAGAATTAATGAGTAGAAGCAGCATAGGTTTGGAGATAGCCTCAAATTCCATGGCCTTTTTTACTGACTTATCCACAATGCCTATATACAGTTGGCATTTGTTGAATGAATGAATGAATGAATGAATGAATGAATGAATATACTTGAATTCTGCATTGGCCCCAATCCTAAAATTAGTTTACCATAGTTTTTCTTGTCTTAAAATTGAAATGGGTTGCACATACCTTTTTTCCATGGTTATCTTCAACAACTTAGGACCCAAAATAACTTCTTTCTCCTTCTCTACCAACCTTCTCCTGTCTTTAGCTCAGTTATTAGGTTTGGCCTATATATGCTTGGATGAATTTATATGCTTTATTAGAGAAACCCCAACTGCTCAAACAAATAAAACCAAACATTTCAGAGACTCAAAATAATTAAAATGTCCCTCTTGCTTACCTAATAATACTGAACAGGAAAACAGAAGGAGTAGTCAGTCCTTCCATGAGGCCACAGAAACTCAGGTTTACATAAATTCTGCCAATCTTCACCATGGAGCTTGTAAATTCATCCTGGGGGTCATCATCTTCCCAACTGGCTAGAGGGAAAGGAGAGCCTGGAGAAGAGTATGACAGAAGAGTATGTGTCACACTTGAACGTCACGTGCATCACTTTCCAATCGCTTTCCATTTGCTAAAACCCAATCAGTGGCTAGATCTAACTATAAGAAAGTCTTAGATAATGTGGACCCAGCTGGGCAGCCACTTCTTATCAAGAGCTCTATAACATCTAAATTGAAGGGCACAGGGAGAGCATAAATATTTTGTGTGACAGTTCCATTTTCTGTCATACTTGTGTCCTCATCGGAGATGTGAGCTCTAAGGCAGCTTGGGCCCAGGGCTGGCTGGCTGCTGCCTGATGCTGTCAACCTCAGTTTACCTGTAAGTTACATTTGAGACACACATCAAAAAAGAAACCATGAAGAAACTCAAGATGATTTTTTTTCATTTGCTAAGTAATTTTGAAAATAAATGTTATTGTAACATCCACAAGCCATCAAGGGTTACAATTCAGTTGACAATACAATTCTCCTGTTTCATGTGACTACTAGCTTCAATGCATAGGAAACTAGGAAGTGGTAACAGAAATCAACTGTCATCTACTGTAGTGGAATATGTGATATCCAAGGCACTTCCAATTTAAATCAGTGAAGAAGTAGGTCTTTAATATAGTCTTTAATGGTGTTTAATACAGTTATACATCCCATACTTTTAAAAGTTATATGCCACAAACATGACCTATCCATTTTCTCCTAAAGGAAATCTGGCCGTAACATCAGCAGAAACTTGTATTTCTAGCAGTCAAATTTGAAGAGTTCCACAAAGGTATTTTTGAAACTTTTTAATGACATCAACCTCTGCCTCTGGCCCTCGTCTTTTTACTGGCAATTCCAAGAGGACTGAATAAATCTAATGAAACATTGAACTCTTTCAAGTGACCAGTAATCCATAGCAAATGCACTAGTTAGAAATCATTACTGCCTAAACTATTTCAAAAAAAATTGAGTGGAGCATTAGGTCATAATCTTCCAAGAGGAGTTATAAATGATTCAGTCTACATCTCATGAAAGTCATCTGCCACAGGGGGAAAAAAAAAGAATACTATGCAGCTATTTCTGCTATTTTTTTAAATTTTTTATTTATTTATGATAGTCACAGAGAGAGAGAGAGAGAGGCGCAGAGACACAGGCAGAGAGAGAAGCAGGCTCCATGCACCAGGAGCCCGACGTGGGATTCGATCCCGGGTCTCCAGGATCGCGCCCTGGGCCAAAGACAGGTGCCAAACCGCTGCGCCACCCAGGGATCCCTATTTCTGCTATTGAACAAAACTGAAGAACAAAGTAATCTGCAAGAGTGGCAATTGGGGATATTTGCGCCATGGTAAATGGTAAAAATAACTGAGATTTAAATTTTCTAGACACAGGTTAAGAGTTATAATCACTGAACCTTCTTGGTACGTTACACAATATCTCATCCGTTTCAGGCAGAATGAATGGATACGAGAAACCTCTCGCTTCTTCATACAACACACATCACTAACTCCCTCTGCAATATTTTCTACTTACTCCACTGAATTGTACACATATCTTTGCAAAGCACTTCTCTCTCTGAAATTCACAAAAGCAACAAATCTACATAGGAACTCTAATGTGAATTCAATTTAACATTGATTTGGTTAAGTATAATTAAGGATACTAAGTTTGTGGGGGATGGGGGAAGGGTTTTAGAGCAGACAATATGTTGTGCATAGCAATTTGGTCCAATTTAACTTTTGATCAATAGTAACATTTGGGAGTAAAGAGAAAATAGACTGAGCACATCAATTAAAAATTGGTCTGAAATAACAGGAGCCACTTCAGATGAACTTCCAACTACATTTGAAAAATGTGATTTTCTAAAAGGCATCACCTGGCTACTGTCTACAGATTCCACTTTTACATGAGATCTAAGAAACTGGAGACCCAGTACTGGTCTACACAACAAAAAACATTTTCCATTTTGCATTTTGTGATTTGAAGGAGAAAAATATACTGGTACTCCATCCAAATGAACTGTGCAGTGAATGGCAAGTACTCTCAGGCAGAAAACCTCATGCTGTGGATTTATTTTCACTTGTGAGGCTGCTCCAACATGTGCTGCAACTCAGCTTCCTGGAAATTCTCTTGGGGACTCTCCAACCAGCCACTCCACAACCTCATCTGCCCTTTTCAACATAACACATTATGGTAACAATGGAAGCTGATCCCCAAAAGATAGCAGCAATATAAACTCTGAAACCTGTTTCTTCTCTATGTATTTACAATTTGTTCCCTAGGTTAGCATGGCATGACACTTTGCTTATTCTTGTTAGCCTCTCAGGGAAAAAAATCACTCTATAATCTTGCTCTAGCCTGTTTTTCATTTCATATATAAATATTAGAACCAGTTAGCCCTGAAAAGCAGAAGAGTATAAGCAAGAATACATTTTGGTTCCCCATCACTCAGTGCTATTTTGGAGTTTGGCAGGGAGGTCTTTTTGGCTGGGGGTTGAGTATAGCTGACACGCAATGTTAATTTCAGGTGTACAACACAGTGATTCAACAAGTTTATACATTATGCTGTGTTCACAAGTGTAGCTCCCATCTGTCCCTGTACATCACTATTACAATATCATTGATTGTATTCCTTATACTGTGCCTTGTATTCCTGCGACTTATTCAATCCATAGCTCAATGCTATTTTGACTGGAGGAATGTTAATTTTCTAACGTGAAATATTATCAAATACACTAAACAAATTATTTAAACCAACAATCTTAGTGAGATAATTCAGTACCCTTGTTACCCTGAAATACCTCCACAGTAGATATACGATACTTCACACATAAACTCTAATTACACTAATTACAATGCAGGGGGGAAACAGCCTTTGTTTTGCAAATGCCTAATAAAATTGAGCATCGGAGCATTCCAAATGAACACATTAGGCATTGGTTAAGCAACAAGTCTCTTTGTCAGGTTATTTACAGGGGCCAAGAGAAACAGCCTTCCTCAGATATTTCCTCTGGCCATAATTCTCCAACCCGGTCCCAAATATTTAATGACTAAACTTAAAATTTACACTGGGAGGGAAGATAAAATAAATTGCTATCTATATTATAGGCCAAACTAATTTTGCATAATTATCTTTGATTAGACTAATCAAATAAAGTCACTATTTTATCCCATGAGGCATCTTTCTTATGTATATGAAGACAGGCCCGGGTTGAATTAGAGAGAAGCACAAGAAGAAAATCACTGGTTCTTTATAAGCTACCCCAGGGAAGCTATAAAGCATTGAAAGATGTATATACCACCCTGAAAGTAGTAGGGCACCATCTAGAAGGAGAGAGAGAAAGAAGAGAGACAAAAATGGAGCACCTGGGTAGTTCAGTCAGGTAAGCATCAGACTCTTGATTTAGGCTCAGGGACAGTAAGGGACAAGTGAGGCTAGGTAGGAAGAAACTGGTGGGGGCAACCTGACTAGGCTCACAAAGGTGGATACGCTGGCTCATAAAAATCCCAGATGTGGAGACATAAACGTATTAACCAGAGAGAAGGGAACAACTTATTTGTTCTCATGATATTTACAAGAACACTTTGTTCATTCTAAATACAGACAGAACAGTCACATGATATTTATGAATCTACCATGTTATTAGTTTCCTGGTAGGTTTTCTATATAAGACAGACCATAAAAGCCCTCAGTGGCAACCTATTCAGGGCCCCTTTCACTCTAGACAGCACTTTTTCCTTCCTTTCTGTTCTCACCTTCACTTGATAAACTTTCACTTCACTTCATCCTTTAGTCTCTTTGACTCCTTGAGACAAGAACCCTATAACCCTGAAACATGATCTCAGTGTAGTGAGATCAAGCCCGGTGTCAGGCTCCATGCTCAATGCAGAGTCAGCTTGGGATTCTCTGCCTTTCCTTCTCCCTCTGCTCCTCACCCTCCTCATACACGCGCACGCTCTATCTCTCTCTCTCTCAAATAATTAAAGTCTTTTTTTAAAAAAAGGAAAATTAGACAAAAGAATAACATATAACAATATGGCTGATGGTGATCTTGTGATTTTAAAAAGGAGGCTCCATGCAGGAAGCCCGATGTGGGACTCAATCCCAGGTCTCCAGGACCAGGCCCTGGGCCTGTTTTCCAGTAATCATCTTATCATTCATGCTATGATTATACACCAACTGGACACTAACTATACAGGTCATAAAACTACTGAACTTCAAGCAAAAGATCTAAAATGCCTAGAAGTAAAGAAGCAAAATTAAGGGTCCTATTTCTGTTCCTTTTCTCAAGAGAATAAAATTGAGAAAAATAGAATAATATTCTGGGAACATGGTAACCACATAGTTTATGAACCTCCTTAAATCTTCACTTAAATAGATAGCAGAAAAAAAAAATTCAGGGACAGCATTTCTAACAAGCTAAGTGACAAGACTTCCCCACAAACTGTAAATTGCAAGACAGTAAGGACAAATCACCAACCACCACAAGATCTCCAAGGTATCAGTGTTTGTACAGAAGAAAGCAATGCAATATGTAATGGTCCTGAGCACAGTAAATGTCAATAATAGCAAACACACACTCACAAAAATCATGACAAGTAAATTTTAAAATAGTACCTGAAACTGGAAGGATTTTGTCCAATCTCATTGTAGGAGAGTACAAGGAAATAGTATCTAGGGCTGAAAGAAACAGAGTAGTCTAGACCCTATAAAACTGACCACACAGGCTTTCCTTCTCAAACGAACTCCCATGCTGACAAGAATCTGGTGGGAATTGAATCAAAATTTCAGGGCAGCCCGGGTGGCTCAGTGGTTTAGCGCTGCCTTCAGCCCAGGGCCTGATCCTGGAGACCCGGGATCAAGTCCCACATTGGGCTTCCTATATGGAGCCTGCTTCTCTCTCTGCCACTCTCATGCTCTCTTTGTCTCTTATTAATAAATAAATAAAATCTTTTTTTAAAAAATTTCACAGAACAAGGAAGACAGAGATGAAAGAAAGTGCATGTCCAGAGGAAAATGTAGACAGAAACCGATGCAGGAAATCTCAGAAAGCAAGCCACCAGGTTTTGAACACTACTCAACAGCAGTGGAAGAAGGAACACTCTGAAGTTAGAAAGGATTATTGGCAATAAGACTATAGTTTTGAGTTGCCTTTTCCTATTAAAAGGAACCAAGGTTTCTTGGACAAATGGTTAACTCCATATCTGGGGCAGGATGTGTAGAAAATGATCTTGAATTACCTTGTCTAAAAGAAAAAAAAGGCTATTGGACCTGTCAAAAGGACTCAGCAGGTAACTTTATGAGGTTTCCACTGGCCAAAGATGGGACAATTCAGCTTCAATAGGAAAGCAATTCCCATAGATATGTATAAATCCATTCATTAATATTTAAATTACTAAAATTAAGTGATCACTTTCAAAGGATAGTAAATAAAGAGAAGGAAACAAGCTTTTATTCTGTCTTTCCTATATGACTAGACCACTGGATAACCAAATAATAGATGAGGGTAAGTGTCTATTTTTAAAAATATATTTAAGAGAATTTTTAAATGATAGGCTATCACCATTTGCAACACTCTCCACTCAATGAATTAATGGATTTATATAATGAGTATCAACGTCTGCTGACAAAAAGAGACAACCAGACATATATGCCTTTTATCAACTTGCTAAAATGTCAAACAGGAGTGTGACCAACCCTCTGAATCCTGTAGATTTTTAGGAAATAGAAAGATTAGTACATGTTAACTTAGCCAAGATTTAGAAAAGAGAATAGAACATGTTCACTTAGCCAAGAATATATAGTTAGTAAAATCTAGACAACAAGAAACTTGACAGTTCAAATTATCTAGGTCCTTCAACAAGAAAATTTTAAGGAAAAAAAAAGGGATGAGGTAGGTAGAGGTGGAGAGAAAAACTAGATTAAAAGAGAATCTAAAGACATCATTTTTTAATGAAAAAGACTAAGATACAGTGTATAAAGATATACTCTTGGGTGATAAAAAAAAAATGCAAGGACATAATTACCATAAAAGTCAGAATAGTGGCTAATCTAACAGAAGAGATCATTTGTAACTGGGACAGGCCTCACCAAGGGGATTCTGGGGTAGCTGAAAAGGTTCTATCTCTTAGGTTGGATGGCAGTTACAACGGTGACTATTCTAAAATAATTCACCTGAATAAATAAAAGAAGAAATGGAAGAAAAAAAAAAAAAAGGAAAAAAAGCAACAGGAGATCCATGGCAGGGGCTGTGCATAGGTTGTGTCTATACAATCAGAAAAAGGCTGATTTAAGACTCTCAAGCACTTACCTTCCACCTCCAAAGAAACCTGAAAGAATATCAAAGCAGAGGTCAGCAGCAGGTCTTTGGTAGAAAGTGCTCTATTTCCCCAAGATCTCTGTGTGTTCAGATTTTTTGTCACAGTATTTTTGCAAGACTAGGTTACAGCACTCACTATAGATCCCACAATCAAAAAATGGAAAAACTGCCCTAGGAAAATTATACTTTATACTGACATGAAGAAAAGAATTTACCTCCATGTCCCATCATCTCATGTAAAAAAAATCCAAGAAGTTGAAATTGAAATGTTTCCAATGACTTTATTTTATTCTTTTGTTTCCTTCTTTCTATACCCCTAACTTCTATAATAAAATAGCTTTGGCATGGCAATATATTGTTATGTATCCTATAACAATATATGAAAGTATAATTTGATGAAATGGCAATTCTGAAGCCTGAAGCAACTACAAATGCTTAACAGAAGACAGGAGAAGATAGGAGAGGAGGAAGCCAATTTCTTGAATTGAATTTAAAACCATGCTGCGGTGTTACTCTTCTGCTGCTCCCCACAGCATTACTTGGACATGAATCCTCTCACTGTGGAAGGTAACAGGGGCACAGTCAGTAAACAGCATGCTCTGTCTACTACAGTCTGATGGGGCCCCTCGGGGGTCTTTTCACTATGCTTGCTGCCTTCTACTCCTGAGGAAGTCCGGACATGAGTTAGGGAGAAGGAAGAAAAGAGCATCTATTATCTATTTTGGCAGTGAAGCACATATGCAGGATCTTAACAAATGTCCAGTTCTTTATCTACTGTAGGTTCAAACCGATCGAGAGAGAGCTGGCTAGGTCAGCAGGCAGGGTGGCCTTCCTCCCTGGCGTGTGCTATGACCCCAGGCCTCCCTGACCCAGCCTCTCTCCACCTGAATCCGAATGGGATGGAGCTGCTGAGGCCAACACGAGAGGCCCTCGCCCCAACTCCCAAGTGTTCAGCTGAACCTGGAGCTCCAACCTCAGGGCCATAATGAAGTTTGCTTTGCCAGGAAAGAAAGGGGGGGCAGAGATCTAGGAGGTGTCCTACAAAGGAGTCACAGTCCTATGAAAGGCCTGGGGCCGCATTCCTGGTCTCCTGGATAACAGCATGCAAGCTCTCCTGGACCAGAAGAGACACTCCTCCAGATACTCCAGGAATTCTCTCCTGCTCCTCCGTGCCAATCACTCCTTTTAATCTCTCACTCCCACACTCCAATGCTAGCCCTTTGTTCTCTTCTAGTTGGCCTCCAGACAGAGATTTCAATCAGTCTCTTCTCTGTCTGGTTCTTTCACTGCTTAGGCAAAAATGATCCTTTTATTCTCCGTGGTGGTCTGACCTTCAAGTAGGATACCCAAAAAACAACCAAGCAACCCTGTAGCGGGAAAGATAATCCCCTGCTGGCATACCTCTTCAACCTTATTCTGCTAAAGCAGAAGCTTTTCCTTTTCCAGCTTTGAGTTACTGTATTAAAAACTTCCATGCACTGCTTTACCCTTAACATCTGGGGAAAAGGGTGGGGTCACCAAAGAGCTAATGCAAGGGGAATCAGTGTGTTTACAACTAATAAATTTTCAAATTTATATCCTATACATTTACATATATAAGCCTAACACACCTTTCTGTGTAGACTACTGCTTGAAAAATAATAATGGAAATCCCCAGGTAAACAACACTAAAGGGGGACTTATGAAGAGTAAGGAACCTCTGCTGTAAGAAAAGGTAGGGTGGGCTTCAGAAGCTGGGCTTTAGGAGGTCTCCATGAGACTTCAAGAGAGCATATGGTCACAGAAAGAGTTGTTTCAAAAAGGGCTTTGAAACATCAGGAAAGGTCATGAGCAGAATTCCTATATATAGTAGATGACTGATAAACAGTTGTTGAATGACTGAGGAATTATTAAAAATATACTGATGATACATGCCACAATTCAAATGTTTTTTTAAAAAGGTAACTATGTTCTGCAAGGAATTTCATCTTGATTTTGAGCCCATTGAACAAAAACAACCATCTTTGACTCGTCAATGATTATTACTCAGTCTCCCCCAGTTCTAGCCAGTACTTTTCAGGTATTCTCTCAGTTGCTTCAGGATTTGACCTCAGTAAATTAATTACCTCTTTTTCCTCCTTCCTTCTGATGGCCTCCTTGCCAACAACTTTCTAAGTTCTTACAGATTTGAAGCAGAGAGGTTTTGGCAGTAATGTGCTCTGGTCTAGCTTTGCCCTAGCTGGCTCAGCATCCTGCTAAAGTGAGTCTGGTCCTGCCTGTCTCCAACCTGCTCCAGACTCCAGCCACAGAGTCCCACATTCTACAGTCTTCTTGTCCTGACCCTCTGCTCTTACAGTCCTCTTAGCATTTGGGCATCCCCAACAAGTGCCATGAGAAAGGCTGACTCCCCAGATGACACATATATGCCATAGGAACCAGAAGTGCTAGCACAGACTGATTTGCTTAGACCCTTCTTCAGACATTTCAAAGCAACTGCAGTGAACAGCCCTACACACTGAATATACTGAATGTTCAACTTCATTAAAAGAGGTGCAGTCTTCTCAGGCCATGCCCTGAGAAACAAGGAAGGCCCCCTGTTCTAGATTCTCCAAATCTCCCTGGCCCTCCCTACCATTTCCCTCCTTCCCAAAGACTTGATTGTGGAGGTGGCAGAGGGGGATAGATTCAGGAATGAAGACAGTCTCACTTCTGGCTTTTCTCCTCTTCATTCCTCAGAACCCCTGCACCAGAAGCATTTTTCTTCTCCCCTTCGAACACCATTTATTTGTGTCACTGTTCTCCACTAGCATGAGAATATTAATTCCTACTCCCTGATGGTTGTAAAACTTGAAATAAATAATATGCAAAGCTTTCCTGCCTCTTCGGTGCTTCCTAATTTTTCCCCTAAATAGTGAGCTGCCTCAGTCCCAAAATCTGCTTGGACACTTAAATGCCCAAACCTAAAGACACATGTCCAGGCTCTCACAGTGAGCCAAAGGCAGAATCAGAACTAAAAGCCAGGACTGAAAAAAAAAAAAAAAAAAAAAAAAAGACTAAAAAAATTTTAAATAAATAAATAAATGCATGCATGCATGCATGCCAGGACTCCAGGTGCTTAACTAAACTTCTCAAAATTTTCCACAACAAAAACTGCTTCCCTAAAAGATGTTTTAAAAGAAAAGCGGAAACATGTGTTTATTCTTTCAGGAAACACATCTACTGAGAATCTCTGGTATATGAAGCACACTGCTCATTACTGGGGGAAAAAGAAAGTAGTAGGGCAATGAGGGGTCAAATTCACAAAGATGAAAAGGCACTTTTGTGTGCTCAAGAGAACTTTGAGCATTTGCTATTGCTTGAGCATTCTAGTGAGATTCCAGGCTGGAGAGATAACAGATGTAAGCAGGGGGAGCCTTAAAGCTGCCCTAACGAGCTCTAACTTGGGTAGAAGGGGAAATGCTTAATACTTGCAATATACCACTCTGGTGACAGTGCAGAGAATGCTCTGAGGACAAGATTAGAGATGAAGAAACCACATAATAGCTGTTGTAGTAACCCAGGTCAGGTATTATATGGGTTACAGTGAGTAGGAATAGGCATAGAGAGAGGAGAGAGGGTGGGAAAGACACAAAGAGGAAAAGATAGTTTTAAAGTGGGTCAAATGGGTAGTACTATTTTTACTTTTTTCTTTCTCTGAAGCCATAGTTAAGAGCTTCTTCCCACAAACTGAACTTGTGTAATTAAAGCACATTTTATATTAAAGCATGTTACAGAAAAACATTCCATGAATCAATGAATATGTAAGTATAAGAACAAATTTTGTGATTAAAAAGGCTTATATTTTCAAACAAATCTTTTCTTTTACTATATTGGCACATTTAAATTTTGATTTTGGCTTTAGAGTTGGGAAACCTGGATTTAAAGTTTGGTGCAGATATTTTTTTTAATCACTCTGAGTAGAATTTCACATTTGTGAAATTTAGTATAATTATTAGTCTATCAAAGGAGAGTTGGAGGACCAAATGAATTAGCAAATGAAAATAGAGTTCCCCACAAGCAAAGAAAATGTGTCCTATCTAACTTAAGCTTTTCCCAAGTATGGAAACAAGAAACCATCAAAATTCTTCTCCAGAAGCAAGCTAACTTCTATAACAATATCTGATCTAAACAATGGTTAAGCTAAGTACTATTTTAAGCATTTTTCATGGATTATCTGTAATCCTCACAATAATAGCCAGTAAATGGTAGAGCTGGGATTCAAACACAGGCCGTCTGGCACTGACTCATGTGATCTTACCCATTACGCTCACAGCCTCTTAATAATATTATATGACTGGAACAAAATTTATATACAAAAATAAGTACGCTGGGCAGCCCTGGTGGCGCAGCGGTTTAGCGCCGCCTGCAGCCAAGGGCGTGATCCTGGAGACCCGGGATCGAGTCCCACATCAGGCTCCCTGCATGGTGCCTGCTTCTCCCTCTGCCTGTGTCTCTGCCTCTCTCTCTAGCTGTGTCTCTGCCTCTCTCTCTCTAGCTGTGTCTCTATGAATAAATAAATTAAAAAAATAAAATAAGTACGCTTTCTGTGTAAAAATAACCAAATAAAAGTAAAATGGAAAAATAAGGAGAAAAGATAAAATGCCTACTATGCTTTAAAAGAAGTTTACATGAAGAAAACATTAAGGTACAACTAAAGAAGATACCTGTAATAAATTAAAAGAAATAACATACACCTAGGTGGACAGATATCAAATCTATGTTAATACATGACCTCTAGAAAAATAACAACAGCCTACTTTTTTAAGAACTACTTCAACATGCCATCCAGACTAAGGAAGACCCGGAAACTTCCAGGCTACGTGAGCCATGGCCACGGCCGCATCAGCAAGCACCAGAAGCACCCAGGAGGCTGGGATAATGCTGGTGGCATGCATCACCACAGGATCAACTTTGACAAATATCACCCAAGTTACTTTGGAAAAGTTGGTATGAGACATTACCACTTAAAGAGGAACCACAGCTTCTGCCCAACTGTCAACCTTGATAAACTGTGGACCCTAGTTGTTGAGCAGACATGGGTAAATGCCACCAAAAACAAGACTGGAGCTGCTCTTATTATTGATGTGGTGCGATCAGGCTACTACAGTTTTGGAAAAGTTGGTAAGCTCCCAAAACAGACTGTCATCGTGAAGGCTAAATTCTTCAGTTAGAAGAGCTGAGGAGAAGATAAGGGGGGGGGGGGGGGGGGGGCGCCTGCATTCCAGTAGTTTGAAGCCACATAGGGAGAGGTTCATTAAATGCTAACAAGTGCTTTTCAAAAAAGTTTTTAATTTAAAAATAAAAAATATATAGAACTACTCTAATTGACAGTCAAAGCTCATATGGAAAAATAAAAAGGAAAGGAAAACCAAGAAAATTCAGAATAATAGAGGTGTTTACAATAAGATATTGAAACATATTTAAATTTACAGTAAGTAAAAATGCATAATAGTAAAATGTAAATAGATCTACGGACTATCCAGAAGTAGACCCAATTGGAATTTAACATGTGAAAAAAGTGACATTTTAGGATAATGGACAAAAAAGTATAGTTAGTATTCACTAACTGATGTTGGGCTAAAAGGATATACATAAGGACAACTACAATTCAATTTCTATCTTACCTTTTACAACATAAAAATCCCATATGGTGCAAAGATTTAACTATAAAAAGGAAATTAAAAGAAAAATATAAGAAAACACAAAAGAAAATGTTTTATAATGACAGAATGCAAAAACGATTTTTTTGTGCACCTGATCCAAGAAAAGAAAAGAAAAGACATTGAAGTATGATAAACATAATCATTTTTTAAAGTAACATATAGGGGGAAATCCACCATAATTTAAATCAAAAGAGAAATGAAAAATTGGCCAAAACAATATAGCAACATAGATAAATGGCTTATTTCCTTAATATATAAAGCTATTCTATAAATCAATAAGGAAAATATCTAACATTCTAAAAAATTAGTAAATAAGGGATATGAACCACTACTAAAAAGAAATTAAAATGGACTTAAGTATATCTAGAGATGTTTAAATTATACTAATAAAAAGAAAAATTAAAGCTATCAAATACCTGCACAGTGAAAAAAAAAAAAAAACATTAAAACCAAAATGCAACCTACTGAATAGAAGTTATTTGCAAATCATACATCCAAAAAGGGGTAAATATCCAAAATATTTAAACAACTTTACATCAATAAACAAACAACCTGATTTAAAAATAGAGAATAAATAGATATTTTTCCAAAAAAGACACAAAGAGGCCATCAGGCACATGAAAAGAAGGTCAACGTCTCTAATCATCAGGGACATAAAAATCAAAACCACAATAAGGTATTATCTGTCAGATTGGCTATTGTCAGAAAGACCAAAAAAATAACAATTTTGGTGAGGATATGGAGAAAAGGGAACCTTTATACACTGTTGGCTGAAATGTAAATTGGTGCATCCACTGTAGAAAACAGTAGGAGGTTCCTCCAAAATTAAAACTGTAACTACTAGGGCACCTGGGTGGCTCAGTCAGTTGAGTGTCAGCCTTCAGCTCAGGTCATGATCTCAGGGTCCTGGGATTGAGCCCTGTTTTGGGCTCCCTGCTCACTGGGAAGTCTGCTTCTCCATTTCCCTCTCTGCCCCTTCCCCTGATCATGCTCCTTCTCTCCCCAATATAAATAAATAAAATATTTTAAAATATATACATATATAACCACCATATGATAGGATAATACCACTTCTAGGTATTTATCCAAAGAAAAAACCAACTCAAAGATATATATACATCCCTATGTTCATCACAGCATTATATACACAATCAACATACAGAAGCAACCTAAGCATCCATACATAAATGGATAGACAAGATGTGGTGCATATATATATACACATATACATGGTGGAATATTATTCCATTGTAAAAAAAAAAAAATGAAATCTTGCCATTAGCAGCAAAAGGGATATACATAACATAGAGGATATTATGCTAGATGAAAAAGTCAGAGAGAGACAAATATCATACCTTGTATGTAGACTCTAAAAATCAAAACAAATGAACAAACAAAATAAAACAGAAAGAGACTCACAGATACAGAAATCGACTATTGGTTACCAGAGGTAGGAAGGCTTATGTGAATGGGCGAAACAAAAGAAAGGGACTAAGATGTACAAAATTCCAGTTATAAAATAAATAAGTCACAGGGATATAATGCACAACATAGGGAATACAGTCAATAATATTGTAATAACTTTGTATAGTGACAGACGGTAACTACATTTATAGTGGAGATCATTTCATTATGTATAAAAAAATCAAACTTCCATGATGTACATCTGAAACTAATAGCATATTGTATGTCAACTGTACTTCCATAAAGTGGGAATAGCAGCCCCTTGATCCCAAAACTGTTGTGTGAATGAACATATAAGACAAAGACAGCTTGCTGATCACCAAACTCACTTCCTCTTTTTCCTTTTTTTTTTTTTTTTAAGATTTATTTATTCATGAGAGAGAGAGAGAGAGACAGAGAGACAGAGAGAAGTAGAGACACAGGCAGAGGGAGAAGCAGGCTCCATGCAGGAAGCCTGACATGGGACTCGATCCCGGGTCTCCAGGATCCCGCCCTGGACTGAAGGCAGGGCTAAACCACTGAGCCACCGGGGCCGCCCCTCAGTTCCTCTTTTTCCAAGAGCACATTCAATTATACCTGCAAGCCTCTTTTTCCCTAAGATGTAGGGATATAACTGAACTCTAGTCAATGATTGGACCTGACCTCTAAAAGCCTTTCACATGCCGTCCTTTATGCTCTTTGCCCTCTTGCCAGACAGATATTACTGACCAGCTCAGCCTCAAATACACATATTAAAGATTATAGGGCCTCTTTTAGTTGGGGTCCCTTTAATGACTGATGAGAGCAAAGATTCCCCTCACCACACAAACATATTGCTGATTTAGATCACTCTCCTTTGGGTCTAAAGAATATCTTTTGGGAGGGGAGGGGCAAGATGGCGGAAGAGTAGGGTCCCCAAGTCACCTGTCCCCACCAAATTACCTAGATAACCTTCAAATCATCCTGAAAATCTACGAATTCGGCCTGAGATATAAAGAGAGAACAGCTCAAATGCTACAGGGAGAAAAGTGCGTGCTTCTATCAAGGTAGGAAGACGGGGGAAAAAAGAAATAAAGAAACAAAAGGCATCCAAGAGGGAGGAGCCGGGCTAAGGCCGGGGCGAGTGTATCCAGGACAGGAAGCCCCGTCCTGCAGAAGCAGGAGCTTCACCAATCTTCCCAGCGGAAAGGCACTCACAGGGAGTTAGAGCAGGACCCCAGGAGGGCGAGGATGCCCTCAGGCTCCCTGGGACCCTAAACAGACACCTGTGCCCCGGGGAGAGCCCCACACCCCGTGGCTGAGCTCCCTAAAGGGCTGCAGCATGCGCACAGCTGGACCCGGGAGCAGCTCGGAGGGGCTCGGGCGGAGGCTCTGCGGGGAGGGGGCTGCGCCTCTGGGAGTGGGAATCCAACAGCGCAAGCCCAGGACCACAGGGCAGAACACAGCCCAGGATCTGGCCTCCCCCCAGGACAGGCAGAGGCCAGGAGGGCCCAGGACAGCAAGGACTCTCCTGCCCCAAGCTGAGCAGATCAGCGGCCCCGCCCCAGAGCCTCCAGGTCCCTGCAGACTGAGAGCTCCCTAGTTACTGCGGGAGCTGACTCTAGGGCTGCAGAGCTGGCTGCCGCCACTGTGGTTGTTCCTCCTGGGGCCTCACGGGGTACAAACCCCCAATGAGCCTCACAGGGGCCTCACCAGATAAACAGGATAAACATCACTCACTGAGCCCTGCACCAGGCAGGGGGCAGAGCAGCTCCCCCAAGTGCTAACACCTGAAAATCAGCACAACAGGCTCCTCCCCCAAAAGACCAGCTAGACGACGGGAAAAACAGATTGTTGACTAAGCAGAACTGGAAAGTTCCAGGGGAAGTCAAGGGACTTACAGTATACAGAATCAGAGGATACTCCCCTTGTTTTGTTTGGTTTTGTTTTTTGCTTTTTGCTGTTTGCTTCCCCCACCCCTTTTTTTCCTTTCTTTCTTTTTTTTTCTTCCTTTTTTTCTTTTCTTTCCTTCTTTCTCTTCTTTTTCTCCTTTTCTCAACACAACCTGTTTTTGGCCACTCTGCACTGAGCCAAAGGACTAGAAGGAAAAACTCACCTCAAAAGAAAGAATCAGAAACAGTCCTCTCTCCCACAGAGTTACAAAATTTGGATTACAATTCAATGTCAGAAAGCCAATTCAGAAGCACTATTATAAAGCTTCTGGTGGCTCTAGAAAAAAGCATACAGGACTCAAGAGACTTCATGACTGCAGAATTTAGATCCAATCAGGCAGAAATTAAAAATCAATTGAATGAGATGCAATCCAAACTAGAAGTCCTAACGACGAGGGTTAATGAGGTGGAAGAACAAGTGAGTGACCTAGAAGACAAGTTGATGGCAAAGAGGGAAACGGAGGAAAAAAGAGACAATTAAAAGACCATGAGGATAGATTAAGGGAAATAAACGACAGCCTGAGGAAGAAAAACCTACATTAATTGGGGTCCCGAGGGCGCCGAAAGGGACAGAGGGCCAGAATATGTATTTGAACAAATCATAGCTGAAAACTTTCCTAATCTGGGAAGGGAAACAGGCATTCAGATCCAGGAAATAGAGAGATCCCCCCCTAAAATCAATAAGAACCGTTCAACACCTCGACATTTAATAGTGAAGCTTGCAAATTCCAAAGATAAAGAGAAGATCCTTAAAGCAGCAAGAGACAAGAAATCCCTGACTTTTATGGGGAGGAGTATTAGGGTAACAGCAGACCTCTCCACAGAGACCTGGCAGGCCAGAAAGGGCTGGCAGGATATATTCAGGGTCCTAAATGAGAAGAACATGCAACCAAGAATACTTTATCCAGCAAGGCTCTCATTCAAAATGGAAGGAGAGATAAAGAGCTTCCAAGACAGGCAGCCACTGAAAGAATATGTGACCTCCAAACCAGCTCTGCAAGAAATTTTAAGGGGGACTCTCAAAATTCCCCTTTAAGAAGTCCAGTGGAACAATCCACAAAAACAAGGACTGAATAGATATCATGATGACACTAAACTCATATCTTTCAATAGTAACTCTGAACGTGAACGGGCTTAATGACCCCATCAAAAGGCGCAGGGTTTCAGACTGGATAAAAAAGCAGGACCCATCTATTTGCTGTCTACAAGAGACTCATTTTAGACAGAAGGACACCTACAGCCTGAAAATAAAAGGTTGGAGAACCATTTACCATTCGAATGGTCCTCAAAAAAAAGCAGGGGTAGCCATCCTTATATTAGACAAACGAAAATTTACCCCGAAGACTGTAGTGAGAGATGAAGAGGGACACTATCTCATACTTAAAGGATCTATCCAACAAGAGGAATTAACAATCCTCAATATATATGCCCCGAATGTGGGAGCTGCCAAATATATCAATTAATAACCAAAATTAAGACATACTTAGATAATAATACACTTATACTTGGTGACTTCAATCTAGTGCTTTCTACACTCGATAGGTCTTCTAAACACAACATCTCCAAAGAAATGGGAGCTTTAAATGATACACTGGACCAGATGGATTTCACAGATATCTACAGAACTTTACATCCAAACTCAACTGAATATACATTCTTCTCAAGTGCACATGGAACTTTCTCCAGAATAGACCAGATACTGGGTCACAAATCGGGTCTGAACCGATACCAAAAGATTGGGATCATCCCCTGTGTATTCTCAGGCCATAATGCCTTGAAATTAGAACTAAATCACAATAAGAAGTTTTGGAAGGACTTCAAACATGTGGAGGTTAAGGACCATCTTGCTAAAAGATGAAAGGGTCAAGCAGGAAATTAAGGAAGAATTAAAAAGATTCATGGAAACTAATGAGAACGAAGATACAACCGTTCAAAATCTTTGGGATACAGCAAAAGCAGTCCTGAGGGGTAAATACATCGCAATACAAGCATCCATCCAAAAACTGGGAAGAACTCAAATACAGAATCTAACCTTACACATAAAGGAGCTAGAGAAAAAAACAGCAAATAGATCCTACACCCAGCAGAAGAAGAGAGTTAATAAAGATTCGAGCAGATCTCAACGAAATCGAGACAAGAACTGTGGAATAGATCAACAAAACCAGGAGTTGGTTCTTTGAAAGAATTAATAAGATAGATAAACCATTAGCCAGCCTTATTAAAAAGAAGAGAGAGGAGACTCAAATTAATAAAATCATGAATGAGAGAGATCACTACCAACACCAAGGAAATACAAACGATTTTAAAAACATATTATGAACAGCTATACGCCAATAAATTAGGCAATCTAGAAGAAATGGATGCATTCCTGGAAAGCCACAAACTACCAAAACTGGAACAGGAAGAAATAGAAAACCTGAACAGGCCAATAACCAGGGAAGAAATTGAAGCAGTCATCAAAAACCTCCCAAGACACAAAGTCCAGGGCCACATGGCTTCCCTGGGGAATTCTATCAAACGTTTAAAGAAGAAACCATACCTATTCTCCTAAAGCTGTTTGGAAAGATAGAAAAAGATGGAGTACTTCCAAATTCGTTCTATGAGGCCAGCATCACCTCAATTCCAAAACCAGACAAAGACTCCATCAAAAAGGTAAATTATAGAGCAATATCCCCGATGAACATGGATGCAAAAATTCTCAACAAGATACTAGCCAATAGGATCCAATAGTACATTAAGAAAATTATTCACCATGACCAAGTAGGATTTATTCCCGGACACAAGGCTGGTTCAACACCCGTAAAACAATCAATGTGATTCATCATATCAGCAAGAGAAGAGCCAAGAACCATATGATCCTCTCAATAGATGCAGAGAAAACATTTGACAAAATACAGCATCCATTCCTGATGAAAACTCTTCAGAGTGTAAGGATAAAGGGAACACTCCTCAACATCTTAAAAGCCATCTACAAAAAGCTCACAGCAAATATCATTCTCAATGGGACAGCACTGGGAGCCTTTCCCCTAAGATCAGGAACAAGACACGGATGTCCAAACTCACCACTGCTATTCAACATAGTACTGGAAGTCCTAGCCTCAGCAATCAGACAACAAAAAGACATTAGAGGCATTCAAATTGGCAAAGAAGAAGTCAAACTCTCCCTCTTCGCCGATGACATGATACTCTACATAGAAAACCCAAAAGACTCCACCCCAAGATTGCTAGAACTCATACAGCAATTTGGCAGCATGGTAGGATACAAAATCAATGCCCAGAAGTCAGTGGCATTTCTATACACTAACAATGAGACTGAAGAAAGAGAAATTAAGGAGTCAATCCCATTTACAATTGCACCCAAAAGCATAAGATACCTAGGAATAAACCTAACCAAAGAGGTAAAGGATCTATACCCTAAAAACTATAAAACACTTCTGAAAGAAATTGAGGAAGACACAAAGAGATGGAAAAATATTCCATGCTCATGGACTGGAAGAATTAATATTGTGAAAATGTCAATGTTACCCAGGACAATTTATACATTTAATGCAATCCCTATCAAAATACCATGGACTTTCTTCGGAGAGTTAGTACAAATTATTTTAAGATTTGTGTGGAATCAGAAAAGACCCCGAATAGCCAGGGGAATTTTAAAAAAGAAAACCATAGCTGTGGGCATCACAATGCCAGATTTCAGGTTGTACTACAAAGCTGTGGTCATCAAGACAGTGTGGTACTGGCACAAAAACAGACACATAGATCAGTGGAACAGAATAGAGAATCCAGAAGTGGACCCTGAACTTTATGGTCAACTAATATTCGACAAAGGAGGAAAGACTATCCACTGGAAGACAGTCTCTTCAATAAATGGTGCTGGGAAAATTGGACATCCACATGCACCTCTTCTCATGGACCCACCCGCAGGGTGTCGGGAGCCCCACCGAAGGGCCAAGGAGGGAGGAGGCTGAGGAGCGTGAGGCAGATGCCCCCCGCCGCAGTCAGGCTTCTCCTGCCTCCCATCTCTCGTCTTCTTAGAGTTTTATTCCTTTCCTTTTTTTGAGATTTTTTTTCCCGTGTGTTTATTTTTTATTATTTTTCAAGATAAGGAGAAAGAAAGTACCCAGCAAATGGGCATTTAAAAAAAAAAAAAAAAAAGTCTCTTGCACCATCCACAAAGATAAACTCAAAATGGATGAAAGATCTAAATGTGAGACAAGATTCCATCAAAATCCTAGAGGAGAACACAGGCAACACCCTTTTTGAACTCGGCCACAGTAACTTCTTGCAAGATACATCCACGAAGGCAAAAGAAACAAAAGCAAAAATGAACTATTGGGACTTCATCAAGATAAGAAGCTTTTGCACAGCAAAGGATACAGTCAACAAAACTCAAAGACAACCTACAGAATGGGAGAAGATATTTGCAAATGACGTATCAGATAAAGGGCTAGTTTCCAAGATCTATAAAGAACTTATTAAACTCAACACCAAAGAAACAAACAATCCAATCATGAAATGGGCAAAAGACATGAACAGAAATCTCACAGAGGAAGACATAGACATGGCCAACAAGCATATGTGAAAATGCTCTGCATCACTTGCCATCAGGGAAATACAAATCAAAACCACAATGAGATACCACCTCACACCAGTGAGAATGGAAAAAATTAACAAGGCAGGAAACCACAAATGTTGGAGAGGATGCGGAGAAAAGGGAACCCTCTTACACTGTTGGTGGGAATGTGAACTGGTGCAGCCACTCTGGAAAACTGTGTGGAGGTTCCTCAAAGAGTTAAAAATAGACCTGCCCTACGACCCAGCAATTGCACTGCTGGGGATTTACCCCAAAGATACAGATGCAATGAAACGCCGGACACCTGCACCCCGATGTTTCTAGCAGCAATGGCCACAATAGCCAAACTATGGAAGGAGCCTCAGTGTCCATCGAAAGATGAGTGGATAAAGAAGATGTGGTTTATGTATACAATGGAATATTACTCAGCCATTAGAAATGACAAATACCCACCATTTGCTTCAACGTGGATGGAACTGGAGGGTATTATGCTGAGTGAAATAAGTCAATCGGAGAAGGACAAACATTATATGGTCTCATTCATTTGGGGAATATAAATAATAGTGAAAGGAAATAGAAAGGAAGGGAGAAGAAATGGGTAGGAAATATCAGAAAGGGAGGCAGAACATGAAGACTCCTAACTCTGGGAAACGAACTAGGGGTGGTGGAAGGGGAGGAGGGCAGCTGGTGGGGGTGAATGGGTGACGGGCACTGAGGGAGGCACTTGACGGGATGAGCACTGGGTGTTATTCTGTATGTTGGCAAACTGAACACCAATTAAAAATAAATTTATTATTTAAAAAAAAAAGAATATCTTTTGGGACGCCTGGGTGGCTCATCGGTTGAGCATCTGCCTTTGGCTCAGGGTGTGATCCTGGAGTCCCAGATCAAGTCCTGCATCGGGCTCCCTACATGGAGCCTGCTGCTCCCTCCGCCTGTGTCTCTGCCTCTGTGTCTCTCTCATGAATAAATAAAGAAAATCTTTAAAAAATAAAAAATAAATAAATAAAGAATAACTTTTAGGGGCAATGGTTACATCAAGCTCTTACTGTTTGCTACCATTACCATAACTATACTGTTTTTGTTATTAGCACATAATTTATCTCTGAAAGATATATAAGAATCTAGGAATACTGTTTGCTTCTGGCAAAAGAGATTGTCAGGACTTTTACATCTCCTGAATTTTGTACATCTGCATTCCGACATACATACATCCTGTACTACACTGTGATCAATTAGCCCTGAAATCTCAATCTTAACACATCCGAAGTTTATTTCTCATTAACATCGGAGTCTGACAGGGAGCTGGAGACTCTCTGCCTGCAGCTCCTCCACAAGGTGACTCAAGAACTCAGACTGCTTCATCTGCCACCTCCTTCACTGACTGCAGTACAAAGGGGAGAAAGAGCAATGGAAAAGGCACACCCTTTCTCCCCTGCCATCACTGCTCCCATTTCACTGCCATGACCCCACTGAGATTCTGGGACCTGAGAAATGTAGTTCAGCCCTATGTTCCTGGAAATTCAATATCTGGATGAACACCTGCCCTTTCCCATGATGTCTTAGGAACCCTGACAACACAAAAGAAACAAGCAGAGGGTACTTTCTTGGCCATTTGCTATGCTACAATGTTTCCTTTAACTGAACACATATAGATTTAGGAACCTGTCTGTATAAAAGCATGGTATATGAAAGCTTAGGCTACTCCAGGTCTATCTGACAATTGATATAAGATACAACTAAAAAGAGCTTAGGAATTACTTTAGTCTTCATATCTTACACTCTATCATAAGAGCTTTTTGTGTGCTTTCAATTTTAATATCTCTACTCAAGAGTTGAGGAAGCTCAGTTCTCAGCACTTTAATGAGAAAGTTAAAGCTGCTATTAGATGTTTTCACCGGCAATTTTCTCAAGTACAAAAAAGGAAGGCAGGTCACCTTTCTTGAGATGAAAAGCAATGACCACGTTATACTGACCACAGTTGTCCATGGATGAGCAAGCCCCTATTCGCCTAAGTGTCCCTGGACTTTGAAATCAGAAGAGAGGTCACACATCTCTGCTTGGACAGAGACTTCATCAGGGGGCTCAGAACTAGTAGGAGTAACAGCTACCGATTTCTTGATATTATCATTAAAGAAAAACTTTTGGGCTGTAAAATTCTGATATTTGTCTCTTTCATTGGCTTAGTCATTTTTTAAAACTATTACTTTAGATACTATCAATTAAAGGAGTATTAAGCAATTAACTGACAATTAGACAATTGGATTCTATCAATTATATAATACCCTTTTTAATGAGGAATAACTGACGGAACGTTATATTACTTTCAGGTGCACAATGCAATGATTCGATACTTGTAGAGACTGCTAAATGATCACTACAGCAAGTCCAGTTAACATCCATCACCACACATAGTCACAAATTTTTTTCCTTATGATGAAAACGTTCAAGACCCACTCTCCTAGGTACTTTCAAATATGCCATACGGTATTATTGACTATAATCACCATGCTGTACATTGCATACTCATGACTTTCCAAGTATCCCCTTACAAAATGAGTAACTCATACCTGTTTTGTTTGTATGTATTTTTTTTATTGGAGTTCAATTTGCCAACATACAGCATATAACCCAGTGCTCACCCCATCATGTGCCCCCTTGGTGCCCATCACCCAGTCACTCCAACCCCCCACCCCCCTCCCCTTCCACTACTCCTTGTTCCTTTCCCAGAGTTAGGAGTCTGTCATGTTCTGTCTCCCTTTCTGATATTTCCCACTCATTTTTTCTCCTTTCCCCTTTATTCCCTTTCACTATTTTTTATATTCCCCAAATGAATGAGACCATATAATGTTTGTCCTTCTCCGATTGACTTACTTCACTCAGCATAATACCCTCCAGTTGAAGGAGGGTATTATGCACGTTGAAGCAAATGGTGGGTATTTGTCATTTCTAATGGTGAGTAATATTCCATTGTATACACAGACCACAGCTGCTTTACCCACTCATCTTTCGATGGACACCGAGGCTCCTTCCACAGTTTGGCTATTGTGGACATTGCTGCGGTAAACACTGGGGTGCAGGTGTCCCGGCGTTTCACTGAATCTGTATCTTTGGGGTAAATCCCCAGCAGTGCATTGCTGGGTCGCAGGGCAGATCTATTTTTACCTCTTCGAGGAGCCTCCACACAGTTCCCCAGTGTGGCTGCACCTGCTCACATTCCCGCCAACAGTGCACACACCTGAGAATCAGCACACCGGGCCCCTCCCCCCAGAAGACCAGCTGGAAGGACATACCTGTTTTTCTACGGCAGAGGAACGCCTCTCACCGACAGTTCCGTTGTTCAGTCGGGGGCGATGAAGGGGAGTGGGTGAAGACGCCATCTTCCCCATCACCGGGTGCTGACAGACGAGCTCCGTCAGAGATAAGGCTCCGAGACACACGACGTTCAGGGGAAAGGTGCAAGGAACAGGCAGCAATGGTCTCCTGAGATGAACTTTAGACGCCCCCGCAGCTGCCTGGAGGAAAAGTGACACGAAGGACACAGTGGAGCGGTGCTTTGGGGCTGCCGCAGTCTAAGATGGCCCCCGCGCCCCGGGGGAGCACAGGGCTGCGCGCCCTCCGCCGGCACAGCCGCCATCTTTCCAGACCCCGTGGGGCTAGAGATTTGCGGCCCGCGCATGCGCAGTTCGCTCCCCAGCTCCTGCCTCCGGCGTCGCTGCCCCCTCAGCCTGTGGGCCGCCGCCTTTCCCACTCACCTTTCCCGGCCTCTGGGGAGAAGCACCGCAGCACCGTGACTCTGAGTGAGGGAGCGAGGCGGCCACGAGGACTGGGGTTTGCGTGCGAAGTGGCCTGAGCCACAGGCCTTTGGGACAAGTCTGAGAGGAACGCCTTCCACTCCGCTGCGCAGCCAGGTTTTTCTCGTCCCACGGGAACTCCTGAGATCCCGCGAGATTCGGTTTCCTCCGGGACGCGTGCTGGGGCCGCGTGTGCCTCGTGGCCGAACGTGCCCTTCGCTGACCCGCCCCTGACGCTCAGTCTCTGTGTCCCCAGCGGTGCTGCACGCCCTGCCCGCCCCCTCAGGACCCGCGCTCTCTCCGACCCCTGCAAGCGCCTGATTCCACTGCACCCTGTGTCCCTTCCTGTAAAACAGAAAGGGGAGGGGATGAACTAACTCCCTGATCTTGAGGTCATGAATTCTTTTGAAATAATGTGTTACCTGTTCAAATAATAATTAACAAATTTCCTGATTTGTCTTTTTTTTTTTTTTTTAGATTGTATTTACTTATTCATGAGAGACACAGAGAGGGAGAGAGGCAGAGACACAGGCAGAGGGAGAAGCAGGCTCCATGCAGGGAGCCCGACATGGGACTCGATCGCGGCCCCCTGGGGAATCAGGGCCTGGGCCAAAGGCAGATGCTCAACCGCTGAGCCACCCAGGTGCCCCTTAAATGAACACATCAGACTGAAAATTTAATGTAGATATTGATCCCTGGATTCACCTTTGCGCTCTCTCTATGGAAGAGGCATTTCCTGCTGTTCTCTGTTGCATTTCTCTGTCCTCTTGCAGGTCACTCAATTGTGGCCAAAAGGCTGTGAGCAGAAGTAAGGTGTGTCAGTTCCAGACCAAAGTATTTGGGAACCAGTGCGTGGCTCTCTTTTCCTGTGATGGGGACCTGGAAGCCTCCTGTTTTAGATGGCAGAGTTACAAGGCATTACAGGCCCCGACCTTGGAGTCAGCATTTGAAAAGGAACTGGTCTGCAGAATTTCCAGATCTGTGGTGCATTTTGCATGACTGAGAAATAAACCTTTGTGTGTTAAGTCACTAACATTTACAGGCTTGTTTGTTACTACAACATAGCCTAGCCTCAACTATCTAGACTATTTCCAATTCCTTAATACATCTGAAGAACCTATTCCAGTGTAATTCAATTAACAACACATTAAATATCTACTATATACAAATATGCTAGGTAAATAGATGACAAATGCTATGCCTGCATAAAGTAAATATTCAATAGAAACAGTAAAAGTTAGATGTGGTTAGAATAAGGAAATAAAGCATTATCTTTCCAGGAATTTCCAAACTAGTTTCAACACACCTTTATTTTATTTGGATAAACATTTATTAAATGCATGTTATGGACAAAATATCTACTAGGCAGATGACTGCAAAGATGAAGACACAACTCCTGTTCTTACAGGTCTGTCAGACCAGTGGAAGAGACAGACAAACTCACAGACGATTACCAAACAGTGTGTCCAGTCCAGCAGAAGTCAGCATGAGGTGCTGTAGGGGGGACTATCTCAAACTAGAAGGATCCTGGAAGGCTTCCCCAAGGATACGATTCCTAAAGAGCAATAGTTAAATTGATTCTAGTTCTTTGTTTTCCACAGAGGACAGCTATCAACACAAGATGTTGCTTTTCTATTCAGCTGGAATTTGATGTGTTTAAAGAACTTGGCTCTTGAAGAAAATGGGGTAAAATACTGACTATGGTTCTTGGAATTTTAATTTTCTTTAAACAATTAGGAATGAACATAAGATTCTTATCAATTCTCAAGGTGTCTGGATGGCTCAGTTAAGCGTCCAACTCTTGATTTCAGCTCAGGATCTCTGGGTTGTGAGATTGAGCCTCGCATCCAGCTCAGCTCTGAGTGGGGAGTCTGCTTGGGATTCTCTCTCTCCCTCTGCTCATCCCCCCACCCCCTGGCACCAGGGGAGTAGAAATATAGGCAAAGGGAATCCATTCAGTGGCTTTGTGTCTTCTTTGTAAAAGGAATTTACTGCTTTGCTTACTTAAGTAAAAAAATGTTGTTGGGAAAAAAGTAAACATCAACATTCTGTCAATTTCATGTCCATGGGAGGTGCCATCTCTGGAGCATGTTCTTTTCCACCTGAATAAACAACATTGATTTTAAAAACTCTGAGGTTAGGAAATCATCTGAAACAGTCCCCTAACTTTAGTCAAATTAATTGTTTTGTCAATTTAATTGTTTCATTTTACAGACTATGAAGTGAATTCCAGAAATGTTAGCATTATTGGAAAGTAAGAATTGTAATAAGGATTAGAACTCAAAATTTCTCATTCCAGGTGAGATAGTTTCACTAGACTTTAACTTCAACCATTCAGAACCCAAAGTGTAATACCTCAGGAAACTGAAGAGGAAAATAGATCAGTTGAGTGACTATAATCCTGGAAACTAATATATCTGAATGTTAAACACGGTTCTGGCCCTGATTTGTTCTATGCTAATGTCCAAGTCATTTATCATTTTAGGATTTCTCATACTCTAACAATAGAAAACCAAAGCACTTTATAAGGATATTAATCCTACTTGCTTCTTGGGGATGCAATAATAATGTAAAGTTCTTTGAAATGGCAAGTACTAGAAGGAAAAATATCTGATTCAATGTTCTATTCCTATTTCAATATCAAAGCCCAATGCGCGAGTTAAAGACAGAATGAAATCACTTGAAATCAAATAGTTGATGAAATTTCCCAAAGCTCAGCTGTATCTCATTACATCAGATCCTTTAGTTCCTAGGCTTTGCAACTATTACAGAAAAAAAAAAAAAAAAAGATTACCCTGTTTAGAAGATAGACCGACATTCTTCCCTTCATTGTGCATTACCTCATACATTTGGCTCTTAACATTATTCCAAACCTTCTTAGATTTAATAATAGGTGTGTGTGCATGTGTGTGTGAGAGAGAAAAAGAGCATACAATGTTCAAAGCAAAGCAGGTGCTCACGGAATCTGAAAAACGCACTCTTTCTTCTTTTCACAGAAGGAATTCCATTTCTCCAGACATTTTAAATATTTTTTTCAAGAAGTTTTTTTCTGCTTCCTTAAACAAAAATGAAAATCTGACATCAGGATAATGAGTGTTGTAAAAATGAAAGGTGAATGATACAAGTGCTTTAAAGCAGAGAACCATTTAAAGGACTGGTCAGTCCAGTCTCCAAATATTTGCTCCTATTCCACTGCAAAATCTAGAGTCCTTCCTTGTACAATTATGTAGAGCCACAAAGCTTCCATGAGTTTATAGACAGGGATTTTAACTTCTAGCATGTGACCTAATGAAATAACCACTCAGCTGCTATCTGCAGTAATAAAAAGCCAACATCATCAATCCCAGGTTTCAAAAGCACCACATTTTCTTCTGTGATTCATGTGAAATTCATTTCCTAAAAAGGGGATTGATAATGGAATTAAATGGATTACTTCAAAAACAGCAAGAGTAAATCAGGGAGAAACTTCCAAGAAAGCAGGGAGCAGTTTAGGATTCTTACAAGTGTGCTGGCATTTTACAAATGCCACACATTGATTTAAGTACTCCAAATAATGCAGAACAACACAGGGTAGAAGGCGAAAGTTTCGGAAAAAAGAAGCTGAACAGGAAGCTATATCCACTATAAGGATCAGATCTTGAGAAACTGGGAACAGATGTAAATGGGTTTAAACTTTTATCTGCTGGATATTTTTAGCAAGAGATCGATGTAATAAGGTGTGTGTTTTAGGAACATAAATTATACATAAAATTCAGAAAGAAAAGTTAGGAGGCTAATGTGATATTTGGGGAGAAGTTGATGAAGAGTGAGTCACATCATTAACATTGGGGATGAAGAGGAAAGAATGAATTCAAGAAATAGTCAAGAGGCAGATCTGAGAAGTGGGAGTGAAAAGACAGGTGAGAGAATCTCAAAATCCCTGGAAATTTGATGTCCATTTATACTCTGAGATTGGACAACTCACTGGAAGGTGATGCCATTCACAGGAAGAATAGTTGCATGATGAGGATAAGGGACATGTACTGAACACCTACCATGTGCCAGGTGGTGTTTTGGGAGCTAGTATTACCATGTTGAACAGGCAAATGGATAAATAAACTGTGGTACATCCAGACAAGGGAATATTATTCAGCCCTAAAAAGAAATGAGCTATCAAGCTATGAAAAGACATGGAGGAAACTTAAATGTATATTATTAAGTGAAGAAACCAATCTAAAAAGACTATCTACTGTATAATTCCAACTATATGACATTCTAAGGAAAGCAAAACCATAGAGAGAGCAAAAAGACCAGCAGTTGCCAAGAATTTGGAGGGAGGGAGGGATGAATATGTGGAGCACACAGGATTTTTAGGTCAGTGACACTACTTTCTATGATACTATAATGATGGTTATATGTCATTATCCATTTGTCAAAAGCTATAGAATATAAAACACTAAAAATGAACCTTCTTAATGTAAACTATGGACTTTGTGTGATGATGTATCGATGTAGGTTCAATTACAATAAATGGATGTGGATAATAGAGGAGGCTCCACATGTGTGGTGGCAGAGGGTATATGGGAAATCTTTGGCTCTCCCTCTCAATCTTGCTGTCAACCTGAAACTGCTCTAAAAAATGAAGTCTATTTTATAAAAACTATGTCCTCTGGGAGAAGAGAGGAGCTATACACATTCTAAGAGGGGGATCTTTCATTCTAGAGTAAAAAATTATAAACAAAGACAAATCATTGATTGCCAATGAACAAAGAAAAAAAGGAGGAAAGGAAGCTGTTTCTGTACTGGACTATCAAGAGAATAACTATTACACAATTGGATCAGAGAACAGTATGTGTGAAATGCAGGGGATCCTCAGAGTACTAGAACTCCCATGTTCTATTATGAGAAAAATAGTGGCTATAATATATAATATTAGATATATTATTTCCTATATATATCAGATACTTTACACACACACATTGGCACACACATACACACATTCTGTGGAGGAAAAATACAGTAGGAAAAGGGGTTAGAAAATGCAGGGAGGGTAAGGTTCCTTTTGAAATAAGGTGGCCATTAAACTGAATATGGAAGGCCTCATTGATTCAGGGACATTTGAACAGAAACCTAAGCACTATTGATACCTGGGAAAAAACATTCCAGGAAGGACCTAAGTATGAAGTCTCTGAGGCAAAAGTATGTTAACATGTTCAAAAACATGACACAAGGGGATCCCTGGGTGGCTCAGCGGTTTAGCGTCTGCCTTTGGCCCAGGGCGTGATCCTGGAGTCCCAGGATCGAGTCCCACATCGGGCTCCCTGCAGGGAGCCTGCTTCTCCCTCTGCCTGTGTCTCTTCTCTCTATGTGTCTCTCATGAATAAATAAATAAAATCTTAAAAAAAAAAAAAAAAAACATGACACAAAGTCCAGAGTTGCTAGGGTGGAATGAGCCAGAGGTTTTAGGACAAAGAAGCAGATAAAAGTAGACTGTTCCAATAATTAAAGGATTTTATAAGGATTTGAGACCTTACCCTGAAGGAGATAAGAAGTCCCGGAAAAATCCAGAGCAGAAGAATGGCATGATCAGTCTTGCATTTTAACTGGCTCTAACTGCTGCCTTGAGAATAAATCAGGAGGAGAAAAAAAGGCAGAACCAAGAAGAATAATCATAATTATGAGTTGATGGCAGTTTTTCAGGCCAAATATGATGGCAATTTAGACCACCGTGACAACAGTGGTGAGAAAAGATTGGATTTTAAAATGCATTTTGCTGACAGAATTTTCTGATGCCTGTGAGATGGGCTATCAAAAACAGAAGTCAAGATGACTCCAAGTTTTTGGTCTAAGCATCTAGAAGTCTGAAATGGCCATTTACTGAAGAGGGAAAGCTGTAGAAGGAACAGAACTGGGGATAGGTAGGAAGATTAGGAATTTGGTTTTGGACATATTAAGTTCTTGGTAGACATCCAAATGAAGACATGAAGACCAGGGTTGAGGCCTGAGATAGAGGATTAAATTTTGGCATCATCAGCACACACAAAGTTAAATAAGTCCATGAGAGTAAATATTATCTAAGAAGTGGAAATAAAAAGGGAAGAAAAAGTTCAAAAACTGAACTCTGGGACACTCCACCAATGAAGTTTGGAAAGATATGGAATAAGCAGAAAAAGGGATTGAGAAGAAACCATCTGTTTCACAGAAAGACAGAGACAGACAGAGAGACCTTGGCCAAGTGAAAAAAAGGGTTACAAGAAAGAATAAATGATCAACTGACAGGTGAAGTAATATGAGGAATTAGAACTGCCTGTTAAAATTAGCTTTGGGGCAGCCCCGGTGGCGCAGCGGTTTAGCGCCGCCTGCAGCCCGGGGTGTGATCTGGAGACCCTGGATAGAGTCCCGCGTCAGGCTCTCTTCATGGAGCCTGCTTCTCCCTCTGCCTGTGTCTCTGCCTCTCTCTCTCTCTCTCTCTCTCTCTGCATCTCTATGAATAAATAAATTAAAAATCTTAAAAAATAAAATAAAATTAGCTTTGGGAGAGCCACCATGGAACTTCAGGAGAAAGTGCTGGGGAGAAACCTGATTGAAATGAATCCCAAAGAGAAAAGAAAGGATAGGAACCAGACACATTGATGATAGACAAATATCTTAAAGAGTTTTACTATAACTGGAAGCAAATAAATATACTGGTGGCTGAAAAGGGTTGTAGATTTAAGAATGTTTGTTTGTCGTTTAAATGGAAGAAAACTTTGTTTGCCTGGTGGGAATGATCTACTCAAGAGGAGATAATTTATGATACAGAGGAGAAAGAAGACAATTGCAATGTCAGTGTTCTTAAGATAATTGTTTAGAATTCAGTCAGTCAAGCAGAGACATGATGACCAATATGGGAATAAAAAAATTTATTTAGAAATTAGAATTTATACTTATGTAGAAGATGCCGAGAAAGTGAAGGTCTTCAAGGGAAATTTGTAGGGCCAGAGTACAAGTTAGTAGTCAGCCTGCCTAGATGGCATGGAGCGTGTGGAAAAATCTAAGAAAACAATATTTCTAGCTGCCAAAATAGGACCACAAAGGAGGAGCTCATGGAGGGATCTATGGAAGAGGCTGTTTCTGTGTAGCTACCACCTGTGTAGGTTCACAGCCAAGCATCTGGTGGTTGGCCTGGAGCCACTACTGGTCAACAAGGCCAGCAGTTAAGAAGATGAGCTGCACATGGAACAGAGGAGAGTGAAGACCAGCTGAGACCACTAGACACCCCACATCTGATGGTAACAGTATCTGAGCACTGCAACTTTCCTAAAGCAAAGGCTTCTAATTCACTTCTGCCTACTAAATCTTGTGCAACTTCACCTTTTGGCCACTTCTAATCTAGCCATACATGGGAATCTAGAAAATGTAGTTCCTAAATTAATAACAGTATAATCCAGGACTTTTCACTCCTTTCAACTTAGCATCCACAAATGACTCTTTTAGCCATGCTTAACTTTCAAATAAAGATAGTGGCAAAAGGATGCTTCTACTTAATAAATGCAACTGTTGGGATCCCTGGGTGGCGCAGCGGTTTGGCGCCTGCCTTTGGCCCAGGGCGCGATCCTGGAGACCCGGGATCGAATCCCACGTTGGGCTCCCGGTGCATGGAACCTGCTTCTCCCTCTGCCTATGTCTCTGCCTCTCTCTCTCTCTCTCTCTCTCTCTGTGTGTGTGTGACTATCATAAATAAATAAATGCAACTGTCACACAATTAAAAACTGACAACCCTCTCCCAAAAGAGAATACATATACTTAACTCATCTCTAGGTGAAATTCATTCCTCTTCTACCTGAGTCACACTCTTGCTTTGATAGCTTGTAAGTTAAATGCTGAGATATAAAATTAACTACTATTAATCTTATATTAGTGAAAAGACAAGTTACTACAGTTATCAACCTGTCAGCAAGTAGGAGAAGAAAAGAGGGAAAAAGAAATGCTTTAATTGATTATATATACAAATATATTTATATAGAAGCAAGAAAGAGGGCAGCCTGGGTGGCTCAGCAGTTTAGCGCCATCTTCAGGCGTGATCCTGGAGACCTGGGGATGAAGTCCCACATCAGGCTCCTTGCATGGAGCTTGCTTCTCCCTCTGCCTGTGTCTCTACCTCCCTCTGTGTGTGTGTGTCTCTCTCATGAATGAATAAATAAAATCTTAAAAAAAAAAAAGCAAGAAAGAAAAACACCTAACTCTATAACTTCTATAACTAGTCCCATAGTCATACTGGTATTTGTTGTGTCCTTCCTCTACTATCTACTCTATGTTGACTTTGTCCTCACCAAGTACTTCCACTGGTTATGGTTCCTTGCTTATGGAGTGACAGAGAGTTTTATTTCAGTTAGGAGTGGTTTCCCATTATTTCTATCACAGAGCATGGGAGTACTAAAAGGCGCCCCCATGGTTCTTCAGCATTATATATATATATATATATATATATATATATATATATATATATATATATATATATATATATCCAATTGTGTGATAGCTCTTTTCTTGATAATCAGGATAAATCACCTCAACAATAACCATTTCTTTTTCCTTTTTCCTTTTTTCTTTCTTTCTTTCTTTCTTTCTTTCTTTCTTTCTTTCTTTCTTTCTGCCCTCTGTTTCACTAGTATGAGAAACACATTGCCAGGTGACTGCTGATGAACAAACTTTCTTTTAATGTTGAATACGAGAAGCAGCACCATATATTAGTCAATAACTTAGAGCATAGTCCATATCCTGGACATTACTCCAGCCTCACAAAGCTTTATTACCCTGAAGGTGATATAAATGAGTCTTCAAAAGGATATTTCACCATCCCACCAAATAAATATGTTCCTCTAGGGTAAGGGAGATGATGGTAAGACCAGTGAATTTCATGAGCACAAGCCAATATCCTATAAAAATGAGTTGCTTTGTCAGAAGCAATGTTTTGTAAGATACCATGACAGTGAATAAGGCATTCTGCAAATCCAGGATGGTAGATTTGTCAGAAGCATTGTAAGCAGAGACGGCAAATCCACATGCAGATTATCTATTTCGATGAAAACAAAATGCTGTCTTTTCCAAGATGGACATGGTCCAGCATAATCATCCTGTCACCAAGTGACTGCCTGGCTCTCCCAGAAACTGGTGATAAATCAGGAACTCAATGTTGATCTTTTCTGTTGGCATATTGGACATTTAGCACTGGCTGTAGACAAATCAGTCTTAATAAGTAGAAATCCATGTTGCTGAGCCCATACATAATTTCCATCCCTGCCACCATGGCTCATCAGAAAAACAGGGGTGGGGCAACCCGGGTGGCTCAGCGGTTTAGCGCTGCCTTCAGCCCAGAGCATGATCATGGAGTCCCGGGATTGTGTCCCATATTGGGCTCCCTGCGTGGAGCCTGCTTCTCCCTCTGCCTGAGTCCCTGCCTCTGTGTGTGTGTGTGTGTGTGTGTGTGTGTGTGTGTGTGTGTGATGAATAAATGAATAAAATAAAAATGAATAAAATCTTTTTTTTTTCACCTAATGAATGGAATCCTTCTCTTGCTTAGCACTCACATGGAACATAAAATACTCTCTGTACTGTTTTGGAGAGAGATCTCCTAGTTCTCTCAGATCTCCTAGTTACCTACTTTCGAATTATGTTCCTTCCAAATTGCTGGCCATCAAGTCAAACTGTTAGCCATCTGCCATGACATAATGTAAATCTCTACCTACCTCTGACCATCTCACTTCCCAAGAAAAATGAAGAAAGAAAAACAGAAGTAGTACTCAAAATTCTGCCTATTGTTTGGGGTGGGAGGTGGGGTTCCCTTCACCACTATTCTTCAAAGACATCCCAGAGTGGGGTTGTAGTGCTGTCACCGTCTACTTACTAGTGATGCCACATACTGTGCAGAACCGTCTATAAATGAGGCCTTACTTTTTCTTCCTCAGTCATCAATTATGGGGAACTCCCCTTGAGAGGGACGCAGCAATATGGCTGGAGTAAAGACCATAGGCAGCTGGGCTACTCACCATGCATCTTTCTTGAGCCTTCAAGATCTGCTCAAGCCTAACTTCACATATACCAACTAGAGTTGATGATCAAAGGCTGCTAAATACACCCAACATTATGCCTTACTGAATCAGACAACAAGCAGTTTATGATAGTTATCTTGGTGGTCCATAGTCAAGTGTAGAGCCCAGCAGCAAGCCACAAGTGGTTTCTCAAAAGGAGAATAGCTATCTGCAGAAGGTGGTATAGCTTTAATCTGAAATTCTAAAGGTCTATGATGTGAGTCACCTGCAGTGTCCTGTAAAGGCTCCACAGAGCATGCCTCTCTGCCACATTCACTTCAAGTGCCATCAAATGGATCTATTGGGTCATAGAGCCTGAGTGGCAGGGCAGTTCTGCACTTTCAACCAACTGCAGAGTTTCTCTTGTCTGGAGCTCCTCAAAACTGACAGCTTTTCAAGTTATTTGATCAACAGGTCTGTGTAGCAGGCCAAAATGAAGGGTATGTTTTCTTCAAAAATCCAAAGAGACACATTAGATGCTATGCCACTATCGTTGTAGGAGGGTCTACATGCAGCAACTTATCCTTCAATTTAGAAGTGTTATGTCATTGTACCATGAGATGCATGGAACCTGCACAAGATAGAAGGCCTCTAATTTTTTTTGGGGGGGGCGGGGAGTTATTTCCTACCCTATGTTTTGCATGTGTTTCACCAAGATGTCTAGAGTTGTTGTTACTTTCAGCTCACTAGTCCAATTAGCACAATATTTTCAAATTAGTGGAGCAGCATGGTATCTTATGGAATAAAGAAGCAATCAAGATCCCCACGGACAAGAGTATAACAGAGAACTGAAGAATTTTAATCCTGAGGTAACACACTGAAGAGGTATTGCTGGCTCTGTCTTGTTTCTGATATTTATTAACACATACAGTGAAAGAGCATTCACTAGATTAATTGCTGAATCAGTCAGGGTTGAACTATAGAAACAGATCTGGTAGGAGATATATGTTAAGAGATTGATGGCAAGCAATTGGATGATATGATTATAGAGGCTGGCTAGGCAAGTCGAAAATCCATAATGTATGCTGTAAGGAAGGGCAAACTGGATGGGCTGATGCTCCGATCCATAGGAAGAAATTTTTTCTTCACTATGGAACCCTCAGTTCTGTTATTGAAGTCTTCCAACTGATTAAATTAGGCCTATTCAGGTTATTAAGAATAATCTCTCTTACTGAAAATCAACTGGCTATTTAATTATATCTACAAAATACCTTCACAGAAACACCTACATTAGGGTTTGGGTGGATCACTAGGAACCACAGCCTACCCAAGTTGTATATTAGGTGCCAGGGGGTATTGCTTTTCTCCAGCAAAGGAAACATATCTGAAACAGTAGTTGAATTTGGTTCATCACTTCATTAAGTTTGTAAAAATCCCATTGCCATTCTCCAAGATTCAAGATCCATCTGTCCTCTGCAACAGCCAAATAGGTGAGTTAAATCAGGATGTGGTAGGAATGACCACCCCTGCATCCTTCAAGTCCTTGATCAAAGCACAAATCTCAGTAATCCCTGCAGGAATGCACTATAACTTTTAGTTGATGGTAGAGGCCTTTCTAGTGGTTTCTATGGAATCTTTCCTACCAAAACAACTATCTCTTCATGGGTCAGAGAATTCATGTGGGAATTCTCCTAGTGGCTACGTATGCTAACTATAAATTCCAGACTTGAAAAAATAACTATAAGAGAGGTGTGGGGACCAACTGGATCATTCTGAAATGGACACAAGCTAAGACTCCATTAATTACCTAAATTCCTCAAGCCCTTAATCGAGGTGTTTTTGAGTCTCCAAGAATTAATGTCAGTTCAGAACCATAAAGTCTAATTAGTTCTCCTTCCACACAGATACTAGGTAAGTAGTGATGGTCCCTTTAAGGAAGGCTATGAGAAAGATTTACTGTAAATTTTTGGACATCGTAGCATAATTTTTCCTCAAAGAAAATCTGTACCCCCTTCATGTAAGGGGCTCTCGATCTGTGAACTGGCTCCTCCAGGAAACAAGTGAAGGACTGCAATACTCTTCCATGGTGACTAAAATCAAGACCACTGCTGGCAAGATCCAAAGCTCTTCACTTTTTGAATCAAGTACAATAGCCTGCCCATCGATTTCAGGCCAAAGGACACCATGATTGATTAGCCAATGACAAAAATATCTATAAATCAAACCATTCTGTTACTATTTTATCTCTGCTGTTTATTATAGTAACCATGCCCTCTTTCTCTCTTCTGAGCACCTGACCACCATCTGACCCTACATCAGTATTGCCATGAAATCCCCATTGTCGCCATGAAATCTCCATTTTCCCCATTGACTTCTAAACAGACTTTTGGAATTCCTGTTATCCCTACTATTTCAATGACAGAATTTCCTGTTGTCTTTTCTGATCTACAGAGAATGATCCACAGAGCTTTTCAAAGATATTAGTTCACCTCCCACTAATGTATTCTTAATGTCCTGGTAAAGAGGATGCCTTCTGGACCACTGTCTCCCAGATGGTGTTTTTAAAGGGTGGGTGAGCATGTATTTATAATACATCTCCGATAAAGATATTTTCCCCCATTTTGCAGATATGGAAATTGAGGGATACTACTTACTCAAGGTCATGCAGTTAGTTGACACATTTGGAATTTGAACCCTAACTCTATTTGACCCCAAATTCATGCTTCTTTTAATTAGACCCTTAGCTATACAGATTATGAGTATATTTCAGTTACATCTTTTAAGGGTTTTTTAAAAAAAATAGATTTAATTTATTTTTAGAGCCGTTTTAGCCTTACAGAAAATTGAGCAGAAGGCACAGAGATTTCCCATAAACTCCTTGCTCCCACACAGGCATATCCTCTCCTGTTCTCAAGATCCCCACTAGAGTGTATATTTGTTTCCATTGATGAATCTCCATTGACAAATCAGTATCACCCAGAGTTTATAACTTACATTATGGTCCACTCTTGATGGTGAACATTCCATGGGTTTAGACAAATCCATGATAATACATATCCATGTAGAGGTGGTGCCACTGGCTGAAAATCCTCCGTGTCCTACCTTTTCATCTGTCCCTCCCCCTAGGCACACTTTCTATGGATATTTATGAAATAAGAAGTTTTTATTCCAGATTTCAAGCTCATTCTTGACAAACTCCTTTTTGTCCAAAAAAAATCACATGAGTAAGAATATTTTCAGATACTATTAAGAGACTAACCTGAACAAGGGAGAACCTGCCAATTATAATCAGTCTCTTGGTATACATGATAGGCACGTCAGGCAAGCAACAAGGGCTTGCTTGCTTGCTTGCTTGCTTTCTTCTCATTTCTTTTGGGGAACCAACTTTTATTGTATTTGTTGTTTGCCACTGGATCGCAGCAGTCACACCTGCCACATGAAATACACATAGACACATATGTACACACACAGAGATCCACTCCCTGCCCACACCTACAGCACAGACAATGCCAGCCGTGCTTGTAAGAAGAGTGAAAACATAGCTTTTGCCAATTCCTCCAGGAGAATTCACAACCAAAATAATAAAAAACAAACAGGGTGGCCCTATGTCACATGGGTTTGCAGATGAGCATGTTGAGAAAGGAACGAGGTCAGCCGCTCTTTCCATACCCTGATATCCCTCCCTCTGGAGAGATATACCCAGGGCCAGGGAAGGACAGGCAGGGCCCTGAAGCTCTGTGTGTTGCCTGGCCCTTCCAATGAGAGCCTGTGGGCTGGCACCCACTCCACTTGCTGGCGGTCTCACCCCAAGGGCCAAGTGCCAGGAGACCAAGCTTCTCCCCAGACCGCCAGCTGCACCAGTGGGCACTCCTCCAGCACAAGCTCACCTAGATGGCCCACCTGTAGTTAGAACATGCCACAATAGTCCTGAAAGGGCCTTTCACTGAGCAGGAGCCTTGTGGTCATGCCTGGTGGCCAACGGTGTGGAAACACCACCTGCTGTAACCACAGCACACCCTGGCTTCTTCCTCTAATCGGTCCCCATGAGTCCTCGCTGCACTGACTGCCCAGGATATAGGGAGGCTCACATGCTGACCGGTAATATCTAAAGCAGTTTGGAAATAGAATAAAGCCAAGAGGCAGACAAGAGAAAATCACACCACTGAGCTGGAAGAGAAATGTACCCACCAGCAGCCACCATCAGACACCCTGCGAGTCTCTCCCGGGCTTCTCGCAGGCCACAAGTGCTGCACTTTGTGAAAAGCCTGCCCAGGCCCGCATTCTCTGGCCACACGGGGCCCCAGCTCGGGGCAGCCCTAGGGCAAGGACCAGGTGTTCTCCTGGTGGGCAGCAGGCAGAGGGCCACCCCCACCCCCAGCCAGTGAACAGGAAGCCCCTCCAGACTCAGCAACTCTGCTCACCAGGGCAACACACAGACCACTCGAGACACAGAGAAACACAGCCAAGGCTGACAGTGAGTATAACAGACTTTGGAAGGGGCTCTGCTTCTGAATCACCAAGTGGAAATGCCTTCAGGGGCAGACAAGGAGAGTTCTAGGGTCCCTGTCTGGATCCCGGGGTCCCTGGGCCTTGGGCAATTACTGGTGTCACTGTCATGATTTATTTAGTTTTCACAAATTCCATAGGAGACTGGGTTCAACAAATCTCCATGCCCTCTGACATGCCACCCTGGCCTCCAGGGGAGCTTCATGGTTCTGTAAGTGGAAGGCACCTGGTGAGGGACTCACTCAGACACACGTGGTGGGCCTTGGGGTTTTCTGACCCCAGAGCTGCAGCGGTCCCCTGAGGACCCCAGCCGCAGGATCACCACTGCAGAGGGGGAGGCTTTCTACCTTAAGCCCTGCTTGGTTCTTGGTCCTTGGCCATTCTGGGGAAAAACAGTACAAGAAGTTGTTTCCAGAAACATCACAAAGGCTGACTCGCAGCCTGCCTCTCAGGCTGAATTCTTGTTGCTGTATTGGGACTGGCACAGAAGACTGTCCAATCATCTCCTCCCTTGTTTTGGGGTGGGTCGATGGATGTCTTATCCTTTCATGACGCCTGATTTTAGCAAATTACGTCTAATTTAGTGTTATAGTGCATATATTTCTTCTCTCTCAATGTCTTCATGGTCATTTTAATGAACAAAAAACATAATGAGACCAAAAACCTGCCCGAGTAGCAGCCTCCAACTGAAGAAGCTGCTTTCAGAGCGAGTCCACGTTCTGTCCTGACACTGCTATCCCTTCAGCTTCTTCCTGCCAACAAGAACCGGCTCTCCATAGCCAAGGGTGGGCAGACAAGGGCAGAGGCTCAGCAGGTAGGCAGGGGGGACAGTGGGCATGAGGAACATGCTCTGGTAAATCTGAGCCAGCATCATCCTCCTTGTTCCTCATCTAAAAGAGGTTTATTTCTGCCCCCACATGCTACACGCTAAGCTCTCCCCTTAACGCTTCTGAACTTTTGCACATGTTGCTCCCATTTTTACACTGCTATCCTTTTTCCTACCTGAAAGAATGCCTACTCACCTTTTATGACTTTAGGTAACACATCTCTCTTCTATAAGGTTCTACTGGACATCCTAAGTGAGAAAAGACTTCTCTTTTCTTTACGGCCTACATTCTCAATGGGGGGAGGGTGACATGACACCTAAGTGGGCAAACATTGGTTTTAAGGGACAAAAACAAAAATTGCATTTTTTCGTATAAAGCACAGATATACATACAGCACTTAAACAGATAGACACCATGTGTGTGGTATTTAAATTTAATGTGGGGAGGAGTGATTTTTTTTTTAAGATTTTATTTATTTATTCATGACAGACACACAGAAAGACAGACAGACAGAGGGAGAAGCAGGCTCCATGCAGGAAGCCCGATGTGGGACTTGATCCCAGGTCTCCAGGATCATACCCTGGGCTAAAGGCAGCACCAAACCGCTGGGCCATCGGGGCTGCCCTAGGGGAGGAGTGATTGAGATAAAAATGTCTAGGAAGACTCTTTGGGTTGGGGGTGGTGGATAAATGAAAAAAAAAAAAAAGTTGAGAAACATTGCCCCAAGATGACATTGTATCTGTACATATCTGAATTTCAGTCCTTCTAATGCTTTGTTGTCTCTATCCCCTACTAGATTATAAGATCTTGAGGACGAGATCCAGATCTTACTTTTTTTTTTAGTCCTACCCGACATACAGTAGATACTTTGAACACATGTTGAACATATTAATAAACAAACCATATGAATGACTATTTGTAAACTCGCCATGCGACTTCTATCTGGGAAAACAATCCCTCATCCATCATCTGTGTCCAGTTTAGACTCATAACTCCAGGTGCCAGAACCAACCCCTTCAGTCCCCCAAATCCCCTCTCCCTCTTTCCACAACGATGTTTTGGATGTAGAGCAGTTGATGGAGGAATGTCCTCATGAAATCCTCGAGTGCACGGAGAGTTCCCAAAAAAAGCATATGGACTGACTACTTTCCTCCTCTCTTCTCCCTACCCTTTAAACCACTAGGTATTAAGTTGGATCATTTTAGGACATGACTGCTTATAAATATAGTTTTTCAAGTCATTACCAACAGCACAGAGCCCGATCCCAAATCACTTTCCAGGTGAAAAATAGCTGAGGTGCAGAGACAACACCCTAACTGATACAACATGTCCAAGAGAAAAAAAGCAGAAACATTGCTATCAAATTGGATTTTCTGTGTCCCGAAAGCAGTGTTATTTTTGACAGGGTTCGATACAAAATACTTCTACAATTGAAAATGTATGATTCCAAGCACTGCCTTTACCCACGGTCCACAGGAGGGCAACATCAAAAAGCCACCCAGGGCTCATTAAAGACTGCCCTTAGAAAAGAAGGAATCGTCCTCTAAACAGAGGTAAACAGAAGTAAACAGAAAGCCCAAGTAAACAGAAAGACTGAGCAATATCTTCAAGGGCTTCCGAACTAGCAGTTGCAACTTGCTGCCAACAGCAACTGTCTCTCAAACAGGATTGTGTGTTTGCACTCAAATAAAGAGATTCTGTGCACTTGATGCAGCAAATGATATTAGAGCAGAGGTACAGCTCTCGTTGCACTGTTTTTCTTTCTTGGAGAGGCCAGGCTGGGGATATACAGGTATAAAGCAATTAACCTTTTAAGACAAACATGGAAAATGGAGCTAGAATTGACCCAGGAAATAGCTGATTCCATTCCCTAGCCAAGATGAGAGAAGCCACTGCAGCTACTCGTTGCACAGAAAGGGAAGAGCACCTCAGGCCACATTAGGCTGTCGCATCACAGGCCCTGCGCTGGCTCACCTCAGCCCACCTCAGCCTTGGCGCCGTCACACGTCTTAAGAGAAGCTTGCACAGCTCAAAAAAGCACAGGTGGGAGGAGATTCATCAGGGCTGGGGGATGCTACGGTAAGTGTGACACGGCCCCAGCTCTGCAGGAAGCATAGCTCCTCTGGATTGAAAAGGGAAGTGACAATACTGAGCAAGTCACCCAAATGAAGCACAGATAACAGAAAAGATCCACTCCTTTGTTCATCCAAACTTGGATATATCAGAGGCTATACTTAGCATTAGGAATAGAATACTGGAGTTATTATATATATTTATATCTAATTTATATTACATACATCATTTTTATATAATTTATATCATTTTATATAATTTATATTATATATATAACGTATATACATACATACACAAAGCAAAATGAAAAATACCCACAGCCCTCAGGGTGCTTAGAGTCTAAATGCTCAGATAGAAAACAAACAATAAACTAACAAATGAAGCCATTTTGCTCAAGGATTGAACAATAAATAAAAAGTGTTCTGAGTGAGAATACTACAGCCCTGGGCTCAGAAGGAGAGGAGCTTGGCTTGTATTTTTTTACACCCGGCCTTTCATGTAGTTGGCAGGCAGGGGGCCAGAGAGTCTGACTTTTCTCCTGAGTTGATTTCCTTTGGGAAGAGGTCCATGTGGGTCAGTTCTCTCCACATACCTGGGGAGACAATGAATGTGGGAGATAGAGAGGTGTTTCTAGCTAGAGCTCAGAACTCAGTGGCAGAGCAAGTATTCAAAATTGAACTTTCTGTCTTCAACTCCAGAGTGTGAAATAGTCTGCAAGTTCTTGAGAAGGTACAGAGTCATATGAAGTTCTTTTATGAAGGTCCGCATTCCTAGCCTCTCTCTGCTCCCCCAAATCAGTGATTTGTTTCTATTTTTTCTCCCTCACTCTCCAGAATCCTCTCGTCTCTGCTGTGCACTCAGTGAGAGTCAAGGCTTTGGTATAAATCCACCTTCCATCTTATTTCCCTACCCAGGGGGATGGTTATACAAAGTGGCAGGCAGATGGGCATGTTCTCTCGTCTGACTCTATTAAATAGTAACCTGGGCTTCCAATAAGCCACTCGTCACCCGAGGGCCACCTGATTCCTCCCCGAAAAGAACATGCAATTACTCTTACCTTGCATGGGGTACGCTTTCCATAGAGTCCATAGGTTCCTAAATGGATAAAGTCTAAATAAAAGATTTCTCAACTCATCTTGTTTCCTTACTGTTTGATGACGGTGTTTTACTGTTTGATTTGTTTGCATAGTATCTCGAATGCCCTGTGTTATTCCTACATTAATACATTTAAAGGTCTGAACTTGAGCCAGTGCTTTTATTTCCTTCCATTTTGCTTAAAAATGAAATAAGGATGCCATTAAGAATACACTTGTTACTGAAACTGCATTTGATATTCCTCTAAGAAATTTGAGGTCTATAATAGAAAGAATTATAGACATTACCAAGTTTTTTTTAAAGATTGCATTTGTATTATTCACAATATTTTGCCAGGAAAGCTCCTTATAATGAGGAGAGTCTGGAGATTACACAGAGGTAGTTACTGCCAAAAGGTTGAATGTTGCACGAAATAAAACTGCCAATTTACAGTTGATTTTCAGCAGTTATGTCGTGTCTCTACACTTGATACCTGATACTAAATATATATATATTCCTTTGCAGCTGTGTACTAGCTGTATAGATGATGATCGTGATAGGAGAGGTAAACATCAGACAAAGAATTACTGAACACCAGAGAGGTAATAGATTCATGTCCAAGTGTGAGTATAAAGAGCCAAGAACAGAACAAATCTTCTATCTTCAAGGGAATATGTTGAATCAACATTCCAGATCACCACCATTAAGCACCGATTTGTCACGGAGATTCACTCAGAACTGCACAGTGTTTGCCTTCCTTTAAAAACTTGAACATCAATTTAGAGGTCAGCATAGAACAATCTAGTAGCAGTCCATGCATTGGCAGGAGGCTTTTCGAAAGGAGAGATAATATAAATGTAGGAATAGATTTAGGATTAGAATAAAAGCAGTTCATTGAAGCCAATCAATATGAGGCTCACTGCACTGGCTCCTCCGCCACTTCCTGTGCCATTTCCAGCAAATGTTCCACACATGCCACAATATAAGCAGGGCCCCAGCAGTTGGTACGTTCTAGTAAAAAGTGGACAAGCAATCCCTACATCTATATTTAACAACCTACTTCCATGTCAGGCACCTACTGGCCCCAAAACTTGGAGCCTCACTTGGGCCGACATTCAAGGCAACCACTTCAATCCTTCTTAGCCCTCATCTCACATCCAATCCTAAGGAACCGTAGACCTTTCCTGATCCATCAGTTTTCTCTATTCTTGTTTTCCCACCTGTGGCGGGGGGCAAGGCTAGACATAAGTCACTGCAGTGTATACACAGACACACACCTCTTGCATATATATCTACATACAAAATACATTTTAATAAATAATAGTTACATTTCATAAGTGATACCTATATATCTAAATATATGTTCATCTGAAAGTATATTTTGGTATTCTATTAGTATTGCATAATTATTTGTAATAGCTTAAGTTTTAAAAAGCAGCTAATACCAGTCATATCCCATTATGGATGTCAGGTGTTAGCAAAATCAGTAGTTCCGTGAACATACTGCTTCTACTCCTAGTTTCTCAGCTACTTTAATCTGTGGAGTAGTTCCCAGTATGTGGCGAGACCTTGATAAATGCTAAAGCAAAAGGAATAGCACAGAGGAACAATTGGACTTGGAACTAAAATATCTAGATTCAAGTTTGGACTAATTCACTTCAAATATTCCTTGGCTATAATATGGGACTAATACCCCCTGTTTGGCCCTGCAGGATCCCAGGGCCAAGTATCTCAGTATCTGCAATATCTCAGAGAGATATTGACAACAGCAATAGTCATAGTTTCAGCAGCAACAACAATATCAGAATTGGCTTCAGTAGCAAGAAGGGTAACAATAAGGAGGTAGAAACTACATTTACTATATAAACAGTACATTGGAATGAATTCATGCATTCATTCAATTGTACCAGCAACCATACAATTAGCTAGATACACAGAGCTGCTACTCAGGGAGTCACCATCTAGCTAGGGAACAAAGTAGTGCATGACAGGAGGATAACTGCTTAGTCACATAGATATACTAGGATGTTTTCTGCTTTCCTTCTCAGGGTGAAATGCCATACTGTGATCCTCAGGGAAAGATAACTAGCTCCTTCAAAGTATTTCTTTTTCCTGCCATTTCCTGGAACAAATGTCTTATCTTAGATAACTTTTCCCTCTTTTATTTACCTACATCCTCTTTTGACAAACCATTCATTGATGCACCTGCTAAGTACCAGGCACTTTGCTAAACCCTCAATTTCAAAGAAAACAGAATCCCTCCTCTCAAGTAAAGAATTTTCACCATTGCCGGAAAAAAGCAATAAGAATTTACCAAAGGGACTACTTTGAATACAGCTTAAAGCTCACTTTGAAATGAAGTCTCAATATTGAGAGGCATAGTGTCATGATATATAAAACTTCAAATATTACAGCAAAAAATACATGTGTATAGAAAGAGAGAGAACATAAATACAACCAAATGTTTAAAACAGTTGAATACTGAGGGTGTAAGTATTACTGAGGGTGTAACTTCAAAATATTTTGATAAAAAGTAGGAGCTACAAAGAACAAAATCTTAATTGGAGTCAGACCACCACAAGTTGAGGTTTGGCATCAAAATTGTCTGGAAAAAAAATTGTCTGGCAGTATGAACTGGGAGAAGTTCTTAATCTTTCTAGACTTCAGTTTTCTCAACCCTAAAATGAAAATAATCATTGTACATACCAGGATGGGTTATTATGAACATTAAATTGGGTTATACATTATCAAGCACTTAGCCAAGTCCTAACACTTAAGTAAAATAAATATAAGCTTCTATTATTTTATTTTAAGGAAATACTTCTACGAAATGGTGTAGTAGTTAAAATGTAGAAACTGGGAAAAAAAGAAATTACAAAAAAGAACGAATAGAACAGACTAGATATATAGAAAGTCCTTCTAAAAATATGTTTAAAAATCTTTACCCAGCATTTTACCACATGGCTGAGCTAATAGCAAGCTAAGGGAAATCTGCAGATGTCAGAAAAAAAGTAGAAAGTTTCCAGAGAGGTAAGCAAGCTCTAAAGCAGGCACTCACTCTGAGGGAATATGCTAACCTCTGGTGATTTTGATACTGAATTTTAATGGTCCCATGACTCTGGGGAACAGGAGGCAAAGCCTGGGGCTTGCAGAATGCAAAAGTTTATATCAGAGACAAGAATGAAGTTACGGCTTCCATTAGGCAACAAGAGAAGTAAGTGATCTCCAGAAAAACCCTGTTGGACAAAGTGAGATGGGGAAGTTAAATGCATAGTTCTGAATGGATCCCACACTCACACACATTTGGAAATAGAAGTTATATCCCTGGGTAGTCCAAAAATTGCAGTTAAATTTTATTTGAATATGAACTCACATTGGTAGTATTTTCTAGCACCTAGCAGAAACTAACACAATCCTACATGAGAGAAGGTACTTTAAGCCCACACTTCAAAGAATTCCTAGACAGAATAACCCAGGGACATGAACTCATAATCAAAATTCTTGGAACACATGAGGACCAAAGTAACAGGAGGAGAGTTGACCTAAACAACAAAGTATAGAAGGAGATTCACAAAACTATGAGTTTGTCAAAATGAGTTTAACACATTTTAAAAATAAATAAAAGGGGTTATTAAAAGTATGGCAATGGAATAAGACACTTCAGAAGGCCAAATTGTGATCTCTAGAAGTAAAAAAATAAAGTTAAATGAAAATTTCAATTAGAGATTAAATAGAGGATAGGACACAGCATAAAAATTATTTAATGAACTGGAATATAGACCAAAAGAAATTACCCAGAATTTAATATAGATAATCAAAGGGATAGCAAGTATAAAATATCATATGGAAAGGAAAAAAAAGAATAGAATAAAGGAAGTATTCAAAGAGAAAATAACTGTTCATTTTTTCAGAATTTATAAGACTAGTTCTCAGATTCAGCAGCAATGTGTCTTATGCAAAAACAAGTGGAAATAAACTCGCATTTTATTGTAAGTGCTCAACACCAGAGACAGAGAGTATCCCTGTGTTAGTATGTTGGTGCCTGAGGGATAGACAAATAAACCAAGGAAACAGAATAGAGAGCCCAGAAATAGACCACACATATATAAAAACCTACTATAAGATAGAGCTATAACACAGCTAAATAGGCCAAAAAAAAAAGAAGACTGAAAAGTAAAGCTGGAAAATTGTTACTATATGGGGGGAAAATGGATTCAAATACCCACTTTGCCCTTGGTAAAAAAAAAAATCTACCGTGGGTGGATCAAAGACTTTAAAATGAAAGGTACAACTTTTAGGGAAAAAATATCAGGAAATACCTTTATGGCTTCAGCATAAGAAAGAATTTCTTTTAAACAACTCAAAAAGTACAAACTATAAAGAAAAGATAAATGAATTCAACTACATTCAATGTAAGGACTTTTATTCAGGAAAACACACACATACAATAAAGGAGGTAAAAGACGAGTTACATTCTGTGAGAAGATACTTGCAATATGTATAACTGCTAAAAGGTTAATCAGAATATATAAGGAACTCTTACAAAACAATAAGAAAAAGACAATCTCTCATAAAAATGGTCAAAGTACATCAACAGACATTTCACAGAAGAGGAAACACAAGTGGCCAATAGAAAGATATTCAATCTCAGTATTAATCAAGAGAAAACAAAATAAAAGCACAGTGATATGCCATTTTATTCTCATAAGATGGATAAAAAATTGAAAGTATTGACTAAGATATACACCAAAAGAAATTCTGAGACGTTACTAGTGACTTTCAATTGGTGCAATTTGGGAAATTAGGCATTATCTTGCCAAGTTGGACATATGCACTCCTCATGACCCTGAAATTCTACATGAGTTTACAGCTCAGGGAAATTTGCATATGTCCACCAACAGATAGACCTAAAAATGATCATTGGAGTATTATTTGTGATATAAGAAAACTGAAAAACAGCCCAATGGTCCAAGTAGAATAGAGTGGGGAAAAAATCATGTATCACAGACACTGAGATGGAATAGTACATAGCAGTAAAAATAGATGAACTAAACCTATACTCATCAACACAGATGAATTTCAAGAGTTACATTGAGAGAAGAAAGCTAAACATATAAGAACATATAGCATAATCTCATTTACAAAAAGGTCAAAAGTAAGATTAAACAATATATTTCTTAGATAAACCTACCTCTGTGGCAAAAAAGCATTTAAAAAAAAAGCCAATAATAAAACAAAAAATCGAATTCTCATTCCCTTTCGGAGAAGAGAGGAAGAAGATGATGTCATGGAGAGACATATAAGGGTACTCTGAATTATTGTTTTACTCCATTTATTAACGTATCTTACTGTTTATTTTGTTATTTTTTAGGTCATACAAATATGTTAAATATTCCCCTGTGTGTACGACCTATTTTTCCAAAAAAATAATAAAAATAGAGATCATCTGAAAACATGTACTTCATACTTTGACCATACTTTCCATGAGTATCACCTGTGGCTTAATAAAACTATCTCAGATACCAATACAAACAATTAAAATTTTAAAAATTAAAAAAAACAAAAAATAAAAAAATAAAAAAAATAAAATTTTAAAAATTATGTGGGTGGGCAGCCCAGGTGGCTCAACGGCTTGGTGCCGCCTTCAGTTCAGGGTGTGATCCTAGAGACCTGGGATCAAGTCCCACGTCAGGCTCCCTGCATGGAGCCTGCTCCTCCCTCTGCCTGTGTCTCTGCCTCTCTCTCTCTCTCTCTCATGAATAAATAAATAAAATCTTAAAAAAAATTATGTGAGGAAAAATCTACTCTGTAAAATGCCCACTACATTTAAGGAACTATTATCATTTTAGCACTTTGTCCAATAGCTTGCATCAGGTACCACTTACTGCTAGGGCAACAGAAGTAAGCAAAACTTCTTTCACTGCAGACAGCCTCTTCATAGCAGGTGGCAGACAATTAGCACCCTAATATATGGAAAAGATTCCATGATATTTGACGATTATAAGTGGTATGGTCATCTTCTGTGTTGGAGGCATCATCTGCCTTTGCTGAGCTTTTGGTCTATTGAGTGAAACAGACAATAAACAAGGAAATGAACCAATGAATGATGAAGAATGCTATTAACATGAACAGGGTTCAGTAATAGAAAATAACAAATGAACAGGTGGGTGGAATAGGATGTAATCCCAACAGGCTGACCAAAAGTACCTTCTCTGAAGAGATGTCATATACATGCAGATCTGAAGAAGGAGAAAGGGCTCCATTTGAAGAATGGGACAGGGAGAGAGCTGGCCACAAGAGGGAGGATTCCAGGCTAAGGGAAGCGCACATACCAAAGCCTAGAGAAGAGATTTTGGTCTCTGCAGACATAGGAGCTGAATGGTGGAATGTTGAGAAGGCCAAAAGTGGAATTGAAAAAGTAGACTGGAACCTTGAAGGCCATGCCAAGGAGGTCTGATTCTTATCTCAAGGATCAATAGAAAGGAATGGACAGGGTTATAGTGCAGAAGCCACATGATTCAATGATTCAATTTTTGCCTTCAAAGACTACTTTGCAAAAAACAAAACAAAACAAAAAAAAAAACAAAAAAAAAAAGTTTAAAAAATTAAACTTTGCTAATTAGTGAATAGTAGAGACAGGGAGACAATTACTGTGGTGATAGTAGGTCAGCAGCAAAGCAGAGGGTAGAACTAGAATTGTAGCAGTGTTAGCAGAAGTCAAGTGAACAGATTCAAGGTATATTTTAAAAATGGAACTAATAAGATGTGTTGATAAATTAGATGTGGAGAAAATTAAAACAGTGATACATCAAAAACGTAGAGTTCTCATTTGCTAAGGGTGAATTCGTTATTTCAATGGATTTCTGTCTTCTTTGATAGAAGTTAAAAGAAATAAAACCAAAACCCTCCTGATTACTCATAGCATTTGACAGCACTGCCCATGCCCATCTAAGGCACACAGCTTCTCTCAGGGGAGAAACACATGGAACTATCACAAATGTGTCAGAATGTCACAAACCCTTTCAGTCATCTCTATATGTATATAAAACTACATACATATAAATACCATGTCATTATTTTGTCTATTCTCATGTCTCAAATCTTGTTGAAGGTGGGTGATTTGAAGTCTCTCCCTACCACAGCCAACTAATCTGTGCCCTGTTTCCAAACACATGTGTGACACCCAGACCCTAATTCCTGGCATAATAAAATAAGCCAAAGCTTACTGAGAGCTTCCTAGGCACCATGCACTTCTCATGATGCTTGGAAATGTTAACAGATTTAATCCTCACTGAGAGAAATTCACTTGTATTATTCCCATTCACTAAACATGAATTTGAACATGTTTACTATTTCTGAAACTTTAGGCTTTAGAAGGAGCTGTGAGCCACATGGACACCAAAGAGTGTCTTCTTTTTTTTTTTTTTTTGTAGTTAAAAATGAGAACTGTTTATTTTTTTTTTTTGAGAACTGTTTAATATGAAGAAGAACAACATAAGAAAGTAGCTTTTGACAGATAAAAAAATTGTCTAATTTCAAATAAATTTCAATTTCTGTACTATTATAAAGTTTAGGACAAGATATTGCTGCAGCCATATGTTGCTAAGATACAGTCATCTTCTCACTCAAGAACTAGTTTGAGTAGCATAGTGTACATTATGAATTAAAAAGTAATTAATGTCTTTAAAATATCTAGATACACATATATAGAGATTTTTCAAATTTAAATTTAATTAATTAACTAACATATAATGTATTATTGGTTTCAGAGGTAGAGATCAGTGATGTCTCAGTCTTATATAACACCCAGTGCTCATTACATCACGTGCCCTCCTTAATGTCGGTCACCTAGTTATCCCGTCCCCACCTGCTCCTCCCTTCCAGCCACCTTCAGTTTGTTTCCTATGATTAAGAGTCTCTTATGGTTTGTCTCCCTCTCAGACTTTGTCTTGTTTTATTTTTTCCTCTCAAAGAGTGTGTCTTAAGCTGCTCAAATTACACTTAAAGAATCTTAAATGTCTTTGCTGATGAATTTTAGTGGAAATAACCAGTTAAAAGTTTAGGAAACATACAAATATTGGGAAAATGAATCAATCTCTCATCTGATAAAGACTGGGGGAAGAGTGATTTCTCTATCACAAAGAGATAGAAAGATGCAAGCAAATTTCAAGGAAATAAACTCTTTATTACCAAGTACTCCAAATGTTACAGAGTATGTAGAATGAAACCAGACAGGATCCAAAGATCCCACTTGCAATGGGGGGAAAAACAATCCAACATCTGGATGTATAAAACTCAGCTTTTATTTCAGTTTTGTTTTGTTTTGTTTTGTTTCTCAACTGTCACACTGTAAAACAGATAAAACTGAAATCTTTCTCAGGAGCTGTAAAATCCTTGCAAGTGTGTTGACAGAAGAGACACAGCCTTTGGGGTGGAAGTCTCTCACTTGCATTTAAGTACCAAGCCTGTAATGAGTGCTTTATAGTGGTTCTCAACCTTGGCTCCACATTAAAATCACCTGGGGTGGTACTTTCTTAAATCCTACCCCCAGAGATTCTTTATAGCTGTTGTCGTGTTGGCCCTGGGAACCAGTAGTTTTTGCAGATCCCTAGGAGATTCTGAGGTACAGCCAAAGCTTGCGAAGCACTGCTTTGGACCCGAGCCTGTGGGCATTCTCATGGCTACAACAGAGCCATGCTCCTGAGCTTATCACTGCTGTGGAAGGGAAGAGAGTCAGCAAGAAGCTGAAGGCGTCTTCTGAATTCCTACAGCCTCGGTGAGCCAGCACTGGCAGTTGCAGAAACTGCTTGCCAGTAATGCCCTCTGGGAAACCTAGCTGTCTGTCAAACTAGCCACTGCTGACAACTTCTTTCAGATTGATTTGCTTCAGTATCACATGTTAACACTCTGAGCATCTAAAAGCAGTATAGTTTTCTCTTCATCGGAAGTAGGAATTTGCTAAGTATGAATTAGACAAGGTGAGGTGCCAAGCAGAGACATGGAGTACCTAGTATGTGTTGGACATTCTATTTCTTTTGCTCTGAATCCTTACAAAAGCCCTCTGAGGAAGGTATTATTTTCTTTTAGTCCTCCACTGAAGAAACTGAGGTTCAGTGGGATTATTAAGTGATTTCTCAAGGTCACAGGGGCTACTGAGAGGAACACCAGGGAGGAGACCCATCCTGATTTTTACTATACCACACTGCCCCCCTAGGGCTGCAGGCGTCAATGGCAGGCACAGGACATTGAGAGAACTTGAAATGCCAGAAAGCAGTAAGCTTGAAATTCCCCTGGTGGACCTAATTGGCTGTGATTGCTCTTTCCTCTGAACACTTAGAGCCTTTTCTGTTGGTACCACCGGCTTAGCACTGAACCCTTGCCTCCTGTTGTTAATTACCAGCTCCTGTGCTTTCAGCTCGTTGCCATTACAAGCAAGCTCAGGCAGGGCAAAGACGATTCTTGATATTTTTAATCCACCCGAGAACCTAAATTTGCCTTACAGCAGAGCTTCTGTGCCCGTCATGTACTTACGAATCACCCATTCGTAAACCTGGTTACAAAGCAGATTGTAACAGAAGGTCTAGGTGGGCCTGAGATCCTGTATTTCCAACAAGCCACCAGGGATAGCAAGGCTGCCAGTGAAAGGATCACACACTGAGAAGCAGGGAACTCATCGCTCCAAGTAAGTGAGGGCTTTTTAACTACAATTTTGAAACAAGCAGCTGTGCGTGTATTTGGGCAGATTATATTTCACCACATATTTCATTTCTTTAAAAAAAAAAAGGTGTCTCATTATCCTAACAAAGCTGTCTAAAGTCATTCCTTTCTCACTCACTGACTCTTCACAGATTGATTTGTTGATAGATAGGACATCTCATCAAGAAAGCACCTACAAATTACGGTTGAATTTCTGATGAATACTACAAAGAAACTTTTTCTGGTTAACCGATGGTTTAAAGCAGATGGTAGTACACCCCTCTCACCATTGCTCCTATTAGCAATAGAACCCCTCATGTAGGGCCATGACATCCTTGGGGATGACATGGTAATTGGGATGCTTCTGATGAGAAACCTGTGGGTAACTCTACTGATGCACTCTGAGCAAGAGCCAATCATTAAGAATATCAGCTTCAGGGTCGGTAGACCAGAGTTCAAGCCCTTGCTAACATTTTACTTTTCAAAGCTCATTTCTTGTCCAGTACCACCCTAAAGCAAGACTTGTAACTTTGACCCTGATCCAAAATAGCCCCAACTTATCATTAGCAAGAGATATATTCACACATAATACAGAAGAACTTTTCTCATTCAAAACAATAAAATATTTCACTACTGATTTTGTGGCCAACCACATAAAAAAGGTTTTATGTTGTAGTTCATACAATAAAACATTATCAATCCACATATCTTATTATGGTTTGGAAAAGGACATCTCTTTTTGATGCTCACCTGTGTGTCCCCCACCCCCAACACACAAACATGCATCCTGCTATTCTGGAACAGTGCTTTACATGGGCGGCTTCAACTTTCTTGGCTTATAAAAGGAGGCTAATAATACCTTATAGGTTTCCATAAAGAATAAATACATATCTCCCTTCAAAAGTCCCTAGCAATTCCCAGCCAGCAGATCTCGGCTCTAGATCATTTCCCCTCATGTACCCTTCCAACCTCCATACTACCATCCCTGCCCTCAACTTTCTATGTCCCTTTTCATTTCAGAAAGACTTGCTGGTCTCTTGGCTTTTCCAGTTGGGATCCAATCTCTTTAGATGACCAGCAGAGAGTTAGAAGTAGCAAATAATCAAATAACTTTACAAACACAGTCAGTTCTCTCTAAATATTTATTAAATGAATAAATGGTTGACCTTCCTCCAAACCAGTGGATCCTCAATATTGAGTTCTAGAAATCTCTCCTATTTGAAAAATCAGTTGTGAAAATATTAAGAAGTGACAGCTATCTATATTCCTCTCAATTGGATTTTCTCCAGCCCCTTTTCACAAGGAGAAAAGAACAAATCAAGGATAACATCAATATTTAGATGGAATCTCAGAAATAGTGCAGCAGCAAGGACATCAGGATATTGGAAATGCTGTTTGATACTGCTTAGAGCTCACATCTCCTTATGGAAGTCTTAAAAATGTATGCAGAAACATATAGGAAATGCCCCATCCCATAAAATCAGTGTGATTCACTTGATATATACTTAAGCTGTCTTGTGGGTGACTTGAGGATATTACTACTTTAAATACAGGTTTGTGGTGGATCCCTGGGTGGCGCAGTGGTTTGGCGCCTGCCTTTGGCCCAGGGCGCGATCCTGGAGACCCGGGATCAAATCCCACATCGGGCTCCCGGTGCATGGAGCCTGCTTCTCCCTCTGCCTGTGTCTCTGCCTCTCTCTCTCTCTCTGTGACTATCATAAAAAAAATAAAAATAAATAAATAAATATAGGTTTGTTATAAAGAGTAACAGAAATGGCATCTCTGTTTTTTATCCTGGCTAAAGAACTAAGCGTATACTTAGTAGATACTTGGTGAATGTTCCATTCCAGCTTATCTGGGTAGCAATTTTCATCCCAGAGGTGCAAGAAGGAAGGTAGCAAATGTTTGGCCAATGTCCTTGTTTGTTGAACTTGTTAAAAAAATAAAAATAAAAAAAAAAAGCTCTGACCATAGCAAACAGTTTATACGGTAGGCAATTATAGCCTTCCAAAATCTTATGAAAGGAGGTGTCAAGTTCTAAAAAATATAGTTGTCCATGTACAATCAAATTGCGCTCAGAAGCAGGGAAAGGGAGAATGATAAAAACAAAGCAATGACAGGAAGTCCCATTGCTGCAAAAAACCTTCGTAAGAAAAGATCAAATCATAGCACCAGATAGCAGCCCACTCTAGTAAATCAGTGACATTAAAATAACTATAAAAGAAAATCTGAAAGAAAAACGTACCTAAGGGAAAAGTGAGAAAGGGAAATAATGACTATTAATTGAATAAAATTTAGGCTATAAATTTAAGATAGGCAAACAAGATATCTTCATCAGAGAGAAATTTGTATTAAAATTAAAGTCATATATAATTGTTCAATTGAGTCAGAACACCTACAAACAAAACCTATAGCAAGATGTCAGAGCTAAATGATTGCATGGCAAGCCAAAAACAAGAAACAAGACAAAACAAGAAAAGAGTGCAAGATACTTTACATTACATATTTGTTTAGCAATGCAATCACCTTTTCTAAGTCTCCCTAAAACTCTCAAGCATTCAAATAGCAATTGCTTTTAATGTACTAGCTGAAAATCTGTTCAATACTTCGTTAATTGAGTTATATACAATAAAATCTAGGGGCTAGAGTGAATACATTCAAAGTCGATGTGCTCAGTACAAAACCCAGTACATGTGATTACATTTCTAAGGCCAGAAAGAAAGCCCACGGGAATGAAGGTAATTTCCAGATTTTATACGTGTGTGGAAAATGTCACACTGTCTCCTCTCCTGGAGGTTTCTGAGGAATGCATTTTATTTCATTTGAAGCGTAAGGCTTGTTAGAACTTCTCGGCCAATGTGTGCTCTACACCTCTGACTCCTACATTGAGCATGGTTCCTTATGAATCTATACAAATGATTATGTTCAGGGGAGTCTTCTGTTTTCTTTTTTTTTTTTTAATTCACATGCCCATCTTCCTGTTGATTATCTTACTAATGCTGTAAGTTTGATAAGCCACCACCACCTAGAGACCTGCAAATTTTATTGAAAAACTTCTCAGGGTGCCCAGGTCCTGATCCTAGAGTCCTGGGATCAAGGCCACATCAAGCTCCCTGCTCAGCAGGGGTAGTCTGCTTCTCCCTCTCCCTCTGCAACAACCACCACCACCGCCCCCCGCCCCACTGTTCATGCTCATGTTCTTTCTCAAATAAAATCTTTTTTTTTTTTTCAAATAAAATCTTTTTTAAAACATTCTCAAATCTTGAGCTGAGAAAGACAAGTACTAGGTAAACATCATTAAGGACTGTGGTCTCAAAGAAAGTCAGAGACAGGGGATCCCTGGGTGGCGCAGCAGTTTAGCACCTGCCTTTGGCCCAGGGCGCGATCCTGGAGACCTGGGATCGAATCCCACGTCGGGCTCCCGGTGCATGGAGCCTGCTTCTCCCTCAGCCTGTGTCTCTGCGTCTCTCTCTCTCTCTGTGTGTGTGACTATCATAAATAAATAAAAATTAAAAAAAAAAAGTCAGAGACATACCACCGCCAGCAGAACAGTTCTCCATATTTTCTATTGAAAATTGAAATTTTAAAAAGAGCAAATGTTAGTACTGGCAACAAAAGTAACTTTGAATGAAACCAGCACAGAAACTGGAGCTAGCTCACCTCAGACTCAGTTCCCAGGTAAGGATGGGGAATCATGCCCTTGACTTCAGAACAGATCTCATGACTCTCCAAAGCAGTTAATTACTCACGTGGTAAATTCCAAAAATTCCAGAAAATTATCCCCACCTCATGTCACTCGCCCACGTCTACCAAAACTGTACCACCTCTTGGATGATGGTTGAAATTCTTATTTTTAGAGCCGCATTTGTGGTCTTCGGTTGTTGTCCTCCATTGGATGCAGGTAGTCTTAGCAATGTAATGCTTCGACCTTAGCTACTCCTGACTTCTAGGTTATCTGTCCCTTTCCCCAAGAGCTGCAGTGGTGAACAGGTCAAATAAAGTGAGTGTGAGGATAGAAATGTCAGGGGGGAGAGAAGGAGCAGGAGGGGAGCACTAAGGAAGAACGCGGAAGGCCATCTGATCTCTCCACAATTTTATCTAAGGCCTCAGCAGGGCAAACATTTGTTTAATAAAATTATAAATAGAACAAAAAACATTTGCAACAGTAAGCCCAGAGCTGCTCCGATTGATGTTAGGATGGGAGCCCGGCCCTCCGCCCGCTGTGCTTGCCCTTCGGTTGCTGATGCAGTCCAGGCGGTGCTAGGGTTCCAGAAAAGTGCTTGGAAAACCGCTAGCCTACTGGAAGCTGGTATGGCCAGAGTTCTCTGTTATAAGAACCATTCCTTCCTTTAAATCTGTAACTATACAGCCAGGAGGCACAGAGGAATGGCATCATAGGGGCCCAGTTCCTGGCCACCGCCACACACAGGGCCCGTCTGCAGGGCAGAGAGCGGTGGCAAGAGCGCTGCACCCTCCGGAGGGTAGACTGAGTCCCAGGGCACCACCACCCAGTCCCAGGGACTGAGTCCACAGCAGCCGTGCGGGGCAGCCATCGCCTGCACCTGCCTTCACCTGCCTTCACCTGCCTTCACGGGCAGCTCTCCAAGTTCCCAGGATACAGAACGACATGGCCCATCCAGAAAGCATGATTTGCAACCTTAGAGCACATCAGGAAAGGCTCCCTTGGAGGAGTTTTCCCAGGAATTGATAACTGTATCCAGCAAGTGGTTGCTATTAACATCACAGACCTTGAGGAGGCCGAGGATGGAACTGAAGACTTTTGGCAAGAAATAACCATTCTGAGCTGGTGTGACAGCTCTTATGTTAAAAAAAAAAAAAAAAAAAAAAATACTATGGATCGTATTTAAAGGGTTCAAAATTACAGATAACAATGGAATACCTGGGGGGGGGTGGGTCAGCACTGGGTCTTCTTCCAGCTGGTCCATTTAATGAGCTCCAGATCGCTCCCGTGCTAAATGTTAAAAAGCCTGGACTGTCTGCATTCAGGAAAGAAAATCCACCGAGACCTAAAGGCTGCCAATGTCTTGCTGTCAGAACAAGGAGATGTTAAACTTGCCGACTTCGGATTTACTGGCCAGCTGATACAAATTAAAAGAACTAGTTTTGTGGGAACACCATCTTGGATGGCTCCTGAGGTTATTCAACAGGGGGCTCATGACTCAAAAACTGATATTTGGGGGCAGCCCAGGTGGCTCAGAGGTTTAGCACCTGCCTTCAGCCCAGGGCGTGATCCTGGAGACCTGGGATCGAGTCCCACATCAGGCTCCCTGCATGGAGCCTGCTTCTCCCTCTGCCTGTGTCTCTGCCTCTCTGTCTCTCATGAATAAATAAAATGAATATTTTTTAAAAATCTGACATTTGGTCATTGGGAATTATTATTGAACTAGCCAAGGGAGGACCACCTAACTCTGGTATGCATCCAGTGAGAGTTCTGTTATCTTAATCCAAGAAAACAATCTTCCAACTCTTGTTGGAGACTTCACTAAGTACTTTAAGGGGTTTATTGATGCAAGCATCAACAAAGATCCATCATTTCGTCCTACAGCTAAAGAATTTCTGAAACACAAATTCATTGTAAAAAAAAAAAAAAATCCAAAGAAGACTTCTTATCTGATGGAACTGATAGATCGATTTAAGAGCTGGAAAGCAGAAGGGCACAGGGATGATGAAATTGATTCTGAGGGCTCTAATTCGGAAGCCACCAGCAGAGAAAACAACACTGATCCCGAATGGAGCTTTACCACCGTATTAAAGAAAGCCCAATCCAAGGAAACCCCAGAAAGGGGCAGAGCAAGATCATGTGCAAACCCTGACCTGTTTGTCTATGATAATCACACCTGCATTTGCTGAACTTAAACAGCAGGATGAGAATAACGCTAGCAGGAATCAGGCAATTGAAGAACTCGAGAAAAGTATTGCTGGGACAGAAGCCGCTTGGCCTGGCATCACAGATAAAATGGTGAGGAAATTAATTGAAAAATTTTGCAAGTGTCCACCCAATGAAACCCCCGAAGGAACTTATTATTGGCTTCTATTCCATACGGAACCAGGGAAACCCACCAAAGTTACTTCGGGCTTAACAATGCTTAACTCATGAACTCCATGTGCCTTTTGATCTTTACAGCATTGAAGATTTGGAAGAAGCTATTCAACTATTTTGTGATGGTGTTTATCATTTTGTACTTTTTTAAAAAAGATTTTATTTATTTGTTCATGAGACACACAGAAAGAGAGAGGCAGAGACACAGGCAGAGGGAGAAGCAGGCTCCGTGCAGGAAGCCCGACGTGGGGCTCGATCCCGGGTCTCCAGGATCAGGCCCTGGGCTGAAGGCAGGCGCGTCTAACCACTGAGCCACCCGGGCTGCCTATCAATTTTGTACTTTAAAGAGATTATTTTATGGAATAACTTTCCATACTATAGTTTCACCTGTATTGTACTAAATGATGAGATACAGTTTTGCTTTTAGGTATCCTTCTTAAGTTACTGGGATGACTACTTTCATGCTTTGATCTTTATTTGAATGAACTCTCATGAAACATACAGGTCATTCAGAGTCATCCTATTCAACTTTTGTAAATCATCAAGCTGCAAAACACATTCTAAAAATGGCTATCGGTGGCGAGGTGGAAACAAGTCGTACCTTCTTAAGACAGAGGTTTTTAATAAACTCTTAGAAATGAAACCTGGAGAAGTATTGATTCTTCTACCAAGGTGGGATGATTTTCCAGGCAGCTCAGTGATGATCACATTTGAGGCACATGTGTGAAATATTTAGAAGCAACAGAGGTACCTCTTGGTGTGCAGTAGTTACCTTCCCTTTCAGAAGAGGCAATTAACCCTATTTGACATGGTTGGAAATTTAAAGCAATACTAATTAGCTATGGATGGAGTTTTGACAATACTAGAGGAATTAGGCTTCATTTTTTAAATCTCCAACTCATATCGCCTATAATATGCTTGGATTTGGGGAGCTTAAGAAAAACTGATTAACATGTGATTAAATACCTGATTGACAGGTATTACACCAGCATAGTTTTGTCATGGTAGTAAAATGTCCTGTAAACTGTACATTTTTGTTTTTTATAATCATTCAGTACATAAGCATCATGTGCTCATTTTTGAAAGGAAATTTAAATAAGCATTTTTTATTCATGAAAATAACCATAGTAGGCTGATCTCTGCCCATACAAAGTTAAGTTAGACTGTTCAGTTAATTCTCATTTATAATTACAGCACTGTTACATGGATAATACCCCTTTTCTTTTAAGCCCAGTATAAATATTATGCCTGCCTAAGTCCCAAACCAGGGCTACATTTCAGTAGGTGTAGTATTGATATTAATTGTTTTTATAGTTAATGTTTTATTTTTTGATCTGCACAGTTTTGTTTTTGCACAAAAGTAATTTTTAAAAATCTGAATAAGGGGATCCCTGGGTGTCTCAGTGGTTTAGCACCGCCTTCAGCCCAGGGCCTGATCCTGGATACTCAGGATCGAGTCCCGCGTTGGGCTCCCTGCATGGAGCCTGCTTCTCCCTCTGCCTGTGTCTCTGCCTCTCTCTCTGTGTGTCTCTCATGAATAAATAAATAAAATATTAAAAAATAAATAAAATAAAAATGTGAATAATTGCCAAATATAAGAAAGAAAGATGTCTGTCAAGTAAAGAATACAGTTTTTTAGTGAAAGGGCCATTACCTCTTCTTTTTCTATAATAATATGGACACTAGAATAAGTTGTGGTTATATCATATGCCAAGAAATTTCTTTTCTTTGGTGCCTGTACTGTAATAATTACTTGTAACACATTGTATCTTGAAGTAATGGTTCAGTTAAAATGTTCACCTGCTATGTAACTAAAACTCAATTACAGCTTATAATCTATAGATCTGGAAATAATTTGCAATTCATATCATGGATTAAATGAAATTTGTAGAAGTAAAAGCAACAAGTTGATAAACTGATTATTTGAAACTTTATTTTTTTATTATTTGAGACTTTACAACACAACTGTATCATGAGTAGGAACTGTACTGCTTATTCATTATTGGAGTTGTTAGTTCTGTAAACCATTTTTAGCTGAATCACCCCAGTGTTTTGGAGGATTTAAAAATAAATATTTCAATTTCAAAAAAAAACCTATAATCAAAAGTCTGTGATTTTTAGATGTTAATTTCTTTTTAAGATTTTATTTATTTATTCATGAGAGAGACACAAAGAGAGAGAGAGAGAGAGAGAGGCAGAGACATAGAAAGAGGGAGAAGCAGGCTCCCTGCAGGGAGCCCGATGGGGGACTCGATCCCAGGATCCTGGGATCACACCCTGAGCCGAAGGCAGATGCTCAACTGCTGAGCCACCCAGGCATCCCTAGATGTTAATTTCTGAACAAATAGTTGGGAGGATAAACACAGAAAAGAAAAGCATGATATTTGTTTTTTTAACCAGATCCTTTGTACTATTAACATCTTTATCATTGAATTACATGGTGCTAACTTAAGCAAAGGTAAGGTAGGGTCAGGTGGTCTCTCATATCCATACACAGACGTATTCCTCATCTTTGCTGCTAAAGACCTCTAGAAACCCAGTCATCCCCTTCTTTGTATATCCTGTTGCTGTTTCTCTCTTGCTGCAGATGGGTTTTTCTATTCTAAGTCTGTGGAAAGAAAATGGCCTCTGTAATTCCTGAGCTACATCTTGGTCCTTGAAACCAGCCAAATTCCAAATCTAAGTTTATTAGAAAGTACTTTGGTTGGCCCAACTTGAGTTGAGCACCTCCAATCTCATCAGGATCATCCAGCTGACAGCTCTGCCAGGGGCAGGGTAAGTTTCAGAAAAGAGAGCAAGGTGCTAGTCAAACTAATAATAGTGCCCAGCACCTCCCTCCTGGAAACCTGTGCCCCCTGACGCAATAATGATGCGCTGGATCAGCTTGTACCAGTCAGCGAGAGCCGATTCTACTGATCACTTCCCAACTCCATGTTCAATGATGCCGTATAGGTGGCTTGAAATCAACCATGGTAGAAGTATTTATACCACACAAAGTGGCAAATGCTATAAAACAGATTAGTCTTTTCAGAGTCCCTTGATCAGCACCACACTGTCACCTAAGTCTCCATAATTTGTGATGTTGGAGACAGCCACATTGACATCTGTTCACATACTGTGAAGTTCTGCAGATAGCCTTGGTATCCCTTTCCTCACAAGTTTGGTCCTCTAGAAGGTGCTTAGGAGACCTGCTCACTCAGATATGTCTAAATATTTAAGGAAGAAAATAAAGCAAGACATGTGCATCAGCATGGCTCAAATGCAGCACATCTCTGATTCCACACAAAGCCTTGTTTTCTGATATACTTAGTACAGGAGCAGATACAGGTAAGAACGATCCTGAAAATCAGCTACATTCTTAGTAAAAATAGAAAAGTAGCAAAATGAGAACTCTGTGCAGAAGCTGTGAAGAAATGGTAGAAAGAATCTATAAGAGCACTTATTGGAATACAGCAGGGACTCAATATTCCAGAAAGGATGAAGAAAAGAAGTAGGACTGTGGTGGAGTTACAGGGGCAAGAGGGAGAATGGGGGGACAGATGATGTAAAAGGAAATAATGAGCCATCAATCAAAGGAGATAATCCTCTGCTGAGAGTGTAAGTAAAAGATATATTAATTGATAAATACAAAACATTCATTCAACAAATTGTATCAAGTGCTGAACACGGGACAGGGCTGGGCACACAACAGTTAGGAGGACATGGTCCCTGCCTCAGGTGTTATGCAATTTAATGGAAGAGAGACTCAAACCATCATCTCAATATTGGTACATGCTAGGATTCGTTAGCCATGGGGTGCTGAAGGAAACCATAGAAAATCTTCTGTCCCAAATTTGGAAGTCAGGAAAGACCTCCCAGAAAGAGAATGTATAAACCAAGCCCCAAAGAACATATAAAAGCTTCACAAGTGAATAGGATGAAGCAAAAGGCATTTCAGATGGAGGGGGAAATGTATAAAATGGGTTCAGTGGTGAATAGAAATAATCAATCATGAGTCTGAAGGAAGTTCAGAGTGGCTGAGTATAGTGTGCAAGCGAGTAAACTGGAGATATACACCATACCGGGTTATGAAGGCCTTGTATGCATACTTGGAATTGGGACTTTAAGGACAAAGGGGAGTTACTGAGGCAGGCTGGGGGGTGGTGGGGTCTAAGAAAGAGAATGCTTTAGAAAGGACACTCGGATTAGTTCTCTTTTTTCACCACCACCACCACTTTTTTCTTTCAATAGGATTGACACTACAACCTCTGGCTGGCCTCCCGGGCCTCCCCGCTGTCCCACCTCTAAACTATTCCACAGAAAAAGTAGGGAGTTGGCAATTGTAACATCAATGCTATTGAGACAAAGGCACTGTGGTGTAAAGAAAGGAGGTGGAGCAGTTTGAGAGCTATTTGGGAGGTAAAGTGAGCAGGATTTGATGATTACCAGGCCTTGGGGGATGAAGAAGGCAGGCATTAAAAGAGACTCCCAGATTCCTGACTTGAGCAGGTGAATGGATGGTGGTGCTATCGGCTATAAGAAGGAAATAAAACAAAAACAGGTTTAGTAGGATATACTAGGGGTTTAATTTTGAGATGCTGTGGGACCTCCTGACAGAGAGGTATAGTAGGCAATTAATTAGAAAGACATGAGAGGGATTACCATAATTTACAATTTTTTAATTGGTTTTTGAGAAGGTCAATAACATTGCTTTTCCCCATCCAAGTTGACAATCAAATGCAACAGGGGCATGAGCAAACAGAAGCAAAATATCACCTTTGATTATTGATTCACATCATGTTTGTATGAAAAGATTTCAATCTAAAATGGAACCAGAGGAAGGAAGCGTGGGTGGCTCAGGGGGTTGAGCACCTGCCTTTGGCCCAGGGCATGATCCTGGAGTCTTGGGATCAAGTCCCACATCAGGCTCCCTGCATGGAGCCTGCTTTTCCCTCTGCCTGTCTCTGCCTCTCACTCTCTCTCTCTCTCTCTCTGTGTGTCTCTCATAAATAATTTTTTAGATAGATAGATAGATTAAATAAATAAATAAATAAATAAATAAATAAATAAATAAATAAATTTTAAGAATGGAACCAGAGGATATGAAATGGAGAGTCTCAAACTGGCGCCTTCAGGAAAATGGAACTTAAGAACCAAGAGGCTGGGGGCACCTAGGTGGCTCAGTTGGTTAAGCACCTGCCTTCTGTTCGATGAGTTCCAGGAATTTGGGAGTTGCTTAGGGAACAGACATAATAGATGTGACCATTGCAATAACATACAGTAAGCTTTATATAGGTGACATTTTGACATGTTCACATGTGGGAAAGTTCTCTCACAGCATGAGACAATTCAGAGACCGCTACACAGTGAGGGGATCATGTGTCAAGGTGATGTTGTTCAGCTGCCCAAGGGGAGTATCTGGGTCACAGAGTTCTGAAGGGTAGCAGCATCTTGGGGTCTTTTTTTTTTTATAGCTCCGGTGTTTATTTTAACTTATCTATGGTTAGCAGATGTTGAATGCAATTTCATGGGGCACACAAAGAGGGCAGGATCTATATGGCTAAAAATCTGCTAATTTATTAGGGCTCTGCTTAAAACAACTGAATGTGTAAAAAAAATAAGTGTAATGCCAGTGGGATATTAAGCTAGCTGGTCACATACTGCTGTGAAGAAGACACATAGGGCCAATATTCCGAGGCCATCTTTGGCTCATTTAGATAATACATTCTCACAAGTCTCTGGAGAATCCTGATGCGTTTGGTTCAGGAACATACTTTGAGAACCACTGACCTAGAGAAACAAATAATGTAGGCTTCTTGTGAGCAGGGTCAGGGTGTCTCTAAAAAAGAGGGTGAGGTTCAGTTTCTTCTCCCAAGGTGACATATTGAAGTCTCTTTTCCTGAAGAGAAATAAAAAGGGAAGAAGAGGAGGATTATTGTAATAGAAGTTCTATCCACAAGGAAGGAAATAGTAGGACTAAGTAATAACCATTCTCTCCCCATAAAGATACCCTCCAAGATGATGATTCTGCGTCCTAAAAAAACATATTTTCTGTAGGGACTTTCTGTTGTTGTTGTGCTTGTTGTTGAGAAGAAAAAGCTCCAATGAGGACTGCCTGGCTTTCTAGAAGCAGAAATCAGTTTCATTTCCCTGACAAACAACAGTACTTTGCCTGTGGGTGGTACAAGCTGTTTATATGTCCTTACCTTAATTAAGTAATCTATGACTAAAAATGATTATCTCATAAGTGTTCTCAACAGTTTCTTAAAACAATTCCAAGAAATACATCTATTTTCAGTGTTGTAAAAGTTATATAAGTTGTGTCAACCTTGAAAATAAAACAGCCAGTTATTTTAACAACAAAATGAGTTAATTCCCGAATAGCAGAGGAATTGTGATTCAGGACAAGCAAGCTATGGTGCACCACAGGCAAGCCCAAAGAACAAAGGAGAAGCCACTTTTATAGAGGAAAGGGGCCAGTTGAGAAGGGCTGTAATGAACACAAAGTAACTCGGTGTAGGCTGGGAGTTGGAAATGTAGTGTCTTTTCATTGGCTGCTTTGTGACAGTCTCTCATTGGCTGGGCTGTTGCTGAGCAAGGAGAAAACCTTCTTTCCTCCTGCTAGGGTAGTAGAGTAGGCTTCTTCCTATTGGGATCTGCAGAGAGCTCCCACCGATGGTATTTCTGTGAGAGCTTCCCCTTTTGGCCTTCCCACTCCATTTTAAATGAGGTTTCCTTGGTTCAGTTTCACAATTGAGATCTAACATTGAAGCTGTTTCCCTCAGTTCCATTTTCAGGTTTTCTCATTTCTCCTTTACAGCATTCATGTCCCCATAATCATCCATTCATTCAACCATTAATGTATTCATCAAATCTTAATGTTCTATGCATTAAGAACTTGCCCTGGGTGCTTTGAGATGATAGATGTTGAAGCCCAAGCTGGGAATTAAAAAACAAACAAAAATGATTTTTCTTTTTTTTAACTAGCCACAACCTATATAAAGAACATTTGGTTCCTGGGACCAAATGTTGGTCTCAGCTATTTTTTGTCCTTCTCCCGCCATTCACATTTAGGGATTTTCACACTGAAGTGACACAGAAAAATTCAGGAGGGAGAAGACAACAGAAGTACTAACTAACAACAAAAATCTCCACCTTGAGATTCAGTGAATAGAAACGTGTCACTTTACACAGTAGTTTAAGTGACAGATGCTGAATCTTTGGTAGGTGTTGCACATCTCCCTTCTGGCTCCAGCCTCTTCATTCTGTCAGTGTTGATACCATTTGCATAAGTACCTGTCATTATCCCCTATCAAATGCCTCCTTTCCAACCTTGAACGTTTCTTCTTGATTCATTATAATTAAAGAGCTAATGTAGCCATTCAAGTTCACATTGTCAATGACCATGTAATCATCTTCCCCAGTGGCCAGAATTCCTTTCTTTTTATGAGGTTACAATTAAATTCCTTCCAGCCATAAGGTCAAAAGAATCTGGAACAGTTAGTCTTCCCAGTGACTAATTTCACACCTGTGACTCTGATACATATAAAATAAGACCTCTTAAATGGAAGGTGTCAAATTAAGAAATAATATACATTTGACTACACCTCAACTGAAGTCAATTAGACGTAAAAATTAAAGACTGTGGATTCTTTTCCTGTTACTGGAAGTGATGCTTGACACTCCACTTATCAATTTAAGACACATCTGTGTCCCTTAGAAATGTTAAAGTAATTTGTAAATTGGAAGGGAATTAAAATGGCCCAAAGCCTGGGAGACTCCTGGCCAGGAGATTAAGATAATGTTCTCATGTCCCTTCCATATAGTAACTTGTCTATCACTCTGTATTTTTCCCTTCCCAAGATTTGCTTAAGTTCTTCTAAAATGGATTTGGTTACTTTTCCTGCTACTAAAGCTTCTTGTATTTTGTAAAAAAAATTCTGATTATTAGATCACTCTGCGTGGCTAAATGCCATGAAAAGATTTAGCCTCTGGCTTCCAAGATGTAACATTGACCATCAATGCTTCTCTTTTTCCTGCCATCTTGAAATCTATTGTAGACCTTCATCTTCACCTATTGCTTCCAATGGTTCTCATTTTAACTCTCACACACACAGTCCTTTCCATCTCCTTATGCCTTTATCTTTATTTCTCCTCCAAGACCGGAGTTGTTTTCAGCAGTGAGGTTATTTACTGGAAGCCTTGTGGCTCTAACTTCAATTGGAAGTCACTGTCAACTCTCCATCAGTAAATCTCAAATGGATTCCCCAAAAGGAATCTGTCTATGGTAGCCACAGTGCTACTGTCTATATGGCTCAAAAGGGCTCCTGGAAGGTGTGGAGTGTGAACCACAGCCAGCAACCTCCAAACTCTACAGTTCAGCTGCCCTGAGATTCCAAGAAGCCAAAGTATCTCATCAGGAACATGGGCAGATGACCTTCACTCAGGAACATCTAGGTGAGGACTCTGTGCCCTGAAGAGAAAACAAGATTCAACTTCTTTGCTTCTTGAAGTTATTGGTGTCATAAGAAAACATAAGAAAAACAACTGTTGTTATTATTGTCTATCTATTGTTCCTGCTGCCCAGCTTCCATTTGCTCTTCTTTTGAGATATATCTATATCTATATATGCCTTGATTTTCCTCCAAGTAACCATGCCTTCCCTCCTCTCAGTCCTTATGCTTTGATAACTATTTTGCATGTTGTAGAATGCATGTGCCCAATTGTGGAGACAGTGGACTGAGCAATATGAGATCTGGTTCCATTTCTCTAACACAAAGAGAAAGACGTCTAAGAATAGGGCCAAAACAAAGGAAGTAGAGGCCAGAAATAGAGGAGAGAAAAAAAGATTCTAGTGATGTAGACTCCCTTCATCAAGATAAACCTGAAAGCAAGCCAACTTGCAATAACTGAATTCTTCATTCATGTTTTCATTGAAAAATATTTATGAAGCCGTTCTATGTATATTGCCCTCTGCTATAGCCAGAGATACAATGTAGTTCTTGATTTCAAATGACATGTAAAAGGGCAATGACCAATCATTGTGATGGGTGCTGAGACATGACAAAGCCACATGGGTACACCTAGAACATCAACCCCACTCGAAAGAGGTGATCTGTGTCCTAGAGAAAGAAGAGTTTGAGATCTTTGGTTGAATTTTTAATGTAGATTCTGATTATTCTAAATATTATCAGCATGTCGATGAGTCATCCCAGCCTCTGACCTCTCAGTTCTTTGACCTATTCCTAGATAGTGATTTTCTCCATTGGGTCATCCTTGACAGAACACATCATGAACTTAGATTTTACTTGGTATGTCTGTACCTTTAAAAAAAAATGAGCCAAACACCCTACTCTCTGAGCACAATTTCAATTTTCCCAATTCTTTCACTTAGTGCTTCCTCCAGATAATACACACCTCTCTTCCCTATCAACATACTCTATCTTAAGGTGTTCCCCTATCCCACTACTTAGATCCTTACTTCAACCCTCACCAGTGTCTTCCCTTACCTCATTCTCCATCAGCCTCACCAACCTGGCACATCACTTATCATATTCCATTCTAAGTACCTATTTAATAGTTTATCTTCTTTGTGATGCTATAGCCTATAAGAAGCAGGGACTTCCTAATTGCCATTGGATCCCCAGCACTTAGCATCATTTTGCTTTATAAATAGCAGACAATTAACAAACTCATCCATCCGAAGTATATCTTTTACAAACTACTGTGGACAGACATCATGCTAAGTGTCTAGAATTTGATGATCAGAAAATAGGAAGTCAGTCCTGCCCTCACAGAGTTTATAGTCTAGTAGGTATGAGAGTAAAGTGTGGCAGCACTGCACTGAGCAGGATGTAGTCCAAGAAATCTGGGCAGCAACCAACAGCAGAGTGGAGCCCACTGCAGAGAACTTGTAATGCAAAGAATCAGCTACCAAGTAGACAACTCCTTGACAAATACATGATAAGTACCTTCTTTTCCAAAGATATTGAGGAAGCTGCCCCTTGGAGACTTTGACACTTGTTACACATGTACTAATAATTGGCCAAAAATCATAAAAATGATAAGTAAGTCTTGATATGTTTCCTTGACAACAGGGCTAAGGGAGTGATATCACACAAGGAGCTGGTAACTCCTCTTAAAACTATCCTGCTAATGTGGAATCATTTTCAAGAAGTCCTACTGAGCACATGCATTATGTCTTCCCCTGGGATTCTTCTGGCTTGTGCCTCTCAAGGATCCGTAAACATTGAACACTAATAACAGAAAAAGAAAACAGAACACATCTGATGAAATGTTTAGATGATACTAAACTGGGAGAATATGCAAAGGCAACCCCCCCCCAAAAAAAAAAAACCAGAAGAAAAATTACAAATGGCAATCATATGGATCTAAACAATAAAATAACATCCAAATCTCAAGTTTTCAAATTAATATACTTAGAGAATAAGCACACACTAGAAAAGAGAAAATACTAAAATGAAAACTGCAGAGTAACAAACACTAACTTAGGTAAAAATTTAAAATATGAAAGAGTAGGGGCACCTGGCTGACTCAGTCAGTAGATCATGAGACTCTTGATTTCAGGGTCATGAGTCAAAGCTCCATGTTGGGTGTAAAGCCTACTTAAAAAAATAAAAATAAAATAAAATATGAAAGGATAGCCACAGGCTAACTTTAAATCCAGGGGCCCTGGAAAAAAAATATTGAAAAAGACCCTGTGATTAAAACAGGATGCATTAATGAGGTCCTGAGTGGGAAGAGGGTGCTCTTAAATGTGAGTCTGGGTAGAATTCACTGTTAAATGAAGTAACAAAATTAAAATACTGTTGATTTTTACAAAAAATAAAAAATCAATGAGAGAGTTTCTCAGGGATTCTAGGGGAAGCTAAAATTCCCTGTACTGACTAAAGACTCAATGTAAAGGAAAGTGAGCAAACCTCAAAGCTCAAGATACACAAGAGAAAGGACTAAATGAATATAAAGGAATTTAAGTATATGAATATCCATGGTTTAGTCAGGATTCAGATTGAGTTGGGGAGCTTGACTTTAAATAGTATATAGAAAAAGTCTCAAACATCAGAAAAAAAGCAAGATTAGATATAGATATAAGGTATAGATAGATCCTATTTTTACCAGAGCCCCAGGGTTCAAGATCAACAGACGGGGAAGGTCCCAAACAGACCAGGTTTTGCCTCTCACTGCTAACAAAATGTAAAGACAGAGAGATGAGCGGTGGTGAAACAAGAAAGGATTTTACTTCAATGAGGCAACACCAGGGGGACAGCCGACTAGTGTCCCAAGAACTGCTGAGAATACTTCTAAGTTTATTTAGGGAAAATGCAGGACAAAGATTGGTGGGTAATGTCCAACTGAGCAACAAAGGACAGATTGATCATGGTCTTGGGGTCAATCACATGGGATCTTGCTGACATCAGGGCAGTCGTTACTGCCTATGGGGGTAGTTTGGGTGCCCATTGTAGGGTATTTGCCAGCTGTGTCCCCTTCCTGAGTTAACAGAGAAGCTGGAGGGAAAAACATAGCCATTAAGAGGAACTGACTAGGGATGCCTGGCTGCCTCAGTGGGTAGAGCGTGGGGCTCCTTTTTTTTTTTTTTTTAAGATTTTATTTTATCTATTCATGAGAGACACAGAGAGAGGCAGAGACATAGGCAGAGGGAGAAGCAGGCTCCCTATAGGGAGCCTGATGAGGGACTCGATCCCAGGACCCTGGGATCATGACCCGAGCCAAACACAGATGCTCAACCACTGAGCCACCCCGGTGCCCTAGAGCATGTGACTCTTGATCTCGGGGTCCTGAGTTCAAGCCCCACTTTGGGCATGGAGCCTACTTTTAAAAAATAAATAAGATATATTAAAAAGCTAATGTTTACCCCCAAAAAAAGTTACAGGTTGAAGGCAAAATGGAGTCAGTTAGTTCAATGACTGGATCCTCCTTCACTATTTGTTCTATTCCTCTGGAGAACCCTAAGTAATACAGCAATCATCCTTTCTGTTGTTTATGACTCCTTAATCAATCTCTGTCTCTGTCTCTCTCTCCCTATTTAGGTACCCAATAATCTAGGGCTACCCAGCTACCTAGGTCAGATGATGAGCAGGACAGTAGCGGCTTGGTCTTTGGCTTCCCTGTGCTTGTCTTTGTAGTTGTTGAGCAGCGTCTCTCCATCTGTGTGAACAGCTCAGATAAGCCTTCAGCCTACAGGGTTTCACAGGACGCCTGGCCTGAGACAGCTCTGCTGACTCACCTCCCATTGGCTGGTTTTAGTGAAGAGCCTGTGTCCTGAGAAACCCCCCAGTCCCAAGAAACCTAGGATGGTTGGTCATACTACCCAACACATTGTGTTCAAAGACCTCTCAGACAGAATCCTGATAAAGGGGGATTCCTGAGGGGTACGTGTTGGGGGGTGAGAGTGATGGGACGCCCTCAGCCACCAAAGAGTCTTGCGTCTTAACGCAGCAGAGCGTGAATGGAAGAAGCATTGCCTCATAATAAACTTGCTGAGCTGGTGAGAACATGCTGTTTCTCCTTCTGGGATCTGGTTTTGAATAGGATTATGGAATAAAAGAAGAGAGGGAAAGAATTTGTCCCGATACTCACAGTTAATTAGACAAACATACCAATCTCATTTTGCAATGAAACAGATACTTTCTGCAACTGAAAGACAAGTGGTGAGGCAAAGCATCTGCTTAATGATGTGCAGAGCTGCAAGTCAGACTCTGGTGTTTAAGACGAAAGGCAGCCACCTAGCCACAAAGTGTAATTCATTAACATTAAACTGGTCAGATTCCATTAACATGAACACCCACTAACACGCAAATAAGATGGGTATTAGCTAAGCCTTGTTAATCACTTAGGTGTAAGGGAGATTTTCAACATCAAAGCATCTGTTGCTGTGGGATCTGATTCTTAACTTAGCACAGAAAAGGCTGAAGCTCCAGTGCCTTCAGAGGGCAATGGTAGCCAGAAGCCATGCAATCTGCCCTTTGAAAGGCTGCAAAGTCTTAGAAATCAGAAGCAACACAGAATTCAGAGTGCACTTGAAAGCTAAATACTGGGATGGGTGGGAGCCTCTTTAAGTAAAAGGCAGACCTTCAAGTTCCTATTTCCCAGTCTGTGTGGGTAGGCATTCCCCCAAATGCTCACTAGGCTCAAGGACACCTCATACAGTGGAGGGCAAAGGTGGAATGATTCATTAAAAGACTCCATACAGAATTACTGAGCAGCTCAAGGCCCTCCTCTTCTCCTGCCCAGCCCTAGAGCACCAGCGGCCAGACTCCTATGGCTAGGAGTCTTCCCTGGAAACCTGAATTCCAAAGGAAAGATCTACAGATATTGATATTTTAGAACTCCAAAGAAAAACTCCAATGTGCCCAATAACCCCACGGCAAACCCACCAGCCAGGCAGCCCTGCCCCTGCATGTGGAGCTTCCGAACAACGTCTTAGTACTTTACTGGAAGTATCAAAAGACAGTCTAGGAGCACCAAGTATTTGAGGAAATCCTCCAACATTCAAGAGACCAAAACAAAAATATAAAATAAAGAAAGAACTCCAAAACCAAACTCAGTAAAGGAGCAGAAGAAAACTTTAAAGAGACACAAAAAGACAGCTGATTTTTTTTTTTTAATCTATAGGAGAGATAGAAAATAAAGCCAAGAAATCTCTGTGAAAGCAGAACAAAAAGATGTAGAGATGGACAACAGGAAAGAAACAATAAGAAATTCAGAGAATCAGTCCAGGGGATTCCACATTCAATCAATATACATTCCAGAAACAAAACAGAAGAGAAAGTAGTAACAAGGAGTTAATACAGGAAAATGTCCCATCCCAGGAGGGGGTCATGGGAGCCTGACTTACAGGCAGTCAGAAGTACAGGTAACAACCTGGATTCACCACTGGCGTCGGAAGGGGAGGACAGTCCCATGGAACTGAGCCAGTAAACTGTGGAATCTGATTCTATCTCTGGCTAGATGGTGTCTGAATTGAGTTGAATTGATGCCCGGCTGGTGTCAGAGAATGGCTTGGTGGTGTGGGGAAACCCTCTCACACGTACTGGAATTGGGCCTTAGACCCCACTCAAGAAAATTGGCAGGGTCTCTATCCCAAAACATGTTTTGAAGGGAAGGAAAAAGAGAAGATACAGATACATATCATATGCCTTAGTACATCAGAGTTGGAGTATATATTCCACTTACAGGAAGGAACATCGCTGGGCCCACATTTATTTTTAGCAGAAATCTGCAGGAGTCAAGTAGTAATGATTCCTTTAAATATGTATGCATACTCAAATATGCTACAATTTTCACTACATCCTAATGTCTCCCTGACACTGAGACCAGTATTAGTTGCCACTAATGATTGCATCTTTTATAGTATGGTATTTGCGATTTTCTTGCAATTTTTTATAGTATTTTTAAGGGTAGATGTAAAAGTAAAACCTCTCAATATACACATGAAATAAAAGGAAAAGTAGAATAACAGAACTGAATGTTTCAAGGCAAATGGACTAAATATCATATCTCATCACAGAAGAATATACCTACGAATTTAGTCTGCAAACAAAGCATACTTTCTTGCACACTCATTTGCTCTGCTTTCCTGTTATGGTTTGAATTGTGAGTCCCCCCAAAATATATGTTGAAGTCCTAACCTCCTATACCTCAGAAGGTGACCTTATTTGGAAATAGGATCTTTATAGATGTGATTAGTTGAGATCATCTAGAGTAGGGTGGATCCTTAATCCAATATGACTGGTCTCCTTAAAAGAAGAGGAAAACCAGGGTCGCCTGGTGTGGCTCAGTATTGGTTTTGGATTTTGGCTCATGTTGTGATCTCAGGGTCATGAAATGGAGCCTTGTGAAGGGGTCCATACTCACATGAGTTCGCTTGGGATTCTCTTTCCCTCTCCCCTGCCCCTCCCTCCCACTCTCAACTAGATAAATAAATCTTAAAAAAGAAAGAGAAGGAAAATCAAAACAGAAGGCCTTGTGACCATGGAGGCAGAGACTGAATTGATGCCTCCATAGGCCGTTGAATGCCCGGGGCTACCAGAAGCTGGAAGGAGCAGGGAAGGATTCTCTTCCAGAGGCGTCAGAGAACACATGGCCTGGCAACACCCTGATTTTATACTTTTAGCCTCTAGAATGATGGAGAATACATTCCTTCTGTTTAAACCCACCAAAGTACCACCACGCCAGGAAACATCCTAACCCCTATAGGACCAGACCCTCCAACTTCCGATTCTGAACATTTCTGAATAAGAGAGATGGGAGAGGACACCACAAAACTCCTTACTTGAGTTTGGCATTTGTCTCTTTAAATAAAGACTTCCTTCTTTCATCACATACTTAATGAGGACACAGCAGCCTGCAGAAATCACATAAGAGCATCAGTCAGCAGGTCACAAACTATTCATTACCAGTCACTTCGAGTGGACAGAGGACTGCAGATTTTCTAGATTGTCAAGTGCTGAGCAAGCCATGATGCCATTAGAAAATTGAGTCTCCAAAGCAGGCAGTGAGCACTACATATCACAAGACAAGCTAAGTTCAAAAGTGAGAGTTCTGAGCAGTTAAGAGGGAGCAGATTCCAGGTATATCAGCTGGGGTTAAAATCCAAACAGAAAAGTGTGAGCCAAAACATCATTCCAGAAAGCAGGGATGGGAGTATAGTCTTGGGCTCAGAACAAATAAGTAAATCCTCATGAGGAGCAGAATGCATGATGACAACTTATTCTAGGACAGAGATCAGCTGCTCTTTGCAGGGTTGGATCCAGTAGGTCAAGGCTGAGAGTAGGTGCGGCTTGCAAGGCCAGGCAGCCATGGGGAGGCCCAAGGGAGCATGTCCACCAGAGGTCTTTTGGCTCAACATGCTTCCTCTCAGTGCTACCTCTGAGAACAATCACACCAGTCAAAGTGAGATGAGTGTATCTATCTGAGCCCAGCACCTAAACCATGGCCTGGAGATCCTCTAACAAAAAAAGTGCTATGTTTAAAAAAAATGCTATATTGTCAATAGTAAGAAATAGCACCTTAGGCCTATAAGTGCTATTTTGTTTGGGAAGATGATGTTTAATTGCCCGTTGGTCTAGCCTTGCTTTTTATCTCACAATTCCGGGCCTGATGTCCTTTCATTTGTGAAGTGTCAAAACTGTCCTCACTGCATCGTGTTTGTTATGTTTTCTCCACTTTTCACAGGTCACATACATTGTCATTAGGAGATTCCAATTTGTATCTTTATTTTCCCTCAAGTTCTATCAGTTATAAATTTTCCTAAATCGTTTCTTTCTCCTATATATACAAAAGAACATCGATACTAAAAGGCTAATTAATGTGGGCTTTCATCCTGCACTGTTTTCCTGTCCCTTTTAGTAAAAGGGCTGGAGCACATCATTTGCTAGTCACTTTTATAATAAGCACTAATTTTCACTCTGAAATAGTTATTGATCTGAATAATCAACCATAGAAGAATCATTAAGAAAATGAAACGGTTCCTCATGATGGAAGATTAGCCACCACTAAGCATGATGCTTCAACATAATTCTTCATATCTTGGGGAAAGACTTGGAATAGAAGAAGTGAAAAATCAGAATATAAAATACAAATACGGTATCATTCCAATTATATTTTAAAACTATGTATTAAAATCTAGGTAGTATTTCTTCTTCTTGTTCACACTCTCTGTGCTTTTCAAAATTCTAATAATGAGCATTTATTGCTTTTATAATCAGAAAAAGATAAACTGTAAAAAAATGGAAAGATAAATGCTATTCACATTACCCAATATTATAGTACTACCTTAGAAGAACTCATATTTGCATTTAAAATATTTGAACAATTCTTCCCAATAAAAAAAGAATAGAAAACAAAAAAATCTTTGCATTTATACCTAAGACCATAACATTCACACATGGCATGTGGCCTCTCAGGAAGCTATATCCAGAATAACCCTGGAGGAGAGTCTTGCAAACAGATTATTAAAAGGCCAGGTAGTAAGTATTTCAGGCCTTGCAGGCAAGTGATAACTCCTTAGCTCTGCTGTTGTAGCACCACAGCCACAGGCAATATGTAAAGCAATAGGTATGGCTGTGTTCCAATAAAACTTTATTTACAAAAACAGGTGGTAGTTTGCCAACTCTGCTACAGAACAGCATTTCCCAAACGTTAATGTGCACATGAATCACCTGGGGTTTTAGCTGAAAAACAGATTTCAACTCAGTAGATGTGCAGGAGAGCCTGAGAGTCTGCATTTCTAACTAGCTTCCAGGTGATGCAATTGCTACTGGTCTGAGGACACCCTCAAGAGCAAGACAGAGCATCATTTTATTAGCCACATAATATATAGGCAGGGCTCATTAGGAGACAAAAAATGCATTATGTTTACCGACAACACATTTGCATTATAGTAATCATATTTTGCTTAATTTTTTTTTACCTTATGCCTTGTTTTAGAAAAACAAATTTTGGACATTAAGTGGGAGATGGATAACTTTATTTAAAAATAGCTAACTGAGGGGTACCTGGGTGGCGCAGATGGCTAAGCGTCTGCCTTTGGCTCAGGTCATGATCCCGGGGTCCTGGGATCAAGTCCCACATCAGGATCCCTGCTCAGTAGGGACTCTGCTTCTCCCTCTCTCTCTTGCTGGAGGGGAAGGAATAAGCAAGGGGAAGAAATGTGTTGCTTGTGGTCTCTCTCTTGCTCTCGCTCTCAAATAAATAAATACATAAATCTTTTAAAATTCTTTAAAAAAATAAAATTAGCTAACTGAAGCAAAATAATTAGTTGATTTTGATACGGACAAAACGTTATTTATTCATTCAATAAGCATTTGTTGTGTCTGGACACTAGGTTGCCGATTGCTTGAAATACAGAGATAAAGTGTTTAAATGGGAGATGCAAGCACATAAAGAAACAATTGCTTTTATTTAAAAAAAAAAAATAGGATCATCCAAAATAGTTTGGTCTAGAAGCATTAGGTTCTTTTACAAAGAGATGTCATTGCCCAGTGCTAAAAATCCCATCACTTATCAAACTGTGCCATGGATACACCCAACTTCTAACAAGTCACAAAAGCTACTTCTGTAAATAATCCTTTAAACTTCGCTAACATGGATGTAACCCAGATTTCTCCAGGATTCATCACATGGGGTACTCATGAGTTTACAGTAACTGAAATAATTCAAGTCCTGACACCTCCATTTCAGTGACCAATAGACGTCTCAAACTCAGTATATCCAAAAACAAACTCCTGAAAGCCCCAAGTCTGCACCAGGACCACTTTTCTAGCTCATTTGATAGCAACTCCATTCTTCTTGTTGCTCAAGTCAGCCATCCTGCATGCCTCCCTCAATACAATAAATCTTGTTGATGTTGCTTGCAAAATTTATCCAGAATCTAATCACTTCTTACCACTTCCATTGCTACCATCTGGTCCAAGCTTTCATCTACATTACCGAAATACTTAATCTCAGCTGGCCTTGCAGATGCTATGCTGTTCTCAACACAGCAACACAAGAGATCTTTTTAAACTTAAATGCCATCATGTCATTCCTTATTTAAAACTCCACAGTATCTCTCCCACTTCACTCAGAATAAGTCCTTACAAAGGTCTAGGAGGTCCTTTTGATCTAGACTCAGATCACTGTTCTGAACTCATGCTCATTTCTTCCCCTTGCTTATTCCCCTCCAGCCACACTGGCCTCACTGGCATTGCTAAAACATACCAACCACCTTCCCACCTTTGGACCAGGGCTTTAGCTATACCTGCTACCTGAAATGCATTTCCTTCAGGTAATGGCCAATTACCTCATCTCCTTCAATTCTTTGTTTAGGTATCACCTTCTTAATGAGTCCTAGTCTGACCACCTTCATCCCCACACTTATCCTCCTAATCTCACTTATTCTGCTTCTTAAAAAAAAAAATCTGGGGATCCCTGGGTGGCTCAGGGGTTTAGTGCCTGCCTTCGGCCCAGGGCGTGATCCTGGAGTCCCGGGTTCGAGTCGCACATCAGGCTCCTTTCATGAGGCCTGCTTCTCCCTCTGCCTGGGTCTCTGCCTCTCTCTCTCTCTCTCTCTCTCTCTCTCTCTCTCTCTCTCTCTCTGTGTGTGTGTGTGTGTGTCTCATGAATAAATAAATAAAATCTTTAAAAAATAGATAAACTTAAAAAAATTCTATAGCGCGTATCGCTTCTAACGTACTAGATAATTTACTCATGTATTAAATCTATTCTTTATTGTATTAGTCTGCTTGGGCTGCCATAACAAAATATACTCTGACACTGGGGGACCTCAGCAGTAGGGATTTATTTCTCACAGTTCTGGAGGGTGAAAATTCCAAGATCAAGTTGTTGGCCAATGAGATTCCCTGGTGATGGTTTTCTTCCTGACTTGCAGACAGTCACTTTTTCACTGTGTCCTCACATGGTAGAGAGGAAGCATGCTCTCTGCTATCTCTTCTTCAAGGGCACCACCACCATCATGAGGGCCCCACCCTCACAATGAACCTAATTATCTCCCTCATCTGAACCTAATTATCTCCCAAAGGCTGTATCTCTAAATATCATCACATTGGCAGTTGAGGCTTCGATATATAAATTTTAGGGGGAAACAATTCAGTTCATAGTATGTATCATCACCTCTTCCTTACTTTGTGTAATCTCCATAAGAAGAGGAATCTTTGTATTGTTCACAGCTGTATCTCCAGGACCAAGAAGACTGCCTCATACAGGTTTGCTAGTGACTCAATGAGTTCTATCTATCCCACTGTACCAATATAGGACCTTCTGCGTCCCTTGGTGTCTTGCCCAGTAATTTGGGGGAGTCTCCAGGAGTGTCTCCAATAAGTTTTTGAATAGCTCTCTCTGCCCTTTGCCCTGCTGACAGCTGCTACTCGTGATAATTCTTGAGGGAACCTCCCACTCACAGCTGCTGCCAGTCCTACAACCACCAAACCAGCCCATACCTGTGTCAAGAATGAAGCCTCTCAAAGCTCCAAACAGCAAGCTGTGCTGCATTTCCTGCAGCCCTTGATGAGCTGAATATCATGTTCTGCAAGCAGTGAAGAGGTTGTCCATCTTCCTCATTTGTGGTCACGCATTGTCACTGAGTCACCACGACAGATTTGCATACGGAAGCCATGGGCGATTGGTTCTGCAGGCTCCTCCAAAGGATCAGAAATGCCTGAATTCCACCACCAGACACAACTTCAAGTTCTTCGTTCCAAGACAGTGCTTCCAAGTTGTGCTGCTGGTTGAAGTGGACGATGTAAATTTTTTTCCTTCGTCAAGATGGTCTCAGGTCGTTGAGTGCTGCTGCTGTAGGTTCTCACCATTACTGTGGTATCCAAAACGTTAAGGTTAAGTGAAAAAGCATGTACCCAACAAGCCATACCTAATTTAAAGTACACAAGGTACTTGTAGTTCCTTGAAGGAAAAGCACTAAATGAATAAATGTTCTTGTTATACATTATTCAGAGGCAATTTGAATACACATCTTGCTATACATTATTCAAATGCAATTTTTCACAATAACAAATAAATACTCTAAACCGCCCAAATGCCAAAGGATATATCAATATTGGATGAAGTTCATTCACAATATTTTATTTAAAAACAATTTAAGAATCGAAATCTTTCTATTACTTTTATAAATGTAAATTTGGTGGCTTTTCTTCTTTGTTGAATTACATTTAAGTTCCCTCCCCCCTTTTTTTTACTCAAGCCAATTTAACTGCAGTGTTTCTGTTTTCATCAGAGGCAGGGTAAGTGCATCAGACATGGCATCAAACATCCTGGCACTGGTAACAGTGTGCCCATGTGATGATGAGTACAGTTGCTATTTCTTAACTTTCTTGTTAAGAAAATAAGATGGTTGGATCAGATCATCTCTAATTTCTTCTCCAGCAATATATTTTCATGATTCCATGTCTTAAGAAGAAGCAACACCATATTAAGGGTCGGAAATAGTGTACATTCAAATTCAAGATCAAGTAATAAATTGCAATTTCAATTCATCTTTAAAAATTGGAAAGTTACTTATTTCTATGCATTGTTTTAAAATTCCACATATATTATTGGACAATAGTTTTTTGAGGTATTCTAAACTAACATAATTATTCCAGTCTTGCAGATTCATTCATTCGATCAGATGGTTGGTCAACATCTTTTGAGCACCGACTATGTACCTGGTATCATGTTAGGTCCTGTGTATGCAAACTTACAACATCATCTCTGCTTTTAAGGATTAGATGAATAAGATAAAGTAATGGCAATAAAAATACTGCAAATGTCAGGTAGAAGTTTATATAGGGTCCAAAGTGGACATGAGGAAAGAAATCAATTCTACCTGGAGGGAGGAGCTAAGGAAGCTTCCTCTTAACACTGTTTTGGAAGATGAATCAGATCCTGGCCAAGGGAGGCAGGGAGATGGAATATTAGTTTGTCATGGCTGCCATAACAAAGTACCATACACTCAGTTTAAACAACAGAAATTTATGTTCTTGAAGTTCTGGAAGCTAAAAGTCCAAGATCAAGGTATTAGTAGGATTATGTATTTCGAGGCCTCTCCCAATGGCTTATAGATGTGGTCTTCTCCTCTTTGTTTTCACATGATCTTTTCCTTATGTCTTTCTCTGTCCTAATCTCCCTCTCCTAAAAGGACCCAGTAACATTGGATTACAGCCCACAGATATGGTTTCATTTTACCTTAATTACCTTCTAAAAAGGCCCGTCTCCAAATACAGTCACATTCTGAGGTACTTGAGGTTGGGACTTCCACATCGGGATTCCAGGGGGACACAAATGTCTCTGCTTCTCACCAACATATGCCATTACCATTGTGATGCTTGGGAGGGTGGGGGAGGGCTTTCTGAAAGTTTTGCTGTCCCAGCATCCACCCTTTGTCCCTTCTTTTGGCTACAGAAACTTGATTTTCCTTTGGGGAATGGCCCCTCTCCAACTGGGAGAGATCTGGGAGACAGAGTGAGAAGAGGCAAGAGTACTCCCAGATTTGTTGTGGATGGTGAAAGAGGAAAGTCTGGGTAAGAGGAGGAGATTTTCAGTTAAGTTTGTATATTTTTTGTTGATTTTTACATTTATCAATAAATATATGAATATACCTTCAAGAGTCTCTTGGTAAGAGGCTTAAATCCAAAGTTCTCCGCCCCCCCTCAAAAAACCTTCCTATTTCTTTTATCCCCTAACCCTCCTGGAATTAACCACTTTCAATGTTTTAGCTTTTTTTCTTTTTTTTACCTCAATGTTTCTAAATAATATTCCCATTCTGTTGACAGAGTTTGACATCATTTTTCCTCCTGAGTTTAGAGCTGATCGGGAGGTAGGTATGGAAGTCAGATGGCTGAAAATAAAATATCAGCCTGATTATTGACAAAAGCAAATGGGCTTCCTAAGAGCTCACCTTGAATTTAACTGACCTGCCCAGGCTGCCAGAGGTAGACAAACTGCAGGCAGGGAGTATGACCCTGGGGAGCTACCCCTACAGTGAGGGCAGAGGTATGGGACTTCTGCAACCTGGTTGCTTCTAGAAAGAAGCAGGCTCAGAAGAGCCTGACTAGGCCTAGCTCCAATTCTCCAATTTACCAATAAGATAAAGTCCAAGTAGAAGAATCAAAAACAGAAAGACATGCTGGCCTCCAAAAAAATAATCAAAAGAGTTCAAAAAAAAAAAAATAAAAGAATGAAGTTGATGATATTAAGGAATTGTTCTTTTTTATATGTAATGACAGTATTGAGATTATGCTACTTAAACAATTTCATTTCTTTTGGCAATACAAACTGAAATATTTATGGGTGAAATGAAATACTATCTGATATGGCTTCAAATTATATGAGAGAGGAATGAAGGTTTAAATGAAACAAGATTGGTCATGAGCTGAAGCCGGTGATGGGTACCTGGACCTTCATTATTTTATTTCTCTTACTTTTGTATCCATTTATAAATTTTTTCTGTAATAAAAATTTCAAAGAAAAGGAGAAATGGTTAAGTTACAAAAGCAACGACGAGTAAGTTTCACCATGGAAGTGGATAAAAATGACAACGCTACTAAGAAGTCAAGTGAGATAAAATAGGCAGAGTTCACCTGCTTTGATGATTAGGGAGACATTTATTTATTCCTTGAGCAAGTATTATGTTCCTGACCCTACTCTGGAGACAGGACGCCCAGTGGTGAACAAAATAGAGAAGATCCCTGCATTCATAGAGATTACCTTCTTGTGACACTGTCACCTTTGTCAGGACAGTTCCACATAGTGGTAGAGTGTAACTCTACTGAGGGAGGGAGTTGCAAGGAAGAGAGGAGGTGAATACAAAAAAGAATAAAATGTGCAAGGGAAGAAGAGAAACAATGCAGTAGCTTAAAGAGGACTTTTAAAATTTTATTATTATTATTTTTTTAATGTGAGTGCATGCAGGCCGTCTATGGGGATGGAGCCAGTAGAGAGGGAGAGATTATAAGACAGAAAGAATAATAATAAATTGGGAGAGAATTACATCAGACCACAGTAGAGGGATTTTTCCTTGAGTAAAAAAAAGACCAAATATTTTCTCGTTGAGGAAGGTAGATGAAGGTGGATTCTGTGGGATGAAACTGGGCTTAGAAAAGTGAGTCTGGCCCAGACTATCTGCATCGTGTAGGAAGTGGGCAGAGATGTTCTTACTCCAAGATCATCCGGAAGTGCTCATCCTTCCCTCCGATTCATATCAAGATAGCCCCTTTTTAGATCTCATTCATTTCCTCAGAGATTCCATCCCAGACTCCATAGTTTAAGGAAGTTTCCCTGTACATGCTAGGAATGCATTCAGCTACAAATAGCAAAGGGGCTTACAAATAACAGGGAAGCCCCTTAGTTAAGATATTAAGGCCTTAGGCTTTTTTTTTAAAGATTTTATTTATTTATTCATGAGAGACACAGAGAGAGAGAGAGAGAGGCAGAGACACAGGCAGAGGGAGAAGCAGGCTCCATGTAGGGAGCCTGATGTGGACTCGATCCCAGAACTCCAGGATCACACCCTGGGCTATAAGCAGCGCTAAACCACTGAGCCAACAGAATAGAGAACCCAGAAGTGGACCCTCAACTTTATGGTCAACTAATATTCGATAAAGGAGGAAAGACTATCCACTGGAAGAAAGACAGTCTCTTCAATAAGTGGTGCTGGGAAAATTGGACATCCACATGCAGAAGAATGAAACTAGACCACTCTCTTTCACCATCCACAAAGATAAACTCAAAATGGATGAAAGATCTAAATGTGAGACAAGATTCCATCAAAATCCTAGAGGAGAACACAGGCAACACCCTTTTTGAACTCGGCCACAGTAACTTCTTGCAAGATACATCCACGAAGGCAAAAGAAACAAAAGCAAAAATGAACTATTGGGACTTCATCAAGATAAGAAGCTTTTGCACAGCAAAGGATACAGTCAGCAAAACTCAAAGACAACCTACAGAATGGAAGAAGATATTTGCAAATGACGTATCAGATAAAGGGCTAGTTTCCAAGATCTATAAAGAACTTCTTAAACTCAACACCAAAGAAACAAACAATCCAATCATGAAATGGGCAAAAGACATGAAGAGAAATCTCACAGAGGAAGACATAGACATGGCCAACATGCACATGAGAAAATGCTCCGCATCACTTGCCATCAGGGAAATATAAATCAAAACCACAATGAGATACCACCTCACCCCAGTGAGAATGGGGCAAATTAACAAGGCAGGAAACCACAAATGTTGGAGAGGATGCGGAGAAAAGGGAACCCTCTTACACTGTTGGTGGGAATGTGAACTGGTGCAGCCACTCTGGAAAACTGTGTGGAGGTTCCTCAAAGAGTTAAAAATAGACCTGCCCTACGACCCAGCAATTGCACTGCTGGGGATTTACCCCAAAGACACAGATGCAATGAAACGCCGGGACACCTGCACCCCGATGTTTATAGCAGCAATGGCCACAATAGCCACACTGTGGGAGGGGCCTCGGTGTCCATCGAAAGATGATGGATATAGAAGCTGTGGTCTCTGTATACAATGGAATATTCCTCAGCCATTAGAGACAACAAATACCCTCCATTTGCTTGGACTTGGATGGAAGGTATTATGCTGAGTGAAATAAGTCAATTGGAGAAGGACAAACATTATATGGTCTCATTCATTTGGGGAATATAAAAATTAGTGAAAGGGAATAAAACGGAAAGGAGAAAAAATGAGTGGGAAATATCAGGGAGGGAGACAGAACATGAGAGACTCCTAACTCTGGGAAACGAACTAGGGGTGGTGGAAGGGGAGGTGGGCGGGGGTGGGGGTGACTGGGTGACGGGCACTGAGGGGGGCACTTGACGGGATGAGCCCTGGGTGTTATTCTGTATATTGGCAAATTGAACACCAACAAAAAATAAATTTATAAAAAAATAAAAATAAAATAAATAAAATAAACCACTGAGCCACCGGGGCTGCCCCTTAGGCTTGTTCATTTCTTCTCCTCTGTTATATCCATCGGTGTTTCATCCTCATGGATACAATATAGCTGCCATAGCACCAGATGTCATGGAGCAGGAAAAAGGGGGAGAGGATATTACCAGGTGCACTTGTCCTTTTTATCAGAGAAAGCAAAGGGTTTTCCCTTAACCCTCTATCAGGCTTCTGCAAAATTATGTCACTTAGTCATTCCTCGCTGTAAGGAAGTCTGGGAAAGTGATTACTTCATTTTGCCAAACTGTGTAGTAGAGATGGGCAAGAACAAAGCAAGGCGGGGAATGTAGCTAACCAACAATATCTGTCGTACCCTGTCACACTTCTTACGAGGCTACAGGCTCCCTGTGAGCAGGGCCCAGGTCTGTGCTTCTCACCAACATATGCCATCACTATTGTGAGGCTTAGGAGTGGGGCTTTCTGAAAGTTTTGCTGGCCCAGCATCCCTCCTTTGTTCCTTCTTTTGGCTACGGAAGCTTGATTTTCCTGTGGGGAATGGCCCCTCTCCGACTGTCAGTCAAGGAGTCTTTCCTATCCTTCCTGCAAAGGCATGGGAAGTGACACAAGTTAGTCACTTTACCTTCTTTCCCGGAAAGTTAAGATTTCACAGGGTGGGAGGCGTGGATTCTGGGATCACCTGGCTCCTGCTCACAATTAGAGCCCCCTGATGCCCCCCTGGCTCCTGGCTTGGGAACTGGTTGGTTCAGCTCTTCCTTCTACTCTGTTAGCCACCTCCTACCCTGACCACAAGTTCTTTTTAAATTATTTTGCTCTCCTTTTTTTGACTGCATCAAGGAAGCCTACCTGATAAAAGTAGGCCTTTAATTATTGGATGAATGACCCTTGTTTCAACTAAAAGCCAACCACAAACCTGAGGATCCTGGAACCAAAATGAAATAACAAACTAAGTAAGATAAAGACACCAATTTTTCATTTTGGGTCAAACTTCTTGATTTGCAATAAGTTTGACTTTCACGACGACAAAATGTTCCTCTTTGTCAGTATCTTCATCTTAACTGTCAATGAAGGTGCTTTTCCTGTCTGATTTACTCCTAATTTCCACTGTCTGCCAAGCCCATGCTCTCCTCATTCCCTCCCCAATTCCCAAGGCACAGTTTCCCAAGCAGCCCTCCAAGGAACGTCTTCCTCACCCATCTGTGAGCTGTCACAATGACAGGATGTTAGAGCACCGCCTCCAAGGCTGGATGGCACATTTTCTTTTTCTTGAGGTTTGTCTCCTTGATTTACAGTGTTGAGGTCATTTTTGGAAACCTTTTGCTGACAGTCTAATTTTGCTAAATGTCCTTAGAGTTTCTAATCCGGTCTGATGGAGGGGCAGAGCGGGGAGGTACTTTTGGGATCTTCTATTCTAGTTCTCTTCCCTTTGTAGAAGAGGAGGGAGGCCCACAGGTTGCTGGGACCGTCCCAACGTCACACATTCAGCTCTTAGCAGAGCCGTGTCTGGGAACTCCCCAGCCATTATTCTTCCCACTAGACTACAATGTTTCATCAGGTTTTGTATCTATTTGTTCTCCTCTAGAACTCTACACATTTATGATATTAAAATGCTTCCTCCTGAATTTTTTACCCCACTCTCTGATTATTTATTATCCTCAGCTAAACAGTGTGGCAGGTAGGGTTTTGCCAAGAAACAGTCTTGGATGGGATGGGACCTGATGTATACAGTGTTTATCAGCCAGCGCCCTGGGGCCAGACACCTGTGGAAGCAGGGGCAAGAACAGGAGCCCACAGAGAAAAGAGTCCATTGGCAATGCAGGTCACCGAGAGCTTGGCCAAGCTCACCTAGAGCAACCCTTCACAGTTGCCCCAAGATAGTCTGGGATGGGGCGGTGCCCAACCCATTGGAGCTGAGCTGCCCCAGGAAGGATGTGAGGGGGGTAACACAGCTGTCCAAGGCTGAGACCATCCCTGAAAGGCTCAGACCACTTCTGGCTGCCCAGGTAGCACATCCCTGAGCCCCCTGAAGGGGTCATGTCCGCCAGACACTATTACTCCTTCCAGTGACTCGCCTTTACTGTCCTAGATGCTTGTCAGGATTCCTGCCCCTGCGGAGCTTATAGTCTGCTGGGAGGGACAGTTAATAAATCATGATGGCAATGTGAAGCCTTAAATCATACACACGAAGGTCTTTAGACACACGAGGAGGAGGCAACTGTGTATAGACACACAGGGCGGGGGGTGCTGACTCAGGATGGCCAAACCCAGGGAGACCAGGGTAGGGGCCCCGGGCAGCCCCTGCCTTCCTAAGGCCAGAGGAACCTGCTACCCTTTATGTCATAAAATCTTCATTTTCTTCCTTCCTTCTAGTGTCTCTCCCCCCAAATCTCTCACTCAATTCATGCATTTTTCCTTATTCCTGCTAGTGTCTGGGGAGCCATTTGTCTCATCTAAAAAGCTAGTCCCGGGATCCCTGGATGGCGCAGCGGTTTGGCGCCTGCCTTTGGCTCGGGGCGCGATCCTGAGGACACGGGATCGAATCCCACGTCGGGCTCCCGGTGCATGGAGCCTGCTTCTCCCTCTGCCTGTGTCTCTGCCTCTCTCTCTCTCTCTCTGTGTGTGTGACTATCATAAATAAATAAAAATTAAAAATAAAATAAAATAAAAAGCTAGTCCCTCAGCCTGTTTTAAGTGAAGCTTTGCAAACACATTGGGCAACATGCGTGCACATTCACCGTGCTGGCACACCCACACCCGGCAAACGGCATTTCCAAGGGCTCTGCAGACCTCCCGGGCTCGGGTTTCAGATGTGTACATAGTTAAATTTCTGATCGTGCTAAAAGGCCTTATAAACTAGACGCGAAGGACTGACACGCAGCACGGGGAGGGGTCGGGGGAGCCGAGCGAGTTCGCGGGCTCCAGGCGGCAGGACTGGAAAGGGAGGGTTGCAAACTGGGCTAAGAGAAGGGCTTCGGGAGATGCAACCTGGGGACGCGCCACTCTGGTTTGCAAGAAAACGGAGAAGGAAAAGGCAAAAGCCACTTGCTGCATTCAGGCTGGAGAACAGGAAGAAAAGCCCCGGGAGGCTGGGGGGCGCAGAGTCGGGCTGCGGGGCTCCCCGGCAGCTTCCCGGGGCTCAGGCCTCCCCGCGCGGAATGCCTCGGTTCCAGAGATGCCCGGGGCGGGATGGAGCGGGGAGGGGGGGGGGAGGCGGGGAGGGGGCGCGCTCCCCGCGGCAGCAAGCGGAGGATTCGGCGGCCCCGGTGAGGGCCCCGCAAACCCCAGCCCGCTCCCCGCAGCAGAGCCGAAGCCCAGCCTCCACCCGCCGCGCCAGGTGCTGCTGGAATAACCAAGAACAACTTGTGCGCATCTGTGCCCGCGTCCAGGTGACTTGGAAATGGGAAAACAAATACCCGGCTGGGGCCAAAGACTGACACGTCTGCATTCGAATACTTCGACTTAAAAAGCGATTTAAAAAAAATGTCTTTAGGGCAGCCCGGGTGGCTCAGCGGTTTAGCGCTGCCTCCAGCCCAGGGCGCGATCCTGGAGACCCGGGATCGAATCCCACGTCCGACTCCTGGTGCATGGAGCCTGCTTCTGCCTCTCTCTCTCTCTCTCTCTCTCTCTCTCTCTCTCATGAATAAATAAAAAAAATTATTTAATAAAAAATAAAATAATGTCTTTAAATGAATTACTCCTGAACCCGGCTTCAGCCCAGGTGGCCTCGGGTGTATGGGATTTTATTTTTTCGACTTAAGCATCAGGTGAGGACATGTTTCATGAATCAGACATGGTGCCGAGTGTTGGGGAGGGTGCAAAGTAAATATATTTAAGCTCAAAAGGCTAATGTCATACAGAATCCTGGGAAATCATTTTGTCCCCAAAATAGTCATAAAGGAACTTTGAAGGAGAACAATGATCTCCTTCCGAGAGATCTTGGCCTGGGTCCCTGGGGCGCCCCGAGTGCCTGCGGCAGTGTCCCCGCCCTAGGGAGGGGTGGCTGTGCCTGCCCGCAGCTGGGAGCTCCGCAATCCTCGGTTGAACGGGCTTTTTCACTTTTGCCGTTGTAATTGGAACACGTTCCTTTTAAAAGAAAAACACCTTTCTTTTTTTTTTTTCCCCAGAGAGATATCACACCACAGGGAGAGAGAGAGAGAACCTAACGCAGACTTCTTACGGAGCAGGGGACCCGATGTGGGGGCCAGATCTCAGGACCCCGAGATCATGACCTCAGCTGAAATCAAGAGTCAGTGCTTAGGAGCACCTTGGGGGCTCAGTGGGGTAAGCTCCTACCTTCGGCTCAGGTCATGATCCCAGGGTGCCTGGGTTGGGGCTCTGCTCAGCAGGGAGCGTGTTCTCTCCTTCTGCCTCTCCTTTCCTTTCCCTCTCAAATAAATAAAAATAAAATCTTTAAAAAAAAGGAAAAAAGAAAAAAGAGTTGCTAGCTTAACTGACTTGGGCCACTCAGGTGACCCCAAAACACCTATTTTAATGTTTGCAAGAATACTTAGGCAAGTAATAATAACAGTTAATATTAAATATTTATTTATTTAAGATTTTATTTATTTATTCATGAGAGACACAGAGAGAAGCGGAGACACAGGCAGAGGGAGAGGCAGGCTCCATGCAGGGAGCCCAACTTGGGACTCCATCCCGGGGTCTCCAGGATCATGCCCTGGGCCAAAGGCAGACGCCCAATCGCTAAGCCACCCAGGCGTCCCTAATATTAAGTATTTAACATGTCTGAACCACAGATTCAGTGTTTTATGTAAATTTTGTTTTCATATAAAGTCAATGAGATAGACGCAATTATTACCCTCATGTGAGGAGCTGGAGGCTCAGAGGCTAAATAGCCTGCAGACAGTTCATAAAGGATAAAGCACAGATAGGGACCTGGGCACGTGGATTTGCATTTCCACTACCCCTGTTGGCAACCATTTGGCCTTCTTTACCACTTTCTATTAGTGTCTGATAAATGGGAGATTTTTTTTTTTTTAAAGGATTGCTAGGGCTACTTGTTTGGGAAAAGTCTCCATTTGGATACATTTATGGAGTACCAATTGCTAAGGCAGCCACAGATCTTAAGTCTCGTCACCCACCTTTGAGGACAGACACATTGTGTTCTCTTCCAGACCCCTTGAGCCATTCTACTCTTCTATTATCCTCCACTGTATCAATTTATTTATTGGTCTTCCTCTTCTAGTAAACGATTATACAGCAGGGATTTTGAATTATTTATCTTTGGATCCCCAGCACCTATCATAGTGTCGAGCATATCATAGGTATTCAGTGGATATTTAAATGACTGGAAAAATGAACTAATCCAGATGTTTAGATATTAAAAAAAATCCAAAACTAAGAGAAATCAGATGAATGGAGTGGAACTGGAATTTACTGAGACTTAGTATATGCAAAGTAACATGGATTGCTGATTTTAACTCTGTTAATCCTCAGAACACAGTAGTGTGGTAATGCTATAACATCTCCTATTGAATAGGCAAGGTAATTAAAGTTTAGAGGGTTTAAGCAGGTTGTCAGGGTCATGCAGCGAGGAAAGAACAGCACTAGAAATTGACCCAAGTCCTCTGTTTTCAAAGCCCATACTTTCTTCTGTCTGCCTTTCTATGACCTTTAAAGATGATCTCTATTTTCCCCAATGTTACCTCCAAGTTTGAAGAAATCTCCTCTCCCTACCTTTCATCATGTCTCATCTTCTCTCTCAAACGTTGTAAGGACAGTCTCCTAATGTTAATCCTTCTAGAATCTAGCAGAATCTCAAAAGCAGGTGATGTTAAGTTCACTTAGTGACTGATTTAGTAAATGAAGAACAGGATGGATGGATGGATTCATTAACACCTCTCTTAGTCTTGCTAATACAGCACTATTGTAAGGATTAAGCATTTAGCTATAGAATAGGATTTTGGTCTCTATTTGCACAAGTGTAATTCTCCAAGATTTCCATTAGAATTTTTAATTTCTTTAATTGATTTTATAGTAAGCCTGGAAGTTAAAAATTATTTTTGCCTGTATACTCCTTAAAATGTAATTAGAGTTTGTAAGACATATAAATTGCACATTTAGCCACTTGAAACAGTACATGTAAAATGTCATAATTTTAAATGAAATTGCAACTGAGTTTAATAATAAAACCCAAATTCTTCATATATTATGTTAGAAAGTGCTATGTTAAATGAATTCTCAAAAGACAATAAGTTGCTACTTAGTACTCAAAGAACTTGGCAACTTTTGCCTTGCTGTTCATTAAGTTGTACTTCAGAATATACAATACCCTTTGAGAATTTTAATTTGGGCTTGTAAAGCTATATTAAGATTTTTCTCCTGAAACTTGTTCAGTGAATAAGTTTTCCTCTGCCTCTCACTAGGGAGAAGATAAAGAGCACTTAGTGGGTGAAGACACTGAACCCGAAATGGACATTGACAACAAAAAACAAGTTGGTCATTCAGACAGCACAGCCCTGGGAGTAAGTGGCAACATGTGATTCCTTGGAACAGGAAGTATGATGGACGATGGGTTTAAGGGGTGGGCAGTGAACCCTGTGGTCCTTCAGTTGTCCCATATGGGACACCATTGATAATGGACATGTGAGAGGGTCCAGATTTAAGCCAGGAACGCCAGGCACTGACTGTGTATGCTGTCACTTGTATGTGGAATCTAAAAACAAAAAAACCCAGAAAACCCCAAACTCAGATAGAGAAGAGATTGGCTCTTGCCAGAGGTAGGGGATGAAGGCAAAGTGGGTGAAGAGGATCAAAGGTACAAACTTTTTAACTTCAGTTATAAAATGAATATGTTCTGGGGATACAATGTACAACCCTGTGACTACGGTTAATAATACTGTATATATACTTGAAAGTTGCTAAGAGAATAGATCTTAAAACTTCTCATCACAAGAAGACATAATTCTTAATAATGTATGGTGATGGATGTTAACTGGACCTATTGTGGCAATCACTCCACGATATAGATCAATATGGATTCGTTATGTTGTACATTGGGAACCAATATATATTATGTGTCATTTATGCCTCAGTGAAAAGGGGAAAAAAAAGATGCTGGGCATTGGCTGATTAGTCCCAGCTCTTGCAGGAGCAGCTCCCATCTGATATGGGTTTTCTCACCTAAACCTCACAACTGCCTTCTAGGATGGGGACCAAAGGGGTTCAGAATGAGCCTCTTCACCATGGGCCACTTTGGCATGTGGATTATTTTGAGCTGAAGACAAAAAAGACCCAAAAGACTCAGGATGAGCTTTTTACCTCCTCCTTAACTCCTTCTAAGAATTTCAACAGAGGACTTGATCCAGGAAGAGAGTGATCACAGTAACTACAGAGTGTGTGCTGGGTGTGATAAACTGTGGGGAGCTCAGCAGGGCCTGCGTATTCAAATGCCTCTCTGTGTCTCACTGTCTGTGCCTGGCATGACACGCATCTACATATCAAACATTTGCTCTTCCCCTCTTCCTGTGAATCGCCTTCCTTCCCTTTGAGGCTCTACACTACCATTCCCTTCTCCTTAGCTCACAATGGTATAGAAGCCTCAAATGCCCGACTGTCAGGGAGCCTCTCATGTGGGACTCCCGTATGTACATCATTAGATTGTTTTTCTCCTGTTAATCTGTCTTACACTGATTTCATTATTAGGCCAGCCAAAGAACATAGAAGGGAAGAAGGAGAAAGTTTCCCTCTCCTACAGTACTGTTACTGCTATGCTCTGTGAACTGAGGCTCATAACAGCTAAATAAAATGACCAACATCTCACCAGGGAGTGGTGGAGGTGAGAGTCAAACCTCCAGTGGGCATCCCCAAGGCTGCACTCTACCACTAAGGTGTATTCCATAAAGTTCGGCTACACCCAGTTCCACTATACCATGAGGTGTCGCCTGCAAAGATCCACTCTACTACTGAACACTGGCTTTTCCTCCAAGTTGTCCAGATATTTCACTGGGATAGGAATGGTGGTACTGCAAAAGATCCTGGGATGAAGACCTTGCCAAGCATGCACAATGCCTATCTGTTCCACCTCTTTTGTGTTCTTTAATACTTGAGTACGGCAATTATTGTACAGGAATTATGAATCTTGAAACCCTTGATGGATAATATATCTGTGTCTCATATAACAGAGCACTTGAAAAAAGTTGCTCCTAATATTTTGCAAAGTTGCTGTGCCAGAGCTGTGGGCTCCAGCCTTAGGTCAGTCTCACTACTTACTCTGGGGGCCCTGGGATAAAGACCATTTGCACCGGTTGGGGGGAAGAGCATTAAAACCCAAATCTCCCTCCCAATATAGAAAACCTCTGTACAAGACAGTAGAGACAGTAAACAGTGAGATTACTGAGACAGTTAAACTAAAGGGATCCCATGAAAAACTGCTTTTTCCCCTCTTTTTCCTGCTTCTATTTTTACCAGGACCTACACCCCTCCTCACACGTACCTTACAGTACAGATGATATATATCCTCCTGATAAAAGTCAAGGAGTTAATGATTTCTTTGGAGTTTTCCAGCACAATGGGTAACATCTAAGGAGTGACTGGGTTTCCAAGACCACTGACTCACCAAGACCCCTGGCTCCAGGGCATAAGTGACTTATGGAGGCCGCCTAAACACTTATCTTTGTTCCTGGTTGCCTGAGAAGACTTGTATACTCAACCACAATCCTCAGTAAAAACCCCAGGCCCCAGATAAAGACAAGACTCTCTCTTTCCGAGTCTCCTTGACATTCTGTCTGTATCTGCCCTTTCTATGTCTTCAATAAACTCTGCTCTCACCTCCTCTCTGTCAAGTTTGATTTCTATCCTGTGCAAAGCCAAGGACCCTCTTGGCTGGTCCTGTGGGACTCCCTCTTGATCCTTGGACCCAGCCTGCAGGCATCATTACTGAATGAGCATTAGCCAGAATGTGATGCACATCATAGGCAGTCTGTGGAGAGATGGCAAAGAGAGGAAGAAACCTCACCCCCTTATATAACCAAGCAGATAGAACCCATTACATATGTGTTCTCAAGATAAACAATAACTAGGGGTGCCTGGGTTGTTCAGTTGGTTAAGGGTCTGCCTTCAGCTCAGGTCATGATTCCAGGGTCCTGGGATGGAGCCCTATGTCAGGCTCCCTGCTCAGTGGGGAGTCTGCTTCTCTCTCCCCCTCTTCCCTCCAGCCCCCAGCTCGCACCCCCCCATGCTCTCTTATCTCTCTTTCTGTCAAATAAATAAATAAATAAATAAATAAATAAATAAATAAATAAAATCTTTACAAAAAAAAAAAGATAAACAATAACTAGTCCTAGCATCAGTGGTTACATAGTTCATCCTTGACTCATGTGGTAAGTGGGGTAGTTACCGGAAACTGAGCTTACCTCTTGATGGATGTGGCCCCAAAAAGACACAACTAAGTCAAGGAATGGGAAAAGGAAGAGTTTTCCTTGCAACAAGTCAAGGAGAACACTGGGGCTATTTCCCGAAGTAGTGTCTTCCCAACAACAAAACTGGGGAAATTTAAAGCTAAGATTGTGTACATATTCATGAAGGGGCTTGCATAATGGGGAGTAGAGCATGGAACTGGGGCAAAAGTCATCCTAAGGTGACCTGAGTCCAGGTCAAAGTCATGAGGACCTACAAGGATCAGCAACATTACTTCTCTGGCTCCAGGTGGTCCAGTATCTGAGCCCTCAAAATGGTTTCTCCTGCAAAGAAAACTCAAAGAGTGTATGTGAGGTTGAGTTAGGGACAAATGGGGCTAGCTAGGCAAGACCAGGTAGGGGGGCACAGAAACAGGCTCACAAAAACCCCAAAAATGCTGAGGTATAAGGAAACCAGAGATAAGGGAACAAGCCAGACCACACTGCCCTAGGTATGGGGCGGGAGGGTGTCTTTTTTATGGCAGTCATCAGTGACCAACAAAGAATAACCAGACCCCAAAGAAGAAGTAAGGTGTTAAAGATGTTGTCACTAGTCCTTAATCAGTGGTGGTATCAGTAGAAGGATTTAGGTTCTCTGGTTGGCTTCCAATAGAAGACCAACCCTACAAGCTCTCAGTGGCAACCCAGTGGGGACCCCTCTCACTTCTGAGAGCTTTCTCTGTATCCTCACTTAATAAGCTTCTATCCCTTTACTTACTCTCCTTTCTTTGACCCCATGAGACAAGAATCAAGCTCTCCTGTATCAAGGTCAGTGTTTACTTCTGAATAAGATCAGGCTAACTCCTGGCTCTCTGCTCCCACATTCTGTCACAGGGTGGTGGGGGTCGGGGAGCCAGCATGATTTTCTTGGGTCAAGAAAGCTATGTGTTGTCTTTCTTTTTCTGGGGACCCCCTACCTCTGCTCACGGGGTGACTATCTGCATTAGCTTATTAGCTTTATCTAGTGGAGAAACAAATTCTCCTATCTTTATGACAAGAGGTATTTTGCAACTTGCAACTGGGCACCTCGCCTCTCAGGGAAGCTGGGAGATAGGGGGGCTCTATCCCTTGTTTACATTTCAAAGAGATGCCTCCCAGGTCCTTGAGAGAAGTGTTCATGGGTCATCAAGCTGACAAAGGCCTATCTAGTTTTCAAAGGATTTATATACATTTCAAAGAGAGAAGAAACTACTTACAATTACAAGTATTCTAAAGTGAAAAGTCTGAGAAAAAGGAGGGAGAAGGAATCTCTTTCCTCATTTTCAACAGGGAGAATTACACCTCTTATTTTTATTTTTCCCTTATAACACACCTCACCCCCAAGTCTTCTATTCTGAGGCCGAGAGCTGCACTTTTAAAGCTCTGCAGGCGATCCTGCTAATCAGTTCAGAAGGGCTGAGAGTTGCAGCCAGTGGGGAGCATCCCCAGGAGACCGGCTGGAATGCATATTCCCAGGGCAGGAGCCAGAACCACAGCAGCAGAATCTCGAGGGGGCAGCTAGCAGCTGCCTGTAAACCAGCCTTCTGGAGGATTCTGCGGGTCTCTAAAGGTGGCGCCTTGCTGCCTTAGGCGACAGCGCAGATTTTTCCCAAGGGGATACCGGTATCTAGGGAGACCTGATTTCCACAGGCCACACAGCCTTGGTTAGTTTGAAGGCATTATTTTCTAGATCCTCAAATTTTCATTTTTATTCTTCCTCAAACTGATGTTCCTGAGCATATTGCCTGTGTCTTCTCAGCCACTCCTTCCTCAACCTCCCATCTGTTCAGGGTCATCTTTCTCTCTCTCTCTCTCTTAACAAAGGAAACACATAAAAAGGCGGGCTGTGCACTTATGGTTGTCCAATACCCCTACCCCATCCAATATGCTTTCCATATGAACCTGTACATTTCGAAGGAGGAGAAGTAGGCGCAGAGGGGAAGGAGGAGGAGGGAGGCATACTTCTTAACTTCCATGAGGCTGAAAATGATGCTTTCCTCCTGGTTGGGTGGGGAGGAGGGCCTGCTATGGAGACAATTCAAGAAGGTAGAACTCCTGGGGGAGAGTCCCGGAGTGGCTGAGAAGAGAACATGGCCAGGAAGTACCGAAGGCATCTTTTTTCACCGTGACAAATACACAGCAAGGCTCCATCTACCTTAGAATTCATAAGTGAGATGAATGTTTTAAAGACAGGTATTAGGGCACCTGGGTGGCTCAGTGGACTAAGCGTTCCATTCTTGATTTTGGCTCAGGGCATGATCTCAGGGTTGTGGGACTGAGCCCCACATGGGCTCCACACTGAGCACAGAGTCTGCTTCAGATTCTCTCTCCCTCATCTTCCCCCTCTGCTCTTCCTCTCATTCTCACTTGAACTCTCTCTTTCATATAAATAAATAAAATCTTCAAAAAAATTAAAAAATTAAAAATACCCTCCAAATCCCCATGCTTTTATTTGCCTGACCAGTCTGACGTGAGGACTGGCTTTGGCTAACCTATGGAAAATGTCCAAAAACTGGATGAGTTAAATGTGCAGATCCAAGGCTTTGAAGAAAATACATAAATATGCTAAAAGCACTTACACAACATGGTGGGGGTTGTATCTTTGCAACTTAATAAAATTCTCATAAAATTTTTATAACACCTTAAAAGTATGCTAGAAGTTATATAGTTGGTTTTGTTTTATATTATAGTGTTTGGAGATTATGTAGAAAAAATGTTTACAAAGCATAACCCCCCAAAATTGGGATGCTTGAGATCTTAGGCAAATACTCCATTCAGGGCTACCCAGCCCAGAACAAGCAGAGACCAAAGAAGGAGCATCCCCCCAACTCACAGCCCACCCCCACCAGCACCACTGGTGCCAACAGCTCTGTATTTGTGGTAAGTGTAACAAAGTCTTGAAGGGACCTAATACAAAGCCCTGATGGGGATCCCTGGGTGGCGCAGCGGTTTAGCGCCTGCCTTCGGCCCAGGGCGTGATCCTGGAGGCCTGGGATCAAGTCCCACATCAGGCTTCCTTCATGGAGCCTGTTTCTCCCTCTGCCTGTGTCTCTGCCTCTCTCTTTTTCTCTGTGTGTGTGTGTGTCTCTCATGAATAAATAAATAAAATCTTAAAAAAAAAAAACCCTGCGAAAATTGCTGATAGCAAGTCCATATGATGCTGAGTAGAAACTTAGAAAAGAACAAAAGTTAGGAAAAGAAATGCCCATGAAATTTTTCTCATAGTTAGAAATATTACCAATTCCTTGAGATGTGAAAGGTGCTTATGAACTTACCTATTTAACATTTATTACTTTATTATAATTACTTATATTAATTCAATCTATTAGGATTTATTTTGGCTGAAACTAACAACCTTAGTCTCCCTTAAGTGAACTGTACAGGGATTAATTGAAATCTTGGGGTATTGCAGCAGAGATAGCCCCAGACTCAGGAAATGGGCATAAACCAAGTAATCGTGAGGAACCCAGGAAATTCTCTTGCTCCTTCCCTTCTGTTTGTTGGTGAGCAGTAAATGCTTTCTACTCAGGGTGGCTCAGTTGGTTAAGCATCTGATTCTCAATTTATGTTCAGATCATGATATCAGAGCTGTAAGATGGAGCTCTGCATTAAGTCCCCATTGGGCTCTGCACTCAGTGGGAATTCTGCTCAAAGAATCTTTCCCTCTGCCCCTCTCCACACCCCCTCAAAAGAATAAATAAATCTTTTTTAAAGCTTACTACTCTGTCACAGGAGATTGGCTCTAGTTCCTGAATAGAGAAAATGATAAAACAGGTTCAGTAACTTCTGAATTTGATTTGTTGCAGATCTGTTTGTCTAAAGACAAACCTCACTGGCCCACCAAGGTCCTCTCCTGGGCCAGTGAGCCATGGGGAAGGGAACTAGATCACATTTTTAATAACGTCATTGAAGTGTTCAAGGTTTTCAGTCACTGGACTTTACAATCACTGCTCCATTTAACCTCATATTAATAGCTTCCAGCCAAAGGCCACAAAAAAACATACCTGCCATTGAATGAGTGTGGTTTATTGGCTCACTGAACTGAAAGAGATCACATGCCACGGAGAACCGTGGGATGTCTTAGTAAGAGGATGCTGGAAAGAACTTACAGGTATTTTAAAACGTGCATGAATACTGTACATAGAAAGCCCTAAAGACTCCACCTCAAGATTGCTAGAACTCATACAGCAATTTGACAGTGTAGCAGGATACAAAATCAATGCCCAGAAATCAGTGGTATTTCTGTACACTAATAATGAGACTGAAGAAAGAGAAATTAAGGAGTCAATCCCCTTTACAATTGCACCCAAAAGCATAAGATACCTAGGAATAAACCTAACCAAAGAGGTAAAGGATCTCTACCCTAAAAACTATAGAACACTTCTGAAAGAAATTGAGGAAAACACAAAGAGATGGAAAAATATTCCATGCTCATGGATTGGCAGAATTAATATTGTGAAAATGTCTGTGCTACCCGGGGCAATTTACATGTTGAGTGCAATCCCCATCAAAATGCCATGGACTTTCTTCAGAAGTTGGAACAAATCATCTTAAGATTTGTGTGGAATCAGAAAAGACCCCGAATAGCCAGGGGAATATTGAAAAAGAAAACCAGAGCCAGGGGCATCACAATGCCAGATTTCAGGTTGTACTACAAAGCTGTGGTCATCAAGACAGTGTGGTACTGGCACAAAAACAGACACATAGATCAATGGAAGAATAGAGAACCCAGAAGTGGACCCTCAACTCTATGGTCAACTAGTATTCGACAAAGCAGGAAAGACTATCCACTGGAAAAAGGACAGTGTCTTCAACAAATGGTGCTGGGAAAATTGGACAGCCATGTGCAGAAGAATGAAACTGGACCATTCTCTTACACCACACACAAAGATTAACTAAAAATGGATGAAAGATCTAAATGTGAGACAAGATTCCATCAAAATCCTAGAGAAGAACACAGGCAACACCCTTTTTGAACTCGGCCACAGTAACTTCTTGCAAGATACATCCAAGAAGGCAAAAGAAACAAAAGCAAAAATGAACTATTGGGACTTCATCAAGATAAGAAGCTTTTGCACAGCAAAGGATACAGTCAGCAAAACTCAAAGACAACCTACAGAATGGGAGAAGATATTTGCAAATGACGTATCAGATAAAGGGCTAGTTTCCAAGATCTATAAAGAACTTCTTAAACTCAACACCAAAGAAACAAACAATCCAATCATGAAATGGGCAAAAGACATGAAGAGAAATCTCACAGAGGAAGACATAGACATGGCCAACATGCACATGAGAAAATGCTCCGCATCACTTACCATCAGGGAAATACAAATCTAAACCACCTTGAGATCCCACCTCACACCAGTGAGAATGGGGCAAATTAACAAGGCAGGAAACCACAAATGTTGGAGAGGATGCGGAGAAAAGGGAACCCTCTTACACTGTTGGTGGGAATGTGAACTGGTGCAGCCACTCTGGAAAACTGTGTGGAGGTTCCTCAAAGAGTTAAAAATAGAGCTACCCTATGACACAGCAATTGCTGCTGGGTATTTACCCCAAAGATACAGATGCAGTGAAACGCCGGGACACCTGCACCCCGATGTTTCTAGCAGCAATGTCCACAATAGCCAAACTGTGGAAGGAGCCTCGGTGTCCATCAAAAGATGAATGGATAAAGAAGCTGTGGTCTATGTATACAATGGAATATTCCTCAGCTATTAGAAATGACGAACCACCATTTGCTTCAATGTGGATGGACCTGGAGGGTATTAGGCTGAGTGAAGTAAGTCAATCAGAGAAGGACAAACACTATATGGTCTCATTCATTTGGGGAATATAAAAAATAGTGAAAGGGAATAAAGGGGAAAGGAGAGAAAATGAGTGAAAATATCAGTGAGGGAGACAGAACATGAGAGGCTCCTAACTCTGGGAAATGAACAAGGGGTAGTGGAAGGGGAGGTGGACGGGGGGGTTGAGGTGACTGGGCGATAGGCACTGAGGGGGGCACTTGGCGGGATGAGCACTGGGTGTTATTCTGTATGTTGGCAAATCGAACTCCAATAAAAAAATATACAAAAAAAAAAGTGCATGAGATTTTGCTTTCATTCAAGTTTGATGAGGACAACAGATCACTAGATACTTGCCATTTAAAAGATAGTTTAGTATGTACAGTTCCCCCAGAGTAGGGGGCAAACCACAGGAAAAAACTATAGATTTTTCTCTGCTCTGCAGTCAGAGAGCAAGGGGAATGATTGCTTATTGTGGTTTCTCAGGAAGGAATGGGCTGACCAGGTTTAGGAGAGTTTGAATAATTTCACTGGGGTGGGGGGCTTAGGGGCTGTCCTTAGTTGTCTGATGCCTGGTGCTGAGATTAGGACAGGCGGTTAGTGTCTCACAAGTAGAGGTGGGCTTTGGATTGGTTAGTTTGCATATGAGGGGGGATCAAGGCAGCAGTGCTGGCAATCAAAACATCAGATACGGAAACTAGAAAATGTGGTTAATACAGTAAGATTTGGCCTGGTGTTAGCAGACTTTTGGGATGGTACAAGAAAAGTGGCCTTTGCTGAGCACTGGATGTTGTCAAAAACCAACCAAATTTTTTGATTGGATGTTTATCTAGATGGTGGGATAAATGAGGTAGAACATTGAAGTGATAGCCAGAAAAAGGGGTTGGTCATTTTTGTGGTTTGGATAATATTCTTATTTTGGCTTTGTTTTTTTTTTTTTTTTTCTTATTTCTGTTGTTGAGTTTTGATATTCAGACATGATTATGGAGTGCTTTTCTTGTTTCTTGCTTCAGCATGGTCACAGCGATGTTTTCTGATGTCGGTATTCTGTGAAATTGTTTATGGGCAATGAGAGAGTTGAGGGCCGAGCCAGCCTGTCTCTCACAATAATCCTAGAAGGTAAGTACCGTTGAGCACTGGACAAAGCAGGAGTTAGGGGCACCAATCTCCACGTGTAGTCACAAATCCATATATATATGACCCTTTTGACCCCCACCCCAAAACTTAACTACTAAGAGGCCACTGTTGACCAGAAGCCTCACCAATAACATAAACGGTTGATTAACACATACTTTGTATATGTATTATATACACTAAGTATTCTTACAATAAAGTAAGCTAGACAAAGGAGAAATGTTATTAAGAAAATCATCAGGAAGAGAAATATGTTTACAGTATTGTACTGTGCTTGCTGAAAAAAAAATCTGCATGTAAATGGACCCATGCAGTTAAACTCATGTTGTTCAAGGGTCAACTACACTACTATTATATCTGTTTCCCAGTTGGGGAAATAGGCTTAGGGAGTTTAAGCTTATTTACCAAAGTCACAAAATCAATTTTGTTTCCAGCTACCTCATGATTCTACTTCCATCCTACTGTAAATACTGTGTAAACATTATTTTTGCTTGCCAAGTTCTTCCCTCTCTGAGACTATGTGCTGAAGATAGGGGGGAATGCAATACTAAGAGGAGTTTGCATCTGATAAACAATAAAAAAGATGTCCACTCAGGGCACCTGGGTGACTCAGTCAGTTAAGTGTCTGCCTTCAGCTCAGGACATGATCCCTGGGATTGAGCCCCTCATTGGGCTCCCTGCTCAGCAAGGAGCCTGCTTCTCCCTCTCCCTCTGCCATTCCCTCTACTTGTGCTCTCTGGCTCTCTCTCTCTCTCTGTCAAATAAATAAATAAATAAATAAATAAATAAATAATATATTTTTTTAATGTTCAGTCTTCTGAAAATGTGTTTAAATGAATTCATAAGTAATTCCATTGGTGTATTGTAGTGTGACTCTGATAATATAAGTCACCTTCTTTTATTGATGTCTTAAATCTAAGTAAAGAATCAGATTAAAAAAAAAAGAATCAGATTCAGGGCTTAAAGTTGAAACATTTGAACCCAGAAAAGCCTATCTCAGTAACTGGACATGACCTTCCTGAGTAGGAACCATTTGCCTGATGAATCTAAGAATTAAGTTCCAAGAAGTGATAAAAATGGAAGTTGGAAGGAACAATTCCTATTGGAATAAGCTGGTTTTATATAAGCAGCTTATCTACAGCATATGACACAATTTTATACTAAATTGATTAAATTAATTCATGGGAGAAATTATTTTAGGAGATAACTAAACTGTAATCTGGCCAGGCCAAGATGTTTCTATGTGTGTTGTCCATGAACAAGGACATAGCTGATGGGCTGAATTGCCTGGGCCTTCCTCCTCAGCAGGACAAAAAAAACAAAAACAAAACAAAAACCAAAAACCAAAAACAAAACAAAACAAAACATCTCAAAGCTTTTTTAAGGGATACAAAGAAAAATTCAGATGCAAGCGGTTGTATATATAAAGGGGATTATTGTTTTGTGCATACCGTGAAGACAGGGAAAAATTTCTGTGTCTCATCTCTAAATGAAATGCTTCATATAAAATGGTTATGAAAATCTTCAACCTTGTGATTATCATAGGTATCTGGATTCCTCTATTGAGTTTATGAGCGTTAGCGTGTTATAAATCCAAAGCAACAGGTTAAGACAAAATGTGCCAGTTATTTATTTCATGTACATAAACCTGAGCACAAAGAACAGAAGAGTCACAGTAAGTATGTAAATACGTCTCTAAAACCGTATTTATGTTAGCATGGAGACGTCCACACAGAGCTAGTGGGAAATCAGTGTGGGGGAAATTACTGCATGTTTGCCAAAAACCCCATGGAAAGCTTCGAAGAACCCTAAGTACTGTAAAAATGCCAGAGTTATTCATCTATGAGCTGTATTTTCCCAAGAGATCTAAAAGATTTATAAAATAAAAACAAGTACCTATTAAGTAGCAAATTAAGCCTCATGTACTAGAGCTACTTCTGTCAGCACTGGAAAACTGTAGAGTAAACACAAAGAACAAAACCTGAAAGGGTTCAGACAGGTAAATGTTTATCCAAATCCCTAGTCTTTTTAAAGAAATACTGGGGTTTCTGACAGATGAAAGTTTAACAACAGAAAATGTAGGCTCACATACATATTTATGAAACCTCAGGCCATAAGAAGAGTTAGTCTAAGCAGTAGTAAGTAACACAACAAAAATATCAACAATTATAACAACCTATCTGTCCTCTGAGAATCAAGAGTTTTATAAGTAACAGCAACAATTTAGAGAGTTTCTAAAGTGATCACAAAGAATTAATACTTTTACATTAAATATTTCTTAACAGAGACAATTATAACTGTCAACATATTGTTAGTACAACCCAGTGAAGAGTGAAAAGTTAGGAGTGTTTCACTGAATGTAGCCGTAACGTCCAGTATTATTTCAGTGAGTTAGGTAAGGAGCAAAAAAATATTCACATTGGGTTCACAACTGTTTTTATTGAGGTATAATTGGAATACAGAAAAGTGAACATAACTAGATTAATTTGATAAATTTTGACAAAAAATACATACTCGTGAAACCATCACCACAATCAAGAGAATGAACACATCCATTGCCCCAGAAAGCTTCTACATGCCCTTTGGTAATTCCTCCCTCCCCCTACTCCCCACTACTCCTCCCAGCCTCAGCGAACACTCATCCATCTGCTTTCTATCACTATGGATCACTTTGCATTTTCTATAGTTTTCTACAAATGTTATCATACAATATATTTGGTGTCCCATTCTCTTTCTCTCAGGAAGGGGAGAAGGATCTAGCCTCTTTCACTCAGCATAATTGTTTTGAAATTTATACATGTTGATGCTTTTTATTTCTTTTTATTGCTAAGCAGTATTTCATTTATGGATATACTACAATTGGTTAATGCCCTCACATGTTTGTTGGGGAGGAAAAATTTTCCTCTACCCTTCAAAATCCTTTTGAGTGGTCTAAGAATTAAACTGACATGAGATAGAGTAACATTTAGTCTTTTTCATTTTCCTATCCATAAATTGTCTCCCTTCCCTTTGAAATCCCAGACCCAAACCCACAGGCAGTCAAGCAATTGAGGCTTTTATGCTATCTAGAGCTAGGGGGACTGGGGTTTGGGTCCTTCCTGGAGCAGGTCCTCTAACTAAATTCTTTTAAACAGTTAGTGAGAAGGTCAAAGATTCTTCCTATCTTCTGTTTCTTAAAAATAATCAGCCTACAATAATCCACATGCCAAAGAAAACATTTTGGGATAACAAATTTTGTTCCCTTACATGTTAATAGACATCGGGTTGTTTCCAGTTTGGGGCTACTTTAAATACACTATGAACATTCATGTACAAGTCTAAGTATGAACATATGCCTTCATTAGCATGGGTAAATTACTAGGAGTAAAATGACTGGGTAATATAATAGATATTTTTTAAGAATCTGCCAAACTGTTACCCAAACAGTTGGTACCATTTTACATTCTTACCAGCGGTGTATGAGAGTTCGAGTTCCTCCACATCTTGGTCTAGTGAGACTTTTCAATTTTGGTCATATTTATATGTGTGTAGTAGTTAACTCATTATGATTTTAGTTTGCATTTCCTTGATGACTAATGATGTTGAGTATCTTTTCATGTGCTTACTTGTCATCTGTATATCTTCTTTGGTCAACTGTATGTTTGAGTCTTTGGCCCATTTTTTATTGGGTTGTTTTCTTACTGGGTTTTGAGAATTCTTTATTCATTCTATATAGAAGTCCTTTATTGGATATGTGATTTGAAAATATTTTTTTTCCAAGTCTGTGTCTTTTCTTTTCATTCTCTTAACAGAGTCTTTGAAACGCAGAAGTTCTTAATTTGATTAAGTACTGTTTATCAATTTGTTCTTTCATGGATCATGTATTTGGTGTTCTAGAGTTTACAATTCTGTCTAAATGCAAAGTCGTAAAGATTTCCTATATTTTCTCCCAGATGTTCTATAGTTTTAGGTCTATGAGCCATTTCTGTGATACTCTGCACTGCGTAATCTACCTACCTTGTCTTTCCTCAACTCCCTCCTCCATCTCTCAATTCACAGAGAATAGGTACTGCCTGGGTTTCCCCTCCCTACACTGTGGTCTTGAAACTTTCTCCAGGGAGCAATCTGGAACAATTGCAGGGCTCACCTGGTTGCTTTCCATCTGTCAAGACTCACTGTACCTTGTTGCCTTGTGTCCAACGTCTTGAGTTTCAGTGTCTCACATATTTTGTCTAGTTCTTTAAGCGTTTTAGCCTGGAAGGTAAATCCATCCTCAGTTTCTCTATCCTGACCAAAAGAAGGCCTCTAACTCTTGTACTTTAACAAAATTTAATGATAAATAGGCAAGAACTTGCCACTCAGAATATGTCACCACATCCCTCTAAGCTTTGTTCTTTTCCTATAAAACTCCAAAGAACTTAGCCTGTGATAATTATGGATATTTCTGCACTTCTCCAACTAATCAACATAAAAAAAAGTCCTGTCTGCCCCTTTTTGAGGGTATTTTTCCTAACTACAGCTGTTCTAAATTTATTATTAAAAACCAACCAATCAACCAACTCTACCCAGACCCCACAAGATGAGCAGTTAGTCTCTTAAAGCATTCTTGGAATTGAATTGTTATATTACTTCAGTTAAGGCCATTCTAATATGAAACAAAATATGATGTCATTATAGTTCTCTCAAGTTACAATGTTCACTACCCTGGATTATATAATGTGCACCTGACAGCACTAGCAAGCATTGTCTTGAGATTTTAACCTACATTATCAGTCTAACCATGGTCATAAACTTTGCTATCTGGAAAGAAGGCAGATGGAAAAATTAGCAAAGAAAAGAGAAAGGAGTTACCATGTGCCAGAATAATCCATCCAGTGCCGAGACCACCCTCAAACTCTCACCATAGGTGGTGATAATGCTAGGATTTCTACATCCTGGGTGGGGGCAGGAATTCTGCTTTATGCAGATGGCCTCCTCTCTTGGAGAATGAGAGCTGAAAGAGTCTGGTCTTTGTTTTCAGCTATTTCTCCAAGAGCTCTTTTGTTTATATAAAATCCTTATTTTGACTTCCCAGTTCCCCTTTGATCACTGTGTTCCTGGCACCCACTAGGCTTTGTCAAGGGAGACAGTTTCACCCTCTTGTGAGCAGGATCTCTAATATTTATTGTAAGCACCTTTTTAAGCCCCATATTCACCAGGTAGCAAAGCCAGCTTTTCTTGGGATTTCTGTAGCCCAGAGGGGTCCCAGGTCTTTTGCAGCAGGCACTGTGCTATTGGTGCGTTTCATGCCTGTGTTCTCAAAGGAGAGAAAATAAATGAGAGGAAAATAAATGTTCGCCAAATGTGTCTCTTTATCAACCTTGTCATTCCTCAAATTTGGAAACAGTTATCAGTTAGCTGTGCTTCTAGCATGGGGGTCCAAATATCCCTTTCAGGGGCCTCTTTTACTGAAGCAGTTCATGGTGGCCCTGTTTTCTTTTAAGTAATGTGCCAGGCCCTCTGCCCACACTTGTTGGCAAACCTGACAAAAGGGGAACCTAGAGGATTGAGCTCGTGTGCATGAGCCACCAAGCCTGCACCCTGTGCCCTGCATTTCTCCTAGTGTTGGATCCTGTGGGTCCTGTGGGACCTCCTGCCTGCTGTCCTCCAGCCCTGAGCTTCCCCTCACCCCTCTGCTAGATGTTCCCTGGCAAGGAGCAACAGAGAGCCCTGGGTCAACTCAGCCTCAGTGAAGGCCTCTCTCAGCCATATGTGGAAACTATTCCTCTGGCTGAACACCCTCTCAACTGTACTTTCTCCTTCTCATGTATGTAAAGTATATGACACCAAACTCAACATTTTCCTGCTGTAGTTAAAACAACTGAGCTAAAAACAAAACAAAACAAAAAAAACCAACTGAGCTAGCCCCGTTCTCTTTCCTATTTCTATTAAACCATTTTTGATGTCTGTGGCCTTGTCTTTTTCTTTATGCAAACATACTGTCTAAATGAATTTTTTATCTGCAGCATTTCACCTCAGGAAGTATTCCTGGAATGCGAGATAGACCAAAATGGTAGACACTCTGGCACATTTTACTTTTGAAAAACTGCATAAAATAGCTACCCCCAAAAGGGACAAACGACGGGGCCTATGACAGGTTTCTCTAAGCTATGCACTGATACTCTAAGTTGCTCACACATAGGACAAGATCTTGTTAGGGTGAGTGCTAGTGACAGTGGGAACGCCTCTCCTAGCACTATCAGGCATTCTCCTCCTTTATTCTGTGTGGTTACTCCTTGCAGTCTGCTGAGCCACACACCAGGTTAGGGACGGTGTATTAGCGAGTCACAAAGAAAGGCCAACCATAGAAACACTAGAAAAAAAATATGAGGCTGGGGGTGTCACCCATATGGCCTCAGCCTGAAAAGTCAAGTAAATTACAAACTCTTTAATAGGACAGAGACAGCCTCCCCATAGTGTTAGTCCTCAAAAGCTCGAAGTGACTAATTAGGGAGAAAGGAAATGAAAGAGAGAGGGAGAAAGGAAGAAATAGGGAGATGATGGGAGGGAAAGAAAAGAAGATGAGAGGGGGCTCAAGGCCAAAATAAATGACAAAATTTCATGTTCTGCTTTAAAGAAGGCCTTAGAAATTTTCTTAAAGCCTACCGACTCCTTGTTTTCTTCATTTATTAGCTGATACTTGTTTCCACAGTATTTTAATAAGTGAAAAGGGCAAGGGTGGGGAAGACACAGTTAGCAGTACTGACCCAGCCCTCATGTCAGGTGTCAGGTCCAACTGGAGAAGTGCTAGAAGTCTGGAGGCAGCCTCAGGTGCTTCCCCAAACTTTGAAGACTTTTTTTTCCAGAAAATTAATACCCACAGGCCAGAGGGGGAAAACTATTTTAAAATTAAAAACATTAAAAAAATAATACAGAACATAAAATGTTAAAATTATAAATGAGTAATTTTTAGAAGTTTAACAAAAATAAAAGTCAATGAAAAACATTTAAGAGATGAAGTTTATAATAAAGAGAATGTGAAAAGGATGATATGCAGATAGCAAAGCAAACTGATGAAAGGGAGTTAGACCATGAGCACCATGAGACTGGAGATCATGTCGGTCTTGTGGACACGTGCCCAAGACACTGTCAGTACTCAGGAACTATTTGCTGAACAAATACAGAAACATTAATTTTTGAACTGACATTAAAACCATTTTTTTTCTTTGAAAGGAGGAAAAAAAGAATTGGAGCTAAGAATATGGATATAGAAAGTCAAAGGGAAAGGAGGGTTTGAGACAAGAGGGAGAACCAGAAGAAGGGAGAGGGAGGGTTAGCAGGGGGAGAGAAGCTTTGGGCCACAGAACTGGGAAGAAAAGCCAGAGCTGAACATCATCCTTTACCGTAATTATCAAACTGTAAGCACGCCTAAAGGGCTACTTAGCACGACAGAAATATATCCACAATGCAAACCAAACCAAAACCAAAACAATAAGGGGGGAAAGAGGGAAAAGGCAGTTCCCTAAGGTGGACTTCTAAGTGCCTCCCATGGGGGTACTTGTCCACTGTCTGCTCTAACACTTGCACTTTGGGGCCCTGGGTGAGTGATGTCACCTCTCTGAAGGAGCTACTTGAGCTGCAGAATGGAGATAGAAATGCGTTCCTCATAGAGTTGTGAAGATTACAAAAGGCAATGAACGAGAAGTGCTTGACCCAGTGCTGGTGCCTCGGGAAACCTCGCAAAGGGTAGTGATTATTTTATTATTACACACCCCATCCTCGCACCCAGGCCCGCAGTTGCCTTTAATAACACAAAGTTCCAGAGAAGCTTAGCTTTCGGGATAGCTGGCCCAGTGTATCTTGCTCTGTCAGAAATGGGCTCCTTCCCCTGGGTGCTCCAGCTGCCACCAGCAATCAGGAGGACAGCTCGCCTGGCCCACTTGCTGCCCAACTCGAACTTTTCTTGAGATCTTCAGGTCAAATCACAACTAGCACATATTATCAGTCAGAACGGTTCTTAGGGACTGTTGTGCTATCAGGTAACCAGCAGTCAGCACTGGTGCCATCCACTGAGTCTATTCTGGGTAACAGTGGGTATTGCTAGGTTTTGCTGTTTCCATCAGGTGAACAAGAAGCATGGAGAACCAGGACCTTCATCTGAGCTCTTCTGCTTCTTCCCTCATTGACCTATCAGCTGTCAAATTCATCAAAACTATGACGAGCCTTCCTCCGGTTCTCAACCCAGGAGACACGTTAGCTTACTTGGAGATCTTTTTAAAACCACCATGCCCAAGCCATCCCCTTCCTAGTTGATTATGTTGCACAGCAACGGTAAAGGACAAAAAACAAAATGTGAAAAACTCAAGGCTGCTGGCCATGCATTTTCACCTGTATCCTTTCACTTGTTACGATGTAGAAACAATCAACTGTGGGTTAGTAAAGAAAATGTACAATTCACAGGTCCTGAGCGAGAGCCTGAAGCCCTCTCCTTCAAAGTATGACATTCTGTCAATTACTTTGGCCAGAAGGTTCTGTTCTCTTCTTCCTTCCTTCTTTCTTTCCTCCCTCTCCTTCCCTCTTATTCTTTCTTTTTAAACTGTTCTTCTGACTTCGCAGAACTAAGACTATGGGAAGACTGTCTTTGCCGTGTTACCCAAAGTTTGTAGTTCAGACATATTCCTTCTGTGTAATGGGCATCCTGGTCTCCCTCTCCTTTAGGCAAGTATCTGGGCTTGTAGACACATATCTTCTGCCTCAAAACATGCTTCCACCCCCACTGGTAATGTCGGGGCACTTGGGTCAGGCCTAAACTAATCAATCCACAGACCCTTGCTGAAGTCACTGGTTCGTAGGCAGAAAAGCAGCACAGACTGTGAGTAAACACGGCCTCAGGGGAAAGGCTTCTTTTCTCTTCTGAGTGCACTTCTAGAAGTGACCCCAAGCCCATCCCTGGACTCAACAGCTCTGGGAGTTGAAGCCGTCTCATGATCCCATGGGGCAGCTGATGCCAGAGACAGCAGAAATGAAAGATGCAAAGAATCAGGGTCTTTTGTGACAACTCTGAGTTACTGAATTAAATCAGCTGAAACCCACTGAGCTTCTGGTAGTTCAGTGAGCCAGTTAATTCCCGTTAGTGTTTTAAGCCGGTTTGAATTGGGTTTTCCATTATCAGCAACCAGATACATCTTGAAAGATCCATTGCAAATTTTAAAAGGAAGGGAATGCCTGGTTTTGGATTGGATTACACTTGAAAAAGCTAGCAGAATGCTAAAAACAGTATATTCAAACATTAAATATGTTTTCCTAACGTATTTAGCAGCTCTCACCTTACTAAGAACTGCTATCCAGTTGCAGGTTGTTTTTGCAGGAAACGTGGCCAGCTGTGTCAGTCAGTTTATTCTGTGATAATAGTGGTGGGGAGGACTTCAGTATCCTGGGACTGCTGTTCTATTCTATACTATGGGGTTAACACCAGACCAACAAGAAAGATACTGTTCAGCAAATAAAACATACAGTAAAACAATGTATATAACAGTGCATTGGTTTTATTGATGGCAGAAGAAAAAATTCTCTTTCACTGTTAAAAGGTACTTGCTTTACTTAACTTAGTTTTTTTTTTTTTTTCCCATTCTTCGCGTTAGCTGGATTTTTCTCCCCTCTAAAATCTGCTTTTCGATTCTCCAATAGTAATATTCATCACGGCTGCACCTTATTCCGGAGGGAAAGTAGGAAGTCTATCAACAGGTTTTGACCAGTCAATGGCTCCTTTCTTCACAAAGACTCTATTTAAAAGAGAAGAGGAAAGTGAGATTGAATCCTCAAATTGGCTTTTCTGTAGTCAAGATACACTTCTACTGAAACATATGTGAATGTAAGCATTTGTATAAATATTAATAGATCTCAAGTAGAATCAAGTGGATACTGCTAATTATAAACATAATTTCTATAAATCAATATATAAACAAAAAGCAAATCTTTTTTTTTTTAATTTTTTTTTTATTTTTTTTTATTTATGATAGTCACAGAGAGAGAGAGAGAGAGAGAGAGAGAGAGAGGCAGAGACATAGGCAGAGGGAGAAGCAGGCTCCATGCACCGGGAGCCCGACGTGGGATTCGATCCAGGGTCTCCAGGATCGCGCCCTGGGCCAAAGGCAGGCGCCAAACCGCTGCGGCACCCAGGGATCCCTCTTTTTTTTTTTTTTTTAAAGCAAATCTTTCAAAGTAATTTGTCTTCTAGAAATTCTTAAGAGTACATCTCTATCATTGTGAGCCTCATTATTGCTGGCACGTCAACTTCAGGAATTTGAATTAACTACATGGTATTTAACACAGGATGACCTGGAAAAGCTGCAGTCTGCCAGTGGGCCGCTTCTCCCCATCCTACCTACCTCCATTTCCCCTTTGAACACTTTTGGACCAGTTTAGTCTGCACGGTAATTTATGTGAGCCTATTACCTGCTCCTGTCTGCTCCCAACCTTTACTGGGCATCACTCTAGTTGAACCACCTTGAATGGTGACAATAGAAAGAGCTAAGAGAAGGGGGAGAGAAGCCTGTCTGCCATAGTTGTGTTCCAGCTGCATGCATGAACGAATGCTTGGGCAGGGACCAGCAGAGTGCCCTGGGCTGCATACAAACAGCTCATATGTCTTCAGAAGTAAATAGTCCCCTGCTAGGAAAATGAAGAGCTCTGGGTACTGTTATCCTCACATAATGCCTATCCTGCTGGCACCAGGGGGTTCTGCGACAGCTATCTTTATAGCAATCATTTCTCTGACCTTGATTTGAAAAGTTTTACAAAGGGACGCTCGACCAGATTGTTTAAAAAAAAAAAAAGACATTTAGAAAAGTATCTTTTACTAGCTGAAAATGGTGTCAAAACCTGGATTTTAGAAATAAAGTCATGACATTTATATAGTAGTCTATGCGTGGCTCTTGGTTTCAAGGTTTCACATTGATATGTGAAATTGTGAAGATGGGTCTCTCGACAAATAAGAAACTAGAACGGAATATTCAAAGCGACTCAACATTTATTAAACTGCTTTCCCCGTTGAGTCTTAACTTTGGTGGCCCCAGGGGGCTTCATGCTGATGTGTCTTACAGAGTCTTCCCACACAGGCCTCCTACTTCTCTTTTCACAGCAGGACTCCTCAACTCGGCTACAGCAATACATTCTTAGTGTCCTTCCCTCCTGGGGCTGTAATCCACTCTATATACGGCAGCAATATAGCCTAAGCTTAATTTTGATCATATTACTCTTATTCAGAAGTTTATGGTCACCAAACACACCAAACTCTTAATGCAGCTTAAAGCCGCACTCTTGTGTCACCACCAGTAACTATGTTAAACATCTACTGTTTGGGTTCACATACGCTACTGTTGCCACTGGAAGCTGCTTGCTATGAACTCGGCTTCTCCCCTTCTTTAAGTGTTCCTCGGCCTTTAGAATTTCCTCAGACATCTCTACCCTACCCTGACAATGAAGCTTCACATTGATTCCCAACGCCTGCCCCTACTAGTTGGGATCTGGTTCCCAGGACTCCAATCATGTCAGAAACCTCTTCAAATGCATGCAATTTGGGTCAGTTTCACTGATTAAAGAACTATGTATAATTCCTCTGTCCATAGCTACACATATTTTTGAGTTATCTGGGACAATTATGACAAGTGCAGGAACTAAAAGTTTGGAGTTTGGGCCCTCTCTCAAGTCTCATACTTGGGTCCTATTTCCCCACATTGCTCCCCGACACCTAGCTTGGACTCCCAGGTATCTCTTGCTTTTGCTAGTCACTGATGATATGCTTAGTACCAAGACCAAATAGAATCCAACTCCCTCTCCACTTCGGGTGACGTATGGAGGTGGTGGTGGGATAGAGGGCTTGTAAAGAAAACTTTTTAGGACAATCAAAGAATGTGTAAATTACACACCAAGAATTTATTTAAATATACTTATTTAATAAACACTGACTGAACAGGTACTATGTGTCATTCATCACCTAGCAAAGTACCCAAAATATTATTAAAAAAAAAGTATGACTATGAAATTACAGTTTTTAAGTGAGAATAGAAAGTGCCTTAAGTGTTTCTTACTATCTTGAATAATTTTAGATAACAAAACCTAAGAAAAATTTCAGCATATATTAGAATTCATACTTATATTTGCTGGAAGTCAAATGGCAGGCTACAATGGATATCTTCTTTTTTAACACTTGAATTAATGGAAACCAGGAATGAGGAAACAAAAAAATCTTTTCTCTCAAGAAGAAAATAACATTGGTTATTTTCTTGTGTGAAAGAATAAGAAGAGTAATTCTTCTTGTCTTGTGTGACAAGAATAAGAAGAGTAATTCTTATTACTGGTGAACCTCTCATTCAAAGGCAGTATATTAAAAAAAAGAATTCTACTTCATAATTTTTGATGTTTGAATAAAAATTAAAATTTTTTTTCAACCAAGAGCATATGTGTTTTACTTATTTATTTTTCAGAGTAGATTTTGCAGTGAGGTTTTCTTAGTGATAACATCCCAAGACTGCCCCCCCCACATTTATCCCCCATGCAGCAAAATTAATCTTCTTATCAATGTCAGGAATCCAACATCTCTGTCACACATCTCTTCCGTCAACAGTACAATTTGAAGCAAGCATCTGGGAAAAATGGGATGTTTTAACTCAGAGAAAACAGAAAACCACTAATGTTGTGATGTTTCAGCTGACTGGGGGCAGCCTGCATTGTGGTATTAGATATTGATGAACTACAATTACCACGGAGCTATGGTTTCTGATTTACTTGAAGCAGTACATTCTTTTTCAGAGGAAATTTTCCATGGAAGCCTAATCTAGAAAACGTATGGAAGAAAAACCAAAGGGTGGAGAGGATGTAGTTCCAGCCTTCAGGCTGCAGCCTTACTTTCCGATCCCCAACTCGCCTCTACTTCAGGCCCTATGCAGCTTCTCTTCTGCAGCCTCAGGATATCACGGACAAGTCCTAGTCCTGCATCTCCTGTTAGGCAAACACTGCACTATAGCAATCAGGGAGCTGAGAACCTTCCGCCTTATTTTAAAACCTTGATTTAACCAATTTAGACATGCTTGGAAAGCTAAGAGGGAATTTTCAGTTTTCGTTCGCCCTGAGAGTAATTTAATTGTAAGCATGCTGAATATATGTTAAAAGTGAGCGTTCAGTCTGGCACAATGGAAAGTTGTGAAGGTCCTACATGTACTTTGATTCTGCTTTGGTCAGTGCTTGCTACAGAAAAATGCCCAAAGTCGTGAAGTAGTTCTTCTATAGTACTGTGGACAGTAGGTCACGTCTGTTTACATGATGGCCTTGTATTAAGCACAAAGAAAAGCCAGTGATGAGATGAAGAAGATGCAACGCTGGCCGGCTCAGGTAAAATGGAAGTCGAGTTAACATGAGACCTCCACTCCTGGCAGGCTGCTACATAAGGAGCTAAGGACTAGAACATAGAAGAAAACATTCCTTCACTTAGGATGGCAGAGCTAATTTGCAACCAGTGAAGGAGTTTGGGGAAAACTGAAGGACATCTAAGACTCTGGGACAGTGCTGCCCAGCACAAATACAATGGGAGACACATGGGCAATTTTAAATTTTCCATTAGTCACTTAAAAAAATACAAATGGGGAAATTAACTTTAATAACATATTTAATCCAACTGATCAGAAATATTCTTGTTTCAATACATAATACAAATTACTGATATTTTATTTTTTTACCTAAGTCTTTAAAATCTGATATGTATTTTTCAGTTATAGCACCTCAATTCAGACTAGCTGCATTTCAAGTGCTAAAAACTTACAGCTGGTTTGAAAAATTGAGAGGGTCACTTAGTAGGGGGAAAATACAATATGGATAACAGCCTTTGCAAAATGAATAGCTGAAATGAGAAATTGAGAACAGTTTCTTAAAAATTCTCAATGGTCTTGCTACTGAGAAAAGACTCAGAAAAAAAGAAATATTTAGGTCTAAAATACTCTCATAGTCTTTATAGTAATATATAACAAAAACTGTAACTGGAAAACTCTGAAAATATTCAAAAGTCTGGACATAATGAAAAAATAGAAATGTTACTAAAGATGACAAAAGTATTTCCTCCTAATAACATTAAAAAAAGAAGGTCTTTGTTGATCAAAATGAGATGCTTTAGATTGGTCTCATAATATCCTGACTTCGTTATATTTCTCATCCTTCCTATTGAAAATGATTTTCAGAGAGCAACTCTCTGAAACTCTAAGATGAAAGTTTCTGGATCGATAGCATAGGGCCCCCAAACCCCATCTCTGTAAGCAATCACATTATCTTCACCCAATTCCTGAAAATATAATATGAAACATTTCCTCTTTCTAAAAAGGATCGAAATTAATTAAACAATAAAAAACTCAATTATACAAGTTGGTGATTATCCTTTGTTTCCTTTTATTTTCTTCCTGCTTTCAAAGTTAAAGACATTTTACTGATTGGTATCACCTCCCATAGAAGAGAGTGGGTACAGAGAAAAAAGGGCATTACAGGTAGCATTTGTGGGGAAAGGCTTGGTGGAAAAGTAGTTTATAACTATGGTATAATCTTACATACTTTATAATTGAAAGGTGTGAAACATCCGTTTTTTTCTATTATATTATTACAAAATATTAACAATTGGACCCACATATTCAACATAAATAGCATTGTTCTTTATACGGAAACCATCTCACAATGCCAATTTTACCTTCTCATATTAGTTCCGGGCCCGGGGAGGTTGGTAAAACTGCTGGGTGGGCCGAGTGGATCTTCTTGGCTGGCCATCACCTCCTCTACGGAACTCAAGCGTTTGGTCATAGGTGGCTTCTTCCTCCTATTTGTAAAGAGTAGTGATTTAAACACGTTCAGAATAGCTCCAAGTTTCCTAAGTTAAATACTTTATGGTGCCGATTTTGATATGCCTCTTAAGCTGCCCTGGGATTCACATCTGTCAACTTTTATAACAGAGGGAAGCAAGGGGAAGGAAAAAAAAGGGGGGACATTGTTAAAACTCTTTTGGTCCTTGATAACAGAAGAATGAACTTGACAGTGGTAAGATTAGAATCAAATTTAATTCAAGAAAAGGAAACTATTTCCACATAATAGCATGATTATCTCACCAAATGACTTGACACAAGGGGGTGAAATCACAAAAAAGCAAGCATTATAACAAAAATTTTCTTGAATATTTGGACTTCTAAATATTTCTAGGTATTTGTCATGGAAAGGGATTTTGGTAAGATATGGAAAAGGGGTTGAAGAGCCAGAGAACGTTCACCAGCTGTCTGTCCTCATCTGATGAAATCTCCAACATCGTTAAGAACCTTACATCTAGAGACAGGAAAAAATAATGGATTGGGATGAAGAGGAAATACAATTTACATATAAAGAAAGCTTCATGCAAGACATAGCAATCGGCACAGTAAGACACAAACTATTTTCTTCTCATTTTCTTTCTTACTGAGGGGATACATCTATCAGCTTGAGGAATAGCATGGAAAATTAGGATAAGCAGATTAAACAGCAGAAAGAATACAGTTAATTATAATATTTGAAAAGAACTTAGAAGCAACAGAAATGTAGCCAAAGCCACACTGGTTTCTTACTGAGTGCTGCCACCCTGTTATTTTAGTATTTTGAAATTAATGCAGCTATGAAGTATGTTCCCTTTTAAAGACAGAAAAAAATTGGCTCTCAGTTTTGTTTATGAAAGAAACAGCATCTATTTCAAAAGTAGGGTTTAAATTCCAACTGAATTATCAGAGCACAATAATTTGCATCATTTTGAAAATGTATCCCTCTTCTTCCTCCTCCTCACATTATCTCTGGGTCTTTCCCAAAAGATTGCTTTCCTTTAACCCTATTAATAACATAAGAAGTTATAAGAGACTGAGTTCTATTCTTCAAATTTTACAGATCCAACTACTGCAATTTTACCTGAGAGAAGCAGAAAGATGCTAAGATAATTTGATCAAACCCTATCATTTAGAAATGATATTTAATATTTGGCACGAACATAACTCTCATTATTAGGCATCCTCCATGGTATTTGTAAGAAAGAATCATTATTTCAATTTTATACAAAGGACCCTGAAGCCCAGGGAAACTTTCTGACTTTGTCCTGATACTTCTAAGGCAAACCTGGATTTCGATTCAAATGCAACTGCTTAAATCTTTACATCTCAGTCTGCATGTCAAAGAAATAAACCAACAGCCCCAAATTAATGACATCCTTAAGGGGCCATCATCGCTTAAATAAGAGAATGGAGAAATTTGACCATATATCAACATCACTCAATAACTGCATTTTAGAGACAAACTTCCAGATTAGCTCTCCTTTCTCTATGCCCCTTTCATTAATAACCAACCTCAAAACAGTTAGAAGTGTCAGATATTATGTCTATAATTTAGTAAAGCAATTAAATGCAGTAAGAAAAATTAAAAAGTGTTCGGGAAAGGAGAGAATTATTTTTTATTATTCTGGTCACTGTTCTGAATGATGACTGTCAAATATTATAGCTAAATTTGAAAAGGAGCTATTTAATTTTATGACATATGACAACATTTGAAGCTTTGCATATTAACTAAGAAGAATGAAAATATATTTGCCACTGTAGTAGATGAAGTAAGTATTTGAGGAATTAGAATCAAAATTTTTTTTTCTTCACACCCAGCGCAGCACTGGTGAGAGGACATCTAAAAATCTATACTTTATCAATAAAAAAACACTATTAAAGGTAGGAAACTACATTTGCTGAGTGAGCTGGATTTATATAATATGACATAGCTATTTGAAAAGCTGTCTCTACTGTGTTTAAAAGATTCACAGACTATACCAGCCAGAGCCAATTAAATGGTTTTATAAAGATGACTGACCATGAGATTTCTTTAACATTATTTGATGTCTTCACAATCTTTTTATACAAAGTAGAAGCAAAAAATAAAAATGGTTCTGACAGCTTGGTTTTCAGTTATTGTCAAAGGCACAATCTTGCTTTTTTAACTTTTAAATATTCCTCTTGCAGAATACTTGAGGGCAAACCCGGTCACCCACAGAAACTACTTCCTATAGTCCACAGCTAGTAATTTTTAGCACTGAAGGAATACCTTTCCATTTTATATAATACACAGCTCAACTTAATAGGTGAGTATATTTGGAGTCATCTTTGAATGAATGACATTTATACCTAGTTCTTCCTTCTAACTTATCTCCTTCCTTTACGTATTGCTACTCTGTAACGGATTTAAAACTAAAAAAAAAAATTATGAATTTTATAGTTCATGAACATATTTTTAAAAATCTGACACTGTGTTTGAGCTGGCATAGTCCTGGAAGGCCATATGGTCTGTCCCTTGCCTTAGACCTGACAGATGAGGAATCTCTAAACCCTGAGAGGTGAGCTCACTTTCCCATGTCACAGAGCTTATTCAAAGAAGAGTCCAGACCAGGGCCATTTTGTTTCTGACTCTCAGTTAAGATTCTTTAAAAAACTTGTGATAACTTTCATAAAATGAAACTGATCCATGTTATCTTCACCCAACATTTGAGATTCAGAACTAGTTATTGGGACTCAAATTTTTGTCCACCTAAACCTGGTTCAAAAATACTAAATAACTAATATTTGAATATTTATGCACCATCTTTTCATACCAATACTTACTAGCGTATTGCTCCTTTTAATGAGATGATACAAAATGGCAATAATCTTGTGACATTAAGCATGAATGAAATATTTTGAAGAAAACAAAAAAGTCCCAGCACCAATGTAAAAAGGCGATGTACAACTTCATCTATAAAACACGTCTGACGGGTCACAATATCTTTTCTGTGTATCCCCTTCATTCTCTCATTAGCGTATACTATACCTGGAGTGAGAACACAAATACACACTCCCTCATTTATAAATGAGCTGTGGTACAAAAGCTCATTGTAAATCGGTCACTTGGAACCTGGAGCATAACTCAGTAAAAGATATGTAACATTTAAATAGAAGCTGGGTTCTCTATTCTTCAAGGTGAAGTGCAATTAAGCATACAAACCAGTATTTTAAGGAAAGTGCTAGATCGGTGGTTCTCAACTGGGAGTGATTTTGCCCCCTAAGAGACATTAGCCATTGTCTGGAGACACATCTGAGGGGTGCTACTGGCATCTCGTGGGTCTAGAGATATTTTTGACTGTTACAAACTGAGGGGACAGGGAGTGGGGGAATTGCTACATCTAAGGGGGAGACCAGGGATGCTGCTAAGCATCAACAAAGCCCAGGCAACAGGACGCCTGGGTGGCTCAGCTGTTAAGCCGTCTGCCTCGAGCCCAGCGTGTGATCCTAGAGTCCCAGGATCGAGTCCCACGTCGGGCTCCCTGCATGGAGCCTGCTTCTCCCTCTGCCTGTGTCTCTGCCTCTCTCTCTCTCTCTCTCTCTCTCTGTGTCTCTCATGAATATATAAACAGAAATAAAATCTCTCTCTCTCTTTTTTTTTTTTTTAAAAAAAAAAAGCCCAGGCAACAAAGACTTATCCAGTCCTAATGCTAACAGGGCCCCGAGTGAGGAGGATAAACCTGAAGTGCCAGGGTAGGTTGGAAAATAACTCTGAAATTCAAGAAGTTTGGGTTTGCCATCCTTCCACTTTTTCCTTTGGAACATTTCTTCTGCCTCTGCCTCTAAGGCCTTAAACGCTGACCCACATCTCTATGGAACTTTTGCTGGGGGCGGGGGTCTCTATTTGTCCACAATGCTACATTTTCCTCTGTGCCAGTGACACATTCATATTATCTTGTCTTAAATTACCATTTCTTCAGGATTTTCCCACAGCTGTAACTCTGAGGAGACAATCAGAGATTATTCGGTTGCTGAGAGTAGGAAGCAGGGATGGCCATTCTCTTCACAAAAAAAAAAAAAAAAAAAAAAAAAAGAACTTAGAAAAAACTTAATATTGTGATACGTCCTTTAATAGCTATTTTGTGCATAATCTAGTAACGTTTCTTCTAGTCAGTTCCTTCTAACAGTTTGTAGCTACAAAAATACATGATCCAGCATATGAAATGTATACCATGTCCTCTCAACACTGGGCCTTGACATTTAGGATATTTTGAACAATGAAATACTCACGAGTAGATATCTCCTTCAGTGACTCACAAATGAGCTACTCACTCTGAATTTTCAGGCTACCTTTTACTTGCCTGGTGAGCTTGTGTAGTCAGTTTATAGAAATATAAACTAATTTTAATACAACACCTAGGCCAAAGTGAAAGACAAACTTGCTTTCCCAAAACATCACATAATAAAGGGGAAAATACGGAGGTAATGAAAAGATTAGTGGTTGCCCAAGGTTATGGGGAACAGAAGGATGAAGAGGCAGAGCAGAGGGAATTTTTAGGGCAGTGAAACCATTCTGTTATGATACTATTATGGTAAATATGTGTTATTACACATTTGCCCAAACGTGTTGAATCCTAATGTAAGCTATGGACTCCGGGCAATAAGGTGTCAACGTAGATTTATCAATGACAGCAAATGCACTGCTCTGGCAGGGATGTTGGTAATGTGGGGGCTACGTGTGCAGCAGGGCAGGGAGCATATGAGAAGTCTCTATACCCTCCTTTCAGAGGAATCTAAAACTGCTCTAAAAAAACCCACCAAAGTCTGTTAAAACAAACAAACAAACAAACAAAAACAAAACAGGCAGTAAAATAGGCCATGTCAGTGGGATACTTTGTGCCTTGTAGAGTGCTGGTGATATGGTAGGTCCTTAATATTTGATGAATAATTCTTGACCTGCCTTATTTAAATTGGCACATTTTCAATCCATTCAGATTCTTCTTTTTGTGGTTATCAGTAACTAGGATATGACAATTAAGTTTCTTTCATCCTTGGGATGCCATGAGAATTAATTAATGTGTGAAAACCACTTTGAAGTTTATTGAGCTTTCTGAATTGGTTCTAGGCTGTACTTAATTTTGATTATACCTTGGATATTCATAACATTTCCTCTTTGTCCTCACTGAAAAACTTTGACCTTTGATTTTATGTTTCAGTCCAAACAGCAAAATAAAGTAACTCTGTCCCATCCAAAAACAAAAACAAAAAAATCACATAATGGACCCTAAAAGTAGAACTTAAAATATTCTTAAGTAATCTATTTTAGATAAATTATACTAATATCCTACTATATTGGAGTAACTTAAAGTTGAAAGCAAAAAAAAAAGTTGAAAGCAAAAGCTGGATTGGCTTTTATTTTCTGTGAAGTTTATGGATAAAATCTGTGCCCAAAAGAATCATGTATTATGATCAACACTGAACTTTACCAATTAATCTTAAGAAACATGCTCCAAATGAATATTTATAGCTCTATGACAAAGTAAACCAGGCTTGTGGTAGCCTGGAACCACAAACTGTAAAACAGGAAGTTTCTGTAAAGAAGAGTAATCCAAATAACTAAGAAACTATTACTTGCGCAAGTAAGTAGTACCACCACCTGAGCTAAAACAGAGGTCTTCTGATTCATAGTCCTGTCTGCCCTTCACCTTGCTTCCAAGTAATGAGGGTGAGGAATACAGTTATAACAGATCTCAAAATTGGAAGGGGAAATTGGAGATAACCTGATTGAGCAGATTAAATTTTTAAAGACTATTATTATTTGTATTTTGGGTAAATGTGATACTCTTCTTTCATATGAAATTTTATATAGAGTTTCAATATAATATAGGTGGGCCTAGGTTAGAGTGAGTGTATGCAAGCAGTATCCCCTTGACTTGCTCTTCCTCAGCCCCTCCAGCTCTGTAACTCCCTAAGCTACAAACATTAACCCCTCCCCCCCATTTCAACCTCTGCTGTACACTAGGAACTAGCTGGATTGACTGACTTGATTAATACAAGAAAGTAAGCTGATGGAAGAATAGGAACCAGAACGTAGGCCTCTGACTGAGTTCAGAGGCCTTTTCACTTTTGCTTTCTATCACAGAGAAAATCTAAACCCTTCTTTTGACTTCTATGAACTAAATGTCTCACTTGATAAAAAAAAACTCACCTTCCATACCTAAGTGGGAAAAAAAATCTCAGGTTTCATTAACATAAGAGAAAGTCATTATATATAACCAAAATAAGTAAATTTTATAATAGACTAATTTCCTTGTCTTTGAAACTTTGAATAAAATACCATTTGAGAATAAAATATAATGGGGAATTATAATCAGTGGATCTAAGATCATCTCTTTAATATGTACCATGTCCTAGAATATTTTATTTAAATATTTATATAAACATATTTTATAGCAGAAAAGAAAAACAATGATTCAAGGCCAAAAAAAAAAAAATCTAATTACTAAACAACTATCCTAAAATGTATGGCTGATACAATGTTTTCATTCCTGTATCATGCAGGATTTCAGGAGACATTTCAATATGGTTCTGATTTTCTCCTTTCAGAAAAAACTACATTTTCTAGAGTTACATAAAAATTGAAACTATTGGGCAGCCCCGGTGGCGCAGCGGTTTAGTGCTGCCTGCAGCCCAGGGTGTGATCCTGGAGACCCCGGATCAAGTCCCACATCAGGCTCCCTGCATGGAGCCTGCTTCTTCCTCTGCCTGTGTCTCTGCCTCTCTCTCTCTTTCTCTCTGTGTCTCTATGAATAAATAAATAAAAAATCTTTAAAAAATAAAAAATCTATAAAAAAAATTGAAACTGTTGATGATTCTGGAAGATACTAGGAAATCATGTGAATACCTAGTTCAAGGATTCTACTCTATGCTCTCCCAACCAATGCAAAGCCTGAGTGACAACTGAACTTGAACATAGAAGAACGCTGGATGTTTAATTGACAGCATAGCAAACACAGTACTATTCATCAGAGTCCTTCCCCTTATATCATTAACACCATCCACTCTTCAAAACAGAGTAAACAAGCTATTTTTGGCAGCTTAGGCACTCAAGGAAATTGAACTACACTTCATCCTTATTTTTACTACAAGAATATGAAAAAGACTAGTAAACATGTTACCCTTAACAAATTGCAAATGATAAAAATATAGATTGTCTCTTATGCAAAAACACACCTGAGTTTGCTTACAACTTGGAATACAGAAAAAGGGAATGAATGTTTATTCCACTATGTGTTTGGCATTTTGTATTATATCTCATTTAATCCTTCCAACGATGTTTTGAATTACTTAAGCACATCATTCTACATATGAAGAAATTAAGGCTCAGGGTAATTTACACAAAGTTATGTAAGTGGCTATGCCTGAATAAGAGCCCTGGACTGTTTGTTCCAAAATTCTTTCCACAGCATCACATAGTATATATTTACATATTTTGTTTCAGATAGTTTTAATTTTTTCTAATGGTTAGCTTAAGATCATTTTTAAGTAAATGGTATGGCCTCTGCCCTGAGGCCTCTGTCCTAGCATAAACATCATTTACTGGTCATAATCTTTTTTGAAATACTATAGTAAAGTCCAAAGAATGAACATATATTTCATAAGAATGTATACCTCTCTCAAACTCATTGGCTGTTTTAGCTAAAGGTTAAATAGATTCTAAGGTTGCCCAGAAATCAAGGCAGGGAGCACATCCTGTTTCCAGATATGCCAATCTACTCAAAGATTTCCTTGAGAGATACATTGGTATTTGAGCCCTCAGTCTCTTTGGTCAGATCTGAGTCTGAGTTTAGACTCCACCACTTCTAGGCATGTTACTCAATTTCTCTTGGTCTCAATTTTCTTACACAGAAAACAGTAATGAACTCATAGGTTTACATGGGGAACCATATGAAGTAATACCTGAAAAGCGTTTATCAAATAAGCCTTTAAACTGCCTATTATTCTAAAGTAAGTAACTATTTGGCAATATAATATACATGGCCATGTATATTAAACTTTGTTAAACTACCTAGAATCACAGGCTTTGCTAAAATTCAGGAAGTTTGTTGCTAGAGTACTCCTCAAATTGCTTTGGACAGATAAGGAAAGTGGAAGAGCCACTGAAAACAAATGAAAGAGTAAGTGCAAGGAGAAAGATTCTTGCCATCTGCTTTCCTCTTATTTCTATGGTAATTAAAAAAATTATCTATACACTAAAACCAGTACTTTAATATTCTAAATCACTCTGTTGTTACCCCTGGTTTTATTTCTTTGAGAGGAAGTCTTTTTGTTCAATTATAGAGAAAAAGGGCAAATAGAACCAAAAAAGGGGAGGAAATTAGCAAAGAAGCATTTTTTAAATCAATCAAAAGTTATAGACACTATTTGCATAAAATCTGAATATTTTAAGAGGAAGCCAAAAATAAGTTAACATCAGCCTCTTTGAATATCTATCTTGCCTTTAGATTATATCCTTGAAATTTTGGTAAATGCTATAAAAAGGGACCAGTTAGAAACACTATTTAAAAAGTGGAAGTACAGCAAAATGATTAATAACAGAAAATGCCTATCTATGCCTGTTACTATGTTTTCAGGTCAATGCCCACTAATTATCTTTGCAAAAGCAACTGCTTTCTCAAATATGCTAACTGAAGAAATATGTTTTAGAATATTTTATGGTTAAGACATATGAGCACTAATCACAAGTGGTTAATCATTTCACTTCTCATAATTTATATCATTTTTACATCTTAAATGGGCAGGCTAATATAACATAATTTAAGATAGGTTAACTCATTCTTTCTCTGAAAGTAATAATTACTGCACCATCATGCCAGACCACTTCTTACTCTAAAAGTCAGCCTGATGCACATTATGTAATTGACCACCTGAGACAAATAGTTAAGGCATGCTACAGTGACCTGTAATACATATTTAAGAAACAAAGATAGAAAAAAATCTCCATGTCAAATTGATAAAATATAGGCCAGCTCTTTAAAAAGCACGAAGGGTTGGAGTGGGGATGGGACACATGACTTGACATGCTTCATATAAGTATAAGAAAAAGATAGTCATGCCTAATAACACAGAAACAAAATCATTGCTGATGTTTTCACCCCTTTAGTGAAAGTAAAGGAACGTAAGACTAACAGGAAGAGTTAAACATTTAAATCTTAAAGCAGATAGCACCCAACGTGGTGAACATCATTTTTGCATTTGAATTCCATTCACACCTAAAAACCCGTAATAACAAAGTCTGCATAACGAACTAAAAATATTTCTCTTTAGTGAAACATAATGTTAACAGATATTTAGAAACCCTAATCAATTAACAGGCTAGCTAACAAAGCCAGTTTTAGAAATGTGAAGTAGCCCAGGAGTCAGTGATCTGATGTCTGCAGTACAAGAACCACCTACCCCCTCAGAGAACTCTGTTGGAACTCAGGCTTCCTCAAGCAGCCAACTCCACCTCTGTCCTGCACAAGAAAGGACAAATCTACATTTCCACTAACATTTTCTCATTGAGCCTGTTTCTTTTGCCATATGAAAGATTTTAAGCTACTTTAAAAAAAGCATTATATCTCTCTTTCATCTATTTTCTAGAATCTAAAGACTCAGCTCCTGGAATCACTTGTCAAATACCATTATTTCCAGAATCTCCCATCATCTTGATCGTTTTGTTCCTTTATGTATTTTAATATTTACTCTTCCATGTAACCTAGTTTTCAGAACAATATTTCAAGTAGGGTCTGCTTGGAACATAATACTGTTATTTCCCATGATAAGCAAACTCTATATAAATCTATTAATGTAATCTGGAACACCTGGGTGGCTCAGTGGTTGAGCCTCTGCCTTTGGCTCAGGGCATGATCCTGGTCCAGGGATCGAGTCCCACATCGGGCTCCCTGTGAGGAACCTGCTTCTCCCTCTGTCTAGTCTCTGCTACTCTCTGTGTCTCTCAGGAATAAATAAATAAAATCTTTAAAAAAAATAAATCTATTAATGTAATCTAACCTTAATGTTTTTAGCAGCTGCTCAATCACTGCTTGTTCATATTGCGCTTGTCATCAAGCAAAATCCTTACAACCTACTCCTAGGTCTATGTCATTCTGTATTTGAAATAATTATTTCCCCAATCAAAATCTCAAATTTAAGTACAGTTGAAATCCATACACTAATGAAAGATATCATTTTGGCACAGATTTATCACTGGTATACTCTGAGTAACTATAATATTAAGTCAGTTTTTCTGACAAGTTATTTTATTTATTTTTTGCATACTGAAAACTAGAGGACTATCATCTAAAAGGGTAAGACCTAAATAGATGGCTAAAATATTAGTTTAATAGGGGTGGTGGAAGGGGAGGAGGGCGGGGGGTGGGGGTGAATGGGTGATGGGCACTGAGGGGGGCACTTGACGGGATGAGCACTGGGTATTATTCTGTATGTTGGCAAATTGAACACCAATAAAAAATAAATTTATTATTTAAAAAAATAAAATAAAATATTAGTTTAATATTGAAACTAGATTTGAGGGAATTTAGAAGATGAAAAGGGGGTCTTGGTATGAGATTAAACTCTCTTAGCAACAGAATAGTAGGTGAAAGGAATAGGTTGATTTTTTTCCCTGCCCTATGTGAAATACTGCCTAGCCTCCTCAGGAATATAAGCTGATACTTCTACCCACATACGTCTTCATCTATTTAAAATTCTCTAAATTCATGAGAATTAAAATTGAATGAGCTAAATGTTTGAAAGATACCTTAATCAAAAAAGTATACCACATACTGAGCACAAGCTTACTGCAATGCTGAATATTTTTATATACACAATTTCATTAAACTCCCATGAAAATCCTCAAGTAGTTTGGTATCATTAATCTTCATTTACAGGTAAAATGTAAAATCACGTACTGTGGTGTCAGTGAGTTCAAAACTTAAATATCAGCTCTGTGACTTACTAGCTCAATGACTGTAGACAAGTTACTTCATGACTCTGAAGCTAGTATTTGTCATCTTCCTTGTGTATAAAATGGGAACACAAAAATTATTTCATAGGGTTCTTGTAGATATTACACCAATTAATGCAGGTCATTATACACGGACCTGTGTGTAAGTGTTCCAATTATAATCAAGTTCTAAAGAGAAGGATTCTAATCTTCACATTCTCAACCATTTCTTCCCCTTTACCTCAATACTTAGTAGAGAAATAAATATCATCTTAGTGTTATCGAAATATAAATTACTCTCAGTATGCTTAAATTTATGGATTTCTTTTCCTCATGTTGAGATTTCAAAATGTTCAGTATATGAGGAGTTAGCTTTTTCTTTTAAAAAAAAAATCATTCTCTTTCCGAGTTTAGGAGACCTTCTCAATCATTTTTGATGGTTGAAGAAAGAGAAAGGCATCACAAAGATTTTCTCCAAGAATAATAAGGGAGAGAACTTATCTCTGTCAACTCAGGTAAAGGAAAATTAGACCATATATGTCACCCAATTTAATTGAGTCTATTAAACATATTATAATTCCCCATAATACTATCTAGATTTACTGAAATTGAGGAACCCTGTCTTAGATGTTCAAGGCAGGCTAGGGAAACTGATAATATACTTTTGAGAGTAATTTGCTTATTATCTTACACAAAGGGAGAACATAATAAATGTTTGTTTCTATTAAATATGTGTTTTGTTTTCCTTGTACAAGAATGACGCTATTCCTCTCTGTTCCATAGAGCCACAGTGGAACAATGACAAGCTAGGAAGTATTACAGTCAAAAGATTTTCTTAGGTTTTCAAACATTTAATATGTACTTTTCTGAAAAGTATTAAGGTGAAACAATCAACTTTTTAAAAATTCTAAATTCAGCCATAAGATTACTTAAAGTATACTTCTCTTATGCAACTTAAAACTCTTTTCTTCTCTCCTCCACCTCATCCCTCCCCACCACAATGTAAGCTGCTTATTAAAAAACAAAAACAGGGCAGCCCCGGTGGCTTAGCGGTTTAGCGCCACCTTCAACCCAGGGCGTGATCCTGGAGACCTGGGATCGAGTCCCACGTCAGGCTCCCTGAATGGAGCCTGCTTCTCCCTCTGCCTGTGCCTCTGCCTCTCTCTCCTCTCTGTGTCTTTCATGAATAAATAAATAAAATCTTAACAAAAACAAAAACAAAACTAAGGCAAGTAGATCCTCTGGACTAGAAGAAAAGGACAGTACACAATCAGTGATGATGTCATTATTGTACAGGAATTTGTAAAACTGAGGATAATTAAGGCTTGTTGAAAAGTAAGACTAGGAAAGTTTAGGATATTCTTAACAGTTTATAAACCCTGAAAGTTCTAAAGTGTATGATGGTAGTCAAATTCCACTTTCATTATCTATGAATAAGAACATGACAGTCTTTTAAAAGTTGAATCAAAATGAGGAGAAAAGCCCGTCCAGGGTTAAACACTAATTTATGCAATCCCTGGTTTCGACAAGAGTCCTGTCAATGTCAAGCAGCAGGTACGCTGACAGCAGGGTGGGCTGAACAGCTTTGTGTCAGAGCTAGAACGGAAGTCACCAATTTATGAAGGCTGCTACAAACAGTACTTCAAAAGTGTGAAGAAAAATGGTTTTGCATAAAGAAAGTGATGGAAATTTTTATAACTTTGCAGGCAATACTATTAGCTTGAAGGAACACAGCTCTTTCATTTTGTGGGAAAAACTCACTTACTTTAAAAAGATTTATGGATTTTTATTTTACGCCTGCATTTTAAGAATCCTAATAGAGAAGTTCATTATACTAGCAACATTATAATAGAAAAGAAAGTTTTAAAAGGAAATATAAAAGAAAAAGGAATTAATTTAAAGAAAAGGATGGTGCAAAGAAGCAGTTTGGGTTTCCCTGTAAGAGAGATAATTTGGGATGGATACCCAACTCTTGATTTGAAAGTTCCAATCAGCAACTGCTGATGTTGCAGTCCGGGGCCAACAAACATTACTTTGAAGAGATGGACAATAACGGAAGCTGCTCTTTCCAAAGCTTTGAAGGAAAACTGAAGAAGTGGTGCCAACAGTAATTAAGAACCTATCTGCCAAGCATTTCAATTATTTAGTGACTGAACAAAATGTTTACTGAGCAGCTACTATGATCTTTTCAATGACCCTATCAAATTGCATATTTTTTATTACTATTTTTCAGAAGAGAAAACAAAAGTGAGGTTAACAAAGGTTATATATCTTGCCCAGGTTATGTTGGTCTCTCGGCACATCCCAGTGTATGCAGAGGCTGACGGAGAGAATTAGATTGATCATGTGAAACCTCTTCGAGATTTATATAAATAGATCAAAATCAAGTGCTTTCCACCTCACTTGCATTTTAAACACATCAGGAAATTAATAAAGTAGATATAATAACATTTGGGTGCTACCATTCTTACTGTAAAACACAAATTATCCATAATGTTATCTACTCTGAAGGACTCAATTGAGGAACAAACAGCCCTGAGATGGCTACACTCTCCATAAACAGCTACTATACTTTAAATGAATTAATGGAAGTAAAGAGCTTAGACTAATGTTGGCTGCAAAATTAAGTGTTCAATAAAGTGCACTATTATTACTACTTCACAAGTGTAAAGTTCTATTCTTTATAATGCCACATAAAACATAAACAGTTTTTCTTCCACTGCTTTGAGTCGAGCAGTTTGACTATATTATCCTAGTGATTTTGAGAGGCTGAAAACCTAACACACAATGCTAAATGAGCCTTTAGGAGGCACTTTACATTTCCAAAGTGATTCTTACAGTTATTGGTGTTAATAACCGATATAATATAAAAAGAGGCTAAGAAATCCAGTCACAATTAGCAACATGTTCATTTTTCTTCCAATGAAGAAAGAAATCCAGAAGCAATCTTCTTTACTGGGGCAAATCTTACCAGCTTCCCAAATATAGTAATTGTCTTTGTAAAATTCATTTGAGTTAACGTTCCCCATCTTGCTATCTACAGATAAGGAGTATTAACTCCCCAGAGAACATGACTACTGAGAAGGAAAGTATAACAAAGCAGTAAAATGTACCAATACAAACTATTACATGTTCCAAGATATTTATCCTCAGAAGCTTAGATTAACAAAAATAATTCTGTTGTATACTTAATTGTAAATGTTCTAACTTTACCTAAGAATTGATAACTATATAATACATTTTAAACAAGAGATATTCCCTAATTTCATAATTTGATAAACCTCATAGTATTATGCTTCTCTGTTTGTTTCAGTGTTATCACATTCAGAAGCATAAACTTTCAGACAGACTATTTTTCTAAGCTGTCTCTGGTCTCAGTGAGAGACCAAATGTTGTTTAGACTCTTTTAGAAACTTTATCAATACTGTCGTGTGGTATGTCCATTAAGACTTATCTTCTTCAATGCCAGAATAAGAGCATTCCATGATAATTGATAAATTAACTCTATGATCATGAAGAGCATATGTTCTTAACAGGATTACCTAGTTTCTTATTTGGATTTTGTTTTATAGCTAGTAGGGGACAACTCTTTATAAGTGTCAAGAAAAAATTTAGAAGAGCATTGAAAAAAAAATTCCTCATTTAATAGTGTCCGTGTTAGGAAAATCTCTCTCCATGAATGAGTCAGTAATAGATGGATAGGTCAACAGATAGATGAGGTCTCATGAGATTTAAGTTTTCTTTTTTTCTTTAATTTCCTACCTTATTTTGTTCTCTAATCAAACAATTTAGTAACTATCACAGCTTTCTAAACATTGGTATCTTTCATGTGCTTCCGTGCATGTACACACACACACACACACACACACACACACACACAATGGGTCTTAGAATGTTCAAGTACCTAATTAACATTTCTATCTATCTACTATATCACTCAGTACCTGGTATGAAGTTGTCAAGAAGCTCCCAAACTTTGGTAATATTCCTAGGATTATATTAATGTTAATGGTTTAGGCATAAGTGCCCACCCTCACAGAACATTTTCCGGGACTGAATTTTGCTGAAGCTGTAGGGCAATAATATAGTCATTATGTAGACTTTCAAATATCAGGTTGCTAGTGAGGCCCTCTACTGAAGACTGGCTAGGGGTTAACTATTAGTTTCTGTTTAATAAACACGGAAAATTCTTCCCATTTGTACATTCATTTAAACTTTTTTGTAGCTACTAAAAGACTTGAAACTGAGAATGAATTCTCACAGTATGTTTTCCACATGATTTCTACTAAGGGTTGAAAACTTTTGCTGTGAAAAATACATTCTTGGTCAATTCCATCTGCCATGTTCCTGGGCATTTCCTAAATCCTTACTTTTCTCTTCAAAATTCCTCTCCTATTCTTGACCTCATTTACTTTCAACTGATGACCTGCTTTTACTTCACAGAAAAAAAGGGTTCATTAGAATTATTTAGCTTCCTTCCCTGAAACCCAACAATTTAACCTCACCACACCTATGTTTACTTCTTTCTCCTCCTCTTGCTAGTGTTCCTCACATACTCAAAGTCACATGTGACTGTGCCCCACTTTCTTATCATGGCCTGGGTTTTTAAAAATCTTTACTCCTATTTTCACAACCTCTCCTCTCTTTGCTTCACTATGCCTTTGACGTAAATAGGCTTGAGTTTTTACCCTGAGTTCTTTTACTCTTTATTTTCATCCTCTATACTTTTCATCTTCACAACCAAGATCTTAAAAGTAGCCTACACTTCATTTTCTTATTTCCCAAGAAACCATAAGTTGCGATACACATTTCCAGCATTCCACTGGAAATGCATTCATTCTATAGTTGCCAATCACCTATTGATTGCCAAACCCAACAGGTACTTTTCAGTTCTTATCTTTCTTGATGTTTCCAGCATTAGATATGGATTCAGCACCCATACCTGCTGTCCTCTCTGGCTACAGCTTCTCAGTGCCCCTTCCCACCCCTTAACTGTGAAATTCCCCCAAAGTCTGATCCCATTCCTTGGCTTTCTCTTTTTGCACACTTGCTCTAGGCAGGCTCATCTATATACTCTTTACCTTTGCCTAAACTCTGATGACTCCAACATCCTTACCACTTGCCTTAACTCTTATACCTGGTCTACATGCTCTCTGCTTTCTGAAACCCATTTTCTATACTAGGGCAATAATCTCTCTCTTTCTAAAAGATTTTATTTATTTGAGAGGGGAGGGGTGGGGGGGAAGTCTGACAAGGGGCTTGATCCCAGGACCCGGAGATCATGACCTGAGCTGAAGGCAGATGCTTAACCGACTGAGCCACTAGGGCAATTATCTCTTAAAGCAAAGATCACATCGTGACATTCTAGTGCACACAGTGTTTCAGTCTTTTCATCCCTATTGTAAGGGATGAAATTCAAACTTCTTAGCATAACCCACCTTCCTCTCCACACTTTGACCCCACCTGCCTATGCAGCCTCATCTATTGACATTTACTACACCCATCTATACTGTTGCCAAATATACCTCGTTCTACCATGCCCTCTAGAATTTCCCTGACTTCTCTCTTTCCTCCCTTTTCCCCCAAACCTAAGTCCTAACTAACTGCGCTTCCAGACTTTCAAGACTCACATTAAACTTCAGTCATCCAGATTTAACAAATATTTAATTGAGGGTGCCTTATTTTTCAGTGCTGTTCTGAACGCCCAAGTATTAGCTGAGACAGAGTTCTGTTCTCACACTGATTTCACTTAGGAGTTGGAGGCAGGAGCAAGATATGCAGAAAATAAAGCAGGGCAAAGGGGATAGAGAGTTTGTGTGATGGCTCACTGCTGCTTTAGAATAGGATGGTCAGAGAAGATACTGATTCTTCCATGAGCCAGTTCCTGACTCAGTTAGGTATTCTGTGCTCTGTTCATGATAAAGAGATGTTGGTTTACTTGCTGGGCTCCTCTGCTAGTCTGTGACTCCTTGAGAGCAGAGATTGCTCATCTATGCATTTCCATTTTCTAGCACATAATCATTATAAGGAAATGTGTCCAGCACTGTTCTGGGTGGAGAGATAAAGCTACATAGTAAGTGCTCAAAAAAGGATTTTTGGAATAGACTGATACATACTTGAAATGATAATAGGAAAACCTCAAATATAAAATTTCACTTTATATTTAATATTTTAAAAATATATCAAATACTAAAAAGGGATGAAGAGCCAAACAAAATATAACTATATAGTAACATATTTTTGAAACCATGAATGGTAAGTACAGATTAAAGAAACATTTCATAGGAAAAATTTATTTTGCTCTGCATATGAAAGCACTTGGAAAAGACTAGATTCTGAAGATGTGTAAGCATTTTGGGAACAGTATAACTAAGGGAGAATATTGCAAGGAAATGGGAAATAGGTTGTATGGATAGAGTGAGAGCAGGTGATAAGACTTTGTATAGGTAACTCTGTTTAGTTGTGGGGGTATTTCATTTACTAATGATAGACAGGAACAAGTTTAAGGCTCATGGTATTTTATCATGAAAAACCATAATCATGTTGCTGTTACCTTCATTGAAGGAAAAGGCAAAATTAAAATTGAAAGGTGATGTTTTATCTCATCTTTCTCCTCCCATATTTTGATATCTTTTTGCAAATTTTGAGGTTTTTTTAAAGACTAAAATTCCTGAGTTATGAACAACTTTCCTCTTACTATTTTATTTTGCTTGCTTTTACTTTTTCAAGTTAAAAATGTGATACAAAATTAGAGTTTATAAAATCGAAAAAAAGTATGTATGCACATACTTAAGAGTGTACATAATTCTACTACGCTAAACCACTCAGTATATTCTCATTCAAATCTATACATTACTTTCATTCAGTCATCATAAGTATTTCCCATGATATTACAGCCTTCATAATGATTTTTCAACACAGCTGTTAAATACTTCATCTAGGAGTTGGGAGATCACTTATTTTAACATTCTCTTATTATTAGGCATTTAGGTAACTTCTAGTTTTTACTATTATCACAATGCTCCAATCATCTCTCAGAAATTAGCTTATTTCCTTTGTTCTTTCCCTAGAAGAGATTAACTGTTGGATTATTGATTTAAAGGGTATGAACACTTTTAAGGTTAGTAAAATCAGAAGGGCCACATCAATTTACACTGCCATCATCAAAGTATGAGTACTCACATCCCTGCACCTTTGCCAGCATGAGCATTATCTAAGTTTTTTCCCATTAACTTCTACATTTAACACTGCACTTAATTGTTTCAATTTGTATTTGAATACTACTAGAGTTCAATATTTCTCTCTCATTTTTAGTAATGAAAGATGACACTGCTACTTCAGCAAGAAACCATATTGAGCGTAAGTCAACGGTTCAAGGCTGTAAAAATAAAATAATAAAATAAAATAAAATAAATAAAATCTGTAAGTTAATCTAATCATGGCATGATTAACTGTTATTGTGCTCCATGATAATTAGGCATTAATGGCAAGCAGTTCACGGCTATTATTACTATTATTTACACATAGCCAGATCAAGCATTCTTAGATTATGAGGAGGGCTGGACCAAGTAGATATATAAGGTCTTTTTTATGCCCTCAAAGAGCCTTTGATCTGGAACCAGATGTGATCCAGAACGCAAGTTCTCTTTCTTCCTTAGCTCCACATAGCCTCCATAAACCAAGCACCCAATAAAGATTACAGGCATTATAAATGTAGTTTGGCTGAAGGTGGGCTAGAACTTACTTTGGTGGGAAGCAAAGATGGCCTCGTCAGATATAACTCAAAGACTGGCCAAAGAAATGCCTATTAAATGCCTTGTTTCGTCTCTCTATGATTATTTCTCAAGCTAAGGATCTTGGTTTTCAGAGAGACACCTGAAGAACTTTTAAATTCTGAACTATTTCCATCTTCTTTCCCACAGAGGAAAAAAAAGGACTAGAGGCACAATCATATTCCCATTTTCCCAGTCAACCTTATTAACTCATGCAGGAATGATCTGGATACAGGATTTAAAGGACCTCCCTCCGCCAAAAACCTTTCTTCTCAACTCTGTCTGAACGTCCATGCATTAGATTTCTTGACATTTCTAAACACATAATTCTGAGAAGATTAAAGGAGAAAGGTTGGCATGTGAAGGGTAAGAGGGGGTAGCAGTAATCCACACTTCACTGCGAAATTAATTTAACTAGACTGGTTTTATATTCTTAGAACACTTAACTCTGAAGCATGCAGAAGATAGGAATAAGAAATTCTAATATGGGGATGACATAAGGACAAGCAAAAGGAATTAAGTCATTTTGAGTTGCTTTAAAAACAATATAGCTGAGGACACTATACTATACAAGAATAGGGAAGAAGGCCAAGCTTTTAATAAAAATGTATGTTTCTATACACCTTGCGAGTTTACAAAGCACATTTCCATTGATCATATTACTTAATCCTCACAGCAACCCTGTACTGAAACTGAGACCCAGAGATAGTAAGTAACTTACCCAAAGTCACATAGGTAGTAAGTGGTAGAGCCGGGACTCGACCCAGGTCTTCTGATTCCTCCTGTGCATTTCCAGCTCCCCTGGAGCTGAAGCAGGGGCAAAAAGGGAGGTGGAAGTAATTTGCCCAAGACCAGCCTTGCCCTCTCCCCTTCTTTTAAAGGCCAAGCAGAGCAGACATTTAACTGTTGCAGTGACCCTTTTCCATCAATTCCCTTGGGATGCAGCACACAGAATCTGAAAATGTGTCTCAGCCTTGGACTTAAAAATGGCAATAAGTAGTAAACGATGTCAGAAGCAACTTTGGCAGTACTTTGCCACTGATGTGAAATTTCCTGGAATTTCAAAGTGTAGTAAATCTCACTTCAGAAAGTAAAACTTATTTCTATAATTGAAATTATTTAAAGCAGTTTGTTTGAAATTTTTTGTGTAGCAGTTTCAGTCAAACCTTTTAAACTATACCGTTATAAAAACTATTTTAAAAAATACTTAAGAACCAAGATATCAATTCTACATTTAACCTACTGTATGGGTGTTTTTTTCTAACTTAATGATTTTCCCTCAGTGATTATTTTCACTAAAGCCATTATAATCATTAGAATGGACAGAATATTCAGTCTTTTTATAGCCAATTTTAAGCATTTTCAACAAATTATTAGGAAAATGTATCTTCTTGAGATGTAAATCTTATGTTCATTTCTAAATTATATCTAAAATGTTTTTAATGTAGCCTTTTATAATTAATTTTCTATGACAAAATTTAGAGTTTCCAGTCTCCAGTTTCTTGAAGAGTTTCTTAGGGAATTATATATTTTAATTTCTCATCTCAATTACTTATGTTTCTAATAACTTTTAAACACATTTAGTGAGAAATTTTTCTCTTCTTCGCCTATTTCCTAAAAATGCAAGGATACAATTTAAATCAACTGGGCATATAATCAACTTTTCACCATTTCTAGATCTTTCTGTACTCAGCTCCAGTACATCTCAGTCTCTAACAGTCTTTGTGTTTATGAGAACTACTATCAGTAGGGCTAGGTGTTAAGTAAGCATCAATTATAATCAGGGATATGAAAGATCAATCAGGAAAACCAATTTATTTGTGCACAAATCTTTTAGAGGCTTTCTGAACTTGAAAAGATGCTCTATTTAACCAGACTTCATTTGAGGATTAATCCTGTCTGAGGTGGAACAAATCCAACCTAATAGTTAAAAGTTATGTGAAACCTTTAAGATGAATAAAAGGCAAATATTCAGATAAAAACAAAAGAGGAAGAGAACAAGGAGGAGGAATCTGGATAAGGAGGGAGAGGAAAAGGAGAGAAGGGGAACAAAAGAAGAGAAAAAAATATTTACCTAGAATAAACAAAAAACTTCAAGTAAGTACTAATACTCTCAAGCTTTTGATATGGCTCCCTTTTCCCTTTGCTTTAAGACTTCAATTTCATATTGTAAAAATCTAATTGTCTAACATTGTTTTATCCACTCATGGTCAAATTCAGAAATTCCCAATGATAATAAGACTTACATTATCTGATCACTTTATGAGATAAACAAAAAATTAGTGTACTTTTCTCCATGTTATTTTCAGCCTTATTTACATAAGTCTTTTCAAGATAAAATTATTATTATATTCTCCTAAATCATTCATTCAATCGTACCAAAAATGGTTGCCGACATTAAAAAAAGGAACACGAGCCCACAAATTTTAAAATTTGAATCATATAGAAACAGAATTAAACTGACTTCTAATATCTTACTTTGTATAGTAAGTTCTTGGTTGAGCAGGACCAAGAGGGCTTACCCTAATTTCTTAATCACATGCCCTGGGGAAAAATGAGCATATTTCAGGCAAGCTAAAAATGCCAATAAAAGGTCATTAAAAAGTTACCACTGGTTTTGAAAAGTCAACATCAGACTTCCCCACTTCCTTCCTTCATTGCTGGCCTTTGTTTACCATGCATAACAAAATTGTAATCAAGAACCACACCAACAACGGTTCCCAGACTTGAACCATCTCAGTCTGATGGAGGCCTTATTAATATTTATTAAGTGGCTTCTGGAAGGAAAGAAATATATCTTCGGCTTCTCTTATATTCTTTTAATCCCTTGGGTATATAGGACAATCTATTTTCTAAAGTAGCTTTGCTACAAAAAGCATTTGAAGAATATTTATTGAAAAACTATCCTATTTAAAACTGTTATGCTTGGGCTTGATTTCTGACAAAGGACTCTTCAGTAATAAAGGTGACTACCAGAACTACATAAATCATTCAACACATAATTTCTGACCTCCTTCCCCTGTTCTAGTTATCAAGCCAGTTCATGTGCTCACTTAAAATTCTAATCCCCTCAAGCTCTAAAAGAGCTAGTACTTACAGTATATATATATATACATCTTATTTATAGAGTTCCTATGCACTCTCACTAACTATTATCCAGCCATAAATTCTGCCCTTGTTTATAATTATAAGTGCCTGGAAAGGGCAGGTTTCTTAAAATAAGAATTTTTCCCCCTCCAGATCACTCAAGTGAGCTCTGGAATTATATCCAAGATTATCAATTCATCTCACTTAACTGCTGTTACCAGGAAAACAAGAACAGGGGATCAAGAGCAGTTAAGTATAAGAGCTTACTTATTTTCCAGGAGGCTTTAACAAGCTTTTAACTAATTAAAACAATATTATTCAAGAGCTTTAGAACACAACAACGTATTAGTAAAAGAGCATTATAAATGTTGAAACAAAACTGAATTTTTGGTCTTTCAGATTCTCCATCACTTAAAAATGTTCACTTATCCAATGGAATTAACTTGCTTTGAAACTTTCTTTTGAAATGTCATCTTAACAAAAAAAGGGATTTCACATTTTGCCTTAGACTAGTTTATTGCAAAATAACAAATAAAAATCCAAATAAATGGTGAAAATACCTTACTGTTGGAACATGTAAAGATCATGTGGGTTATTAGGTGAGAATTACAAAGACAGTAATATTATAAAAGCTATGATGGTAGTCTTCACAAATGACAATTTCTAAAAGTTAATGCATAGAAGTTTTCAGAATTAGAGTTAAGTTAAAATAAAATTTAAAAACCAGTGAGTTATGTATAATTCTATGTAAGATAAGATCTTAATTTTATTTTTATGTAATAAAATACTGTTACTAATGGCATAAGTACTTAGAAGGGACATAAAATTTCAGGAACATATTCTGTCCTCTATTCAAAGAAAGGTTAAGAATCTTAGAATGTGTTTGAGGACAAACTGTCTTTTATATATTTAGTCTCTATTTGTAGCATAAAAATAGAATATTATGTTATAAATAAGAAGTTTAGAACAGCTAAAACCATTAATTAAAGATAAATCTTCATCCTATCTTAAAGCTGGAAAATTTGAAAACTAGAAAGAAGGTGACAAGACAGCTAAGATCTTTTCCAGAATATATCCTATAGGCTTTCTATAATAGGCAAAAAAAAAAAAAAAAAAAAAGAATTCCATGAGCAAATACGTTTGTGAAGCAATATACACTACTTCTCTCTCTTACAGATTAAAATACGTATCACTGATGTGAATGTTCAATAGCAATTTCTAAATAAAAATAATCAAAAATAAAAGCACTCAAAGCAAATGAACATAAGCTATAGATCTAATAAGTGATTTCAGCAAGGTTGCAGGATAACTATAAATCACTATCGAAGGAAATTACAGAAGAACCCAAAAAGATAGAGAAAAACATAATAAAATAAAATAAAATACTTAGTCTTGAGAAGTCCCATAATAAAAAAGTGCACTTGTTTTTTTTTAAGCCAGCATTTTCCAAATTTACTTAATCCGAGAACATAACTAATGTTCTCAGAACACACTTCAGAAAACTCTGAGCTAGATGGACCAGGCATTAAAAAGTATGCACAAAAAAATTAATGATTTTTGTATTCTTATGGTGGTCTAAGATGCTTAATTAGAGCCTCTTCAGTTATGTTTACTCTTAATAAACTACATGGATTTTCTTTTTTAAGGCAAACAAAATGTACTCACTGTTGTAGTATTTCCTTTCCCTTCTGAATGGAGCTTTCAGTCAATGACAGGTGCTAGGGGAGTTATTTCAAGCCAACGTGTAAAACTCTTGCTAGTAGTTCCCAAGTTTAATGGATTTGGAAGCTCTATAACACAGAGTATTTCTCACAAGGAGACATATCAACTCCACTCTTTCCTAGAGATGTGATAGTGAAACCTATTGCTCATGATTCTAGAGTAAGCAGTCCAGGTCTAATAAAGTTCAGAAAATTAAGATCAGTAGGAAGGGTAGTCCATGTACATCAAGAGATAATATCTTCTGAAGGTACCAAAAAGAAAAAAAAGCCAGGTGGATACAAAGCTGTTTTGGAAATAGAGTGATAACAGAGAGAGATGACTAACAAACAAGAGAACCATGTAAAATTAAAAAAGAGAATGGACAACTCACAACTGACTATATATAGTATGCCATCAAATATATATCCTAAATCCCCTCATAGCCCATCACCATCAAGGATCACAAGCACTGACTTCGAAGGAGGAAAAATGTGCTGTGGGGGCTCCATCTGAAAGCAAATAAAGTCTATGGTGCAATGAGCAACATTATTTTTCTGCTTTTTTAGATGCAGATGGAAGAGGGTCAGAAATTTACTAGAAACTAAAATAGAACTATGTGTATCTTTTTAATTCAAGGATGCGTCTTCAGATTTATAACAGTCTTTAAAATATACTGAATATGAGTGTCTAGTCAAGGCACATGTCCAATACAAGAGTAAGATCTTTGGGAACAGAGAAATAAAACAAAACAAAAATATTCCTCAGATTCATTTATTTTATTACTTTACTTCCCTGTGCAGTGAGTATATTAGCAAGTCTTGTATTGTAAAAGAATGGTAAAATTCAGTGCAGTCTGAATTGCAGTTTTAAAAGTCCTGGTAAGTAAAATAAATGAAAAAAACAAAAATTTACTTTTAAAAGAAAACAAGGCTTGAGCCTACTGAATCAAAAAAGTCAAAGGGAAAAATAAGTTCACCTGACAATCCCAGCACCCTTCATTTGCAGGCCTCACTCATGATGCCTCCTTAAGACTACTTTGAAGGAAAAAGTAAATCATGTAATATTCAGCATAAACCTAAAGCATCATAATTTAATTCCCAATTAACCAACATCATAATTCAGGGCTCCACACTTTAGGTTGCTATTAATAAAGGTGAGACTTAGAAGATAAATGATTAACATAATATCTATTAGTATTCATTTATACAAAAAGAAAATGCTGCAGATTTTTCAACTTGATTCTTAATGTTGATATTCAAATAATTTAAGGCTTGAATTATTTTATGAATTGTAATTAAAGTTAGAAGCAAATCTGAGTAGTATGTCTATTCTAACTGTAAAAAAACAGAAAGCATCTTAGGTAATACCCTGACATGTTGCTTTGCTTCAGAAGTTATTTCATCTTCAGAAAAAGTAACATGAAATAATAATATAATCTGTACATTCACTGCTCAATAAAGAACAACTCAGATTACCCAGAAACCTTTTAAAGATGTTTTTATATATAGTTCCTTTGAGTAGATTACAATATATTATCAAACAGCAAAATTCAAACAATACTTTTTGTACAGGTTCTTAAAATTATTATCTAGCATATTATTCTTTTACTATTAATTTACGTAGTGAAATAAAATGTCTCTTTTGAATAATATAGCAGGGTCAAAACTAGATGTCAGTATTTTCATAATAATCTGTCAGGTTTGGCTATCACAAACGAAATATGGGCTTCAAAGGGTAGATACCAACAGTATTAAATTGACATATCCATGCATATGGCATGCATTTATGAATGAATAATCTCTCCCTCTATGTGAGCAGCTTTCATATCTCCAGTAAAATCCTTCTGTATATTCTACAACCTTTGATGGGACTTGTGAAAGGCTGGGTAATTGATGAAGAAATAAAGAATATCAAATACAACCAAGCTTCATTAAAGTGAAGCTTGAAGATGTTGCATGGAATCCCCAAATTCCACCACCTGTGATTTGAAAATTATGTTCTTAAATGGAGCCAAGCCAGCTGTACAGTTTTATCTGCTTAATTCTGTTAATACTGCAACAAAACAGAACAACATGAGCACTGCCCATATGACAATGTTTGAAGGAAAGTTTCTGGAAATATGTATGGTGGAAGAAAATATATTTCAGTCTTTCAGTGACCTTGATCAACTTGTACTTTTAGTGCAGAAATTTAAGTATGGTAAATTATACCCATTAATTTATTTAAGAATTTATCAGCAAGAATGAAAAATCTCTGGACTATGATCAAATATGGGCTTGTACTTTTTATTAGATACTAATTGGCAGAACTTCACTGTTACATAATTCTAATTTTCCTTTGAAGTTAATGATTTCTATAACAATTGTCCTCTTTTTAATATCTATTATGATCTTTTGATATCAAATACAAACTAGTTATAGCCTAACTTTATCACTACATCATTAAAATTACTAACATGACCTTGTTCTAATACGTTTAGGATCTATTTTAACTCATTAATTTATGTATCCTCTCAATCTCCTTCCTCATTAAATAGGTTAGAGTTTTTTGGTTATATGTTTCTTTTTAATATTTTTATTAGTGGTAGAATAATTTATAGTTTTTTGTGAACATCATTTGAATTTAAAAAGATAACTTTCAAATGTGTATCCCAGGATGTCATTATAAAATATTTGTGCAAAGTTACTTCGAAAGTAAAACTTGAGATAGTTCTTTTTGTAAAGTATACAAAACCTGAAAAAATATATATCATAATTATTTAAAAAAGAACCAAAAAATAAATTTTACTTTTAAAATAGATAAATAGATAAGAACTTTAAAAATAGATAAAATTCATTAGGTCATAGCTTTTCCTTCCACATTAATTTCATCTTCAAACTAAGGTGGAATAAAATAAAGACCTAAACATTATTTAAATTACAACTTCAGTAAAAAAGACTTTTTCCACTTGTATTTTATCTTAAAGCTTCAAGAAGAAAGAATAAAGACCCTCGTGAGATATTTTAGTTTGTTTCACATAACTGGACCTGTAACTTTCTTCTAAATTTATGCAGTATGCAGGGATTTTTGTGTGTTTTATGCATTAACATATACCCTTCACCTAGAATAGTGCCTGGCACCTAATAGATGTACAATGAATATTTGCTGAGTAGATGAATACAGAAAAATATTTAAAACAGGATGATTATTTAAAAGGTAATAACAATCCATCTGTCCAGAATCAATGCCCAAGATGGTGTGTATGTTAAGGCCTTAGAACTAAACATTATCTACATAATTACAATTAATTTCATTGGAACAACAGCTGAACAAGCTCTTTTCCTGATATTAAGAAGTACTATGAATTTATAAAAAAAGGTTTAGAAACCACCAAGTTCTAAAACATTTCTTGGATATAAAAGCCTCCATAGAATCCAGGTCATAAAAATACTTGGAAAATCAAGACTTGACAAGTGTCTCTCCAGGCTTAGGAAAGCAATTCAAAAGCAACTACACTTTAAAAACACAAAAGGTTTGTCTAAGCAGCAGTGCCAGGGTATTTTACAGTAACTCCAAATTGCCTGTGGCATCTTTTTACTGGTTTCCCGGTATTAGTTTTAGAGTTAAAAGGAACCAATTTGGAAAGGGCCTGCAGGAAACACAAAAAGCAGTTTTCTCTGCCCCCCAATGTTTTCTCATACAGTCATCAGAAATATAAGATAATGTTACACTTTTCTTCCTATATAATTTTACAAATAATATGAGACTCCCTAATGCTTCATTTACTTTGGAAAAATAAGGAAAATCGTACAATGTTTAAAGAACATTGCGGGAAACAGTGAGAGCGTTTATCCAGTTAAGAGTAAGTTATGAACCCCATACTATGTGTGATAGTTGGAGAGTTCACCATAATAAAGTCACTAAAATTAAGAGAGAATATTTAATGACAGCTAAAAGAACCAGCTGAAGTCTAGCTAGGACAAAATAGATATTTAGTCTACAGAGCAAATAATTCCTAAACTTCACAAGAAAAATATTAACCTTTAGATTTAAAGTATTAAGTTGGTTTTATTTTAATTTTCCATACAAGAGACTATTAACTTAGTCACTGTGTCTTTTAATATTTCATGCTTTTTATTCAATGATTTCTCCTTATGCCTTTAAGAGACCATACAGGCAACTGATTTCTACAAAAGCTTTTGATTTATATGCAGGCTTTTGGGTGGTTTTTCCTGCAAACTATTAGAAAAATCTTCAATGAGTGATCATTGCTACATTTAAGAAAACGAAGTTCTTCCAAAACCTTACACCAATAACAAACACCTTAATAAAAGATACAATATAATTTCACAATTAAAAATAGTGCAAGAGTTAAAAATTAAAAGTGACACAATCCATGGTGTGAGTGAACAACTGTGCTAAGGCTTCTAAAAACTTCACTGTACCTTTGCAACCCTTTAATTTTTCTAATGGGACTTATCAATTAGAGTTATCGTCTTATTCATCTGGTGAATATTTTGCTTTTGATTAATTTAAAATTTGTCACAATTCCAGTTACAAAAAGAGAAAGTGCTCATAGACCCTCAACATGGATATTCTCAGAGGCCAAGACAATTCAACACTAACTCTACATTAAACGTATTGACAACTGCATACATTCTTTTTCTTCAGGGGCTTTTTTATGTATATATGTACATATGCATTTTTTTAAAATGGAGATGAATGAAGGTATGTTAAGCTGGTGGCTTTTGCATATCAAGGAGATGCTTCCACAAACTAAGTCAATTATTCATGCAGAAAAAGAAGAAAGAATGCTCTCATCCCCAATAACAATGTTCATGATCCAAAAATATTTGTTATATTAATGCAAAATCATAAAATATCAACAAGCACAGGAGAAAAAAATATCAGAATCACCAAAAGATTTAATGATTCTATTCTGCTTCTTTCTGTAAAATATTTCAATTATCTTATAAAAATTTTTTACGTTGACTGCAAAAAAGTAAATCAGTAAAAAAATAGAATAAAGCATAGATGAATATTCACAAATGGGTAGAAAGAATATGAAAATATTGCTGTGGTTCAGAATCACTACATGGGCTGTGACAACTGATAAAACTATTGTCCAGCTAAGTTTACATAGACTTAAAATCAATGATAAAGCAATTAGGACTATTAAGGGGAAGAAAGGAAAAGTCACTGACTGTAGAAAGAAAATGATCACTCAGTACCAAACACCTTTGAATGAAAGAGCTACAGTGAGGAATGACAAATGTGCTCATCAGTTATGGCCACCCTGAAACAGAAAAAGGAAGTAGAAAAGAAGTGAAATAAGGAAACTAAATTTTTCTCTAGGGAGAAAAGAATAAAATCAATCTCATCAAATCCTCTTAAAAAATTTTAAAAACATAAAGGTAAAAATTCCATTTTGACTCTTCGACTGTAATAGTTTAAACACATTTGGGAGCACATTATGAACAGCAAACTAGGCTTCATCTTCTAGAAATACAGACTTAAAAATAATTACTTTTACCATCAAAATAAGATTAAGATGTATTAATGGAAAAAAGAGAATGTAAATATAGTCACATGAAAGTCAGAAGGGGAAAGATATGTTACATCAAATTTCTTCAAGAAAAGAAGACATAAACTAAATATTGATGGTATTTCAGTCTTTCGGAGAAAAAGTGGCCAATGAGAGTGAGGGAAAAGAGCTCTTAATTAAACATATGAACCATTAGTAATATACTATAAAATATGAAATGATAAATTATCTAGAAAATGATAGTTTTTCTAGAATAAAATGGTAAAGAGTAAAGTTCCATGGCCCAACGCATAATTACTGGTACTAGGCTTTTTGTTGTTATTTTATTTCTCTTGGAAAGGAGTGATGGAGGGGTAGATGACACTGAGGTGGTAAGAGAAAAATATGTAAGAAGACCAAAACTAAACTAAAGCTAGCAAATGAGAAAACACTGTATACTTCAATGATAAGGCTATCATAATTTTAGAGTGTATTTTGCTATTTTAGAGAAATAGAAACCTATTAGACTTCTAATGATAAGTATATTAACAGGTATCATAAATTGAGGAAAGGAAATAAAAAAACTATATGAAACTAATTTTAATATACCTTGCCCTCCTGTTTTTCCCTAAATATAACTGAGTATCTAAAGTTACCTAAGTCCTTTATAAAATGGACTCCCATGAGACCAATAGTTCTAAATTACATCAACAAAATTATCACAGAGCTTTGACATACATTTGGCAACAAAATCAAATAATCGTTAAACAGAGATATTATAGTTAATACATACATATATATATGCAGCATGACTTCATATGTAATTCAAAGTTCTTTTCTTAATCTGATATGTAAAGAATATACACATATCCAACAGAGATTTGAATTTGACAACTGCTGGACATAATTTAGTCAAATTTAAAGTAACAAATTGGGAAAGAACAAAATATGCATAAAAACTTGCAAACGTAAATAAGGGCACCTATTTCCAAAGCAAAATATAACAAAGCATTACACAAGAAAAGTTAATTCCAACGCATTCATTTTTATTGTAGTTCAATGTAATTAATTAGAATATTACTTTAAAAGTGGCCAGTTTTAAGCAAATTCAAAATATTTTTTCACACTGGCAAATCTTGTGTTGCTATGACTAATCATTTAGAGCTATGTATTTTCTTCAAAATAACTTATGCCTCCGTACAGAATTTGGATCACGTACCCATGCCTCTGTCTGAATGGGCCTGATGTTGCTTAGTAGCACCTCTTCATAGTTTCCATAGTCAATGAATTTAACAACTGCTGTCATACCTGAAGAATGGAGAGCTTCAACTTCTGCTCGGTAAAACTGAGGAGACAAAAAGGAGTTTTCAACATGGCAATCGACATTGTCTACAAAGGGCAGTATTTGATAGAAACAAATACTCAAGAGTGTTACAATGTGCATTTTTTTGGAAGCTCAGTTTTTAGATTAATTTTTAGTGAGATATGTATATATTGAGATGATTACTGCAGTAAGTTTAGTTAATGTTCATCACCACACATAGTTACAAAACTTTTTTTCTATGCTGAAAACTCTTAAGATCTACTCTCTTAGTAACTTCAAGTATGCAATATTTCAAAGGAAATTTTTAAGGGAATAATATTTTTAAGAAAGAAAACTTACCTTTAGATAATCATAAATTGGCTAAAAAAACGGGAGAAATTCTCACCTCCATATGAGTTCTGACAAACACTGAGCAGTAGTAAGATTTCAGGACAGAACTAAGAAGCTCAGTAGAGAAGAATATTCACATATTAATGGGTGTAAAAAGAACTAGTGTTATGTCTTATAGTTAGCCACTGAAGCCCTTTGAGAACATTAGTTACACAATTCTTACCTACTAATCAGAAAATGTAACTATGGAGCAATCTATGTAACAAATAGAAATATATGACAAAAATAAATCTCAAAGAAGGGGACTGCCACCACGGGCAGCTGGCATGAAGTAGGAATAAACACATTAGTTATATTCAAGACTTGTAGGATTTGAGACATGGCAAGACCAGACACTTTTATTTTGTCAGTTTACCTAGTGTAATTTGGCTCTGGGAACTAATTCACGTTAACAAACACACAAGGAATTGATTTACATAACAATAACAATCTTAAATTTTTTTTCTGTTAAGGTAACTAGGAATAGCTCAACTAACTATTTGGAGTACTTCTCTACTATATGTCAACCCATTCAGGACCCAAATTACAGGTCTGAATGTTGCTTAGTGAAGATGAAATGAAAATGAAAACTATTTATTCTTAAGGAATACTTCCTTCAAATGAGGGTAGCTGGAGGCTCTTACTACAACAATATCTACTCTAAGAGTATCTCTTCATAAGCTCACCAGAATCAGAAAAAGCTAAATGTAACAAGAATTCTTATTATCTATAACCTTGTAAAATATGTTATCCTGAGTATAGTAGGAGAAAAAAATCTGTTTTTACTGATCAACTAGTATATGTAACATCACAAAGGTTATTAAGTTAATCCATAGTGTTTTCTTCCTAGGTCTGGATGCTGGTAAATTCAGAGACACCATGCTGGAATTTTTCTTTCCTTTTTTAGGGGGGTGGGGGGGTTCTTGTATTAGACTTCTTGATATACATTCACATCTATCTCCTCCTCCTTTATTTCTTAGCCTTACACTTCAGTGATCTGTGAATTACTGTGAGAATTTCTGGACCTATGCTTCAATTATAAGCTCCTCAGATAATTATATCAGTTCTGATAAGTTCAATAAATGAAAGTCATAATATAGCCTCGGAAAATAAATAAGTTGACATCCTTTAAGAAGCTTAGAGTCTAATAAAAAACAGCCTGTGTAAAAAAAAATGACTTTTATATAATGTGGAGTATACTGTACTAATGGTGCAGTGATATGGTACTTAATAAGACTCAGGAGTTTGGGAAGAATTTGCTGGAACAGATGACAATGGATACAGTCTTCAAGGATGAAGAAGGTTTAGCTAAGTAAAAAAAACTGAGGAGGGTGTTCCACAGAAAGTTAATGAGACATAAAATATGGAGATGAGAGCAGAAAACTACAGTTTAGATAATTATGGCATGATGTGAGAAGGGTCAACCAATAGGAAATTAGACAGGACAAGAAGGTAAGTGACAGAAGATAGAGGCTCTATATGCATGCTGCAGGCTGTATTTGTTCCACAGTGAAAGATTTTAACTAGGAAGAATGACATGGTATAAGATCAGGATCAGTAATAATAGTCCCAATGACAAATTTAAGAGGAATAAGGTTTAAGGCAAGAAAACCATTTTGGAGGCTGTTATAGTATTCCAGTTGAGAGGGCAGAAAGAACTGAACTAAATATAGCAGTCTAGAGAAAGAAGGAGAATTTTCCCAAATTCTCAAATCTTTCTATGGAAATAAAGGTTGAGAAAAGGCAAGATAGTGTGAAGAATTTTTTAAATGTTAGATTATTCTAATGAGTTGATTATCTTCATAACAGCACTATAATGCAATTAAGATTACAGTGTCTTAACGACAGTTATAACTCATGTTTTTCCTAAATCTTTATCTTGGTTGGTCTCTGGTTAAAAAATAGGAAAGTTGACTATTCTTGACAAACCTTTAAAAGCTATCTTACATTAGGTGTTTTCAGAAGATAACTAGTCCTATCTCTTTCAGGGGGTAAATATTGTTTATTTGTTTAATGGTGCAATGTTTAGAGAGCCCCCAGTCCCTCACTCTAAAATGAAAGTACACATTCAATTAAAGTCAGAAGAGTCACCTTAGAAGATCATCCAATTATTCTAAGAATACTCTAAAAGCTCAAAACATTTTGGGAATTGTTAGGTACTCTCTTTCACAAACTATATGACATTATATTAAATATATTCAGAAAAGGCAACAGATGAATTTGGTATTATTGATCTTTTTGAGATAATTACACCTATAAGTAAAACTTTATTAATAATTTCATCAAGTGTTTGAAGAAATTAGGATAATAGCATATCCAGAATTATCTGATATATCCCAAGTACCTGACACTTACCAGCTACTCAATTATGGTTTTACTCAGTATTTGTTAAGGAACTCGTCTGTTAAGTCTAACATCTGAATACATATAGGTCTGTTATTATTCTCTGTTGCTTATTTGTTTCTCACTCATTTTCTCTATTTTTAACCATGCTTCCAAATTTTTTTATAGGATACCAGACATCACAGATGAAATACTGAAGAGGTTTTAGAAAAAAATTTTTTTCCAAAAGGAAGATTATATTTTCTTTTGGCAGGCAGATGAAGTACAAACAGATATCCTTGAGCCTGTTAATGGTTGGTTGTAGGCTTTGTAATGGCTTGTATTAGTTTTGCACTTACTACTAGGGCATGATCCTTGAGGGATTTCAATGGAAAGCATGAGTCATAATACTAAGCCTTTCAAAAGTTAATGCACTTGGAAATCCTTTTACTTCCTCTGTTCATCAAGATCACCAACAATCAGACATTGTTCAATACAAAAAAAAAAAACATTTTTCCATTCTCAGCTTAATCAAACTTTCACAGAAGCATTTGACACAAGTACCCCTCTCCTTGCTGCTATCATCAAGGAACATCTAACACCCTGCTTATGCTTCATCATTCACTGAACACAGGAGGGCCTGGTTCCTGATCCCTGGCCCTCTCGTATCCTTTTAAAAGATCCAACCACATTCCCTAGCCTGAAATTCAGTTCCTTGAAAACTACAGTTAACTTTGTCTTCATCACTCCTTCTGGCCAAACTCTCATTGAGCATAGCCTTATTTTATCAACTGAAACTACTCCACCTATGAAATACTTATTTCCAATATTTTTTCTTTAACTTGACCCTCACATCCAACCAGGTCTCTCACACTAGAACTACTCTTTTTTAAATTTTTTTTTATTATGATCTTGCTGATATCTCCAGTGCCCTACCACTCTCCTTTTTTTCTAATGTAAGTACCCCCTTCAGAATTAACTAATTAACAGATCCCTCCACTGTGGGAGAAGCAGGGCAGTAGGGCTGCAGAGGAAAACTAGACAGACATAACCCTGCCTTTAAGAAACTTAAAATTATGGTAGAGGATGGAGCTATCAAGCCAAGAACCAACACTAAAAATACTGACAAACTGTAGCAAGTTCTGGAAGTGGCCCCAACATCACTTCCTGAAGAAGTCTTCTTTGACTTGCCCCCAAGCCCCCAAGAACGAGAAGAGCTGGTAGAGGGGGAAACATGTGCAAAGTTCCTTCTCTCTGAGGCTCCCTCTTTCCTCTTCCCCTTCTTATTCTCTGTTGGGTCTTCTCCTCTGATCCACTGTATTCCTTCTTGACCTTATCTTCTGTCTTTCCCTTCCCCTTTCCTCATGATTTCTTGCTTTCTTTTGTAGACAGCATATAATGCAGAACTAAAGAATGCTTAAATTACTGTCTTAATTATTATCATTTATTGTTAGCTAAATAATTAGCTTTTCTGTTCTGATTTCTTTTAAGTAGGCCAATTGTGTATATTTTCTTTAATTTAAATGAAATCCATAGAATTTAACTCTGTGCCACTCCACTCATTTTCTTCCTTGTGAATCGGCATAACTTTACTAGAAAGAAAAGCAAACACTGACAGTTGATGATAAATGAAGTAACTGATCAACTTCACTTCATCACTTTTAAATACTGTTCTGATATACAATCTAAAATTAGAACTTACCTAACCAAATTTTGAGACTGATTCTCCCTAAACATCCATAAAACATTAAATATTTTACTTTTCCTCTTTTATAAATTACATATCTATGAACCTGCTCAAAGACCTTAAACATGTACGGCCATAGAACCAAAGTCCCAGTCCCAAGGCAATGGCCTTCTATGTCCTTGCTAGAATGCGACATTCAGTAATATTAGTATATGATAGCTTGACAGCATGCATACCTTGTTGTCTTCCCAATAAAGTGCAAAACATTCATCTCCAGGTTTCCACAATTTTGCATACTCCATAGGAATAGATGATTCTAGTACTTTTTCTGGTTTAATGGGCCCAGATCTTCTTTTGGGCCCACTGTTGTAAAATACTTTATCATCATAAGGTGTAGCTGTGATGGGTCCTGCCGGCTTAATCGGTCCCACTCGCCTGCCCCTCAGTGGCATGTCTGTCTCTCCATTTGGAACACCAAGGAAACTATTAGTTCGGACAGGATTCTGGAAATCGGTATTTACATTAAAATGTTTTTCAATTTTTACACCACTGAAAGTTTCGTTACTTGTTCGTGGTTTCCTGTCATAAAAATGATCAGGATTTGCTGTTTGGTTTTCTCTTTTCCCACGTTTCTGGTTATTATAATCAGTGGATTCTTGAGCAAGTGGATTTTCCTTTGCCTCTGCATAGGATGGACCTTTGCCTGATCTGCTTTGCATAGAGTTATCCCTTTTTTTAAAAGCACCGTCGTGCTGAGAACTGAAAGGGTATGAAGGCTCTTTAGTTCTGTCGTATCTAGAGTAGGGTCTATCACACTTGATTCTCTCTTCAGCCCATGCTTCAGACCCTGAAGAAGTACTGGGTCTTTCGGAACCTCTGTTTCTAGGTAATCCACTGCCTTCTAAAACTGACTTTGAATTTTGGGTGTCTCTTTGAAAACGAGGAGGTTTCTCATTTCTTGGCTGTCTGGTATCATTTCGAGGAAGATGTCTTGGTTGATTGTTATCTTTTACTCCATTTTGCTCAGTATTTGACAATCTGTGTTGTCCCTGATGAAGCTGCTGTGGCTGTGATTTAGGTTCTGAAAAGTACAAGGGTATTATATACATATTAAAACAAAGACTCTGCATTAATATCTAGTGATTTAAAGATATCTAAAAAATTATTAATACAAATCATCAAATTACTTATTTTAACATTTTCCACTACCTTCCCACCTCATTATCTTAATCCCCCTCTACTTCCTTAGAGTTCTGTTGTTTCTAATGTCCAGTTTTCCTGGTCAGCCGCATTAGTAAAGTAAAGCAATGATATGAACCATGAGAAAATGAGGGATGATCCAAAAGGAATTTGTCTTTGTCCTTGGATGTTTGCATTCTTATAATATAGCTATCTACATGCGCTACTCTGGTCATTCATTTCCCAAGACATTAATGAAACAGAATTGCAAACTGCTAAGACGCTGCTATGAAGCTGCTAAGTACAATTCCTGGAATCTTGTTTCAATTTAAATATGTATGCCTTCAATGTCAGTCAAGTTCTAGCCTTTGCAAAAATGTTACTCCTCTAACCTGCCTGGATCTGGAGTTGCTAAGTGTTTAGATTACAAATAGATACTTTACTACAGAAGAGAATTAATAATTGCTTTTGACTTATCAAAGTAATTAAGAGGAGGTACCACTTGGAAATACAGAAAAAAGTATCAAAAATATGATTAAGCACAATAGTGCAGATAATGTCCAATTAGGAAACCCAAAGCAGTGACAAAGGTAAATATGTACTCATAGATAACTTAATGGCTGTATTTCATGTAGGGATTTTTGTTCTATTTCAATCTGTAACTTGTCATTTACACTTTCTTCCTCCATTGTTTTATGTAGCATGTCTATAACCCTATCACCAAACATATTGACTGGTCTTTGGTGTACATGTCTTGTTTCTCTTGTCATACACAAGGGTCACAATATTTCTCAACAGTGGCACTACTGACATTTTGGGTGAGACTGTTTCTTGCACTGCAAGAAAATTAACCTTTCTGTCATCCAGACACTAAATACCAAAGCATCTTCCCTAATCACTGGGACGACCAAAACAGTTTTCGTACATCTGCAAAAGCCACTGGAGGCAAAGGGTACCAGGTAAAATGTCTCAAGCAACAGGGATAAAGAGAAGACCTTTAAAAGTTCCTGAATGGCAAAATAAGTCACAGTCTAAAGACCAAGACTCAAAATGGCAAGAAACTTCTCAACAGAACCACTGGAAGCTAAAGCCAATCTAGAGGCTTTAAGTGTCTTTGAAATTAAAGGAAAATTATGTCCTAAGTACAATTCTATACCCAGCCAAATCACCCATTAATTTTGACAAAGAATATATATTTTTTCATATATGTAAGATCTCAAACAGTGGCCAAGACTACTTAGAGATTTTCTTTAAAAATCACCTTTTCCCAAGATTTGCTTTATAACACAAATATCTTATTTTTAACAATTGTAATCAATATTGTATTTTTCTTTAGAGAGAAGAAAAATGGTCACCTTTAGTTTCTCTGGCATTATTATCCAGGAGTGATAATTTAGGGAAGCAGGAAGACTGAACATAAGGAGGACACAAATGAGCATTTTCAGCAGAAAGCATGTACTAGCATTTGTTCCAGTCATTCTCACAGAATAAAAACAGCAGTTGCCTCTTGCTGACTATCTGTTGTGTACTAGGCCCCACATACTAGCACTTTATATACATTACCAATAGTCTGCAGGGCAGTCTCAAGATAAAGATGTTATGAGATTTATGGGATAGAAATAGGTCCCTTGTGAGTTAAAGAAGATTTTCAGCTTCCAAAATCAGTTAAATATGAAGACATTTTATTTGCTGTCAATAGGTTTGAATAGATATTTGAGAAGTGAGCATTTTAGATTTGCTACGTTTAGGAATGAAATTTTAAAGGTATTCTAGTTAGAGCCACCAATACCTCTGATGGTCAGGAAGTACAAGTAACTTAGGTCATCATGAGAGTAACTAAGTATCCTGGACTATGGATAGGGATCTGGATAATCATGTATACAGAATGTAGGTGTGAGAGAATTTGATTTTAATTCTTCTAAAAGAAAAAAAAAAGGAAAAGATTTCCATACTTATTTGATGATGTACATTAGATTACAGAGTAAAACAAATAACTTACTAATAATGAATATACTTTATCTCTATTATTATGCTGAGATAGTACAGTGAGAGAAGAATCCATAAAGAAAACTACTTTTAAAAATAAGTTTAGAAATAAACTAAGTAAGGAGAAAATACAACTGTGATTTTTTAAAAAAAGATTTTATTTATTTATTCATGAGAGACACACAGAGAGAGAGAGAGGCAGAGACACAGGCAGAGAGAGAAGCAGACTCCATGCAGGGAGCCAGATGTGAGACTCGACCCCGGGATCACATCCTGAGCCAAAGGCAGATGCCCAACCACTGAGCCACTCAGTCCCTACAACTGTGATTTTAAAAGAACATAGTTTTCATATACATCCATTTTTTTCCTAAAATAAAATAACAGTAAGCCAAGAAAAAAGGAAGGTCATTAAATGTTGCATCATTCCTGAAATGTCCTTAAATCCAATATCTTTTCTTAGGTTATGTAATGAAGTCAGATACAATAGTAAGAATTTTGAAAGTGAGCTAACCTATTAAATAAATACCAGAAGATGCTCAATTACTAAATTGTGGAAAATGTGATTTTAAACAAAGAAATAGCCACAGCAACTTCTTGCAAGATACATCCATGAAGGCAAAAGAAACAAAAGCAAAAATGAATTATTGGGACTTCATCAAGATAAAAAGCTTCTGCACAGCAAAAGATACCGTCAACAAAACTAAAAGACAACCTACAGAATGGAAGAAGATATTTGCAAATGACATATCAGATAAAGGGCTAGTTTCCTAGATCTATAAAGAACTTATTAAACTCAACAGCAAAGAAACAAACAATCCAATCATGAAATGGGCAAAAGACATGAACAGAAATCTCACAGAGGAAGACATAGACATGGCCAACATGCACATGAGAAAATGCTCCGCATCACTTGCCATCAGGGAAATACAAATCAAAACCACCATGAGATACCACCTCACCCCAGTGAGAATGGGGAAAATTAACAAGGCAGGAAACCACAAATGTTGGAGAGGATGCGGAGAAAAGGGAACCCTCTTACACTGTTGGTGAGAATGTGAACTGGTGCAGCCACTCTGGAAAACTGTGTGGAGGTTCCTCAAAGAGTTAAAAATAGACCTGCCCTACGACCCAGCAATTGCACTGCTGGGGATTTACCCCAAAGATACAGATGCAATGAAACGCCAGGACACCTGCACCCTGATGTTTCTAGCAGCAATGGCCACAATTGCCAAACTGTGGAAGGAGCCTCGGTGTCCATTGAAAGATGAATGGATAAAGAAGATGTGGTCTATGTATACAATGGAATATTCCTCAGCCATTAGAAACGACAAATACCCACCTTTTGCTTCGACGTGGATGGACCTGGAGGGTATTATGCTGAATGAAACAAGTCAATCGGAAAAGGACAAACATTATATGGTCTCATTCATTTGGGGAATATAAAAATTAGTGAAAGGGAATAAAGGGAAAGGAGAGAAAATGAGTGAAAATATCAGTGAGGGTGACAAAACATGAGAGACACCCAACTCTGGGAAATGAACAAGGGTAGTGGAAAGGGAGGTGGGTGGGGGGTTGGGGTGACTGGGTGATGGGCACTGAGGGGGGCACTTGGTGGGATGAGCACTGGGTGTTATGCTATATGTTAGCAAATCAAACTCCAATAAAAAAATAAATTAAAAAAATAAAAAATAAAATAAAGAAAGAAATAGCACCAAAATCAAATGGAAAGCTCCTCAGTTCTCCACTCAGAATCTAGTTGCTCTCTGCCACACTTCTTCAGAAGGCATGATGATTTCAAATCACCCAAAATACTACTCAACACCACAGGCAGGCTACAATCACTCTAGTAATAAATATACTGAGATATTTTTCTATACAGGCAGTAAAATAAAATTGTTTTTAATGACCCGAAGAAACATGAAACAAAAATGTATATAGAAATCGGTAACATTTAATATTAAATAGGAGAAAAAAGGGGCAAGATTAGCAAAAAATCATGGAAAAATTCATCAAAAACTGGATAAACTGTGAAAACCTCTAGAAGAACAAAGTGATTCCCCAAGAAGTCTCCACACCCAGTGTGAGGCTTGAACTCACAACCCTGAGTTTGGGAGTTGCATGCTCCACTAACTGAATCAGCCAGGTACCTCTAAAAGATCAAAGTGATAAAAGCTCATATGAAAACTAATAAAAGATTGCTGTATGAGTTCTGACTTATGAGTTTCAAATGTATGTTTATAAGATAATTGATTATGTTTTATATTCTCATGATTTGAAATGCAAGGGTCATTAAAAATGAATTTATTAATTACCACAAATTATTTGGGTTTGTATATAGGAATGTGCTGAATTAATCAGGCATCTTAAAATATTAATACTTCTTCACTGAATATTCATTTTCCAGTTGTAGATGTACCTGAATTTTATAGTAGAAAATCAGGTACATTTTGCTTCCCAAGGCGATTCTTCAATTTATTCTGAGATATCTACCAGAAGAAGTGACTTAATATTTATTAAGACTTTACTATGTGCTTAACTCTACTCTGAAGATCTTTTGCCTACATTATTTCATGTAATTCTCACAATCATCTTGAAGGACAATATTATCTTTATTTTACAAATAAAGAAATAAAGAAGGCTAGAAGCTACAGAATGTTGATGCCAGAATTTAAACTCAAATCTAACTGAAGCCACTATTTTCCACTATGCCAACTTGCCTACCCAGAGAAACAAAACAATGCAACTAAGAACATTTAGCTATAATTTTATCGCCTACATCTGTTCATTTCTGGTGAAATGCAGAAATCACAAAGGCTTTTTCCCAATCCCTGATGGGCTGAAAAAATTGGATACCAGGGAAATTTGGATACTACCAGAATCCTGACCTAAAATTAAGTCTTTATCTGTTAATGCAGAAAAAAACTAAAACCCTTATTAACAGTTGGACAGGTATTTGGAATCAGAGATAGCAGTGTGTAGGGTACAACCTCTGGAGAAGGACTGCATAGGTTATACCACAGCTCTGCCACTTAATAGGTTTGTAATCTTACACAAGATAAAACTTTTCTGAGCCTCATCTTTAAGATAGGGATAACAATGGAGTCTACCTCAGAGGATTAACTAGGTTAATACATGCAAAGTACTTAGAACAATATCTGGCTTTAATAAGCATGCAGTAAATGTGGGATGTCACAGTTATTATTATTACTAGCATTATAATTACGCAAACAAATTTAAACAATACTGGATGATAAATTGCTTCCCTATTTACACATCTCCCCTACCACCAACCCCTAACTTTAGTTAGGATCATTCCCTTGCTTTATTTATTTTTTTGTTTGCATTTATTTTTATTGTTGTTGTTGAAAATAGAGAAGAATGTTTTAGTAAAAACTTCACTATCATTTTGATACTGCATGCTCTTTATTTTTTAAAGGAGGATACTTTAAATATTATTATATATTAACCATATATATAATACATAATATTATATTAACCAAATTGAGGGTGAAGTGTAAGTCTTACTCAGCATTGTTTTTTCCAGTGCCTACCTATAAAACAGCAAACAGATGGTATTCAGTAAGTATTTGCTAAAAGAAAGATATAGTTACTAAAAACAATGGGAATGGAACAAGCTTCTAAGTTCAAAATCATTACCTGTAGAACACTGTCACCTGGGCTCTGCTAAGGGAGCAACACTGAAATAGAAAATCCATTTTCTGTCTTACTTTCTCTTAGAAAGGCTTGCATCAAAGCATACTGGGACAGAGTTAGAATGAATTCAAGAGGTTACAAAGAAACATTGCACAACATAGAAACACTGAGCTCAGGCCAAATACATTCATTCTCCCACTTCTGAATACTGCGTCTTTGACAAAGCCACAAAGAGCTCCAGTTTCTTCATCTGGAAAGTGCAGATAATTAGACTTATTACAAGATTCTGGTGAAGAATCAATTAGAAATAGTTGTGAAATTGCTTTTCTCGTGGTCCATATAGGGTCTTTGGAATTAGACTGACAATCAAACTTAAATCCCAGTTCTACCACGTGGCAGCTGTGTGACCTTTTAAAATTGGAATAATGCTACCTACCTATTTTCTTCATTCAGTTACTCTATACTATAGTTAAGTGAGCACGGACTATGGACAAGTGTCAACACATCTAGTCACTATATACAAAGCAGCAGTAAAACTCATAATCTCTCTATCCTGTGGTGCTTTAGGTATAATGGGAAGAAGCAGACTTCTGCTTAAGTAAACAAACTAACAACACAGTTTAAAATTATGATAATGACTAAGAGGGAAATAGATAGACTTTTATATAAAACTGGGAGGAGTGGGAGTATCCATTTTAGGAGGAAAAATTCTCTGAAGAAGTGTGCTTTGGCTGTGCCCTAAAGAGAACCAATGCAATGAAGGAAGAGTAGTCCAAGAAGAAGGTATAGCACACACGAAAGTCTTGGGCTGGAAACTTGCTTCATAAAGATAATGTGTCCCTGAAAAGAATCCTTGCAGGTAAAAACATAATCACCAATAACTATTAGTTGCAAGGGAGAAAAGTTAAAAATACCAATACTCCAAAATTGGTGTCCATTACGCTAAATAAGAACAGCAAATCCCAGAATAAAAGGACACAAAAATGAACATTAGTAATCTGATGTGACATTTTTTTTTTAAGATTTTATTTATTTTTCATGAGAGACACAGAGAGAGAGAGGTAGAGACACAGGCAGGGAGAAACAGGCTCCATGCAGGGAGCCTGATGTGGGACTCGATCCCGAGTCTCCAGGATCACACCCTGGGCTGAAGGCGGCACTAAACCGCTGAGCCACCTGGGCTACCCATAATGTGACATTTTTCTTTTTTTAATATTTATTTATTTATTTTTAAAGATTTTTATTTTATTTATTCATGAGATACAGAGAGAGAGAGAGAGGCAGAGACACAGGCAGAGGGAGAAGCAGGCTCCATGCAGGGAGCCCGATGTGGGACTCGATCCCCGGACTCCAGGATCACCTTCGGGCTGAAGGCGGTGCTAAACCACTGAGCTACCCAGGGATCCCCAAAATTTTTCTTTTGTTACTCAAAGATAGTTTCTTTTTATTCTCATGATACTCTTTCATAGTTGTGACACACATTAAGCTTAAGGCTAAGCTCATAAATCAACTTATTTATGATATTCAATGTTCACAGAATTAATCTTTTAGTATCCCAAACTCCCTTTAAAAACAGAGAGAGAAAAGTCCATGAAGAAAACGGGGGCATGAAGCATAAAATCATTGCTGCTATAAATGAACAAATATGCAAACACTGAAAAAGCACACAACACCCATCAGTGATACAGCTACAAAGATGGCCCTTCTCCAGTCATGCTTAACAGGCATGAAAAGTCCAAGCCAGTCCTTACAAATGCAAAAGAAAAAAAAATTCGTTCGGGAGTACATAAAATTCCTCATACAGTTAAAAGACCAACTTAGCTCAGGGTACAGCTATAACATTCCCATTTTACAACCAAGGAAGTTGGAGAAGCTTAACCAAGGTGATACAACTAACTAGGGCCGAGCTGGGATTAACCATCCAGTCAGTTTCCAGACATCACTATTAACTTCCCTGCTGTACCTCCTCAACAAAAGATACCATTGTACTAATAGCATTAAATCATTAATAACCATGAGTCACTTTCAGTATTTCCCTGTGGAACACAGGTTGGGATTACCACAAAAATATTTTTGCCAGGATAAAAAAATAATTGCCTGTACAAATCAATTCATTAAATGAGAATACATATGTTTAACTTAGCTGATTTTCCTTCTTTTTCTTCTTTATTAAACAAATTGCAGGAATACGAATACATCACAAATTTCATATGTAAAATATGCCACTGGATTAATTTGATTTTTCTTCTACCTCTAAACACACTAAACGCAAATTTTGTTCTCTTCAGAGGGTATTTGTAGCCACAATTTGGCCTTTTCTCTATCAGTAAGTAACAGACACTCTAAAACAGAGTTTTGCCTCCTGGTAGATGAGCAAAGTCTTGTTCTGAGTATTTTCAGTGTATTACGATCACACATGCATCCTTGCCTGCACAGTGCCAGAACATGTCCTAGTTGTCTTGCCTCTAGCCTCTCTTCACTTCTCAGCTTGGATTTCACTTTTTCTGGGAGGTCCTTCTCTATACCCAGATACTGAGCCAAGCATCCTTGCTCTGTGCACAGCAATATACACAATAACAGCACAACAGAGAAATGCCACAATCTTTCTCCTATGCTAGACTTTAAGACCTCTAAACGGTGTTCTTTTACCAGTATATCCTTTCTAACATAGTACCTGCCACATGGTAAGCCTCAAGTTAATACTGTGGAATGAATAAATAATCATTCACTATTTCCCAGACTGAATATGCATTGCTCTTACAAAGAAAAAACAATTTTAGAAAATAAAGGTTTTTTTTCCTGGTAATTACTACTGTCTATTCATACCACCACGGTAGTATAATCTCTTGTAATCTGTATTTTCTAACAAGTGCAAGAAGAAAAAATACCCCTCTATGGGTATAATGTTCTTTTTCTCCAGTGAAGAAGCATTAAAGAAGATGAGGTAATGGGGTACAGTGCCATTGCTTTGTGGAGCCTGACATGTTTCCTGCCGTTGCTCCATCCTTACCTGAGTCATCAGAGCTCTTAATCCTAACGCATTAAACCCTAAACTATACAGGCCCATTCCTTATTTCTTTCCTTTCAACCAACTCTAATACCTAAACTGTCAGTCACACCTCTGTGTTTCTTTCTTTTCTTTTCTTTCCTTTTTTTTTTTTTTTAGAAAATCTCCAAGCATTTGGAAACTTTTTTAAAAGATTTTATTTATTTATTAGAAAGAGAGAGGGGCAGAGACACAGGCAGAGGGAGAAGCAGGCTCCGTGCAGGGAGCCTGACGTGGGACTCGATCCCGGGTCTCCAGGATCACGCCCTGGGCTGAAGGCGTCGCTAAACCGCTCAGCCACTGGGGCTGCCCACCTGTGTTTCTTATAAAACTCTTCTCAAACTGGATTATTTCATCTTCCTAGCATATCCTGGACATACAATAACACAAGAATTTTTAATCAACGTAGCACTGCAGTGTTACTATCATCCCCATACTACTCACTGCCTTTAATGCCTTCAGTACAACTGCGCATTGGTGGAATTGCATAAATCAGGTAATGTTCCCTTGTTAATAGGCTGAGTGTTTATACAAGAGGTGCTAAACTGGCGAGTCAGAAACCATTCAAAATAACAATTAAAAAAACCAATTTATATTATTTTTGCTTTAACTCAAATATCAATGTTTACTACAGAAAATACACTGGAAACACCGACTAAAATGTCACTTATCAAACTTGTAAAAACTGAAAGGATGATGTGTCAAAACAACTAGAACTCTCATATAGGAAGCTCAGTCAAACATAAGAAACTAAATTTAAACTAAACTGATCTTTTCTTCCAAGCTGATTAATATTTTTCAGGATCATGAGTATAATTTTAGACTCCACATTATCTTTGTAACACATTTCTTGCAAATCACACAGAAAACTATAGCAAAACAAAAGTGAGAACTCTTACAACTTAAAGCCAAAATATGCGAGTGAAATTAAAACTACTATAATTTCGGGGACAAAAACAAAAAAAAAATGAAAGTAAAGAGGATTTTTATGAAGAAAAAGCAAAATAATATCTGTTGATGGCTAGAATACTATTTTTATTTAATTATTATTTATTTATTTATTTTTAAATATTTTATTCATTTATTCATGAGAGACACACAGAGAGAGGCAGAGACATAAGCAGAGGGAGAAGCAGGCTCCCTGCAGGAAGCTCTACATGGGACTCGATCCCAGGACCCCAGAATCATGACCCGAGCCAAAGGCAGACGCTCAACCACCGAGCCACCCAGGTGCCCCTAGAATACTATTTTAAAAAGCCACAGTACCATGGTACAAGAGGTTACCTACTGACATATAAAATGATTCAAGAATAGCTCAAACTACTGCAGAATAATTCTCCAACAAGTAAAACAAAACAAAAATAAATTATTGAAGGTATTTGTTACAAAAAGCTGGTCTCAACTGACTAGAACATGAATTCATATCGTAGCTAAAGCATAACCCTTTCTAATATTTCTATGTCTATATTTCAGCCATTTTATACCTTTTTTTTTTTTTACCTCAAAACAATCATGATACAAATTTGGGCTTTTTGTATAAAATATGTAGTGTATATTCTGTAATGAGAACAAAAACTCTTTGGCTCTGAAAATTTGTCTATCAGTTCATAATTTATATACTTGTTTCCTCAATAAAAAAATAATTTCCTCTACAAATTTATTCTGTATGAATGAATTCTGACTTGGGACTATAAAATATAAGACCAAGGATTATGTCTCATGCCTTGGAGGTACATATAAACACAAGTAGTTTTTAAATGATTATGCTTTCCATATATCATAAAAATAAAACGTAACCTTTTAAAAATATAGTGCGAGAGGCAGGAAGAGAGATCACCCATCACCCATCATCCTAAGCATATGGCTTAACTTTTTCATGCTATACTAATTATGCTTTTTTTTTTTTTTTTTACCAATCTCTTTAAAATACTCATTTTAATGCCAATATAACATTTATCTGCTGGATATCCTTCAGCTTGTATTCTTTTTTTTTTTTTTTTAAGATTTTATTTATTTATTCATGAGAGAGAGAGAGGCAGAGACACAGGCAGAGGGAGAAGCAGGCTCCATGCAAGGAGCCGAACGCAGGTGCTAAACCCCTGAGCCACCTGGGCTGCCCTTCACCTTGTGTTCTAACCGCACCACTTCACTGGCACTATTTTCATCAATGTTTTTCAATCAGTGGTGTGCTGGACCCAACTTGAACACTGCTCTAGAGCTGACATCAAATTTTTAGAAAAATCTGGAAGCTGGTTGTTAAACTACTGATGGTGTGACACTGGACACAGTGGAGATATTTCTACCACAAAAATCATCCCAGAGCCTGCTGTTAAACATTCACCTGTACCCTGTTGATGCTATGTAAACTCAGTGGACACTCTCACTTTCCCTCTTACTCCTCCTGCTTCTTTGGCAGCTGCTTTGTCAGTTTCCTTTACTGGCTCCTCTACCTCTACTTGATCTCTAAATTCAACTGCCTGCTTGATGTCTCTCCTTGATTTTTAAAAATTAACATGTCTTAAAATTAAACTCTTGATTGCTCTTTCTGCCCCCCAAATCAATAGGCACTTAGAAACGTAGTTGGGAATCAGACAGTGGGCCATGTTACAGTTCCTTAGTTCTTATGGGTAACATGTATTATCACTTCAAATCTATTATTTATCTGTCAAATGGAAGTAATATATATTTTGCATTTGCAGATGATTAAACAAATGGCATGCAAAGCACCCAGAACAGTTCCTACCATATAATAGATGTTCAATAATGGCACCTATTATTTTATTTTTATGGTCAATAAATGCTTACATGAATGGACCATTAATTGAGGAGGAGGAAACAGAAGAATGGCAAAAATGAAAAAGAGGCTCCTGTGTTCTAGGATCCTGAGAAAAGCTATATCTATCTTCTATAGATCTAAGTCCCCCCCCCCCCAAATTAATTATATATCACACTTTGTAGCCTGGTTAACAAATCTTAAAAATATATATGCCAAATAATTTGATTTCCATACAATTGCCTGAAAAAATAACCATTGATATGTAAATAATTCAACTGAAATATTTTTGGAAGTTTATTGTTATAGCAAAGTTTAGAAACTTTTCATAACTAACAACATTAATGGAGCTACAATCAATTACTATGCAGCCATTAAAAATTATGCTGACGGGGGTGGAGTGGCGGAGTGGGCGGGGGATCCCTAGGTTAGCACCGCCTACAGCCCAGGATGTGATCCTGGAGACCCAGGATCAAGTCCCACATTGGGCTCCTTGCATGTAGCCTGCTTCTCCCTCTGCCTGTGTCTCTGCCTCTCTCTCTCTCTCTCTGTGTTTCTCATGAATAAATAAATAAAATCTTAAAAAAATTACGCTGACAGGAATATATAATCACACAGAAATATGGTTGTATTTTATTATTAGGACAGAAAAAGCAGCTTTATGTAAGTATGATCTCACACAGAAACAAAAACAGAATATGGTGATGAGATCATGGGCCATTTTCCTTTTCTTTTGTTACCTATATTTTGAACTTAATTTTTCCTAGATTTATCAATTAACATCTATACAACAGGAAACAATACACTTTCTGTGGTACCTGATCAAGACATTTATTAACATCATTTCTGGTTTTCTATTCTTAAAATGCCCTTCTAAGATATGCTTTAAAAAGTGCATTTCAAATTTATGGTAAGTTGATTTTAACCAACTTTCTATATATTTCCTTTAAAATTTTTCCTAAAGTTATCCCTAAATCCACATATGATATGCTATATAAATTATTAAGTTCAAATCACCACTAAATTTACATTCATAAAAGGACATTACATATGCAGCACTCTGGCATATTTTTATTTCAGTATTCTATAGATTGCATGAAATATTCAACCCTTTGTTTTAGAATAAGCTTTGTATTAGACAATTTTGTCCAACTGTAAACTAATGTCAGTGTTCTTAGCACATTTAAGTTAGGCTAGGCTAAGTTATGAAATTTGGTAGGTGAGGTGTATTAAATACATTTTGACTTACAATGGGTTTACCAGGATGTAAACCTATCTTAAGTCAAGGAAGATCTATACTTGGGTGATCTTTTCTTGAGGAAATTCTTCACAAGAACATCTGGGCTAAAACATACATTTTCTCTTTTCATTACTTAGGTTCCCGCCTTTCCAATTAAGCCATTATCATTATATCTCATTTCCTTCCTACAGGCCCTTCTTCTTCAGTTTTCAAAATTTGATTCTTTCTGTTATTATGGAAGATTGGTTATACAGAGATGGGGTAGGAATGCTTTGATGAAATTAATTAAATCAGTTAAGATGTCCTGTGCTTTCCTAAGGGATAGAAGACCTTTTTTTTTGGTCTGACTTTCCAGATATGGGGACCATTTCCTTGTTTCTGACAAATATTTTTTATTACCTTTTATCTCATATTATGAATGGAGATTTGACACCAATAGCTACAGTGCTCATTTCTCCAAGTCTCTCTGGGTCTGTCCCAGCCACTCCACAAACAGCAGTGCCAAAATCCCTAGGAGAACTCATTTGAGCTTGGTTAACCAATAATTTACATGATGAAAGGTATTTATCTTTGCCCCCCCCCAAAATTTACTTGCAAAGCTGAGTCTTTTTACCTGCATATCTTTATACATCATTATATGTTGGCTTTACGTTACACCTGGAGCTGCCTGGGTCAGTCATTGCTACCACATGGAAACACTCTGTCAACATACAAAAATAGCAGGATGCAGAGACAAATTTTCTAGTTATTGAGCCAAAAAAAAAAAAAAAAACCCCTTTTTGCTTATTTCCACTTCTGTGGCTTGCATCTTAAAGCAAACTAATTTAGAAGTTGGTTCCAGATAATAGGGTGATAAAAGTGATAGAATCTCAAAAACTTGTTTACAAAGAAAGAGTGCAGGGCAGTGAACGTCTCATCCCCTAACAGGAAGTTGGAACTCCTTACTGTGCATTTAAACTGTAGCCTATTGTCTTGAAACGGACCACCTAAGGACGCTGATACTTTAAGAGAATACGGTATGAAAAGAAGGTGTTGATTTCTTGTTGTTGTTGTTGTTGTTCTTCTTCTTCTTCTTCTTTTTCTTCTTCTTCTTCTTTCTTCTTCTTTCTTCTTTCTTCTTCTTCTTCTTCTTCTTCTTCTCCTTCTCCTTCTCCTTCCTCCTCCTCCTTCTTCTTTTTCTTCTTCTTTCTTCTTCGTTTTTTAAGATTTCATTTATTTATTTATTTATTTATTTGAGAAAGAGAGAGATGGTAAGAGCATGAGTGGGAGGGAGGATCCCCACTGAGCAGGGAGCCCTCTGCAGGGCTTGATCCTAGGACCCTGAGATCATGACCTGAGCCAAAGGCAGATGCTGAACCGAGTCACTGCCTTCAATATAACCCTACAAGAAAAAAACAAGTTGGCAAGTTTGAAAGTAGAAGGGACACAGATACAACTAGGTAAGAGGTGCTCTTCTCAATTATCACCAACAAGCCAAAAAGGCAAAATCAGATAATCACACATCTTGAGGAATTACAGAACTCTATGACCATGAAACAAAAGAGTTTCGGAAAGCAGAAGATAAGATTAGATCCTGGAAAGAGGAAGCTTGATCACCTATGACCATGTCCAACATTTATAAATGTTGGATGATTCTTAGCTCCTATATTTACTTAATTTAATATCCTTTTCATAAAAATGTCTCTATTTGATTTCATATTTTTCTAAGTGTTTACATATAACTAGGTTATATTCTTTTTTTTTTTTACTAGGTTATATTCTTTATTCTGCTTTCTAAAATTCTGAGGCAAACTATGAAGAAACAAATAAAACTGGTAACATATAATTTACAGAATAAACTACACAAAAAAGGGACTGTTAGATAAATATAAATATAAGAGTTACTCTGTCCAATATTCTCATGCTCTTTGTTCCTTACTCAGAACAAATTAAGGTTATCCTGTTCTTATTTAGATATAGAAAGTTAAAACAGTAAAGTTACTGTCTCAAGGCATTCCTAACCCCATCTCTGTCCAACCTAGCTATCTTCCATAATAACAGAAAGAATCAAATCTACTCTTTCTGTCTCAAGTTGAAATTTAAAATACTATTGTTTTAATGATAGTTATGAATCACTGAGGTGATATATTGATAAAGTATATGATGGAACAAAAATGTATTTTTGAAAGTTGGCTTGATAATCTAACCACCAATTATAATAGCTAGTCTGTAAAACCAAATTCAAAAAGAAAAATCTATATACAAAAGCGTTTTGAAACACACCCCTATCAGAAGCTGATCAATTAAGTCTTCCCAAGTTGACATCAAGTCATTACATATCACATAGAAACACTTTAATTAGTGATTACTGTCAGAGCATAATATAATCCAACCTCATTTTTTTCAGAATACTGATAAAAATGTCAACTAGAATTATGTTTGATTCCAATTTAAAGATACAACAAAAAAGGTAATGTTAAGAGAAAATCTTTAAGAAAAGACATGTGATGATCAATGACCTCTGAAAGAAGTTTTAAAAAATTAGAATAAAGAAATGATAGGACACTTTTAGAGAAAATTATATGATATAATGTGAAAGTAAATGTGTTACTAACCTGCCTTAAATATGTCAAAAGTATATTCTTAAAGGACACATTTTTTTTTCCCCAAGAAGCCTGACACATTACACAGAATCTGTTATGATAATAACAAGTCTATCCAGGCCTACATTTACTCACCTAAAAGATGATTTCTAAGGTGCTAAAATTAAAGAAAATTCCGAGACAGCTCATATAAAACAAAACATAGAAGCAAGAAAGATCTGGTTATTCAACTAACCTAGAAACAAAAATTTAAAAACTCCAAATATATGTATCATGATGATTTCTTTATAATCAATCTGGGACTGTAACAGACCCACATAATGACACCAATGTTATGAACATTAAAATGATTAAGATCCTAACTTTTTCCATTAGCTGTCCATGAAGCATTTAACTATTAAATATTATGGAGACTCCATCCTGAAAAGTCTCCTTAATTTTCCTCAGAAAAATGGCCAACAGTTTCTCCCATCAATGAAGACTTACTTTTAGAACTCAAGATTTATAGAACAATGACTAAATTCTGAGAGAAGACCAATTTTATGAAAGTAAAAAGTTATTTTAGGCTTTATTTCCAATTTAGGAAGAAACATAAAATCATAAAATGAGCAAAAAACAATTCGGTCTGCCTCATCCATTCACTTTCCTGTGAACCCCAGCTCCCCTAAGAAAACTGCAGCAGCACTGAGTGGGTTAACAAGAGAAAGAATAACAGTGAGGGCCACCACAGGTGAGCATTCACACCTATCCTGTCACCTTCACTGAAATAGGACTGATTACATGAAGGCAGAGCCAGGACAATATAAGGAACATCTACAACCACAGTAATCTTCAATATATACACCTATCAATTTATTGTTCAGCTGTTTGTGGTTATGTGTGTTAAAATGAATCTCTTACGAGTGATGTCAACATCAGCAAAGAAAAAGTTTAGGGCCTGAAGAACTGCTCCTGACAGAATCAGCTTTTGGTCACACATTTAAAACAATGAAATATTAGCCCAAATAGTATTTTCAAGTCTGCCTGATTCAAGTATTTCCTAGCCATTCAAAATAACTAGTTGGTTTTATTTTGGCAATAAAACTTCGAAGTAAAGGATGAAATACTATTACAGATTACTGGCATACATTATTTTATTGTACTTCATAGATATTATATTTTTTTTTACAAACTGAAGGTTTGCGGCAACCCTTTGTCCAGCAAGTCTACTAGCACCATCTTTCCAATAGCATTTGCTCACTTCATGTCTCTATGCCACATTTTGGTAATTCTTACAATATTTCAAATTTATTCACCATTTTTATATTTGTTATGGTGATCTATAATCAGCGATTATGAATTTCCAAAGGCTCAGATGACAACGTTTTTTAGCAATAAAGTTTTTTTTTTTAAAGATTTATTTATTTATTCATGAAAGACACAGAGAGAGAGAGAGAGAGGCAGAGACACAGGCAGAAGGAGAAGCAGGCTCCATGCAGGGAGCCCGACGCGGGACTTGATCCGGGGACTCCAGGATCACGCCCTGGGCTGAAGGCAGGCGCTATCCCGCTGAGCCACCCAGGTTGCCCAGCAATAAAGTATTTTTAAATCAAGATATATACATTGTGTTTTAGACATAATGCAATTGTACATTTAATAGTCTACAGTATGGTGTAAACATAACTTTCGTATGCATTGAAAAGCCAAAAAATTTATTTGACCCACTTTACTGTGCTATTCACTTTACTACACTATAAGCTTTACTGTGGCAGTCTGAACTGAACCTGCAATGTCTCCACGGTATGCCTGTAGAAATATAGATCATGTCTGATTGCTGTGTTCAAAACTGCTTCTGCTAAGCCTTTATATTTTTTTCAGTGTTGTTTACACTAAAGTGTATGATAAAATCCTTTTTAGTAAGTATTTCAATGTCCATTTAATTTGTAGTTTCTTCTACCTCACAAACTAGACAGTAAGTTTCTTTGGGGCAAGAGCTACAAGATCCCTGTATTTCTCCAAATGTTTAGAAACAGCTCTTTTATTATATCATGTCTCCCTACCACTAACCATAGACCCGTTACAAATAAATACTACATAAAATCCATTTATAGAATGAAGAATTCCTTGTAACCCATAGAATGAAGTCTCGCTTCAGTCTCAATCCCATTTTCCACTTTGTAGACAGAGAAAAAAAAAATGTTTTTCCTAAAAGCACCAAAGAAACTTCATTGGTCTTGTGCCAAGAACCCTTTCATGGCTTTGCAATGCCACTTAGCGAAAATAAAAATTCCTTAGTACACAATCCTCTTTATCTGTCCCCAGCTTCCCACTTCTATCCCTGGTCCTCTCTCTCCACCTCTCTCACACTGTCTCAAAGACAGGGAACTGGTGGTGTGCTGCCTCCAAGCCTGGACACCCAGAGCTCCCCCTACTTGGACTGTCTTAATGTAACGTTGCTCCATGGACTTGTCTAAAGTGCCACCTCCTCTACGAAGCATTCTGCTCATCTCCCATCGTTTTCAGCTGGCCTTCCCTCCCAGTACTTCTAGGAAAGAAGGAAAATTTTGCTTCTCTGAAAATAGTGGACACTAAGTATGACAGAAAACAATATATGGGGCTCCTGGGGCACTCAGTCCATTAAGTATCTGACTCTTGATTTCCACTCAGGTCACGATATCAGGGTCGTGAGACAGAGCCCTGCACTGGGCTCTGCACTGGGCATGAAGCCTGCCTAAGATTCTCCCTCTTTCTCTGCCACTCTTCTCCTGCTTATGCTCTTTCTCTTAAAAAAAAAAAAAAAAAAAAAAGAAAGAAGGAAGGAAGGAAGGAAGGAAAGAAGAAAGAAAGAAAGAAAGAAAGAAAGAAAGAAAGAAAGAAAGAAAGAAAGAAAGAAAGAAAACTAATATAAGTTGGAGGGGTAATCTCTGGTGTTAGGATGATTGCAGAAACGAGATTTGAGATCGATTTAAGAGGCTGTACTGTACAAATGTTAGAAATATCTAATTTCTTGAATTTAGGAATTTATAAAGGTCACAGATTATATGCCCTGTAAAAACCAAGGATCTAGAATATTATATATATATATATATATATATTACAGTATCCATATTTTTCTCACATGCTAGCAGATTCTGTATCATATTAATAAGTGACATAAGTAAAACACATTTACTAAAACAACGCCCTGTATGGCCAATGTGCTCATGAATTTCTGTCTCCTCAGAAGCATATCTCTCTAACACTGAGTTAGTTTTTAAGTGTAGTATTTATGTCATGTATCTTAACTTTGATACCTTTTTCCAAATGGAATGCTATTATTTCGTATAGAATATGTTCTGTGAGAACTGAAGCATTATAAGGTACATGGGTCACCATAAAATTGCTATTCTCAGTCTCAATCTCATTATGATTTAGGAGACAGTGTAGGAGTCAAAAGCAAATGTACAGAGACAGAAAGATAAAAGAAAATCACATAAGTTCTGATTGGGAGAGTATAAAGGAAGTTGAAACAAAAATATCAAGAAGTCAGAGATTTGAAGAAGCAGTAGAGATTTTCTTACTGGCTTTATAGAAGCAAAGAAACATGTTGTGAACTGCCAATGGAGGGAGTCAGGTGGCAAGAACCTGAGAACTTCCAGGAGCTGAAAGCACTACCCAGGCAACAACAAGCAAGAAAATGGGGACTTTAGCCTTATCTACAAGGGAACTAAATTTTGTTAACAACCAGTGAGTATAAGAGAGGACTTCAAGCCTCAGCCAAAATCATAGCCCCAACCAAAATCATAGCCCCAAATGAAATCTTGATTTCAGGATATGAGATGTTAAGCAAATGCCCCAACAAAGTTTGCCTTGATTCCTGACTCACAGAAACTATGAGAGAATAAATTTGCAGTGTTTTAAGCCACTGACTTTGTGGTAATTTATTAAACAGTAATGGAAGACCAATACATTATGCTTTACAACCAAGAAAATATTGCTGTTGCATGTGTCTACTTACAGATCTCGTCTACATCAAACAGGTTTCTCAAAACACACTGCCTTTTCTATATAATCTAGCAATGAACTTCCATTTTCATGAAATCTGGAAACTTCAAATTTATCAAAGAATTTTATCTCCAAGCTTTCATTTACTTAAAAATATTTCTGAAAGAGGGATCCCTGGGTGGCGCAGCGGTTTGGCGCCTGCCTTTGGCCCAGGGCGCGATCCTGGAGACCCGGGATCGAATCCCACGTCGGGCTCCCTGCATGGAGCCTGCTTCTCCCTCTGCCTGTGTCTCTGCGCCTCTCTCTCTCTCTCACTGTGTGACTATCATAAATAAATAAAAAAAATTAAAAAAAAAAAATATTTCTGAAAGAGAAAACTGAATTTAAAAGTGTATTTCCCTAACTTTTTAGAATTATATTTTATTTTATTTATTTATTTTAGGGGGAGTTCAGGAAGGGACAGTGAGGGAGATAGAGGATCTGAAGCAGGCTCCATACCTAGCACAGAGCCCAATGTGGGGCTTAATCTCATAACCCTGAGATGATGACCTGAGCTGAAATTAAGAGTTGGATGCTTAACCCACTGAGCCACCCAGGTGCCCCTGGAATCATATTTTAAAAACATACAATTTTAGAAAATATTTACTATATCCCATGCTTAGAAAAAAGACATACATTTCACATACTTATTTATCTTTTCAGTATTTACGTTAATCACTAAAATATATCATGTTAAGGAATACATCATATTGTGAGAGCATACTGACTCGTGTGAATATTTTCATATAATATGTAATATGTGGAGAAAGAAGAGAGAGAACAATTTCACAGTCAAAATTTCATATTAGATTATATAATAATAACTTATCCAACATAACAATCTGTTTTCATAGCTAAATCTATCATCTAGTGAAGCTGGGGGAAAGAGTTGGTGATATTATCCATCACATAGTTCAAGGGCAAAATAAACTGCCTTTAAGTATTTTCAGAATGTAACAATTAAAATTCTGTTCTGTTTCTGTCAAACAAGAAATTTGTAACTAAAATTTTTAACACCCAGGATAAAGGTTCATATTATCAGTTGCTTTATTAAACTCTTTTTCTGAATTATTCCAAATCAAGTTTGGTCTTTTAAAAAGAAATCTACTTTAAGTTAGCCTACCTTCCACACTCAATGTCCCCATTTTAGACTCCAAGAAATCAAATAATGTGCTTGGTGCTGATGGCCTTGCATTTCCCAGTTCCTCCTCTTCTTCAGATCTTATTCTCCCCCTGCCTTTTCCTTTACCTTAAGAAGTGAAGAAATGACATAGTTACTGTACATGCAAAAACAAAAGGAGAAAACCCACTAAAATATAATCATCAGTCATCTTAAGTTTGATTTTGTATTTCTTTCTTTTCATATTTTTTCTGTGTATTTTATATCTTTTAAATAAAAAAGTTTTAAAATTATTATATTAACCAGCACCTTTAGTTCTCTAAATGATCTATTTGGAAATTTGAATTTCTTCACGTAAATTATCTCTTAATAGAAAAAATTCATTTTTATAAAATTTTTCTTTAACCACTTATGCTTTAAAAGAATATAGGATTAAGGCTTGAATGACTAAAGAATAACACTAAGTAAAAGTCACGTGCTTGTTAATTTTAAAGTTTGTAAACTAGTTATACAAGGGGCAAAGTTCTAGAAATAATTAATAGAACTTACTTTATAACATTTTTTCTCTATTCTGTTAAATAAGGTATTATTAGACCTACTTTACATAAAATGAAGACAAACAGACTTGGAGTAACTTGAAAAAGTCTCCGTGGTTCCAAAATTGGGCTCCTTCCACTTATCATAAATAGAAATGAAGTTATGGTGCTTCTCTCCCCCAACAAAACCCCAGCCTGAAAAGCAAACAATACTATCTGGCACATTGCTTAATGAATTCTACCTCTCAGAGGTGGTCCTGTAACAGGTTTGTGTTTATTGCTGTTAAGAAGTACATTCAGTGCTGCTTCTAAGTTGTTGCCATTATCCATTAGAGCTTGCCTGGATGCTTCTTTACTGAAGCCCATTTCTGTTATGTGTTTCAGAGCCTTCTCATCAACCTGTAAGAAATTAAGAGCAAAACTGTGCTGATGGCCATAAATAAGCAAGGTATAAGTTTTAAACTATATACTGTTTTTTAACTAAAAATTACATCTCTTGCTTATGGAAAAAATATCATACATACAATATTCACTTGCTGCTTTTTCATACCAACAGTCAAGGAAAAATATATATGATATGTGGGGTTATGCCTCAAGTACTCTCTGACTTCACAACTACCATTACAAATGCATGAAAGAAAGAAAGAAAGAAAGAAAGAAAGAAAGAAAGAAAGAAAGAAAGAAAGAAAAAAAAGGGAGAGAGGGAGGGAAGAAGGAAAGGAAAGGAAAGGAAAGGAAAGGAAAGGAAAGGAAAGGAAAGGAAAGGAAAGGAAAGGAAAGGAAAGGAAAGGAAAGGAAAGGAGGAAAATGTGTCAGAATAAAGCTTCTGAAAATAAGTGAAAACTATATAATGAAAATTTTCCTTGATTGATATTTCTATACTTCTATATCCTCAGTGGGATCAATTCCTGGAGCTCTCTACTCCATCATCTTTGTGATGTCACTCCCTTCATGTGTTTGTTACCACAACCCCAAACTGCTGGGCTCTGATGTTCCACAGCAAGATATCCTCAGAAAAGTATTCTCAATTTACTGAAATTTAAAGACTTTAGTTAAGGACCATATTTTTTTTCAGCTCACTATATCTACTTTAACCTGAAAATTGACTTTTTTAAGAGAATGAAATGGTCATATGTTCAAGGGAGACACAGCCTGGCCCATAGTTATAAACCCATTCTCCCTGGCCAATGACTGATTTAGAAGTGGACATGTGACTTAGCTCTAGATGATAAGACATAAATGGAATTTTCTGGACATTTCATAAAATATTTTCTTATCTGATAAAATGGCCTATACTCTTTCCTTCCTGTCTTTGAACTTTTTGTGTGAAGATTTAACACACAGAGAATCCTGTAACCCTGAGAAGAAAGCCAAAAAAATCATAGAGATGCCCACCAGAGCTCCAACATTGTTAAACTACTGAATTTATCAGTCTTTGTAACCACCTACTTCTGAATTTCTAGTTATGTGAAATAATAATTCCCTATTATTTAAGCCAGTCTTCGTATTCAGTACCCTACAGATAAAATCATCTAAAGTCATTTAACCTCTAAAGGCAGAGAAAAATGAAGTCTTGTCAGTTCCCTTGTATCTGAGGACACTGCAGCATACCAAAAATAATCTGACTCCCACCATTAATCTTAAAAATCAAGGTATATTTCGCAAATGAGACCATAATATACATGTACTCATTCTAATATATTTTTCCCAAAGAATGAAGCAAAACAACAAAATCACTTCTGACAAAATTTGAGAAAGATGTGGGGAAGGGGAGGGAAAGGATGTTCCTGATGCATCATCTTATAGAATATAATCACTATGAAATATTCTCTAATTTGGTGGCTTTTTATCAATCTATTCCAAAAGACATTATTTGGACATTAGAAATTTAAGAAAAATGGAAGACTTAAGTAAATTATCTTTCAAATAATTTAGATTTTCCATAAATTAATTATAATCCTTATTAAAAGCCTTCTGAAAATTGTAAAATCTATCAATAATACACTGAACAAAGTCAGTGGTGGTTATGAGAAAACACAAAAATCAGCAAGGCAAGGAAGAACACATTAATTTTGTGGTTGATTCTTTACCCTTACCAGTTCTCTATAGACACCTTCGTGTTTCCCCTCAGATTTGGCTGACTTTTCTTTTTGTAAAATTTCTCTATTTCGGTTACCAGCAGCACTCATGTTGAGATTACTTCTAGCACCACCACCACCTCCTCCAAATGTCTTGGTCTTTTGATAAGGGAAAGACAAAAGAGATGCAAGTAAATAACATTGAAAAATAGTTCTCAAGACTAATCTACAACTAAAACACCTAGTAAAACTGAAGCACCAAAAAGCATCTTAATTATGTTTTACATGAGAAGAATTGAATATTAACTAATTATTTTTAAACAAATATCTACTGGCCATAATCTCTTCTTTTTAATCATCAAAATAAACTTAAACAGACAACAATATAGAAGAAAATAAAATAGTACCAGTATCATGGATCAGGTGTTAAAATAATTCTAGGATACCATACTTTACTGATATCATGAGACCTGGGTTATATAACCAGCTATAAAGCAGGTCTACCTTTAGCAGGTACTAAACATGTCTAGGAATTGATTACATTATGCTCATGATCCAGTAATAAGGTTTAAAAAAATATTTATTCATTCATTCATTCATTTATGAAACAGAGAGAGAGAGAAACTGAAAGCAAGTCACCAGGAGTGGGAGGGACAGAGAGACAAGCAGAAGCTCCGCTAAGCAGGAAGCTGGAATTAGGGCTCCTCCCAGGATCCTGAAATCATGACCTGAGCCAAAGTCAGGTGCTTAACCAACTGAGCCACCCAGGTTCTCCTGATTTTTTTCTTTAAGATTTCATTTATTTATTCATGAGAGACACAGAGAGGCAGAGACATAGGCAGAGGGAGAAACAGGTTCCCTGTGGGGAACCCAATGTGGAACTGGATCCCAGGACCCTGGGATCATGCACTGAGTTGAATGCAGCCGCTCAACCACTGAGCCACTCAGGCATCCTGGGATGCTCCTGATTATATGATCTTAAAAAGTAAACAAATCATATTAATTTTAACACTAGATTAAAATGCTCCTTACTAACTTATTATTTACATTAATTATATAATATGCTATCTTACCAACTATATATAAAAACTTTAAAGTCTGTGTTTCTTATTTTGCCTGATTTATTTGAATAGTTATGTTTAATCACATTTGAAAATCTGATTTGATCTTACTTTTATTAAAACTATTGTGGAAAGACTAGAATGTAAAAATGTTAGTTTGGAAAGATATAAATTCATGACTGAAAAGCAGCCCACTGCTGTTACTTGTACAATATCAAATTAAACACCTGGTTATGCAATATCCTTATAGTTCTAGTAGATCTAATAAAAGAGAAAGAAGTCAAGACTTGCTTTTTTATTAGTGATAATAACAGTTTTACATGTGTTTTGAAATTATGACAGTAAGAAAACATTCTAGATATAAATTTATATAACACTGGGAAATTATTTTGAATCAGATGAAAATATAAAGAAATAGAAAAATGATATAAGCATTAACCAGACAATACATTAAATATTGATTAGGTAGTTGATACACCACAATATTTATATTTTATTTAAATCAAAATTAAAACTACATCTTCAAAGACCAAAGTTGCATTTTTAGATTCATTCAATTTTTGGTTTATGCAATAGATTTGGAATGTCTTGACAGTCATCACTTATAAAACCATAAAGAAAAATGGGAGTTCATATTATTGTGACATAAAGTTTATTAGACTGGGATATAGTGGAGTATAGTTAAGAACATAGGCTTTGGAACTTGACAAGACTGGGACTAAATCTTTGCTCAGCCACTTACTAGTTCCTGCCTTCAGCAAGTTACTTCCATCTCCTGTAAGACAGCTTTCTCATTCTTAAAACAGGGATGAGAAAACCTACTTCATTGGGATGTTGTAAGAATGAAATGACATCAATAACACAAAGTGATCAATTTAGTAACTGGCACATGGTCAAACACTCAGAACCCATGGCAACATTAACTGTTTCACTGAATATATTAAAACATAATTACCTGAGAACTTGGACACTGATGTGTTCCAAATTAAATATATTTCTGGAATTTAAATTCTATAACTCCAAAAGTACTTTTTCTTTTGGTACTAGTAAAACAGTCCCATCTTCTGGATGCTTTTCTTTCTTATTTTCTTTTTCCATTTTTATGGATTAAACAATAAGATAAATAAATTTTCAGAATTGCTTTTCACTGTTTTAAAAGTTGCCACTCACTAAACATAAATAGCTAGAAACAACACAACTTAAACATTACCCATAAAGTAAATGGTGTCCTTTATGAGTGACACCATCTTGTCCGTACTGTACAATTTACTGTGAAATCATCATGAAAAGAAACTCAAGTGGGTCCCTAATGCTCCATAGCAACCTCACTTTATTTCCTTACCCCATCCACCCTTCCAATTTTCTAGACCACTATTTTACATATTCCTCTTACTCCTCAAACCTCCAACATCTTCTCCATGTCACCGTTGACCTTGCTGACTTCCTCACTGAAAAAAACTGAAATAATCATTACAGAACTTGCATAGATTTTCACCACATCAACCCACCCACTGATATCTGCATACTTACTTTCTCTTAACACTGTATATTTTACCATCCACATGAATATCTAGAGGAATCTAAAGGAAATGAATTCCCCAACTCTACATTATGTCTCAGACCACATCTTACATGATCTTTCAGCAGCTTTTGACAAGTACAATACTCCTTCCTCCAAGATGCAATTTCTGCATTCTCTTGTTTTGACACTAACTTCCTGGTTGCACCTTGTCTGGTTCAACCTTTTTCATCCAACCTCTAGTACAACAGGGTTCATTTGTTGCCCCCATTTTCTCTTCTCTTCAGCACTCATTTGATGATCTCATTTAGCTTCATGATTTTCAAAGGGCATTCATATATCTACTACTTCCAAATGTGTATCTCTTCCAAAGCTCACTTTTTAAATTACACTCTTCTGTCTCACTGCCTATGAAGCCACATGGATGTCTAACAGGCACACTTCAACATTAATATGTTCAAAACAGAATATCAAATCTTTACTCTCAAATCCATTCCACTATAGTCTTCCCCAATTCAAAATGAGCAACTCTAACCTGCCAACTTCTCAGGGCAAAACCCTTGGAATCATTCATGACACCTCTTCTCATGTACCACATTTGGTATCTCAGAAATGGTGACAGCTCTACTTTGAAAATTCCAGAATCTGACTACTTGGCACCACTTAGACAGGTGCCATCTTTATCCAAGATACCATTATTTTTCCCTCCTCGGCTTACTTTAACAATTTTCTAGCTCATCTGACTCAATTTTCTGCTCTAAAATCTACTCTGAACCTAGCAGCCAGAATTAGCCTTTTAAAGTTGATGTTACTGCTGTGCTGAAAACCCTTTAAAGACTCTCATTTCTCTCTCAATGAAGGTCAGTGTTTTTAACATGGCTTACAGAGCCCTACATACACTGGCCTCCAACCTCCATTATCACTCGACTTTATATTCTACTTCTTGTCCCTTTGTTCTCTCTGCTTCCACTGACTACTTTCCTATTTCTTGAACATATACTCCTGCTGTTGAACCTTTGCAAAGGCTTTTTCTTCTTACATAACCATATAGCTAATTCTCTTACCTCCTTCAAGTCTTGGCTCAAATCTCATCATCCTGAGACCTAATCAAATTACAATATTTAAAACTGAAATCTGCAACTTACTTATTTAGCATGTTTATATTACTTAGTGTCCTTACTAGGATGTAAACTACACAAAGTTTAAAAGAATAGTCAATTTCTGACCATCCTATTTATTTTCTCCCAAAAGGTTTATTTGTCACATTTAAAGTACAAAATCAAATACACAGATCCAAATATTGAACCATGTATACATATCTATTCATATTACTTGGACCACACAACCCATCTGTACATTCTAATCTAGTCACCAACACTATCTTCTGAGTAAAAAGCATAACCTCTAAAAAAACAAACTTTATTATTAGTAACACTGCTAAAGGTAAACTATTTTCACTTTATCATTTGGAAGGACAGAAACAGATACTGTGCAGGAAGTGGGGAATTTCTAAGTATAAATCCAGTATGTCTACATGGGCTTCTTAAAACATACTCTATAGGAATAATCAATAGATGAATTTTGCCAAAGTCTTTGGGCATATTAAGTATAAAAGAAACATAAGTTATGAGAAAAAACTTTGTTAATTAGTTACATTCCAGAGTTTTTATTTTGGTTTTTAATGCAAAGAAAGGACTTAATTTTGTCTAACAGTACAGCATTTCTAAGTCCTATTTTCTATAGAATTGTAATGAATTTTGGGGGAGATACCTGTATCTTAACCATCCTATTTAAAAATGCACCCCATCCCCAACTGGCATTCCCAACTCTCCAACCTACTCTACATTTTTTCTTCTAATAGCACTTACCAACATCTAACCTACCACATAACTTAGTGTGCTAACAGTCTGTCTCCTTTACTAAAATATAAGATTGATAAGGGCAGAGGTCTTTCATCTATTTTGTTCACTGATTTAACCTAAGCATTTAAAACACTTCCTAGGAGGGTCCTGAGTAGCTCAGTTGGTTAAGCATCCAACTCTTGATTTTGGCTCAATTCATGATCTCAGGGTCATGAGATAGAGTCCTGTGTTGGACTCTGCATGGGGTGTGGAGCCTGCTTAAAATTCTCTCTCTCTCCCTCTGCCCCTCCCTGCCCCTTCACACTCACTCTCTCTCTCAAAAATAAAAAATAAAAAAATCCACACTTCCTAGCATATAGATTTTCAAAAGATATTTGCTGAATAAAGGAAAAAAATAAACAAAAATCATGGCTTGATCATGTACAGTAGACTCTACTAAATCCACATTGTTTATATGGATAATCATAAAACATCTCTTCAGTATAATTACAGTGTTATATGATTTGGCTGTTCAGACATTTAGATTAAATATAAATCTAGGCAGCCCGTGTGGCTCTGCGGTTTAGTGCCGCCGTCAGCCCAGGGTGTGGTCCTAGACTCTCGGGATCGAGTCCCGCATCGGGCTCCCTGCATGGAGCCTGCTTCTCCTTTTGCCTGTGTCTGTCTCTCTCTCTCTCTCTGTGTCCCTCATGAATAAATTAATAAAATCTATAAATAAATACATAAATACATAAATATCTGTGTGTGTGTATGTAGGTGTACTTATCTCTATAGAGAAACATATAGATACAGGGATAATCTACATAGATACAGGGATAATCTACTATAATGCATATAGGTTTAGTCCTAGATTTGCCACTGAGTACACTAGGCAAGTTCAGTTAGTTTCGAACCAACATCAGTTCCCTCATATATAAATTGGGAAGTTTTAAGCTTCTTCAGAAACTAGGATTCTTTACTTATCAAATATTATGTAAAATATAATGTGATCAATTATGACTTTAAAAAATGAAGCATATTACAATATAACTATATTCTAACAAATAGCTATAACCACATCAAACAAAATTTTGGGAGGAAAGTTTGTGTGAGAAAAATGTACATCAAAGGAACCACTTTCCTATAATCATTAAGGAATTGACATATACTCAATATACTCTTTTTAAACTTCATAATTTTAATAGCTTTTTGGGAAAGAAGAAATATATTTTATGTGAACTATGCAAAATATATTAATTTCAAAAACATTAAAAATTATTTTTAAAAAATGTACCTTAGAACATAGGAAATACTAAAGAATACCAATAGTTACATTTATTGAGTGCTCTTAGTTGAAGGAAGATTTGATCTGTGTCATACAGGGTTCTAAATGTTTTAAAGATTATTGATTTAATTCTCACAGCAAAAAAAAAAAAAAAAAAAAAAAAAAATTCTCACAGCAACCATATGAAGTGGGTACCATTATTATTCCCTTTCATCAATGAAGAAAAATAAGGCATAAAACACTAAGTAAACAACGCAAAGTTGTCAGCAGGATATGCTTCCAGGATGTCTGATTCCAGAACTTGTGCTCTTGGGCCCTACATTAGATTGATAATAGAAAAACACTGCAGGAAGAACAATCAAAATGCAATAAGTCTCTTACTTATACTTCAAATTTAAATAGGAAAGTAGTTGCTAGCTAAGCTTCTAATGAATAAAGGAAAGTATTTCAATCTCACTGATTAAGAAAAGTCTGTCTAAGCAACTAATTAATGAACTAAAATATCTTATCAAAGTCTAAAATCAATAAATAACTAGAAAAAACACCTATTTCAAATAAGCAGGAAAGCTTAAATAATGAAAAGAAAACCATTTGGCTGTTAATAGAACATGATGGATTACATGTGTATATAAATATATATGATCCAAAGAAAAAATTATTTTTTACTTAGTAGGTTGAAGAATGAAAACTAACAAAAATGTTAATCCTTGAACCATTGATTTATCCTCTGATTTTTACCTGCACTCCTCAGAAGTGGCATTTAGCCCAACTAACAAAACTAATTCTGCCATAATGCAAAGTGTCATGTTCAGTTGCCACTCTATTAAGAAGAAAAGGAAGAAGGAGAAAAGGGTAGTTTGTTAGCAAGAATTGTCAAAGAGAGGGCACTAGAGTGGCTCTTAAGCATCTGCCTTGGCTCACTCAGGTCATGATGCTAGAGTCCCAGAATGGAGTCTCGGATTGGGTTCCCTGCTCAGCAGGAAGTCTGCTTCTCCCTCTCCCTTAGCTCCTCCCCCGTTCATGCTCTCTCTTTCACTCACTCGCTCTCTCACAGATAAATTACAAAAAGAAAAAAGAATTGTCAAGGAGATTAAGAAAAAGAATGTATGAGCAAAATGTGTAAGCTTAAGACTCCATAAGTTACCATGGCATTTCTACTGATGAAATATGCAAGAAGAATGTCAAAGTTACCTTCTATAAAAAGACAATAATGATTATGAGTAACCTAAATAGAACATACTGATAAGAAATAAGAGAAATTTATAATGATTTAGTTTGTTACTTCTTTGCTCTTTGCAACTTCCGCAATAGCAGCAGTCCTTTGCTTTTCAAATTCATCATTATCATTTGTTTGTTTGGCAGGCATCGTAACTTGCAATGTCTTTCTTCGGTCAAGTTCTCTACTATCCACTTGGACGTGGGATATGCACTTCTGGTAACAATAAATAAAAATAAAACATTTCAGTATTTCCAAAAGAGATTCAAGTTTTTCATAAGAAAATAATACCTCAAAAGAAATGTTTGTGTCACAACTGAGAACTCATAAAAATATATTTTTTTCTGAAAGATTTAAAAATAAAGTAGAAAATTAATTAAAGTAACTTTTAAGTCAATATAACTGTAAATAAAATAAAATGTAAAGCTACATAAAAATGGCCATCTAAAATAGGACACATATTTAAAACATACAATAAACCAAGAGATTTAAATTGCTTTTTTAGGATAATGACTTGAAATAATCTTACATTTCAAACAATCTTTATTATTGTACAAGAGAATATAAGTTTAGTTTCTTTTGAGGGGGCAGAATAAGTTTAGTTTCTTATTAAGAGTTTGATTTCCATATTATGCCACAATATGTTTGTGAGGGTTAAGGAATATGGTTATTTTAAATATAAAGAGCTCTCTCTGAATTTATAAACCAAAAACTAAACACATATCTGCTCTCTCAATCAGGCTACAAAGTTTTCGATTTTTAGTTTCAGAAGACAAATTAAGAAAGTTATCACTGCTGAAAAATAAGCCCTGAATTCTGCTCTCCCTCCCAATCCTAGCAGTAAAAATCCTACAAAATGAACCTTGTCTCAACTTACTAATAAAAAAGAAAAACATGCTCTCAAACAAATATGTTACATAAATACAGATTTTTGGCAATGTAAATATATCCTGTCGATACCAGAACACATTCTGCATAATCTATCTTTAACCCATGTACAAGGCTACAATAAACATGGAAAGAATTTTTCAGAATGGACTCTTGAAAGTAATTAGATTATAAGTCTGAGCAATTCATGAAATTTTATCAGCAATATGTTTAAGAAGAAAGCAAATTCTTGCAAACATAGATTTATTAGATTCAAATGCAAATTATTAGACTGTTTATGCTCTGTTTCCATTCTGAAGGTTCATTATGACTTTGATAGAAGAGAGACAGTATCAACATGGATCAGACTCTAGGGCATCATGCCTCCTCTCATCTTGACTGTGTCTTGCTCCAAAGCATGGTAAAATCAACATATTTTTAAAGTATTTTCAAAACAGACATGATGCAAGAATGACTTTTAATTTTGAGTAACCCTACAAAAATATTTTTGAAAAGTATGTGTCAACTGATTCTACCCATTTATCTGCTGATCAACTAGATATCTTTTTATCACCAAAATTTTTTTAAAAAGCTGTTATGCTATAGATTTCTGTTTCCCACTTGTATCCCTAAGTCATCTTCGTTCTGAGCTAGCATTCTCAAAGAAAAATAAAGAGCAAACACAAAAAAGATTACCGACAGCTAAATGCTGGTGCCATCATGAAGCAAAGAGAAAGCTGTCACAGGGATTATTCTCAGACTCAGCAGGGATAAAGTAGGGAAAGGCTGCAGGAGACTGTTGTAAACACAATTTGATGCTGAGTACAATCAGGAAGACCCAAGATACTCACCAGCCAAGGAATTACCTCAGTGTAACATTTTGCAGAGGGAGGATTAAAAATAGGAAGTAGAATACTTTTAGCTTTTATGAAAGAAGGATCAGAGCTGCTGTGGTTTAAAAAATAAATACCAAATAGAAATTAAATTAAGCTCTTGACTGAGATGGGTATTTGGATCAAGAGAGAAGAACAGAATCCAAGAGAGGACAGCTGGGACAGCAGGCCCTACTGGAGTGCAGTGATGCCCCTCCCTGCCTCTGTGTTCTCACCTTTATGTCTCAACCTTCTGTTGATACTTTTATTTTCTCTCTCCCTCTTTTGTTTTTACTGACAAAGTAGGAAATTAGAACATACATTTGTCTTCTTACTTTCGAATTTTTCTCTCTCTTAAAAGAAAAAGGCCTCTCCCCATCCTATCTTAATTCATTATTAAGTTGCTCTTCAGGTGCGCCTCTTAATTGTTTCAATCTTTGTGTTAAGAGTTCTTGAGAAAAGAATCTACACCAATATTTTAATTAAAGAAAAAACTCCACAACTATTAAATTTCTGTATTTAATGTATTTCCACATAACACCCATGACCTCTAAATGAATAGTTCTGCACAAAACTAAACACTGTTTGAATACAAATGAAAAACAATTTTTTGCTGATTAAAATTCATTTGCCAACATGAAAGTCATTACCTGTCCAAAAGGCACAAAAGGAGGTGGTCCACCTTCAGTTCCAATATTACTTCTATTGTGTTTTGACAAGCTCTGTGAGAAAAGCGAGTCATGAAACAGAAATTATACAATTTACAATGTACCAGGAATCCACTTACTTTTGTAGGTTACATGGAACAGGAAAAAAAAAAGCCTTCTATAGATTATTTCAAACTACATAATACACTTCATGTAATTAGGCAAAGGTTCTCTCCCCACCTTCCCATACTAAACTACACATTCACATACAATTTTCAGAAGTACTTATCAACCTTCTCCCATAAAGAGAAAATAGTTAAAAACAAAACAAAATGCTTCCTCAACAAGGAGTAAATCCAGACAATAAGCATTGTTAATAAGAATTTCACTTTAAAGTATATTAAAACTATAATCTGACAGACAAATATTACCTGGAAATTATCTTCAAAATAAATTTTTAGACATAAAATCTATTAACCAAAAACATACTTGTGACCTTGTGATAATATATATATATATATATATATATATATATATATATATATTTTTTTTTTTTTTTTTTTTTTTTTGGCCTTCTTCCCCAGTTCCTGGAACAGAGCTCCTAAAAACCTTGGAATATCCTGAGAGATAGGGGTAAGAGGAGCATCTTCTGTTATTCATAATATGCTTCTTTGACAATACCTGAGTTTATGCTAATGAGGGGACTATTAATGGGCCCCCAGATAGCTCCAGGATGGGGCTAGCTGCCAGAGGCACCAATAATGTGATCAGAAAGTGGAGGAGACTGAACTAATCACCAATGTCCAATGGTTTGGTCAATCATATGCATATAATGAGCCTCCATGAAACGCGTAACAATGAGGTTCTGGGAACTTCCAGGTTGGTGAGCATATCCGTGTGCTGCGAGGGCAGAGCACTCCCAATTCTACAGGGACAGAAGCTCCTGTGCGTGGGACCCTTCTAGATCTTGTATTTCTTCATCTGGCTGTTCATTTGTATCTTTTAGAACATCCTTTATCATAAACCTGTAATAGTAAGTAAAGTGTTTCCCTGAATTCTGTGAGCCATGATAGCAAATTATTAAACTTGAACAGGGGGTCATGGGAATCCCCAGTTTGTAACCACATTGGAGAGACAATAGGTAACCTGGCAGGCCCACTATATGCACTGGCATCTGAAGTGGGAGAGCAGTCTTGTGAGACTGAGTCCTTAAGCTGCCGGGTCTGTACTAACTCTGGGTAGTGTCAGAAGTGAATTAAATTTTAGGACATCCACTTGGTGTCTATAGAGAAGGAGAGAATTGCTTGGTGTGTAAATCCCACACATTTGGTGTCAAAATGTTGTGACTAGCAATAGTTCATAGGGATACTTATGATAAAAGTGATTTCTAATTATTTAAAGAGGTCATATTATTATAGTTCATGATTTGGAGGTTACTTTTAATTACAGTAAAATTTCCTCAATAAAGTCTTGTTTTTCAAACCAATTATACCTTGAAGAACTATTCAACCCCTTGCTCTTTAATAAAGTTAAGCTTTCAAACCCTACTAATTTTAGTTTCCTTTTTTCCTCTTATATTGAAGACTAGAGAGATAACAACATATTATAAAAATGGAAAAAAAGTTTCCTCCCAGCAAAATAATTTCTCACGTCATAAAGTCCTTCAAAAGCATCATAAGAAATCTTCTGAAGGACTTCTTTCAGTCATCTACTCCTCCTATTTGTTTCATTTTTGAGATGTTAACATGTCTATTAAGTACTAGTTGTCATTTAATACATCTTTTCACCTTAAAATTTTTTTGTGTATCCCTAATAATTATCATTAGAAAATATTATGCTTAAAATATGCTGTTAAATAGTGGGTGGAAAGAAGTTTTAAAAAATCATGTGCACTTTTCAAACATATTCTTGGAGTTCTCGATTATGTAAAGAATACTACACATTTTAGATAACTTATATAAAGAATGCTAAGACTACAAGTGCCTGAGTGATACAGTTGGTTAAACATCCGACTCTTGATTTTGGATTAGGTCAAGATTTCAGGGTCATGAGGTTGAGCTCTGCATCAGGCTCTGTGCTCAGCAGGGAGTCTGTTTGAGATTCTCTCTCTCTCTACCTCCCCCACCCCCTGCTCACTCTCTCATGCTCTCTCTCTCTCTCAAATAAATAAATCTTAAAAAAAAAAAAAGAATGCTAAGACTAAAGGCAGCAATACTACTCAGTTGATTAAGCAAAGAATAATTTAAACTGTATAGGAATGTCAGATTTCTATACAAGCTACAGTTAAGATGTTAACCTATTTAAAACAAAAACAGCAAATGCCTAGAGTTATCTAGGGGTCCTTTCCTCAGGTTCACTTTAGATATAAGAAAAGGATTATTCAAAATCAATCATTTCAATTTATTCTCTAACTTCCTTAAAAAGCTCACATAAGCTACGAATAATACCATCTCTCAATACATATTATATGATTTAAAACACAGAGTTTCTACTTTTCATCCTGATGAATATATAAAAGTCAGACTTTATCTACCTCTATAAACAAATAAGAATCTGGGCAGCATATAAGAAACAACCGTTTTAAGACATAGGAGAGTAAGTAGTGCAGGCCTATAATCCCTCAAAGAGAAAAAAAAATACAAAACAGATGGAGCTCTGAATTACTGCTCAGAAGCATGATGCAGGCAGGGAGCACAAGGAACCAATTTGAGAATATCAATTTCATAGTTCAGGCAGGCTGAAGCAACTGAAAGTTGTAGGGCAGAGTTTTGTAAAAGAGGGACCCGTAGAGAAGACAGACTCCAGAAACCAATAGATGAATTCCTGACCTCACTGCTGAGAACCAGAATGAGCAAAAAACAACTGCAAGGTGTAAGCTTCCATTTATAATAGCATCAAAAAGATAAAATACTTGGGGATATTTGAGTAAAGAGACTGAAAGTCATAAAAAATTGCTAAAAGAAATTAAAGATGATACCAATAAATGTAAAGATATCTCATGGTCATTAATTCAAAGAATTAATACTGTTAAGATGTTAATACTCATTTTAAACATAAGAGACTCAATCACAGGAAACAAACTGAGGGTTGCTGGAGGGGAGGGCAGTGGGGGGATGGGGTAACTGGGTGCTGAGCATTAAGGAGGGCACATGATGTAATGAGCACTGGGTGTTATATAAGACTGGTGAATCACTGACCTCTACCTCTGAAATCAATAATATATCATATGTTAATTAATTGAATTTAAATAAAATTTTTAAAAAAGATGTCAATACTATTCAATGTGGTCTAGAGATTCAATGCAATTCCTATAAAAATCCCAAGAATTATTTTTGCAGAGATAGAAAAATTTATCCTAAAATACATATGGAATCTTAAGGGATCCTGAATAGCCATAACTATCCTGAAAAAGCCTCACACTTCTCAATCATACAACTTACTACAAATTTCTTTAATCAAAACAGTATGGCACTGGCATAAAGACAGACATATGAAACAAGAAAATAAAGAACCCAGAAATAAACCCTTGCTTGCATATATGGTCAAATGATTTTTGATGAGAGTGGACAAGACCACTGGAGAAAGGAGAGAAATGGTAGTGGGTTAATGGATATCCACATGCAAAACAATGAAATTGGACCTGTAATTGTATCATATGCAAAAAACATTAATTTAAAGTGGATCAAATACCTAAATTTAAACCCATAAAACTCTTAGAAGAAAACACAGAAGCAAAGTTTCAGGACACTGGATTTAGCAACGAATTCTTATATATGACACCAAAAGCACAGGCAACCAAAAAACAAACAAACAAAACGAAATTAAACTTCATCAAAATTAAAAACTTATGCATCAAAGGACATTATCAACAGAGTGAAAAGGTAGCCCACAGAATGTGAAAAATATTTGTAAATCCTATATCTGATAAAGAATTGATATCCAGAAAATATCAGGAACTCATGACAAAAAACTAAACAAACCAGTTAAAAAATGGACAAAGAACTTAAACATTTCTCCAAAGAAGATATACAAATGGCCAATGAAAGGCTACTAAATATCACTAATCATTAGGGAAATACAAATCAAAACCACAATGAGATTCCACTTCACGTGTTAAGACGGTTATTATAAAAAATTAAATTAAATAACAAGGATTGGCAAGGATGTAGAGAAATTAGATCTCCTGTGCATTGCTGGTGGGAAATAAAATGGTGCAATCACTGTTGAAAACAATATGGCAGTTACTCAAAAAATTAAACATAGAATTAACCATGTGATCTAGCAATTCTACTTCTGGTTATATGCCCAAAAAAAACTGAAAGCAGAAAACTGAACAGGTATTTGCACAACCATGTTCATAACAGCATTGTTCACAATTAGCCAAAACGTAGGATCAACCCTAATGTTCATCAATGGATGAATGACAAAAACACTGTCTGTCTATACACACACACACACATACACACACACACATATACACACATACACACAATGGAATAGTATTCAGTCTTAAAAGTCAGGCAGTTCTGACACATGCTACAATATGGATGAACGCTGAAAACATTATGCTATGTGAAATAAGGCAGACTTATATGAAGTACCTAGAGTGGTTGAATTCATAGAGCAAGAAAGTAGAATGGTGACTGCCAGAGACTAAGGGTGGCTATAGGGAGATGCGAAGTTATCTCAGGAGTACAGAATTTAAGTTTTGGTACACAAAAATTCCAGAGATGGATGGTTGTGATGATTGTGTTAACAATATAAGTGTACTTAATGCTACTAAATTTTCACTTAAAATGGTTACAATGTTAAATTTAATGTTACATATATATTACCATACATACACACACAAAGAAAAAAAATACAAATACAAATCTGTCATGGGAACAGGGTGAGGGGGCACTAAAATGTTCCAGAAACTACATTACTTCTTAAATTACATCTGGTTCAGAACTCTCTAGAACTTGTCTTTATCCAACATACAAAACATTCTGAGGTTTGAGTTTTTCTTCTTTTCATCCCCTATTACCAATTCATTTAAACTGTGTGCTACAACAAGTGCTCACAGTTTAAATACTGCCCAATGTCCCCTTGCGCTATTTATTTTACAAAACAGGGCCCTCTTCCAAAATTAATTCTGTGGTTTATGGTTTCTGTGTGTACATCTGACTTCTATGTGTACTACCTGCCAGAGGCTTATTAAGTAATTAAACTCTCCATGGTTTCTATATCACTATGGTTACCAAATCAAAACAGCAACAACAACCATGAAACCAAAGAGAACTATAATCATATTAAGATGTTTTTAAATGCTTTTTAATGTATATTTTAATTGCCTCCTAACAAGAAACATTAACAGCTTTCAGGAAACAAAATGCAAACGATATAATAAAACATTACAAGGACAACTATCAAACTACTAATAATCAATATGTATGTGTGTGTTTTAGGGGTGAAGAAGTTTCTAGGAATGTTTAACTGACTTTACAGTTAATGAGGTAATTTTGGCTGGGGTTAGGAAAATAATATAAGGTACTGATCTGACTTGAGATCAGATCTGACTTGCATCTTAACACATTTTTAAAAATCTCTAATAATAAAAATACAATTTATTAACTTGGGAAAAGAAAGAGCTACATGAAATGGGTGAGATTTCTCTGGGAAATTCAGAGTTCATAAACTTGGCTATTTATGTAAAACTATCAAGCCACTTCTGAATTACTTGCTTTTATAACATTTTAACTAAACAATGCAGTTATGGAACATTATCTTATACTGCATAGTACTGCAGACCTAAATGTAGCTCATTAGTATCATAAGTAATGAGTACTAAGGAATAAAAATGTGCCTAAATGTCTTTATCTATTTACCTCCCAAACAGAGGCACTTTCAAACTAGGACAATAGAAAAGAATAAGGTATCATAAAATAGCAAAAGCTTCTATTGCTAGGCTCCCTTGGCTCATTGTAGATAATAGGAAAGATTTGAGGGTAGCACAAGAACATCAATTTTAGCAAAGAGTAATTAGTTTTATCTGCTTTGTAATTCACTCATTCCACCATCAATTGTTATAAAGTTTTTTGTATGTAAGAATCAAGGCTTTCCTTTAGAGATATGGGAAGTCTAAGAGCTCTCTAATCATAAAATAAGTTATTTAACAGTTCTTTAAGTCCATTTTCTGATCTATATGGACATAATACTCTTTCATAATACTGTTAGGAAGATTACATGGTATACTGATGAGAAGAGTCCAGCATAATACCTACAGATTGTTCAACAAATATTCATGCAATTAAACAAAGCCACAAACAATTCTAACCTCAAGAAGCTTATAATCTATTAAAGGATGTAAGTAAACATAATTTTAATTCTAGGTAAAAATAAATGTGTTTTTTGATACAAATAAAATGTTCTAAGAATTCCATAAGGTGCAACTACTTCACTTGGTGAAGAAGTAAGCATTTGACCAGGGTCAAAAAGCATGGGGGCAATTTGGCAGGTGTCAGGAGAAAGAAATTAAGATGAATGATATAAATTGAGAAAAGTTTTTTTTCCCCAAAAAAGTATAACCGAGGAAAGCATAGAGAATCAAAGAAAGATTTGGCTAGAGCAAAATCCATGCAAAATAATTTAGAAAGTTAAAAAGGAAAATTGGAACTAGGGCTAGACTGTAAACAGCCTTGAATCCAAACTAAGGCATTTGAAATAAAAGCAGGCAGTGATGTGTTCTGCGTGATGCTGAAGGAAGGTAATCTTGAAGAAATAAAATAAATCAGAAGATGAAGAAAGGAAATTTGGAGAGACCAGTGAAAAAGTCACTGCAATAATCCAAATAAGAGATGCAAAAAGGGGATCCCTGGGTGGCGCAGCGGTTTGGCGCCTGCCTTTGGCCCAGGGCGCGATCCTGGAGACCCGGGATCAAGTTCCACATCGGGCTCCCGGTGCATGGAGCCTGCTTCTCCCTCTGCCTGTGTCTCTGCCTCTCTCTCTCTCTCTGTGACTATCATAAATAAATTTAAAAAAAAAATTAAAAAAAAAAGAGATGCAAAAAACTTAAACTAAAATAATCAAGTTGTGAGTATTTTTAAAAATTAAAAAATAAGGGCAGCTCAGCAGTTTAGCGCCACCTTCGGTCCAGGACATGATCCTGGAGACCCGGGATCGAGTCCCACATCAGGCTCCCTGGATGGAACCTGCTTCTCCCTCTGCCTGTGTCTCTGCCTCTCTCTCTCTCTCTCTCTGTGTGTGTCTCTCATGAATAAATAAAATCTTCAAAAAATAAAAAAATAAGCTAAAAAAGAAGAAAAGACAAACTATAGCAATAGCAATGGAACTGGAGAGCAAGGAACTGATATAAGATCTGACTGCAGTGGATCAACAGAATTCTTGTTGGAAACAAACTAGAGACATAATCACTAGATAACCTAGATAGACCAGAAGGATGAAGATATCATCAACATAAATAGGGAAAGCATAAACTAAAGTGCCTAGGAAGACAAATGCAGTTAAGAATCTCTCTGCTAGGGGCAGCCAGGGTGGCTTAGTGGTTTAGTACTGCCTGCAGCCCAGGGCCTGATCCTGGAGTCCTAGGATCAAGTCCCACATCGGGCTCTCTGCATGGAGCCTGTTTCTCCCTCTGTCTGTGTCTCTGCCTCTCTCTCTCTCTCTCATGAATAAATAAATAAAATCTTAAAAAAAAAAAAAAACCTCTTTGCTATTGTGAAATTCTATACTACATACTAATTGCTTTCAGTTGTATGTATGTGTGGTTGTACATAGGACAAATAGACATATATTCACATATGTTCACAAGCACTATTTTTTTGCAGAATTATACACGGATACATTATACACAGTTTATAACTGGTGTCTTGGAAGTTTTGAAAACTTGTCAGTAAAGAATTACTTTTTAAAATATGTAATAAAATATAGCAAATACTGAAAAATGACATCTGCTCAAAACAATATACTTAAACAAAGGTAGGTAGTTTTCTGTAAAGATGACTGTGTTCCATTTGATTCAACTCTGACACAAAAGACTGGTTTTACTGTTCATTATGGGAATATTTCCTTAAAACATAGAATGCAATAAAAGGAATATAGTTTTTTTAAAAGTTCAAGCCATTTTTCTTAGTTTACACTTACTCTCTGTAACTCCCATTTCTCAATAAGATGTTCTACTTCACCGCCAAGAACTGTGGTGTTAGAGTCATTCAAGAGCAGGAATCCATTTTTTATATCCACAATGCCCGAGAGCTTCACTTTAGTTCCAGGTGGTGTGTTCAGGCTAAAGCAAAGAAAAAGGGGGAAAAAAAAAAAAAAAAAAAGTTAAAACACACTGAAGCTCCCTCCCCCAACTGGAATTCAGTCCTCAATCTAGTCAAGTTTTTCAAAACACACTCTTACAAAAAAAAAATGTTTTTTCAGAGGAGATTGGCTATATATTGTGAATAAATCACCACGGAAGAGGTCAGAAGACCAGGTACAAGGCTATCACATTTTATCTTACTGACAAATGAGTTTCAGTTTCTCCATTAAAAAAAAAAATGTGGACAATAAAAATCATATCTCACAAATTTGTACTAAAGATAAGTAGAATAAGAGATACAAAAGTACCTTCTCAACTATGCCATGCTGTGCAAATGGAAGATCTGTCATGTTTTCCTCTGAGCTTTGACTATGCATGGCAATGATACTCTATGTGCAAAATTAAATTTCAGTACAGAAAAAAAGATATCTGACCAGTAATAATCCTAGAAATTTTATATCTATTTGAGCTACCATAATCCATACGGAACCATGCTCTTTTTTGTTAATTATCTGGTTAAAGATCAAAAGAGAATTATTTACTTTAAAGTTTATTAATTTTAAAAGAACCTGTTATAGGCAACTAAATATTATCAGATTTAGGGCAAATGTTAATTAACCTATGACCCCTTTTACAAAAACCAGAGACAAAATATTTATCCTTCTACTTACTGTTTGGTAAAATAAACATGGGAAGGAATCCATTTCATTACTGAGATTTATTCTAAAGTAAAAGCACAGAGTCCTGCCCCATCTCTGTGCACACGCAGCAAGGGATAAAGTACTCTAAACAGGAGAAAAGATATTCTCAAACACTTAGGACAAATTAGAAAATCAGGCTGAAATGGCTTCACGTTGTTCACATTTTTAAACCTCAGGATATTCACCATGTGCTGATATATGCAACAGCAAAATCAGTGCAAGTGGTGATATCATTGGTCTATTTTGAAGAAAGATGGTTGTAAAGCAGTTATTAACAAGAAGAAATAGAATACACTTGTTTTTAAAGTCTCAAAAATCTCATAGAGAGTAAGACATTATCTGGTGAAAACTATTCTGAGGATCCCAAGCTTTGCCATCCCATGTAACTTACAGAACAAATGGTTATGAATAGCCTTGCCTAACCTAACCCTTAAGGAGAAAGCTCTGTGGTAGTAAATAACTAAGGACAATATTTATCAGACTTCAGTATCAGCAATACTTGAATATGGTTACACTAAGTGAAGTTTTTCCCAATTTCAGGCAATTAGCAGATCCAGATTTTTATATCAACATTTAGGGATTAAAATAAAGTATAGGATACTATACTCTTTAAAGAAAGTACTATAATAACTGAATTGTATCATTTACATAAAACTTATTCTTCAAAATCATTTTTAGCCAACAATTTCTTACAAATTGGTAAAATTAGAAAAAACAATGAAAATGTAGAAACATAAATTAGCAATAAAAGAAACTACATAAGAACTTTAAAAAAAAAGAACTTTAAAAACATGCAAATTACAGGGACATTTAAGTTGTGATAATATAACTTTAAAACTAAAAGCTAATCTGAAAACAAATGATAAACTAATTTCGTATAAAATGACTGTACCTTTCTCAAACCTCTCCCTAATAGGTTAAGAGGAAAAAGTTGCCAAGTTATTTGAAGATGTGCTTACAACTTCATTCGGATAATTGATAAAAAGTCCCACTCACCAAATTAAATGATAGTTCTATTCCCACAAAAGGATAAATAGGTACTAAAATTTTAATATAATTTTTAATACATCACCTTCAGGGCCCTAACTAACTTTTATTCAGAGAGCATATTTTGATATAATTACTACTTTTATTGGCACCCCAAAGTGCCTCTACTTTCTATTCAATGCAACTTTTAAAAAGCTATAACCAGACAAATAAACACAAAAACAATGAGAAGAAGGTGTTTAAAGTTAAGGCCACTTGAGAAGTAGGACAGAAGAGTTGAAAAAAGCACCAAAGAGAAATGCAGTGTCCACTGAAGGCAACACAGTTCGTACCAGGGCCTGCCGTATCCTCTCCAGTGAGTTATTCTACTTTGCTTCTAAGATAACCACTAACCAATCTTACTTTGCTTCTAAGACAAACACCAACTAAGATAAAAGTCTCCCAAATGTTCACATGTAAGAACAGTTCTGCAGGCTGTTGCTCTTATAGCAACAAAAGCAGACATGCTACTTCAATGATAAGTCAATGAGCAAGCAGTGTTTTTTTTTTTTCAATCATCAAACTGCAATAAACTCAACAAAAGAAGACAGTGAACAACACAAGGGATCCTCCTTTGTAGACAATCTTGTGTTTTCATTTAGCTCAGAGAAATACACAGCAGTAAAATCAGAGAAGGGGCTATTACATGCCAAGTCTTTGAGTCATTTGTGAACTCCTTTGTAGGGAGTCTGACTGAATTTGCCAAAGGAGGAGAGGGAGTCTTTCTCCACAAAAGTAGAAACCTTTCTATTCTTCTAAAAGGCAACAGGGACACCTGGGTTGGTTAAGCATCTGACTCCTGATCTCAGCTCAGGTCTTGATCTCAGGATTTTGAGTTCAAGCCTCACACTCTGCTCCATGGTGGGCATGCAGCCTATTTAAAAAAAAAAAAAAAAAAAAAAGACAACATAATCACAAAATCAACAAAACCTGCTTTTTATATGAAAGTCAGTATTTTAGACAAACCTATCCTCTACAGAAGGAAATTCCTTTATCAGAGGCAGATAACAGGTTGAAGGAAGAAAAAAAAAAAAGGAAAACTATTGAGCATGTCATAGAATGCCTCAACCTACCACATTTCTTCCTATATACCACCATCTCAAATCACCTAAGCTCTTCCAAATGGAACTTTTCAATCAGTTGTTTTCAGGACTCTGTCTCTGCATGTGCTATTCCACCTCTCACCTTTCTCAAAACACCTATTCATATTTTAGGTCTCATTCCAGCCTCCTCCTAGTAGTTAATTTTCTAGACTCCTAATTCTTTTAGTTGATACATTCATCATAACTTGTATGCCTATCTGCCTACCTCATTAGCAGATAGTTACTTGGGGGCAAAATCTAAACTGTTTTTTGTTTTGTTTTGTTTACCTTTGTACCTCCAGCACTGGATAAAAGGGCTGGAACACAGTGGATGCTAAACACTTGTTAAATGCTCGCTAAGGAGAGAAATACAGTCTAGGAGTTTACATTAAGTGAAAAAGCTCAAAGGACCCAGAGCAGCACATGTAAGAAATATAAAACGACATTACAAATGTCCAATGAAAATTCCCACCTTGGAAAATTGCTCAAACTGAACGGGCACTGAGGAAAAAGGGAACATTTCTCTTTCCTTCTCATTGCTTTTTTCCATTCCAATAGGAATGACTCTAAAAGCCTCTCATAGAAACACATACAGAAGAGTGAAGTTGGACCTGTCTCCCAATACTCACAAAAATTAACTTGAAATGGATCAAGGACTTACGTATAAAACCTGCTACCCTAAAGCTCCTAGAATAAGACATAGGGAAGAAGCTTATCAGTACTGGTCTTGGCAATGGTTTTTTGGACATGACACCAAGAATATAACAATAAAACAAAAATCAACAAATGGGACTGCATCAAACTCAAAAGCTTCTGTATCACACAAAAAATAAAGAGACAATGCACAGAATGGAAAATAGTTTTTGCAAATCATATTTTGGATAAGGGGTTATTTAATATCCAAAAGAAATAAAGAACTCGGTGAACCTAACAAAAAACAGTCCGATTTAAAAATGAGAACTAAACAGACATTTTTCCAAAGAGAACTGCAAAATGATCAAAAGGCAGGTGAAAGCTGTCTAACATTACTACTCATCAGGGAAATGCAAATTAAAAGCACATGAGCTATCACCCCACACCTCTAAGAATGGTTATCATTAAGAACACAAAAGATAACATGTTGGTGAGGATGTAGCGAAAAGGGAACTCATACGTTCTTGGTGGAAATGTAAACTGGCCCAACCACTATGGAAAACAATATGAAGATTCCTCAAAAAATTAAAAATAGACCTACCATATAATCCAGCAATTCTACTTCTGAGTGTATACCAAAGGAAATGAAAACAGGATTCTGACCAGAAACACACACTCCCCTGTTTACTGCAACATTATTCACAGTAACCAAGATATGGAAACAACTCGAATGAATAGATTTAAAAAAAAGATATGGTACATATACACAATGGAATATTATTCAGCATGAGAAAGGAAAATATCCTGCCATTTGCAACAACATGAATGGACCTTAAACATATTATGCTAAGCAAGATAATTCAGATAAAGACTATATGATATCATTTATATGTGGAATCCAAGTAAATTAAACCTGTAAGAAGAGAATAAAACGGTGGATACCATGGAATGGTATAGAGGGATGAGATTAAAGGTGTTTAAGGGCACAAATTTATAATGAGTAGTATATAAACTATAGAGATCTAATATACAGTATAATAAACACAATGACGGTATTGTATTATTTATAATGTGATAAATACTGTTACATTAGGGATCATAATATATAAGGGTATCAAAGTACAATGCTGTACAATTTAAACTTATGCAATGTTACACACCAAATTTATGCAAATAAAAATAAAAACTTCTTATAAAAATAGTCAAAAGAAGAATTCAGAAAATTGTTAGGGAGTTCCTTGTCCTCTAAGAAAGTGGAATGATATCTCTGATATCTTCTTCATTTCCTAAGAAAACTCATTTGTCTATAAAACTTTTCTATGTGATAGACACAGCTGTCAAAGAAGAAATTGTAACATATTCAGAGAATGTGTTTGTTTGGGAAATTTTTGAGTGACCTAAAATGTATTGCAAAAACAGAAATGATTACTTTTCATACAAAAACATCTCGGATTTTTTTTTAATAATTAACACTTAAGGAAAGAGTAATCCCATTCTTATTTTCCTATATAGATAAAGTAGAAATATAAACTCTTGAATTTCTTCTGAAAAATTGTAACATGCACTTAACAGTTCTTTCTAAAATTCGTAAAATTCATTTTGAATAGCACCTTCACACTCTGTAACAAATATACTAAATAAAGTGTCAATCACCTTATTTTTGACATATAACTAAATTCCACAGCTGTGCAACTTATGTGCCCATCAGTCATCTGCAAACGCAGCATTCTCGGTGCAGCCTGAGATTCTTCATTGTCCTTTGGTGCAGCAACATTGCGAATTTTCTGAATTTGCAAAACACATGGACCTTCAAGCTGTCAAAACACAAGGGAATAAATATTACTTTCCAGCCATGGGTTTGTTTTTCATTTATTGTGTTTCTCTCTTTCTTAATGGTCATACTTTGTGATTTATAATAATTTCAATTAAATAAGGTCAAAAATGAAATTATGTAACATATGTCAGAGTTTGGGGGGATTTAAAGATAAAACTTCTAAAGCATGTCCTGAATTCATTAATTCTGAATGCATTTTCATAAAGTAATGGGAAAAGTTAAAGAAAACAAAGTTATATTTCTGGATTAAAGGTATATTAATAAATGTTTTTAGTGTTATATGCTCTAAATTATTCACATACATGCCCTCCCCATCTTCTCCATGTACATTAAGGGGCAATCTGGAATTAAAGAACTCGGTAATTTTTTAAGGGACATCAACTTTACAGCACCAGTTGGAAGGAATGTTTCCTGTTTAAAAACATCAAGTTTAAAGTACACCCTCTTCTGGTATTAATGAAGAATACAATACTCCAAAATTTAAACCATATAAAGTTCAAGAAGTGTGAGCTGTACTTGATTTATTTTCACATTATCTTTTCAAGTAAATTTAAATCTAATGCTGTACTACATGCCTGGCACTAAGGAAAAGAAACACTCTCTCCAGCCACATTTCAATCAAAGACAAAAATTAAAATGATGGACTAACCAGCTATTAAAATTTTTATATAATAAAATATCTATGATATAATTGGGAAATGCTGGTAAAATCTGCTTACATGGCTGAAAAATAACATAAAGTGATATTTTCCACATTATAAAATATTTTATCTCTAAGTAGTATCATACCTACAAAGGAAGAAAGGGGCTATTTTTCTGTGACACAGTCCTAAATAAAATTTTTCTGTTCACATGAATGTAATTTATATTTTCAGCAAAGAAAAATGTAAAATGATTGACATTTACACTTAATCCCTTGAGTGAGCATGTCCCAAGTTAACAAATCTGCTACTGCATATTTACCAATATTTTGCCTATAAAGGAATAATTTTGTTATAAATTTAGTCCTAAAGAATATAATTAGAAAAAAAGAGACTAAAATTTCCACCTAAAATTCAGTTACAAAAAAAATTCCAAGTTAAAACAAGTCAAAACCTTTAACAAATATAGATAAGCTGCTAATTCAGGATGAACTATTTCTTTTGCTTTGTTAATTCCCTTAAAATAAGGACATTTAAGTTATTATTATTATTTTTAAGATTTGTATTTATTTATTCATGAGAGACACAGAAAGAGAGAGGCAGAGACATAGACAGAGAGAGAAGCAAGCTCCCTGCAGGGAGCCTGATGGGGGACTTGATCCCGGAACTCCAGGATCACACCCTGAGCCAAAGCAGACTCGCTTAAAACCGCGGAGCCACCCAGGTGATCCAAGGACATTTAAATGAAACCACTGGAAGGTTACAGTTATTATGTTTATCATTCTCTTTATTTTACTAATATTTTTAGCTTCAACATGGATGAATATTCAGCTTGCAGTGTTCAATATGACCCACCAACCATATGCAACTATTAAATTTATATTTAAATTAATTAAAATTAAACTAAAAATTCAACTCTTAACATTAGCCATATTTCATATTTCAAATGTTCTGTATCTGGACAAAACAGATATAAATTATCTATATCACTACAAAAAGTTCTATTAGACAATTGATGATCTAAATCCATGTGTTCCAAAGTGAGACTCAAGCATGCTAAGGAGAGTGCATCCATTGAACCATGAGAGGGAAACTCTTGCTTCTGTTTAATTCCTGATAAAGAAATTAAACTTTCCTAGTATTTCTTATCCAGCATGAGAAGGGCATCCTAACTCAGTCATTTGACATACAGATCACAATGTATCTTTATGGAATTGGGGAGTTCTACAACCCATGAGGGTTGACAGGACACTTTTGGTGATTTTATTTGCTTCCAATGTGTGTGTGTGTGTGTGTGTGTGTGTGTTTTAAGATTTTATTTATTTACTCATAAGAGACACAGAGGCAGAGGCAGAGACACAGGCAGAGGGAGAAGCAGGCTCCATGCAGGGAGCCCGAAGTGGGACTCGATCCCAGGTCTCCAGGATCACGCCCTGGGCTGAAGGCGGCACTAAACCGCTGAGCCACCCGGGCTGCCCGCTTCCAATGTGTTGTAACAAACTGCCTTTTATTTGTGTGCAGTTAAATGGATATATAGAATATATTACCTAGTTTTAACAATTAATGCTCATAAAATAGACAAGTAGCTTTAAGTTTCTACCAAAGAAACATAAATTGAAGATAATATCGATGACAAAAACACAGGGTGGGAATACAACCATTTTGCTGATCTCCTACATCCTAGCTGACCATAGGAACAAAAGCTAGAGAATGCTAGGAAATAACACCTGCCCCTGGCTCCTAATATTTCCTAATAAGCAACAAGTTCACTTACTTAATTACTCCAACTCCTGGTCTCTCTAGCTCTTTTAGTGGATTGAATAGTGGCCCCTCAAAAAGATACATCTACCTGGAACCTGTAAAGTAACCTTATTTGGGAAAAGGGACTTTGCATACATAACTGAGGTTAGGATCTAAAGATGAGATCATCCTGAATTAGGATGGGATAGAAATCCAATGATGAGTGAACTTGTAAGATAAAGGGAAATAAACACACGTATAAATAAACACAGAGAGATGCAGGCTAGAGAGGCCATGTGGAAATGGGGGCAAAAATTGGAGTTTCACATCTATAGGGCAAGAATGTCAAAGACTGCCCACAGCTACCAGAAGCTAGGAGAGAGCCATAAAACAGATTTTCCCTAAGAGCCCCCAAAAGGAACCAAACCTGCTGACACATCGATTTTAGACTTCTGGCCTACAGAACAGTGAGAGAATACATTTCCGTGTTTCATGCCACCAAGTTTGCAGTAATTTGTTACAGGAACCTTGGGAAACTAATACACCCACTCATGGAATGACCTATCTGATTGGGAAGAATATATTGTATACACTGAGCTCAGCCTCACCCTTCTTCTTCCTGAGATCTAGCCAGGATCCCTGAGGTATGAACTACTTATTCAGGTTCTGCACGGGACTGACACGACCACAAAGGAGTGTATGTCTACCTGGCCTGTGGTTCAGTGGGTCCATTTGGCTCTCCCACTAAACCACATCCTTCAAAGAAATTTTCATTCATGATAAAGTTGATATTTTGGCCCACATCTCCCACACTTTACTTCTCAATTGATTCAAAAGCAAAGTGGAAAAGGAGGTACTGTTTATTAGGCTCTTCTTAGAAACTCCTAAATTATACAATCTTGTCATAGTCACTTCTCAGTGTGAATCATCAGGCCTTAATATTAGTGATCCCACAATTCAGAAATGTTCTGTAAGCCCACATGTATAATGATATTTCTATTATTATGTTCATAGAATTCAGTTTATTATACTCTGTAGAAAAAAAATACAGAGGTATGGGGTCTAAGTAAAACACAATTTGTAGAATAAAATGCTACAGTTCTAAGATTATAAATCCTAACTTTACACTCTGAATCTAAAATCATCTAAAGATGGGGCACTTGGGTAATTCAATCGATTGAGCATCCGAGACTCGATTTTGGCTCAGGTCATGATCTCAGGGTCATGAGATGGAGCCAGAGTTGGAGTTCCATGCTCAGCAGGGAATCTGATTTCCCCTCTCCCTCTCCCTCTGTCTCTGCCCCTACTCATGCATTCCCTTTCTCTCTCTCTCTCAAATAAATAAATCATTAAAAAATAATAAATAAAATCATCTTAAGGCATCCACAATACTGAATGTGAATTAACCTCAAAATCTGTGTCCAACTAGTGTCAACAGCAACCCCAAACTAAAAAAATATATAAATTTTAAATAATAAAAAACAAAGATTAATCTTTACCCAAGATTTCTCCTTCTTTGGGGAGGGAGCCAAAGGGAAAGAGAGAATCTTAAGCAGGCTCCACCCATAGATAGGGGCCTATCTCATGACCGTGAAATTATGACTGGAGCCAAAATCAAGTTAGACTTAACCGAATGAGCCACCTAGGCACTCTGCCTAACATTTCTTTAATGTCTGATTTTCTTTTTTGCATGAGTAATAGGGGACAAGTAAAAGAAATTACTGTAAAAAGTTTAAATAGGTAAAAAAAAAATTCATTATTGTCTCTCCAGGTAAAGATTTCTCATCATAATAAATGATACCAAGTATCTGCCAGAAATATTATCTGAGGCCAAAACAATTCATTCAGGCTTCATTCCTTCTTCTGCTTAGGACGATGGACACCTCTCTCGTGTGAACTCCTAAGCAGTCATAGAAACTGTTTTGGAATACCAGATTTAAATGGCTCTATTAGTTTATTACTTTATTGATATTAAGTAACACTCCTGTTTATTAATCAGACTCTCCAATGACATGGAGATGGCTGAATGACATGGAACTAGTTGTTTATTGTATGATCACACCTGGAAAACTGAGATTTTTTTCTTTAGGACTCTAGAAAGAATCTAAATTTAGAGAGTCTATGATTCTTTTTTTTTTTTTTTTTTTTTGAGAGTCTATGATTCTTACTGTGAAATATCTGGTAGCCATTTTTAAATAATCTTATCAATTTCCTTGAGAAATAAATTTCCACCATTGATACCTAACATCATAAGCACAGATTCTCCATCAAACTTAGACACAGGACCTACAAATATATTAATTATGAAGGAATCTATGAGTCAGATTAAATTCTGATCAATTTTCCAATATTATTGCAAAGTGGGTTAAAATTAACAGAATAAAAAGTTTCATCCTCCAGTCTTCTTACTTAAAATCATAATTCATTTCATTCTTTATCACTATTTTCAAAGCATTTCCAGTGGCTTATTTAAGATTTCCCAGGGTTCATTTTTCATTCACTTATATCTAGAGAAGTTTTTGATTAGACTATTCACATCTCTATCTTAGGATCCAAGCCAACAGGACAAATGATTCCAGAAAGCTGTCTTGGAAGAAGAAACAGTGGTCCTGCTTTAGCTACTTTAAAAGCCTGAAGGACAAGCATTTATGATGCTCTCTTTCTTATCCTACTTTTTTGCCTGTCAAAACAACTCTTAATATCATTTTAAGAAAATTTTAACAAAAATGAGGATAGGGCAGGAAAAGATCACAGGAAAAAAAAGTATGATTTGTCACACCCTGTACCATTATAAGGATAATATCAGACTCAAAAAAACTAGAATGAAAGACAACTATCTATACAATGTTAGAAATTTCAGAGCATTCCTCACATCATCCATTCAAGCATCTATGCTAAATCTCAATTTGGTGGACATTTTCCTCCAGAGAAGATCTATGTGCGCTTCTGGCAGTAACAACACTACAATTGAGAGAGCCTTGACTTTGGGCTAGTGTAAAAGTAACAAAAATGATCTTTGCCAAACCCTCAACTCAATGTAAGTTAGTAGCACCCCCACTAGCTCCACGTATCCTTTTTGAACAAAGCACTGCTGATTCAGGTGCCCAGGATTCCCATATAGAAAGATCAAGAAAGATCAAATCACAAGAAAACATCAAGAGACTCACAAAGAAGCCACAAAGCATGAGAATCATAAATAAAAAAAAAATTTTAATGTAAGTCTCTAAGGTCTAGAGATTTTAGAATTATCAAAAGTAGACTATAAGATAATAAGCAAAGACTTGTGCTGGTTCTTTGCAAAAACTAATGAAACTGATACTGAATAGGACCAATCAAGCAGGAGAGAGTAAAGATGCCAATCAGTGATTTAAGAGAGAATATTAATAAAAATATCAACATACTTTCATCAGCAGTGGAAAAGTAAAAGAGAACTATGCAGAGCAGTCTAAATGCCTATCAATTGGTGAATGAAAAGAAAAAGTGGTATATCCATACAATGGAAAACAACTCAGCAATAAACAGAAACAAACTACTGACACATTAACCTCAAAAACATTACACTAAGTTAAAGAAGCCAGATACAAGACAGTACATATGGTATGATTCCACTCATGCGAAATGTCAACAAAAAGCAAATTAATAAAGAAAACATAAAAGACTATAGATATAACATTAAGAATAATAAGTAACAGGTAGAAGAATTTAAGATCAATATACAGTTACCAGAGAGAAAAATTAGTAATTTTTTTAAAACACCATTTATAGCAATAAAAATAAAATACTCCAGGAATAAAGCTTACAAAAGATACAAGACCTATATGCCTTTAATAAATTATAAAACTATGGAAAAACCAAATAAATGAAGAGATATATCTAGAAATGTGCTAGAGGCAGCTCATACCAGTTCACAAGAACCTACTGTACACATTTCTTTCCAATTCCAGCATCAGTGATTTCATGGTGTAGCTTATAATCAGCCATGTAGTAATACTTTTGCTACAAAAGGTAGGAAATGCTACATATCAGAGCTTTTTTCTTCTCTTCATAGAGGCAGCTTATTAGCATTTCACTGGTAAATATGATATCATAAGCATATCAATGGTCTTTAAGCTGACCTGTAAATTCATTGCAATTTCAATCAAAACTCCAACAAATTTTTAGAAACTTGATCATTTGATTCTAAAATTTATATGTGTGTGGGGATGGGCAGGGACAGAATAGCCTAAAGAAGAATAACATATCTTACAACCACAAGATTAGAAAAACGTGATCATTTCAAGTGCCACAAATGATATAGATCAGTGGTACCTCGCGTGTACTACTGAATACAAATGATATAAATTTGGTACAACTACTTTGAAAAATAATTTGGCATAATCTTATAAAGTTGAACACTGGCTTAGCTCTAGCATGTAACAATTCAATCCCTGGCTATTTCCCCAGAGAAACTCTTACAAAATGCATCAGGAAACATATACAAATTTATTCCTAGAAATAGTGCATCTATTATAAAAATAAAAGAAAAAGAAAAGCACTTAAAATATCCATCAGTAGGAGAATGAGTAAGTAAACTGAGGTATATTTAAACAGTTTAATATTATATGAAAGAGAAAACAAATTAATAATAGGTACATGCCACATGCACACATATTAGATATAGAACCCTAAATGATAAGCAAATTACAACAGGCAATGTGTGAACATTTTTAAAACTTAAAAACAAAACTATGTATTGTTTAGAAATAACTATATATGTAAAATAGTTTTAAAAGTAAAGTTAAACTCTAAATTCACAGCAATCATGTTTTGGTGTGGGAGGAGGGAAGAGCTAGACATGGAGGTAGGCAGAGTAGTATTGTAATGTTCTAGTTCTTATATCAGGCCAAGGCTTCACAGGTACTCACTTCATTATTAAGCTTTAAAATATATAAATTTGTATGTCTCAAATATTACATTAAAATTGTTTACATGATATTTTGAAATTAAAGACATTAGGTAGTTCACAGAGGTATTAGGAGAATTAGAACTAGAACTGCCACCTACACAGTGAGGGAAAAACACTCATAATCAAACCATAGAACTGGTTTGATGGCCATGGTGTGTTGGTAAAACAGTTCTTAGATGGGGAGAGGAGAGAAGAAGCCTTAATATTTGTAGCATGTCAACTTCCATGGCTGATTTCAATTACCAATAAGTTACTAACTCTAAACTAGGAAGACATGCTGACAATTAGCATTCAGGAGCTATAACAAGCTGGATCCAGCACACTGCAAGTGTCTAGCTGTACATCTTGTACCATCAGTCTCACAGGCCCTCAACTGCTAATACCCTATAAACTCAATCTTGCTGTAGCTTCTACTACTAGCAGAGAGCATTCACCACAGTTCCTGCTTATTTGAGTGACTAGCCCAAGTCAATAGCAGCTACAGCTGACTAGCAGAGCTGCGGTACATATGCATGGCATTGCTGCAAAGGAGGCTGGGAAAAATGCATCCAGCATTTTCTTCTCCACCATATGACTTCTCCACTACATTCCCATATACACAGGAAGAGAACTCTGGTTCTAGGAATCACAAATGTCCACTGTACTTATCTTCCATGTATTATTATCAGTCAAGATTTTGTCAAGCTCTATTTCTTATAGTTTGTACAATAAAGTAGGTTTTTAAAATTTCTTGGAATTTTCCAAATAGACATAATAATGCTGAATATGTGTGTGTGGGTAGGTGTATATATATACCTACACACACATACACTCTCCTATCCTAAGATTTTAAATATGTCCCCAAGTGGGATCTACCCACTATTACCTCATTGAGAAGCACATCTCTAAAAACTAATAGTCTAGCAGGAAAAGCAACCTCCCCACCTTACCAAGCTGAGATGGCTGTCCCTTCATCACAAGTACTTCTGACATAATATTTGTTTCACTATATGAACACTGTAAGTTTCTTGATCTCTCATTAGGTTATGTGCTCCAACAAGGCAGGGGCTGTCTTGTTGATTTGCTGCATCCCTTGAACTTCGCACAAATATGGATTTGAAACTGCTTGACAAATACAGTATTTCCTTTGTCTTTACAATAATTTACTTAATTTACCTCTAGATCTATAAAGTGTGATAGAATCACTTGTGGATCTTAACTGAGAAAACTGAGAGCAGATGGTAATGAACTCTGCCAGAGGTCATTCAGCTACTAAGAGGAAGAATTAGGATTTAGATTTGATCTTACACCAAAGTCTGATGTCCTTCTATTACACATTCTAAAATATGACAAAATTTGTTACATAGCAAAAGCATATATAGGTATAAAGGGCAATTGAAATATTGATGCTTAAAAATTAATTCTGCCCAAAAGAGGTCAAGAAAATTAGGAGAGAAGTAGCATATGAATGGGGATTTGCAGAATAAATAGCAGTTTGCCTGGCAGCAAAGAGAAATTTTAAGAAAGTTACAGTTCCTTCATCTCTGCAGTAAAAAAAGAGAGCAGTAATCATATTTATTTTCAGTGTTTTTCTGAAGGCCACATAGATAATGCATATAAATTGCTTAACACAGGATCTAGCAGAGTCGATTTTCAGTAAAGAGGGGGAGGGGAAGGGGAGAAAAAGAAGAATTTGCTGGAAATCAGGGTTTTTCTAGAGAAGTTAGAAGCTTGCACAATCAGAGAAAGACAATTATCATATGGTTTCACTCATATGTGGAATATAGAAATAGTGAAAGGACCATAAGGAAAAGAGGGGAAACTGAGTGCCGATAAATGAGAGAGGAAGATAAACCATGAGAGACTCCTAACTCTGGGAAACAAAAAAAGGGTTGCAGGGCAAGGTGGGAGAGGGGATAGGATAACTGGGTGATGGACATGATGCAATGAGCACTAGGTGTTATACTATATGTTGGCAAATTCAATTAAAAGACAACAGATAGGACCTATGTATTGATAAAGGATTACCTAATAATAAATTAGTTTTCAGTTATAGAATCATTAATTCATCACTTGCTAAAAGGCTCATTTTTTGAAAGACTCTTGAAAACGTGTCATTAGAGTCATATAAAATGTAAAATGTAGACACTACTTCAAAAATAAAACTTTAGGAGAAAATAAAAAATGAGAATAAAAATTATTAAAAAAAAAGAAGCCTGCACAAAAAAAGATCAAGAGAAAATTAAGTCAAATTCACTGAAGATGCTGAAAAAAAAAAAAAAAGCAGCTTTGCAAAGGTAGTCCTTCATCCCTATCTCAAATTTCTCAAGTGATATTCACATACAGTGAGAGTGTAAATGTAAAAAAAAAATTAGTCACAGTAAAAAGAAAAACATTCTGAATCATAAATATGGTAATACCTTTACTAGAAGATCTAAAAGTTTCTACTCCTTAGAAATTTTAAAAACAGGGTATTATAAAAGCCTATTGAGAAACAGACATAGTCTTGAATAGGTTCTCCCAAACTTGAGATCCCCTGTAAAAAGCATCAATTTATACATCAAAGTACAGCACAGAACATAATTTCTCTTATTCAATCATTCAGAGCAATTACAGCAAATGAAATATGAGGAAAACACTGTGGGACTTCCAGTCAAAAGTAACCCTTCTGCTAGTGTACCATTTGCCTATTTCCACACCTTTATTCTTCACCTCTTTTGCATTTTGTTCTCTAGGAAAATTAAAAAAAAAAAAAAAAAAGTAAGGTGAACAGTTTGTTTTTCAATTATCAAGAGTATTTGTTTAATATATATTGTTTTGTACAGTTGTTTTTAAACCCCACAGAAGTTCTATTAATATTTGCCAATAAACACTTATAAATAAAGCATAGTAGAATCAATATTTCAGAGTAATCCATTATTCTGAAAAATAAAAGTGCATGTTTAATTTTAATAGCCCACCAGAAGGAACACTGACAAACTGTATTATTTACCACAGAATAAATTAACATACATAAAACATGATATAATTTTATTTAAATTAAAACTTTTTTCAATTATTTTTCTTTTCAAAAACATCTAATTTTCTAGACTGATGGTGAAAGGGCATTCACTTTGAATTTTAAGGCAGTGAAGCCATCTTGTGGTTGATATTGGTACTGCTAAAGCTTTGAGCCAGTCCTTTCCATTTGTAAAATTAGGTCTTTAATCAGTTTGATGTTTAAAAAAACATACACAACCTCTCATTTTTAAACCTTAGAAGGGAAAAATAAATACAGATCTGAAAGCCTTTGCTTTTTAGGGTTCCACAGCAATGAATAAGGTCATCACATAGCTGGACTGGTAAAGTATTTTTACATTAACCTATATTTTATAATTCTATACTTTGGTTCAGAGGCTTAAGCTATGGAAATGACTACTGCAACATATTAAACTTAAAAAAAATATGAAAAATACTAAACAGTATTGTAGAAAGAATAGTTTTACTTTTTTGTCATGACTTTGTTCCATGATTTTTTGCTTAAAAGCCATGAGGTTCCAAGACCTTGTAATACCTAAGATATGTAAAGCCTGTCTTGAAACACTCAGAAAAGAAGTTGAAAAAGATGGTTTGTTTCCCCACCACACTTCCTTCCACTCTCACAATCTTTATAGTCTAAAACTCAAACTTCCTCCTGCCTGTGGGAAGACCTGGCTTAGGCGTGGAAGCCTGGAGAAAACAATCTTCTTCCCCCTCAGCATTTCTTTTTTCTTTTATTTTTTTTTAAGTACCTGAGAGTGGGGGTTGAACTCACGATCCTGAGACCAAGACCTGCACTGAGATCAAGAGTCGGATGCTCAAATAACTGAAACCCAGGTACCACATTCCCCTTTAGCATTTTAAAAATTTATCTGAAACCTTTCTTTGCATTAAGGTCATGGGCAACCTTAGGGAGAAAATACAGGAACTGCAAAATAATGCTAAGAGAATGAAAGGAAAGAGAAAAGAACCTGAACGAAACTACTATATTCATTAACTATTAAGTTACTTGCATTTTTTGCTATTCTACTTTCTCCCAAATTAACAATGATAACTAAAAGCAATTACTAAGACTTCAGTCTCAAACTCCAGATGACAGTGCCTTTCTGAAGGCTCCAGATTTGTCTTAGAACAAAAAAGATGTAAATTCAATGTATCCAGGATTGACTGTCTTCTAACTACAGACCTACAATCTTTCTTACCTGACAGATCAAATTGGCTCTCCATTCTTCGTTTCCACTCTCAAATTCCCAAATGCTAAAAATGGTATTATCCAAGACTTAGTAAATATAATAATAATGATACACACCATGTGAGCATTTACTTTTGGTCTCTCTCAGAACTCTCCATACAACTTTAATCTACTTCCAAGGAGGATTACTGCTTTGATGTTAGTGACTTTTCCTGTAAAGAAGCTGCATTCATCAGAACTATCCAAGATTGCTGCCGAATCTGGGTTCTATAATCCAGAAGGTTGCTAAGTATGCTTCCCAGAACACCAGAATCAACATCCCATGGAAACTTGTCTAAAATAGAAATTTTTGGACTCTGTCTCAGTTCAGTGGAATCAGAAACTGGGGAAGTCAGGGGGTACTGGGGGAGGGGCTGGCAATCTGTGTTTTATTCAAGCTTCATGGTGATTCTGATGTATAGTGAAGTCTGAGAACTACTACCACAACTGAAGAAAGAGAGGTACAGAAACTGGAAAAAACTCTGAGAACAATGAAGCTGAATGAAAAGTTTGAGACAGAATAAACAAAGGAATCAAGATAACTAGCTTTCGCAAAAAGAAACCTGTGGCAATGACATTTACAAGTCTACAAGTATATGATGAATTATTCCCAAGGGAAAGTAAACAGATGCTCACCATTTCCCCTAAGGGAAGATAAAGAAGACATTATGAACTTTAAGTGGTTGCATAAGAAATTTAGATTACAATATACTTAAAGTCTGCTGACACAAAGTGTTTTCAAACATTAAAATGAACTGATGAGGAGTTTATAGAACCTCTGTTCTGAGTATCTGTCTCAAAAACAAGAATAGATTAGAAATTTTCTTATGGTTTTTTCCAACTAAATAATTACCATCATTTATATAAACATTAATATTTAGAAAATGTAATTAACGTTGTTACATTATAGACCTTTTACAATTATCTAAAATTTAATATATCTAATAACTATTTTAAATAGCGGTGTGTTAAAATGGTAAGAGTATCCAATCACAAAACATACACATTGAAAGTATGTATTTAAATTACATATAATGATGTTCTTTAATACTTCATAAAGTGACTAATAGCACATAAATTTCTTGGCTGACACAATTTACATGTATCTTCAAATAAAAAGAAATTGAAATAAATAAGAAGTAAGTCTGAGTAGTTGGTATATAAAAATTCTATCCCTGGATTTTAAAAAGATCACTGAAAAAATTGATAATATGAAAATATATATTTGAAATTATCTAATATATATGGCATATAAATTCACATATTACCATATTATATATAGTACACACTAACATATATATGTGGTCCAAAATGAAAGCAATAACCAAATCCACAGCTTTGATATATTGGTCCTAATATCCTCTCACAATCTTACAATTTTATTTAAAAAAGTTCATGAAATAAACATGGAAATAGGTAACTAAAATTAAAAGGTACGAAAAGGTACTACTATCCTGTACTCCAGCAATATCTGGTAAGTCTCACATGTAAGTGTGCCATAATTATTAATTCCTTAAACCAACATTTTTTTAAATGTTGAAAAGTCACCAAAGTTTAAAAGTTCAAGTCAATAATTTTCCATTTGTATAGAAAGTTACTATAAGGATAACTATGACCTATTCACTTCTAAATATTTTGCAGTTGCAATCTTTATTGACAAAAAATAATTCTAGTCAGTTAGTAAATGTTCATATTTATTGTAGTTAGCATAATTTAGGAAGTTAATGTTTTTCTTTACCTTTTCTACCTTTCCACCATTGATGTCACTGGGGAGGAATTTCTTGCCAATTGTTCTTAAGTCTGTCTAAAATAAAAATATTATTATTAAAATATAGAGAAAAATAAATCTAAATCTAATCTTACTCATAAACAAAAGATGAAATTACTTAAGGTTTGTAGAATTTAAATCAGTATCTTTTAGCTGATTGTGAGATCTGTACGTATAATCAATTTTTTCAAGTAACATAGTCCCATACATATGTTGTTTAAAGTACACTGGTAAGTTGAATAGTAATGTTAAAGGCCTTGATTCTGGTGATATTCCTTTCGATAACTTACTAAATCTTCTTTATTAAAACCTAATGCTTGATTTTATATAAACTGTAGTCTTACTAAAAATATTAATGCTTCAATCCCAAACCAAATGACTCATTTTAAATAAAGAAAAAAAATTTGATAACTGAATCCTACATAACATTCATATGAAGAGCCATGAAAACACATTATTCTATTGATTGTGATACCCATAACAAAGCTACATATACATACAAATATCCTAGAGAACAATACATTGCAACAGCAAGAATAGAAAGACTTTATTGTAGTAAAAATTAATATTATTTGCTTAAACAAATTACATAAATCAAAGTTAGTGAACAAATGATTAACTATATGAAAGTGTAGAAGAACATATTTCTCAGCAAACCAAAGGAAAACATAAGGACTAACACAAAGTTACAGCATTTCTGATGCAAAAATAAAATTTCAACTATACAGTTTACAAAAAAGCAGAACTTTTAAGGAAATTGTCCTCTTTAAGGAGGTAAAAACAAAAAGGAACAATAAGAAAATCACTCACAGGAAAATTATCATTACTCATGAAGAAGGCCTAATTATTTAAGCCAAAAAATTATCTTGATGACTGAGAGTGTAAGGTTAGATAACTAAATTTATATTGTTCTGTTATTCCTTAAAATATAATAACAGTAGCTCTTCATCTCCTCAAGAGCAAAATAAAAGAAAATAGGCTTAGAGTGCATTTAATCACATAGAGTGTAAGACAGAAATTCATGTTAGACTTAAGGGGAAAACACCAGATGATTAAAATTACTGTGACATAAAATGAAGACATAAAGTAGGATAGTCTGCTTTGATCACCTACAATAATAGAATGTCCTCTAACATGAAATTATCAGTATGTGGTCAGCTTAAGAAATGAGCATATAAATTATATAATTCCCACAGATCTTTCCAGTCTTTTACTACCATGATTTATATTTTACTTCTCAATGGAATGCAAGGGTTACTCCTAAGCTAAAACTCACCAAATAGAACTGCCAGACAAACTAAGCCCCAAATCCAAACAGTTGTCTAACAATGTATTAGTTTTATTGTCTTTGCAGCCTCCATCCAATAACAGAGTGAAAGAATTATAAAGCATACCTCTAGTTGCATGTAGACTTTTCACTTTGAAAATACTGAGTAACAGGGAAAAAAATTTTTTTTATATTAACTTTCCCTATATTGTTTGTTTTAATCCTAATGTTAATATGCATAAAGCACTTAGTACAACGAACTGCAGAGTAAGCACTTGATGAATGTTAGCTATCATGTTTATTTTAAAAGTGAATTTAAGGCACACATATTTTGTTACCATCTGAACATGAATAATCATCAACTTAGTAATACAACTAACAGTTCATAAAAATACAGGCATTGGTTTGAAATCACTCAAAGGCTAAAATATTTAAATATGTATGAGAAACAGAATAGATACAAATTTTATGATATACTATGGTCCCTCGTTTCTGGTTTCTAGCAATAATTATGAAATTTAACTTAAACTAAAATGAGGCATTGATGTAAGTAGGAATAAGCACTACACTAAAATCATAAACTTTGCATCATTACAAACTGCAGTTAACTAATAGAACCATGGACGCTGCTACAAATTCTCTAAATCCAGCTAATTCATTCCTCTACAAAATGGAAAAAATATCACCAATCCTATCTCATAAAGTTGTTATCAGGCTAAAAGGAGACAATATATTCAAAGTTTACATAACTTTTAAAGTGCTATATGCACATATAATGAATATTATTTTATTATTCTTTTAGCAAGATTACCCACCAGATCTTTAAATGTCTTACAATCAAAGTCAATTTATAAGTACTGAAAAGGCAATTTTATGATTCAGATGTTATTATATCGGGATTATCAGTAAAACTGGGTCCAAAAATACATTTATATTGGACATAAAAAATTACACAGGAGGAATATTTAATGTATAAATACACACACATGTGTGCATACATACAAAAGATTCCTATTTGTTCAAGTAAGTTCAATGGAGTCTCTATTTGGCAAATCATTTTATATCAAACAGAATCTTAAAAGGAATTTAAAAAAATCTGTTTTTACATGTTTACTAATACATAGTAGTCAGCAATTTAAGACTGAGCTATTATTTAGTTTACTTCTGAATAATTCAGGTATTTGAACCCAAAACTGCATGCTGGATTTCAATGTCATTTTTTAATATTCTTATTCCCCACTTAACCAGAGTAAAAAATTAAGAACTCTTCTTTGCAACATAAAAGTCTATTCAGAAATGAGTTAGACAGCAGCTCTGAGGCTGCTCTTTTTAGTAGGGCCTGCTTTTATTAGGTTGGCCCTAGGCTGGCATCTGGGAACTTTGTACTCGAACTATTTCCTAACTGGAAATGTGGTTCACTAACAAGACTATTTGAATAAACAATGTAATTTATGGTGAACACCTACTTTCTGGGGGAGGAGTCTTAAAATTGTTTCATCTAGGTGGAGAGTACCTTCATAAGCAGACCAATAATTGCCTTGGGTGCTAATCTCTAGTGGATTTCTCTGGGGAGAAACACTGTACAGTTACCGTTGCTGTTTGAAGGTTCACATTATGCCATTATGCCATGCTTTTACAAGAGACCTGCACAAGTTTTTGCTAACTGAAAGAAATTTGAAGATTTTCATTTTATAGGAAAAGGAAAAAGGCAAAAATAGTATTCAGTGTTTGTGTCACAATGAGCTTTTATAGAAACAGAATGCATCCCAAACAGTGAGAGGGGCACTGCCAAGCTTCCTCCCCAGGAACTAGCCTCAGCATCTCAGCATCAAACTATAATAGCTTTGAACTGTGTTGTGCACATCTGTGCTTTCTCTTGATTTATTTTGTGCATACTTTAGCAAGATATGCCCTAAGGTATCCAAAAATCTGAAGAGAGGTTACGTTTTGGGTCTGGGAATGCTCTAAAATCTTTCCATGTAAATTAATGGTAATTACTTCTTCACTTTATACCCTTTTGGCTTACAAAAGGTTTCACAGGAATGCCTTACCCTTCCTCCTTTCCTCCCTCCCTCCCTTCCTTGCTTCCTTCCTTCCTTTCTTTTTGAGGGAGAGAGAGAGCACGTGTATGTGAGCTGGAGGGCTAGGGGTAGAGGGATAGAGGGAGAGGCAGAAAGAATCTTAGGCAGGCTCCATGCCCAGAGCTGAAATGAAGAGTTGGTTGTTCAACCAACTGAGACACCCAGGTGCCCCAGGAATGCTCTACTTTTGGATAACAGGGAAAACTTGTACATATATTATTGCTTTTCATTGCTGGACAAAGGGAACAAGTTCAGTGTGTCCTGCACGGGACATGGGGGACACAAGAAAGCTTATGCATACAGTATTCTCCCAATATGTAATAAGTTATATATAATAAGAACCAATAATACAAGTCTTTTTCAACTAGCGACTATTACTCCCTAATCACTCAACACTTAAAAAAAAAAAAAAAACCTTCAACAAAAGTACTACAAATATGTGACTTTATTTAAAGGTGATAAGCTTGAAAAGTAGTGTAGACTTCATCCTAATTAAAAATATTTATTTTTCCTATCATATGACCTGATAGCTTGAGTATTCATCCATATATTTCAGGGAAAACTATAAAGACAAATAATTCATAAAATAATGGTCATCATGTACCCCTTACATGTACCCCTTACATATATACAACAAATACTTCATCTTATTTTATTTAAAGTTTCACACCCAAATTACACATAGCTCATTGCTATTTACCGAAGTATATAAATAAGAAAAATAAAAAGAGCAAAAGATTGTCATAAAATCTTTTCCTCATCATCTTTAGAATTTTTTTAAATGAATAGCATTCTTTAAATACTTTTCAAAAGTAGAATTCAATTATTAGAGTGCAAGTCAAAAAAAGTTAAAGTATATAGGAAATATTTGCATTTGTAGTCATAGACAACATGCATAATTTCTAAAACTTACTTTAAAAAATTGGATAGTCTTTTACTAAAAACCTACATCCTTAGTTCAGAAACAAAAAATGATCTTGTTAGTTTTACTGAATAAAATTCAAAGAAGCTGAAAAAAATGACAATGTGAAACAAATTTTATCTGTTTAAATCCATTTAATTGTGTACAAATTAAAGTAATTTAATTGTGTACAAATTAAAATAATTTTTATTTTTTATTATTTTTATTATTTTTAAAGATTTTATTTATTTATTCATGAGAGACACAGAGAGAGAGAGAGGCAGAGACACAGGCAGAGGGAGAAGTAGGCTCCCTGCCAGGAGCTCAATGCGGGACTCGATCCTGGGTCTCCAGGATCCCACCCTGGGTGGAAGGTGGCGCTAAACAGCTGAGCCACCCAGGGATCCCCCCTTAAAGTAATTTTTAAAGAAAAAGTTATACACAGTTATATTTTATTTTTAAATGTTCTTATCAGTTGCTACCATTTAATGCTTCATGTTATACCTATTTTGCAGTGATATGATGGATCTGTCATATGATTATCTGTCAAGAGAATAAGTAATTCTCTTATGAATTTTGTTGACTATCATAATGTATAAATTTAATAGATTAAATTATAAATTTAATAGATTGTTATTATAAAGATCATATGAAAAAATACCCACTGGGGTAACTACAAGGTTGAAAAAAAGAATATTCAAATAAATAAATAAATAAATGAATAAATAAAGAAAGAAAGAAAGAAATTTTTTTTAAAAAAGAAAAAATAATATTCATTTACTTATGCCCAAATGTCAAACAATTTTAATAACTCTTCAAAAAAATCCAAAAACCAATCCCAATTATGGAAAAGATACAGCTATAGAGATAAATGGAGGGAGAGAGATTGAAAAGAAATATATATATAACATAACTGTAATTATGGATGGCTTTAATTTTTTGTTTTTTAAAATGTTCTACAATATACATTACTTTTATCAACAGTAAATGTTAGTTTGAAACAACAGAATTGTCAAAAAGCTATAACCTAGCTAGAGTTCCTATGTTAATGATTTGTTTTGATAAATATGATTAGTATTTTCTGCTATCTACTGTAAATGTTATAAAATTCCATAACTGATCAATGGGGGGAAATGGGAATTTTAATTCCGTATTTTCCTTTTTCATTGCATTCTGTATAATAGATCTTATAAGAAACATGTATTTCTAAAAATTGGGCTGATATGAGGTCACCAAGTTCAACAAACATCACTGCAACTTAACTATATACTATAAAAACAAAAGATGTTCTCCATATTACTTATCTTAAAATCCAGTTAATTCTATAAGACGTTTTTCATGAAAGCTTCTAGGTTTAAAATGTTTATAAGTTAATAAACAAAACCTACATTGAGAGCAATCAGGATGATGTCATTTATATTGACTTTGTCAGGAGAACTTGTGCAAGCTTCAATGCCTTCATCTGAAAGATACCTGTTAAAATAAAATAAATGGTTTAATATTTTCTAAAATCAAAATTAACCAAAATTATATTCTTAAGTCAACATGCAATTTTATTCTGTACTATAGAATTCTACTACTACAAATACTAAAGAAAAAGCCCTGGATATTCCTTATTTACTATCTGTGATAGAACATAATAGGAAATGCATATTTTCCCTCTTTTGTATTCTTAAAGAGATATTGTGTCAATAAAATTGTCAGTATGCTTTCTAAGAAAAGCTGTTTAAATATCAAGATGCCTCTTAATGAATGTATGAGCTACTCTTACTATTATACAAATATAATATCTGACTGAAATATTTGTTAATACAGAAGTTCTTAGAGACTTGAGATGTGCTATAAAAACAGAACTAAAAACAACATAGATTTAAACTTAATCCCTGACAACTTCCTCTGTCTGCTACTTTCTCATATTATCTTCTCAAGTCCCCTTTTTTAGACATAACATTCCTGAGAATGTGTTAGTAAATGTTACAGACTTAAAGTGGCATGAAGATAGGCACTTTGTATCTTTTACTTTCCCTGTTCTCTCTTCAGTTTTTTCACTCATTCTCTTAACTTTTGATCTTTTATCTAGTCTAAACCAATCACACATCTGTTGCAGACACTAATTAATTCAAGAGTAAAAAGATTATTGAATCTAGATGGAGAATCATCTCTACCCATTCATTCATACCCAATGCAGGCATTTTAAAATTATTTGATAAATTCTAGAATTCAGGTGTCCCCCCCCCATCCCCGCAAAGTCTACCTGTTCAAATGCCCATTAACATCCCACATCTTTTATTTTTATATTTTTAACATTTTATTTTTAAATAATTTCTATACCCAATATGGAGCTCGAACTCATGGCCCCGAGATCAACAATCACACACTCTACTGACTGAGCCAGTCGGGCACCCACATCTCACATCTTTCATAATCAGTATCAACTCCTTTAACCAAAGTGCTGGTGCCAGCACTGCCGCTGCAGACATTTTCCCTCAAAAAGGATACAGGAGTGTTAGTCAGAACTAACTAACTCAAGCTCATTCCTGATGGCCAGCAATTCCACCATCCATCCCCAATATGACTGATTCTAAAACACTTGTCAATGCAAACTCTACCTGGAGACAGCAACCAAAGAGCATGTGCCTTACAAAACACAGAATGAATAATCTCTCAAAAGCTAAAGGGCAGGTGAAAAAGAAAAGTAAATTGAAGAATGCAAGAAAAATAAGAGATTAAAGGTGATAAGCCTAAGAACAAGATCAAGGAGATAAAAGTCAAGAAAGTATACAAATGAAAGCAAGAATAAGTTTCAGATCATGGCAGTGCTAATCAACAGGGATGAATGAAGTCAAGTAATTAACTGGGTTACAGAGAAAAAGCAGAAGTGTTAAGTACGTAGATGAGTCAGTAAGAATGAATGGAAGGGAGACAGTAATAACAGTACATAAATGACGGGGGGAATACAAATGTCTACAGTCAGCATAGACAGCTAAAACACTGCTTTAATTCAAAATGGCTGTTAATTTCCTTATTATGCTGTTAAATTTTCATTGTTCTTTGCCACTGACTATATGTCATTAATCATCTTAGAAATTCAGTTCTAGAAATATTAAGTCCCTATTTGTGTGAAAAGTATTATATGAGTCAGTAATAGGATTAGTAAAATGATGAAAATTAAACACCTGCCTTCAAGGAGTTCACTGCCTCTGCAGCACAACACAATAAATACATAAATAGTTAGCACGCAAGGCCAAAATAATTATAAATAAAACGTTACAGGGCCTCAAAGTGGCTATGGGATGGGAAAGAGTGCAAAAAAGGGAACAGTATGAGCAACAACGTAAAAGTAAAAAGGGTAAAGTACATTCTAGATGTAATAACCTGGAATATTCTGGGTGGAAAATGGGGAAGAAATGAGGGATGAGCACAAATTGAGACTGATTATAGGAAACAACAGTACACACAGAGATATGGGTGATATCTTAAATGCTGATTGAATAATTACAAAAACACAGCTTTCAAAATTCCTACACAATGTGGCAATAGTATGCAATGACTAATAAAATTCTTTGTTATTCTAGACAGGTGAGTCTTTAGAATTTAAAAGATCAGAGGAAGTGAGATGAATTGGAATAAATCTTTAAAATAATCAAAATTTACCCCTTCAATTCTACAGATGAGGAAAACAAGGCCCAAAGATATGATAACAGAACTTCCCAAAAATACAAACTTAAGTGATACAAAGTTAAAACAAGAATGCCTCCTGATTCTTAGTTCATCAGTCTTTTCATTACAACACATCATTTTTAATTATCAACTATAATGGCTACTGTTAGAAATACGATCTTCTCACAAACATAAGCCAGTATCTGTACAAAACAATTTCCTGATCCACTAGACAATTTTGCCAACACACACAAAAAGGGGACAACTAGGCAAACTCAATCAGTGAGCTCCAAAATACATTTAAGAAGAATAAGCCTAGGGGTGTCTGAGGGGTACACATGGTTAAGCTTCTGACTCTTGTTTCAGCTTAGGTCCTGATTTCAGAGTCATGAGATTGAGCCCAACATTCAGCTCTGTGCTCAACACAAAGTCTACTTAAGATTCTTTCCCCTTCCTCCTCTGCCCCTTGCCCACAAGTACACTCTCTCTCAAATGAATAAGTATATCTTTTTAAAAAGTCTAGTTTCATAGTAAAAGATCAGAGAACTAATACAATAATTAGAGATTCAAAAATCATAATAACAATAAAAATACCTATCCCTACATAATATAAAAAGGGAAAGTCTAACAAAAATTGTAAAGATAGAAGCCATAAAAAGGTGAAAATCTGACTTTATACATGTGTAAGTCAAATATGTGATATCTTTCAAAAAATGCCTGTAAAAGACCTCTTGAATACAACAAATTCCAAAATGTGGCTCAGTCTTAATTTCCACATCCTACAGGTCTCCATTACTCACCCTTCATATTTTGAAAAATCAAAGGATTTGAGCCTTACAGCTATACTCCTATCAAGGAACAGGAGACCCATTCACAGCCTTCCTTAGTAACATCTTGGCGATCTGTCTGTACCATTTTCACTGAAGGACTGAACCTAAATTAACTGTAACTTGGGATTTGCAAATTAATATTTTTGTTTTTGTAAATATTTAAAATTCCAACACTATCAATGAATAAAACAAGTAAAAAGGAATAAAACAAAGAATAAAAGTCAAATTCCCAAATTGGCTTCAAGATGCATCACAGTAATGCAGTAACTTAAACACAAAACACAAAATCCAGTAGCCTTAATGAAAGAAATTTGGGGAAAGAAAGGAATTGAGAAATTGGAGCAAGCATTCCAGATCTGATCACTGTACATATCCGTACTATGGACCTGGAGGAAAAAGATTATAATCGGTTCCCATGTACCATCTTTGAGCACGTAAAACTCAAAGGCATAGACCTTAAAGAAGAAACAAATCCCAGAGAGCTCTTGTTTACTAAAGTAGTAAAAGCACACATTTCTCCGTGCTAGTGGAGATTTTGGAACAGTATCATTAATAAGATCACTCATTACTATTCTGTACTAAAAATACATTGAAAGACATTTTATTGACAAGCAAGGCCCTAAGGGGCTAAATTTCTTCATGATACTCACAGAACAGACTAACACTTCTCACTAATTTTAACTTCAAATAATGCCATTTTATTTCATAGTTTAATAGGTGCTCAAATTTTTAAAAAATATTTTAGGAACTGCTTCCTTTTTTCATAAATAGAAGATATTAAAATCCATCTTACTCAGAGTCACTTAATTTGTGACTGAGCAAACTCTTTTCACTATGGAAATAAAAGGTCCAAAATTAATTATTCATCACCAATTTCACACTAAGCAATAAGTGACACAGCCTTATTGCTGATAAGGAGAGGGGATTTTCTATTACAGATAATAAATACATATTCAATGAGAAGGGTCACAGCCTAAGTGCTACTAGCAGAACCATCTTCAGTTCATGTTCCAAAGTCACTTAGGCATTTAAAAACAAACATGCCCAAAATATAGTTCAAGAGCCTCAACTAATAGAAAACTGTGATAAAACAAATATTATTATTTTAATCCCATTTATTTGACTGAGTGGATCACCATTACACCTCTTACTACCAGTAAGGGAAAAAACAGCCAATTTCCCTTTCATTCATTCCTCTGAAAGCAGGTAAAATCATTGAGTCTAACTTATTCGCTGGCTGTGATGGACACAGAATGAGGAGGCCCCAGACAAAGTGGAGACTCCATGCCCCATCCAAAGGGGGCAAATCAAATGGTCTCATGTGGTTTTTGTAGTCTTTGATCTATACGTGCTTATTTGCTACTCCATTGAGATTCTGGCCCAAGTATGTAATCTAAATGTCAAAATGGGAATTTTAACAAGTGAATTCCTGCTTAAACACAAAGAAAATAAAAATAACTAACTTCCAATTAATTACCCAAGGTCATGTGGGGAAAGAAGAGAATAAAACATGAGATAAAAAAAAAAAAAACCACTTATATTCAAAGGTATCTTTGGTCCTGTCAAATATGGAAGTTGACAACCTACTGCAAATTCTCTCTCTCTCTATATATATATTTTTTTTTTCAGTTAACTCTATACCCAACATAGAGTTTGAACTCCTAACCCCAAGATCAAAAGCACATGCTCTACCAACTTAGTCATCCAGGTGCCTCCCTAACACATTAAAAAATATTTTACAAAATTGCCTGAATAAAGCTCTCTCTATCCTCTCTACCTATCCTGTTTCCATCCCCACTGTTTAAGTGAATTGTAACATGCTTGCCAAAAAATTCTGTTTTTGCTATATTCTTATACCTCAGAGATATACTGAGATGATAACTTGCTAATTCCCTCCTTGAGGGCATGAGAAAATGACTTAAAGATTCCTGCTTATGAATAGAATTTGGGAAAACATAATGCAGGGCTACCTTGTTTTATTATACTTCACTGTAACTGTGCTTTGCAGATATTGCACTTTTTACAAATTGAAAGTTTGTGGCAACCCTGTGTCAGCAAGTCTATTGGTGTCGTTTTTCCAATAGCATTTGTGCACTTTGTGTGTCACACTTTGGTAATTCTCACAACATTTCAAACCTTTTCATCATTATCATATGTTATGGTAAGATCTGAGATCAATGATCTTTGATGTTACTACTGTAATTGTTTTGGGTGCCATGAACCACACGTATACAAGAAGGTGAACTTAATCCATAAATACGTGTATTCTAATGGCTTCACCAACCACTGCACTGCTCTCTCATCTCTCTTCCTGCTCCTTGGGCCTTCCTATGGTCTGAGATACAATATTGAAATCAAGCCAATTAATAGCCCTACGTTGGCCTCTAAAGTGTTCAAGTGAAAGGAAGAGTCATCCATTTCTCACTTTAAATCAAAAGCTAAACATTATTTAGTGAGGAAGGCATGTAGAAAGCTGAGACAGGCTGAAAGTTAGGCCACTGTACCAGTTAGCTAAGTTGTAAATGCACAGAAACGGTTGTTAAAGGAAAAAGTGCTATTCCAGTGAACAAATGATAAGAAAGTGACACAGCCTTATTGCTGATAAGGAGAAAGTTTTAATGTTTGGATAGAAGATCAAACCAGGCACAACAGTCCCTTAAGCCAAAGCCTAATCCAGAGCAAGGTCCAAACTCTCTTCAGTTCTATGAAGACTGAGAGAAGTGAGGAAGCTGCAGAATTAGTTTGAAGCTAGCAGAGGTTTAAGGTTTAAGGTTCATGAGGTTTAAGGAAAGAGGCCATCTCCGTAACATTAAAGTGCAAGGCAAAGCAGCAAGTACTGATGTAGAAGATGCAGCAAGATATCCAGAAGATCTAGCTAAAATCATTAATGAAGGTGGCTATACCAAACAATAGATTTTCAGTGTAGATGAAACCTTTTTCTATTGGAAGAAGATACCATCTAGAACTTCCATAGCTAGAGAGGAGAACTCAATGCCTGGCTTCAAAGGTTCAAGGGACAGGCTGACTCTCTTTTTACAAGCTAATGCAACTGGTGATTTTAAGTTGAAGCCAATGTTCATTTACCATTCTGAAAATCCTAGGGCCCTTAAGAATTACCCTAAGTCTACTGTGCCTGTGTTCTATAAGAAACAACAATAACAAAGCCTGGAGGACAGCACATCTGTTTACAACATGGTTTACTGAATATTTTCAGCCCAATGTTGAAACTTACTGCTCAGTAAAAAAGACTCCTTTCAAATTACCACTAATTGACAATGCACCTGGTCACCCAAGATCTTTGATGGAGATATACAACAAGATTAATGTTGTTTTCATGCCTGCTAACACAACATCCAGTCTGTATCCACTCTGCAGTCAAGGAATAATTTAGACTTTCAAGTCTGTTACTTAAGAAATAGATTTTGGAAAAATAAAGAAAAAGAAATACATTTTGTAAAGCTATAGCGGCCATAGATAGTGATTCCTCCGATGGATCTGGGCAAAGTAAATTGGAAGAACTTCTGGAAAGGATTCACCAATCTAGATGCCATTAAGGACATTCCTGATTCATGGAACAGGTCAAAATACCAACATTTACAGAAGTACGGAAGAAGCTGATTCCAACCCTCATGGATGACTTTGAGAGGTTCAAGACTTTAGTGAAAGAAGGAACTGCAGTTAGGGTAGAAATGGCAAGAAAATTAAAATTAAAAGTGGAGCCTGAAGATGGGACTGAACTGCTGCAATCTCATGATAAAACTTCAATAGATGAGGAGCTGATTCTGATGGATGAGCAAAGAAAGTGGTTTCCTGAGATGGAATCTGTTTCTGGTAAAGATACTGGGAAGATGATTGAAACAAAGGATTTAGAATATGGCATAAACTTAGTTGATAAAGCAGCAGCAGGTTTGGGAGGATTGATTCCAATTCTGAAAGAAGTTCTGCTGTGGGTAAAATGTTATCAAACAGCACCACATGCTACAGAGAAATTGTTGTTATAGAGGAAGTCAATTAATGAGGCAAATTTCATTGCTGTCTCATTTTATTTTTTTAAGATTTTATTTATTTCTTAGAGATACAGAGAAAGAGAGAGGCAGAGACACAGGCAGAGGGAGACGCAGGCTCCATGCAGGGAGCCCAACGTGGGACTCCATCCCAGATCTCCAGGATCCCGCCCTGGACCAAAGGTAGCGCTAAACCGCTGAGCCACCAGGGCTACCCGCTGTCTCATTTTTAAAAATTACCACAGCCACCCCAACTTCAGCAACCACACCTTGATCAGTCAACAGCTATCAACACCCAGGCTAGACCCTCCAACAGCAAAAAGATCACAACTCACTGAAAGTGAGATGACAGCATTTTTAGCAATAAAGTATTTTTAAATTATGTACATTTTGTAGACACAATGCTATTCTACACCTATTGTACAATGCTACTGTAGATTATAGTTAAGACATAACTTTTATATGCACCAGGAAATAAAAAAATCTGACTTGCTTTATTGTGATATTCATTTTACTGTGGTGATATGAAATCAAACCCACAGTATCTCTGAGGTATGCCTGTATTTAACTATACTGAGTAAAAAGATTAGTAAGATAACAAAGCTAATAAAAATTGGCATAAAATTTACTTCAGATCACTTGGAACAGATTAAATCAATACATTCATTATAGTTTATAGATACATTAGGGATAAAAAAAATCACTGACGAGAATACAAATTGATATGCCAGTAGTAAGTTGAATGAATCCATGGGATTCTCTGTCTAAATTCCTATTAAGCAGAGTAATTAGGAGGACTAAAACACTACTAAAAATAATTCAGAAGAGGACATACTATGACACACAAAAGATAATAATGAAAAAAAAAAGTCTTTTTTTGCCTTTCCAATGACAACTGCATTTCTCTATCACTACCATTTTCTTTCCTTCTTTAGTTAAAATGGCTATCTACTATGCCAAAATAAATGCCACTGAATTCTTGGAATCTTTATTCCAACCATTACAATAAGGACCTGAATCAACACTAGCTTAAAATTTAATTTTCTCTGTGGTTTATGTATGAATGTATCAGATGAATAAAGTTATGTCTTATTTAAAGTACATTTAAGTATAATCACTTACTGTTGATCTTAATCAATATAGTACACTATTTTTATTTTTTATTTATTTTTTTTTAATTTTTATTTATTCATGATAGGCACACAGTGAGAGAGAGAGAGGCAGAGACACAGGCAGGGGGAGAAGCAGGCTCCATGCACCGGGAGCCTGACGTGGGATTCGATCCTGGATCTCCAGGATTGCGCCCTGGGCCAAAGGCAGGCGCCAAACCGCTGCGCCACCCAGGGATCCCAGTACACTATTTTTAATACTATATTTTATCCAGAAATAAACTATTTTTAAAAGTACATTAATTTTTCAGTTTTTAGTTTTTATGATTTCTTTACATACACAAATGTACATTATTTCCATTTAGCTAACTTATAACAGTAAGTTTTTTCCACATGTACCATACACCCCAAAAATCTATTTTAATTTCTTCTACACTAACTGTTCAAGTTGTTATATGATCAAAATAGAATATCAAAAGCAAAGATAGCATCATAAAAAACTTAATATTAACATTTGATATTTTTATTTTTTAAAAGATTTTATTTGAGAGAGCAAGTGAGAGAGAGCACCATCAGTGGGGCAGGGAGAGGCAGAAGCAGGCTCCCTGCTGTGCTGGGAGCTCCTCAAGGGGCTCAATCCCAGGACTCTGGGATCATAACCCAAGCTGAGGGCAGACACTTAAACCAACTGAGCCACCCAGGTGCCCCAAAACCTTAACATTTAAATGCAATTTTTTCATAAAATTAACTGGCACAAAAACTGCAAAGATGAATATGCAAAAAAACTTAAAAAAAAGAAAATTTGCTTAGTACTACAGAGACATTTCTTTCTCTAAACAACTTCTGGATATGTGAAGCATTATGGAAAGCCTTGATATATACTATGATCAATATCCTAATACTCAAACATTTCAATGGCCAGACAAAAAGTTTTTGGCCCTACATTAAACTTTGAGATGGAAATTAGAAAAAATCATAAGGGAAATCCTTTGAAAAGCTATTGCTAATTTAAAACACTTGAAAGTGCTTAAATTCTAAAAAAACAAAACCTTTATTTTTGTTAGGCACTTCCTTTAAAATACCGAAGATTTACTGGCAAATTCTGAAGGCTGTACTACTTGAAAACACCACTAGATGACAACCTTGCTTCACAAAGTAAAATAGTACACTCCTACTATTACTGAAAGATGAGCCTGAAAGATGTCCTAAACTAGCTTTAAAATAAAGGTTTTTGGCATTTACCTGCTTGTAAGGAGTAGGAGAGATATCGGAGAAAATAAAATAGACTATTATAATTTTAAAATTAGTGTTTGCCTATCAAGATCACTCAGGGTTTAAAAATAAACTCATTTAGTAAGCATTTAAAAGTTACCTCCTCATAAGAAAAAAAAATTGAAGAATATCTAAAGATAATTTCTCTTGTATTGTCTCTTAGGTGCATCCTTTGAAAATAGAGACTTATAAAAAGTACATATAAAGTAGAGAATAACTTTGCTGTGAAGTAGTTACAAAGAATATTTTCAACATTATTTCAATAGTTGCTTTTCTCTGACATCAAAATAAGTAAGCGTGACAACTTCAAGAGAACAACCATAAGAAGATAGGTGACAATAAATTACAAACTTCTATTTTTTTGTAACACATTTTTAGATATTAAAATATTTTTCCTATACAAAAACTAACCTATAATGATATTAACCCTGGAATGCTTATTTGGTACAAAAAATTTTAACAGCTGAGCAAATAAAATTTTGTATATAATTCCTATGAAATCCCATAATAGATATATGATGAAGAATAGTGGCAATGGGAACCTATTTATGTTATTCATTTTTTCTAACCAAGCCCTCACATAAATTTAAAAGTATAAAATGAAGCCTGTATATTTTTACTTTCATTGGAGGTTATAATTTATATCCTTCCTTCGACTCAACATTTTCATAGTTTAATTCAGAAGCAGAGCTGAGGTTACGTTTTAGTGACTCATATTTTAAAATATAAGAGTTTTTAATATTTCTGTCATTTTTCCCTCAGCACAAAGGTGATTATCTATAGAACTATACATCAGGTGGAAAGCCTCACTTCAGGCCTGATGCCCTGTCCTCTGGCTACTACAATATAGAGTGTTAGAAACTGCAGAATGCATGCCGAGGGCCTCCCAGGATTAACCTCAGGTAACTACATACTCAGTTAAGTCTGTATAAGAAATGTTATTTAAAAATATAGCAAAAATTAGAAGGCATTTTTATGAAAAGCTTGGAGAGATTGTCATGTGATCTGTACTGTCTAGTAAGGCATAACTAGATGCTCATCTCGGCCTCACCCTTGAATACATGTGGAATCCTAGGCAATTTAATCTTTCTGCACCTCTGTTTTTCCCCCTAAGGAAAAAATGGAGATAATACTGAGAATATTGATATACAGATCTCAAGAATTAATGAGACAGCATGAAAAACCTAGCATATGCTTGATATAAAGTAGATGCTAATAAATACTAATTTTCTTGCTTCTCTCTTTTTTTTTATAAAGATTTTATTTATTTATTTCACATAGAGATAGAGTCAGAAAGTACAAGTGGGGGGGGGGGATGGCAGAGGGAGAGGGAGAAGCAGACTTTCCACTCAACAGGGAGCTGGATGCAAGGCTTGATCCGAGGACTGTGGGATCATGACCTAAGCCCAAAGGCAGACGCTTAACCGACTGAGCCACCCAGGTGCCCTAATTTTCTTCCTTCTTAAACACTGTACCCTTGGTATTTGTTCTGGAAAGTATTTTCAAAACATGATACATGAAGATGCCTTCTGGGTTCTTAGAAAAAAAGAAAAAGAATGAGAATTGCCAAACAACAAAGGAAATTTCTACAAAGGCTACAACTAAAAGAAGCGTGTGTGTCTGTGTATGTTTCTTTATAGGAAGACTGAACTACATGTTTCTAACATTTCACTTACAAGGAGTTCATTGAGAATAGAAGAAAAATGTCAGCAAAATGGAAAGAATTTCATTATTTAATTTGTGGATATCTTCCAATTTTATATCTACAGATACATTTATATAGTTTATAACAATAAAAAATAAGTTATTCCTTGAAATATTACTCAGCCATTAGAAATGACAAATACCCACCATTTGCTTCAACATGGATGGAACTGGAGGGGATTATGCTGAGTGAAATAAGTCAATCGGAGAAGCACAAACATTATATGTTCTCATTCATTTGGGGAATATAAATAATAGTGAAAGGGAATATAATGGAAGGGAGAAGAAATGTGAGGGAAATATCAGAAAGGGATACAGAACATAAAGACTCCTAACTCTGGGAAACGAACTAGGGGTGGTGGAGGAGGGCGGGGGGTGGGGTGAATGGGTGACGGGCACTGAGGGGGGCACTTGACGGGATGAGCACTGGGTGTTATTCTGTATGTTGGCAAATTGAACACCAATAAAAAATAAATTTATTATTAAAAAAAAGTTATTCCTTGAAATTGTGCAACTATTTCTGCTCAAAACAGAATTTCCGATGCAAAATTTGGTGCCATCATTTTTGCCCAATCTGCTATTTATGTCAAAATTTAAAACAATAATGTCAAAAAATAGCTCATGAGTAACATGCTTAAAATTCTTTAGCAAAGAATTACAGTTGTAATAACTAATTTTAAAATTTGATATTTTATAACTTATTTAAACTAATGTCATTTATTTAAACTTTAAAAAAGAAAATCAATAAATATGAATTCTAATTTTCATTTCTTTAAAATGCGTCTTACATACAAAATGCTTTATGTTGATAAAATTTTTGAAATTAAAATGCTGCATATGAATTATAAAACTTTAATTTTTATTTTTTTTTTTTTTTTTTTTTTAATTTTTTTTTTTATTATTTATGATAGTCACACACACAGAGAGAGAGAGAGGCGCAGAGACATAGGCAGAGGGAGAAGCAGGCTCCATGCACCAGGAGCCCGATATGGGATTCGATCCCGGGTCTCCAGGATCGCGCCCTGGGCCAAAGGCAGGCACTAAACCACTGCGCCACCCAGGGATCCCTATAAAACTTTAATTTTTAGTTTAGAAGACATCATTTACTTAAGTTAAGCATCTTGAGATGATTATATAAGTGGCCCTAAATCCAATAACAAGAATCCTTACAGGAAAGAAGCAGGGGTGTTCTGAGACAGAAACACAGAAGGAAGAGACATAGAGACACAGAGAAGGCCATGAGAAGATGAGGCAGATATGGAGTGATGAGGTCTCAAACCACAGATCACCAGCAACTCCCAGAAGTAGGAAAGAGTGAAGTAACTGATATGGCCTCCGGGACAGCAAAAGTACATATTTCTGTTGTTTTAAGCCACCTGGTTTGTGGTACTTTGTTATAGCAGCCACAGCAAACTAATATTCTTATTATAAAATAATTATTTGGAAAGTATTGATTCAATAAGAATAATTTTTTGAAAACTAATCCCTTAGGATCTACACAGAAGTACATTTTCTATTCAAATTAAATACCTTGATTCATTAACTACTCCTGAATAAATTCCTTCTGTGATCTTGGTTTTTTAAAGTTTATAAACAATAAAGTACAAACTGTAGAGAGGTATAATATAAAGCTGAAAGTGGCCCTTCCCCAATTCTCCTTCTAAAAAGTAAACACTATTAACAATCTTAGGCCTTGTAATATATATACACATAAATTACTGGAATTTAGAGGAAAATATTTGCTCATAAAAACAATCATTTTACACAAAAGTTTCTGAAGTAAATATTTTCATTTAAGAATATATACAGTCAACTTTCAGTTCAAGCATAGCGGTGTTCCATCTCATCCTTTTAACATGCAAAGTATTCCCTCGACCTAGGAGCTATACCATAATTTAACAATTCGGGTTGTTTCTAATTTTATAGTTAAAATACTTTCTTGATTCCTGGTTGGCTCAGTTGGTAAAGTGTTTGCCTTCACCTCAGGTCATGATCCCAGGGCCCTGGAATCTAGGCCAGCATCAGGCTCCCTGTTCAGTGGGGAGCCTGCTCCTCCCTCCTACTTGTGCACATGCTCTCTCTCTCACTTGCCCTCTCTCTCTCAAATAAATGAATAAAATCTTTTAAAAAATACTTCCTCTGGTATATCTATAGACACACAATAGAGGATTATTAATATTCTCATAAGAGGTATTTTTATAAGAGATATTAATATTCTTTTAAGAGCTATTTCTAAAAGTGGTGCTGCTGTGTTATATGTGTTAGAGAAACTTCAAACTGACATATTTTGTGCTTCTGGAAATATTTAAATGTTTTAATAAAAATGATTGTTTATAAATAATTGCTAATTTTAAGAAACCTTACTTGATGAACAAATATCTCTAGAGTTTTGCAATTAACAAAGCACTCTCAATGACTAAATAAGAATTTAGGTAAATGACATGATTCCTCCCTACTGTCTCTCAGAATCTTGTATATTAAAGTTTACATACTTGACTTCTGGGATTCCCATACCTATTAGGGCTGTGTGTATGTGTGTGTGTGTGTGTGTGCGTGAGTTGTTATCACTATTGTTAAAAAGACAGGAATCAATATATGATCTCTGAAGTGCCAGTTCTAGTTATTATGGAGTAAGACTGTACTGGACATACGACACCTTCTGCTCCCTGCAGAAAATCACCAAAAAGGTTGAAAAAAATAGAAAAATCAACTCCAGCTACTGCAAGCAAGCAGAAAATACTGGTGGGAAATGCATGTTCACTTGGAATGTGAAAGACCAGGAGCTACAAGTAACTTCTGTCTCCGGTGCTTTAAGTCTAGGACAGAGTGCAGTCTAAATGGCAGACCAGTAGCAGGTGTGCACAAGGACATTCTGATAATCTTTCTGCTCTGAGGAGCAGAAAAAGGAAGTAAAGGAACCAGAAGCACTGAACAGTGTAGAAGAATCTGGTAAGAGAAAGACCCAAAGAGGGGATCTGCAGACTCTGTCTACCCATCTAACTGATGACCTCAGAATGACCCATGTGCAGAACACTCACAACAACCCACCTAAAGACAAAAGATTTGATCAGAGAATGGAATTGCTGTACAAATTAAGACTCTACAGTTCATACCCAGAGAAAAAAGGTGCCATGTACAACTTAGGAAACAATATCATCAGTGAAAAGCAACAGAACCAAAATCTCCAACAATTAACAACTCATAATACCCAGAATATAATCCAAAATTACCTAACAGACAAGGAACCAAAAAATGAAACACATTCTCTAGAAAAAAGAAAATCAATAAAATTTGATCCCAAGATGAACAAAATGTTGGAATCAAAAGAAGAATATTAAAATAAATATTGTAACTATTCTTAATTAAGATAAACTGCTTTCAATACATTAAGGGATGATCTTTCAGTTGAGAGACAGAAATTATTAAAAAATCAAGTGAAGGGATCCCTGGGTGGCTCAGCAGATTAGCACCTGCCTTCAGCCCAGGGTGTGATCCTGGAGTCCCGGGATTGAGTCCCACATTGGGCTCCCTGCATGGAGCCTGCTTCTCCCTCTGTCTGTGTCTCTACCTCTCTCTCTCTCTGTGACTCTCATGAATAAATAAATAAAATCTTTAAAAAAAAATCAAGTGAAAGTTCTAGAATGGAAAACTATTTCTGAAATAAAATGAAATTAACAGCAAGATGAACACAGTGGAAAGAGTAAGTGAATGATAAGACAAACGTTGCAATATTTCTATATTTTACATAAAGTAGTATACTATTAACAGTACACTATGAAAAGTTAAAGATATTATATAATATAATCCTTAGGAAAACCACTATAAAAATGATGCAAAAGAGAAATGACAGCATATATATACACAAAATGTGTACATGAATATTCAAAGTATCATTATTTATAACTGCAAAAACTATAAGTAATCCAAAAGTCCATTGACTGATGAATGGACTTCATTAAGATTGTAATATAATTATATCACAATAAAAAGAAACAAAAAAGCACACGATGGTATACGTGAATCTCAAAAACATGATCCCAAGTAAAAGAAGGCAACATACAAAAGACTACACAGTGTGTGATTCCATTTAGATAAAATTTTGGAAAAAGCAAAACTATTTGACAGAAAGCAGATCAGCATTGGCCTGGGGTTGGGGTGAGGAAGGGCATCAAGTACAAAGGAGCTGGAAGGTGGGAAATCCATTTACACAACTAAATATATTACCAATCCATCAAACTGTACTTTTAAAATTGGTGAATTTAATTGTAAGTAAACAATACCTCAGTAAACATAAAAAAGGAGAGAAAAAGGGAATCAGAATTTCAGAAAAGTTTGCTAATATACTAATGATACACAGTAAGTGGCAACAATGGACAAAAGCCTTTGAATCCTTACTCCAGTCTTTACAGCATGCCAGAGTTACCTTACAGCTTCTTTTTTAATTTTTTTTAAAGATTTTATTTGTTTATTCATGAGAGACACAGAGAGAGAGTGTCAGAGACACAGGCAGAGGGAAAAGCAGGTTCCATGCAGGGATCCCAACGTGGGACTCGATTCTGGGACTCCAGGATCACGCCCTGAACTGAAGGCAGGCGCTACACTGCTGAGTCACCCAGGGATCCCTACAGCTTCTTTTTTTAATTGAAAATCATGATGAACAAATTCAAAATATAAAAACTTAATCAACAAGATACAAGCCTAAAATTAAATATAATCAGAAAGAAATCAATGATCTACATGTTTAAATTAATAATGTAACCATGCTAAAATAAAAAAACTAAACCAGTAAACATTAAATTAAGCATTTACATTAAACATTAAAAACTAAACAAATCTTGAACTCTAGTAGGTTTCTTTTTCCACAGTGGTATAGACATAGCAACTCTGAAATTACTTTGAGCAAATGAATAAATACACTGATGATGTTAGGAATCAGGGTTCTCACTGCTGGAGATGGGAGAAATAAATATAGATGGTAGAAGGCTAGAAATAAACATCTGGTGTTGGACTAGAAACAGAAGTTTCAGGATAAACTCATGATTTTATATTTATATATCAACTTATTCATTCTATGTGTGGATTGTCCAGAAACAGCACTGCCTCATGTAATAGTTACATTTTCATTAATCTCATCCTGAAAGAAGCCTTGATATGACTTTTAATTTTAAAAGGGCAAGAAGACATTTTTAAAATAATATCTGGCATATAAAACTTAAGAACTGTTATAGATTACTAAAATCCGAACATTTATAAGCACAAGGCCATCACCATTTTCCAATAAAAACATTTTCACACTTTAAAGATGTACATGTCAACAAAGGTATTTAATCAAATAATAGTCACAAATAAATATGAAACATATGTTAATAACAATCCTAAAATGAATAAAGGTAAGACTGGCAAGAAGTCAGGTTATTTGGGGAAATATTATTTTAAAAACATGCCTATACAAAAAATGTATGTTGATAAAATCGTATATTGTGAATCTATTTTTTTTAACTTTCATAATTCAGTAAATATAAAACTTGTATTTTGGCAGTACATTCATCTGGCAATAATGTTAAATAAAGAGTCAGACCTTCTCATTTTATCTGTCAAAAAATCTGAAACTTCATTGCCAATGGATATAGACACAAATATAGTTTCTAGTGTGTGTAACAGCACTCATATGCCAATTAGGTTACAGGAATTAGGTTACAAGAATTTGGCCTTTTACAGGACCAAAAACATTAACAAATAATTTTTTTAAGTTTCCTTAAAGCTAATTCACTTTCATGAATTATTTTTTCCTTCCCTCAGCAAAATTTTTATTTGAGACTCATTTGGCACTACAAATAATGCAAAGTTAAAAGTTCAGACCCATCTTCAGGATGTCTATGTCCAGTGAACTGGCAGACATGACAGCAAAAAGCTATAATAAAAGGAAACAAAAATATTCTAATGTACCCTGTATGAATAAAATGAATTGGGTAATTAGGTCTGCATGGAAAGATCAGGGTAGGCTCTAAGGAGGAAGTGGTATCATGGGCTGAGATTAGAAACAACATAGCCAACTATCACTTATTTCTTTGAATGATAAATCTTGCATGAGTGCAAAAAGCTCAGAGTTGGGCATCTCGGGTGGATCAGCGGTTTAGCGCTGCCTTCAGCCCAGGGCGCAATCCTGGAGACCTGGGATCAAGTCCCACGTCAGTCAGGCTCCTGCATGGAACCTACTTCTCCCTCTGCCTGTGTCTCTGCCTCTCTCTCTCTCTCTCTCTCTCTCATGAATAAATAAATAAAATCCTTAAAAAAAAAAAAAAAAGCTCAGAGTTGTGAAATAAGCGAATTGTGCAGTCAAAAATATTTTCTATATCTAAATTGTAGCATCAGTAATACATTCTACACTGCAGTGTTAAACTGTTAAGTAGCATCATAAAGTCTTTAATAAGTCAAAAAGTTTTGTTAATTTTATACCTTTCTCAACAGGTTTTGTTTTCTTATTTGACAAATAAGAAATGTCTTACATCATCTGTCTTAATAAAAAAAAGATCTCACTTATAATTTAGGCATGTTAATACAATTCTATGGTAGTTGATTATTATTCTACAAAATCCAGTACATCATTTGCCAAAACGACCAATGTCAGGATCAAATAATTCAGGCTTCACCATTTTGCCCTTTAAGAAAGTCACAAGACAAGCCAAGTAACATATTAAATGTTCTAAAGAGTCCTTCAATCAACAACCTGTTTCCTTTTTTTATATATACAGAGTTAATTAGATGAGGGAATTTAACTTTGCCATTAACATCCTCAGAACATATTTTATATTAGCATATTAGTATGAGGATTGAACACTATTTGTAAGTAACCCTTAAAGTCTCAACATAATAATGTGTAATTTTGCTAAATCACAAATTTGAAGTCCATCCACTGAGTGGCTGCCTTACAGGAATGAGTTACAGAAGAATTCTGGCAACCACCAGATCTCCACATCTCAGGACAGCTTTTCAGTACTCCACAGTGGTATTCACAAGGAATCAGGCCACATCTTTCACCAATACCAGAGGTAGGCTATAATTCTTGTACACATGGAGAATACATTATAAGCATCATAGCTATTTCCTTGTATCACAAAATGAAAATATTAAGTAACATGGTGTAATAAATTAGGCCACATGCATAATTAAACTCAGGATGCCTTACATTAATATATAATAACAGCAGCCAACACTGCTTATTATGTGCTAGACATTGTTCTAAGTGCTTTGTTTATATTAACTTATTTAATCCTCACAACAACTCTATGAGGTATGTACTGGTATTATACATTTTACAGATGAAGAACCTCAAATACGAAGAGCTTAACTGAACTTGTTCATGGGCACACAGCTTACGAAAGACAGAGCTAGCATGCTAACCCAGGAGAGTGGTCCCAGTCTATGATCTGAGTAACTGCGCTTAAACTCAGAGTAAAAAAAAAAAAAAAATGCTCACAGTTCAACAACCTGGTTTCAACACTAACTCAGTGTGATCTGTGCTGTGCCTCAGGTCAGTCATCTATAAAATAAGAGACAATCTTAAAGTCCATCTGGGTCTGAGTCATTAAAGATTTCTAAAGTCATAATAGGCCTTTCCTAGCTTCCAACAACTATAAGTCCACCTTTCCAGGCTTGCTGTTCCTTTCCCTCTGTTTCTTCAACCATTTCCCTGAAAGTACCTCATCATGCCACCCTAAAACTTGAATTTTATCAGTCAGGATAACATTGTGAGAAGCTTTGCTTTTGCAAAGAAAGTCTTTCCTCAGATCGTTTCCTTTTCTTTAACTATCGTGTGGATAAACTAGGAACATTTTGGCTGTGTACAACAGAAAACCAGACTGGAGGGGAGCAAACTGGAGGCTGAGACATGACTAGGAAGCTACTACGAGGAAGCTAAACCCAAATCAGAGATGAAAATGATCTAGAATAGGGCATTGACAAGGAGGACACAAATAAGCAGCAAGAGGCAAAGGCATTTATTTTTTTTAATAATTTTTATTTTATTTATTTATTTATTTATTTATTTATTTATTTATTTATTTATTTATTTATTTTTGCAAAAGGCATTTAGAGATGAAGTTCTATAGTACCTGGTACCTCAGGGGAAATGAGGGAGAGTGAGAATGGTGAGAGTTAATACTGAGAAGTAGTTTTGGAGGAAAGATGATGAGTTCAGTTTGGGGCAGGTATGATTTGATGTGTCTGAAAGAAGGCCAAGTGGACATGCCCTGCAGGCAGCAGACTTTTAAAGAGTTGTCTGAGCTGGAGATAAACAGAAAGTAAGAGGAGGGGAGAAACAGTAGAAGAGAAAAATGGCTGATGTTCTCTTACTGGCCCCACCCCATACTCAATGGCATATACTCAAAGTCTGGTAGCCAGATATTTGCCACATAAAATAAACACAAAAACAAGAATGAAAAGAGAAAACAGAAGAGAAGAGAACAGAAGAGAACATACATGCAGGTTTTTCTTTAAAGAAGCCAAATGTTTTCTTCAGGAAGAACCAAGATGGGAGGGTTGGGGTGACTGGTACTGAGCAGGGCACTTGAGGGGATGAGCACTGGGTGATATGCTGTATGTTGACAAATTGAACTCCAATAAAAAAAAAAATTAAAAAAAAAAAAACCAAGATGGCAAATAAGGACACTGCATACCACAAAACAAACAAACTCACCCCACTGTAACATTTACAAGTCCTAAAGTGAATTATTAAGTAATCCACTTGGTCACTCCAGAGCAAAGCTTTTTAGTCTAAGAGTCCCTACCAGGTATACAGAGTTTTTCTCCTGGCTCATTTTAATCTGTGAACTAGGGACGCCTGGGTGGCTCAGCGGTTGTGCATCTGCCTTTGGCTCAGGGCATGATCCCGGAGTTCTGGGATCGAGTTCCACATCGGGCTCTCTGCATGGAGCCTGCTTCTCCCTCTGCCCATGTCTCTGCCTCTCTCTCTCTCTCTCTGTGTGTCTCTCATGATTAAATAAATAAAATCTTAAAAAAAATAATCTGTGAACTAATAACCAAACACCAGGGACAACTGGGAAAAGCCTATATATATATATATATATATATATATATATATATACACACACAACATGAAACAGAGACCAAAACCAACAAACAGAAAAAAAAAAAAAAAAAAAAAAACAGGAAAGAGAAATAATTCAGAAGGGGAAAGGATCTCTGATTACTTCCCCTAGAGTCAAAAGATCAAAGAAAAACAGAGCATAATGAAAAATATTAAAGCATCCACTAAAGAAGACTCCATAAAGAGAAGGGTAGGGTATCATGAAAAAATATTAAAGAAAAAGGGGGTTCCTATAAATTAAAAATATTTAGCAAAATTAAAAACCCAATAGTTAAGTTTGGAAAAAGTCAAGGAAATCATTCAGGAAGTAAAACAAAAAAATACAACAAGATGAGAGAAAAAAGTAAAAGAACTACTGAATTGTTCACTTTGAAATGGCTAACTTTATGTTATGTAAACTTTATCTCAATAAATTATTTTTTAAAAAGAAGTTAAAACTGGCTAATAACTTAAAATCAAAGGTTAACTCTTTCAAGCATCAGACATGAGTGGATCCTGGGGCTGTAGATTATGATTTTGAGAAGCTTGATAGGGGCAGCCCTGGTGGTCCAGCGGTTTAGTGCCATCTTTGGCCTAGGGCATGATCCTGGAGACCCGGGATCGAGTCCCATGTAGGGCTCCCTGCATGGAGCCTCCTTCTCCCTCTGCCTGTGTCTCTGCCCCACCCCCTCATGGATGAATGAATGAATGAATAAATAAAATCTTTAAAAAAAAAATAGAAAAGCTTGATAGTTTCAAAGAGCAAGATAAAACTATAGGTCCAGGATGCAAAGTACTCAAAGGAAAACAAAATGCAAAAATATATCAAGAGAAATTGTTTTAAAATCATGATTTTAAAAGTTAAAAATTTTTAATTTATTTCCTATAACCCAATTCCAACTCTAGGTAAGCAATCTTGATACAAATCTGAAACACAAGTACAAAGAGATATATAAGGATGCTTCACAACACAACACTGTTTATAATAAATAGCATAAAAATTAGAAATGGGCTCTCTGCTCCTCCCCATTCAACAGACAGCCGCATTTTCTGGTGCAGTGCCAGCCGTGTCCCCGAGACATGATGGTGAAGGTCGGAGTGAACGGATTTGGCCGTATTGGGTGCCTGATCACCAGGGCTGCTTTTAACTCTGGCAAAGTGGATATTGTCGCCATCAATGACCCCTTCATTGATCTCAACTACATGGTGTACATGTTCCAGTATGATTCTACCCACAGCAAATTCCACGGCATAGTCAAGGCTGAGAACGGGAAACCTGTCATCAACGGGAAGTCCATCTCCATCTTCCAGGAGCGAGATCCCACCAACATCAAATGGGGTGATGCTGGTGCTGAGTATGTTGTGGAGTCCACTGGGGTCTTCACCACCATGGAGAAGGCTGGGGCTCACTTGAAGGGTGGGGCCAAGAGGGTCATCATCTCTGCTCCTTCTGCTGATGCCCCATGTTTGTGATGGGCGTGAACCACGAGAAGTATGACAACTCCCTCAAGATTGTCAGCAATGCCTCCTGCACCACCAACTGCTTGGCTCCTGTAGCCAAAGTCATCCATGACCACCTTCGGCATCGTGGAGGGCCTCATGACCACCGTCCATGCCATCACTGCCACCCAGAAGACTGTGGACGGCCCCTCTGGGAAGCTGTGGCATGATGGCCGAGGGGCTGCCCAGAACATCATCTCTGCTTCCACTGGCGCCGCCAAGGCTGTGGGCAAAGTCATCCCTGAGCTGAACAGGAAGCTCACTGGCATGGCCTTCTGTGTCCCCACCCCCAATGTGTCAGTTGTGGATCTGACCTGCTGCCTGGAGAAAGCTGCCAAATATGATGACATCAAGAAGGTAGTGAAGCAGGCATCGGAGGGCCCCCTCAAGGGCATCCTGGGCTACACTGAGGACCAGGTTGTCTCCTGTGACTTCAACAGTGACACCCACTCTTCCACCTTCGACGCCGGGGCTGGCATTGCCCTCAATGACCATTTCATCAATGACAATGAATTCGGCTAAAGCAACTGGGTGGTGGACCTCATGGTCCACATGGCCTTCAAGGAGTAAGAGCCTCCTGGACCACCAGCCCCAGCAAGAACAAGAGGAAGAGAGAGGCCCTCAGCTGCTGGGGAGTCCCTGCCCCAACTTAATCCCCCAACACACTGAGAATCTCCTGACCTCCGATTTACATCCTAGACCCTGAGGAAGGGGAGGGGCTTGGGGAGCCCTACCTTGCCATGTACCATCAATAAAGTATACTGTACCCCCAAAAGAAAAAAAAATTAGAAATGATCTAAATTGTCAATCCATATGGGAATGGATAAATAAAATGTGAATAAATAAAATGTGCAGTATATTCCCTCAGTTTCTACTACATAGCAGTTAAAAACAAACTATGTTGATTCACTTAAGAAATATATATTGAGTGCCAGCTATATGTCAGATATTGTTCTAGGTGCTGGTGATTTCACAATGAGCAAGACAAAGTCCTTGCCTTAAGAGAGCTTACAAATATATCTACATACATCAACATGGACAGAGAACAGAAAGAGTAAGCTGTGCAATAGTAACTATATAAATTCTTAAATTATTCACTAAGTAATCCTACATATTATTTATGTATACATATAGGTAAATGTTTTTTTTAAATCACCTTAGAGAATACATACAAAAATTACAGCAGGGTTCCTTCTGAAAAAGGAATGACAGATAGAGAACTGAAGATATGAGTCAAAAAGAACTATTTGAAATTCCTGTTTTTATTAGGAAAAAAAAGTCAACGTACCAACTAATAACAGTCAATTCTGGGTATTTGCAACATCAGTAGTTATTTTATTAATCTCTGTGCTTTATTTACTGCCAAAAAGTAAGAGAACCTAAAGAAATAATCCAGAGGGTCCTATATCTAGTTAAAATAGGTTCTAAAAAGAGAAGAGTATAGAGGAAATTAGCAAGGAAAAAAAGAAAAGGGATAATTTCCCAAAGCTAAAAATATAAATAATGACACTGGAAGAACTCAGTAAAAAAGAAAAGTTCCCAAAACAATAAATGGAAGAAAAAACACCCAAATTCTTAATTGTGAATTTTCAGGATACCAGAGATATAAAAAGAGGACTCTAAAAAGGTTATAGTCAGTAAATAAGGAAGGAAAAACAAAGAACAAAGAAGAATGAGCCTGGCACCAGACTTTTTATGGTTAATGTCCTCAAAATTATGAAAAAAATGATTTCCACTTCTAATTCTACAACTATCCAAGATATTACTCAGGTGTGAGGACAAAATAAATATAATTTCAGACATGGAATGGGCAAGAAAATTTACTTTTATCCATGCATTCATAGGAAATTAAACTACATAAGGATGTGAACTAACAAGGAAATGGAATAAACTTAAAAAGAAAATGAATCTGACACAAGAAAATGATAAATTGAAATCTCAAAAGAGAGATGTACAGCAGAACTTTTAAAAAAAATCACTTCAGATTAGAAAAAGAACGGAAGGATAAAGAAGATGTGGTTTATGTATACAATGGAATATTACTCAGCTATTAGAAATGACAAATACCCACCATTTGCTTCAACGTGGATGGAACTGGAGGGTATTATGCTGAGTGAAGTAAGTCAGTCGGAGAAGGACAAACATTATATGGTCTCATTCATTTGGGGAATATAAATAGTGAAAGGGAATATAATGGAAGGGAGAAGAAATGTGTGGTAAATATCAGAAAGGGAGACAGAACGTAAAGACTGCTAACTCTGGGAAATGAACTAGGGGTGGTGGAAGGGGAGGAGGGCGGGGGGTGGGAGTGAATGGGTGACGGGCACTGGGGGTTATTCTGTATGTTAGTAAATTGAACACCAATAAAAAATAAATTAAAAAAAAAAAGAAAAAGAACGGAAGGGAGCATCGGGGAGGGGGGGTGGGGGAAGACAAAGGGAAGAAGGCATTCCACACTTGTGATCATTTTTTGTGATCATTTTTTTCTCGATCTTACATATTAACATTTTGGGTTAGATGATTCTTATCTTAGGGGACTGCTTTGTACAGTGTAGGATGTTTAACAGCATTCTTGGGCTCTACACACTAGATGCCAGTGGCACACCCCAAGTTGTGACAACCAAAAAGGTCTCCAGACATTACCAAGTATGCAGGGGCATGGAAAGATGTTGGGAATATGAAGATGAAGGTAATTGTCAGAACAGGCAGAAGGAAGGAAATAAAGTTGAGATGAGGATACGGATGATGATTTTGATAACACTTAAGATAACAATGATGAGAAATAAATATTGTCTTTAAATGCCAGCTATGTTAATTAGATATGTCATTTAATTGTCATAATAATCCCCCATATTATTTTATCTCTATTTTACAAATAAAATTGAGATTAATTATCCTACCTGAAGTTATACAGTTAGTAAACAATGGAATGGTATTTGAGAGAAATGGCAAACTAAGTAAAAAGCAGCTAGAGGAAGTTCCACTATTCTATTAGCCTGCCCTAGGAACAATGTCCTAGGAACAATGTAAGTCTTGATTTATGATTTCACAGCTATCTTCTATGTCATACCATAAAGGACTTGAGAGCAGAAGAAAATAAAGCAGAGAGGTAAATGAAAGAAGAAAACTGGAAGGAAATTTACAATTCCATAACTATATTTATGGCAGATACAGAAAAAAAAAATCACATAGTTCTTCAATGTTTTTTGTAAAAGGAATAGAGACTCTAGTTATCTAAGGCCACTTATAACTGGGTCAATATAATCCTAAGGAAAAAAAAAAGGAAGAAAAAAGGCTTACTGGGACTGTATTTTGTTAAAATAAATAAAAAGTTTATTTTATAGTTTATTTTATAAAATTTAGTTTTTATTTAGTTTAATGGCAAATATGTACTCATTGAAAGAACTTGCTCTACTTTAATCCCATGGATTGAGCATTTTAACAGTTAGAAAAGCTTAATACCTTCTGGCAACCTAAAAATTCTTCTCTCTTCCACTCTCCAGTCATTTATAAAAATATAAAAATAGCAAACAAACAAAACTTGTGCTGGCACCTATTCCTAGAAGATTACACTTTATATTTTTACCTTTCTCTGATTAAACAAATAGCTATTCATTGCTATTTGTTACATATCTGAAATGGTTAGCTTTTCATTTTTATAATTAAGATAAACTAAAATTTTTGTATTAGAATCCCATATCTTAAAAATTAATATCAAAGTCCAACTTTTATGAAGAAGTACAATTTTGCTGCATAAAATAACTCAAAGGAAAACATTATTCATGACTACTAATCTATGTTCTAATTAAATAACCCACTACATACACAGTATTATCAGCATTTAGTTAATGTCACTGCAACATGCATTAAATCCATTTATATATGTAATCTCATTTATGTTACAGGAGAAACAACTACAAATAATTAGCACCTCAGAGAAATAATCTATCTCTCTAAACATTTTAAAATTCAAATGAAGTCTGAAAAAATAAGATAGCCAGAACAGACTAAAAATTATAAAGTGGAAATCTAAAGACTATAAACATTGCACTAAAAACAAATAAAAGTGCAATAGCTTCAGATAACCAGGAATTACACTCAACCGAATTATGGCCAGCTAGAACACAACCATATTTTCCCATAAGTAAAATAAAGGAGTTGGACTACATGACCATTTAGTCTCCAACTCAGCATCTCCATGTCATGATTATCAAGGTACATGCAATAGAATCTTTCTTTGCTCAGTGATATTTCAGGACAATGAGCTACCTTTTATTATTTCAAATTAAGAATAAACACAGTCAATATACTACCTCAAGTGTACAAAATTTGTAATATTAGGGCGCTAGTTGGTGAAGTCAGTTAAGCATTTGATCTCAGGGTCATGAGCACTACATCTGGCTCCACGCTCAGTGCAGAGTCTGCTTGGGACTCTCGTCCTTTCCCCTGTCCCTCCCTCCCATGTGCGTGCTCTATCTCTCTAAAATAAATAAATATATCTTTTTAACATTAAAAAAACCTTGTAATATTAATGGAAATTATAAGGAGAATTTAAAGTCAAAGAAGAATGATCCATTGGTTATTAATTCCACATTTTTCTCAGGGGAGGAGAGAAAGTTCTATAAAATTAGAAATAGCAAAAAAAGAAACAGTTTTATAAAAGCAGCAAGAAACCATTATCCTCAACTGTTCAAAACAAACTGGAAAACTACAAATTCATAGTTTTTTTTTATAATAAATTTATTTTTTATTGGTGTTCAATTTACCAACATACAGAATAACACCCAGTGCTCATCCCGTCAAGTGCCCCCCTCAGTGCCCGTCACACAGTCACCCCCACCACCCACCCTCCTCCCCTTTCACCACCCCTAGTTCGTTTCCCAGAGTTAGGAGTCTTTATGTTCTGTCTCCCTTTCTGATATTTCCCACACATTTCTTCTCCCTTCCCTTATATTCCCTTTCACTATTATTTATATTCTCCAAATGAATGAGAACATATGTTTGTCCTTCTCTGATTTTTAAAGCCATTAGAGAACTGAGGCCACAAAGAAACTTCCATGAATTAAATTCTAGAAAATGACTAGTCCTTCATAGAAGAGAAGAGATCCACAGTAATTCCATCCCTAGTAAAGTAAGAGGAATTTAACACACTTTGAGTAAGGAGATATCACCCATACTTTTAACAGACTTTATAGCCACATATAGTCTAGCCTCACAGATTAGAATCCCAAGGATTTCCAGTCATAAGCAAGTCTTCAACTATATGCCATCTCACACTAGTCTTCACCAATTACTCAGGTATTGTTGGCCAAAAGCTACAATGTGGGGGAAGGTGGGGGGAAAGACAGAGAGAGAGGGAGAAAAAGAGAGATCCATCAGATTTATTCTGGACTTTCAGCCACAGAAGGATGAGTCCAGAGTAGGGAATCTGAGAGGTACCCTCTGAACACATCAGGCTTTCAGCTACAAATGTCTATAGGCAAGGAGGAAGAGAAAAAAGAACTTCTCATCTCCCCCTACCTTCCCCACTCTTGAATCTCCAGGTACTCTAAGTTTTCAACTAGAGGGAGTAAGGCAGGAGCTGAAAGTAACCATTCCAAAGCACTCCAGGCTTTAACAGAAAAGACCCAACAGGGCTGAAAGAGGCATAAAAAGCAGAATATGAATCATGAGTCTGACAAGTTATACAGCTAAACAGAGAGAAACAGAACTCCCACAGACTCCCACAGTTTTAAAGCTGGCAGCTTAGCTATGAAGCAAGAGTAGATTCCTGGAATTTGCCAGTGTTTGGATTCCAGGTCCTATTAAAGAGAAAGTTGTGAACCTACCCTCACAGCACCTGAACCATTGGTGATCTGCCACAAACTAAAACTACAAAAAAAAAAAAAAAAAAAAAAAAAAAAAAGCCACAATAACCACCAATCTGATTAACTTATTCCTCCTTACCCCTACAACTCCAGATTTAGAATGGCATGAAAATGAGTATTATTTATTTCATTCTCTACAGTTGTTTTGTATAAGAACAATGCAATAAAAGATTACATGGCATACCATAAAGCAAAAGTTGATGCAACAATCAAAAGACAAAAGAGTAGAAGCAGAGCAGAGGTGAGTGAAATGTCAAAACTGGTAGGCACTTGAAATTGGCTATGCTATAAATAAAAAGGCATGGAAGAATTAAACAACAAGCAGGAAGAGAGGAGGAAATTCAAAGAGTATGTAAATTATAAAAAAATAGAAATGTTAAAAATGAAAAAAATACAGGATCAGACATAAAGAATTCAATAAATCAGACATAAAGAATTCAATAAATTCAATAAAGAATTCAAAGAATTCTTCGTAAAGAATTCATAAAGACACAAAAGAGTAAAGGATTAGTGAATTTGAACATAGGTAAAAAAAGAAGTAGCTAAATTTAAAAAAAAAAAGAAATTAAAAAATAACAGAATGGAAAATCCAAGATAACCAAGTCTAACGTGGAGTGTCAGTAGAGTCCTAAAAAGAAATGAGAAAGAATAAGGCAGAGAAAACATACAAAAAGATAATGTCTACATAATTTCCAAAATTGATCAAAGATACCAAACCAAAGATGCAATAGCTCAACAAACCTCACAGTAACTAAATACAAAGAAAATCACAGCAAGGCACATTACATTCAAACTGATAGTGAAAAAATAGAAACAAATTCTAATAGCAGTGAGAGAATAAAGACACATTACGTACTGAGGAAAAATATAAGAATTTCTATTAACTTTTCTTCAGAAACAACTCATTTTAAAGCCACATCTTGGAGTACCTGGGTGGCTCAGTTGGTTGAGCTTCCGCTCTTGATTTTGCCTCAGGTCATGATCCCAGGGTTGTGAGACTGAGCCCTGCGTCAGGCTCCCTGCTGGGTATGGAGTCTACTTATGATTCTGTCTCTTCCTGTCCCTCTGCCCCTCTCCCCACCACACAAAAAGGTTGAAAGAGAAAATAAAGCCACATTAAAAAAAAAAAAAAAAGAGGAAAGAGTCAATCTATAAATCTATATCCAGAAAAAATATCCTTCAAAAAGGAAAATGAAATAAATTCCTAGATCAAAGCTGAGAGAATTCATCACACACACAATACAAGAAATGCTAACATTAATTATTAGTCATAAGCAAAATAATATAAGATGAAACCATAGGAAAGAATTAAAAGTATCTGAAATGGTAAATACAGAAAACCTTTTTTTAAAAAGATTTTATTTATTTATTTGACAGAGAGCACACAAGAAGGGGGGAGTGGCAGGCAGAGGGAGAGGGAGAAACAGACTCTGAGGTGAGCAAGGAGCCCAAGATGGGGCTCTAGCTCAGGACCCCGGGATCATGACCTGACCTGAAAGCAGAGGCTTAACCACCTGAGCCACTCAAGTGCCACCAATATAGAAAATCTTTTAAACTACCTTTGCATATATATGCAAATTTCTTTAAGACTATAGATTGTTTAAAGTGAAGTTAAAAATACTACGAAAAATCAGAAGGACAACAGGCAGGCAGGAATAAATAAAATTACACTGCTGTAAAAATCTTACATTGCTCATGAAGTATTATTATTTGAAGGCAGACTGTGATAATGTAAAGATTCACACTGTAATCTCCAGAAAAGGAGCCATTTTTAAAATGGCACTACGAGGTATAATGAAAGTCAACATAGGAGACAAAACAGTACACTAAAAACTACACGCTGCACCAAAAAGAAGGCTGAAAAAGAAGGCACAAAGAACAAATGGAATAAAGAGAAAACAAATAAAATGGGAGACTAAAATAAGCCACACTAACAATTATATTAAATAATGAATTAAACGCTCCAGACTTTCAACTACTAAAAGCAGGAAGTGGAGCTAAAGAATTTAGAGAAGTCTGCTGAGATGCTCATGTTGTTCAGTAACCAGAACTAGGAGAAAGCACTGGAAGGCATTCTCCGCCTTCAGCCTCGCAGGCTGAGGAGAGGGAGCAAGACAAGACTGTCCTCTACCATAGTTACACCAATCTACATCCATGATAGCAACTTAAGAGAGTGTTTCATCACAATCTTGCCAACAGAATATGTCATATATTTAAAAATTTTTGCCATCCTATGGGTGTTCTAGGATATCCAAGTGTCATTTTAATTTGCAATGTTTAAGAATCATTTTTCTCTTTTTGTGTGTGAATTGCCCTTCCCACATTTTCTTCTACTATGTGTATGATTTCAAGCAGACTATGTAATCAATTTGGAGTTAATTCTGTGTATGGTATGAAGACATGGGTATAATTTTATCTTTCTCCAAATGGCTACCAAGTTGCCCAAGTAACAGGCTTTCATGATGAGCCTTCATTGTTCTGCTCTGAGATGTTGCCTAGGTGAGTGATCTGTTTCTCAGTCCCAAATACATATTTTGTTGCCTGAACCGTGAAAATGCATCTGAGGCCTATATGTATTTTTTCTTTGCCAGCCAGCACCATGTTAAGCTTGTCAGTAGAGGACACTGGGGACTGCAAGATAAAAGGGTTCTGCTTCATGATTCAGGTGTGCTTGTCCAATAGGTTCCTGTAGTGCAGAGCGGCCAGCGTATCATCCAGCACCATCCCTAGGTGGTTGCCCAGTGTAATGACTGCAGGAAGATCTATCCCTTATGAACAGCTTTTCCTTACATCTTAAAGGTAAATTTCCACAAGTTGCAAGGAAGTGATTTCCAGCAAGTTTTGGTGGTGCAGAACCACAGCAACTCCACTCCCATTCACTGTCCTCTTCAATGTGGTCTGAATCTCAACACTAAAAACAGGGGGGAAGTTCTTCCTCCCAAGGAGGGTAATAGCTGCTCAATCTGCTATTCCTATACTCTTTGGAATTCTCTTTACTTCATACTAGATAAGCCTTCATTACTCTAATACCCTGTTACACTTCATAATTTCTATCCTAAATTTTCTCTGTTCAAATTACTACATGGGTTTCTCTCTCCTTATTGAGCTGATACATTACCTTTACCACATACTAAGCTTCCATTTGTACTTGAGTCTAATTCAGGACTTTCTGTTCAATTTACTAGTCTGCTTTTTTTATTCATGCAGCAGTACCACATTGCTACAATTACAGAGACTTTATAACTTAATGTTTGGTAGGACTCTTTCCCCTCCTCCTACATATTTTTTTCTTCTCTAAGTGTTTTCCTGGATATTTGTGCATGTTTTTTAATGTAAATTTTAGTATCGACTTGCCTAATTTTATAAAGTAACTTGTTGGTATTTTTACTGCAATTTTATTGAATTTAGAAACTAACTTAGGGAGAGCTGACATCCTTATAATGTTGAGTTGTTCCATCTAAAAAACAAACATGTCTTTAAAAATTTTACTTTTGTGTCTTTAATGAGTGTTTAAAATTTTTCTTCATATAGCTTTTACACATTTGTTAAATTTATTCCTATATATTCAACCTTCGTCTCCATGATAAACATGTGCCATCATTTTTTCCTGTTTATATAATTTGTGTGTATGAAGGAATTGATTTTTGTATGTTTATATCTTATACTTCCCTAAATTATTTTATTGTTGGATTTAGTTTTATCATTGATTCTCTGGGGTTTCGAAGTATATTATATCACCTGCAGATTGAGACAGTTTTAAAGCTTCTTTACCCTGACCTATCTTGTATAATACACTGGCTTAATATCTCCAGTACAATGATGAATAGTTAAAAGTAGTGGGCACTACTTGTTAATGATTTTGTATGTTTCTCCATTAAGTAAGGTAGAGGCTTTAAGACTAAGTTATACAATATCTTATCAAGTTAAAAAAAAGTATCCCTTCATTCCTATTTTCTTGAGTGTTTTTTATCATGAGTGAATGCTGAATTTTCTCAAAGGCTTTCAAAATCAGCATCAATGGAGATAATATAATTTGTTTCCCTTAGGCTTATTAATATGCTCTGTGATACTAAGAGATTTCTTAGTATTTACCCAAACTTGTATATTTCTTTCTTAATGTGGTACTGAATTCTATTTGCTATTATTTGTTCAGAAATTTTACGTCAATATTAATGAGCTGCATTTGCTATAGTTTTTTGTGCTGTCTATATGGCTTAAGTCTCAGTGTTACACTTCCTTCATAAAAGGAATTAGGAAGTTTTCCATCCTTTTTTCTGGAATCATTTACAAAACATTTAGGATTATATGTTACATGAAGGTTTGGTAGAATTTCCCTGCAAAACCACCTGAGCCTGAGTGCTTTGGGGATTATTCTTTTTTAACTTTCTCTGTTGCTTCTATGGTCATTGGTCAGCTCCAATAGGGTTGCCTCTAGTAATTTGTATTTCCCTAGAAAATTACTTATTTCATATAGGTTTTCAAAAGTATTTGCAAAGTGGCCTCATGATATTTTTTATTTGGTTTCAATTGCTATTTCCCCGTTATTTCTTATTTTATATATTTGTGTTTTCTCTTTTCCCTTGAATTAGTTGGATAATGATTTGCCTATTTTGCTAACTCTTCAAAAACATGAGAGTACGGTTCATCACGTGATGAATGGATATAAACAAAATGTGGTGAGTTCCACAAATGGAATACTATTCACCCATAAAATGAAGTACTGATACATGTTACAACATGAGCAAACCATAAAAAGATTATGCTAAATGAAAGAAATCAAATATGTAATATCACATATTGTATAAATCTGTTTATATAAAATATCCATAGGCAAATCCACTGAGACAGAAAGCAGGTTAGAGGTTGCCAGGGGCTTGAAGAAAAAGGGGTAGGGAGAATGGTAATGGGTACAAGCTTTCTTTTTGGGTAATAAAAATATTGTAGAATTACATCGTAGTGATGACTGTACAACTTTGTGAATATGCTGAAAGTTACTGAACTGTATACTTTAAAAGGGTAAATTTTATGGTATCAATAAAGCTGACAACTTTTAAAAAGCTACTGCGTGCCCAGGGAGAAAAACATGCCAGGAATTTGGTTTATTTATTAGAGTTACTGTTTTTCTAATCTCTCTCATCAATTTTTGCCTTTATCTTCATTATTTTTCCTCCTTATGCTTTCTTTTGGCTTGCTTTGTTGTTCTAGTTTTTTGTTTTGTGTTTTTAACTGGAAATTTAATTCATTTATTTTTATTTTTTCACTTTTATTGATGACAATGGTTAGTGCAATCAATTTTTCTCTGGATTAACTCCATGATTTTAATTGTATTTCTCTTTTATTAAGGAACTATTTGATGTTTTAAATTTCCAGATGGAAGAGAACATTTTACTTATATTAGCAAACTCTAGTTTTATTGCAGTATAATCAGACTGTTATTTGTAATACTTCTACTTTATAGATGTTATTAATGCTTTCTTTGTTGCCTAATACATTATCAATTTTGCCAGCATGCCATAGGCACTCAATAGATATGCATATTCTCTATTATCAAGGTGTAGCATTTAATATGCACTCATAATATCAGCCTCATTTATTATATTGTTTAGATCTTCTATCTCCTTATTTGTCCACCTGATCTACTTAGTAATAAAAGCAGTGTAGTGAAGCCCATTATTTGTATGCTTCTATCTATGTGCCCCTACACCTCCTGTGGGTTTTGTTTCAGAAAAGTAGCTGCTATGTTATTTGATACATAAATATTCATAAATGTAATATCTTATTTGTCAAGAATGGGTTTTAGTATTAACCTTCATTGCACATTTAAAGGTTTTAGATTCAAATTTTACCATATTCGATATCAAGATCACTATCCTTGTTCTCATACTGTTTCCATTTGACTGGTCCTTTTGTCCAACTGATACTTTTGTCCATCCTTTTACTTTTAGCCATTCTAAATCATTTTAAAGTATCTCTCTTATAAATAGAATATAGTTGGTTTTTGTTATATGAGCCAAGTAAAAAAATAAGTAACTAAAGCCCATTTACATTAATTGCTATAACTGATCTATTTGGTCTCAATTTTAGCATATTTTATAAATTGTGTATTTCCTTATTTTTAGCATTTTTTTTGTCCACAAGATGTGTATTCTTTGCTAATTTTGTTTAAAAAAATTTTTTTACAAAGTTCTGTATTTTTGTTTTAGTAGTGCCTTTGTACTTTTACCTTTTTTAATTCCTGAGTCCAGGTTCCCCATTTAACTTTTTAACATCTGGCTTATCAGGTACTTTTGGTATTCTGTAATACTTATTGCCTATTTTCCTCTTTCCCTCTCCCCTCTCTTCCTGATTTCTACTTTATTTCTAATGTTGTCACAGTATATAACATTTTTACATTGGTATTTCATCTTCATCCCCATCTTTATTTCAGTTTTATGCATATATTTATATGTTTTTAAATGTTCACCATCAAACCTTCTGGTGAAGTTTCCTAAACATCATTTGGCTGGCTAAAACTCATCTACTAGACTTCTCAAAAGGCATGATGAGTACAGAATTCCCTATGTTATGAAATATTGAAAACTATTTTTATATGGCTTTAATATTTAAAAATATCTTTAAGGCCAGCTCAGGTGGCTCAGTGGTTTAGCGCCAACTTCGGCCCGGGGCATGATCCTGGAGTCCCAGGATCAAGTTCCGCATCCAGCTCCCTGCATGGAGCCTGCTTCTCCCTCTGCCTGTGCCTCTTCCCCGCCCGCCCCCCCTCTCTGTGTCTCTCATGAATAAATAAAATCTTTAAGAAAAATATATCTTCAAGTGCACAGAGAACATTCTCCAAAACAGATCACGTGTTAGGCCACAAAACAAGTCTCAATAAACTCAAAAAGAATGAAATAATGTTCTTCATCTTTTCAGACCATACTGGTATGAAATTAGAACTCAACCACAATAAAAAATCTAGAAAGAACACAAATACATGGAGGCTAAATAGCATACTACTGAACAATGAATGAGTCGACCAAGGAATCAAGGAGGAAATCAAAATATACATGGAGATATATGAACATGAAAATACAATGGTCCAAAACTTTGGGATACAGCAAAAGCTCTTCTAAGAGGAAAGTTTACAATACAGGCCTACTTCAAGAAGCAAGAAAAATCTCAAATAAACAACCTAACCTTATCCCTAAAGGAGCTAGAAAAAGAAGAACAAAACCCAAAGCCAGTAAAACGAAGGAAAAAAATAAAGATTAGAGTAGATATAAATGAAATAGACTTAAAAACAATAAAACAATAAAACAGATAAATGAAACCAGAAGCTGGTGAAAAGATAAACAAAAATGATAAACCTTTTTTTTGTTTTCTAAGATTTTATTTATTTGAGATAGTGAGAAAGAGAATATAAGCAGGGAGGAGAGGGAGAAAGCAGGAGAAAGCCCCATGTGAGGCTCGATCCCAGAACCCTGAGATTATGACCTGAGCCGAAGGCAGCCACTTAAACAACTGAGCCACCCAGTCCCCCATAGATGATAAATCTTTAGCCAGACTCACAAAAGAGAGAGAAAGAAGAGAGGATTCAAATAAATAAAATCAGAAATGAAAAAGAAGAAACAACCAACACCAAAAAAAACATAAAAGATTATAAGAAAATAATATGAAAAATTGTGTGTCAGCAAACTGGACAACCCAGAAGAAATGGATAAACTGCTAGAAATATATAACCTTCCAAAACTGAATCACGAAGAAATGGAAAATTTGAACACATCAATTACTAGCAATGAAATGAACTAGTAATAAACTCCCAACAAAAGACCCAATAACTTCATAGGTGAATCCTACCAAACATTTAAAGAAGAGTTAATACCGATTCTTCTCAAAGTATTCCCAAAAAATTCTACAATTTATTTACTCCATTCACCAATATTACCCTGATATCAAAACAAGATATGAAAAGAAAAGAGAGAACTACAGAACCATATCACTGATGAATATAGATGCAAAAGTCCTCAACAAAATATCAGCAAACTGCATACAATAATACATTGAAAAGATTATTCACCACAATCAAGTGAGATTTATTCTTGGTATGCAAGGGTAGTTCAATATTTGCAAATCAATCAATGTGAAACATCACATTAACTAAGATGAAAGATAAAATCATATGTTCATCTCAATAGATGCAGAAAAGCATTTGATGGAATTCAATATCCATTCATGACAAAAACTCTCAACAAAGTAGGGTTAGAGGACACATATCACTACACAATAAAGACCACATATGAAAAGCCACAGCTAACATCATACTCAGTGGGGGGAAACAGAGTTTTTCCTTAGATCAGAATAAAATAAGGATGTCCACTCTTACCACTTTTATTCAACAGAGTACTGGAAGTTCTATCCAGAGCAATCAGACAACAAAAAGAAAACTGTCACTATTTGCAGAGGACATGATACAATATATAGAAAACCCTAAAGACTTCACCAGAAAACTACTAGAACTGATAAATTCAGTAAAGTTGCAGGATACAAAATTAATACGTAAGGGTAGGGGGAATGTGAATTCTCCAATTTTGTGGTTCTATTGTTTGGTAAGAGTTTAATTTTTCCCTTTTTCTTCTTTTCCTCTTCACGACCCAAATGGCCAAAGGAAGCTTTTTCCTTTCTTTTTGTCTTTTTTCTGTCCTACAAGCAATATATTTGAAGGATCATCCTTTAATTCTCTATTCTTTAACATTAGTCTTAATCTTTTAAATAGAGTCTGTCCCTTTAAATCACAAACTTTTTCCTTTATATGGCATCTAATACTTTGTAGGTTGCATGCCTGGCTCACTGTAGGGCACCTATCTCTTTAAATCTCCCACCTGGGGCCCTCAATTGGAACCTGTTCCTTTAAGATACGTATACTTTAAAACTGCATATCTTTCTTAATATGCCAAGTTACTTTAGTATTTTCAGATTTAGGGTAGATTTCATCTTTCTGGTAGTCATTCCTATTCATTCTCAAGCCATCATTTTCATCTCTCCTCTGCTTTTCCAATAGTTTTACAAGGTCTACCTCGAATCACCAAAGCCCCACATAGAACAGGGTTGGAGTGATAGTGTGTGGAACCATGGTGCTGGTTTTTATTAATGTTGTCTTTCTATCCTCAGCTAGTTGATAGTTTTAGAATTCTCTGTCTTCACATAATGTTGAAAGTATGTTTTTTATATAGAATTTTCACATGTGGACAGTTATTTGTATAGTTTAAGAAGATTTGGGGACTTTGTTTACTGCACCATTTTCTAGCTATCAGAAGTCTGAGGGTACTTTGTTCAATAAATAAGTAAGCTGATTCTAAAATTCATATGGAAATGCAAAAGATTGAGGATAGTCAAATTACACTGAAGCAAAAATGAGGGTTTACGTTAATTGATACCATTTCTTCTTTTAAGTTTCATTAAACAAAACAGCAGATATGGGCATGGGGAAAGTCAATAAAACAATGAAACAGAATAGTATCTAAATATATAGATGCAATCTGGTTACTAGATCTTCAACCAAAATGCCAAGTCAATCCAATAGGGAAAGAAAAATCTTAACAAATATTACTGAAACTGAATATTTTGTATAAAAAAACAAATAAACCAGCCTCTTTCCTACTCCATACACCAAAATTAATTAGGACATATAATATCTAAGTATAACCCTAAAGCTTCTGGAAGCAATCATAAAAGTATATTTTCACAAACTTTGAGGTAGGCAACAATTTTTAGACAAAACATAAAATGTACTAATCATAAAAGAAAGAACTGACAAAATCGATCCTCACTAAAAATAAACATTTTTTAAGACTTCATTTATTCATTTGAGACAGAGAAAGAGTGATGTGGAGGGGGAGCAATAGAGAGATAGAGAGAGAGAGAGAGACGCAGACTCCCTACCAAGGGGAAGGCCAATGCGGGGCTTAGACTCCAGAACCCTGAGATCACAACCCAAGCCAAAGGCAGATGCCTACCCGACCAAGTCACCCAGATGCCCTCAAAATTAAACACTTCTAATATCAAAAGATACTATTAATAAAATAAACCAAAAAAAACATGGAGAAATACATTCACAGCATATGTCATTGTGAAAAGACTTATATCTTAGAACATATAAACAATTCCTACAACTCAATATCTAGAAGTCAATCCAATTTTTTTAAGAGGGCAAAAAGTTCAAATAGACATTTCATAAAATAATATATACAAATGGCCAATAAGCACACGAAAAAGGGCTCAATATCTTAATAACTTTAGTCATCAAGAAAATGCATATTAAAATTACAATGAGAACCATTTCATATCAGCATAAATGGCTAAAATTAAAAGGATTGAAAACACTGAATTTTGGTAAGAAAGTAGAGACTCCAGATGTCTCACACATTGTTAGAGTGTAAAATTCACATCTGTGGAAATAAAGTGGCTATTTCTTATAAACATAAATCTATCCTATGATCCACCAACTCTACTCCTAGATATTTATTCAAGAGAAATGAAAACATAGGCCCACAAAAATACTGTCCAAGATGTTCACAATCTTATTGCTAATAACCAGACATGAAAAACAACCCAAAATGTCTATCAAAAGGAAAATGATTAAACCAACTATGGCATATTATCTTGTAATACTACTCAACAATAAAAGAATGAACTACTGATACAGGCAAGAACATGAAGGATTCTCAGAAACATGTTAAGCTTTTAAGAAGTCATATAAAAATAATTACATTTTTATGATGTCCGATTACAGGAAAATTCATGATGACAAATGTCAGAAAAAGATGACCTGGAGGGAACAGACCACTGAAAGGGACAAAGCATTCTTGGTAACAGAAACATTTTGTATTTTGTTTGGAATAGTGGTTACATTAAATGCCCACAACTATCAAAACCTATTCACACTAAACACTTAAGACCAACACATTTTAAAGTGTGTTAATTATGATGCAATTTAAAAAGTCACATCATTTTCTTTATTCAGTAAACATTTGAGTCTTTAGTCCTAGGAACTTAAAGATTAAAAAAAGAACATGGTCATTGATCTCCAATAAATTCAGTTTCAGTGAAGCTTAGGTGACTTGCAGAGACATATGAATAATAACAGCACAATGAGCTAGAGATAAAAGAAGAGTTATAGGAACTCAGAGAAAGGACACCTTCTTCCTGTTAGAGAAGACTTTCTATAAAAGATAACGACTATGTTTTAAAATGAAAGGCAGGGCACCTGGGTGGCTCAGTCACTTAAGAGACTTGACTTGATTGCAGCTCAGGTCATGATCTCTGGGTCCTAGGACTGAGACCTATGTCCGGCTCACCACTCAGCAGAGTCTGCTTCTTTCCCTCCCCCTCTTCATCTGCTCTTCCCTTCATCTTACCCCCCACCCCCACTCACATGCTCTCTAAAATAGAAATAAATAAATCTTAAAATAAGATAAAACAAAAGGCAAGAATCAACTAATTTAAATGGAGAAAAGCATTACAGACAGAAAGAGCAAGATGAGAAATGATACAATAATCAGATCCAATATACTGCATACAGGAGAGACCAAGTTAGGCTGATGCTGTTAATGAGCAGAAACTACAGAGAGGAAGGAGCAAGAAAGGAGGCCAGAGAGAAACAAGAGACCATACAAATCCATGTAAGGAAGACAGACTTCATCCTATAGGTGACAAAAAAATCTAAAGGTTAAACAACCATTTCAGATGACTTATCCTAATAGCGCTAGAAAAGATGGATTTGAGAGAGGAAGAAGGAGGCTCCTAATGTGCTCCAAGAATGAAGGCCTGAAGTGGAAAACTATTTAGAAGGTAAAACTGGCAGGACTGTCCCTTAATTTAAATATAAGAGAATGGTTAAGAGGCAAAACTGATTCTTAAGTGACTAGTGGGATGAGGGTATCACCGACTAAGCCAGAATATAAAGAGAAGAATTTGGGAGACTGGGGAAGAGAAGTATGGTTAGAAGCATGGGAGTGTGAGGTGTCTGTGATACTTAGTTCAAACTGTACAGCAAGTGGTCCATATAGCAGTACACATTTTGAAACACAGGTGAGACTGATTTAGGGATAATTTGCATGTAGAAATCAGTTTAAACATGACATCAAATGAGATTCATCAGTTAAAGTAAAAAGAATGAGAAGGTGGAACAAAAATAAAATTTTGGTGTACCAACAGGGAAAGTAAGAAAAGGCAAGGGAAGGGTGGGATAAGAATACTATAAAAAGAGAGCAAATGAATAGTAAGAAAAGGATGAAGGGAACAAGCATTCTGCAGTGTTAGGGGAACAAGGAACAGTGAATTTCAAGAAGTGCGTTGACCAATATCCTCCAATGCAGCAAAGAGGTCAGTAAGGAAAGGCCTGAAATGGACCTCACCAAAACATCATTAGTAACCTCAGCAAAGGCATTTCAGCAGAGTGGAAGAAGCACAAGTCAGATTATAGCAAACAGCAGAAGCAACAAGTAGGTAGAGGTGAGAAAGCAGAAAATCATAGTTTCATTCACATACTGACTTGGGAATCACACTAAAAAAAGAAGGGAATCAGTAGTTGATCATATCAGCTCAGTCATGAAAAAGATGAGAGCAAGTATTCCCATCTGGCAGTAGTCACTGCTTTTTTATCAATGTGTTTTTGATACTTCATCAGTCAAAAGAAATAACATTACTGCTCCTCTTCAAAAATCCAGATCCAAGAACTACATTATTAAGTCTTTCTTATCTTCCTTTAAAAATCATTACACTTCAAAATATCTTATTTTTAAAGTATTTTTACAAAAATATAAATGCAAATATAAATTATATATATTGTTTTAAAAATAAGTACCTTTATTTTCAAAAGGTATTTGGTTTTGAGGCACTCAACAAACTTATGAACTCTTAAGCAAAAAATATCAAAATACCACCAGCACTAACACTAACTAAATAAATAGTATTAACTGCTTTTATTTTTAAATTCTGGGGGAGGAAAGAAACAAGTCAAGGACACTGCAAGCAAACCAGAATTCTCCATTTCTTCGATTTCCCCTAAGAAAAAATTCACTGAAGTTTATCTCTAAAAAATGTTTGTCTTTAAATGTCCCTGCCTGAATATTGATCTTTCAACCCATCCTTGAAATAAAAGCCAGAGTGATCTTTGTAAACTCAGCAAATCTGATCTTTTCATGACCCTGATTTAAAACTCTCAATGGATCTCTGGTTCAGGGTGGTACTTGGGGAATCCATCAAGTCATCCATACAAGGTTGGGCTATTGGAGAAAAGAGAACAATTCAATTTGCAAATATGTTACAATTTGATTTGCAAAATTAATCATTATTTTTACAGAAAAACTAATACACTCTTCAAAACTATTATATTTTTTAAGTGTATGGATGAGCTATCAAGATTGCATTGGTCTATTTAATTTAGCTAAAATTCAGGGCTTGGTTTTCTCAGTAATGGCATTTGCCTATTAATGGTTACATTTGTTAAAAGGCATGTCTGTTTGTTGTCACTATATTAGTGATACCTCAATATACCACAGTGGTTAGGTGAAGTGTAAATGTTCTGGTGAAACAGTAATGTAATTTCTATGTGAGAATAATGTCAAAAAATAGAAACTGTGAGATAGAATCCCAGTGAATATGAATCCTATATGGTGGGACTGGCAACTCATCAAGTTTGAGGACTTATCTCCAAAAAGGAAAAATACGAATGAGTATAAAAATGGATATTGAGTCAACTAATATTCGACAAAGCAGGAAAGACTATCCACTGGAAAAAGGACAGTCTCTTCAATAAGTGGTGCTGGGAAATTGGACAGCCACATGCAGAAGAATGAAACTAGACCATTCTCCTACACCACACACAAAGATAAACTCAGAATGGATGAGAGATCTAAATATGAGACAAGAATCCATCAAAATCCTATAGGAGAACACAGGCAACACCCTTTTTGAACTTGGCCACAGTAACTTCTTGCAAGATAGTCTATGAAGGCAAGGGAAGCAAAAGCAAAAATGAACTATTGGGACTTAATCAAGATAAAAAGCTTCTGCACAGCAAAAGATACCGTCAACAAAACTCAAAGACAACCTACAGAATGGGAGAAGATATTTGCAAATGACCTATCAGAGAAAGGGCTAGTATCTAAGATCTATAAAGAACCTCATAACTCAACAGCAAAGAAACAAACAATCCAATCATGAAATGGGCAAAAGACACAAACAGAAACTTCAGAGAAAGACTTGGACATGGCCAACAAGCACATGAGAAAATGCTCCGCATCACTGGCCATCCGGGAAATACAAATCAAAACCACAATAAGATACCACCTCACACCAGGGAGAATGGGGAAAATTAACAAGACAGGTAACAACAAATGTTGGAGAGGATGTGGAGAAAAGGGAACCCTCTTGCACTGTTGGTGGGAATGCGAACTGGCGCAGCCACTCTGGAAAACTGTGTGGAAGTTCCTCAGAGTTAAAAATAGATCTGCCCTATGACCCAGCAATTGCACTGCTGGGGATTTACCCCAAAGATACAGATGCAGTGAAACAGGACACCTGCACCCCAATGTTTATAGCAGCAATGTCCACAATAGCCACACTGTGGGAGGGGCCTCAGTGTCCATTGACAGATGAATGGATAAAGAAGATGTGGTCTATGTATACAATGGAATATTCCTCAGCCATTAGAAACGACAAATACCCACCATTTGCTTCAACGTGGATGGAACTGGAGGGTATTATGCTGAGTGAAGTAAGTCATTGGAGAAGGACAAACATTATATGGTCTCATTAATTTGGGGAATATAAAAATTAGTGAAAAGGATTAAAAGGGAAAGGAGAGAAAATGAGTGGGAAATATCAGTGAGGGTGACAGAACAGAGAGACTCCTAACTCTGGGAAATGAACAAGGGGTAGTGGAAGGGGAGGTGGGCGGGGGGTGGGGGTGACTGGGTGATGAGCACTAGGTGATATGCTATATGTTGGCAAATTGAACTCCAATAAAAAAAATATACCCCACCCCACAAAAAAAGAATGATACTGAGGGCTGCCCGGGGGGCTCAGCAGTTTAGCGCCATCTTCAGCCCAGGGCCTGATCCTGCAGACCAGGGATCGAGTCCCACGTCAGGCTCCCTGCAAGGAGCCTGCTTCTCTCTCTGCCTGTGTCTGTGCCTCTCTCTCTCAGTGTCTCTCATAAATAAATAAATAAAATCTTTAAAAAAAATTTTTTTTAATGGATATTGAAACACTGGATTTTATGAGACTCTTTGTGCCTAGTCCCCTGAACACTGTTAAAAAACTTCATCTGCAATTTTTGTCAAATCAAGGCATGACATTTTTTTATGAATTTAATTTCTAATCTAAAACAACTTGTTACAAGTAAATTAGGTTAAGTATGATTAGCTACCAAATATGTTTTGTTATTTAAAGACAAAGTTCTATATTTTACTCAGGATTGATATGTTTTAACAGGCTTTACAACCTCCTATCCACTGTTTCCTCCCCTTAAGCAGTATGATTTGATAAAAACTATCTGGAGTCTAGGTTTTCTATAAAATTCAAAAGTTGTCCAGGTGTGATAGAAATTCTCAATTGAAAGCAATGAAGGATTTCTATCTGCCCTAGGACATAATGGAAAAGTTCTATTAAAATCAGTAGACCATTTCAAAAACACCTGACAATTCTGTGCTTGATAGAAAACCCCACTGCAAGTAGTGGCACATTCCTATCAAATAGTTAGGATTTACTAATCTGTGAGGCAGCTCCATTCATACCAGTCATCACAAATAAGGATATAAACAAGGATCATGGTTGTTCTATAAAGTTATTTTTGACAAATATTGGACAAGTAGTATATACTACTTATTCCAACCTCTTCTAAGTAATAATAGACTAACGAATCTACTTCACTAATTACTTAGGATTGAGGCAAGTAAACTTTTTCTGTAAAGGGTCAGAGAGTAAAACTTGTCTTTTTTCAAGCCATAAGATTTCTGTCACAACTACTCAACTCTGCCCAGAGCACAAAAACATGGTGTAGCTGTGTATGAATAAAACTTTATTTATAAAAGTAAGCATAAGGTCAAACTGGGCCATAGCTTGCCAACTCCTTACTTAGAATAAAGCTATACAATCTTTTTTCCCTAAAAACTAGACTCAAAAGATGTCTTTCTTAAAAAATGTCTTTAATCTGGAATGCCTGTGTGGCTCAGGGGTTGAGTGTCTGCTTTTGGCTCAAGGCGTGATCCCAGGTTCCAGGATGGAGTCTGCATCAGGCTCCTTGCAGGGAGCCTGCTTTTTCCTCTGCCTAAGTCTTTGCCTCTCTCTCTTGAATAATTAAAGTCTTTTAAGAAATGTTTTTAATCTTTAAAAAATTATAATGTTCCATAAATTTACATATTTACTTAACTGGCTCCAAACATTTAATTTTTGAGGACATCTCATTACTGCTTAAATGAAATCTTTATTTTAAACTAAAAGGCAAATACTTGATAACACTGCAGCATTTCAACAAGAGTATTAAATTACCTGCCTTCAGCTTCTGAGACTTAGTAAATTCACATGCAAAATAAGAGATTGAATATTGACAGTTTTCTCTCTCAAATGTCTATCTATTCTTCCTGTACAAGTAAAATAATATTATATGAAATATTCTATCCATCTGTATCATTTATCTTTAATTTAAGGCACCAACATTTATAAGATTACCAAATGGTAAGACGTACTTTATAATGAGATTCAAAACCCACAAGATATAAGGATTTTGTCTTTATCAAAGTAATCCTCTAAGAGACTATACAAGATATTCTAAAATAAAGGACAACTTTAAAATAAATAAAATATCAGAAATCCATATATGTGCAAATTACATGAGTTTACTGGCAAAAGTAAGTTATGAGAGTCCAGGCTTAATATGCAATAGAAAGACTGCAAGTATTTAGTGGGTCCTCAGCATATGACAAGCAGTGTTCCCAACCCTTTGTGTGTATCAACTCATTAATCCTCCTAAGTATACCATAGGTTAGGTGCTACAATTGGCACCACTTAACAGATGAGCAAACTGAGGCATCAAGTAATTAATTGATATACTCAATGTTATAGTTAATCAACATCCAAACCAGGACTGACCCTGGCTCAAGGGAGTTGAACTTCAGAGTCCATGCTTTGGACTCTGGCAGGTATATTTGTATGTCAAACGTACCTCAATTAAACCTTAAAATAAAATCAAGAATTTTAGTAGGTATAAATTTAACTTAAAATCAAGGGTACATAGAACTGTTTTCATAACCATTTTTTTCCTCAGTAATTGCTCATGGCAACCCAGTTTTGTGATATAATTATAATTAATTTTAATTAACTAATAATTCTAAAATAAATTAACTATTCAAAATCATGTAATATACTAATCTCAGTTCCAAACACAAATCAATTCCAGCTCAAAAGCCTGCTCCTCTTCCACAGTGCTGACTTCCTGCTGACTTCTAGATCATGTATACTGGGTACTTAGGCAAAAAGAAAAAAAAAATTGGTACTGCTGTGGAGCAATACAAGACAAGCCGTAACAGCAACAAGCACGCTGAATATAATAAAAGCATTCAGTCAAACAGCCTATTTTTCCACTTTGAAAATACATTTCTTAGATACATAGAAATCTATAATCATACATTTTTTAAATACACTTTCGCTTAAGGCAGTATAGCATTACCAGTAACGATAAACAATTCAATTTACACATGAAAGTTATTGTAATGAGGTAAAACATTTTAAAAGACCACCAACAGTCCAACTCAATTTTATTTTCCATGAAAACATGTTTAGGCAGGAATAATCCAAGCCATGTCAAGCAATATTAGCCAATATGACGACAATGGCACAGATAAGTCTCATAACACCAATTGTAAACTAATATTAGTTTATATTAATTCATAACTAAAAGTATAAGAAAGTTACAAAATACAGTGGAAAGGTATTACCTCATAACAAACATTACCATTCTTTAGTATGTCACACTAGGTATCCACCACATGATTAACCCAAGAAGGCTTTCAATCCCCTTTTATAAGCAAACATAATATATACATACAAACTAGTAATTATTATGGAGTGACATATAATTAGGGAAAGAGAGCTTTGCAAACTAAAAGATCCTTTACAAACATAAGATTATCACTCAAAATAACAAAAAATTTTAAAGTAGAATATTAACAAGTAAATTAAATAAAAAATATAAAATCATTCATTCATACCAAATTCACGCAACTTTACCATAATTTGAATAGTATCACTAAATGAAAAGTTCAAAATGTGTTCAAGTAGAAGGGAACTACTTCAAACGTAGTGGATGGATCTGTGCCAGCCTTCAAACTCTTTGTTACTGCTTCATGATGGAATAAGTACAAAAACTGAGGTAAGCATTTAGAATCTCTTAGAGCAATTTGATATTGCTAAAGATTTTATACTTTACAAAAGTATTGATGTGTGAAAAACTGGAAATTTTTAAAATTGGCAGACAGCTTAAGAATCATTGAGCTAGGGGATTAGCACCTGCCTTCCGCCCAGGGCATGACCCTGGAGACCCGGGATCAAGTCCCACATCAGGCTCCCTGCATACAGCCTGCTTCTCCCTCTGCCTGTGTCTCTGCCTCTCTCTCTCTCTCTCTCTCATGAATAAATAAACAAAATCTTTAAAAAAAAAAAAAAAGAGAGAGAGAGAGAGAGAATCATTGAGCTAGACCACATTTCCCAGAATCCCTCTCAGGCAGGTGAGACTAAGTTCTCCGAAACCAAGGAAGTGACGTGTGCCCCTTTTCCCATCAGGGAACTGGCTCTGGCTCTCAGCTGTCCTTTCCTTTCTGGCTATCTAAACTCAGATGTGGCAGCTACTCTGCTACATGCATGAAAACAATGACAATACCCTAAATGGTGCTTCTCAAACTTTAATGTGCAAAAAAAAAAAAAAAAAAAAAAAAAAAATCACTGGGAAAATCCTGTTAAAACACAGATGTTGCTTCAGTAGCACTAAAATTCTACATTGTTAACAAGCTACTGAGTAATGCTAATGCCACTGGTTCCAGGACCATACCTGGAGTAGCATGTGTTAGGGGACAACAAAACAGTAAGGTAGGGGGAAAAAAAAAACAAAAAACAGTAAGGTGGAAGGAACCTGGGTCCACAAATGACAGCACAAACCAGATTCCCCATCACTATGGGTTCTTCTGTGATGAGGAGGATAAAAAAGGCCATGATTTTTAGACCTTTGTAATATGGGGTCTTTGTACATTCCCCTAGATTATAGTCTAATACAGAGCAGTTCTGTAAATATTAGAAAGGTGTACCTCATGTCAGTTTTGCATTTTAATCAAAATAGTATCAATATAAATTCTTATTCACATAAGTATAAACTGGTAAAATTTCAAGGCCCTATGGCCTTTTCAAGATAATCAGACTTCGGAATGCACACTATGATTTCTGTTATGTATCATTTAAATATTATCACTCTACACCCATTAATGCCTACACCACTACACTGGACTATCTTTTTCAAGACGTCAAATCAAAATTTAATGAGTAAAATGGCAGGTGCTCTGTGTAACAAAGAAAAGCTAGATGTGCTTACCAACAAAGTTAAATGTTATTTTGGGTGGTTACTTTGCTCCAGCAATGATGTAAACACAGACACAAAAATGGGCACTGAAATTTCATGGTATTGATATTGCAACCATATTTTTAATATATGTATATAAAATACATATTTATCAATGATTAATTACCAAATAAACACCTAGTTAACATATGTTTATAAGGACTTCTGATAAATGCATAATTAATTAAATAAACAAAGAAAAAAGGTAAAAAAGCAATTACAATCAAGAAAAAGCAGTCAAATAATTTATCAGCAGCAACCAAAATAAGGAAACAGTACATCCTGATCCTGTAAAACTTCAAAACGTCCAAAGAAGAGTCTGATAGAGCCTAGGTACTAACCCTGTACCATCCCTCTTCTAGAAGTACAACTAAGGAAAGAAGTCAAATCAACAAAGTCCTGGAGAAACCTCACTATTACTCACAACTTAGAGGGAAACAAATGGAAAGACACAGCAGGCAGCCTGGACAACAGATCATGGCAAACTCCCAGGAGCAAAGCCCCTGCGTCCCAACCTAGGCTATCCGCTCAGGCAGAAATGGTCAATACTATCTGCCATTCTGAATATGGTAAACTGAGGAAGGCCACTGAGAAGAAGCCTATTTTACACTCTTTGGGACCTAACTAGCAACATATCCATGGTCTTTTTTGATGTTCATAATTGAAAGTTAAAAGAACAACTTGTGCTTAGCAGGGTCCTCCTGTTAAAACCCAATGGACTGGAACCCTGTGCCAGCTTACTAAATTGGAAAATGTCCAAGTGCCTACTGCTTTGCTTCATCAAAGGCCACAGAATGAATTACAACCTCATCATCCTAATGCCTTTCTAACCAGGGACCCTGAGGTAACAAGCAATTCTGAAACATCAAAAAGAAAACTAAAAACGTGTAGCATCTCATAAAATATCAAATGAGTAAAGAAATAACTAGGACCTAGGACAAACATACTAAAAACAAACTTCCGAAAATAGTTTCTATTAATGCTGCTTTGAGACTCTTGAGACATTTCAAACTCCTACAGAAACAGCTGGTTGTCCCATGCAAAGAAATGTCATCAACATTTTTGTAAGTGTATGTGTTTGTGTTCAGTAAGTATATCAATAAGTAGAGAAAGCATTAACAGGTTATTTCCTGCATTTTTTTTCATAAAACTGATTTTTTTTAAATTTCATGTTCATTTCACAAGTAAAAGTTTTCTACTCTATACAAAGCTTGAATAAATTTCATGTTCCTTGAGAACACAAAAACAGTATGATGAAACATACTGAGACTAATTACAATAGTACTAATATTCTATTCCACAAGCATCTCTGTGTCTGCTGTGGACCTTGGGCCCTGCTACATGCTAAGAATGCTATAGAAATATGAGAAGACCAGATTTTTGTCTTACAGGAGCTTACAAAACATCAATCAAGCTATTTTAACTAATTAGAAAAACGAAATATTCACTTATTTCTTTGGATTACACTCTAATAAGAGTATTGGAATATATTTATGGAAAAAGGAAAAATTATTTCACTCACTTTATCATGACCATCTATCAACTTTCTGGACACTTAAACTTGCATACATTCCTATTTCTCCTTCAAAACAAAAGTTAAACTGAATTAATTCCAAAAGCCATTATAAAATGCTGGCTTAATTTACTTAGGAAGTTTTCCCACAAGCATTTAAGTTTAATATTTCACATTCTGCATTTTTAAAAAATATGCCTTTATTTTCAAACTTGAGGTCTTGCTTAGGAATTAGGAAAATAAAAATGTTTTTTTCTTAACATCTTCACTTAATATCCATGATAGACTGTCTTCTGAAAAGCTGCAGCTGAATTTTATTTGCATTTTATATTTAGAGGAGTTTTGAGGGAATAGGGGTGGAATTTTAAAAAGGGGCCTTCAGCTACCTATATTTATTAAAAATGTCTTAAAAACTGAATCTCTAGTATCAGCAAGTCAGTAAGCCAATAGTGACCTAAGCAAAGAATCTTGTCACAGAGCTCTTAAAGATATGTCCATTTTGTATTTTCAGAAAAGTCAATGATCCCCATATTCCAGTGCTTTTTCCTCTCTCTGGCAGCTCCTAATAGGCTAATTCTCTCTTAAAATGCTGAAATTTCTCCCAGCTTGAACCTAGCCTCTTCTTACTCCAAAGCTTTATTTTTTAGATCATAGATCAGTGCTATCTAACAAAGACATAATATAAGCCGCATATTTAATAGTAAAAAGAAATGTAAAATTTAATGAATTTTAATACAATATATTGACATTATTTCAATATGTAAACAATATAAAAATGAACATGAGACATTTACATGCTTTTTTGTACTAAGTCTTCCAAACCCAGTCTGTATTTTATATTTACAGCACATCTGAATTTGAGTTAGACATATTTCAGGTATTCAACAGCCACATATGGCTAATGTCTACCACACTGGACAGTGGAGCCTTAGATGATCTCACCCATGCACTGCTTCAATCATCAACTATACTTGAATGAATCCAAATTTATAACTCTAATCCAGTCTTCTTCTTAGTACAGGATTAGTATTTCCTAATGTCTAACTGGTATCTTATTTTAGATAACATAAAGCCACCTCACACTCAAATAATGTCCAATTTCAATTCATGATCCACGCTTCGAAAGTGTTCTTTTTCTAATACTCCCTATCCAACCGTATTGTAATCAATTCAGGTATAAAAGCCAGAAACCTAGAAATCAGTCCCTTAACACCACCTCTTTCTTTCCCATATACAATCCATCTAAAAGTTCTGTCCATTTTACCTCGTAAAGATCACTCAAATCAGCCTCTGCTCTTCCTCTGAATCATCACCACCACTCTATCCGTCCACCTACTCATGCCAAGCTCGGAGCCATTTTCTTCAATGCAAGCAGTTCTCAAAATTTAACTATGATGTCATTCCTCTGTCAACCCTCCCATCTCCTGATAAAACTTTCCAATTGATTTCTACTGCCTCCAGAATAAAAGCAAGGCCCAAGCTACATGATCTAGACCCTAAGTATCTCCCATCCCATCTCCTTATACTGTACCTATCTTATCCTCCACTCATCCCAGGCCTTCAGACCTTTGTTCTCACCATGCTCCCTACGCCCTATGAACTTTGCATATGCTTCTTTACCCTTACTTAACCAATTTAATTCTCACTCATCCTCCAGATCTCAGGGACGCATTCTTTGACCACTTCAAAGACACCAAATTTCCCTTCTACAAGCTCTTCTAGAACCGTGTCCCTTTTTACTTACCTCTAGTTTATTTTACAGATGCGATGTTTGAATATGTAATTAATGGCTTTCTCTCCATAAGACCACATCTGATTGTACTAAAGAAAGTGTCTGCTACAGCAAGATGTTTAATAATTATTTGTTGAATGAATGCATCAATGAATCTGCCTTGTTTTTCCCTAGACAAAGACTAGACACCATATGAGATAGCATATACAACACATCCTGCTTACACATCATTAGTTCTGGAAAGTCTTCCAGACTTCTCAAGTTAAACCAGTGTATAACATGTTTAAATTCTGACTTACTTGTAAATCACTCCAAAAACAAATGGTGCCTCGTGTAGAAGAGGCATAAACATTTACTACATGTATTTCAGTATACACATTACTATATAGGGTTACACACTGCTCTGCAATATTGTAAAGACTTACTGTTATAAAGATACCGTACTTTCCACAGCACTGTCCTAAGAGGAGGGTAGCTATTTGTCTGCACTTTAAAGGCTGTAAAACTGTAGTAAGTGTAAGAAGCACTCACACATGCACACAGACACACACCCATAGAGTAGGAGTGTGAAACCTGTAGAGGTTACACTAAGGTACACATAGGCTCTGTCCAGTCCTGAGTATGATGTGGTTCTTTTCTCTTTCTCTATATCACCAGGGTGCTTTTTTTCTGCTCTCCAAACCTTTGATTTGACACCCCTGTTAATATTTTACATTATCACAATGCATTTTTTTGCCCCTTTTCTTCTGCTTTTGTTTTTATCCTATGACTCCACAAATGTTTCTCAATTTTTACATAAAATGTTTTGCATTGCTTGGGGTACAGTCTACTTCTTCTAAAAATCATGTGGAAGTAAAGACTTCTTCAGCTACTTCCAGATTCTATACCTTACAAAAAGTCAGAATTTCTAGATAGATGGGACTTAACTGCCACATGATAAGTCAAACTGCCAATATTCTTCTTTTGTCAAAAAGAGAAAACATAAGCCAAAAAAGTTGGTAGAGTTATATTTTTATGGTTCTTGAAATGTTACTATGTAATTTTTACTTGATTTAGCAAATGCTGCTGTGTGAGAGGAGAAAATTATTTTCAACTTGCTGAGGTAGCAAGTTTCTTTTTATACCCCCTTTAGGCAGTCAAGTCTACAGGCAGTTGAAACTAGATTTATAGGTTATTCACCAAAATATCACAGCAAATAGCACCTTGAAACCTTAAAACTTGAACAGTTTAATAGAACATCCAAGCGTTTTTAGCAGTTTATAGTATCAGTAGAAGCCACCAGGCAGTATGTAACATATTTTAAAACAGAAGGTCAACAAGGCTTATTACTGTTGAACTATAATTTCACAAACAACATAAACCAAAGAGATGGTTATAAATGCTCATTAAAGAAATGGGAAATGATTCAAAATAGGATATCTCTGATAAGCTCCCCTGAAACCAAATATAAAGCAATTGGTTTCTTCCAGTGTTCTTCAACATCATGTATTACTATTTCAGCTAAAAAGTGTTTTAATGGTTCTAAACCTTTCCAACAGTGTACCAAGAGTTATGTTTACATCAAAATGGCAGTAACAAAATATCTTACAATTCTAGATAATAAAATATCTTGCACTTAATATACAACTTATAAAAAACTACCAATATTCCTTAGAAATATACTTATGCCTAAGAGTTATGTTGGAATGAGGGAGCAACACTTCAGATACTCTTTGTGTAAACTTTTATTGTATGACTGCTACCAACAGTGTAGCACATAAAGGTAAAGTTATATTGATAGCGCTGTAAAGGTTGCTTCTCATTTGAACATAGATCACTCATCAGCAATCTCCTGAAGAAGAGGTATATCATTCAAAAAACAGAAGTCATACAAGAAAGGTGCAGAGTGAGCTACAGAACAGGAATCTGACTTTCTTGGTCTTGATTATTAATGTGTTTGGGAGGAAGCTTCTACATAATGGCATCTGGAAAGAAGCTCTCCATCTGTGGATAAGTGAAAAGTTAGAAATCAGAAATTCCAGGAAGATGTCCTGAAGTACCACTTTGGAATAGCTATTTCAGAAGAGCATTCACTTTATACTCCATACTGCCACTGTGGTTCCTATTTTATTTATCTCACAGTTGTTCTTCTCTAGTACTAAATTTTGATAAAGACCTTTAAAAAAGAAGATTTATTTATTCATGAGAGACACAGACTGAGAGAGAGAGAGAGGCGGACACAAAGGCAGAGAGAGAAACAGGCTCCTTGAAGGAAGCCCAATGCAGGACTCGATCCCGGATCCCGGGATCAGGGCCTGAGCCGAAAGCAGGCACCCAACCGCTAAGCCACCCAGGCATCCCTTGATAAAGATTTTTATAAGCTGTAGTCTTTCTTAGTCGTTCAAAGGTAAAAGATAGGGAAAGGAGTTTGGTGGTGTACATTTGGGCCAGAGGATGGTCAGTATGGTGGGAGCATAATCAGAGAAAGAACACAAAAGAGAAGGTGAAATTCAAGGGGAACAAGGTAAGAAGACCTTTGTGTTCATCCTTCTATTTTCCCTCTAACCCTGCCCTCCTCACCAAAAACACAAAAACAAAAATCCCAGAGCACAACCTGGTTAAGCCTTGTATGTTAGAAATCTAGAGTTTCTAAGAAAATATGTTCCTTCAGAATTAAATGGAAATGAAACATTTCTAATGCTACCTTAGGGTGTCTTGGACTCCATACTACTGGGTAAGGCAAAGACATACCATATAGTACCTTAACTTTTCAGATACTCTTCAGACTTTGAAAAATAGAAAATTAACCATTTTCAGATAACCTTAATCAGCACTTAGGTGAGCCATTACAAGTTAAAGCTTTCTTTGTTTGCAAAACCACTACTCCTCAGCCTAAGCACCTTATCTTTCCCAAAGAAGTAAATTTACACACTACAAAATGCACTTTCATCTAATTTTCTATTTTAAAATGTGTTATTTTTTTTATCAATAATTTATAACAGAAGTGGTCACCATGGCTTGATGGAAAAGAGTTTTTAATCTTTATTCCTTTTCAGGTCCTACAAGTAATTAAGCATATAGAGTAAGTACTAAGAAAAATGGTTTTGTCGGTGACAATAACAGAGAACCCTAAGAGTTAAAGGAAGCTCAGAATGTCAGAACCGGAATGAATTGGTCAAAGCTACTCTATGGTCATAAATTCTTCCAGTGGTCTTCTCTGCCTAAACCTTTGAGATTCTATATTTTAACATAGTAAATCTCTACTTAAATATGGAATCTAGACAGGCTACTTGAACACACAGGAGATCCTCTTCTCTTCTTTGGCACAAATCTAATATGTTCAAGACCCATTGAGAATCACATGCAAACCTCTAGAGAAGCCTAACTAGACCCTCAGATTACTATTGCCTTTATGAGTCACTGCCATACAAAAGCAACAACGTCTGGTGGAAGAAGAAACATGTTAAATATATCACTTGCAACATAAAGTGACAAATGTTACAATATAACATTGCTGGGCGCTTATAACAAAATAACAATAAAGGGAGGTCCTATCAAAGCTTGGGTAGAGACCCCTGCTATAGAATTCTGATTCACGGGGCATTCTCAGGTTAATTGTAACAGATTTTATTGAGAACCTACACTGTAGTGTTAGCTCCCTGGCACTACAATACACAGAAAAATAAGTTGTTGTTTCCTACCTTTAAGGAGCTTGTACTCCAAAAAAGAAAAATTTAGTAGGTGTTTAGAACCAACATAAATGATAGACTAGCCTTTGGAGGTGAGGTCAAGTTGGAAAGAAGTAAAAGCCTAAGTTTGTAAATGAAATCATATAACTAGGTGGAAGCACTAAGGCTCAATCCAACGAAGAATGGGGAAAAAGTAGAAGAATGATCCAAGATTATTCAAAACATCCTTGTGAGGTAAAGAAAACGAAGGTAGAGATTCCAGAACAAAAATAAAACTGAGCAAGGTGAGTTTTTAACTCCACAATCTGTTACCCTAATGGTGCTCTACACACAAACTGTGGGAACAACTCCTCTCCCCAGTTAAACGCACCAGATTTGGAACCGGGCTAGGCTCCCTGTGCTCGCCTTTCAACTCCACAACGTCCTAGCTAGGTCAGGAAAGCCCCCCTTTTACAGTTCTGTGCCTGTCTCCTCACCTGTAAAGTGAGACGCCTGTAGAGCCCAGAGCCTCTCCCTCAAAGCACAGGTGTTACCACATCGCTCCCATCAAAAACTTTATCCACCAAATCAACTCCATTATCTCTTAGGCGCCTGCCGCCTCCGTAACCTGGGCCCAACCTTTCTCATTGGGTACCCTCCACACTCCCACGAACCCACAAGCATCTATTGTCAGTTCCGCAAACCAATAAGCACTTCCCTACATTCTGGGTCGCATCTCCAGTGGCTGTCGAGAAAGCCTGTTTCCTCACCGCCTTTCAAAACCCACTCCCTCCAGGACGTGAACTCTCCCTCCCCTCCAACTCCGTAGCGCATCTGCCGGGCCCTCTGTCGGGTTGGCCACTCTTTTCCCGTTTGCGGTTCGTTGGTGGTGGTGTTTGTTTTGTTTTGGTTTTGTTTTGTTTTGTTTTTTTGCATTATTTGTTCGTTCAAGGTCTCCCTCTCTCCTCTTTTTCACCACGACAGTGAACTTCCAGGGAGCTGGGGCAAACCTGTTCTCCTCCTCCTTCCCACCACCCTTCCTCTCCTCCGACCGTGCCTTTGCAGGCCCGGAAAACCTGTTCCCTTATTAAACTGCATGGTCACAACTCTAAGGGCCTGGAGTTCCAGTAACTCCTTAATGTCGCATAATTTTTATTTTTATTATTATTATGATTTTTTTTTTTTTTTTTTTTTTTTTACTGCTTTCAGATTCTCAAATCTTCACAACAACACGTCTTTAGAAACCAGAACACAGCCGTCGCTTTCAAGAAAAGTTTCTACGGCGCAGCCACACGGGTTGACAAGGAGGTCACTCCTAGCTCCAGAAGTTGTGTGTGTGCCATGGAGGGCGGCTGCACGGCGGTCGGCACGCCGCTGCTGCCGGGACGGGACGAACCCCCGGCGGCCCGGCCCGGGCGGCGGCTGCACAGGGCTGGGCTCCGGCGGCTCCGCAACTTGCAGCGGCCGCGCTCGGTTCCCCGCAGCCCTCGCCGCCCCCCGCCCCGCCCCGCCCCGCCCGCGGCAGCACTCGGCTCCCGGGCCGCCCTGCCCGCCGCCCCCGCCGCCCCCGCCGCCCCCGCCGCCCCCGGCCCGGTCCCCGGCCCCGGCCCCCGCCCGCAGCCCGCAGCCCGCAGCCCAGGCCGCGCCGCCGCCCCGAGGGGCGCCCGGGGGACTCTCCCGCTCGGCTCCGCGTGGCGCCGGGGGCGGAGCCGGCCCGCAGGGCCCCGGGAGCGGCCGGCGGCCTCCGCCTACCCCGACACGCACCCGCCGCCCCCGACCCCAACAACCCTCCGCGGGGCCCCGGCCCGCGCCCGCGCCCGCTGCCGGGCGGCCGGCGGGACTCGCCACTTACCAACCCGCCTGGGACAACGCCGCGCCGGGGACCTCAGACATGGTAGCTGCTTAGGCCGGGGGTGGTGGTGGCGGGGGGGGCTGGGGTGGGGGTGGGGGGGAGGCCTCCTACTTGAGACCAAAAAAAAAAAAAAAAGAAAGGGAAAAAAAAAAAAACCGAAAGAAAAGAAAAGAAAAAAAAAAAAAAAACTCCTCTGGTCGGCACTGCAACTGGGCATGCTCAGTGCGGCCGGCGCTTCCGCGTGCGGGTTCCGCTCGCCGCGTTTTCCGAGCGGCCGCGGGGGCCGGGCCGGGCCGGGCCGGGCCGGGCCGGGCGGGGGCCTGGAGCCGCGGGTCCGCCTGGGAGCGGGGGCCGCGAGACTGCTCTCCGCCGCGGGCCCGTGATTGTGTTTTGGTTTTTTTGTTCTGTTTTGTGTTACTTTTCGGAGTTGCACACCTTGGAAGCTGATGAGGACGTTTTGGGTTTGTTTTTTCTTTTTTCTTTCTTTCCCCCTTCTGGAATACAAAGTAACGTCCGCGTGTCCAGCGTCGGCAGGTGTCCCCTCACCCGCGGCCAGGCGGAGCTGGACCCGAGACGCACGGGTCGGTGAGCCGGGGCTTCCCGCTCGGGGACGGTAAAACTCAACCACAAAGGTGTTGCCAGCCACTCCGCAGACGACAAGTTTCCTTTTTTTTTTTTTTTTTTTTTTTAAATAAAGACTCACTCTGCGCTTCGATCTGCCCCGACGCAAAGAAAATACGGTCGCACTGTTTTCAAGCCCCGCGCCCCGCCCCCAGCCCCGACCGCAGGCAAATCAGCTCGTAGAGGACCCGAGAAACCCTGAAGTTAAGGAGCATGGGTAAACCGGGCGGTTGTGTCAGTGCCTGTTTTCTCTGTCGCGCTGCCACTGGACCGGCCCAAAGTCCCCAGCGCGGCCCTGTGACGTTGGCGCCGGCATCACCGGGCCCGGCTCCACCGCCCCCGCCCCCCCGGCCGCCGTCCTCTAGCTCTCCGCAGGGCTGAGGCGTAGGGGCAGGTCCCCGAATGAGCATGCGCGGCGGCGGCGGCGACGCCGAACGGCGCGTTTGACGCTGCAACACGATTGGACGGCTGAGACTCACGACAGCCAATCGGAGAGGAGCAGGTGGAAGGGGACGCAGACACGCCCTAAAGGTTTGCCCCGCCCTCCCCGCTTTTCCGCCTCTGCGGCTGCTGGGGAGGAGGGCGCGCGAGTGTATGTGGGGCTCTGGCCCCGGCTGTCGAGTCACGGGGGGAAACGGGAGGACTTAAGCCTGGTCGCCCGTGGCTGCCTCATCTGACACCATCATCACAGAGGCTCGGAGCAGACACTGCGGACCTGGACGGAGCCCCCTCCTGGGATCGGGGAGGAGAAGGAAGGAAATCATTGCCATGGGGGGAGCTCAAACTCAATACATTTGTTTCTCCTTTTAATTGGGAAACTCCGTTTGGGCTTCCCAAGTCACACTTTTTTTTTTTTTAATATTTTGTTTATTCATGAGAGACACAGAGAGAGAGAGGCAGAGGGAGAAGCAGGCTCCATGCAGGGAGCCGGATGCGGGACTCGATCCCGGGTCTCCAAGGTCACGCCCTGGGCTGCAGGCGGCGCTAAACCGCTGCCCCCCCTACACCCCCCCCGGCCCCGCCCCCCAAGTCACACTTTTAAAATCTCGATGCTTTTCTAATGCTATGGAAATATGTTTTCAAGCACACTGCTTGGGAACTTATTTTAGTGAAACGTATTTCCAAGGACTTGATCAGAAACCATTCCATGCTGTTCGCTGCAGTCTGGAGTGGTGTGCTGGGTTTAGGCCATACACATGCTACAAGTGTATTTCAGTTTAAGGACACCATCCTGTCCAGGGGTCAGGAAAAGATCTGCCGTTCTGAAGGTAAATAGGTGGTGACTCAAGTTGGCTAATAATTTTTATTGTTTTTTTTTTTAAGTAGAATCTACTCTCAACCGATTATTTATATTTTGCAATTGGTGTGAGTTGTTAACTATGAAAATGATATGCTGTCCTGGTATCAGAGTTCCTCACTGGCTAAATGTGAATCCTTACAGGTTCTCGTGGTGCAGTGTTGTAAGCACTTAAAATAATTTTAATAAAATGCGCCATAAAACACTATATCCTCTTACTTCAAGAAATGTTTTCAAGGGACACGTGGGTGGCTGAGGGGTTGAGCTCCTGCCTTTGGCTCAGGGCGGGATCCCAGGGTCCGGGATTGAGTCCAGCATCAGGTTCCTGTGGGAAGCCTGCTTCTCCCTCTGCCTATGTGTGTGTGTGTCTCTCTCTCTATTATGAATAAATCTTAAAAAAAAAAAAAAAAAAAATGTTTTCTAGAATGGGTTGAAAATTACCACTGGAAAAATTTTGGATCATATTAGCATCAAAAAACAATGATAATTTATTGAACTAAAAAAAAATATGTAAAACGCACGGTTTCAGAGTGGCACTAAAAACAAGTGGTGCCTTGCTGGCTCAGTTGGTAAAGCATGTGACCCTTGATCTTGGGACTGTAAATTCAAGCCCCACATTGGGTGTAGAGATTACTTAAAAAATAATTTTATTATTATTATTTTTTTTTCTTTTTTTTAATTTATGATAGTCACACAGAGAGAGGGAGAAGCAGGCTCCATGCACCGGAAGCCCGACGTGGGATTCGATCCTGGATCTCCAGGATCGCACCCTGGGCCAAAGGCAGGCGCTAAACCGCTGCGCCACCCAGGGATCCCAAAAAATAAAAATTTTAAAAAGAAAGAAAAGGAGAAATAATAAAAGTTTTTCTTTCGGAGGTATACCAGAGAATAAATGTAGAACAATTGATACGATTAGAAAATCACCATTTTCCGAATCATTAACAGTTGATTCAGGCAAAGTTCATCAAAGGATGCTAAAAGCCACTGCTGAAAGGTGGAAGGAGTACAGGATCTTCACGTGGTTTCAAGGTATCAAGCCATAATTTAATTATTGCAAAAGAAAATAAATGTACCTTTACCTTAAAAAAGAAAATCACTGCCTTAAATTACTAAAGCTAGGATCACTAATGGGTCAATCTGATATTATGGGCTTACTGCTGTAGTGCAACTAGAAATACACATCATCTAAGAAATATTCTTGCAAAATTGTTTAACCTGAATTTAATCAAGCTTCCAGACAGTAGTTCCCAACCAGAAGCTGGATCCCCACCCCCCACCCCCACCCTACCCTTTACCCAAATGGGCACATTTGACAGTGTCTGGAGACATTATCAGTTGTCATAACCTGAGGAGGGTTACTGCATCTTATGAGTACAGCTAAACATTACACAATAGACAGGACACCTTCCCCACAATGAAGAATTATCTGGCCCAAAATGACAATAGTGCCAAGGTTGAACAGTCCTGGTTTAGATTTAAAAACTGAAATGACATATAGAGGGTATCAGAATAAGTCAAACAGGAAGAAACAGGCAAATAAATACAGAATATGGCATATTCTATTAAAAAACAATAACAATTGACTTGGACTGTTCATTGAACCAATATAATTTTTTTTAAATCTCCATATTAAAGAGACTCAAGAGATGTAACAACAAAATGGAATTTTGGATCTTAAAAAAGATATTTTGTAGTATTATACTTAATCTTGGAAATTTTATGCCAAAGCTTTTATGGCTTTTATGACTGAGGTGTTGTGGTGTCTACAACTTTTACGTGATTCAGAAAAAAAAATGGATATATAATACATGTATGTAAAATGGGTAAAATATACACACATACAGTGTATGTGTATTAAGAGAAGGTAAATGTGGCAAAATGCTTAAAATGGGTGAATCTAATTGGAGGTGTTCACTATATTATAACTTTTCTCTAACTTTGAAATTTTTCAAAGTAAAAAGTTACAAGTATAGATTATACTAATTTCTTTCACATCCAAAATTTTTAATTGGAATTGTTAGTTCCGTGGAAAATGGTAGCAGCTGACTAGACAAAAAAAGAAAGATTTTCATTTTTAATAAGATAAATCATTGATTCACAGAAAAAATAAATGAGTTTAAAGTTGGGGGAAATCCTAAGGATGATAGGAGAGCTTTACAAGGATAGGTTCCTGGGTGGCTCATTCAGTTAAGTATCTGCCTTCGGCTCAGATCATGAGCCCAGGATCCTGGAATTAAGCCCAGTTTGAGGCTTTCTGCTCAGCAGGAAGTCAGCTTCCCCCCTCTTCTTCCACCTACCCCTCTCCTCCCTGTGCTCTCACTCTTTCAACTGGATTTTTTTTTTTTTTTAAATAAAAGAGCTTTGCTAGGTACAAGAGGATAAAAAGGAGGCGGTACATTTATTTGAAGTCAATGGTGTAAATTAACAGGAGTGAGAGAGAGAATTCATTCACTTCTGTTTTGTCTTTATCATTTCAGTGAAGGAAGTGGTTCAGAGTGAAAAGGGATAGAATATGGATAAATAGGGATAGGAACCACAATAAAAGGTAAGGTTATGAGAGTACCTAGTCTCTCTAAAGCACGTTAAATCTTCTGATCTTAAGCCATTAACATCCCAGAGAATACTGAAATAACCTGTGAATGACTTAGATGAGCAAATGCCAGGGAGCCCTAAAAGACTGTTGAGTTCATCTGGAAATGTAGTAGAAGCCTGGAAACAATCAGAAATATTTCCAGTTTTAAGAACAGGAAAGAAGTCTTTAAAACAAATGGTGCTGAAACAATTTTTCCATGTGCAAAAAAGTAAAGTTCCTTACATCATACATAAAAATTAACCCAAACTAAATCATATATTTAAATGTAAGAGCTAAAAATATAAAACTCCTAGGAAAAAAAAAAGTAGAACCAAATCTCCATGACTTTGGGTTAGGCAATAGATATGACATCCAAAGTACAAGCTAAAAAAAAAAAAATTACATAAAGTGGACTTCATCAAAATTTAAGACTTCTGTGATTCAAAGGACACTGCCAAGACAATACAAAGATAATCTACAGAAAGGGAAAAAAATAGGAGTTTGTAGCAAGGATATGTAAAGAACTCTACTGACCCTAAAGTGAAAAGACAACACTAAAATGAACAAAGCATTCGAATAGACATTTTTCCAAAGAAGATATACAATGGCCAATAAATGATAAAAAGATGCTCAATATCATTAGTCATTAGGGAAATGCAAATCAAAAGCACAATAAGATGCTTCACACCCACTAAAGTGGCTATAGTTAAAAAGATGGACAGTAATAAGTGTTGATGAGAATGTGAAGAAATTGGAATCTTCAGGGTGCCTGGGTGGCTCAGTTAGTTAAGCATTTGCCTTCGGGCTCAGGTCATGACTCTGTCCCCAGACCAAGCTCCACGTTGGGCTTCCTGCTCAGCGGGAAGTCTGCTTCTCTCTCTTTCTCTCTCTCTCTCAAATAAATAAATAAATAAATAAATAAATAAATAAATAAATAAAATCTTTAAGAAATGAATTGGAATCTTCATTTATTGTTGGTGGGAATGTAAAACTGTGCAACCATTTTGGAAAAGAGTTTGGCAGTTTCTCAAACAGTTAAACATAGAGTCTCCATATGACTCAGCAATTCTATTCCTAGGTATATATAGTCAAGAGAAACGGAAATTAATTTCCACACAAAACATGTACTTGATGTTCATAGCAGCATCATTCATTATAGCCAATAAGTGAAACAATCCATATGTCCATCAACTGATGAATAGATAAACAAAAGGAGTGGGATTCCACAAACTACAGACAGGGGATTTTGCAGTTAACCCACTAATCATGATTCTAGAACATAGGATTTAGGAGCTGAATTTTTAGGAGGAAGTGTAACTGAAATAGCTAACCTCTTAAGATTAACTTCTAGAATTCTATGATTGTAAATCATGTCAGACAACCTCATTTTTTTTTTTTTTTTTTAGTTTCTTAACTAGTGAATACAAGCTATAGCGTGTGGCCATCAGGACAGATCAGGTCATTCCATGAGAATAAACAACCATAAAATATTAGTGGCTTTTAATTTTTTTTTAAAGTTCATTTTTCTTAAAAAAAAAAAAAAGAAAAAACTGTTCATTTTTCTTTCATGTTATATGTCCAATGTCAGTGTTTGGAGCTGGGGGAGGAAGGTTTCTGATCATAAATATCATCCTCATTCCAGAATCTTGACAGAGCATTAACCATCCGTAACATTGTTGATTGAAGTAGTAGAGAGTGAAAAGGCTCTGGAGAATCTCACACTGGAAATTAATGCTCTGCCAGAACTGGACATACGACAACACAGAAAGTCAATCACCAGGTGCCAGAAGGTGAAGAGCCATAAATATTCAATGGGCAATATTAATGGCTGTGGTAGTCAATGAAGTACCAATGTTATTTGTAATAACAAAACCCTGAAGGTAACCAAAACGTCCATCCATGAGGGAATATTTAAATAAGTTATAATGGGTGCCATGTAAATATCACCAAAAAAAATGAAATAGATCACTATGTACTAAGTGGGATATGTATGTGGGGAAATAATATGAAAAGTTTTAACATGATGAATTAGTACAAGTCATTAGGAAAAAGGTAAAAATCCCATGAGAAAAATGGGCAAAGTATATAAGTAGGCAATATACAAAAATGAAATCCAATAAATATGTGAAAATGTTTAACCATATCAATAACCACAAAAATTAATTTTTAGAAATTTTATTGAGATGTAGCTAACATGCAATACTATATTAGTTTCAGATATACAACAGAGTGATTAAAGCAATGGGCTATCAATAAAATTCCACTTTTGGGATGCTTGGGTGGCTCAGTCAGTTAAGTGGCTGAATCTTGATTTCAGTTTAGGTTATGATCTCAGGTTGTGGGATTGAACCCCACATCAGGCTGAGTGCGAGCCTGCTTGAGGATTCTCTCTCCCTTTGCCCCACACCCTGCTCTCCATCTCTTTCTAAAATAAATAAATAAATCATTTAAAAATAAATAAATAATAAAATTCTACTTTCATCTGACCCAGTGGCAAAAATTAGTAAAGAATAGCAAATGTTGGCAATAATATGGGGGAAGCTGATTCTTTAATATACTGCTTATAAGAATGAGATTGATAAAACCACTTTAGAGAGTATTTTGGCAATATCTAGCACAACTGAAAATATGCATACCTTATAGTTGAGCATTTCCATTCCTAGATACTTATTCCAGAGAAAGATATTCATTGATATATTGCCTTAAAATAGGAGAATGAGAACAACTCTGATGTTCAATTAAGGGTAATGAAATCCTCTATGCCAGTTTAAAGAATACATTAGATCTTTCTCTGTGTAAATTTGGTTAGATCTCAACAACATAGCACCAGGTTAAAAACAAAAAACCAGGTGCCCCAGTAAAGTTTATTTCTTTGATAAAAAAAATATAATAATAGCAATTATGGCAATACATTACTGTTCCTTGAGTAGTAAGAATATGAATGTTCTCATATTATTTGTACTTTTTGTTACATTTTACATATCTCAAAAACACAAGTTATAACACTATTTTGTTACATGGTGCTTTATAATATAAATATAACCAATATATTGGTTATATTTATATTATTGGTGAATATAACCAAAATACTTATAAAAAAACAAGAATGAAAAAAATAAAGGAGGGGGGAAAAAAGACTATACTAGTGACCTTCAGAAATTTTAAAGACACATGCACAAGAAAACTTCGACTTAAAAAAAAAAAAAAAAAAAAAAGAAAACTTCGACTTGTTGTCAGCCCCAGAGGGTAGTACTAAGGACTGAAGAGAAGATTTCATTTTACATAATAATCTTAATCTAGAGGCAGTCCAACAAGGAAACAGACAACCTCAGAACAGAGTGAGTTTCCCAGTGATGGAGGTACTTAAGCCTCCATTAGATGAATGTGATAGAAAGGACCCCAAGTGGTCAGTCAGTTAAGTATCTGCCTTCGACTCACGTCATGATCTCAGGGTCCTGGGATTGAGCTCCAGTGATTAGGGCTCCCTGCTCAGTGGGGGGCCTGCTTCTCCCTCTCCCTTTGCTGCTACCCCTGCTTGTGCTCTCTCTGTCGAATAAATACATAAAATAAGAAAGCAAGGAAGAAGGAAGGAAGGAAGGAAGGAAGGAAGGAAGGAAGGAAGGAAGGAAGGAAGGAAGGAAGGAAGGAAGGAAGGAAAAAGAAAAGAGAAAGAAGAAAAGAAAAAAAAGTGGTTAGACCAATTCAGTGGTTTGTCAAAGGATTTTCTAAGGACTCCTAGTGGCTCTACTTGGTGCCTCAAGAACCATAGCAGGGTGCAAGGAGAAAGGTGAGGAAGATGGAATCTAGACCTCCAAGCCCTCTCAAAGCTGAACAGCACTCCTTTAACTTGCTTAATGGACTGCATTTTGATGAAAGATTTAATCTAAATGAAGGATTCAACAAATAAAAAGAAGTTATAAGAAATATGAGGTTAGATGAATAAACCAGTTATTCATTCAACAGAGATTTATTAAACTTATACTGCCAATCATTGTGCTAGACACTGCAGGTAATATTAGCAGTCTCCAGTCTTGATCACGATGCGCTTTGTCAATTACCTCAAAATATAACAAAATATGAGCATAATTGGACATAAATTCTGCAAAATGAGGTATAAGTGATGAAAAACATTGAGGGGACATTACATAAATATTACTAATGTAGATATCTGGGTGGTCATAGAAGTATGATTTTATGTCCTTTAAATGTATGTGTATTTTCCAAAATTAGCATGTTCTACTCTTATAAAAACATACACAGGTCCAATCAGAAAATGGCAGAGTGAATTTATACGGCATCTTTTATTCTCCGAAATCTTAGTGTTTCATATCTATGTGCAGTATTGTTGGTAGTTGTATAAATTTGAAGATTCTTCTACCCTTGCCAAGGATTTTATCATCTAATATACTGCAACATTTCTTATGATATGTATTTTATATTTATATTTATATTATTTATCTTTGTAATTTGTTATGGATGACATGAATTACATTTATATATTTGAAATACTATTTCTCATTTAATACATCACTTGCCCTAAGTCTCCTACATATCCTTTTCACTTAATCTTTTTTTGTTATAAGTGACTGAGTACTTCAAATGTCTTTTAGATTTCACCAAACATTTCCAAATCTACATTAAGTAGTTTTGATATTCTACTGAAAGTGCAGTAGATACAGGAGATGTTGTTTCAGGCCTTTTCAGTTTCAATAAAACCTAACTTAAGTAAAAATGCAAGAGCTGACAGCCACCAGAGTCCTAGGCGAAATTCCATCTCTACATCTCTGCTGCTCCTGGCACATCTTCTTTGTTCTTTCTCTTTACTTTCTAATTTGTATGGCAGTGTACGTGCTTAGCTCCTGAGTTTACATATTATAGTTCTATCCCCCAGAGAGACCCTCTCTCATCTTAACCTCAAACAGAAATTTCAGGGAAGGCATCTGGCATGGCATGACATGGGTAAAGAGCCCAGCAGGGGGTTGTCAGTATGGTCAGAGGATGGAATCACATGTTACGCAGAGCCTGCCACAGGACCACCACCTGAGACAAGCAGGCGGTTTGAGGTATTTACCTGAGCAGATGCTCCAAATCTATCTACCACAGTTGCATTCCTCCTAAATATTTATAAATCAAAATTTTAAGAACCTACAATCTAAGAAAAAAAAAAAATGCTAGTTACACCCACTTATAAAATCGATCCCAATTTAGTGTATTTTCTGGATATAGTCCATTTTTCTCATAATCATTTTCATTTAAATAAAAATCACCGACAGTCACTTTGCAACAACTTTACAATGTAGAAAGTTAGGATGCATATATTCTGGTTATTTTTTTCAATACACTTCAAGCACTACATTCTATCATATTCTGTGAAGCCATTGAATTTACCTTTTAAGCTGTTGGGACAGAGACCATATGTATTTGGTGTCCACAGATGAGCTAAAACAGCACACAGGGTGATCTGTTTTTAAAGAGAAATGGAAATTGCCTAGCCAAATCTTTGTAGACTTTTGCTGTAATATTCATACTAAACGAAATTTGCTAAGATTACTTCCCATATTTTCTCACCTTTGATAAAACTACCATATAAATATTTTCTAAATCATTTATTCTCTTCAAAGCTTGCCAGTAACACTAGACTTAACATGCAGCTCCCCCTTCTAATCTTCCCCAGAGTTCAAACACTGCCATTTGTCCCTGCTTTTTGGTACTTAAGCCACTTTTCACCACACTGATAAGACTTATCTAAACTAATTTGTTTTTTTTAATTTATTTTTTATTGGTGTTCAATTTACTAACATACAGAATAACCCCCAGTGCCCGTCACCCATTCACTCCCACCCCCCGCCCTCCTCCCCTTCTACCACCCCTAGTTCGTTTCCCAGTTAGCAGTCTTTACGTTCTGTCTCCCTTCTAAACTAATTTGAATCAATTTTAGAACTAACATTTCACAAAAAAGTACATGAAAGAACACATAAATATCCTTTATTCTTCCCCTTGTTTTCAAGTGATGTTAACTCCTTGATTTAGAATGATAAAATTCAACGTAAAATGGATGTTAGCTACATTTCTTTATGGATATTTCTTCCACTCTCCATTTCTCTTGAAGTATTGGGAAGTTTTGACCAAATATATACACATATGTATCTATCAAAAAATATATATCAAATATATGTATATATATATTTATTTAGTGAACTCTTACTGACAGGTAATTCAGTTAAATTTGTAAATGATAGAGCTAGGATTCCAGAGTATTTTGACTCCAAAACACACACACACTTAGTTCCAGCACTCCTAAGAAACTGGAAAACAGTGGGATCCTTGACAAGGAGAAGAGGATGAAATGAATGTGCTGATTTTAGATGTGTTAAATCAAAAGTGACAAAACCTACCAAGTATCATTTTGAAATTTGGCTATAAACAGATGAAGGGCAGATTTAGAGATGATGATTTTTGGAGCCATCTTCTTCCACAAAATTGTTCAAGCCTTAAAAGTAAACAGGTTGGGAGAAATAATGTAAACGCTGAAGAGAGGCCCAAAGATAAAGCATAAGGCACGACCACAGTAAAGAGCCAGAGAAAGAGGAAGGAGCAAAGAAACAACAGAAGCTGTATTCAGATGCCAGAAGAACTTTTATGAAAGAAGAGTAAATGACATGATTGGATGATTAAGCCAAATAAACTGAATTCAGTTAGAATATATTTGCTTGACAAGCTGCAGACACTTTAATAAATAGCAAAAAATATATAGTTTTATCCTGTCCATTGATATTCATATATCATCTTCATCATCATCATCACCACAACAAAATGTATTGAAAGTGCCAAGTATTTTCTTAAATGCAAATAAGGAAATGGGATTATAATGGTAAAATGACCTTCTTGAGGTAGCTGTGCCATTAAATGACAAAGTTAGGATTTAGATCCATGTCTATCCAACACTCAGATCACCTTCTTAACCAATACGCCATTCCCAAAATATGGGACAAGTAGAGAAGGAGATCATTTCTAGATTTCTACCATGAAATCTCTATTATTTCTATCATAAGCGTTTCTGTCATGTTTATGGACATGGTTTGAATGCCATTGACCCAATAAATATTTATTGAATCAATAACATAGTGAGAAAGTTGCTCCCCTTTCCAATTCTCTTTCAGTTTGTCTAATGGTCTCAAAAAAGGGATGTCACTTTGAAGCAAGTATTTCTAACATCCCTCCAGCATTTGCCAACCTCCATTTTTAACAAAAATGATAGCAGACCTGAAGTTCAGAATCTTCTGTAGACAATAACATCTAAGCAGAATTAGTAATGTTGCTGTTTTCACTGTATGTATGTATTTATTTATTTTTAGAGATTTTATTTATTCATGAGAGACACAGAGAGGCAGAGACATAGGCAGAGGGAGAAACTGGTTCCCACAGGGAGCCTGATGCAAGACTTGATTCCAGAGCCCCAGGATCACAACCTGTGAGCCTGAAGGCAGACGCTCAACCACTGAGCCACCTGGGTGCCTCTGTATTAATTTTTTATAGCTAAAAAACAGCTCTTTGTGGCAAATTATTCTGGTTTTCCATTTATAGCAGTGAATACAGTTTCCTGTCTGAATACACACAGATTTTAAAAAGTAGCTCTGTTTAAAAACATATTTTAAGCAAATAATAATACAAGAAGTATGTGGAGATGAGAAAAATAGGAGGGTAGCTTGTGGAAGGACTAAAATTAAGAAAAATTGAATTCTGTGAAACATCTCTTCCCTTTCTGTGAAATCCTTCATCATACCCATCATTCTCTCTGTAACCCTGTACCAAGCAAGGCTTTCCATGTGATTGCTGTTCATATGGTAGGTATTGTCTTGACTTCTCTTCTTTTTTCTCTCCCTCTTTCCCTTCCTCCCTCTCTCTCTCTCTTCCTTCCTTCCTTCCTTCCTTCCTTCCTTCCTTCCTTCCTTCCTTCCTTCCTTCCTTCCTTCTCCTTGCTCACCAGCTGTAGGAGCAGGAGCTAGCATACTGAACTCAAATGGAATGTTATTAGGCCAAAAAGTTGAGCTGACCTGTGTGACTGCTCTCACAATCTAAATCCCTTCACTGGCTTTCCAGGGCTAAAAATAGTGAGAGCTCTGAATTACCTGCCAGGAGTCACCTCTGATAATTTTCGCTGTAAAGGATTAGAAGGAGAATTTTCTAAACCCAAGGGAAATAAAGCTCATTCACATTCACTTTTATGCCTAAAATGTCTCCATAAGAAATAAAAGGTTGGTGATTGCTTTTCAGAGCTTTGTTGTTTTAACCATCTGCTCATTCAAAACTATTCTATTATCTGTGTTCCACTTCTCAAGAAAGATCTTTAGGCACAGATGATTTCATGTAGTAGAGGATCATGTAAGTAGAGATTAAGGGAGTTTCTGGCAGACTAGTTCTATCTAGTTAGTGCTTTGAAAAAAACTTGGCTTATAACTCTCATATGAGTTAGGTAATGGGAGTTCTTATGTTGTGCTTTATACCTTTATATGTATTAGCGCACTTAATCAATAACAAAGCTATTAGAGATAGTGTGTGTGTATAAAAATCCCCATCTTGCAGGTGAGGAAACAGGCCCGATTTATAGTTGGTCAACAGCAAAACTGAGGTTTGAGCCTAAACTTCTGATAGTAAGTTATTTATCCTCCACTACCTACTCAATCCCATTCCGCTTGCGCAAACCATTTCAACTGTATTTTTGTGATTTTTGTAAACTCCCAAAGCTACGCTGGATTTGGGGCAGCAGAAGACTTAGAAGTGAAAAAAAGAAAGGTCAGGTTCTGAGAACAGCAAAGAATAAAACAATAATCAGGGCAGCCAATGGAAAAGGCTGTGGATCTCAACATTTCAACAAAAAAACCTATAATGATGTTTTCAAATAGTTAAATGCTTCAGTAAATGATTTTGAAAAGAATGATAAACAGAGTAATTTTATAATGCTTCTGCTTGACTCAGAATGAAAGGAAGAGAAAGTAACAGTTCCATGTTTTAGGTATAAGTTATCCAAAACCATTCCTCCAGTTACCCATCAAAATTCTGAGAAGTCAAATAAAATCATTGCTAATTAAATGTTAATTATAGATAGCTTATTAGTGGGATCCAAATTTTCACAGATCTTATCTTCCTATGGGTTCAAATGAGGCTACATTAGCATTTATATGCCAATTTTACTGTCACTCTTCACAACACAAGACTTAAGCATTACTTGACTTTGTCCCCTTCTCAATCCCTGCAATAATTGAACCTAGTTTTGCAAGGATTACTCAGATGCTGTGTAACACACAAGGAGCAACAGTACTTCGCTGTCTTCTGTTCTGGCCTCTTATTCCTGTCCCCTGACTCCAATCCACTAGAGGGAAGAATTTGGATATTGTAATTGTCCAACAACCTCTCTGAAAATGCCAGTTCTCTGTCCAGGAGATTGTTTATTATTCCCCTAAACCTAGAAAACCTCAATATGTCAAACAGCAACTTCGTCTCTACACTGTGTCATGTACATAAAATGGGAACTGCCTCTCTACCTTGAGTCTCTCAAGTAGCTCTACCTTGAGTCTTGCAGATCCCTTTGAAAAAGTTTTGCTTCAGCTCTTGGACTTCTTACAGCTCAAACTGAAAACCACGTGGAACTAGGTTGAGGAACAGACAATATACTATCCTCTCTATTCTTCTGTCTTGCTGAAAACCATCCCATACATCTCGTTTATGCAAGCAGATGTGAGGGAAGTCACAAGGCAGCCTGTTTGTCAGACACATTTACACCTTTTTAACCCCAGCTGGGAAACATCCTCCCCCAATATTAGTTTCAAAAATTTAGATTTCTTGCATATAAGAATTGTATTTCTTTTACATGAATGGTTTTAGAAACATTAAGCCCTTTTTCTAATCAAGGAACAAACTCAGACACGTTTGCTGGGTTCAACAAATCTGGGTTTGACTCCTGACACTATAATAACCCAATGAATGGCCTCACTCAGACCATTTACTTTTCAGGAACTCCAGAGAGTTTTTTTCTCCAAAGCATGGATTTCTGGATAATTAGATTGTAAAGTCCTTTAGGCCCCCAATTATACTTATATGGTTTCAATTTTAATTTTATTATTTCAGATTATTGTTAGGTTCACAGGTTGTATTTTCAGAGATGGCTGCACCAATATGTATCCCATCCCACATTCTCTTGTTACCATGTGATATTCACATGCCTCTACTGACAGGTGGAGTTGATCATTTGCTCCTTTCTAGTCTCTATAACTTCGTTGACCATTCCAATATGGGTGAAGTAAGGCTGCTTGATTTCAGAGGCTTAATCACAGAAGACAAAACAGTTCCGTGTAGCCTCTCCCTCCCACTCCCACCCACCTGCTCCATCTATCTTATGGGTGCCCTTAGGCCCCAAGCACCATATTGGGAGGAAGCTCAGGCCACATAAAGATGCCACGTGTAGATGTCAAGCTTAGGCCCCCAACAGATAATCACCAGCAGCTGCCAGACATGTGAGTAAATGAACCCTCAGATGATTCAGACTTCAGCCTTTGGCTCTTCCCACTGAGGGCTCAGACACCTGCAGTGTCCTGTCTGATTTCTAGTTCCTGACCCACAGGAACCGTGAGAAAGAATAAGTGATTATTATTATTTTAAGCCATTACACTTGGGAGGTAATCTGTTAGGCAGCCACAGCAATCAGATCCTGGGATATGAGAACCTACAATTTCCTATCATGTGCCAGGCATGGTGCTTGGTCCCTGATTTGTATCCCACATCCTTTAGTCTGCACTATGACCGAGGATTTGCTTTTATGCTACATTATTGGACATATCTGTATTTTATGCCAAGTTTTTGGTCGGTAATGCAACTACCTGCTATAACGTTGTCCCTTGGGAAAAATAATTAATACTTTAAGATGTTCCATTTTCTAGTGCTGTTCCCAGAAATGCCCTGTGCTGCCTGTTTGTACAAAGGAAAAACTACTGTGAGGTAATGAAAACCCATTTCAGAGTTGATGCTCAGAGAGAAATATTTTTATGTCGAGTTCTAAAAAATATATCTTTAAAATGATTAAAAGTGAACTCTATAATGCCTTCCATCTCTAAGGCTTAATTCTGTGAAAGTATCAATATATTTATTTTTCAGGTGTCTTTCAGAAAGAGGAATTTCCATTACTATTATAAAATATGTCTTCTGCCCCTTCTCTCATAATAACTAATATCCATTTTTTCTTAAGCTTTGCTGAAGGTAAAAAGTATAAGAAAAAAGTGATCAAATTAGATAGAAGTGTTCACTCTCACAATGAAAAAAAAAACATGTTTTAGATCAGACTCCGATTGTTTACAGAAATGTAGCTGGAGCTTATAGCTAGTGTTTCAGGAAGATACCTATTTCCCCCAGTCTCTATTATGCAGAATCAAAAACAGTAAATTTAGCAATATAGTAAAATTATACATGTACACATAGATATTTATATATATGATTAAATTTTTGCATTAATTATGATTGGTGTTAATGAGTATCAGACACAAGTACTATTATTATCAATTACAAATATTTTAAATATTTATTACAAATATCATTATTCTTATTGAAATATTTGGGGCTGAAATTCCACTCGTATTGAGTTCAAAGCAGCAATTCAAACTGCTTTGTTTTATCGGTCATCAACAAATGGAACAGATGCAGTTTTTTGTTGACAGATAATATTCAGTGGTATATTGGATCTTGAGCTAGAAACACTGGTGAATATTAAAGTCATAAATAATTCAATCCTTTGTAGCGTCAGTGTATGACCTCAAAATAACCCTGTTCAATCTGAAGCCACTGGTAATGGCCCAAAGTTCGGCAAGGCCAAATCATACTCTGCCATATATAGTAACACACTGTAATATAGAGTTTCAACAAAGAAAATACAGTTAGCATAATAATGAGGCATTAGCCGAAATGCACACGGAGTTGTTGACCTGAAACAAAAAATCTACAGAAAGGATGCGTTCTGAAGGATGCTGACAAAGTAATTAAAATAACTAGAAAAAAGACCTAGCTTAAAACTTAGCAAGTCATAAGTCCTGTCTTAGTCACTTAACCTCTAACTTATGCTCCCTGATCCCTACAGACTATTTTAATATTCATTTATTCAATAGAGTAAATTCAGAACATTGCTGTATTTAATTCTAACACTCCTGCCACCAGCACCTCTACCCCAATACCAAACTTTGCATGATTTCCATAATATAATAATGTCTTTTCCTCTTTGGTGGCTCTTTACTGACTGTGCTCTTAGCCTTGAATAGACCTCCCTTCCTTTGTGTGTCAGACTTCACTTCTGGAAGCTCCTACCTGAATGACCCAGACACAACTGCTGCCTCCTCTGGCTGTAGACTCACCGGTCATTTTGTATATCCATTTTCTACAGTCCTCACTGCACCACGTTGATATTAATGATGTATTTATTCATCCATTTCTCCCTTTCCACTGTGAGGTGCTTAAAGGCAGGGAACCATTATTTCACTCTTTCATTACCCAGCATGGTCACAAAGCATGGTGGTCAACAGTAGGGACTTGGAAGTAAGACACCCAGGTTAGCTCCTAGCTTTACCTTTTATTAGTAGCGTGATCCAAGGAGAACTACTTAGCTTCTGACCTCATTATCTCTGAATGGACCATCCTAACAGGATTGCTTGGAAGATTAAAGGAGGGAAAATACACATACAATACCTGTTACACAGCAAGTCCTCAACAAACATAGGTTACTGAATGTAGTGTTTGCTGTCATCTGATCAACTTGAAGTGTTTATACTAGGTGAGATCACTCTAGTAGGCTCAGATTAGTGCAGTGATACCATTTGTCTTTTCTCGATTAAAAGAACTTCATGCACTTATGAATCTTATTCAACAAATCTGCAATGCATGGAGATTACTATAAAAAGAATCCATAGAGATATCATTTGACTCAATACCTTCACCTGGTCCAGGACATCCTCAAAACCACAAAACAATCACCATCATCATAACAGTTATAAATTTATACCAAATTCAGTCCCCATAATCTTTATTAATATAGAAGTGCATTTAAATTAATTTGTCAAAATTAAATATGAAAATGAATTCAGTATTACTACTATAGAAAATATTATTTTATTATATATGAAATATTCAAAATATATAACTATTTAATATCTTTAGAAATGGTCACTAACGGTAAAGAAGTAGGAACAATAGAGGAATAGTTTTCTATTGTGTTTTCTTGTATAGTAGCACTGCCATTATGTTTAGCCCATTAAATAATGTGAAAGTCAGTATTCCGAAATGGGCAACTACAGGCTCACATGAAACATAATCATGCAGCGGAGGCCACAGTCAAGGATGTGACACGTCCAGTGTGCGGCCTCCCGCATGCTAGACACGTCGAACTGGACAAGTGAACTTGCTATGGAATCTAATCGTGCTTTTGCTACAGGGCCAGAAGGTTTTTGAAACATTCAGTATTTTTCAGTATCAACCTTACTCTGAGAAGGAATTTAATCTGGATAATTGCCTGGGTACAAGTTAACCTTATTCATGGTCCTGGACAGTAATAATAATAATGAGCTACCAACTGCTTGAAGCTACAGTCCTGAACACAGAGCAGTGGCTGAATGAAATGGAAATGTCTGTGCAGAGTAGAGAAGCCCTTCTCAGGTAAACTGGAGAGGTTTTCTGAAATAGAGAAACAACAACAACAACAAAAACAACCCTGTCTGTCCCATCTATGCCCACCTCTTTGTCATCTAAACACTGAAGATAATTTCCTCCTCTACACATGAAAATGCAAAATAACACTAAAGACAGCTCCTACTACTTCAAACCAGTGTGCACAAGGTAGGAAGTAAGAACTGAGCTGAATAATAATACCATTCAATATTTCCCTCCATTATCACTGCTCTTCATTTCTTCTTCTACTTAAGCTCTTTTCAGAAACGTCAAGCAAATAGCCAGAATGGTATTACCCCAAAACTCACACTGTATTGACAAATAGTGAGGGGTTTTGATCTTTATTATATATAAACTATAAGGTTTTTAAAATTCAAGCTTCTTAGAAAAGCCTAAGTAAATTCATTCATTCTCACATTTAGACCTTCCAGCAGATGATAGCTTAAAAATTGATTATTCTGACTCTAACAGAGTAAAATAAGATTTCCCAGTAACTATTAATGGAATTAAATGTAATGGATAAAAATGTAAATAGATTTTTAATGCCTTGAATTCATATAATTTTTTATTGCACCTGAAATTATTTATTAAGGATAGTTTTGTCCTTGTTGCAGCAGTGTAGATAATCTTTTAATCTCCATGTTAGTCATGAAAAAAATTTATATATACATATGCACATATATATGGGAATTTAGGCAACTGTCTCTTGATCATTTGGATGGCGAAGGAGTTAAAAGGAAAACTCAGGAATCCTGAGCAATTCAAGTCAGTAGATAAATAAGCTCTCACAAATTCTCACCCAGTAACCCTAGCTAATAACACTGATATACTATTGACTAACTGAAAAGACAAAGTTTTTTTTGTTTTTGTTTTGTTTTGTTTTATTTTTTAACTAATTCTTGTGGTATCCATAGGTGATATCAGGTGGTCATAAGTGAGGGCTCACTAGAATAGTTACTGGAATGTGAAGGACCCATAGGGAAATATCTTTTTTATTAAAGGAAATATATTCAGGGACAGGCAATCAAAAACTTAACAGGGGTTGAAGTAATTTTTGAAGCTCTTCTTGACAGCAAAACCCTGCCAAAGACTTACTTTCTCCAATTCCTAGGACTCCTCCCATTCTCACCTAAGCCCATTCTATTTTGCCCCATGACACCATTGAAAATGTTCTCATGGGGGTCGTCATAGACGTCCACATTGCCAAATCCAATGCTCACGCTACAACCTATCCAGCATTGGCATTTAGCACATTAATCTATCTGCCTTGACAATGAGCACAATTGAGCACTTTTCCTCCCTGATACACATTCTTCATTTTGCTTGCAAGATGCTATCTTCTTGGTTTTTCTTCCACAAGAAAGACAAAAACTTCTTAGAAATTGACCCATTTGAAAGAAAAAGAAATCCATTGCTCAGGAAGGCACTCTGCACCAATGCCCTATAATCCAAAATGACTGAGGGCCAGGGATCTGAAGGTTTGCAATATTATTAAAACAAAATTCTCTGCACCAAACCAAAGAAATACAAACAAAGCAGGAGGTGGGAAACCTAGCATGAGATGAGATTGGCACTTCAAAATGTCTCATGCTCAGATTCCTATCTGGCATCTCCTGTTATGAATTCTCTTCTTGCAAAAGGGGATAATTATTCTAATTGCAAATATTCAGTGGGCTTGCAGCTTAGGGGCTAAAGCTGCTTACTTGTTGTCTGTTCACTTGCAGACCATATGTTCATGGTGCTGTGAAGACAAAGGCCAGGAGAAAGGCCTTGCCACTGAGGTCTGGGCAAATGAAAAAACTTAAGGTAGTTGCTAAGACATACAAATTCCCTGCCCAGATTCTGAGTTGGAAGACTCTAATTTAACAAGATAAACAGATTTGGTGATTAACCCATGGAATTGCAAACTCAGAGCCAACAAAATTCGTAAATTGCATTGCTAGAGAAATCTCAAACTTCGTAAACAAAAGTTGGTGATGGTTCAACCTTTAAGTCCTAAGTCATCCTTGGACCTTCTCTCTGTGATGTTCTGATAAATGGTAAATTTGGCTAGAGGGAAGGGGATGATGATTACTGATTTCTGTAGTATAAATACTCCCACCATGGCCATTTCAGACTGTCACTGTGTATCATAGAATACAGAGTTGGGATGAGATAATACACCATTGGCTCTCACACTCCTGCCTTCTTTGCCACAATGGAAAGTGGGGTGCTAAAGACATACATCCACCAGCAGAGGAGTCTTTCCTAATGCTCATTATCTGTGGAGGATAGAATCTAGAGAGATCCTTCCAGAGAAAGTACCAGAGGCAGCTAGCCTGACCAAAGATCTTCCGTTACTTCCCAAGCAAAAAGTCCATATTGGTCCTTATCTGTGACCACCCTCAGTTGTTTCCTATTCTATCCTCCTTTCTCTAAGAGTTCTAAATCAAAATTAGCCAATTTCAATTGGCAGTTGCCTTGTGAGTACATTAGAAGTGATTAGGTTTTGCATTTATCCATAGGTTCTCAGACCATGAGCTATTTGAAAACATGCATCATGCAGTTATCTTAAATTTAGAGTGTGATGCAGTAACAGAACCAAATGCTGAGTTGTCCCCCTTTGGGAATGACAAGAGTACACATGGAAGTATATGTCATTATGTGCCAAGGTAAGGCATATTTGGAAGTTTGTGTATGTAAAGAAAGATATGAATTGGTGTTGAGTCACAAAAGGGTAGATTCCACTTGATTTTCTCCAACAGTCATTCTCCCTCTTTTGCTAACTGTATCATATTTGGATTTTTTAAAGGTCTCCATTTCTCTCCCACTCTCATCCATATGGGTCAAGGTACAATTTTATCTCTCATTCTGCAGAAAACTAGGTGACTCAGGCCTGCCCTATCAAACTACTGCTTTCGTCTAGAGAGTAATTTGATCTAGGATGGGCAGTGAGGTCCAGTATAAACAAAATCTAGGACTTTTGCTGGAGTTACTGGCAAGAGATATTTTCTCTTTTCTTCTGAACTAGAATCTTGAAAGATACAAGCCTAGAGATCCAGAAGCCACCATTTGGAGCCCTAAAATGATTCTCCACAATGGACAGCATGGTTGAAAGAGGCAAATTGATTTCAGTGCCTGGATCAAGCCAAACTGAAGAAAGTAGATTATATGAGCCAATAGGTCATTTAGCCACTATGGATTGGATTTTTTTAACCCCTTAGGGCCTTTCAAATACTTCTCTTAGCTTACTTAAAATTAAAAAGAAAAAAATTTGTGCTAAATTAATAAAAGTTTTCTTTTAACACTTATGCTTCTTCAGAGTCCCTTAGATTCCTTTGGCCACAATCTACTTTTTCAATTAAATGGAATACTACCATTTCACAAAAAAAATCAAATCTCATTTAAGAGTGACAGAACTCTTGGGACGTCTGGGTAGCTCAGTGGTTGAACGTCTCTGCCTTCAGCTCACGGCATGATCCCGGAGTCCTGAGATTGAGTTCTGCATCAGGCTCCCTGCAGGGAGCCTGCTTCTCCCTCTATGTCTCTGCCTCTCTCTCATGAATAAATAAATAAAATCTTTTTTAAAAAAGAAAGAGTGATAGAATCCTGATTATTTTCTTCCCATCTGCTACCTTTTCACAAATTCCAGAAAATGAATGCATAAGACAAACATGTGCATATTTTATGTTTACTAAATTAAGTTGAAAAATTGAGATTTCCACAGTAGTTGCTTTCTGTGACATTGCCCCAGCCCTGTCATCTATGATCAAAAATTCTGCTGCCATCAAGATCCTGTCTCTGCTGCGTTCCATTCAATTTTATTGACCCTCAGTCCTGTCTCTACAGAAATCAAGATGACAAATAGCTCATATAATTAATTTATATTATCATAATAGGAGAAGGACATGCTCCAGTAAAATATCCCTTTTGTCATCACATACAGAAATATTTTGGAACAAGATGACCTTTTGGTGTCCTTCAATGAAAATTGTACTGGAAACTCCCACTTTGCCCAGTTATTGCAACAATCCCAGTGACTTCTTTTTAAGTCCTGAGTTAAACTAAATATGTCTTTTTTTTTTTTTTTTGTAAACTAAATATGTCTTGAAAGAGCATGGGATTTTGATTTTGTAAAGCTTTATTTACATAAGACAAGTATCAACTGACACCAAGAAAGTGCAATCCAAACATAAGTTAATGTGTCTATTTTTTACATTCAATGATCTATACTCCAAAATAATGCATTTCATCTTTCATTGGACAAAGATGTTACATTTTTTTTTCTCTTTTTTAAACTGTATGTTTCTGCGACATTTCATCTTTCCATTCTCATATTCATAAGGAACGCCTTGTCCCCTCTACTACATGAGGATCAGATAAATTCCCAGGTTGTTTCCTGAATTTCAGAACTCAGTTGATAGTCTTGGAAACTAGTTTGAACAGAGGAAGGCAGAGAATTTGTGCAGGTCAAGAAGAAAAGAAATTAAGCACGAAATTTTTATCTCAAGAAAAAAGTAGGTACTTAATGGGATAGAAATGTAGGGAACATTTATTCTTAATCAGCTGTGTTAGGGATAGATCTATATCTGCACAGAGAGATAAATTAACTAAGATGTTCCATCTACTCTTCTGGCTTCAAGTTCCTTCTTCTTTAGATAGAAGTGGATTTATTGTGCCTGTTTTGTAAAATTGGCCAAAAAGAAAAAAAGAAAAGAAAAGGGAAAAAAAAGGTATTTTAATCACAGTTGTGGTGTTTAAATGGGGTGTCTCTCTGTCAGAAGAGGGCTTCCAAATGTAGGGCAGCTGATTGGGGGGCAGTTGGTGTTCACCTAAGACAGAACAAAGGAGATAGAACTTGATTGAATGCACACAGCGAAGGAGCTGCAGGCAGGACAGCAGAGGCAAGGCAGTGGGTGCGGGCTGTTTTTAAAGGGGGGAAGATGGAGAGGTATGGCGAGGTAGTATGGATAGAGTTCTCCCTTTTTCGACAACTGTGTCTAATTATAAATAGTGCATTGGTTAGTTAGGGCCTATGGATATTCTGAGGTAGGGAGCCTGATGGGCTTGTCTCTATTTAGCTAGGGGGCTAAATTCCTTTCTTTTTTTTTTTATTTTTTTTTTATTGGAGTTCAATTTGCCAACATATAGCGTAACACCCAGTGCTCATCCCGCCAAGTACAGGGGGCTAAATTTCTTTAAAAAAACCCTCTCTTCCAAATTGTATAAGCTTCATGAAACACAAAACCTGGAATCACACGTCTTCAAAATAAGTATCAATAAAATTTTATCTATTTAAATGCAAAGTAAAAAATTCTGCCTATTATCCTGGAGTTTCCAAATATCTGATGATTTGCTAAATTTTTTAAAAATCTCTCATCAAAATGACTGTCTCACCAGGTAGTCATAATCAATGACTGACATTATAGGAAAAAAAAAAAAAAAAAAAAAAAAACACCATCAAATCTGGTTGACAGTCTCTGCCAATTCCCCAGGCAATGAGACTTCATTTCTTTGAGGGTTGAATCCCACTGAAAATTAAAGAAAGTTTTAAATTATTCTGGTTATCATGGAAAATCATGTTCTGGCTCTTTGCCTCCTTCTCATATGGTTCTTCTCATCTAAACACAGCAAGTTCTTCCTTTACATTTTTATTCAATATCTTTTGGCTAAGCATAAAACAGTCTCTATCAATTTCTCACCAGTTCCTGAACATTCCTAAATTGAAATTATTTTAGAGTAGTTATTCATGGGGCTTGCAAGTTGAAACGAAAAAGCAGTGAAAATCAATTTCATTATAAGCTTTGAAGTAAAGGGATGTTGCATCAAAAACTTGACTGGTTGGTAGGTGGTATTTGCTTATTTTATTCTGGAATGCTACAGCACAGCAGCTTTTAAACCACTGAAAAACCCAGCTGGTGATATTCTGAAATACATTCCCTGTACATAATCAGGGAAGTCTCAGCTTGACTGGGTATTTTTGCACAGAATTCACTGAAAAGAATACATCTGTATTATTTCATGGCAGTGACTTCATTTATAACATTACGCACTTTCCTTCTCATAGTGGATGCTTTGGTTAATGATCCTGTTCCATAGCAGGTTGGGTATTTTCTCTAGTGAGTATCAAGATAGTGAGACAACAAACGGTTCTCAAAACCCTAAGGACAGTTCAAAATTCAAAATTTGCAGTACTTAATGGGCCAAAAGCCTAAGGTTTTGAAGCTATGCATACACAAGCAATGTGAAATGGAGGATATTTAAAAATTGACACTTAAACATTTTAATAGTCCAATGTGTTACTGACTTCTATGGGAAACCAGAGCTCTTCCCTGACTCCATTCACTCCAACTAGTGAAAAGAGTCAAGGGCAAAGTGGAGTTCCAACTATACACAATATAGGTCTTGATATTTAAAAAAAGGATAATTTAGTGGAAATTACAAAGATACAGTCAATAGAATTTAAATGAAACCATCATCTTTCCTTCCTATGCCACTGGGCTGGCCTTCTTCACTCTCTTCCCTCACTGTGACTAAATGCATCAAGGTAGAGCCTGAGGGTATTTCCTGTATGGGGACCTTACCCTACTCTAATTTGAACAGTATAGCCCTTTGGAGTACTGGAATATCCTAGAGCTAACAGAGGTCTGTTTACCAGCAGAATCCTTATTGAACGTGCCTTAGCTTTGGAAGGTCTAGTGGATGGTTGGGTGGGGCCACAAAAAAAGAAGGCATGAAAGTTCTTCTTCAGCCCTCAAAGACATGGCTCTCTTTTTCTCTGCCAAGCTTCCAAGGTGTTGTTTCAGGGGGCTAGATTCAGTGCTTTAAGCCAAACAAAGAAGATCCAAGAGCCACCCCAATCTGTCTCTGGTATAATCCGAAGGAATTCTCGTGGATCTCGTGTCCACCTACTGCACCAAGCAGATGGCCAGATAAGGATTTTGTCCAAAGCCCAGGCATCAGACTTGCATATTACAGTGCCTGTGGGTATCAGGCAGGTAGCATGACTGAGCCAGGCAGGCCAGGCCTAAGGAAAACAACAGCATGAATGCCATGAAAAATGATTAATGCCACTCACCTTCAAGATCAGGGGAAAGAAGTGGTGGGGTTGTGGCAAACTGGAATGCTTGCTCAGTCCAAAGTGATCCACTGCTCCTCTGCTCCAGCTGATTATTGTCAGGCATCCTTAATTTCAAGGGAAATTGGAAATCTGGATTTTTATGTGTAATATGCTGATTTCTTACATTTTGTCAGTTAATGAAATTTAAAAACAGCAACAACATGCTGGTGGATACTATGCAGGTCAAGCAAATAATAGCTGCAAACAGGATATGATTAATGGGCCAACAATTTGCAGTCTCTGCCAGGTGTGTATCACGTGCTGTGTGATCTTGATGTCCCTGTGACTCTGTGTGGCAGTAAGTTGTTGTTTGAGGAATCGAGATGTCTGGGATTCCTATCTCTTTTTATCAGGTGGTGAAAATGACACTACCCACTTAAAATAATAGATTCTAAAAACAAAATGGGGAGATTAGAATTCATAGTGATATAATTACTATATTGCATTGAATTGGAATTGAGGTGATAATTTTGCTTTCATTTTCATCTCAAAAGCTTGGGTAGAAAGAGAAAAATCAATGACATATAAGCCAAGCTACAAACTATAGAGAACTCAGAAAGATTAGAGTGCCGTAAAACACTTACATTGACAAACACCGAATGTGAATGAGATTTTGAGAATTAGTTTCTATGCAATATTCAGATTAATTCTAAAAGGTGATGTTAGAGCCCAGAAAAAAATAAATTATATTAGATTTGGAAGAAAGAGTAAGAAGTTCTATCTATATAAAATCTGAAAGTGTACCACTATTATATGAGCTATCACAATATGATTCAACTCAGGGGAAAACCCAAAAAACTATAGTACATTTACTTCATTTTACAAATGTAATAAAATAAGTGCATTTATTAGGGGAAAATTCATGGATTAATTTAAAGGAAATAAGCCACAGGCTCTCTGCAGATAATTTAAAAATAACTCACTGGAAGCTCAAGAAAATGTGTGGCATGAATTAAAAAGACCAGATTTCTGGAAGAAAAAAATTCTTCATGGTTGATTGCAATGTCTAAAATAATGCAATGTCAAAGATGCTATCACAGAAAGGGATAGAACATTTCTTTTAAAATGTAAAGATTGCTCAAGGGGAAGATCAGGTAAAAATAAAATTATGTGAGGAAAAAAATATCTAGAGCTCACCTTGACTTAATATCTCAACGATGTATAGAAGCATGCACGCACACACACACACACACACACACACACACCACACACTCATGAGTACTAGTGAAATGGGAAATTTGAGTAAGTCAATGGACTGGTCGATGTTAATATGTAAATATACTTTTGATATTGTAGTAATGTTTTGCAGGATGTTGCTATTGAGGAAATTGGCTAAAGGGTACATGCGATCTCTGTATATTATTTTTTACAACTGTATGTGAATCTGAAACTAGCTTAAAATAAAATTTTAAAACACTAATAACAATGTAGAATATCTAGGGTAAATTTTTAAAATATTGAAAGGTAGGAATCTTGCTAGACACTTAATAACCACAGTGTACATGTACAGAGCAGAATAGAGAGAGAATAATGAGTTGTTGGCTTCCGTCAGAGAAAGACAATTAGGAAACATCTCATTTCTGCGTCGTTTTTTGAAAGAGCAAAATAGCTGGTACTATATTAAATATTGGCAACGATATGTACTAGCCTCAAGTTAGTAATAGGTTATGGTAGTCCAGTATCTGTGACTTGTTGCTGTTAGCCACTGTGAGCCCGAGAAGAGTCACATTACATTATTATCTTTGTATGCCTATTGCCCATGAGAGTACCTGGCACATAATAGGCATTCAATAAATGCTTATTTTTCTACAAAAAAGAAAGAATGAGGGAGTGAAGATCTGAGGATTTGTGAAATGCCATGGTAAGCAATGTTGTCAGGAGACAGTATAACTCAATAATTAAGTGAATGTAACTGAATGGCCACAGAACTTGGACTGAGTTCAAATTCTGGCTCTGTCAATTAGCCAGGGAAGTGATGCAGGGTCTCTAATCCTTAGATAACCACCCTTGAAATGAGGCTGATGGCAATAACACCACTCACTTCAAGGTTTATGAGAAGCTCAAAAAAGGTAATGCAATAAGAGCATGTCCGTGCAGAGTCTACTACACAATCAACGATCCTCTATGAATGTTAGTTGTTCCTATCCATGAGCAAGATCCCAATGTTAACTTCAAAAAGTATAGGCCAGTAATCTTTTTTCCATACTGGGAAAATTAGTAAAAAGTAGAATAATACTAATCACTAACAACTAAGATAAATAGAGCAAATGCAAGATAATCCTTGCACATTTACTGGAGTTCTTCACAATTACAATTGTTTATTAAATACTTAGTAAATGGCAGGCACTTTATAAAGTATTTAACTTAACTTTAATAACATCCCTAAGAGGTAAGTACTATTATTATACACTGTTCACACACGAGGAGAACAAAAGAAGTTAACTGATTATTCAACTAACAAAATCAAATGACTTAAAATTGGAAAAGTCAAACTGAGGGGCTACCTTGAGAGCCCCTGATTTGACAGCCACATGATAGTTGTTCCTTTTGGGGAATAAAGAAAATTAAAGTGTGATCAAGGGCCTAAAAATGAAAAGCCATACTGTAGATTATCTGGCAGTACATATTTTATTAGGTAGTAAACACCAAAAATTGTGAAAACAGGAGTCTTGATTTTTAACAAAAATTATTTCTAATGGCTATGTAACTGGTATAGAAACAGTTTTATATATAGGCAGAATCCATGATTTAACTATCTAATGCCTTGATGATTCAAGGAAGAAGCAACTAAAATGATAAAGTAATTCCTGGAAGAATAAAGAGAAAACTAGTGACATCAACTGCCTCTGAAAGAATTGTGAATAATAGGAAGACAGAGAGGAGACCTACCTTTTACCCCTTTAGACTTTTCCAACTTTTTTAACCATGTATTTACAAAAATAAATGGTTTTTAAAAATACCATGGTCAGGACTTCAAGAGTATTTTTGAATATACAGTTTGATACTATAGAAAACTAAAGTCTTGAACAAATTATCCCTGGGTAGTTACTAGATTAGATAGAGCTTGGCTTCAAGCCAACATGGTTAATGGTTTTTCTTAAACCTAAAATCTATTAATTATTAGATTAACTCTAGACTTCACATAATCTCATTAGTAAATACCTCAATAATTTTTATTTCTATACAACTTCAGTCTTTTATTTTTATTTTTATTTTATTTTATTTTATTTTTTTATTTTTTTATTTTTTTATTTTTTACAACTTCAGTCTTTTGGTATTAAAGTTTAATTAACATTTTAGAATCTGGTCTCAATTTTATATATGTCTTTGCTTGTCTGGTAGAACAGTAATGAACTTTGTGGTAGCCTGAATAAAGTTCTCCCCAAAGATGCCCATGTCCTAATCCCTGGCATCTGTAAATATATTACCTTACGGAGCAAAAGGGATTTTGTAGAGACGTGATTAAATAAGGATCTTGAGATGAAAGATTGTTTTGGATTCTTTGGGTGGACTCAATGTAATCACAAGGGTCCTGATATGAGCAAGGAAGAATGGTCAAAAAAGCAGATGTGAAGAAGACAAAAGCAGAGCTAAGAGTGATGTAGCCATAAACCAAGGAATAAAGGCAGTCTCTAGAAGCTGAAAATGGCAAGGAGTAGATTCTCCTACAGCCTCCAAAAGAAATGCAATCTGCTGACACATTGATATTAGCCCTGTGAGACTCATTTCAGACTTTCGACCAGCAGAACTGTAAGATAATAAATTTGTGTTGTTTGAAGCCACTAAATTTGTGGCAACTTGTCACAGCAGCAATAGGAAACTAATGCAAATGCTAAGTTTCCAGCTTGTTGAATATTGTAAGTCAGAGAACAGATATATGGATAATAGCAAAATCTAAAGATAAAATACAAGACAGTAAATCAAGATTTTACTATAAGCACCAAGTTTACCTGCAAAATTCAAGATTATTATAACAGGAAGGAACAATCAACAAAATTAATTATATCAACGGCAAATTTATAAACACTAAATAATTATCTTAGAAGTGAAAACTCATTATTAAAATTAATTCTCATTGAATAAATATTTACAGACCTAAGCTGGGTGTCTATTGAGGTCTGAGTCCCAGGTGAGTTGAACAAGTCTACAGAACTGAACAGAGAGCAAGAGCAGAAGGGGAATGAATGGGTCAGCCCCGCAGAATAGAGTATTTGTGGAAGCAGAGCATAGAGGGTGGCTAAGATGCACTAAAGTGCAGGGTAGAGGGAATCTGTGGGTAAGAAGAAAACCTATACCTACATCTGTGGATGAGGATAAACTGTTGGGATTTTTCCAAACACCTAGAATGATCACCGTGATTTGCCCAGTTCATGAATTCATCTTTATCTGCAACTCAATCGTCTATAGAAGGCAAGTAGACTTTCCATTTAGACCTACAGTAGCCATATGTCAGTACAACAATCAGTACTTAGGGAATCAGAACTCTTGTTCCATAAAAGAATAAAAATATTCCTGATGGTTTATTTCTGTGAGACTTACCACATCCTTTGTTCCCTTCTTCCTCTACTATAATTTGGTTCTTGAGCCCAACAGACGGATTGCAGATCACGTATAAGAACCTATTTGACACGAGTTAGTTATAACTTTCTTTGCCATGAGATTTTGTGAATATAAGTGATAGATGTTCAAACTTTGTGTTTAGTTTAGAGCAATTTACTAGTAATTACTTAAATTTATCTTCTCTTAGAAGTTAAAAATGGACAGGAGAGAGTGTTGCTCAGTAGAGTTATAATTCATTGGTTAAACAGAATTAGCATTTATAAGGTATAAACATAGAGAGATTCGTTTCATATAGACTAATAGAATCATTTCTATTTTACTGTCTTGACTTCTCAAACAAATTCACCTAACTTTTGAAACAAAATTGGAAAAGTTGGTGTTCTTAACTCATTTAGAAGCAGGTTAAATATGTTATGATTAAATGAATAAATCTATACTTCAAGGGATAGTTCAGAGAAATACTTATATACACTGTAGGACTGTTAAAACTTAACTTGTACTAATTGTGTTCAAATTTACTGTCCTATTATCTTCATCTTACAATTCTCTACACTTAAACACATGGTTCATAATATATTAAAGGATGATGCCTGAAAATAAGAATTAGATAAGCTTACGTTATGATTGGTAAATCAAATTAAGTTGACTAGATGAAGGATTATGAGAGAAAAAACTATTCTTTTTTATTATTGAGGTAAAATTGGTGTATAACATTATATAAGTTTCAAATGTATAACATTATAATTTGACATCTGTATGCACTACAAGGTGATCTCCACTAAGTCTAGTTACCATCAATCACCATCAATTGACTCCTTTCATCCACTTTGCTCATCTCTCATCCCCCTTCTCCTCTGATAACTATAAATCTGTTCTCTGCATCTGTGAATTTGTTTTTGTTTTATTTGGTTTGTTCATTTGTTTTATTATTGTTGTTATTTGCATTTCATGTGAGTGAAATCATATGGTATTTGTCTTTCTCCACCTAATGTATTTCACTCAGCATAACACCTTTAAAGTCCATCAATGTTGTCACAAATGGCAAGATTTCATTCTTTTTTTAATGCTGAGTAGTATTCTATTGTGTATATATACCACATCTTCTTTATCTACTCATCTTATTGATAAATACTTAGGTTGTTTCCCATTCTTGGCTATGAGAAAAACCACTGTTACAAAGAGATGATGAATCAAGAATGTGAAGTGCTTAAACTCTCTGTGCTGTCATTTATAGAGTTTTGTATCCTAAGATTGAGATTGACCTATGACCTTGACCCATAGTTACATATTACCTAAACTTTTGCTCCTCTGAGTTGTTTTTTATTTTGTTTTATTTTGACTTGTTTTAGAAATAGAAAAAAATGTTTGCACACTTTGCATGTTGGGACGCAAGGAAGTATCTTGCTGTGGACTCGTGGTCCATGAAAGGATATACCTGGGGGGGGACAGTGATGGATCCAGGCAGAAGCATCCAGTCTACGCTGGGCTGTTTATGCCACCTCACCTCCCTGCTACAATACAATGGACAAGTGACTCAAGATGACTCCCTGGAAACCTTCCCCAGGAGCTGAGGATTCCTTCCTTCAGAATGATGAAACTTAGAGGAAGTGAATTTGGGGTTGGACTTCTGCTCTCCCCACTGCCTGACACTGCCCTTATCAAAAGTCCCAATACATTCAGATTGCCAAAGGACTCACTTTTCTATTATTTGACTTCTCAGTACATTCAAAGCAGTCGAACACTTTGGCGACAAGTTGACACCTTTATCTTCTGTGGAACTTTTCCCTTACCTTCTATGACTCTATGCTTGATTTTTCCCTACATCACTGGCCATTTCTTCTAAGGCTCCTTGGCTGACTTTTCCTCCTCTGCTGCTCTAAATATTGAATATTCTAGGGTTCTTCCCTTTGCTCCCTTCTCTTTTCTGTCTACACTCTTTCCCTAGAGGTTCTTATCTAGAACCTGGGGTTAAATATCATCTATATGATATAATGGGACCCAAATCTCTCAGTCTCCATATCCATCTTCTCACCTTTGCCTATTTGACATCACCCTTTCATGTCTCTGGAATCTCAGTCCTACCATGGTAGAGCTAATTCATGATTCTCAAGTTATACTCATCCTTTACCCTAAACTCATTGTTTCCCTCTCAGGTTTTCGACCTGAGTAAATAATACACCATCAATCCAACCTGGTTGGTAGAATAAAAAATATTGGCACTATCCCCAGTCGAAAACACTATAATTTCTTACTTAGACCACTGCAGTAACCTTTCCAACTGGTCGCTCCACTTCTGCTGTCTAATAAATCACTTCTTGCCATAGCATCACTTGGCATCTTGTCATTCAGATTCAGTTTAAATTGCACCTCCTCAGAGAAATTTTCCATGACCAGTCATTGTTAGATAGTCAACCCACCCTGTTTTAATCTTTGGCATAGCTTTTTTCTCTCCCTTTTCATCTCTCTGTCTCTGTCTCTTTCTCCTTAATTTGCAGTTTCCCACTGTTGGAATCTATGCTCCATGTCTTGCTCACCACTGTGACCCTAGCTCCTAGTACAGAGTACAGACTTGATAAACTTGTATTTAGTGCCTACTTGAAGGAGCAATAGTGCTCCCTGGAGCTTCTCTGAATAATTTGAAATTCTCTTAAATCCCCTGGCCACCAAAAACCTTCTATATAATTAACAACAGCTCTCTGTATTCCGTACCAAGTCATCAACCTTGCCCCCATCATAAACTTATTGAGGTGTTTCTAAGAAGCATCCAAGTTAACAAAACTGAGGTCTTTATCTTTTACTTATTGATCTAAAAATCTCTGTATATGTTAAGATATTATCTTTGTATATCAAATTGCAATATTTTACCCCCTATTTTGTTACTGGTACTTTGAATTTATCAGTGGTCTTTAATGTTATTCATTTATTTATTATTGTATAGAAGTTTAAATTTTTATGTTATTGTCTTTAGTGTTAGACTTAGAAACACTTTTTATTCCTCCAGATTATATTAATATTTATTTATTCTCTGGTACATATTGGTTTTGCAAATTGTTCTAAATGATTTTCAGGGGTACACAGGTGATTTACTTGGGTGGGACATATTAAAACTTAGTATTCATACTCTTTTTTGTCTAAAAACAAGAAGTTAACAATAGTTTTATTTAATATAGGAGTGAAGATTAATGAAGATATATGATATACCTCAATACCAGTTACTCATAAGTCCATCCTTTTGCCAGTGATGTGAACTTGAGGCAGTATGTGTGGTGGCCTTGAGTTCAGACGACATGGGTTAAAACCAGGCTGCTCCTCTTATTTCTATGCTGTCTAACGCTTTTTAAAGCTCACACTCTTCATCTGCAAATATGAGATAATAGTACTATCTATCTCAAAGAGTTGTGGCAGATAATTGTGAAATTCTCAATATGATCCCTGGCACGTGGTATGCATCATTACTATTCTTTACTTTTAGCCCTTCAACTTCAAATGGAATTTTGGTTGAAATTGTATTGAATGTATAGATGATTTTATAGAATTGCCATTTTTATAAAGTACAATCTTTCCACTCAGGAGCATAGCATATCTCTCATTTTTCAAGACTTTCTTACAAGCTTTGCTTTCTTTTTTCCCATTCTTATTAGGCATCTTCCTAGGAGATAGATAGATGGATAGATAGATGGATAGATAGATATATGATAGATTGATAGATATAATATGTTTATTATTATAAATATATATGGTTGATATTTTTAATGGAGTCTATTTTCTCATTCTATTGTCTAATTGATTAGTACTTTGAATTCTATCATTATTTAAAGACTTTTCTCTGAATGTATGGTCATATTTCTTCTTTACTAATGATATATATTTCTCTTCTCTTTATTTTATTGGTCAGACTTGTATGATGTTTGCCTAACCTACCAGCCTTAAGATTTTACTTATCAATTCTATTTTTGTTTTGTCTATTTTATCATGCCTCTTTTTAACTTAATTTCTTTTTCCTTGTTGATTTATTAATTCTTCCCACTTTCATTTTTTCAAATTTTAATTTAAATTCTAGTTACTAACATACAGTGCAATATTAGTTTCAGGTATAGAATTTGGTGATCAATACCTACATACAATACCCAGTGCTCATCACAGCAAGTACACTCTTTAATACCCATCATCCATTTAACCCATCCCCCTGCTCACTTCTCCACATGCAACCCTCGGTTTATTCTCTATAGTCAAGAGTCTGTTTTCTGATTTGTCTCTCTCCCCCCCTCCCCCACCATGTTTATGTTTTGTTTCTTAAATTCCACATATGAGTGAAATCATATGGTGTTTGTCTTTCTCTAACTGACTTATTTTGCTTAGCATAATACTCTCTCGCTCCACCCATACCATTGCAAATGGCAATCGTTCAATTTTTGTGGCTGAGTAATATTCCTGTGTGTGTGTGTGTGTGTGTGTGTGTAACCTCTTATTTATCCATCCATCACTCAATGGACACTTGGACTAGCTCTATAATTTGACAGTAAATAATGCTGCTATAAACATAGTAGTGCACGTGCCTCTTCGAATCAGTATTTTTGTATCCTTTGGGCAAATACCCACTAGCATGATTGTTGGATCATAGGGTAGCTTTATTTTTAACTTTTTAGGAATCTCCATACTATTTTCTACAGTGGCTGCACCAGTTTGCATTCCCACCAGCAGTGTAAAAGCATTCCTCTTTCTCTGCATCCTTACCAACATCTATTTTCTGTGTTGTTGATTTTAGCTATTCTGACTAAACTCATTATAGTTTTGATTTTTATTTCCCTGTAATGAGTGACAATGAGCATCTTTTCATGTGTCTATTTTTCTGCTTTATTTTTTTATGTTTTTGGGTTTTACCTCTCTAATGTTTTAGTTGCATATAATATTTATTTGAAATATAGTTTTGGTTATAACCCACAGAATTTTTTTATTCTCTTGGGAAGTTCTTATTGCTAATTTCTAAATTGTCAGGGATCTTCACTTCTGGTAACTCTAGGCTAGAAAATTCAACATTCCCTGGAAAACAATAATCTCCTTAAAATGTTATTGATTATTGACATTCATATACATCTATGTCCTGTTCTACTTAATAGTTTCATTTTTTATATTTAGGAATTTAGGTTTTTAGCATGTATTTGTTATCTCTTTTTGTGTAACAAACTACCACAACTACCACAACTCAATAGCTGTATACAACATATATTTATTATCTCACAATTTCTATGAGTCAGGAGGCCAAACACAGCTTAACTGGATCCTTTGCTCCAGGTCTCATAAGGCTGAAATTAGGTGTGAAGCAGGCTGTGACCTCTTGCAGAGTTTGGGGTTCTCTTCCAAGTTTGCCTGTAATTACAGGACTGAGGACCCTCTTTCTAACTATAGCTATGGGTCACTCTCAACTCTGAAAGGTCCCTGCAATTCCTTACCACGTGGCTTCCCCCAGAGGACCTCCCATAAAAGAGATTTTTGCTTCTACAAGGCCAGCTGAACACTCTCTGACGTGGGAACCTTCTATTAAAAGATTCACCTGATTAGGTCAGGCCCACCAAAGACAACCTTCATTTTGATTAATCTTTTTTTAAGATTTCATTTATTCATTTAAGAGAGAGAGAGAGAGAGAGGCACCAGCAGACAGGAGAGGCAGAGGAAGAAGGAGAGGGACAATTAGACTCCCTACTGCTCAGGGAGCCTGATGAAGGCTCGAACTTAGGACTCAGAGATTATGACCTGAGCCATAGGGAGACCTTTAACCATCTAAGCCATCCAGAGGTCCCTTCATTTTAATTAATTTAAATCCAACTGATTAGAGACCTTAATCGCATCTGCCAAAACTACTCACTTTTTCCATCTAATCTAATCTAACTACAACAGTAACACCCATCATATTTACAGGTCCTGTCCATAGTCAGATGAAGAGGGCTATACAGGAAGTGTAAACTAAGGGACAGAAATCTTTATTATCTTGCAGGAGTAGTTTTATCTCAGTATTTCTTTTTAAAGAATTTTTGTGTTTTATTTTTGCTTTTTAATTTTTCAGTGTGAAATTTAGGAACAATTTCTCTAGGTAAAAATAAATCTATTGTACTTTTATTAGGATCACATTAAATTAGCTAATTGACTTAGAAGAAACTTATTTGAAATCCTAACCAGGGATATAATATGTATTTTTATTAATTCAAGTGTTCTATATGTGTCCTTCTTTTGTGTTTAATTTTTTTTTTCATATAGGCATTGCAAACTTGTGAAAAAGATAGATTAGGAATTTTAATTTTCTTGAAATTGTTCCAATAGCATTAGAGTTCTTTTTTTAAAAGGTTTTCAAAATTCCTGTAAAATTGCCCAGGCCTGGTAATGTTTTTAGATCACACTTTGACAACTGCTATTTTTTTCTTGGAAATTGGTCTGTTTACATATTCTATCTTCTTTATGGTAATTTATTCATTTCATCTAGGTTTTTCAATTTATTTACATAGAGTTGAACAGAGTAATCTCAGAATTCTTTGTCCTTTCTGGGGTTGCTTTCCTACTGTCATTTCTTAATCTACGTAGTTACACTTTCCCTATTTTTCCTTGATTAAGTTAACTTGTTTATGTATTCTATTTTTTTTCCTCATTCAAGTTTTGGGTTTTTTTATCAGTTTTATTTTTCTATTTTTAAAATTCATTGATTCTACTTTCACATTTATTAATACTTTCTTCTATTTTCTTTCAGTTTATTTTTTCTTTTTCAAACCTTTGAAATTGGTAGTTCAATTCATTTACTTTTGTTCCCTCTTTTTTTTTTAAATAATATACATATTTAGGGCTATGATACATTTTAGTACTGTGATATAGTGTTTCCATTATAATTATTATTATAGTTTTAAAGTTCTACAGTTTGAGTTTATATTTCTCCTTTGACCTGTGACCCAAGTCATTTACAATTTTTTAAAATTATCAGATGAAAAGCCTTTTTATTTTCTAATTTATTTCTAGTTTTATTATATCGTAATCAAATTTATTGATTGAGGGTAACTCTAGGGTCCAATCATTATCACTTTCCATGACTGCTCCTTAGGTATTTGAAAACAAGCTGCATTTTATATTTTCAGGAACAGAGTTCAACATGCATGAAATAGATTTATTTAATAATGTTGTTTAGGTCTTTTAGAACTTATTCTTCTCAAAAAAAAAAAAGTACTTACTCCACTCCACTCATGTTTTTTTGTCTATCTCTCCTTGTAATTCCTATCATTTGTGCTTTATGAATGTCACTTCTGTTTTGATTGGTGTATAGATTTTTATAACTTATATTTTCACTATCAAATGTCCCCTTTGGCATTATAAAGAATATGTATTATATAATCCCTTTTATCCTGAATTCCATGTTATCCGATTTTGGCTTCTCAAGACCTACTTCAGTTTCAACTCTTCTGAAAGTTTTAGATGTGTCTGTTGCATACAGAACAAAGTTTTGGGGATCCCTGGGTGGCGCAGCGGTTTAGCGCCTGCCTTTGGCCCAGGGCGCGATCCTGGAGACCCGGGATCGAATCCCACATCGGGCTCCCGGTACATGGAGCCTGCTTCTCCCTCTGCCTATGTCTCTGCCTCTCTCTCTCTCTCTCTCTCTCTGTGTGACTATCATAAATAAATAATAAAAAAAAAATAAAAAAAAAGAACAAAGTTTTGTTTTGATCTCTAACTTTAAAATATTTTTTCCTTTAATAGATAAGCTAAGCACTTACATTTATCGATATAATAAGTATGTTTGATCTTAGTTCTGTCATATTTGTTCTATGTGATATTATATGATCACAATTATTTTTAAAGTCTTTCCCATGTATTTTGTTTAGTTTTGTGTGTATGTAGTTTTTCTGATGTTTAAAAGGGTCTAAATTTTTATTTCTCTATTTATCTTTATTTCTTTAGACACTATTAGTTTCCTATGAGGATCAATGATAATATTAAAATATTTTCTCTTCTCTTTGTTTCTTTTTGTCCTTTTGTGTTCTATTATTAATCAATAAAATTGTATCATAATGTTTGTTAAATCTTCTCTTACTTCTAGTATTTGACCACAAACTTGAAGTAATATACTTTGACTTCCAAAGACTATTGATGGGACAATCTACCTTTTCCTCCCCTGACTCTCCCAATTTGCTTAACTACTTAATTTCTAAATTAGAAGGACATCATGGTTTATTTCTGTCATTCTAGTCTTATTTCAGTCTTGATTCTACAGTTAAATATGTTTAATTCTCACTGCAAGTTGTTGCTTTTGTTTCCCTAGTCTTTCTTGGTTGATGAAGTTTATCCCTCATTAATGTCCTCATTAGAAGCATGGGCATTCTTACTTTTTGAGTTCTTAAACGCTTAAAATGTTTCCCAAGGCCTTGAAGGAAAATCTGGGTGGTTATAAAATCATTAACTTAGTAACTTTACTAGGATATGTCTTGGTATTGACAATTCCAGGTCAACTTTCCATGAACCAAGTTTCCATGAACCTTTTCAATAGACTGATTAAAAATTTTTATAACCTTAAGAATTTCTTGTATTATTTGCCATTGATCTGGTCACCTTTAAGCAATCCAATAATGCATACATTGGCTCTTCTTTGCTTGACTTCTCTATTGTGTTTTTTCTATTTCTTTTAAACTTTTTTTTTTACTTTTCCCATTTCTATTTTTCTATCCCATGAATTTTCCAGTGTCTATTATCCTATCTTTTACAATTCATCTTTATTTTTGAAACAGCTTTCCCTTTTCTCTTTTATTTTTTTTTAGTTCTGCCACCTTATGTTTTATTTCTTTCTGTTATTTCACAATACTCATATATAGTGCTTCCATGTGGTTTCTTTTTACAGAAATAATTGTTTCATTTTTTAAGATTTATTTATTTATTTGAGAGAGAAAAAGAGAGAGAGAGAGAGAGAGAGACTCTAGGCATTTGAGGGGAGGGGCAAAAAGAGAGGGAGAGAGAATCCCTAGCAGATTCTCTGCTTAGCAAGGAGCTGGACGTGAGGCTTGATCCCAGGACCCTGAGGACCTCAGATCATGACCTGAGCCAAAGGCAGGTGCTTAAACGACTGAGCCACCAGAATGATCTTACAAAAATATTGTATCTATCTCCTGCTCAATGGGCAATTAGCTGGTAATTTAACTTCATGGGTCTGTTTTTGTATCTCAAGGTGCCTAGACTTAAATATCTAAAACTACTATTCAAAGAGTCTAACTCTCAATATCTTTTGAACAGAGACAAGACCTCTTGAATCATATATAAGATTGAATCGCAAGATGAGACTCTTATGGCTGTACTTGTCTATAGCAAAGTTAAGTACAGAGCTTCCTTAGGAGGAGACAGCATGGGAAAGGCAACAGAACATTCTACAGGCTCCTAATGTGTTTTTGTCAACCTTTGCCTCCCCACAAACAGTTCAATTTTACCCAGCATCTCAATCTTACACAAACTGAAACTAATGTTCTAGGTAATTCCATTGGACAGAGAGTAGGAAAGGCTCTTCTTCCTCTATTTCTTCTACATTTTGTCCCCATCTCTGTCTCTCCCCTCATTGCCTTTCTCTGATGTAATGTTGACTACTGTTGTACGTCTTTGACCCAACAAACACATAGTTTGTCCTTAAAACACACCAACAGTGTTAAGTACTGGGGTTAGTGCTTGAGAAATAACTCTTATTGAAAGTTATAAAATTTTGATCTATTCTGAGGGAAAAAGCTATGGAAATTCAATCAATAAAGGAGAGAGGCTGTCATACTACAGCTTATTGTTATCTCCAATCTGGAAATGTAACAACAAACATACTTTGTGGTTTGCACAGTTTTTATTTATTACATATCATTTTCTCCTTCAGCCAGATTTGTGGCTTGTAAAAATAACCAAATATTTGCTTACAAATTGTTATAATGAAAATCTGTAGCCTGCTGCAGTAAGATTCATGGTCATGGTAACTTTGAAAGCATTTGTTTGCATTTGGAGTGTGGGGGGAATAATTTAAATTTAAAATTTTTGCATAAATTATTTATATGTTGAGTCCAAGATGCAGTGCAATTACGACAACATTTTTTAGAAGCGAGGCAGAAGTTTGAAATTTATAAATACCTCTTTACATTTTGGCGGCACTAGATATAGTTTTCTAGAAAGCTGTATTTTTTGTTGTTTGAATAGCAGTTAGCTGTTTTCATTCTCTCTAACAGATGGAACCAAAGCATTGTGAACATTTTTATTAAAACAGCAAATGAAGCTATGAAAGAAGTGTCACATTGCCAAGTATTCATCTTGCAAATTAAATTCTACAACTTAGCAGGTGGTTTAAGTTCCCTTTAGAAATTTAAAATCAGCTTATTTCATTTCTCTGTGGTTTAACAGAGACACAGGTTCACTTCTGCATTCACTTACACAGAATCTGTTTGCACGTTTCTTAGAATTGACAGTTGGGAAAATATTTGCCAACTCTCACTCAAAACGACTCATGATTGCCATATTCAGATGCTTGAGTCTTCAATTTCCTTCACTATTAAAGTCTTCTATTTGTCTCTGGAATCTGTTTGCAAGGCTCTGATGGATCAAAAATTTAAAGCCCAAATTCAGTTTTTTTTTTTTGGTGCCTATTTTGATATACATTATCATTTACTGTACTGGCATGATGGTATCCAGTATGAAAAACTCCCAGTATTAAGTGGTAATTGCTATGGACTCAAAACTCATTTAATCATAATCTCCAATGTGATGGTATTTGGAGATGGGGCCTTTGGGTGGTATTAGATCATGAGAATGGAACCCTGATGAATGGGATTAGTGCCCTTATAAAAAGAGATTCCAGGGAGCATTTTCTCCCCTTCCACCATGTGAAGACACTCAAGAAAGTGTTATCTATGAACTAGGGAGCAGGTCCTTGCCAGACACTGAATCTTCCAACACCTTGATCTTGGACTTCCAAGCCGCTAGAATTATGAGAAATAAGTTTATGTTGTTTATAAACCATCCGGTCTATGATATTGTTTCAGTAGCCTAGACTACTTCAAGTTTAGAGAATGACAAGGAGTTGGCTTTTCCAAGTCTCTACAGGACTGTACTGATTAACAGTAGCAAATCAGACACATTATAGGGCTGGCTTTAGAGGGCATTTCAGAGGTGATGAATTAGAAGCACTTTTACTCCTTTTAATGTCACTACCATAAGATTAATTTCACAAAAGCATCAATTTTCCTCAAAAAAGTTTTCAATGTTTTTCTACTACCCACAAAATAAAACTTAAGACTCATCATTCACATACTTCTGTTTCACCCTCAAACATTTTTATGACTACTTCTCAACAGATTTTCTTATTCCCTACAAACAGATCTATTTATGTATTGTCTCCCAAGCAAGTTGGTACTACTTTTTCTACCCCTCTGTTCACTTTTACCCTGTGCCTTCCTTCTCCTTTTTGATTGCCTACATCCTTCTTTTCTCTGTAGGCACAACTTATATCATAATATGCCATATCATAACCCTCCTTAACCATCCTAGGTTGCTCCTATTCTCCTTTAAGCCGGTCTGGAACCACTTATTACATAGTTGCTTGTATTGTTTATTTTTCATGTGTACGTTCTATCCCCCCACCAAGTAAAATGTAAGATCCTGATAGTAGAGATGTCATTTTACACACTGAATTTCCAGCACTCCAATTCCTAGGACATAGTAATCAGCAATCTGTCAATGTTGGTAAAGCACAAGATTTCTCCAGGCCACATCAAGAAATATGCAACACAATTAGGACTAGCTCATAGTCCTTGGGATTTACAACTATGGCTAAAGCTTTGCTTGCCTGGCATGCTTTCTCATTTCCCTTCTAGCTTTTCTGAACAGTCTACCCTTACAGTGTGTAAAGTTGTAAACTTTAGTGCTGAATTTGTCAGAACAGGCTAGTAAACAACCTCAGGGTATTAATAACTTTAAACAAAGTTTGAATTCTCATTCACACCATGTCGGTTCAGAGCCTTTCTCCACATTACCCTTACTCTGAAACCCAAGTTAAGATTCCAGTCCCTATCTAGAACATTACCAATGAAGAAGCAGAGGAATCAAGTGTGGCAAATTGTGCGCTGACTCTTAAAACTATCACGTAAAAGTAACACACATGCCCTGGGAGAAAGCTAAACATACCAATCAATGAAATAGAATTAAGAATTCAGAATTAAATCTGTACATTCACAGCCAATTAATTTTTGACAAGGGTGCTGAGAAAATTCAATGGTGAAAGAATAGTCTTTACAATAAATGGCATGGGGATTAGATATCTACAGACAAGAGAATGAAATTGAATCCCTACTCACGCTGTATAGAAAAATTAATTGAAATAGATTATATAGACTTAAATGTAAAATCTAAATGTAAAATACAAGTATAAAATGTAAATGTAAAATGTAAAGTTAAATGTAAAAGCTAAAATTATAACACATGTGACATAAGACTAAATCTCAGGCTTCTCATATATGACCCAAACAACAAAAGAAAAGAGATAGATAAATTGAACTTCATTAAAATGAAAATCTTTTAGCTTTAAAGGATACTATCAAGAAAGCAAAAAGACAACCCAAGGATTGGGAAAATATATTTGCGAATTATATTTGACAAGGGATTTATATCCAAAATGTGTAGAGAACTCTTACAACTCAGCAATCAAAACACAACCCAACAAAAAATGGGCAAAGCATTTGAAAAAACATTTTTTTCCAGAGAAGTTGTCCAAATGACCAGTAAGCACATGAAAAGATGTTGAACATCATTAGTCATTAGAAAAATGCAAACCAAAATCATAATGAGGTACCCACAAGGATAGTTAAATTTGAAAGACAGAAAACAAGTGTTGATGGAGGAATTGAAACCATTATACATTGCTGATGGGAATATGAAATGGTACAACAACTTTGGAAAACAGTTTAGCAGTTCCTCAAAAAGATATTCATAGAGTTACCACATGATCCAGAAGTCCCATTCCTGGACATTTACTCAAAAGTAATGAAAACATATGTCCACACAAAAACCTGTAAGTAAATGTTCTTTTTTTTAAAAGATTTATTTATTTATTATAGACAGAGATAGAGAGAGAGAGGCAGAGACACAGGAGGAGGGAGAAGCAGGTTCCATGTCAGGAGACTGACATGGGACTCGATCCCGGGACTCCGGGATCGCGCCCTGGGCCAAAGGCAGGCGCCAAACCGCTGAGCCACCCAGGGATCCCCTAAGCAAATGTTCTTAGCAGCATTATTCATAATAGCCAAAAAGTAGAGACAGCCCAAATGTCTGTCATGTATGAATGGATAAACAAAATGCGGTAAATCTATTCAATGAAATATTATTCAACCATAAAAAAGGAATGAAGTACTCATTCATGCAACAGCTTGGATGAACTTTGACAACTTCATGCTAAGTGAAAGAAGCCATTCATGAAAGGCCACATATTTCTAGCAAACATCCAGAATAGGCAAATTTCCACAGAGACAGATAATAGATTAGCAATGGGCAAGGGAGGGAGAAGAGGAAATGGCAAGTGAATGGCTAATGGGTATGGGCTTTCTTTTTGGAGTGGTGAGAATGTTTCGGAATTAGATAATGGCAATAGTTTTACAACTTGTAAATACACTAAAAACTACTGAATTGTACAATTGAAGAGGATGGATTTTATGGTATGTGAATTATATCTCAATAAAGCTTTTTTAAGTCAGATCAAATCACTTCACTCACTTTCATTGGTCAAAGAAAGCCACTCCAATAAGCCACTCCATAAGCCACTCCAATAGGACAGGGAAGTGCAATCCTACCATGTGCTTGAAAAGAAAGTGGAAATATTTGATGAACAGTATTAAGGACTAAAAAAGATAAGCTCAGTCTTGAGCCATACAGGGAGTCATGAGCTGCAGGTTAGGCCAATTGTGACCCTACCCTTCTGGATATAATGATTGGTCCAGTAGTAGGCATGTAACTTAAGCAGGCCAACCAATCCTTTGATGGCATGAAGGAATGTTGCAGGCTGAGAAATCTTAGGGTTACTAAGTAGGAGGTCGGAAGCTGTACTACAAGATGTCACCCTTGTGAAGAGAGGCTACATCCAACTGTGATTTCAACTCCTAGATGTTCAAGATGCAGAAGAATTCTGACTAATGAGTCATTAACAGCCAAGTGGAATCTAATCTTATAATTCTTTGCCCAGCAGAAGTCTCACATGATTTCCTGAGAAATCTTGAGACTATTTCTTCTCTGCCATCTTCTAGAATTTGCTCTCTTCCCCCACTATTTCCAATGTCTAAAGGAAAGGATTGTTCTCCAACCCAGTCTCTCATGCTCCCCCTTACCTACAACCTCAGCTCCATCTTTAACCGTGTCCCAGAGTGAATGATATTTTTTTTTAATTTTTATTTATTTATGATAGTCACAGAGAGAGAGAGAGAGAGAGGCAGAGACACAGGCAGAGGGAGAAGCAGGCTCCACGCACCGGGAGCCCGACGTGGGATTCGATCCCGGGTCTCCAGGATCGCGCCCTGGGCCAAAGGCAGGCGCTAAACCGCTGCGCCACCCAGGGATCCCCGAGTGAATGATTTTTAATGGGGCTTATTCTTTCTGTGTTTTACTGCCTCTACGGAACAGGTTCTCAAAGCTCTCAGTGATCTCCAACTATTCACACAAATGTGTAATCCCATCCTCTCCAGAGTGGGGTGCACCTTGCGACTGCTTCTAGCAAATAGAATAAAGCAAAAGTGATTTATCACCTCCAAAATTAGGTTACGAAATGACTCTGATTTCTGATTTGCTTGCCCTCTCTCACTTTCCCCCGTGCTCACTCTGATAGAGGCTAGCTACCATGCTGTGAGCTTCCCTTTGGAGAGGCCCACATTGCAAGGAATTGAGGGGGGATAACTTCATTATCCCCAAGATAATAAATCCTGTCCATATCACATGAATGAACATGGCGATGGATATTTCCCCAGTTGAACCTTGAGTTTTCTGCAGTCCAACTGATACTCTGATTTGCATCCTGCCAGAGAACTTGAGAAAGAGGACCCACCAAAGCCATGCCCACATTTTTGACATACACACTTTGATTCAATTGTTTAACTCACTAAGTTTTGGGGTAACTTCTTATATAGCAAGTGATTACTAATACAGCACACCTTCCTCAAAATCTTGACACAAGTTCTCTAGAGGTTAGGGTAAGAACTTGTTACATGTGACTTTGTTCTAAATTGCCCTCAGAAATTATCCTTATGAACATAAAGACTCTTAACTCTGGGAAACGAACTAGGGGTGATGGAAGGGGAGGAGGGCGGGGGGTGGGGGTGAGTGGGTGACGGGCACTGAGGGGGGCACTTGACGGGATGAGCACTGGGTGTTATTCTGTATGTTGGTAAATTGAACACCAATAAAAAATAAATTTATTATTAAAAAAAAAGAAATTATCCTTACTGACTCCTTTCTCAAGACCCTGAACCAAATCAACTCATGCTGTATTTCTTCCTTTCCGTGAGCTGCTTCCTTACCCTGGTATGCTAACTGGGGAGGTGAAAATGAATTATGTCTCTTCCTTTGCTTGGGTGGTTTTAACCAGAGTTTCAACCCATTGTGCCCCATAGTTTCTTCTCCCAAGGATACAATGTTGCTTTTACACCAGTAGAGCCTCATTCCTCCTGGACACTCAACCAAAACTGTCCAATTTGCAATGAGCATATAGTTCATCACCCACTATAGGAACCTCATTATAATAAGTTCTGGGCCTGGATGAGAATCAGGATAGTGGTGAATTATAGAACAGGCTTACGTTGGCTTTTCTATATAAGCAAGTGATGGTTCAACAATCAGGATCTGATCATGTCACCGCTAGCTTCAATCCCCCGCTGGCCTGTCAGTCTCCACTAACGATGCCCCAGCTCCTTAGTGTTCCCTCTCTCATGCTGTTCCCCAATATCCATCCTCACATCCTGGGGTCCAGTGATGCTGTGTTCCTTGGCATTCCCTAGACTTGGTAGGATCTCTCAAGCCTGGTGTGTTTGGTATCAGGTTCCTTCTACTACTAAGAAGACTCATTTCTAGGTTTCCTCACGTTCAAAACTTAGGTCATGTAGCACTCTGAGAATCTCCAAGGAGGTCAGGCCTCCTCTCCTCACCTGTCTCTTCTCCACAGGTACAGGCATTGGTAAGACAGGTCGTTTGAAGGGTATTTCATTGATCACCACGAGAGCACAGGGGCTTTTCCCTGGGCTGAGCAAAGGGCTTAAGAGGTGAAGCCATGTAAGGCAGTCCTTGAAGTGTTCTGATGTATTGCTAAGAGGAGCAGCGAGCCCAAGACTGCTCTTGTAGCCTCAGCCTGAAGGAGTCTGTGGTAGGTGGGAGCCAGGGTGAAGAACGAGACAGAAGGAGGCAAAGAATGACACTGGGGTTGCATCATCTCAAGGTAACCTAGCTTGCATGATCCTTATGGTCTGTCCTAACGCATTTCAAGTGATTTAGGGCCAAAGCTGATTATTAGTTTCTGTGTGTATGTTTCTTTATAGAACTTTGTAAGAAGGGACTACTGGTTTGAAAAGGATTTGGTGATCCAGGAGCCCTTGTCCCAACTATCTGTATCTTTTCTTTTTTTTTAAGATTTTTTTTTATTCATGAGAGCCACAGAGACAGAGGCAGAGACATAAGCAGAGGGAGAATCAGGCTCCCTGTAGGGAGCCTGATGCGAGACTCAATCCCAGGGCCCTGGGATCATGACCTGAGCCAAAGGCTCAACCACTGATACACCCAGCTGCCCCTAGTCTTTGTATTCTTTAACACATGTGTTTCTCCACCAGACAGGGATCTTCTTGAGAAAAGTGACTATGTTATTCATCTTCAGTAGCTATTATAGTTCTTGTCCTATGGTATTTTTCTCAACATGTACTTAATATATGAATTAATGTTCTATAGGGCCTTAGTTCTTACCTAATCTTTGTCAGATTATAGAAAATGATCATATATTACTGTGACTTTTTCTTAACAAGTTAACATTTACAAGTCTCATCCCCTCATTCAGAAATAAAAATCTGTCCACATTGATATCAGTCCCTGTCCCCTTTCCAGATAGTCTTGATGGCCCCTGCACCTGCAGGCTACTCTGCCCTGCCTCAAAATTAAATAAGAAGATATCAAATCTGCCTATCAACTTTCTCATCCAAGGAATCACTAGGATGTGAAAATATTCAAGCCTAAGCCAGCATTACTAAGTGAGCCCATGAATGCACCTAGGAGAACCCCATAAATAATTGGGGGCTAGGCTGCCTCTCCAGCTTCTTCTGTTTGGGTTTCTAGGATTCCTGTGTCCTAGCCAACATTTCCCACGCAGATGCCTGCTCACACACAAGCAACCTTAACGACATTGGTCAGTGCCCGGGTTTCCCATGGAAGCTCAGCAATGTCTCCTGCCAGCAGCGGGCATCTGCCCATTATTGTGTTCCTGCGAACCCTATTCCCCCCAGGGGATTGGGTCCAGCCTGCCCTCCCTTGATTTGGTGACAATAATGACATATAAGACATAGCCGGTGACTAAAATACAATAGGCAGTGACCATTTCACTTCTCCTGTGTAACCTACTGGTCACCCCAGCCCCACTTTCCCCTCAGACCCAAGAGACATCCCTATCCACAGCTCATTTCCCTCAGCTCCTCTGGGAAGGCCTTCATCTTTGCTTCCTTATGTCCTGAATATCCATCTCTACCTCGACACCAGTTCCTACAAGAAATCCAGCCAAATAACATATTTTATAATTTTATGTGCATTTTTAGTCAAATTGGGAGGATCAAGGAGCATGAGAGTTTCCAACACAGCCTTCTATCTGCCTCTCTGTGTCCATTTCACCCCCTTGGTGCACTCCCAGGTAATCAAACCTGCTGAGCACAGCCCCAGGGACATGTGTCTGGCCCCTCATGACAGCAGGGCTTCCGCCAGCAGTTTTGGTTTAAAAAGTTTCCTCTTCCTCGTTCTACTTGTTTTGCATGCAATTTCTAGTATGATTTGGTTTGTGTCTCATAACAGTTCCTTCTGCGTAAATTCCTCCATGTCTCACCTATTCAGCTATGCTCTCCCCAGGAGCAAAGCATCACCTTTGGTTCCCACACTTCTGGAACTGGGCTGCCTCTGCCACGCTTGTGCTGGCCTGTTCCCTGAGATTTTGTCTCCCTTCCCCCAGCTGATCCAGCATTGTTTACCACTAAACCCCTGCTTGGGGAAAACCTTAACAATTGACTGGGACAGCAAAGCTTTTTCCATCTCATAGATGTGTGTGCTGAGCCCGAGGCGGTGTTTCCTCCTGAATCTGCATGCAGGGAAGCAGATTAATCACAAAGATCTTAAGCAGGCACTGTTTGTTTTGCATGAACAAACAGCAATTGCTCTTTGTTTAAATTTAATAGTTAAAAATGAACAGTTCTAGTGATAATTACCACATATTTATATTGGCATTTTACTTTTTAAGTTCCAGAAGAACAGCAGTTTAACTCAATTGAATCATATTTATCAAACCAAAGGTTAAATACAACTGCCTTTTAAAATTAGAGAAGACTGTGAACTTACTAAGAAAATGCCCCAAATTAACAGTTATATGTAATATACACATCTTTTGTTGGAGAGGGGGGTGGGTAGTGAAGAGAGAAATGAAAGGGACTAATAGTAGATCGAAGGAGGGAAATATAAGATTTGTTTACTAACATGGAGGGAAATACATAGAAAGTCATCATTGCTGCTCACAGTCACACAGGCTGACTTTGGTCATTGGACCAATGAAACATGTTTGTCATAGAAGGCACCGTAGTACAAACCAAACACTAAAATCTTTTCATACCACACAACTAATCCTGTTGATGGAGCACTTACCACACTTATCACTGAGAATGTTGACAGTGGCATTTTTACCAACAATATTGCTCATGATAATTTCATGATTTATAAAATGCATTACTGGCCTATGAATCATGCTTAATTTTAATTCTGTTTCTATTCACTGCAAGGAGGAAATGGCTCTTTCTCATTGTGACAATCTATTTGCACCTCTCTTTAAAATGTGTCTTTCTGGTGCATGATACACGGACATTTTAATTAAAATTCACCTACATGGAAGCTTCCTACCTGCTTCTAGTAAATAATTCCAAATAGGAATGTTGGAACAATGACCAAATTATGAATTGAAAGCAATCACCAATTTGGAATTAGAGTATATTTCATATAACATGTTTCTTTAAAAAGTGCCTTTAGTTATTTTACTTTCGAAACTGAAGACATAATTTAAATGATGGAATTAGAGGACTGGAAGAGCTTTACACGAGAGATCAACCTCTCCTCGGTTTCCTGGATAAGGTAACGAGAGGTTAATTATGTACCTGAGAACAACAACTGGTAGAAGGCTGGAACTAATACAAAAAGCTCCCGACTCCTAGATTCACATTCTTTCTATAGCCTCAGTCTTCCGCTAGTAAATAAAATTAATCTGAAGTATTAAGCTTCATTGTGTTTTAATAGATCAATTTTCTAAATGAAATTAAGATATCAATATTTCAACCAGTCAAACCATTGACTTTGTGTGGATATAGTTTCATGTTTATAGTATTTTTACATATTTAATATTCAGGATGGTCTTTCCATAGACCCAATTTTCAATCCCTACAATTACTCAAGGTCGAAGGAAGGATAAGACATAGGCTTTCAATATTTCAGTCTCTTATGCCAAATGAGAATTCAAAAAATTAGTTTCAGTGAGGTTTTAATATTAAAATATGACTTGAATTGTGGAAGAATACATTAATAGGAAATATATATTCATTCCCAGATAAGTAAAATGCTTAATCCATTATTTCTAAGCTGATTTTTTTTGTTGTCTTATGAGATTAGGTTGCTGATTCCATTTTATTAGAAAAGTGCTTTACAATATTCGTTGAACAATACTTCATACAAATAATCTTTCTTGAGAATTTGTAATAAATCTGTGACTTTCTGACAATTAAAAATAGAAATAGCCTTCATATATCACTGTATCAGATAAGCTGCTTCCAGCTACAAGTAACAGAAATCCTAAATTAAACTGACTAAACAACAGGGAAATATATTAGCTCACAAAAACAGCAAGTTCCCTTTGGTTGATCAGCAGCTCAACCATGTCACCAGGGACTTTGCTTCTTTTAATCTCTTTGCATGGGTGTCCAAAATGCCAGCTTCATCCTCTGTGAAGCAAGTTTTAGCATTATTCCCATTTTACAAATGAGGAAATTTATGGCCTTGAAATGATACCTGCACGGTCCCTTCATGGTCATAAAATGCCTGCCAGTAGCAATCAGGGTTATATCATTTACATCCAATGGGAAAGGCAGATACTAGCTTCCTGTTGTTCTCCCTTAAGAGGAAAGAGGAGTTTTCACAGAAGTCTCTAGTACATTTCTTGCAACTCCTTGACCAGAACTGAGCCTCAAATTCATTTTTGTACCAAATGTTGGCAAGGGGGAGGGACAACTTTTAACTCAGTGTGACTGGATTCTTGAGTCAGGGCCAGTTCTTCAACAATTCATCACAGCTACATTCTGGGGCGGGGTGGTGGTGGGTCATTCTGCACTGATCAGAGGAAGCCCCAACTCCCACTGAAACGTTCTATCATCTTGATTTCCATGACATTACACTCTTAGTTCACCTTCTGGCTCTCTAGTCTCCACCACGTCTCGAACTCCTTTTCTGGCTCCTCTTCTTCATCCCTCCTAAATGTTGGAGCTCTGCATGCCTCCTTCCTAGGTCCCTCTTCTTTCTTCTTTCTCCAAATCTCTCCCTGGTTTATCGTACCCATTCCTGTGGCTTTGGATATCGCCCTAAGTTGATAATCTCCAACTCAAAACTTTCTTTCTTTCTTTTAAAGATTTTTGTTTATTTATTCACGAGAGACACAGGGAGAGAAGCAGAGACACAGGCAGAGGGAGAAGTAGGCTCCCTGAGGGGAGCCCGATGTAGGACTCGATCCCAGGACCCCCAAGACGATGACCCAAGTCAAAGGCAGACACTCAACCACTGAGCCATCCAGGTGTCCCTCAAAACTTTCTCCTGTGTTCAAGATTCATATATCCTATCCAGCTCTATTCCAACCAAGTGCCACATTCAGGGACTCATGTCTCTTTTGTTTCACATCTCTTTTTTTCTCCTACAACCAGTGGTTCTCAAACTTGAGCATGCCTCAGAGTCATGCAGAGGACTTGCTAAAACACAAGTTGCTTGGTCTGTCCTCACAGTTTCTGATTCAGTAGGTCCGAGTGAACACTAGAGAGTCTGCATTTCTAACCAGTTTCTGGGAGATGTGGCTGCCACTGATCTCAGGCAATACTTTGAGAACAAGTGTCCCAGAGTGTTGCCCTGGGAACATCCAGAAAGCTGAGTCACTGCCACAGAGAAGGTGTAGCCAGGGGTAAGGGAGGAAAAGAGAGGATAGGGAAGGTACATCCACTGCCTGAGGTATTGGCCCTAAAGTATTATTCATCATTCCCACTGACATTCTATTGGCTCCACCTCAGTGAAGGGAAACTGGGAAATATGATGCAGTCGGACAGTCATTTCCTGGCCACACACATTCTAGTGCCATGAAAGAAGAGAAGAATGGGTTTTGGTGGACCACTAGGAGTGTTCACCTCTCTCCAGTCTTATAATACCAACTAATAAGCATCCACGCTTGCTTTCTCTTATTTTCTCCAGTGTTTACCAAGGGTTTTCACACTTGCGTCCATACCGTTCTATGCCCAGGTCTTAATTTGTAAAGGTAACTGAGTGACACCTCGGAAAAGTGAATGCCATTGAAAGATGATTTTTGTATCTCTTACATTTCTCAAGAGAAAAGAGCACGCATACATACCACACCACACAGGGTCAAGGGGGCAATGCTAGGTTTGGGTCATGACAGGAGACAGGAGTGAGAGAAAGGCTGGCTCAGTCTCTATTGAGGTTTCCATGGAAAGGCAAGGCAGGGCATACAGTTGAGGACTGGTTAGTCTGAATCATCCGGGCTATCAAGATCAAGGTAGGCTCTAATTGGCTGGTAACCTGGTCTTGGGATGATTTAGGGTGGGAGAAACATTGGGGTAGTGTGTGAGAACTAGATAAAGTACAGTTTTTGAGAGTACAGATTTAGGTAGGCTGGTTTGCATATGAAAGGAGTGCTCCTGGCCAGGGCCCTTTGCTACCTTTAAGAATTGGCTACCGTTGGGAAGAGTGGTCTTTTCCTGTGCCTGGAAGGCCCTCAAAATGTCAAAACATCATAAGATGCAGAAAATAAAAAACATGATTAATACACCCATGCTCCTCTCCACTTTGTATATGGCTGATTTGTCCTCATTCTTTCATCTCCGTTTAAGTGTCACCTCCATTGAGGGATCTTCTCAGAAACACTTTTTAAAAGCAGATATCAGTCTACTTCACAGACCCTATTTATTTCCTATTTATCACTCAGCACAATGCATTATCTTATTTTATTTTTTTAATTTAGTATCAGGAATACTTAATTCCTTGCTAGGAATCCGCTTCATCAGGACAAGAACCATGCCCTTTTACTTACCTCTGTATTACTTACATAAGGAGACCATTTTTGTCGGTGACTCAAAACTATGTCCCTTCCTTTCTTTCTTATTAGCAGAATCCTAATTAAGTCCAGGTGTTGGGACGTTCCTGTTCTCAGGGAGGATGGGACTAGAGGTCTAGGGACAAGCATGTATTCTAATTCTAGCCATTGAGATGCAATGAGAAATCTGGAAAATCTTTTTTGAACTGTATGAGGATGTAATGTCTGGAATTGCAGCAGCCATATTGCAACCATGAGGGAATGACAAGAGAATTGCAGAGACACCAATCCTGAGATCTGACATCATCAAGCCGCTATACTTGCCTCGCAACCACTTATCAATTGTTAAGGGAGATAATAAAAAACACTACATTTTTAAACCACTCTCTGTTGAGGTGGTTAGATGGAGTCAAATGTATTGTGACTTAGCATACTACTTGACACATATAAGCAGTATGTGTTCAATTAATGCAGGTATTTGTTGTTGTTGAATGAATGAAAGACTACATAGCTATGGTAAAATGAGAAAGGTTGAGGTAGATATCCAGATATTTTAACTCACATAAATGACACAATTTTGTTTTTTTGGGCTTTAAATTTAGAGGGGAGGGATGTGGATGCAGGGTACATATTACAAAGACTGGCTATCTTTATTAGCCAACTTATACAAATACTCTTGTTCATTTAAATAAAAATTTAATGAGGACTTACTACTTTGAAAAGAACTACATTAAGGAGTCATATAGCATACTGTTTGAAAACACAGGCGACATAAATACTTAAATACAACCACTTAAAACATGGTGACCTTAAGGCAAGTCACTAAATCTCACTTAACTTTATAGTTTACTTCTCTTTAAATAAAAGAAATATTTACACTTAAAAAAAGAAATACTTACACTTTTTAAATGTTAATGTGATGAAATAATAAAGTGCTCAATGTCCTCCATACCTAGAAAATAGTAAACACCTGAAAAATAGTTTTATAATTATTATTAAGCATATTTGAAAGAAACATACAGATGAAAAATAGCCCCTTTCCATATCTAAACTATCAGAGAACACTTAGGTAATAAAACAGCACAAGGAATGTGAAGGAAGGAAAGGTCTTTCTGCCTTGGATGGTCAGACAATGTTTCAGTAGAAAAGACATTTGATTGGGAACATTAAGGAAAAGTTGCATTTTAACCTGCAGAGATGAGCAGGGAAGCATGTGTGTCATGGGGCTGGAAGAGGGACAACTGATCACGGCAACCATATCACAGGCAATAAAACATGGGGAAAGGAGAGCAGACAGTAGGAGACAGTTTAGATAGTGACTGATAGAATAGCATGGCACCAGTATAGGGTTACAGAGGAGGCTCATGGAGATGAGCACATGGAAGGGCTACATCATGGAGGAGCCGCAGAACCTGAGAAGCTAGAGATTTTTGGGTAGGCAATGAGGTGGCATGAAGGGTTTTGAAGCCAGGCAGGAAAGTGATATGATAAAAGTATGGCACTTAATTGCCTCGCCATCCTTCCTTTGGTTTGCCAAGCTTTAATGGACGTTGACCACCAACTCTGAAAATGTAACACAAGTTTGAGAGCAATGAGCTGTGAAGGAAACCTACTGGGTGCCTTTGGAAAATGAATTTTTTTTAAGAGAAAGATAAACAAGGAGAAACTCATTTTGCTATCTTCTTCTGCATCTGGTTCCTCTTGCTGAACTCATGTGAATTCTGTTGTGTGGGGATGTGGTGCTTAGAGCTTCAGCAGCAATCTTGAGTCCAAGAGGAAAGAACTCTCTTAAACACTGAGGATGGTTAAATGGGAAGATTAAAGAAACCTGGGTCTTTGATGACATTATTGATCTGTAGAATCAATTCTGGACCCACCTAGTCCCAGATGACCAGTTAAGTAAGCTGTAAATATATTATGGTTTCAGCCACTAGTGGTTAGGTTTCCTGTTGTTTGTGGTCACAGCGTTCTAACTAAAGCTGAGAAGGATATTTAAGGAAGACTCATAAGAGATCAATGGAAATGGATTGAGGCAATGATGAAAATGAAGGCAGGCAGTAGAAAAAAAATTACTGAGTATGTCTTGTGGGCAATTTTTAAATTAAGAGACATGTATAGCACTTAAATATACCAGGCCCTATGGAGCACTGTGCTCATCTAATTCTCATAAAACCTCTATGAGGTAAGCACATCATTATTACCATTTTCAAACAATGAAACTGTATTATAGACAGATGACACAATTTGCTCAAGGACACACAGCTAGTTGGTAGCAAACATTTATCCAAGCAGTCTAGCTCCAGAGTCTGTGCTCTTAACACGATTTATCTTTCATTTACACACAAGCCCTATGTTACTTCCATATAACAATTCCTTTTTTAAAAAAGATCTATTTATTTATTTGAGAGAGAGAGAGAGAGGAGGGGAAGCGAGGGGAGGGGCAGAGGGAGAGAATCTTCAAGCGGACTCTCTGCTGAGCTAGGAGCCCAATGTAGGACTCCTCCCAGGACCTGAGATCATGACCTGAGCCAAACTCAAGTCAGATAGATGCTCAACTGACTGACCCACCCAGGTGCTCCCATATAACAATTCTATGAGGTGAATGCCACCAGTAGTGCCATTTTACAAATAAAGAAACTGAAACAGAGAGGTCAAGAAATTTAAGGTAAAAAAAATAATATAAATAAAAAAAAAAAATTTAAGGTCACACATATACCAAGGGATGAAGCAGAAAGTCAATCCCAGTTCCACCTGACTCCAGAGTTCTAACCTTGATGCCAAATTCCCAATGAGAAGGTTGTTCCAGACATCTGTGTCAGAGAAGTGGCTTCAGAAATGTGAAAGGAGAACCTTATGCAAGATGGGTTGGGAAGACGGGTTAAAAAGAACTAGGGATAGGGATCCCTGGGTGGCGCAGCGGTTTAGCGCCTGCCTTTGGCCCAGGGCGCGATCCTAGAGACCCGGGATCGAATCCCACGTCGGGCTCCCCGTGCATGGGGCCTGCTTCTCCCTCTGTCTGTGTCTCTGCCTCTCTCTCTCTGTGACTATCATAAATAATTTAAAAAAAAAAAAAAACAAAAAAACTAGGGATAGATGATATGTAAGGGGGAAGGATGGAAAGTGATTCTGTTTTTTTCAAAGCTAAGTGAAAACACAGGGATATGGTTTTTTAAAGAGGAAGTCTAGAAAATAAATGAAATGTATAGTGTGAGTGAACGCTTCAAAATGATTGTCAGCATATCCAGTGAGTTAGGATCCACTCCAGAAGCAGACATGAGGATGAACTGTTACTTCTTTAAGCAGCAATTTCTACAGGCACCTAAAACTGTGGTCTGGGAGAATGGGTAGATAATTCTACTTAATCATTTTACAAATTAAGATCGTTGAGTCCGTTCTCTAAACAAAGCTCCCTGATAACCCAGCTCCCCCAGAGGTAGGATGGGATTGTCTGTTCCCACCAGCTCAGGTCTCTGCCACTGCCACATAGAGTCTCTCTTGGTGTAGGTAACAAGCCACGATTTGTTTTCAGAATACAACATATCACACTCCTGTGGAAGGAGTTCATGATAGGAGCTATACTCACAGAGTCTCTGTGGGCTATTTCCAGGGCTGCCTTCCCAAGGGCCCAGTCGGATAGTAGCTCCAATCCTTAATCACTTTGTTCTTTCCTCTTACAGAACCCTACTTCTACCCCTTGGCCAACACAGATGAATTTTCCTAGTTTCTATAGTCCCTGTAGAAGTGTAGCTCTAGGTCAAGGCTTGGTTTTGTGTCAAAAAATTACTTTTCTCATCTCCACTGGAAGCTCAATTTGGTGGCCTCCATAAATGCAACTTAATTCATTCAATAAATAATAAAATTACGCATTAGCTAAGTGTCAGGCACCACACTAGAAGCTTAAGGCCTAGGAAAGCGGTGCCTCAATGTCTGTAATGTGCAGAGGAAACACTTGGACAGCTTGTTAGAAATGGAGATGTGAAGGCAGTAGGTCTGGGGTGGGGTGGAGATGCTGTAGTTTTAAAAGGCTCTCAGGTGAGATCCATGCTGCTCCCACGTGAGATCCATTTTGATAACAATGAAGGAAGACAGGAATATAAATAATTAAGCTAAAGCAATAAAGATTTACAGACACAATGATACATATGTGAGAAACTGAGAAAGGAAGGGTGTTTCCCAAAACCCTCTGGTCTGCACTGTTTCCTCAGGAAACTCCCTTAGACTGCTCTTTGTTCCTTTCAGTATTTCTGATTCTACTCTAAACCCCCACCACCAACTCCTACTCTAAACGCTTGCTAAACACCCACTCCCAACAAATGTTCTCTCCATGTCTGTAAAAGCATCCCTGCATTTCCCCAATACTCTTCCATTGTTCCACTTTAACTTTTACCTAAATTTCTCATTTTGGCTTCTAACTCCTCATCCATGGTCATCAGTCACTCCTTAGGAAGGTCCATTTTTCAGACTTTTCATACAATGTCACGATCTGTGATTTTATCCTGTGAACATTAGTAGTGTATAAACATACACATGCTATAAGTTTACATTTATATGTTGATTCTTTATATATTATAAGAATAATGGCTAACACTTAAGGAAACTTAAAGGATGCCAAGCACTGTGATATTCATAAAAGTCAATGAGATAGGAACTAATATCACCTCATTTTGCCTATTGAATATAATTGGGACAGAGAGGTTGAAGTCCTATTGCCATTAACTGGTCGAGTCATAATTTCAATGTTGCATCAGCAGGTAGATCTTCAGAGAATGGTGCCATTTAAAATACAAGTAGTTACCATACAACCTACTCGCTGTCATGATAAGGTTAAGAATGTGTGTTAACCATTCCTCAGGCATGAGAATCTCCATCATATAAAAGGAACTGGGACATATTCTCTGCATGTGAGGGGATGCCTATTGGGGAGACTTGGTAATCAGCCTGCTTTCAAACCTGGTTAAGTGGCTGTACCAACTTAGAGCTCTAGATGAGTCTCTTAAACTCTTAATTCACTTCTGCCTTATATAGATGAGAGATTCACTTTTACCTGATGCTTTAGGTTCTGATCAAGCCGTTCAGTCAAGAGTCTCAAATGCAAATACAAATTTTGGTTTTATAAAATCATCTGGGTTTAGCAGGAAATTTGATCTCACTAGAGAAATGTATCATGTTGGGTTCTTTTTAGGCTGCCACTATAATTGAATTGCCTTTTACCAAAAGGATTATTTTGAACTCATGGAAAACTCCTTTTAAAAAAAAATGACAATGAAAGCCCAAAGGACATTCAATATAAAACCAAATTATTATAGCATTAAAGGATCTAAGTTAAATCCATGAAGGCAAGAAAATTCAAAGCAAGGTTATAGGAATAAAATTCCCTCAGTCTCATGCCTCACTGCATGTGTATGATCACTTCCTTAAACATATAAAAGGGTGGAGAGGCAGTGAAATTATTTAGCTGGCAACATCATGGACCTTTAGTTCAGTTAAGGAACTCAAAATATTGGTAATAGGAGCAGGATCATAAGGAAATAATCCAATTTTTTTTTTCTTTTTCTTCCCCAAAGTGAGCCCTTTCATTGTTACTATTCTCTCATCTTTTCCTTGTCATTGGTATTTTCTTCAGCATACTTCCCAGAAGCTATCTTTTGGCCATCAAAATGATACCACAAAAATGTGATTCCATTTCAACTGCTATCACCATCCCTTCACCTAATTACCTTATCATCTCCTGCCCCCAATCATTACTGCCTCCCAGATTCTATCTCCTCATGTTCATTTTCTTTCTCTCTTTTGGCTTATCCTAACCAGAACAATCTTTGTTCTTTTCATTTGGCCCCCTGTTAAACCTCAAATACAATCCATTTCCCATATTGGTGCCTTCACCAGATCTCTCTAGTGTCCTGATAACCAAGTACAACTGTTTCAACATGCATGCATGTGGGGTCTTCTGATATAAACAGGCAAGGGAAGAACTCCTGAATCAGGGCAAGTAGCAGCTTTTGTCTCTTGTACCAGGTCATTCAAAGAGACTTAGAACTTAGCTATAATGTGCTTCATATTGAGCCTACAAACATTTCCTGGCTCTTCCTATAACAAATTAAAATAAATATTCTGGAGTCATTTTCTTTTATACAGGATAACTCTTTTATATAAGTGACAATAATCTCTGTCAACTCCCTGGATTCTTTTTCTATGACAACTAAATAGTGTCCCTGCCTTGTATAGGTTCTGATGAGTACACAGTGCAGTATTTATCCCGAGTTGGAAACAATTCCTTCTCCTCTCAACTGTTTGTAGCACATCTTTGGTTCAACCACATATATAGCTTTGCAATTCAGAGAATCAGACATAATTTATTCCTCTCATTCTTTCTCCCTTTGGAATCAAAATGTTCTGAAATTTGGTAATTCTTCTTACATGGTTTCAATTCAGTGTGTTAACCTTTCTTTTCTGGCTATTATCCATACTACAGAAAAATCTGGGAGAGTAGTGAACCCACCTAGATTCTATTTCCTTAACATTAAATCTCTCTAAGTTAACAGAAATATGCTGATTCATCTTTGTTATGCACACAACTCTTTAACTCAATATCCCTTTCCCCACCTATGTCAATTTATTCAAATGAGTTAATATAGTGCAATTCTACATCTTTTTCACAAGATGGCACTATAACTTTCTGTATTTGTTATCAAGCAGGGAAATACAAAGGAATTCTAAAATTTATAGTTTAAATTACATAAATTGTAGTTGAATATTAAAGGGATTATAATAGCACAAAACTATATGATGATCTAATTTTCTTTAAGATATTTTAAGTCCCTTAAAAAAAGTAATCAGTGAAAATCAGAATGAACGCAAGGAAATTTGTTTTTTATTTCTCCCTTGTTTTTAATATCTATTAAATCAGGAAAGGCTTTTTCTTTTCTTTAGAATAACATGATATGGTATTTCCACTGGTGTGAAGATGCTAGGCCTCTACTTAGCTTCCACTTTCTTGGTTCAATTTTTCTAATAATGTAGTAAATATTTACCTGGAGATCAACCATTCTGTTGTTATTAATATATAAGAATATCAGAATTTGTTTTTACAGAAATTTAATCTGGGGGAAAATCACAGAACTATGAGTTCAAATTGAGATCTTATTGCTATCTATGAGTGTGACCCTTTAAAGAGTAGACATCTTTTCAAAATAAGATCTAGATAATGGAAGCAATAGAGGAAATAAAAAATAAAGCAAAAAATAATTCTTTTAAGCAAAGGCCCCGAAATATGCATTTCATGTAACTCTATGGAATTATAATAGTTAACATTTATTGAACTCTTACCCTGTGGTATACACTATGCTAAATTCTTTTTTTTTTTTCTAAGTTCTTTACATGCATGAACTCACTGAATTCTTAAAACCCTATGAAGTGGTTATTATTATTCATATTTTACTTGGGAAGAACTGACATTTAGTAGATCATTCATTTATTCATTTCTTCCTTCCACAAGTGGTTGTTGAACACCTACTATGTGACTTGAACATTTGAATGGGGAATTTAAGCCAAGAATCTACTGAGACCAAAATCCAAGACTCATTCACTTAATTACAGAGCTATAAAGAATCAGTTTCTCAGATAAGCTTAACAGGCAATTAAGTGCTGAAAAAGAGAAAAAAATCCACTATGAGTAAGCAATTTGACACACCATCAACAACAGCATTAGTTTCTTGCTCTATGTGTTTTCCATAATGTTGATTTAAAGCTTCTTTATACAAGGTTCAAGTTGACCAGAATATGATATGTACTTTAATTATATAATAATTCAACAATAATTTCTTGAATACCTAATCTGTACCAGAATAAAAAACACTTTTGAGCTAAAGATAGGCCTGGCATGACTCCCAATTAAGGTGGTAGGCTAAGCAGAAGGGGAAAATTCCTCTATCCCTCTAACAACAACAAAAATATATAGAAATCTTGAAAAAATATTTTAAAATAATTTAAATGTAGCCATGTAGCCACGCTCAAGACTAGGAACAAAACATCTCCAGGAAAAAAAAAAAAAAAAACATCTCCAGGTTACATAAATGAAGAGAGGATTCAAAGGCTCAGAGTAAGAAGGAATTAAAGTTGTATAGCCCATAATGCACCAGGTACCATAATTGGGACCTTAATACTTTGTGGAGATAAGATGTAAGGTGCAGATCCTATAGACAGCAAGAACTCCATCTTCTGCCTAAAGAGAAAAGAGAAGAAAGAACTGTTGGGCCATAAGACCACCAGGCCTTAGAAAGACCCCAGAGGCAGCCATCTGCCTGGGGATCAAGAAGAAATAATCCACATGGAAGAGTCTAAGTTTAGCTCAAGTGAAAGGATCTAAAGTCACACTACCTGCATCAGTTAGTTGGTACCTCAGTAGAGGCGATAGGAAACAAGCCCTGAAAGGTCCTGCTAGGCCCAGGAGAAACTGCTAGGGAGGATAACTCTTATGGAAGATTAACTCAAATGCAGTCATTACATGACAAAGCTTAGTGGCAAATAAGAGACCCCCCAGTCCTAGCAAAGGGGAGATTTCACAGTCTAATAACAAAGCAGTCTGAAAAGGACTTTAATATAAACATGTTTTAAATGTTTAAAGAGACAGAATGTATGTATTTTTAAATGAGCAGATCCTTAAAGCTGAAAGAAGTTGACCACCGGGGAAAAAAAATCATAGAAAAGAAACAACAGAGTCACTTTTAAAAATTCAACAGACTTGTTAAATGATGGTTTAGTTATAGTATGAGAGAAAATTAGTGAAATGAAAGCTAAATCTCTGGAGGTAACCCAGAACACAGAGAAATAAAAAGACAGAAACCATAAAAGAAGAGTTAAGAGAAGTAGAAGATAGAATGCAAAGATCTGAGTATGAAGAGAAAATGGAAAAAGAGATTTCCAAAGGAAATCAGGACATGAGACCTTGGACTGAGGTAACACACAGTATTCTGAGCAAGATAAATAAAAACAAATTCATTCTTAGACATATAATGCCACTGCAAGATAGAGTGTTCAAACTTAAGAATAGGAGTAACCTTAGGAGTAACCAGAGAAAAAACTGTTTCACTTCCAAAATGGACCATCAACGTGGACATTGACTTTCCATTAGCAACAGATTTTTTTTATATGTTTGTTTGTTTTATATAGGCTCCACACCCAACCCAGGCTTCAAACACACGACCCTGAGAGTCGCATGAGTAAGCCAGTTAGATGCCCCAAGAGGTGTATTTAAAAAAAAAAGGTACCATAGACAAAAGGGGTGTTGAGTATATTAAATTGTATTCTAAAGTGAGAGTAAATTAAAGACACTTCCAGCTTTATTTGCTTTATTTGACATCTGAAAGAAGTGTAAGTTGGTCAACATGTTCCTCTCATACAAGCATGGCTTTCTCTTTAATGGAAAAGTTGCCCAAATTGGAGGTGGGAACTGACAAGTACAGGAAAGCCCACTTCTGGTTAAGGGAATGTGTACCAGGTCAAACAATGGAAAATATTTATTTTATTTTCTGTTCTGCTAAAAAAACGTTGTTAATTGCCTTCCTAAGAAACCCCCATTATGTGAGTGAACAAAAGATTAAAAAACAAAACAAAACTTTTGTTTCAGTGAAAAACAGGGTTGGACAATTTTTAGACTTCAAAATGGACAATTTTTAGACTTCAAAATGTCAACAATAAAGGTTTTCCTTTATGAGTTTTCTTATAGCTTTTTTGTGTGTATTGCTTTTTCTCTGACTTCTATGTCTATCCTTGGGTCAGGAGTAGATCACGGAAGTACAACTTTAGGCATTTTAAATCCTGGGCGAGCTAATTCCTCCTTGTGTGGGTCTGTTCTACACATTACAGGGCATTCAGCATCTCTGGCCTCCACCCACCAATAGCCAATAAATCTCCTTCCCATGCCAGTTACTTTGGCAACTAAAAATTCTCACATATTTTCTGAGGACCAGTTCCACTGCACCACAGCCTGCTTTTCTTTTTCCAGTCACCATCAGAGCTACCATCAGCTAGAATGTATCTAAAGACATACTCTTACCACCTTCATCCCCCACTGTCTTATCACCTAGCCATTCAAACAAAGCTGGTTGCAACCAGAACAGCAATTTTGTTCCAAATGATGCTAATTCCCAATCTCAATCCAATAAAATATAATGTTCTCTAATTAATCAATTGTATTAAAGTTAAATTATGGAGACTCATGTCACAGCAAAGAGGCTTGCCCCCTTATCACTGTGTACTCTTCCTGTGCCCCTGTCCATTGACAAATCCTTGAGTTTGTTCTTAATTCTGAGCCCTGAGTACAGTCTCTCAACCTCTTACCCATATACACTGTTTGCACTGAGAAATTCAACTTCAGGTTCACACTGTGTAGTACATATTAGGTCAGAAGTCTGGGAAAATTATTATTTAGGTCCATATGAAAGTCAGTGAGAAAATCTGGGAATAGTAATATTACTTCTTTCCTGATGACAGAGCATTTTTAAAACCATAAATAAATAACAGGCAGAGAGGAGTAAAATGTTTTCTGCTGACCTCCTAATCGCAGACATAACTGAACCAGGCAAGAAAGGAAACCAGTGAGAACCTTAGAAATGATATGTTCTCTTGGTTTCTTTTCTGAATGTGGTAAAGATCTTCAAACAGGAAACCAGCCTACTTTTATAAACAAAGTATTTCCTCATGGAGATTTTATCCCATTAGAGAGCAGAGTGAGAAAAATGTAATCAGTAACAAAGTGATGAGGCAAGAGGTTGGCTTATTTTAGTGGTCAGGGCTGTTTTGAGGCCTGTTGAGATTGTGTAGTCTTGGCATTGGAGGCAGACAACATAGAGGGACCCTCTGTAAATGCAAGGAGAGGAAATGCAGCAAGGTGTCAGACTAAGCCTGAGGCTTAGAAAGAATCCTACATGCAAGTGACAAAGGACAAAGCAGCCACCGGGAAAGCAGCCCCTTCGTCCTGTGTAAGATAAGCATCCAGAGAAAAATGTGCAGGACAGCAAAACTGCCAAAGAAAAAAGAAAGAGGAAAGAAAATCATGCCTACATCCAGGACATTTATACCTAGGCCATTGAGGATTGAGTAAGGATCAATGATTCATTCTTTCATCTGTCCATTTATTCACTCAAGCTTTTATGGCATTATTAGTATACGATTGGTGCTGTGCAAGGTATTGCACAAAGATGACAAGATAAAATCCATGTCCTTCAAGGTTTGGTGAGGAAGACTGACAAATAAGCCAGCAGAATCAAAAGAATGTGATCAAAAGAATGTGATCAAGTGCTATAACAGAATATAAGAGGCTGAGGGAACTTCGAGGAGAGAATGACTTTTTCCTAGGGTGATAGAGAAGGCTGAAAAATACTTCACTGGCTGTGTCTTTAAGGGGTGAAGAGAAAAGCTAAGACAGTGGCACCTGGGCAGCTCGGTCGGGTAAGCACCCTGATTTTGGCTCAGGTCATGATCTTAGGCTTATGAGATTGAGCCCCGTGTGGGGCTGGGTGTGGAGCCTGCTAGAGATTCTCTCTCCCCCACCCTCTGCCCCCCAGCCCCCCTTCCCGTGTGTGCCCTCTCTCTGAGAGAAAGAAAGAAAGAAACAAACAAACAAACAAAGAAAGAAAGAAAAAGGAAGGAAGGAAGGAAGGAAGGAAGGAAGGAAGGAAGGAAGGAAGGAAGGAAGGAAGGGAGGGAGGAAGGAAGGAAAGCTAAGACATAGAAGTATAGAACAGGATGCTGTGGTGTAGGAACTGCATTTGGCTTATAATGGTCAAAACTTAGGTTGCCTATGGGATAGGGTGGAGGTGGCGGCGAGGCTAAAGAGGCAAGCAAAGGCCTATTTATGAAAGACCGGTGCCATGATTAAGAGGTTTGACTTTATGTTGTAAGAAAACCAGATAAAAAAATGGATTCCAAACACAGAAAATATGACCAACACTTATTACTGAACTATCTAATAGCCATTTTCAAATTCCTTCTTCTTGTCCATTTCTCTTTCAAGAAGCTGAAAAAACCCCCCAAAATATCCATCTTGCTGTTCTCCCTTGCAGCTTACTTAGCCATAGGACCCAGTTCTGGTCAAGGTGACATGAGAGGAAGTCTTCTTGGTAGGCTTCTAGGGAAGATTTTTCCTCCCAGATAAAAGCAGACAGGCAGGAGAGAGAAATGTTCTCATCACCCTGGCCACACCCTTGCTTCTTGTCTCTTAATTCTGAGGCCTGAGGACATAATGCCTGGTGCTCTGGAAAGACCTAAAGAATCACAGAACCATCAACCAAATGTCATAAAATTTGGAGCTGCTGATCTGATCCCCGACCATATGCATTCAGGCTTTTGTTACATAAACAACATTCTTATTTCTGGCTTCAGCCACTGTCAGCTGGAGTTTTCTATAATATGCAGCCCAAAGCATTCCTAATTGTTACAGAGAGTAAGTTACTAAGAATTACTAAAACATGGAATTTATGAACTAAATTAAACTTAGTCTAGGATTTACCAAGGACTGTAAATCAGTATTCTACTTGATGTTAAACAGCTTTGCAAAGTGTTTATTTACTACTTATGTGTTTCAGATACTTGAAATTTCTCCTATTTCTGAAAGTGTCCTTTATCATCAGTGTAACAATGTTATATTGGATTGGTCACAGTTCTAATTCACCATGATACTTAGTCTTTAATTATACAAGACTATTAGCTTTATCCTTATCAGTTTAGTTTGTTTTGCATTCTTTGGTTAAGTTTGCAGTGTAGGCTTCTTTTCATTTGATCTTTAATTTTCCAAATACTTGATTTGAGTTCATGTATACACTGCGGTTCAAATAGAACTCAACCATATTGCCTATTGATAAAGCAGTAGCTCTCACCGAAAACTTGTTTGTACAGGGTGATTTTTAATATGCAAATACTATCGGGATACCATAAAACTACATGTAGTTACATAAGCTTAAGTGTGAAATCATATTTGTATTTTCCTAAAGTATAAGCAACTCATATATGTTATGAAATACAAATTTTCCTAGTTCCTTCCTTTCCCCATTCATAGCACTCTCTACTCTATAGGGTAGCCGGGTTTGGGCCTTACATTTCTCTAGAATGCTTCTCTACAATGGCTCCCACTGACCACCCAACAGTACTGCCAATCACTACTTGGAACCCTGATCCACAGTCCACTTCCCTGAGGCCACCATGTTTCTTTGGTCTCTTCAGACAAGTACATCATACTGTGCAGGTGACTGCAAATTTCTCTACTAGAGTGCTAGCAGGGAAAGTATAATTTTCTATCTAACATAAAATTTTTTATTTTGGTATCAAAAGGAAGGGCACCAGAGACATCTACCTTCGCAAGGAGGTCAGTCTTCCTTCGTAGCCTGCCTCTCCAGCTTACAGGAGAAGTCGTGCCCTCTTCTTCAGTTCTCTCCACCTGCAGCTCTCCTCCTGGGAACACACCACATCTCTGCACAGTAAAAGTCCCCATTTCCTGGTCCCTTCTCCTTCCCCATTCCCAAATACATACTGACGTCGGGCGATTAGGGTTCGATTCCATTTCCGTGTGTGAAAGTGAATATAGATTTTCTATTCTGAGTACCCATTCTATTTTCTTGGTGGTGTCTTCACTTGTAACATGCGGATAATAATAGTAGCCGCTCTCAGAGAGTAGCTAGGAAGGTTAGGGTGCTAGCTCACAGCTTGTAACAGTGACCGACACATAGACATCACTGTAGAGGAGTTTGTACTGAAAAATAATGTGGGAGCTCCTTTGCCTGGTGTATCTAATTAAGGCGTGTATATCTCCTGATGACAAATACTAATTTCTTTCTGAAATAGAACAATCCAGTCCTGGGCCCGGCTATTAGCTTGTTTAAATTAATGAATAAATAAATAAGTACTAAGATTCAAACAGTACTATTCCAGAAAATACAAAGGTAAGGAAAAACTAAGATTAGAAAAGGGCATCGGATTATTTTTAAAACAACATAAAAGGAAAATAATGAAATTCAAGGTGAACTGCAGAATAGGAAATATAGTAAGATAACATACTATGGAAACACAAAGAGAAAAGAGAAAGAAAATCAAGTTGTTTGTTCCATTAAGCAAGCCTCAGAGTTAATGAATCTAGTTTCCTGTGGATTACGGCCAGGAGAAAATGAACAGTTTAGGTAACAGCCAATCCTCACTGGATGCAGAAGTCCAGAAAATTGCCAAGGCAATAGCAGCTATTTATGACATTCTGGGAAGAAACGGATATTGGGAATTTCTTTTTATTAAGCAGCTGAGACAATGGCAGGATACTAGCAAATGATGAAGGTGAGGGACAGAGCTTGTTCAAAACTCAGCAGAAATGCAGGCAGCAGCAATACACGTGTCGGGAGTGCTCTGCTCTAAGTGTTTCTTGAATTCAGTTGAGTTGAACAATGAAAGAGATGTAAAAACAGTGCAAAGAAATATGGAAACTAAAAGAAACAGAAGGAGGGGATCCCTGGGTAGCTCAGCGGTAGCAGTTTAGTGCCTGCCTTTGACCCAGGGTGTGATCCTGGAGACCCTGGATCAAGTCCCACGTGGGGCTCCCTACATGGATCCTGCTTCTCCCTCTGCCTGTGTCTCTGCCTCTCTCTCTCTCTCTGTGTCTCTCATGAATAAATAAATAAAATGTTTTTAAAAAATAAAAATAAATAAAAGAAACAGAAGGAGAAACTCTGTGCTTTACAGCCTCTCTAAAGATGGGACATGGCTTTTAGTGCCCAAAAAAGTTGGCTTCTAATCTGAACCATGTGTCATTAGGCAAATTCTTAAATACTGTGAACCTCTGTTTCCTCATCTGAAAAAAAAAAGATAATATTACAGAATTGTTATTAATCTGAGTGAAAATGTTATATTGTCCCTGCCTGTTTTATAGCAAGTGCTCTATAAATTATAGGCCTCTTCCTTTTTCTGTATTTTCACTATTTATTAGCAGAAAATTAGCATACTAAAAAATTAGAGGTCATAAAACAGAAAAAAACCATTTTTAATGGTTTGTGTTGGATACACTTAAAAATGTAAAATTGTTGAAAGAGGTCTGAGATTTACTTATGTCAGTTCTTTAAGAAATCAAAGAATTAGGCGCACCTGGGTAGTGTAGTCCACTGAGCAACAGACTCTTGGTTTCAGCTCAGGTCATGATCTTAGGGTTGTGAGACCAAGCTGTGTCAGGCTCCAAGCTCAGCAGGTAATCTGCTTGAGATTTTTTCTCCCTCTCTCTCTACCCATCCCCTACCCCATGCTCTTTCCTTTCTTTCTAAAATCAATAAATAAAATCTTTTTAAAAAGGAAATTGAAGAATTAAATCACTAAGCATAATCTTCCATGGTGTATATATTTGTAACTGAAGCCAATCATAGAATAAAATTTGCTTTATACTTATCATATCTACCTCAAACTTCTATATCCCATTTCCTAAATTATATCTTTACTTGAATATCTCATAGACATCTCAAACTTTGCATGTTCAAAACCAATCTCCTGAGAATCTCAACACAGAGATCTCTTTAGAGATTTCCCAGAATAATGGCACCATGTTCACTTAATTCAAACACTGAACCAAACAGGTTCTCTTGAATCATCCTTTCCGTTAGCTTCCACGCCCTTTTCATCCCGCCTCCAAAATCTGCCCATGTCTTCATGTCTATTGCCATTCGCTGCTCTAAGCCAGTTCCAATCTCTAGCCTGGAATCTGGCCATGGGCCTCTACCCAGCTTCTGACATCCAGTCTTGCTTACCTACTGTCTGTACCTTGCACAGGAAGGAATGATCTTTTGCCATAAGAATGATCTTTTGAACACATCAGATGATGCCATTCGGAGCCTAACAGCCTTCAGTGGATGCCCTCGGACCTGGAGTAAAATTGCACTCCATTCCAAAGCCTGCAGAGCCCAAAATGATCTGGCCCATGACTGCTGCTCCACCTCATCTCGCTGCACTCTCTGCCAGGCTCACAGACCTTTGACTGTTTCTAGAACATGCCACGCTTGGTCTTATTTCTGGGCTTTTGTACTTGCTACTTCCTTTGTCTGGAAAGCTTTCTCCCGGCTCCTGACATAGCCGACCCCACCCTTCTTTTAGATCTCAGACAAGCCTCTTCTGAACATCCAATGTAAACAATTCCTCCTTTTCACTTTCAATCACTATCACAACTTGTAATTATTTATTGATTTATTGCTTTAGCTTTTACTTATCTGTCTCTCTCACTAGAATTTAGGCTTTATCAGAGCAGAGACTGCGTTTGGCTGATTCTGCAGTGTATCTCTTACATTCAGAACTTGCCTGGCACTTAGGAGACACTCAATAACTATTTGTGAAATGAATGCATGTTTCATGTGTTTCCTATATTTCTCTATGAATGTATATGTGTGAGTGTTTACATTAGTAGATGCGCTGCTTTTTTTTTTTTAAAGTGAAGTCCCTGTGAGAGGGCAATCAAGTTTTTCTTCCTTTAATTTTCCCATCATTTTAAGAATATTTGCATTTTGTTGTTTCTGTGGTTATTCAAGCCAGACATGAAGATTCCTCTCTCCCACAGTAATTAGCTCCTTCTGGGAAAACTTTTAAGAAAAATTCCTTGTGGTCTTGCCCAATCTGAGCACTGGTCTTATGTAAATCTTTTTTAAATGTTGCTCTTTATATTTCATCTCAACTGGCAAAAATACTGATTGACAGCTTAAAATCCATGTCCCTCTCTTGGAGTGGGAATTGATATAGGGATTAGGAAACCCCAGAACAGAGTCAGAAATCCAACTGGCTGCTACAAAATTGAAGTCCAACAGAACACCCAGGCCAGATGGTTTAAACGTGCCTTGTTACTAATAACTTAGTATAAAGGAGATAATAACTCCCTTGCTAGATAGCATGTTTCAAATGGTTTTAGAGATGGGAATTAAGGCAATAAAAACCAGGTGAATAAACCAATTTTTCTTGTTGAAAATGCAGGTGGTACTTTCCAGTGCAGCTCCTATGTTTTAAGGGAAGATAATAGTATAATAGTAATATAGTTTCCTAATTTTATTATTTTGAAACTTGATTTTTCTTTGCAAAAAATTAAAACATTACACAAATGCAAGATATTATTATAGTTAATATTATTAACATTGACACCATCATTTGTATTACCTATCAATTGCTGTGTAATGAATTGCTCCCAAAACTTGGTTGGTCAGAGCAACAAGAGTTATTATCTCAGTTTCTGTAGGACAGGAATCTGGGCATGACTTAACTAGGTCCTTGGCCCGGATTCTCTCACATGTCAGCTGCAGAAATCTCAAGGCTCAAGTGGGGAAGGATCCACTTCCCTGCTCACTCAGGTTGTTGGTTAGCAAGATCCAGTTCCACATTTCTGGGCTGTTCTTCATTTCCTTGCATTGTGGACCACTTCATAGGACAGCTCACTACATGGTACCCTGCTTCATCAGAGCAAGAGAGCAAAAGGGGCAAGAAAGAGCACTATTAAGACTAAATGAAGTGACGACTGGGTGGTTCAGTGGTTGAGTGTCTGCCTTTGGCTCAGTTGTGATCCTGGGGTGCTGGGATCAAGTCCCACATTGGGCTCTCCGCAGGGAGCCTGCTCCTCCCTCTGCCTATGTCTCTGCCTCTCTCTGTGTGTCTCATGAATAAATAAAATCTTAAAAAAAAAAGACTAAATGAAGTCTCAATCTTTTAAAATCTGTCCAAGTTGCAACCTATCACTTTTGCTATATCTTATCTATTTAGAAGCAAGTCGTGAGGTCTATCCCACATACAGAGGAAGGGGATTCTATGAGGGAGTGGACACCAAGAGGCGGGGATTGTTAGGACTATTTGAGAAGCAGACTACTCGATCATTACCACTTTCACTATGCTGAAGCAATGTCATCATGTACTTAAGAAAACAAGTGTTGAAGTTGGAGAAAAGAGATTGAATACCAGATCTGTTATTTATTAGCCATGTGGCCGGACAAGTGGCTTAACCTCTGTAGGTGTACATTTCTAATCTCTAAAAATTCTTTCCATAGGATCAGGAGGATTAAAGTAGACATCAAAGTGGGCAGCCCGGGTGGCTCAGCGGTTTAGCACCGCCTTCAGCCCAGGGTGTGATCCTGGAGACCTGTGATGGAGTCCCACGTCGGATCCCCTGCAGGGAGCCTGCTTGTGTGTGTCTCTGCCTCTCTCTCTCTGTGTCTCTCATGAATAAATAAATAAATAATCTTAAAAAAAAAAGGAGACATCAAAGTTAAGGAACTTAGCACAATCCTTGGCAATGATAAGTGCTCAATAAGTATTATTAGTAATTATCAGTATAAGACCATACAAGTGGCAGGACTATCAATATTTAGAATTCATATGTGAAAAACCCAAAACCTGAAATGATGTTGGTTTTCTCAATATACATTTGACCCTGACAATGTGGGAGCCAGGCAGTTGACCCCTTGTGCAGTCAAAAATCACATGTAACTTTTGACCTCCCCCTCCCAAAACTTAGTTACTAGCCTACTATTGACTGGAAACCTTACTGATAACATATATAGCCAATTAACACATATTTTGTATGTTATACATATGATATGCCATATTCTTACACTAAAGGAAGCAAGAACTGAGTGATACGCTGTATGTTGGCAAATTGAACTCAAATTAAAAAAAATAAAGGAAGAGAAAAAATGTTATTAAAAAATCATAAGGAAGAGAAAATACATTTACGATACGTATGGTATTAATAAAAAAATTGTCATATAAGTGAACCTGCACAGTTCACACCCACATTGTTCAAAGGTCCACCGTATTAGATAAATTAATCCATCATTAGGTCCTGTGGAATCTACCTCCAAAAATATGCCTTCAATTTTTAGACCTCTTTATTTTTTCATAGATACATTCTCTTGCAACATCCTCCTAATTGGTCTCCCCATGCCTCTCTTTAAGGTTCTCCACTGAAGCTTCTGTATAGCAACCAAGGTGATCTTTAAAGTATTTTAAAAGACTAAGCCACTCTCCAGCTTTAATACCTTCCAGTGACTTCTCATTTTACATGGAATTCAAGTAATTTAATATGATCTACAAGGACCTGCCTGTTTTTCCAACCTCATCTTCTTCCACTTTACCTTGCCCTTATACTCAGACATACTGGCTTTCCTTTGAGTCCTTGTACTTGTCAAAGCCTCATCTGCCTCAGGGCCTTTGCACAAACTGTTTTCATTACCTGAAACACTCTTCCTCAAATACTTCATCTAGCTGACTCTGGTCATCCTTCAAGTCACAGCACATATTACTTTCTCTCAATAGGCTCTGTTCCCTTCCTCCTCCAATCCAAATGGGGCTTTCCCATGACTATTTCTTATAGTATCTTTTGCCTTTCCTTCGCTGTTTCTAACATTATACTCTAGAGGAGTATAATCTCGTGAGAGGGCTGAAACCACATCTGTTTTATTTACCATTTCGTATTCAAGTCCAAGACAATACCTAAATCATAGTAGGTATTTACTTTTTAACATCGGTTCTACATATTTTGAGAAACACTTAAGCACACAAAGGAAGTTTGGAGTTGGAGGTTAGAAAGATAATGTGAACAACATTCGTGGCTTGTCTGATAGAGAATCTAGTGTCCTTTTAGGAAAGGAAGATATTCAAAAGTTGCTCCCCAGTTTCTATCAATAATTCTCTAAAAATAAACATATCCATTGGATAGAAACATACAAACTTAAAACAAATGTGTAAATCAGAGTTGCTTACCATTTTCAGATTGTTTATGTGCCAGAAAACATGCAGTCATTAAAAAAAATCCCAGGGAGGTGGGGACAACGACTGTCTGGATCTGTACAGCAAAAATGAATATCATCACCTCAATAGGTAGCAATTCATGAAGAAAGAGGCATCCTTGGAGAGCAGTAGCATTGAAAGACGGCAGGTTACAAGTCTGGTGATGGGGGATAAGATGTATGGTATGTATGGAAAATGGTAAGGCCCATTTTCCCCAGCATCATACTCAAGGACAAAAGAACAAAATCTCAATACTTGAACTGCAGTGTATTTCCTAATACTACATCTCCTTACTTATAACCTCACCTTACCTTCAATGAGCATCCTCAGTGAAAAGAGGCACCTGTGTGGATCAGAGAACAGCTTTCTCCCTTTTTCATTCCACTTTAAGGTATTGTATGCAATTTCTTAAAACTAAGTGTTTAAAGGGGCGCCTGGCTCAGTCGGTTTAGTAATTATCAGTATAAGACCATACAAGTCTTATACTGGCTCAGTCGGTTGAGTGGCTAACTCTTCATTTCTGCTCAGGTCATGACCTCAGGGTCCTGAGATTGGGCTCTGAGTTGGGCTCCACGCTCACTGGGCAGTCTGCTTAAAGATTCTCTCTCTCCCTCTCCTACTCCCCCTCCTCCCACTCACACACTCTCTCTCTCTTAAAACAAATAAATCTTTAAAAAACGATAAAAAAAACATTGTTTACTCAGAGTAGTCTTGTTATTTTTTATTTTTATCTGAAATCATAATACTGAATTTTTAAAATAGCATCTTTTAGAGGTACACACAATACTTACAGATGACGTAATATTTGGGAATTGCTTCAAATGATTTAGGGCAATGGTGGGGACTGCCGATTTAGATAAAACAAGATAGATAATTATTGAACCTGGATGATGATATATGGACGTTCATTAGACTATTCTGTTTATTTTTATTCACCTGAAATTGTTAATAATCAAAAGTTAGAATATTTACAACTTCCTAGATTCAATTCTCCCAATCCCACCTACGATTACAATGCTGACCATAGTACACATAAAATCCTCGTCGTAGAGAGTTTGGTCTGGTCCACACTGCTACTGTTGGGATCTTAATTTTGCCACTTACTAACATGTATTACTGGTATATGCCGAGAGAGGCAGCATAACTTTTCTGTGGCTCAGTTTCCTTTTCTGTAAAATGGGGAGAAAAATGCCAACCTTACGCTATTGTGAAGGTACAATGAAATCATAAATGTTAAATGCACGTAAATGTGAAAGTGGCATATAATAAGTGCTTATTCAGCTAACAATGACAATCATTTATAAATTAATACAATCGATCATTAATTGAGGACTTACTCTACATTGGGCATTATTCTAAAGGCTGCTATTATTATTCTTAGATTTAGTTATCAGCTGAAATACACAGAAATACTGAGTAAGATGAGAAATCTGCAGAAACGGAGGAGTTGGAATGAAAGAGAAAAAGCACTGAAGAACCAGAATGAGGAAATAGAAATAAGTCATGGATGCTGGAGCAGCCCTGGTGGCTCAGCGGTTTAGCACCGCCTTCAGCCCAGGGCATGATCCTGGAGACCTGGGATCGAGTCCCACGTCGGGCTCCCTGCATGGAGCCTGCTTCTCCCTCTGCCTGTGTCTCTGAATAAATAAATAAATAAATTAATTAATTAATTAATTAATTAATTAAAAAAAAAGTCATGGGTGCTGGTTTGACTGTTTTCCCCCTTTGTCCCTGTCTCGTTAAGCAATAAGGGAGTGATAAGAGGACATCTTTGGTTTCTGAAGGACATAGGACTCCATGGACAGAAGATGTCCTTTCGGGGTTCTCCTTATAATGGATAAGAACACAATTGCCTGGTTAATTAAAATAAAAAAATCTATTTGCTGGGAAGGAACCCTTATCCATTCAGTAAGGACAAACCCAGGAGAATTCTTATCTCAAATTCAAAACCTAAGGGAAAAGATTCATGAGGATTTGATGTGCACTTGTTTCTGAGGCTGCATCTAAAGGAAAAGCCCCATACCTGGTCATGAGTCTGCTTTGCTTACTTACCTGTAGCCACTGTGGCTGGAGAAAGACTCAGAAGCAAGGGCAGGAAGGAAGTTTTTTCCAAGGATAAAGTTTCATTGACAGGTTGAGTGCCACGCTTCGCTTCTCCTTTTGGAGCTGCCCGGTGCTGTTCCTTGTTCCTGCCCGCTAGTTCTCCCCCACCTCTGCCTCTGGTCAGGGACCGAAGACCCCGTGGTGTCCCAGCCCTGATCTGGAGCCCCCTTATTTCCTTGTCTTCTGCTGCCTGCCCGGCTCCTGGCCCACCTGCCCCGACCCTGTAGCCCTCCCGCCCGGTGCTGTCCACCTTGCCACTCTCCAGGTCACCAGTTCCGTGCACCTGCTGCCACCTCATGCCTTGGTGCTGTCAAGAGAAAGCAAGAACAAGAACCGTGACCTTGGAGACTAAGACTCTCAACAGTAACAGAATTATTGGGAGTTGTATTACACTAGAAGGGGAGACAAGTACTAAAGAAAAAAGTTTTTTTTTTTGACAGCATATCAGTTTTTTTTTTTTTAAATGTGGAACTTTTGTTTAGGAATTCTTTTAGAGTGTATTTGAAAGACTCAGAAAAAATTAAAACTTCAACATAAATCTCAATTACATCATCTATTTCAGGGTGAAGGCGGGGCGAGTCCGGTGTAGGTGGGGATTTGGCCTCCTCTCGTTGACCACCGTATTCTTCGAAGTCATTTCCTCTTGTATGATGCGTGTCAAGATCTGAATTTTATTTTTAAAAATTTCGACTTTTCTTTATTTCTTTCCTTAAGCTAACAGCTAGGGAGAGAAGGAGAATCATCGCACGGTCTCTCCTAATGGCATTTGTAGCAATTACAGGGGAGAATTTGACACTCAGTTTGGCTGATATGATCTTCTAAACATTGCTGTGAATTTTAGAGAATAACCGATGCTCTCCAGTGACTTTTTTTTTCTTCTAATTTGGGTGTAGGGGAGTAGTGGGAGTCCACAGAACCCCCACATTGAGAATTCTGGGTGGGGGGAAACTGGTGGAGTCCAGTTGGGTAAGTGCTCGGTGTTGCTTGCATGGGGACTCTTTACCCCTTCCGTGCTGGTTCCTGTGGAGGTCACCAGAGTGGCCTTCGTGTACCTTGGCCGCTCTCCTGAACATCCCCCCAAACCCCCCCTTCTCTTTGAGACCATCAGGGCTATGCAAGGGAAGCTTCCTCAGCTTTCTTCCTTCCCACCAGTGACACTTGGTATCTGTATCATCTCAGCGAAAGGTAACATGTATGTGTGTTAAGGATGACAGGCAAGAATGCTGCCAAAATGATAGCAGGGGTGTTCACTGGTAGGGAAACTATAAGCAATTTATGCTTTCTTAAAATTTCCATCCTCTGCAAATTGTCGGGAAAGAGCAGTTAATAATATTTCGATCAGAAAAAAAAAATTGTTTTGTGGGGCACCTGGGTGGCTCAGCGGTTGAGCACCTGCCTTCAGCCCAGGGCGTGACCCTGGAGACCCGGGATCGAGTCCCGCATCTGGCTCCCTGCATGGAGCCTGCTTCTCCCTCTGCCTGTGTCTCTGCCCCCCACCCCTCTCTCTGTGTGTGTCTCTCATGAATAAATAAATAAAATCTTTAAAAAGAAAAGAAAGGAAAAGAAAAGAACTGTTTTTTTGTAAACTGACTGAAAGAAACCTTTTTTTCTCTTCCCTTCAATTTTTCTCCTCTTTTCCTTCTTCTGGCACCCTCTTCATTCCTTAGAGGAGAGCCAATATCAAGTTCAGAAAAACAGCAGGGAGAAACATTTATTTTTGAGACCTCGGAAGAAATAGTTCTTTCCCCTCAGCCCAGTATTCAGTTTGCTCTCAGTTTCTTCTGTAGTCACAAGACTCTCTCCGTTTTTATCCCTCACCCTGGTCTTGTTCTCTGTCCTTTTTCCAAACTCTGTCCTTCACACAGTACCTAACCTTATAATCCTTTACCCTTTCCTGACCTTTCCTGTTAGTCCTTCCCGTGCCTTCTAGATCCATGATCAGCAAAATCCCTTGTATCTCCCCCCCTGCCCCTCCCCTGCCTTGAATGTATCTGGCTGTTCCCTGAGGATACCGCTCCCTGGTCTCCTGTCACCTCAGGGCTGGCAGTAAAGCATAAAATGCTCCTCAATTCCATCCCTAAGCCATCAAAGCCCAGATCTTCTGATTCTCTGGGCTTCTCATTTGCCACATTCACTTCCCTCTCTTGGCTGTTATCTATTAACTCCCTTTCTAGAATCCTCTCTCAGAAGATTTTTGTTCACTGTCTTCTCCATCCTTACAGTTGTCATTATTCTCAGTGATGTTTGACATCCACAAGGATGACACATCCTGGACTCTCTGGTCTTGCCCCACCCCAGTTCCAGTAAGCTTTCCTTCACCTCAGGCATCCATACCCAGGGCGGTGACCCTGGACATCACCGGTAATGGGACACCCCTCTGACACTGCACTTTCACTACACTATTCTTAAATCCTACCTCCTGTCTTTCCAGTCCACTTGCTCCTCTACACACGGTACTAATTCTTTGACTCCCTCCCCCACCCAACATATTAAGTAACCATTTTCTTTCTTTCTTTCTTTCTTTCTTTCTTTCTTTCTTTCTTTCTTTCTTTCTTTCTTTTTTTTTAAGTAACCATTTTCTGCTATTCATCATTCCTTTTCTGTTTTCATATCCCTGTTTCCTGGATAAGATTTCATGGTCCATCACTCCCTGGCAACCACCCTCAATAAACTTGCCCCTCTGATGAAGACATCACATTCGCCTGTCAGAACTCCAACTTGCTTGAACACATGTGTGCACCAAAGTGGCTAAACATTGCTAGGAAAATGACACACAGGACTGCTGGGGTGACTGGTTGCATCCCGATCATGATCACAAACCCCAAACGAACACCCTAGTACATTCTTCTAGCAAATGCCCTTTCCCACTGCATGGAACCACGCTTGCACCTTCTGCATCTTCCCACACACCTTCTTGCTCCCTCAGGCCCACTTTCTTCACTCTTCACTGGTAAAAAAAAAAAAAAAAAAAAAAAAAAAAAAAAGATTTAAGAACTCTTTCTTCTTACTGTTACCAAATAGAAAAACCTACCTACTACACACATTACCTCTTCTTCTTCCTACCTTCCTCTGCTTGGGTCTTGGCTGCCTTCTCCTCTGTCCTTCTCAGACTTCACTCCTTTGACTACTTCCTCTCATCCTAACACTATCAGTCTGTGGTTCTACAAGATCATTCCCGGCAGCACACTGGACACACTCAGCTGCGTCCTATTTAAAACAACCACCTCCCTTTACCCTACATTTCCTTTTCACTTTCTCCTTATTTCTCATTTGCTTTTCTCTGCAAAACTATTCCCGGATAGGTCCTACACTCACTGTTTCTACTTCTTTATTCTCATTTTTTTTTTTCAAATCACATCCGTCTGACTTTTCCCTCCACTGTTGCACTTCAATGTCTCCTGTGTATCTAAAATGTATGTGTCCAAAGCATCCTCCACCCCTTGAAATCATCTGCCTTCCAGTCTTCACAGTTCGGACAGTGGGACCTCTTTCCAGAAGCTCAAGCCAAACATCTAAGGGACATTTTTTTTTCTATCTTGTTTCTTTCTCTGCCTCACCTCAACAAGCATCTGGAATCCGCCTATTTCTTTTTCTGTTTACTATTGCCACTCTCTTCCAGGACAATGTTCTCTTAAAAGGGTTTATGCTTCCACTCCTGACCAATTCCAGTCTGTTTTGTACAAAACAGCCAGAAGGAGTAATCTGTTTAAATGTAAATTGCATGTTTTAGCACACCCTTTAATGGCATCCCATTATACATACAATACACTCCTAATCACCTCACCTCCAACTCTTCCCTTAGGGCCCAGCTCAGAAATCACTCTCTCCAGATAAGTGTTCTTCCTCCACTCTCAAGTCTGAACCACTTGCCCTTTCCATAGCCCCAGGGTAGCTAGCTCTTCCCCTACTACCCTATCCCACTCTTGTCTGTTTCTCATAACGCTGTAGATTCTTTTAGAGTGGGGAATATGCTTACTGTGTTTATGATGATGTCCCAAGCTTCGAGCACAGTGTCTAGCAGATAAGATTTCCTTAATAAATAATTATAAATAGACGAATGATTCTCCCTCCCTACTTTGTATGTCTCTCCCTCATAATCATCACAGTTCATGTTTTTAATATCTCCCTCGTAGACCACTCTCCCCACATGTAATTCATAAAGAATCCTTTTACTGATTTAAGTGAATTTTTTAGCCAATACAGGTTTATTGACACTTATCTGATGAACACAAGGCAATTAAGATAAGCTAGCAATTTCTGCAGTCCGTAGAAGATTCAGAGACATGAAAAGGTTCTGTGAGGGAACTTTCTCCTAGAGTGCCAGCCACCATAATTACATGTGAAATGGTGACATATGCAGGACCTTCAGGGGCTGATCACACAAAGATCTATCCCAAGGGTCTATGACCAGGGAAGATGAACAGCAAAAAATAAATAAAATTTTAAAAATGATAAGAACAACTAGGATTAAGAACTTTCCAGAACAGGGGATCCCTGGGTGGCTCAGCGGTTTAGTGCCTGCCTTTGGCTCAGGATGTTATCTTGGGACGGAGGATGGAGTCCCAGTCGGGCTCCCTGCATGGAGCCTGCTTCTCCCCCTGCCTGTGTCTCTGCCTCTCTCTCTCTGTTTCTCATGAATAAATAAATAGAATCTTTAAAAAAAATAAAAAATAAAAAATAAACTTTCCAGAACAGTTTTTCTTCTAGGTGTAGCTTAAAATTAACCCAAAGCTCAGTGTAAAGTATATTTCATTTGAATTCTTTTTGAACTTTATTGTGTTCTAAACATCTGCAATATATATTAAGGAAGATAGATTGTTTTATTTTAATTAATTAATTTATTCATTCAATAAATATTCATTGAGAACTTCGAGGCATAAAGCATTGGCCCAGGTACCAGAAAAGCTCAGAGGGAAAGACCCAAAGGATTAGCTGCCTTCCTTGAGTTTGCATTTGAATAGAAAGATAGACAGTAACCCATTAAGTATATAATCCATTTTTTTAGTTTTAATTGTGGCAAGAGCTATGAATAAGAAACCAAGAAACTATGAAAGCACGTAAGGTAAATAATCGTCATTGGCCCTTCCATATGCATCTCTGCTTTTTCTACTCTGCTCTGTGCCCTGGGAGGCTGACCTCTCTGGGCTACACCATGAGTTTCCATGCTATCAGGCCTCTCTTTGGGTTTAGCAGAAGACAGGCAGGCAGAAGGGGATCAAGGTCATGGTAATTACCCCCCAGCTCCCTCCCAGACCCACCATGGTGAGGCAGTAGTTGCATTGCTCTCTTCAGGTCCTGGGAACCACTTCATTTTTTTGGTCACTCGGGCTTGGGGATAGTCACAGCTCCCATGTGCTGGTCTGGCATTCCTCACCATCCCTGTTGGTTCCCCTTAACCCTGCATGTGTCGTTGTGAATCATCTCCACGTTGAACCCAACAGTTTCCAGTTTGTGCGTGCCACCTATATGCTTTTGGGATCCTGATGAAAAGAGCAGAGAGCTGGGGAAGCTGACTTAATTTAGACAGGAGGGATAAGGGCAAAGAAGACTTCCAGGACAAGTCATATTTAAGCTGAATGTTGGCAGATGTTGCTTTCCTGGTTGGTCCTTCTTATGTTTCCTCTTTTCTCTCTGCATCAATCTAGAAACATCCACATGTCTGGATGTGAGTAATGGCATATTCCACCCATTATTCTCTCCTTTATCCCTTTTTATCCACTGTCCTCCCTCACCCTTGCAGTAGACACTTTCTCCTTCTGGTTTCTCTAGGCCTCTCCTTGAATTTCTTTTTGTCCTCTGAGATCTTTCCTCCTTCCTTGCTCTTCCTCCCCAACGTTTCATGTCCTGCCAACATCCCCAACATACATGCACCCTCCTCAATGTGCCCCACAATGTGACCAGAATGTGCCTTCTCCTCACGGCTCCTCTATATTCAGCCATGTGAGATGCTCGCTGTTTTGTGCCTTTGTTCAGTTTTTCTTCTTCTGGATCATCCTAACCTCATCTGTCCCCTCTGTTGAAATCCTATTCAGTTTAAATGCCACCACTCCACAAAGCCTTCTTAAAGGTCTCAGCAGGAAGTGTTCACTTCCATTATTTTTTGTTCCCATAAATACTTTTTAACCTTTCTTATGCTTCCCACATGATTTATAGTTTTGATATTTGTGGAAATGTCTTATTTCTCTCCCATGTTTATTAGCTGTGAGAAGGCAGGGACTAGTTTGTCTACGGAACCAACATGCAACGATGCATCTAATATGATGTCCAGCACCTAGTAGGAGCACTATGGCACTTAGTATCCATTGCCACATATTTTATCTTCTAAGTTGTAGAAAATCATTCTAAGGTTATTCCTTCATACAACAAAATAAATGAAAGCATTAGTGCACTCTCTGTGTATGTGGTCCTTGGCACTGCTACTTTCATAATGTGCTTTTTTATTGTGATGTAATTAAATTGTACAGCTAAACCAAACATAGCTAAGGGAGGCAGAGCTAAGACTATTTCCTCTAGTTACAACTTGAAAGCCCTGACTTTCTCCCTCCATTTCCAGTCTTTTTACATTCGAGAATCGGTCATGCCAAAATATTTATCATCTCAGGAAAAAGAAAATAAAAATCTTTTAAGGGCCTCTGCATACCATATAGCTGCATGAAGCTAGACAAGTAGGAATGGGGCATAGTCAGATTAATTGAAGGGGAAATGAAAATACGTGTCCCCTAGCTTCATGTTTCACACTTCAAATTGAGATTTCTAAAAGTTCTCTTCCAGGAGGTTTTTCTTATGTCTATTATTTGGTTTGACAAAGTTGGAAGATGAGGAATTGGGGAATTTTAACACCCAAAAGACTTCAATTCTATGTATTCTTTGTAATTAGATCTGGTTTTAAATGATAACTTTCTTTATTCTGAAGAGATATTTAAAATAGGGCTGCCTGGGTGGCTCAGTCTGTTAAGCATCCGACTCTTGGTTTCGGCTCAGGTCATGATCTCGGGGTCCTGAGATCAACCCTGTATCAGGCTCCATGCAAGTGTGGAGTCTGCTTGAAATTCTCTCTTTCCCTCTGCCCCTCCTGCTCCTGTTCTCTCTCTCTCTCTAAAATAAATAAATAGGGGCACCTGGGTTGCTCAGTGGTTGAGCATCTGCCTTTGGCTCAGGTCATGATCTGGGGTCCCGAGATCGAGTCCCACATCAGGATCCCCCCAGGAAGCCTGCTTCTCTCTCTTCCTATGTCCCTGCCTCTCTCTGTGTCTCTCATGAATAAATAAATAAAATCTTTAAAAATAAATAAGTCAATATTTAAAAAAGAAGATCTATTGAAAGTAAAGTGCTAATAATACCATGAATTAATCATTTAATGACTTTTTAAACCTTATCATCAGCTCCAATGCAGATATTGTCCCCATTTCATTGATGAGGATACAGAGGCTCAAGATACTAATTATCTAATGGCTCTGTTCCAGGGCACAGTTGTCAGATGACAAACCTTCCTTGGTCCAGTGCTCAGGTTCTTAGACGTTATGCATCCCTCCTCCTGGCACTATCACTGGAGTGAATGTACATTTGCTTGGCCGTCCTCTGTGTATGCTGCAAATGTCCTACAACTCTCTGAACTCTATATTACCATAGAAAGCCTCTTCTCCTTAGGCTGCACAGAGAGCTAGAGAAGAGATGGCCTGGCCAGAAACATGGCATGGAAATGGATGCAGCCAGAATGGACCTGTCCTATTCAGAGACCTGATAGGGATTCCTTTGCCTCCTAAGCCAACCACAGCTGGGAAATGAGTCTGATAATTTTCTGGGAAGGAGTCTGTGGGAGGACAATAGAAGGACTTTCTACGCTGCACACACAAGTAAGCATGCTCTGAGAGCATATATCATCGTCTATTTTAAAAATCGCTCCTGTGAAAGTGGGTTTTAAAGTGGTTGGGTGGCAGATGTTTTACATTGTTTTCTATGCATATTTAAATAAATTCCCTCCATCCCCCCCCAAGTTGTTATATAAGTTGTTTAAACCTCACAAGCCTCAAAGACATAAAGACCTGAGAAAAATATTTTTTATTGAATTGAAGTGATATTTTTTTTAATCGAGAAAGCAGTCATCTAAGTGGTTTTTCCTATTTTCTATCTCACGTATAACAAAACACCTCAACAGTAACATGAGAGACAGTATTCAGAAAGCAATTCCAAACACATTAAAAGAGCTGCTTTGGAAAAATGAGTCAAGTGAGTTTTTTCCTCTTTAAGGCCACAAAAAAAGAAACACCCTTCTAACAGGGTGCTGGGTTGAAAAGGGGATAAGAGGGGGAACACAATATCTCATCTAAAATCTTGCAGGCAAGAGTGTTTATTACTGCAGGAAGCAGAAGGTGAGCCTAGCTTATAAATGAGATCCTGCAGACGAGGGAGATGCATCTTGCTGAAGTATTACTGTACAGAACGAACCTTTAAAGCTTGGACTCTGAAGGCATAAACCACTGTCAAATAAATCTAAACCGATGTATTCATTTTTAATAAAAGAAAATGTGACATAGCATGGCCACAATAGTATGTAATTTCATCCTTGCATTTCAATTCTCAAGGGTTATTTAATTCTCCTTAAAACATTACTGAAAACTGCAAGGGGTTAGATGAAAATAAATATTCTCACCTAGAATGATCTTCATTTCATCAGCATTTTCCCTGCCATGGAGAAACAATAGTGGAATACTCAAATATGGAGGACCATCTACAATTTATCTATATACTAATTTCAAATGCCCAGTTTGACATATAAATAGTTAGGAGAAGGGATGGCTAATTTATTTATTTATTTTTTTGGGGGGATGGCTAATTTTAAAAAAAAGCTATTTAAAGGCTTTTTATTGGGGTATTTAAATTTCCAACAAGGAGGGTAACTCCCACAGGAAAGGCATAAATATTAATTGTGAAAAATAAAGAGAATTGAATAGACATGGAATTTTTTTATTAAAAATGGCTTGCAATATGAATAATCCATTGGGGATAATTGCAGCCCTCAAACAAATAATTGACAAAGCTGTTTTAAAAAAATGTTTTCCTTAATGTAACATTAGGTTTTTGACCTCAGGGTTTTTTTCTTTCCTTTTCTCTTCCCTGTTCTTTCTTGCATTCCTCCCCAGCTATTTCTAAAGTAGGTTTGTTAGTTATATCAAAAACACACAAACAAGTTGGTAAGTGAAATAGAAATAAAAATTACTTGAAAATAAGGACTTTGCTACAATCCTCTATGAAACTATAGACTCTTCCTGTCACGAACAATGCAGCTGAGTGAATTTTATGGTGACCGAGGCAATGTTAGGCCTTCTTTTTCAATGACCAGAGTCATTAGTTACATCCCTTTTCCAATGCCCAACATACCGGAGAAAATTCTAACTTCCGTTATATAACTGTATGTAATGTAAGGATGCCTTTCTTGAAGTTCATATAATTCAAAGGAACAGATAAAACAATCAAATAATAAGTTTGATTCAAAAAAATCTGGATACAATTTAAGAAATGCTAACTTTCAGGGATACCGTGTCTAAAACTTTAGTTTCCATGTTGAAGAGAACCTTAAAAAGTTAAGGAGGAAAAAAGTTTGGCAGGTCCTTTAAAAAGTTAAACATAGAATTAACCATATCACATAGAAATTCCACTCCTAGGTATATACTCCCCAAAATTGAAATAAGTATTCCAACAAATACATGTACGTGCATGTTCATAACAGCACTCCTAATAGGCAAAAGGTGGAAACAGCTGAAATGTCCATCAGTGGATGAATAGATAAACAAATTGTGTATAAATAAATACAATGGAATATTATTCAGCTATAAAAAGGACTAAAGTATGATTCATGCTATAACATGGACAAACTTTGAAAACATGCTAAGTAAAAGAAGCCAGAAACAAAAAGTCAATATTATATGATTCCATTTATAAGGAATATCTAGAAGGGGTCAATCCACAAAAACACAGGTGGACTGCTGATTGCCAGGAGCTGGGAATGAGAAGCAATTGCTTAATGGACACAGGATGATGAAAAGGTTTTGGAACTAGATATTTACCAATATTGTGAACATCCTAAATGCTACTGAAATGTGCACTTTAAAGAGGTTAATGTAATGTTGCATGAATTTCATCTCAAAAAAAAAAAAAAAAAGCAAGCAGCCTTTCAAAAAAACAACAGCAAAAGAAGTTAAGGAATGAAAACTCAAAACCGCTGAAATTATAGCTCAGAAAAATATGGACAGGAAGCATTGGACAGTCAGAATTTGATGTAAATGAATATGTGATAAGATCAGGAAACAGAAAAAATATGAGTCCAGTGCCAAGTATATTATGAACAAAAAACTTCCACAGAAAAACATTCTTAACAAAAGCAAGCCCTCTCTAGAGCAAACTTAGGAAAACTCTTTTTAAATGAATGAAGTATTAATAGTACATGTTTTTAAAATGTATATGTTTGAACCAATTACCTAGTAAACATCCTAATTCGATTATTTTGGTTGGTAATTGATAACTCATTCATAGTTCATTAAATTATATAATAATTATCAAATATATGGTGTACTTCAAGGAGTTTAAAGTTGCTCCCTCAATCTTATTTACAGTAGAGTTTTGGTTTGTAAGCCCATTTTCTGAAAGTAACACAAAGGAAAATTTCAGTCTATCTTTGGTCTGTTGTTTAAAAAAAATCTGGACAGGTTAGGTTTAAATAATTTTAACATACGAGGGGAACCTGGGTGGCTCAGCGGTTGAGCGTCTGCCTTTGGCTCAAGTTGTGATCCTGGGATCCTGGGATCGAGTCCCGCATCAGGCTTTCCGCAGGGAGCCTGCTTCTCCCTCTGCCTATGGCTTTGCCTCTCTCTGTGTGTCCCTCGTGAATAAATTAATAAAATCTTAAAAAAATAATTTTAGCATACGAAACAAAATTGTATCATAATAAAGGACGTGGAGCAATCCTTCGGCACAAAGCAAAGACTAGAAATGTCTATATGTTGGGTCTGAGTTATAGAGATGGCATGATAGACTTATTTCAAATAATTCTAATGATGAGGGTAAGTTAATCAGAGAAAAAGGAGACAAGTAATCTGAAAAAATGGAGAGCGTGTTGAGTACAATACAGCAGGATAAGAGAGCAAATAGGAAAAAGAAATGGAAAGTGTTCAGGAAGCAATTACTCGCTCTCCCAGGGTTCTGTGAGTGATCTAACAGTAGGTGCCCCGTGAGTGGAAAGGGGCCACTGTGAGTGAATAGGACCTGAGGGAAGTAATCAGAGATAAGAATAACGAGTATCAGAGGCACAAGACACAGAATAGAGAGAGAGGATGACAAAGTTTACAGCCTGAACTTCAAAGACATGGCACAATAAGGAAGAAAGCTAAAGCTGAGAACTGAATAAAGGGGCTGCTCACAAATATTATGAAAATGTAAGATGATGGAATACAAGCTCGCTCAAGGAGGCAGTGAGGGCATGGGACGGAAAGCCCAGGGATGATGTGCAAAATGCAGTAACATTGTCAAAAGCATAAATGAGTTTTTAGCCTTCGCGTTCCAATGTGTAGATAGGAAAGGTGAATAGGTGCTGCGGTTCAGAACAGAGTTCTCAGAAGAAACCAGTTTGGAAAAGCTCAGTCCCATTCTGACTGCAAAATTGCAAAATACATAATTAGTCACTGGCAATCAGGGCCATGCAGGGGCCGGAGTGTCTCTTCTGCAAGTTTCGAGGAGATGCAGTTAACAGAAACTGAAACAGAGAAACTTTGAGCCTTTCCCAAACAGTGACCATGTCCTTGGGGAAAAACCAAGTAAATAGCACAAAGTAAATCACCGGAGGGGAAGAAAATCACTAAGAAATCACTAAGAAAAATGATGAAAGAAATAATATGTTATCCTATATCACATTTAGAAACAAACGTGAAAATCAAGGAGTATATTTAACTATTTATTTGACTTACACCAAAACCAGACCTACCACTTCAGAACCTGTTCAAAAATATTTATATGTATGCATACATATTGGTATCAAGCCAAGTGTTTTGTCTTAATTGCTGTCAATTACGATTTCAAATGTCAAATGATAGGGTTTTACATCCAATTTTGTCTTTTCCAGCTCTGTCACTTAAGACTTCTAAGTGTCAGTTTTCTGATCTGTGAGAAGGAGCTAAGAACACCGCTAGTATATGCCACTTGCCATTGAAAGGACCACATGAGATAGTGTTGTGATGCTCTCTGCAATTGGTGAAACACTATATTAATATTAACTTTTTGTTGCTATTATGCTTACTTATCATTAATGGTCATATTGCCAGTATGTCTCAGTCAATATGGAAAGGGGGGAAAAAAGTTATGATTAAAAACAATATAAAGCTTTTGGGTATAGATGTAACATGATGCTAGAGAAGATAACAAGGTCACTTTCTTCCTACAGAATTGTTTTAATTAAATGCTATATTTTATTAACAACCATATTTTTGTCATAAAAGAGGAAAGACGTCCATTAAAAAAATGTCTCACACAGAAATTAGTCCAGCGTAATTAGTGTGAATTATCAAAATACCAGCGTATAAGGGCACATGTGCCCTATTATAAAAACCAGGTGTTTAAATAAGATAAAACTGCCTCCTGAATCAATAGGGGATTTGAGCTGAGTTATGCTTTTCAAATATAGAAAAGGTTGTTTCTAATTGCTTTTTCCATAGGTACCAAATTTGTGCGTATTATAAAAATGTTTCAAAAAGAAGTTATCAATGTGATGTGAACATTTGTATGCATTTCAGCCACTCTCAATGTATCTTTGGCCCTGACTAAGAAAGAGAATTTAAATATCAATCTAGTATAGAATAATAGAAGGAGAAAATGCTAACAAAAATGGAAGGGAAAAATATTTCTTCCAGAATCTTGAGTTTAGCATAGAAATTTCTGCATGGATTTTGAATCCTGGGAAGGGCATGGAAAGATGGAACAAGGTCCTGAAACAGGCAGAGAGTAACCATAAGAGACAGGTGGTGGGGTTGGCCTTAAAAGAAAGGGGACAGTTGAGCCCCTGAGACAAGGTAGGGAGGAATAGAGTACAGGGGTGAATGCAGATAGTTTATAAACAGGGGGTCAGAATTTAAGAAAGGTCATACTAAATGGCCTCAATTTTCTTGATTAATTGGAAAGCAAGACTATCTTTTGAGAGTGGGGCGGGAAGGGGCAGGTGGGGGGAGCTAAAATTAAAAGCAAAACCAAATGAAGCATTAGTCATTGTCACAGATCTAGGACTGGGATTAACCCTAAGAAATGTAAAACTTTTTTTTTCTTTTTTACATCTTTTCCCAAAGATGTAAAAAAAATCACAATCTGGAATCCTAAATCTTTCACATGATTGTCAGATTATCTTTCAATAGTCTATGTTGTTCCCATACTCTCTCTCATACATGTTCTTCACTAAGCTGCTAAAGTGAATGGGGCGTCTGGGTAGTGCAGTTGGTTGAGCAATCAACTCTTGATTTTGGCTCAGGTCATGATCTAAGGGTCATGGGATTGAGCCCCGAGTCGGGCTTTGCACTGAGCCTGGAGTCTGCTTGGGACTCTCTCTGTCCTTCTCCCTCTGCTCCAGACCTCTGAGTTTGCAGGCCTGCTCTCTTTCTATCTCTCAAATAAATAAATTATTCTTAAAAAAAAAAAAAAAAAGACACACATAGTTTGTGTTTTGCTCCGGTTGAAAAAACTGATGCATTAATCTCCAATTCTCCCAGGTTTCCCATGCTTGCAAAAACTAGTTCTCTTCAGATTGATAAGAGAGGTCATTTCCAGGGCCTGATGCATGAGGCTGTCTCTTAGCAATAACATCATTATGAAACCTTAATTCCTACTAAATATCTTCATCTCTGAAGATAATATTCCGGGGGAAATGCCAGCAATCTCTACTCTAATTACTACAGGGTTTCGAGGAAGCTAAGGGTGAAGTCAGTTTGCCCTTCTACTTTTATTTGCCAAGAAATAATTTCAATATCTTGTCCCTTCCATTTTTACCAAAAAAAAAAATGTATTAGATAAAGAAAAGTTTGAGTATCTTACCAACAAAGCTCACCTGTCTGATTAGCAATAATAAGCATCTCTATACACTTCAAACATTGGCAAAGATTCTGTCCTTGGCCCAAACTCTAATCAGGCTCCTCCCCTGAGCTCTTCCTTTCAACTAAGCCTCAGCTTTTGAACTTCTGTGTTTGTCTCTGCATTGTCCAATCTCAGCAAGAATCCTGCTAAGTCATTTTAGCTAGAGTCCGTCAGCCTTTATATCTTGTCACCCCCAGATAGCCAATTTCATTTTCCGCCCTCTCCCAGGTGAGGTCCGATTGCCCTGGCCTGCCTTCAGCAAGGATCCTGTTAGGTCGGTTTTGCCAGAATCACCTTACTCCTAAATGTTTCCTCTTAGTAATCATGAATTTTTTTAAAGATTTTATTTATTTATGGAAGACGCAGAGAGAGAGGCAGAGACACAGGCAGAGGGAGAAGCAGGCTCCATGCATTGGGGTAACCAATGTGGGACTCAATCCCGGGACCCCAGGATCACACCCTGGGCCGAAGGCAGACGCTCAACCGCTGAGCTATCCAGGCGTCCCTAATCATGAATTTTTTCTTTAACAACATCAACAGTTAGACGTAGACTTAGAAAGGTGACCAAAGCTTCAGTCCATGTACCATAAATCTGCCAAACCACAGTGAAGTGGGATCCATAATATTCCAGCATCCAGTGAAAGAATTGCTCTACTTTTGGACCAGTCCCCTAGGGACTGTACTGGTTGCATTGGTTTATGACTACATTAAAGGCAGACACGTTGATGGGATCTCCAGGAAGAAGTCTGGTGCCAATTCTGTAAGGAAGCCCCCTTAAGTCTTTGATTAATCTTTATCACATCCCATCAGAGTCATTCAAAACAGCTGGTCAGGGAGGATTTTGGACTCCTGGGGCTGGAACATATGGGAAACTATTCAATGTAATACTATACATGCATAAAGAAGACAGGATAATGTATGTCCGCTATTCCTAACCCATTCTGAAGGCACAGTTTCATCTTATCCATAGCTGATCCACATGGAAAATCAAATTTGTGGGTTGTATACACCACAATAGTAAAGCCCTAGATGCCTGGCTCGGAGAAAAGAAATGATGAAGCTGTCCTGGAAATAGGACTGCTTCAAAGAGCTAGAGGCTCTATTACCCAGGGCACAGCCTGTTTTCCCACTAACAATCGGCCCATGAAAGGCTGTTGTTGGGACTCCTCCTACATGTGTCAAAGCATTAAGAATCTGTGGTTTGATAGAGAGCATTGAGTTGAAAATGATGCATCTCAGAGAACAGCAAAGACCCAGGAACCAATTAAATGTGCCTACCCAAGGACAGGCAAAATGGGATGGCGTGATCGGATTTAAGGACATTGGGCACCTGGGTGGCTCAGTGGTTGAGTGTCTGCCTTTGACTTAAGTCATGATACCGGGATCCTGGGAAGGAGTCCCGCATCAGGCTTCCTGCATGGAGCCTGCTTCTCCCTCTGCCTATGTCTCTGCCTCTCCCTCTGTCTCTCTCATGAGTGAATAAATAAAATCTTAAAAAAAAAAAAAAAAGATAAAGCAGTTTAAATGAAAAAAAAGAAAAGAAAAGATTTTTGGTATTTGTCATATGTAGGGAAACAAAGTTCACAAAGCCCATGGTTTATGAGGGTATGGTGCAGCAGGGCCCAAGCTGAGAATACCTGAGCACACGATTTATGACCTATACCTGAACTGGGCCCTTGGTTTGACCCAGGGACTGGCATCCCTCTCCAGAGTCAAGGAGGGAAGGCAGGCCAGCCTGGTGGCCCTTTTACCCCTCTATTTATATCCTTTCCTTACCCGTCTCTGTGAGCGAGACAAAACAAGCCCAGGCCCAGGCCCAGGCCCAGGCTCTGCTGCCTCACCCATCTACCCAAAGGCTGACTAGAAAGTATTCTGAACTGGATAATGCAGACCACTGATGTACCCACATAATCCCCACCGCTCAGCAATGCAGCCTCACCCCTACCCATGGCCAAATCTTTCTCTAATTTCCCACCAGGCCAAGGCAAGACCCTATTGTTAGATGGGGTCTAATTGCTCCTTTAACTTTTTAAATTTGGCTTATCTTGTTTGCAATCATTCCACTTGAAATGACTGCACCACAGTTGCTTGGATTACTTGCTATACATGAGCAGTTCATCAAAGGCAGGTAGAAGAATTCATTAACACCATAGTTATCTGGCTATGCACTTTAGCCAATTTGGACACTGATCCCAAGTCTCCAGAAATATACAAGAGAGATGAATAGGAGAGGTTAGGGTCCTCATCTCCATATGCATCTGACTCCCACAATTTCTCTACTGCTTGGTTACCATGTGTGGCTGATGTGGGAAAGGTCTCAGATGAGCTATGGCTAAAGCATTGAAAGAGAGTATCATGAAATCTATTGGTCAGACCAGTTCTTCACTGTGACAGTGGCATTGAGGAGTGATGAGTAAGTGTGAGGAATATAAACCAGAGAGGACACTAACCATGAGAAGACAGTAAGAGGCAAAACACAAGAGATGGAAGGGAAACGTACACGTAATATTATCATAGCCATTTGTGTAGATCAAAGCAAATCATCAGCAACTTCACAGTATTTAGCCTAACAAAAGGAGGCTTGGTATGGTCTCACCTATGATATACTTGAAGAAATAAATCAGCTATGTCATGTCACCGATTAGTTTATTCATTCGTGTAGTCATTCATTTGACAATAACTTATTGAGCTTCTGCTATGTGCCAGGCATTGCTCCAGGCATAGGGATTCAGCAGTGAGCAGGATATCCAAAAATCTCTGTCCTTAAAGAGTTGACATCCTGGTAAAGAAAGATAGACAATTAACAAATTATGTGTATATGTGTGCAAGCATGTGCAAAAGCAGTGAATATATATTATGTTAGTATTTACATGTACATGGAGTATTACGACCTAACAAAAATCTAACATTGTGTGTGTGTGTGTGTGTGTGTGTGTGTGTGTGTGTGTGTGGTATGTATTATGAAGAAAAAAAGGTGGAAGCCAAAGGTAGGGAGGAACAGTAGGTATGGTATGCAACTGTAAATAAGGTAAGAAGGGTTCAGATATTTGACTTTTGAGCAAAGATCTAAAGGAGATGATGGAGTAATCCATGAGAATATCTGGAAGAAGAAATTTCAGGGAGAGGGGGAACAGCAAAAACATCCAGGCAACTCAAATGGACCGAGCAAAGGAGAACATAATTAGGAGGGGAAGTCAAACCAGTAATGGGAACCATACCATACAGGGCACAGTAAAGATGTGTCTATTACTTGAAGTGGCCAGGAAGCCACTGGAGGATCTTGAGCAGAAAATGATGCTCTGACTTACATTTTTAAAGAATCACTCAGGCTGCTCTGTTGAGAAGAGACCCTGTAGGAGCAAGGGTGGGACCGGGGTGAGGGGGGGGAAGTTTGACAACTATTAATCCAGGAGAATTCAGAGGAGAAGGCGAGTGATAGTGATGGACATGGGAAGGAGCCGCCAGATTTGAGGCAGAATTTTGGGGGTAGAACGAATAAGATTTGGTGAAAGAGTGGTCCTGAGATGTGAGAGAATCAGAGGGGTAAGGAAGACTAAGTTTTGGGTCTGAAAAACTGACTGAATGGAGGAAATGGGAAAAGAAACTATGATGGGAGCAGTAACAGGGAGATAAACTGTGAAGTGCCCAGTTTAGATTGTGTTAAATTTGAGATGTCTGTTAGACATCTTAGGGCCGTATTATGATCATGTTCACTCCAGAGCCAGAGTCGTAAACATTTTCACATATGTATAATTTTTAAATCCCCTCAAATGATCGTGTGGCTACATAAATACCTAGTTATTTAAAATTAACTTTATTTTTATGTTATCCCATATGTTAACATATTATTTTTCCAAATGAACGGGAATTATAACAACTGACTGTAAAGAGTGCTATACGAGAATAAACAAAAGTAGAATCTGTTCCAACTTATTTAGCATATTAATCACACGATTTGGAAATCTTTGCACTAAAAAAGAAACAAACATGAACACATTCTTCTGTTCTGGCTGATGTTGACTTCACTTTCAAAGTCATCTGTGTTTTCAATACTACAAAGATTAAAATCTATTAATCCTCCTTTATACATATGTACATGAGAAGTAAAATCTGGCTATTTCTATTTTTTTTTTAATTTATGAGCTTATATCTAGCATTCAGTCATGCAGGACTATAATTTGCTCGTATGTTCTCTTTATTTTTTTTAAAGTTCAGCCTATATGACTCTCTGGTGTCAGAACAAACATGTCCAGAGTCTTCCAAACCTGTGCACGTCACCCCTTTTTCTTTCACAGAGTCGCAGAGAGGTCAGGGTCTGAGCCCCGGGAGCTGCGAACACAGGTTGTAATGCCCCCAGGCTGGTGGGTCGTGACAATCACCACGACTGTGGATCAGAGGCAAATGGACATGCGAGGCAGAAATACAGTTATACGCACGTCAGTATTTCTGTGATTGAACTGGTTTGACGTGAGCATTTTATCACATCTCTCATTTGTTTCAATAGCCTTTCAGTAAACACTAACAAGACCCTGGATTTCAATTAGCAGGAGAAATTCTTGGATGGCCAAAAGAATGAAAAGAGAAATGAGGGAAAGATGCAGTGCGGGATAAGGATAGAATTTTTTTTTTAAGATTTTATTTATCTATTCATGAGACACACAGAGAGGCAGAGACATAGGAAGAGGGAGAAGCAGGCTCCCTGTGGGGAGCCCGATGTGGGACTTGATCCCAGGACCTGGAGATCACGACCCAAGCCAAAGGCAGATGCTCAACCACTGAGCCACCCAGGTGCCCCAGGAAAGAATCTTTTTTGGAAAGAAAGGAAGGTAGGTGGGAGGGAAGGAGGGAAGGAAGGAAGGAAGCAAACAAGGAAGGAAGGATGGAGGGGAGGAAGTGAGGGAGAGAGGGGAGTAACCAATGACTCCCTAAATCCAGCTCTGTGCTTATCATATTTTCCCCAGTTTTTACGTCCCTCCCTCCCATTTCCTAGCTGCTACTGTGGTAGGTAGTTTCAAAGACTCTGACGAGGCTGACTTTGTGATTTCCATTTCCTCCCTCTCCTCACCTCCCTTTTATTCTCTTAACCCCCAGAGAGTTTTGACAGAGATAGGCATGCCTCTTAGCCTAAACGTGACATTTTGATCTAAATCAAAATCCAGTGTGAGTAGCTGATGATGCAATTAACAGCACACTCCGTGTTAACCTCGGGATGATCTGGGATTCCTTCCCAACACCTCCTGAGGAAAGACCAGACTCCTCGTAGTCAGCGAGAATTGCAATGCATCTGCAATCTTATGCTCAGCCTGCTATGGGAGAGAATAAAGTGGTTGAACAGGGAAGGCTGCAGACTGGTATTTTTAAATTAAATTATCCAGATAATTGCACAATTCTTGATACCATTACGCTAATATAACACACAGACGGAGCTCAGGGCTGGTCTACCATAGTAACGTTTTGTGCAACCACTTAAGTGCTTAGGTGCCACCACTGAGCTTGCCTTCCTATGGTCTTTTGCAGTTGCTAGATTTAAAAGAAAAGTAAGTGGACAAAAAAAAAAAAAAAAAAAGCTAGAAAGAAGAAGGAAAGATGAGTGATTTGATCATCACGAACCCTGAAGCCCTGTTAAAAAGTATTTGTACTTTAAAAAATCTTTTTTTGCTGAAAGCTTTTTCAGGAGAAATAAATTATACTGACTCTATATAAATAAAAGCAGAAAGAGCAAAGACGAACATGAACATATATTACCAATGCCATTCATCAAATATAGTTGACACTTCAATCTAATCCGGCAAATGAAAACACAGAAGTTTATAGAGTTATAGGAAGTAAGCAATTTAAACACACCAGGGCACAAGGTCATCTAACAACACAAGTGGGAAGATGTTCCCCTTTCTTTTCTCTTTCTCTTTCTTTCTTCCGTTGGAATCTCTCAAATACCAGCGGATATCCATCCTTTTCACTGGAGGAGGTGATCTTGAAATCAGATCATTAATAATAGCGGTCCAAATGCTCCTTAACAAGTCCACCTTCCTCTAATGTCATAAACTAAAAGGACATTTCGTGCATTTCATACTGTCATTATGGTGCCAGGTTTCCCTTTCCCTAATAAAGTAATACATTTCTTAACTAATTAGTTCATTAATTTTCGATGTGATTCCCAGTAAAAACTCTTTGAGCTAGTTAATCTTTCTTAAAAGCGTGTGAGGTTGTAAAAAACAGCTCTTGGAGCCCTGTCACCCCCAATCGTTAACGGTCTGAAAGGGTGAGGAAATGCAGAGCTGCGAAGACACATCTTGCTTGTTTTTGAAAGCAAAGCTCCAAGGCCGCTTTATAACCAGAAATCATATCCATGTCATGCAGATGCTGTGGTAAACTTTACGGTTCCAATTAGGAACGGACAGTTTTCAATGCACTGCTCAAACACTTTGCTAGTCTATATGTAAATACTTCACTAAAACCACTGAACGGTGATGGGGTTCAATATTAATATCGCAAATTAAAGATGACATCGGAATGCCTACTATCCAGAAGAGCGATCAGAGCTCGTGGCAAGGCAATAATCAGCGGCTTAAGCAACTTTCAAGCACCATGGGGGAAAAAACAAATGTGATGGAGCTTGGAAATTGCACTGGTGCATGAAGAACATACCATATTAAAGAGCAAATGCTGATTGACCCGGTGATGAAGTGGAGGATATGACCATATGCTTCCATAAAGGACATTTGGAAATGGCTTCCAGAGTATCCCCCGAGAACTCCTGACTATTACCTGGTGTATTCCCATTAATTGACAGTGTAAACTTTATCTGTATCAGTGACACAAGCTGTCAAAATAATGGCCTGCCCTCCTGGGAGGGAAATATTACCTGAATAATTACCTCGCCCAGCATATTTTCCCAACAGAAATATCAAAGGGTGATGATGGCTGGATTTCCCTTAAGTATTATAGTCATTGCCTTGGAAAGAGGAATGGTTTCAACTGCCTTACTCGGCTACCTCGGGTGGGGAAAACAGGTATGTTGATGTGGGGGATGGGAATTAACACAAGAGGTAGGAGAGGAATCAGGGCCGAGGTTATAATCCCAAGCGTGAGGCCCTCTGCTGTATGCTAAGAATCCTATTCTGGGTCTGCCTCCTTTGGTAAATCATGGTTTACTCATAGAAATTTTTTCAATAAAGATTTTATTTATTTATTCATGAGAGACAGAGAGAGACAGAGCGAGAGAGAGAGAGAGGCAGAGACACAGGCAGAGGGAGAAGCAGGCCCCATGCCGGGAGCCCGACGTGGGACTCGATCCTGGGACTCCAGGATCACACCCTGGGCCAAAGGCTGGCGCTAAACCTTTGAGCCACCCAGGGATCCCTACTCATAGAAATTAATAACAAAGACCATGTAAGAGAGTGTGCACTGATGGCACCAGGCCTAAAACCTAAATCCAAGGATCTCCACAGAAGAAACTCTGCAATCCTACCCAAAGCACTGTCCCTCCATTTATTTCTTCCTTGATGCTGGGACAAAGACAAGAAAGGAGGACAAGCACAAACATAAATAGATGTTGTGTGCCCGTGACAGTGTGAGCAGGGGTCTCAGGAATAGACTCTGGAGAAAGGCGGCTGGACCTCAGATCCTGGCCCTGCTGCCAACCGGCTGTGCGGTATTGGGCAGGTTACTTAATCTCTGTGCTTTAGCTTTCCTCGGGGAAATGTAGCTTCCCTACAGGTCAGAGCCTGGCAAATGTGCTATGTAAAGACACCACTTTTTATTAGTGTCTCCTGGCCCTACAACAGTCTAAGGATATTTTGGGGGAGCAATGTAAGAGCCCAGTGGTTGTTCTGGCCTCAGTTCATCCTCTCTTTGCTTCAAAAGTGAGAAGACAAGTGTTGAGACTGTCTCCTGACCCCTTTCAGCTGTGCCTGCCCTGGCTCCCCTGGAGAAGCCACACCCTGGGCTGCTGCTTCTGAGGAAGCCGGGTCCAGGCAGGGATGATCCACCCGCCACCAGCGCCTTCTCCACCTGGGAAGGAGACCCGGGCCATAGGCCGGGGGCCACAGGCACCTTTTGCCCATACTGCCTTTCTTTGAACTACATTTTTCCACAAGCTACTCTGCTTCCAAGCATGGGACTATAGCACCATCCCCACCGGTTTCCTGAGGTCACCTCCTGAATACATAGTCTGTGTTAGAAGCCTTGCCCCAGGGTCTTCTTCTGGGGAAACCCAAACTAAGACACTCAGTTGGTGCCTTTTCTTTTCTTTTCCTTTCTTTTCTTTTCTTTAATTTATTTATTCATGAGAGACAAAGAGAGAGAGAGAGAGAGAGAGAGAGAGAGAAGCAGGCTCCACGCAGGGAGCCTGACATGGAACTCGATCCCAGGTCTCCAGAATCATGCCCTAGGCCGAAAGCAGGCGCTAAACCACTGAGCCACCCAGGGATCCCAGTTGGTGCCTTTTCTTTTTTTTTTTTTTTTCTTTTTCTTTTTCTTTTTCTTTTTTCTTTCTTTCTTTCTTTCTTTCTTTCTTTCTTTCTTTCTTTCTTTCTTTATTCTTCTTTTTTTTTTTTTTTTTTTTTGCCTTTTCCGATGGAGAAACAGAGCCTAAAAATCGGCCAGGGAACTGCAGTGGTTGCGCTGCTTTGGGTGTTACAGATACTGTGTCAACAGCAATGACAAGGCAGGTAGCCCGTCAGCAGGTGCACAAAGTAAGACATGACCATAAACAACGGTGTTTTATGCAAATCTAGATGGCATTTATTTACAGCCTCCTCTTTTCCGGAACATTCTTGTTTTCCAAGAGGCTTTCAACTGGTCTCAGAAGAAAAGAAACGGGATATGAAAAGGCATCAAAGAGAAGGTTGCTTTGTACTCTAATCGCTGCGAGTGGAGAGACAGGGCGTGAAGAACAGTTGCCACGTTGTGTTGAGATTTTTCCCCCCTGCCCCTTCTCCGGGAGGCTGACACAAATGAGGGGAGGTGACATGGGAGCAATCTCCCTGTAACGATCATCCACCGCAACTGTACAATCCATAATGGCTGTAATAGAGAAAGCAAACAGTAATAAAGGCCCATTATCACCTTGCCTCTGTGAGATCAAACAATGCTCAGGTTGATGGAGGGTACACTTTCATGTCTCCTGAAAAGTCCATATTTCTGGATACCACTGAACCTCCAAGACTTTTCCTAAGGTGAGGTTAAAAAAATAATTGTGGTTTAGGCGCCTGCTTCAAAAAGGAGAACACACTGCTATTTGAGTTCTGTGAGAGAACAACAGAGATCCTGAATATAGACAGAGTCTCTGACCCATTGTATCGCACGAGAAACATAAAGCTGGGGCTGGCCGCTAACACCTGCCTTGATTGAATTCAGGAGTAGTCAGAGTGGGTAGGACAGGCAGGTGGTATGATGATTTTTTAATGGCCACTTCAGCAGAGATGGTCACACTGGCATTGTTCTTGGGGAGCAAGCTTCCATTCTGTGAGATGCTTGTCACACTCCAATTAAAAACAGATTTATTGTTAAGGTGCTGTAGATTCTCGGTCTTCTTCCAACCTGTAGTTTGTCTATTGTGGAGAATCTTACATAAAGAGAAAGTTAGAGGCCGAGAAGAGCTTTTTATAAGTGCGGAGTGGGAAAATATTGCCACTTAAAAAAATACTATTTCTGAAAGAAAGCAGAGGTGTCAGAGACAAAGAGAAAAAGAGGGAGATGTGTCAGTCAGTCAATAGTATTTATTGAGCACTCACTGTGTGGGGAGAACACAAAGGGCATAACGTACTCAGCACTTGTTCTCTGGGAGCTTGGAAGCTGATGGAAGGACAGGCATCAGCACAAGGAAACACTTGGAAAGCATATGATTAATTGCAACTTTGAGAAGAGTGTGTGTGTGTCTGCATGTGTGTGTGTGTGTGTGTGTACGTGGGCGCGTTCGTGTTTGTATTTAAAGGGAGCTTGAAAGTAAGAAACAGCCATGGTAATGAAATCAGAGACTAAACGCTGCTGAACACAGGAGAAATGATACAGGAATACAAATTATCCTGTAGCACTTTTGTCTTTCAGTTGACTCTTCCCTGAGTGTAAATCAGAAGTGGAAATACAACGCAGGGTACCTTTCTTGTCATTGGGACATCGAGTAACTGGCATCCTACCATGTCTGATAGCTAACGCTTCAAAGATATGCATCATATGTATTACTGTTCCACCTCATGGAAGTGATCTGACTTGAAAATGCAATGACAGCGAGCCATATTGGGGAACAGAAATTGTTTACGGAATTGCTTGGTCTGTTGGTGAATCCAGGCCCTCATTCAGAATTCATTATTTTATAAACTGCACAAAGGGATTTCCAAGTTGTCAAGCTTGGTTTGTAAAAAATAAAATAAAAAGATATGATAAAATGTCTGGCACAAGCTTTTCTGACTTTAATTTTTTTTCTCTCCCCACTATTCATCTTCCCAGTCATAGCGGGTACTCCATCAGCTGTGATAGCTGCTATTTTCTCTGGATTTAGATCAAACAACCTCAGAACATCCATCAGGGCCATTTTTACATCCTTTCTCCTTTGATGCCAAACCCCAAAGATTCCCCATCATGTACAGTCTGCAAGTTGTGGGGCTGACAAGCATTAGTAACCTTGGAATGTCACCCAGACACCAGCTTTCATCCTGGAGGAGGCTAATGAATTTTGCTGCAACCAACTTGGTCTTGAAATGATTTTTCTTCAGGTCACCTTTCATAGTTAAAATAGTTTGCTTTCTTATAGTTTACTTTTCGTCCGCTGAGTGAGAGCAGCAGAGAGGATTGAGCCCGGGGACAAGAGCGTCTGGAGCACAAAATTGTGCTAACCGCTTTTAACACTGTGTATTTTTTGAGCATCTGGGCAAAAACTCTGATTTCTTAGCGTCCTCATCTGCTAAACGTCATTATGAAGGTATAGTCCACAGTGTAGGATTTTCAACTTTCTTAGCAGAAGATTCCCTTAAAAATAAATACATACCATACACACATAATCTAATTTCTTAGACTCACATGTATTCAAAGTAAAGTTTGGCCCACATGCTTAATAAGTGCACAGTGTTGGAGGCAGGGATCAAAATTTCGTGCCCCAGACTCTTGTCCTCGGGTTGGATCTGTGCCATTTTCACTTGGCAGATGAGAAGTAAACTACAAGAAAGTGAATTATTTTAACTATGAAAGATGATCTTTAAAAAAAATCATTTCACTCGCATGCGTGCATGCACACACACACACACACACACACCATGTAGTATTAATTATCCATTTGATACACCTTAAAGGAGAAAATGCAGAATGACATGAAGTGAACTTAGTAAAAATTTCAATGAATCTGTGTTTTATTAAGCACCAGAGCAACTCCACACACTCTTTAACGGGCTAGTACACACACGTGTGAGGTGTGTCAAGGCTCCATGCAGCTTGGGCATGCACAAAAGTTTGCCTATTCTTCGAAATAACGGTTTCACAAGTATAAGAACCACGGCTCGGGGCACCTGGGTGGCTCAGTCAGTTGAGCATCTGAGCCCTCAACTCAGCATCTGAGCCTTCAGCTCAGGTCGCGATCCCAGGGTCCTGGGATCGAGTCCCGCATCGGGCTCCCTGCTCAGCGGAGAGCCTGCTTCTCCCCCTCCCTCTGCGGCTCCCCCTGCTTGTGCTCCCTTGCACCCTCTGTATCTCAACCAAGTAAATAAATTTTAAAAGTCTCAAAAAACTACGGCTCTAGGTGTATACCAGGCGGTCCCTTATTCCTGGGTCTGTAACGTGCTCCTGGTAGAGAAGAGTTGACGGAGGGGGGGGTTGGGGGTGGGGTGGGGGTGGGGGTCAAGTGTTCGAACTCAGGATGCATACGTTCATGTTAACATTCGTGGAAGTGTAACCACATGCATTCACCACCGCTTACTCCCCGGGTGCTTAGGACTGCAGAGCCCCTCAAAATTTCAAATCCTAGTAAACCTCATGAATGTATCTTTGCAAGCCGTTTCCTCCCCTCTCCCCAGCGTGGGGCTGCTCCTGCAGTCATCTGGATGCCCGACAGCTTCACGGGCTCCGGGCTCCCCAGCACCCAGCAGGCCGCCCCCCGCCCCCAGCGCGGCTCCCCCTGGGGCACCTGCACCCCGGGCCCGGCTCGCGCTCCTCCCGGGGCGGGTGTCCCGCGCGCCGCGCCCCCGGATCCGCTAGAGGGCGCCAGAGCCCTCCCCGAGCGGGCGCGCTCCCGGGTCGGAGCATCCCCGTGCGCTGGGAGGCCGCGCTCCTGCCCCGGGACCGGGGAGGCGGGTGGGGGGTGGGGGGTGGGGGGTGGGGGTGGGGCTGCCTCTCCGTCCCACTAGGCGTCACCCTTTCTCAGCGAGGATCCAAGCAGCAGGTGTGTCTCCCACCCCTCCTCCGTGAAAACAGCTCCCCGCCCCACGAGCCCACCCACAGACTGAAATGTGCCCCCTGCTGTCCTCCCGGGCTTTGCAGGCCCCGCCCTGCACGCCCACCCTCCGCTTGGGGCGTCTTGGAGCAACCACCGCAGCACCTCCAAGTTTCAGGCATCCGAATCCCCTGGGGAGGGGGGAGCACCTCGTTAAAATGCAAATTCTGCTGTAGTCAGGCTGCCCTGGGCCTGCATTTATCAGCAGGGACTAGGCTCAAAATTTAAGGGGGCTACAAAACACTTAGCAATCAGGATAAATAATATTCTAATGCAATATGAATAATACCTAATGCAATGTTTGGGATGTACTATTTATTTATAATCAAATTGTTTTAATATATTAAAATCAATGTTTATTACCATTAATTATTAATAGAATAAATATTTATAGAGATATTTCATTAACACAATGTTGAACATATTTAATGCGCTATTTTGAAAAAAATGCAAATGGATACCCAAAAAATCCACGATAAGCAAGATATCCAGACTTTATTTATTTATTTATTTATTTATTTATTTACTTATACATTTATTTTTTATTAGTGTTCAATTTGCCAACATATAGAATAACACCCAGTGCTCATCCCATCAAGTGCCCTCCTCAGTGCCTGTCACCCAGTCACCCACACCCCCCGCCCACCTCCCCTTCCACCACCCCTAGTTCGTTTCCCAGAGTTAGGAGTCTCTCATGTTCTGTCTCCCTTTCTGATATTTCCCACACATTTTTTCTCCTTTCCCCTTTATTCCCTTTCACTATTTTTTATATTCCCCAAATGAATGAGACCATATAATGTTTGTCCTTCTCCGATTGACTTACTTCACTCAGCATAATACCCTCCAGTTCCATCCACGTTGAAGCAAATGATATTCCAGACTTTAAATAAAGGATTGAAGATCCTAAGTGATGTTGACCACATTCTCAGCAGCAAGGCCACATAGCCAAAAAACATTTTAACTTCTCTGAGAAGTTACCTCACCCCCATCCCCACCTCCCACACCATTTTACCAATTAGGCATCAGTCTGCTAATTTGGGTACACGCTAAGACCACTGACATATATAGGATGTCTCATCTTACCTTACAACGGCCATGTGAAGTAATTATAATTAGCCAAGGAAACATTTTAGAGCAGTGGTTCTCAACTGGACACTTAGCAGGACCTGGAAACATTTTGGGTTGTCATAGATCTAAGTGGTCTTCTGGCATCTAGTGGGGAGGTGGCAGGGATCGCACTAACCATCACACAACACACAGGACAGCTCCTCACAGCAAAGAATTATCTGGCCCAAAATGCCAGTAGTGCCAAGGTCGAGAAACCATGCTATAAAAATAGGATACTATACATAGATTATTATATCACAGATAGTAGACATCATAACTGAATTTGAACTAAAGTTTCCTGACTTTCAAGTTTTTTTCTATTCATCATTCCCCCCTCAGCAGAAAGCAAGCATTTCTACTTCTAACCCTGGGCATTGACTTAGTCACAATAAATACTTCCTCTTTGTGTATAAAGGTACACTATAAGAAAATTAATATTCTAGGAGTCTTTGGGGAGAAGCCCGTTGGGTGACAAATAGAAAAGGTTAGGAAGAGTTGCTAACTGTTACCAATTTAGAGCCAATTAAGGATACAAGCCCATCGTGGTTCTATAGGAAGTCAGCTTCAACTATGTATAATGAGAGTAAACCTTGAACCACATTCTCTGGTGTGAAATTTGGAAAGCTTAACTTACCCTTAAATTTTGTAGCACCCTAGATTTTTTTTTTAAGATTTTATTTATTTATTCATGAGAGACACAGAGTGGGAGAGGCAGAGATACAGGCAGAGGGAGAAGCAGGCTCCATGCAGGGAGCCTGACATGGGACTCGATCCCAGGACCTTAGGATTGTGCCCTGGGCGGAAGGCAGAAGCTCAACCGCTGAGCCACCCGGGCGTCCCAGTCCCAGCCCCCTAGATCTGAAGCCAGTGGGAACTCACCTAGTTCTCTAAAATGTTTTTATACCTGTCAGTTGATTCATGATGTCAGATGTAAACAAACAAAACAAAACAAAACAAAACAAAAAAACAAAATGCTTAGAAACATGTAAATGTGTAAGTATATGAATTAATAAAACATCAATATAGTATTTTCACCTCACAATATTTTAGGAGTCTTACAAATGATAGACTCCAAACTTACTCTGTACTCCTCGCAAGCACAAAAGTATAAAACAACTATGAAAGGTTTTAAAGATCTTAAAGTAAAATTTGCCTACTCCGTAGAAAAAAATTAAACATAAAGGTAATATATTAGTTAATAATTATTTCAGAGGGCAGCCCAGGTGGCTCAGCGGCTTAGTGCCACCTCCAGCCCAGGGCCTGACCTTGGAGACCTGGGATCGAGTCCCACATCGGGCTCCCTGCATGGAGCCTGCTTCTCCCTCTGCCTGTGTCTCTGCCTCTCTCTCTCCGTGTGTCTCTCATGAATAAATAAATAAAATCTTAAAAAAAAAAATATTGCAGGGCTATGGATTGATGATCTGTTTTCTTTCAGCTCCAAAGCCAGTGTTCTAGGATCTGCTCCGTGACCAACTACATTTCTCACGCCCCACTGATGTCTACCTTGTGTTCTTCAGGGGAAGCAGAGACAGGAGACTGGAAGGCAGAAGGAAGGAAAGGTGTTTCTGTCCTGTTGCCCGGTTTCTGGACACCACTGCTCCAAGAGCCTCTGGACTCCTTTGGCACTCCCAGCACCGGACATGTCATCTCCCCTCAGGGGACTGACACCAGCTGTGGGTGATATGGGGACCTCCCATGAATTCCAAGGTTCTAATGACCTCTTCTTTGCTCTCCCAGGCCCGGGATGGGGGTAGCTGCTCCCAGAAGTTACTCATATCGGGGCTGCTTCAGGATTTCCTTCAGCCTTCAAACTCTTGTGTAAATAATTCCCTGTATGCAGTCCCCTCTGCTTAAAATACCTATTCGGGGCTTCTATTTTCCTGACTGGAACCTACATACAGGGTATTATGACAAATAAGATACAACAACAAAACGCATGCAAGAGTGCTAATTACACCTCTTTGCTTATCAGTTGTGCATTTCTCAGTGACCCTATTAGAAAGAACATATGTAAAACATGACATAGCATGCTTGGAACAGAACCGGTGCTCATAATAGGGATATTTATTTATTTATTTATTTATTTATTTATTTATTTATTTATGTTTGCCATTCATGCTTTGCTTTTCCCCCACCGTAAGAAGTTGAAGATTAGGTGGATCAAGATGATTAAAAAAAAAAAAATTCCAGCTGTTCAACCAAAAGAAGCAAGGTCTGGAATGTATTTCAATAATGTATCTCAACCAGATGTTAACTAGAGTTTTCTCCTCTTTAAAGAGCAATGATGCCTGTCCAAGAGAAACACTTTAATCATCCCATTTTCCCTTTGGGACTATGGAAAATTGCTGCATGCAAATGCTGCCGGCCTAGTTGATCATGTGTGAGTATGGATATGTGACTGTGTATAACTTAGGTTATTCCATGTCTGGCTTGCCCGTTTAGTCTTAACGATACTTCTGCATTTTCCTATATATCCTGGCTGTTCTTAAGTCTTAAAGAAACTTGAATAGTTTGGCAGCCTGGTCTCAGTCATCTAAATTATATGGTGACATAACTGTGAATGTTTTCTCCAAAACACAGAATCCTAGAAATGTTGAGATTTTTCTGACTAGTCTGACAATCATTTTATTCTAAATAAACACAGCAGTTAGTGATTTTATGCCAATTTCCATGACATTTGGTATGTAGGTAGGAGATGCATAAATGATTGTATCTTTATAAAGCCAGTTAGACATCTTATAAAATATAATACCTTCTCGTTCATGAGATTCGTGTGAGAGAAGGTTTTCCTTGCCTTCAATTCGCTTGACCATCCTGAGGTCTGCAGTTGATAGAACTATTTATATGGCCACTTTCTGCAGGTTACTGGTGGTCCGACACCATCTTCACTCTCCAGTGAACAAAGAACAACATCTTGGATGCTACTAGGAGTACCCAGGAAACATAAGATATGGGTCTTGCTTTATTAATCAGCACTCTCCAGCAGAATGTGATGGGATAATCATGTGTCTTGACATTAGTGTGGTAAAATGTGTAAATGTATGCCCATGTGGAGGGCTCATTATACTGCACTTAGACACGCATAATGAGAGATAATCCACGGCAGTGAGGCCATGTGGAAGTAAGGGGAGTAATTAGAGTGACCTGGGATATTATTCTGTTTTCTTAGTCTAAGTTCCTCCCAGGAGAATAAAGCCTGAGACTTAGGCTTTTTGTAGGTAGTTTATTTTGGAAAGTGATGCCAGGGACCAGGAGTGAAGAACTAGGTTAGAGTCAAACCAGGAAGGTGGAGAAAAAGACAAATCAAGTGTGCATAATTGAGTTGGTCACCACTGTGGGCAACTGAAGGTCTACCCTGCTGGTACCCCCTGAGTGGCCACTCACAAGAAGCCATTCAGCAAGAAGCACTTACCCATTGGCTCCCCAATCTCCCTTGGATCTTCTTTGGTTGGGGATTGCCCGTGGAGAGTTAACTCCCTCCCACACCTGAGGAGTACCAACCAGAGCACAAGGAGCCCAGGGCAGGTGAGAGAATTGATATTGTCAGCATAAAATGAGTCATCTGTTCACAGTAGCCATGGCTACAGTAGGAAGCAAGATTAAGAGGATATGGGGCAGTGTCCAAGGGCAATCTGGCAGGGCCAAAGGTCTCCCAATGGAGTTTAAGCAAGGAAGTCTTCTGCAAAAGAGATTTGGCCCTATATGCTACAATCAATGTTTTAATAAGGAAGGTCCTGTCAGGAGGTCCTGGTTTATATTTTCCTAATTTTGTAAACCATCTCATTTCCCAAGACATTTCATTACTAAGCTCTTGTGTAACTGATAACGTCCTCAATTTTGAAGAAAGGGAAACTTTCTTGTCTTCTTTTAGTCTGGTTCAGATTGTAATCTTTATTGGTTATCAAACAACCCACAGGGCCACCCCTACTTTGCCGGTGGAGGGGGCAAATATTTTGTTTCAAAAAGCAACTGTCTATATAAACAATTTGAGTTACCCGAAATCAGTGTGTTGGCACTATTCTGATGGCCCATACATTCCTTTAAAAGAAATACTGAGCCTTGGGTAAGAATGATTTGCTCACCAAACTACACTCCAGGAATGGGCAGGTGACCACAGAGACCCAGGACAACACCACCAGTGTGTGTGTGGAATCTCCTCATAGCATCTAGATAACCCCCATGCCTTTGGTGGTGGGTGGGCAGGATTGCGGAGCACCCCAAAGAGGAACAATGGAGCCCAGGGCCCACACAGGATGGTCTGGGTCAAGGCAGCCTGCTGGGATGGCACTGCACCGCCACTCTAGCTGGTCCCAGCCACCAGAGGAGGACTTAGAACATTCTAAGGAAGATGCTCCAAAACACAAGGGAGAAAGAGGCCAGAGGACCTGAGATCCCCTTGGTCCGGGGTCTAAGGGCAGTACTAGCTTTCCTCCTCACCTGCTTTTTCTAAAGACCAAATCACTGCTGTTCTGGTGGACTAAACACTTGGAGAAATGGACTTTCCTTTGTGTGCTAATGCCAAGCATTTATAAATTGGGTTTTACACAGTGCAGAAATATATATATATATATGGAAACCAGTTTTTATCTGCAATACAACCAAGGGGCAGCTCATTAGCAGTATTAAAACACAATCTTCATGCTTTATCTATTACTCTCTAGACATTCATATACCACTTAGAATGTACTCCTGGTTTGAACAGAATGGAATGTATCTCATTTTCATTTGATCTGTAATGGAATCTATAGGTTATACCATATATTCTTTTCTTTATTTTTGAAGATGCCTCTTTATTATTTTAACACTTGGTTGATATTTCTTACAACCTATATTTATACCACAGATCCTACAGAAAACAATGTTGCCAAGGTCAGATGGTACAGATATCGTCACACGTGCCCTTTCTTAAGACAGCATTAAAATGCTGCTGCTACCGTTGAACTGTTCCTGTTTCCATGAGGTTAACATATAAAAATGCATTATTCATGAAAGAAAATGCATTTCATATATTTTGCCAATTGTTATTATTGTTCTAGAGGGGCAAATAAATGAAAATGGTGGTAGTTGTGGAAATGCATCCTTATTCAGAACTTAATATACAATACCAATTTAGACTACTTACCTTCTTCAACTTTAAACCTTCCATTAAACTGCAAAGCTTGATGTCAGCTAAACTCTATAAATGTTAATTTAAGGTCAAGGTGCTCCTGGGAAGCATTTGAATGCTTAGAGCAGAGCCCAAGAAAACTTCTTTTCAAAGATTTATGGGATGATATGGCTCCTTTTTGAAAAATAGGAACTCTATTTCTACTTTTTCCAATCACATTCTATTTCAAGCTCTAGGACACACTTTTCTTTATGGATCTTTCTGAGATATTTAATAGCATTCTGGAGATGTTAAAATGCAAATTTTTTCCATGCGTAATGTATAGTGTCTCTCCAATTTAAACTTCATTTAGTAATGCCAAATGCTTTGTATAGTGAGGGATGAATCATCCATAACTCGGGAGCACCTTTGTCCATAAAGTAGCCAACACAAATGCATCCTTTTAAATAGCCAAATTATCATGAGGTAGGGTTTTTAGCCAATAATCACTTTTTTTGAATCTGAATCATGTACCAAAATGCATTCAAGTTTCGATTCAAGGAGGACTAGGGTTTATTTTTCTTTGTTGCCCTAGTTACTGTATAGGATAAAGCTGGCCACAAAGGAATCTGAACGTGCCCTCCCCCACCCCCTGGTAGGCTACCAAAGTCTCTTTCAACAGGGATCTGAAATCTTTTTGAAGCAGTGGTTGGGACGAGCAACACAGTTTTTTCTTTCCTGGAAGCCATGAGACCATTCCACTAGTGCAGGAACGTGAGGTGCCCTAAGGGGAGGGACAGCATCATTGCCATATTCATACTCCTCTCTGGGTTATGGACTTGACAGGCCAAAGTTTATGACTCTCTTAGGAAGCCCCCATCCACAGCCCCTGGTCAAGGAAGGCAGGTCTAGATGGTCCCTTATGCATTTATATAACATTGCCTGTAGCATACCAGCTCCTAGAGCAAGTGATGAAAACCCCAGCAAATATATAGACTATCCAGAGGTTTCGTAGGTGGTTTGACATAACAGCTTTGCTCAGAAAGGGATAATGTTCATTAGGCAGGGCAATGAGATTTTTCTCTCAGAAATTTGAAAGTGAGCAACAACACAGCCCAGCGATTAGCGGAGGAGTTGAAGGTGAAGGATCCACGGGGAAGGCTGTTTGCAGAGGCCACGTAGCAGGAAAGGTTGTGAGCGAGCAGAAGCTCTAATAATGCCAGAGTCATAAAGTGGAAACTGGGCATGAGAGAGACATTCTTCGGAATCATCAGGGGAAAGAAGTTAAGTCGTGGTAATTACAAATCACCAGAATCAAAACCATGTCCATGAGGCTTGGTTGTAAACCTGTCCCTAGTTCCCTGAAATACTTGCTGCCTTTATTATCTGTTTTTACACATTTCCTGCTAATCGAGATAACCTGAGTTCTTTGCCAGGACCCACAAAAAAGGGGTCCGCTGGTGGCCCAGGGAGCTTCAAGTAAGGCTTTGAAATGGACTACCGAATCTTATCTTCTGAAGGAGGACTCTGGACATCCCATGACTGACAAGAGGCTGAATCACACAGACTTAACAATAGTTATTGCATTCCCGAGGGAAATCCAGTCTGAATAGTACCTCTCTGTGGGGGGGGGGGGGGGGGGGGTGGAGTACGGATGCAGCTGGAGGTTAGTATGGTGTGATTTGCCTCAACAGGAGTGCAGAGGAACTGCAGCTCTGAGGGCCTGGGGCAAGAACACCAGTCCTAGACTCACCCTCTCAGATGACACTGGGAGGCTTGATTGTCTGTCTTTCTTTCTTTCAAGATTTTATTTATTTATTTGAGAAAGAGTGAGCAGTGAGAGAAGGCGTAGGGGGAGGGGCAGCGGGAGAGGGAGAAGCAGCCTCCCCACTCAGCAGGGAGCCTGCCATAGGGCTGGGTTCTGGGACTCCGCCATTATGACCTCAGCCTAAGGCAGATGCTTCACCGACTGAGCCACCCAGGCACCTTGAGAGGCTTGATTTTCTAGACAAAAGCACATGGTGAGGCCTCTCTCTCGGTTATCTGAGTGTAGAAGGAAGACTCCAAAATGAAACAGTCTCTTGGAGCTCTTGACACGACAGACTTGTTTGCAACCAGCATTGGCTACCCATTAGGAGCTCATTGTCTGAGAGGAAATCTGGTCTAAATTAGCCAGGAGAAGAAGATTAAAATTACAGGGAACTCATCCAGACTTGCTTGTGTGGTGGTGGGCTGAGGTAGAAAGAAAGGAACCTCGCCTGAGAGTACCTGAGTTCACTTCCCTGGGCGCTAGTTCCTTCATGGGTAAAACCAGTCAGGGGACTAGATAAACATGAAGACCATAATTTTATTTTATTAATTATTTATTCAATTTATTTTTTTAAAGATTTTATTTATTTATTCATGAGAGACACAGAGAGAGAGAGGCAGAGACATAGAGGGAGAAGCAGGCTCCCTGCGGGGAGCCCAGTGTGGGACTCAATCCCAGTGCTCTGGGATCACTCCCTGAGCCAAAGCCAGGTGCTCAACCACCAAGCCACCCAGTTGTCCCTTTTTATTTATTTTTTAAGATTTATTTATTTTATTTCAGAAAGAGAGAGAACGAGTGGAAGGGGCAGAGGGGGAGGGAAAGTGAATCTCAAGCAGACTCCCCCAGACACAAAGGCCGACCCAACCACTCAGAGATCACCACCTAAGCTGAAACTAGGAGTTGGACGCTTAACCCACTGCACCACCCAGGTGCCGCAAAGACCATAATTTTATTTTTATTTTTTTATTTTTTATTTTTTTAAATTTTTATTTATTTATGATAGTCACACAGAGAGAGTGAGAGAGGCAGAGACACAGGCAGAGGGAGAAGCAGGCTCCATGCAAGGAGCCCGACGTGGGACTCGATCCCAGGTCTCCAGGACCACACCCTGGGCCAAAGGCAGGCACTAAACCGCTGTGCCACCCAGGGATCCCAAGACCATTATTTTAAAAGATGAGGGTTTCTGTTTTTACTCAGACACCTCCACAGGTTAGAGCCCTGCTCTCCCTGTCACATACTCAGGGATGGAAAGGAATATTTTTTGAAGAGCTTTGCAGTTCTTGGCTTTAATTACCAAATGGTAAGCTCTGAGATTGTGGATAGAGATGTAAATATTGAGCCATTGTCTACTCAGACTCTTAATATTCTGGCTTAATCAAATTTATAAGATGCATATGAGAAAGGGTACAATTCTGTTGAGTAAGCAGTGTCAACAATGGCCTAGAGGGCAGGATGGAAGGGCCAGGGAATTGACACCCCTCTTGCTCTTGAACCCTCAGGCAGAGACTGACCAGGGCTGGTATATAACTGCTCCTCAGGAGGGATAACTTTTTATTTCTTAAGATTTTATTTATTTATTCTTGAAAGACACAGAGAGAGGCAGAGACACAGGCAGAGGGAAAAACAGGCTTCCCTCGTGGAGCCTGATGTGGGGACTCGATCCCAGGACCCCGCGATCACGACCTGAGCCAAAGGCAACGCTCAGGCACTGAGCCACCCAGGTGCCCCCAGGTGGGATAACTTTAAGGCACATGTCCTGTCCCAGGTCCCAGAGTTTCCTTGGTGGGATTTGGCTCCAGCTGCCCACAGCTATAAACTATAAATCTGGCTCTCTGAACCAGCGTCCATCCTCAATCTCCCGCCTCCCAGTATAACGTCTCACAAGATGGAAAGGCCCTCATGATAGTTCCCACCTGTCTTAGGCTTCTCTGACAGATTCGTGCTCCTAAATAGAGAACATATGCTTGTTGGTAGTTGTCTTGGTTTGAGTTCCCCTAGAAGCAACCCCTGAGACAAGACCTTGAGTTGCTGTGGATTTGGTCCTAGGAAACCTTGGAGGGAAGTAAGACAGGGATTCAGGAAGGGTGTGTTGTCAAGCCAGCTCACACTTCCAGCTGCTGGAGCCAAATCTCACTGGAGCCCCAGGGAGCCAGCGCAAGACACGTGCCCTCAAGTTACCCCACCTGAGGGGCGGTGATAGACCAGCTCTGGCCAGTTTTTGCCTGCGGATTGAAGAGGAGAGTTAATGACCTCCCTGGCCCTCCCTGCCTGACTGGGAGGCTGCCAAGTGGGCTCTGGCAACAGGAGAAAGCGTGAAGCAAAGGAATATGGATGCTCACAGTTGGAAATTATTGAAGCAGTAAGGGTGAGGAAATAGGATTGGGGGGAGAGTGGGTCTGTTATGAAGATGCTAAAGTCTTCACACTTTTATGAGATTTAAAGGGAAAAACAGGAGCCCAATTCTCCTAAACTCAGCCCTGTGTTCTGGCAGTCGTGCAGCCAGCTCGATGAAGCTTGCTAGACTCGGCCGCTCTTGCTAGGGAGGGGTATTTTGCTTTGTGACTGCACCTTCGGTGTTTTACCCTGAAATCAGAATTTGGCCTGATTCCGAGAAAGAATCAAGGAGTCTGATCATTGCTGCCCACAGGTAAGAAATAATCCATGGCTTATTTACTCATATGTCACCTCTTTCTAGAAAGATCAGACGCGTTCAGGGTGGTACAGCCGTAGACGTCTGCTGCTGCCTCTGTCTAGAAAGGATCTAAGACGGGTTCATAGCATCATTGGAAATTTTTACAGAGGTTTTGAAATGATTCCTCCGCTGAGATGAGTGACATATATTTGTATGCTGACAGTGACAGGGATCTTACTTCCTCACATTTTTTGGATAACATTGTTCAAAAGTTTCTTTACTCATTTATTAAAAAAATATAGGGGTGCCTGGGTGCCTCAGTCAGTTGAACGTCCAACTCTTGGTTTCAGCTCGGGTCATGGTCTCAGGGGTCATGAAATTGAGCTCCACGTTGGGCTCTGGGCTCAATGGGGTGTCTGCTTGGGATTCTCTCTCCCTCCCTTCCCTTCTGCTGGAACCCCCGTGCTCGCTCTCTCACACACAAGTAAATAAACAGCCAAGCACGATACAGTGTGGTGAGCTCCTCGATGAGGTGCATACAGAAGGCATACACAGGAGTGTACCTGCAGGAGGACAGCACTGAGTCTTGGGGTGCTACAGGCCAGAGGATTGAACATGAATGACTAGGCCGAAAGGCAGTGTGGGTATATATATGCATGTGCACACATACTTCTCTTTTTGCATATTTGTGTGAATTTTGAGGACGGATCAGTTAGTTTCAGGCCCGAGAGCACACACATGTGTAGAGGCCCAGGGCTTAGAAACTTAGTGACTGTGACTGGAGTGTCAGCTGGGAAGCAAGGAGAGAAAAGATTAGAGGTGGAAGCAGAAACCAGTCATGCCTAGTTGGCGAGATTGCAGGTTTGGCTTTAGTCTGAATGGGCAGTTATCGAAGGTGCTTAAGGGAGGAAACGACATGATCAGGTTTAATTTTTGGAAAAGGACTCTGGCATGTGGATAAAGAGTGGAAGCAGCACACTGGAGGCGAGAGAGCGGCCCTGAGGCAGCTGTGGAAGGTGATGAGAGCTCACAGCCTTTGGGATGAGGTGGTGGCCATGGGGAAGGGAGAAGTAGGCTGCTCCCAAGCTTTCCTTGGCACCCCCGGCAGGGGCAGGAGGCCTTCCTCAGGTCTCTGAGAACTAGACTTACCTCTATGGTGCGTGTAGCGTGACCTATTATAATGTTGACTTGCATGTGTATTTCTCCACAGGATGGTAACATTCCTGCAGTGAATTAATGCTTATTTTCATCTTGTGTCCAGTCCTCCAGCTTTACTTGGCACATGGTCATTTCTTAGATGTTTGCTGAGGGAGAAATAAGTATCCCTTACACAGTTCACCCATTTTTCTAGTGTTACCCCTTGGCATCTGTAGGGAACATACTTAAACCTGTTTTGTATTTAAAGTCTTGCCAGAGGGATCCCTGGGTGGCGCACCGGTTTAGCGCCTGCCTTTGGCCCAGGGTGCGATCCTGGAGACCCGGGATCGAATCCCACATCGGGCTCCCGGTGCATGGAGCCTGCTTCTCCCTCTGCCTGTGTCTCTGCCTCTCTCTCTCTCTCTCTCTCTTTCTCTCTCTCTGTGTGTGACTATCATAAATAAATAAAAATTAAAAAAAAAAATAAAGTCTTGCCAGAGCTCCCCTGGCTGCTTCCAGGTTCAACAACATAATCCTTTCCAAGGTTGTGTACCCAACTTGGTTTTGAATCCTTTGCCATCCTAGTTCATCTAATGACAGTGAACTCCTAGGCCTTCGCATCACACCTCTAGATTCTTTTTTTTTAAAGATTTTATTTATTTATTCATGAGAGACAGAGAGAGAGAGAGAGAGAGAGGCAGAGACACAGGCAGAGGGAGAAGCAGGCTCCATGCAGGGAGCCCGACGTGGGACTCCATCCTGGGTCTCCAGGATCAGGCCCTGGGCTGAAGGTGGCGCTAAACCACTGAGCCATCCGGGCTGCCCACACCTCTAGATTCTTGAGAGAGAAAAGTCAAGCTCCAGAAGGGAAGTGAGACAGAAGAATCTAACCAGCGTTATACTGTTGGCCAATGTCCACTCCTATCTGCATGATCCGTTTTTCCAAAGGCCAAGCTGGAGAGACTTAAAGCAAAAGGAAAGTCCTTCATAGGAGTGAACAGCTTCCCCATACATTCTACAACGTTCTCCATGTAAAGATTGGTGAAGGGGTAGAGAGATTGGATGGAGGGCCAGGTGGGCAAGGGTGGATCCAGCCCCTAAAGCAAAGAGGACAAGGAGAAGCCATCAGTTGAAATGAGAACCCGAGAGGGTCTGCATTGCAGTTTATCCCTTAGGCTGTCAAAGCAGAGTATCAACTTCAATCCCACTCAGAGTGTACCAGCCGTCTCTTTCCCGCAAAACTAAGGCATTTAACATTCCTTGTCATTTTCCTTTAGATATACATGTATAAGCACATACTTTCTAGCAGGAGAAGGAGACAGCAATATTGAAGAATAAAAGTTCCATTGTTCTGTTGCCTCTAAAGTAAATGATGGAAATTATAAGCTAATTTACATATGGGAGATTAGCAGGGTATCCCTTTATTCCTATTAATATATTTTCCCTTCCTAATTATAAAGATTTGAATCTTTTTAAAACAACTTTATACAAAACATTTGTGTGGATATAAGAACTGCATGTTAAATGCTAATTCTGCATGAGTTATTTGCATAACCTCACAAAGGAGCTAAATTGCTTGTATTTAATAATAAATAGAGAGTTTAAAAAGGATTGAGGATATCTTGAGAGAATGTGAAACAGAGAAAAAAATTTGCTTCTATTTTAAGATACGGAATTTCTTTTTTCCACTTTGAATTTAAAACTACTTCTCCGTCCTCTAGGGAAAACTTGTCCTAACTTTCCGATAAGCTTAATATTCCAGGGCTCCTCCAACATGGCAATTCAACTACATTGAAGGTGAAGAGCTAATATGTTTTTAAATGAACATGGATAATTTTCAAAAGATGATAAACTGCATCTAAAATAGTTTTACACTTGGAAAGTGGAGACTTTTGAAGATTATAGAGTCTACATATGCTAGCAAAATGGAAAAAACTGGAGAAGTTATCCAGAGAATTCGGGGTGAATCAAAATTCATAAAGAAAGAAAGATGAAAGACTTTTCTGTAAAGGAAGGGGTTTAAGAGTGTCCCTGACTTGGATATCAGTTGTCATTTCTGCAGGTGAGAAGGAAAAACATGCAAGTAGGGAGAACACACGGAATAGCTTAGATGATAAACATCAAATCGAAATTAGACGTATTTCTGTTTTGTTGAAGGCTGGAACCAGTCTCTCATCAGCATGTAGCATGGTAGCCACTTCATCCTTCTCTTTCTCCTCTTTCCCTCAGCTTCCTGCCTAATGGACTCAATATTCTCAATGCATTTTCCATCTCCTTGCTGATTCCTCTTCATTCTCTTTAGTAGGCACCTCTGTCTCCCTTTGACCTTTAACCCTTGGCCTTGCATTCAGTCCTGAGCTTGCTTTTCTTTTTCTCCTATCACCCACTTCTGGATGATCTCCTCCGTTTCCATGGCCTAAGTTCTATCTCTGTGCCCCAAATGCCAAATTGACACCCCAGAACCTGCCCTCTGAGCTTGGTTTGCAGATCCATACCAGTTACCTCCTCTCCAGTGTTTCCAGCATCTCCCATGCAGCAAGCCTATTCAAGACTACACTCTTGATGTGGTCCACCACCTACACCTCCCTAGACTTCTCCATTTCAGCAACTAGTAGCACATCTGCCCATTCTAGCTGCTGGATAGCCACACAATATCTCTGTCACTACTTTAATTTTTTTTTAAGATTTTATTTATTCTAGAGTGTGCACGAGTTGGCGGAGGCACAGAGGGAGAGAGAGCATCTCATGCAGACTCCATGCTGAGCATGGGGGTCGATTCCACAACCCATGGAATCATGACCTGAGTGGAAACCAAAAGTCAGCTGCTTAACTGACTGAGCCACCCAGGTGCCCTCTCTGTCACTTCTATGTGGGAAAAGCATGTCGGATTCTTCCATTGTTCGTTTCCACCACTGGCACTCACTCTAGTGTAAGCCACCATCTCACAGGGACAATTTGTTGGCCTCCCTGACAACTACTGGTACTGGCACTCCACTAACCAGTTTTTCCAGCAAAAACAACAACAATAACATCTTTACTTCCTAAATTGTTATCAGCTTCCTGTCCTTAGAACTGAGAGTCAGATTCTATACCCTATTGCAAAATGGCTCCTCTGGGTTGCTGCAAGGTTGACTTGATCTATGAACATGCCACTTTTCTATTAAAAACCTTTCAATGGCTTCCTAGTGCCTAAGAATAAAATCTAAACTCCTTACAATGATGTTATAGACTGAATGTTGGTGCCTTACCCTCCCCCCCAAATTCATATGATGAAATCCTAACCCCCAAGGTGATGGTATTAGGAGGTGGGGCCTTTGGGAAGTAATTAGGTCATGGGGTGGGGTCCCTGTGAATGTGATTAGTGCTCTTATAAAAGTGACCCCAGATAGCTTCCACATTCCCTTTTGCCACGTGAAGACATGACAGAAAGGCAGCCATCTATGACTCTTACTAAACGCGGAATCTTCTGGCACCTTGATATTGGACTTCCCACCCTCTAGAACTGTGAGAAATGAATGTTTGCTATTTAAGGCAGCTAGTCTATGGCATTCCACCATAGCAACCCAAATGCTCAAAGGCAAATGGTCCATAAGGACCCCACATGATCTGGCCCTTGCCAGAGAACATGTGCCCATCCTCCTGCCCCTTCTGTGTTTCTGACTTCTCGGGCAGCCACACTGATCTTTCAACCCCTCAAATACTCGCATACTTTTTCCAGTGTCTGAGACCTTACACATGCTTTTCCTCTACTGGAAATACCCTTTCTCCTGCTTTTTATGTAACCAGCTCTTTGAATTCTCAGCTCACATGCCACTCCCTTAGTGAGGTCTTCCCTGCCTACCAGTTCTGATTAAACTTTCTCCTACAGTTTATTATATATCACTCTACTTTGTCTGTTTCCTTCAAAGCACTGATTATAGTTTGTATTTAATTTTTTTTTGTTTACTTGTCTATTGACTGCTGCTTCTACTAAACTGCTAATACCCTAAGAACAGGGATTATACTTGTTTTATTATCTAACGAGCTTAGTACAATACCTGTCACATACTAGACCTTCTTTTTTTTTTTTAAGATTTTATTTATTTATGAGTGACACACAGAGAGAGGCAGAGACATAGGCAGAGGGAGAAGCAGGCTCCCTATGCCTGATATGGAACCCGATCCCAGGACTCTGGGATCATGCCCTGAACCAAAGGCAGATGCTCAGCCACTAAGGCACCCAGGCATCTCCATACTAGACCTCCAATAAATATTTGTAGAATGAATGAAAAAATAAGTAAATGAATTGAGGGCAATTACAGAAGTAAAACTGTCTACAAAATTCTTGGTGAGTGAAACTAGTCAACTGCTTAGTATCTGAAAATTCAGTGGTGAGTCGCTGTAGTTTGCTACTTGATGACTTAATACAGTTTAGGGAAGAAATTATGACCTATAGCAATATTTCCATGTCTGAAGAATATTAAAGGTTTTGGAATATAGCCTTTCAAAATGTCAAGTGCCTATCGTTTGAGGTTTTTAATGTTTTCAAATGATTTCAGCTAAATTGCATTCTCGTTATTTACTCACAAAACACTTGCATGGCCCCAAGGAATAGAGTCAAGCCTACAAACGAAGATAGGGAAGTCAGCACACGGAGACCGAAGTGGGCGATCTTTGCACATCTCTAATTTTCCTATCATGAGACAGAAAAAATCATGGCAATTGACTCTAGAGTAGAACTATACACCAGTGTGGGTTGGGACTAAACAACTTCAGCTCTGACAGTATATGATTCAATGACTCTCAACATTCAATGAGTTGATATGTTTCTTTGGATTTCTATGCCATTTTTTTGGTTCTAATATAATTTTTCCTCAAGTCCTAAATATTACTTCTGGAGTTATCTGGAATAATTATCTATGCAAGGATGATATCAAACCCTTGGCATTCCCAAAAGCAAAAATGAACCCCCCACCCCCACCCCGAACCAAGAGCATTGTGACCTGCTAGGGAATAGCCTCTGCCCTGATGATTCCTTGAGTGACATTTCAAAGCTGATTACTTAGGCCTATTCAGACAGATATCCCACTGCAATCAACATCCTTCTTGTGTTTGCCTCAATAGGGATTTTGCCTTAATAAGAAATATAGAATTGGGTTCTTAGTGATAATTATGATAATAATTTTCAAAGGACAAGTCTTTCCCTTAATAAATAATCCTTCTCTAAGAGCAAGCATCCTTGAATCTTATCTCTCCTGCTTTTCAAATGAACATTTCAAAAAATCAATTTTGATACTTGAGACTGATGCAAGGATAAGTGGAACTCTGAAATGACAGAATCTGCTTTTATGTGGATATGAATGTGTACCTAATGCCAACAGTAGGGGGGAAACAAGCAAATTTATTAAGGTCTTCTCTAATCTTCCAAAACCAAAGATAACATCAGATTTATATTAAATAAAATACCCCCTCTCTGTCCTAAAATAGTTAATTAAAACCAACAGAGGTTACCAGATCAGCATATTGCTACCATTGTAGTTTAATACAAGGCAGGTGGTGTTTGGATGGCTTGAGGTGATTTAGAGCCTATTTGCATTCACCATCCCTCGGTCTACCTCCAATAATAGATAATTAAGTAAAAACAGAGTATTTTCTGGCCTATAGACATCAGTCCTCTGGCCTCCCTTAAATTCACATTGTTGCCTCTAAGCTACTCATATGTAAGAATTCTGGACCTACCATTGGACACAGCAATATGGTGAGGTAGCTAAAATTATACAAGATTCTAAAGGAGTACAAAGTTAAAATAAATGGCTGGCAGGCAGTGGAAGTACACTATTTTCATGACATTGTCTCTATACCATCACAGTTTAAGGTAGATGCCTGAATTTCACTCTAACAATGGTAAGAGCACTGACCAAAGAGTTGAGAGAGCAGGGTTATGCCATTAGCTGTGGATCCTTATCCTAAAATTGAATGCATTGTATTTCTGCTTGTGGAAAAATAAAATAGGCACTGTTTTCCTTATATATCCTGTTAAATACAACTTAAAGACCCCAGAAAAAAAAAAAAACGAAGACCCTAGACATTGTATATAAAGTAAACATAAGACACTGAAAGATGGAGAGAAAGCAGATCAACCAGAAATTTTGGGACTTAAGACACCGTGATGAATTCTCTACTTTCTCTTTTAGCCTCATATGTCCCAGACTTGGAGTTGAAGAAGCCAACAATATGGGAATGCCAGTAGGAGCAAGGGAAAAGAGCCACAACAAAGACCTGCTCTCACTCTAGCCAAAGGACCAGAAAATTACAGCCTGGCAAGACAGAAAATGTTCAGACAATAAAAACCAAGCATCACAGAAAAGACTTTGGCCCCATCCCCATCCCCACTAGCAAAGGCTGCGTAGAGTGAGGAGCTGAGACTTCCACTGACACTCTGCTGTAACAAGGTGCCACAACACCCTTCTAGGGTGATGTCGGACAAGTGGGAAGCCAGGGCATTCATTCCTGCCAAGCAGTAATGAGCCCTCTCCCTCTCATATCATTGGAGATCACAGGAGAGTCTGTACTTCCAACCCCATCCCGCAGGAATAAGCTGCCTCTACCCTCGCCCTCCCAGGGTGATGTCAGAGGAGGCCTCGAGGGAAATCAGGACTTTTACCATCAACCAGCAGTAACAAGGCCAGCTCCACAATGTTGTGTCCCACCAGGTGGGGAAGATCCCCTACCAGGTGTCAGCCAAGGCTAAATGACTATAGAGGCTACCTCTACCTGGCAGTCAAAAGGAGGTACCCTTGCCTGTCCTGGAAAGAACAGTGTCCAAGAAAGACAGTTAAATAAAAGGCTTAAATAACATCTAGTGTCTCATTATAAAATAGTCCAGATTTCCATTAAAAACTACCCATACCAATAACAAGGAAGATCTAAAATTAAATTTAAAAAGACTTGTGGAGCATGTGGATGGCTCAGGCAATTAAGTGTCTGACTCTTAATTTTGGCTCAAGTCACAATCTCAGGGTTGTGGGATCCAGCCCCAAGATGGGCTCCACACAGAGTGCAGTCTGCTTAGGATTTTCTCTCTCCCTCTGCCCCTTCCCCATTCTCCAAATTTGTTTAAAGACTTGATAAATGCCAATACCAAGATGCAGAGATGTTAGAATTATATGACAAAGATTTTAAAGCACCCAACATAAAAATGCTTCAATGAACAATTAAAAAGTTTTGAAATGAATGAAAGAAAAGGCCTCAGCAAAGAATAGAAGGTATAAAAAGAACTAAAGGGAAACTTTAGAACTGTTACATACAAATCACTGAAATAAAATGGGCACAAAAGCAGAATGGAAAGGACAGAGGAAAGAATCAGTGAACTGGAAGATGGAACAACAGAAATTACCCAATCTGAACATCAGAGAGAAAATATACTGAAAAATAAAATGGGGCAGACTGGGTGGCTCAGCGGTTTAGCGCTGTCTTCTGCCCAGGGCGTGATCCTGGAGACCGGGATTGAGTCCCACGTCAGGCTCCCTGCATGGAGCCTGCTTCTCCCTCTGCCTGTGCCTCTGCCTCTCTCTCTCTCTCTGTAATAAATAAATGAAATAATAAATAAATAAATAATAAATAAATAAATAAATAAATAAATAAATAAAATGAACAGAGTCTCCAGATCTGGGGAACTATAACAAAAGATCTAACATTTGAGTTATCCAAATCCCAGAGAAGAGGAGAAAAAGGATGAGATTGAAAGAATCCTCAAAGAATTAATGACTAGAAACTGCCTAAATTTGGCAAGAGAAATAAACCTACAAATTCAAGAAGCTGAGTGAAACCCAAATAGGAAAAGGCCAATGAAATCTATGACAAGACACATCATCAGTAACTTCTGAAAACAAAGGACAAAGACAAAATCTTGAAACCAGCCCAATAAAAATGACACATTACCAATGGGAGGAAAAGAAGAATTCATATGATCGTGGACTGCTTATCAAAAATCACAAAGGGGGCACCTGGGTGGCTCTGTCAGCTAAGCATCAGACTCTTGATTTCCACTCAGGTCATGAACTCATGGTCATGAGATCGAGCCTCTCATCAGGCTCTCTGTTGGGCCTGGAGCCTACTAAGATTCTCTCTCTCTCCCTCTCCTTCTGCTCCCCCCACCCCCCGCACTTGCTCGCTCTGTCTCAGAAAACTAAAAACCAAAACAAAACACACACAAAAAAACCATGAAGATCAGAAGAAAGTGAAAATTAAAAAACGTATTGAACTAAATGAAAACGAAAACAGAACATACCAAAATCTGTGTGAGGCAGCTAAAGCAGTACTGAGAGGGAAATTTATAGCACTATTAGTATGTTAATAAGAAGAAACATTCTCAAATCAATAATATAACATCCTACCTCAAGAACCTGGAAAAAGGAGAGCAAGAATAAACAAAGCAAGCAGAAGGAAAGAAATAATAAAGAGTAAAAGTTAATGAAATTCAAAACAGAAAAACTATGGAGAAAAATGAATTGAACAAAGAGTTGGTTCTTTTTTTAATTCAAGTATAATTAACATACGTGCTATATTAGTTTTTTCAGGTGTACAGTACAATGATTCAACAATTCTATATATTTCTCAGTGCTCATCAAGATAAGTGTACTCTTAATCCTCTTTATCTATTTCATCCATGCCCCTCCCACCTCCCCTCTAGTAACCAGCAGTTTATTCTGTGCATTTAAAAGTGTTTTTTGGTCTCTTTTTTTTATTTTGTTCATTTGTTTGCTTTTTATATTCCACACATGAATGGAATCATATTTGTCTTTTTTTTGACTGACTTATTTCATTAGTAATATACCCTCTAGATCCATTCTTGTTGTTGAAAATGCCAAGATTTCATTCATTTTTATAGCTGAGTATTATTCCAGAGTCTGTGTGTGTACTACATCTTCCTTATCCATTCGTCTATCCATGAACACTTACATTGCTTCCATTCTAGGCAATTGTAAACCATATGATAACAAACAGGGGTACATACATCTTTTCAAATTGTGTTTTCATTTTCTTTGGGTAAATACCCAGCAGTGGAATTAGTGGATCATATGATATTTCTATTTTTAATCTTTTCAAGAATCTCTATACTGTTTTCCATAATGGTTGTACCAATTTGCATTATAACCAACAGTGCAGGAGATATCCTTTTTCTCCACAACCCCACCACCACTTGTTATTTCTTGTCTTTTAGCCACCTGGCAGATAAAAGATGATATCTCATTGTGGTTTTAATTTGTATTTTCCCCACCATGAGTGATGCTTAGCATCTTTTCATGTGTCCTTTGGCCATGTGTATGACTTCTTTGGAAAAATGTCTATTCAGGTCCTCTGCCCATTTTTTGGCCAAATTGTTTGAGGGTTTTTTGTGTGAATTGTATGCAAGTTCTTTATATAGTTTGGATGTTAACCCCTTATTGGATACATCATTTGCAAATATCTTCTCTCATTCAGTAGGTTGCCTTTTGGTTTGGTCAATGGTTTTCTTTGTTGTGCAAAGGCTTTTTTTTTTTTTTTTTTTTGGTGTTGTCTCAATAGTTTGTTTTTGTTTTTATTTTTCTAGCTTGAGGAAATATATCCATAGATATGTTGCTAATGGTGATGTCCAAGAGATTATAACCTAGATTTTCTTTTAGGAGTTTAGGGTTTCAGTTCTTATATTTAGGTCCATTTTGAATTTATTTTTGTGTATGGTATAAGAAAGTGGTCCGGTTTTATTCTTTTGAATGTAGCTGTCCAGTTTTCCCAGCACCATTTATTGAAAAGGCAGTCTTTTCCTAATTGTATATGCCTGCCTCCTTTTTATTGATGAATTGACCATATAAGTGTGGGGGTTTTTTTCTGGGCTCTCTTTCCTGTATTTTTGTTCTGTGCATCTATTTTTATGCCAGTACCTTATAGTTTTGATTGCTGCCACTTTGAGGTATCTTGAAATCTGGGATTATGATACCTTCAGCTTTGTTCTTTCTCAAGATTGCTTTGGCTATTTGGGGTCTTCTGTGGTTTCATATAAATTTTAGTGTAATTTGTTCTGTTTCTGTGAAAAATATTGTTGGTGTTTTTTTTATTGTTGGTGTTTTGATAGAGATTGTATTAAATCTGTGGATTGCTTTGGGGAATATAGACATTTTAGCATTATTGATTCTTCTAATCCATGAGCATGGAACATCTTTCCATTTGTTTATATCAGCTTCAATTTCCTTCATCAATGTTTTATAATTTTTAGAGTATAGATAGATCTTTTACTTTTTGGATAAGTTTATTCATAAGTATTTTATTATTTTTGGTGTAATTTGTAAATGGGATTGTTTTCTCAATTTCAAAGATCTGGTTCTTTGAAAAGATTAATAACTTTGACAAATTTCCTGTATGGCAAAGAAAAGAGAGAAAAGACAGATTACTAATATTAGTAATGAAACAGCCTATTGCTAAAACCCTGAAGACATCAAATGGTATTAACGGAATACTAAAAACAGGTATGCACACAAATTTGGTAACTTAGAAGAAATGGACCAATTCTTCAAAAAACACAAATTACCATAATTCACCTAATATGAAAAGTTCTGTAACTGTTAAAAAATTGAATTAATAATTTTAAATACTACTGTCAAATACTTATCTATTCTAAGTGGTTCTATGGAGAATTCTACCAAATGTTTACAGAGTTAACACTAATTTTATCATGATCTCTTCTGGAAAATAAAAGTGCAAGGAGCAGTTCCTAATTCATTTTATGAAGCTAATATTTTTCAGATACCAAAACCAGAAGAAGACAATGCAAAACAAGAAAACTATACACCAATATCCTTCGTGAATATATATGCAAAATCTTTAATAAAATATTAGCAAATAGAATTCAGCAATATATAAAACAGAATGATTATATCATGAGCAAGTGAGATTCATTTCAGAGATGCAAGACTGGTTCACTATTTGAAAATTATTTAATCAATTTGGTATAATTTACTATGGTAAAGAAGAAAAACATAATATTAAATCAATCAATACAGAGCAGTCATTTGACAAAATTCAATATCCATTCATAAAAAATAGGAGTAGAGGGGAATTTACACAACTTGATAAAGAACATCTTTGGGCACTGAGGGGGACACTTGACGGGATGAGCACTGGGTGTTATTCTGTATGTTGGTAAATTGAACACCAATAAAAAAATAAATTTATTATTAAAAAAAAAGAACATCTACAAAAAAAAAAAAAACAACCCTACAACTAACATATTAAATGGCACATTACAAGGACTTCTGCCTTTACTGATGTTATTCAACAAAGTGCTGGAATTTGTTACCAGTGCAATAAGACAATAAAAGGAAATAAAAGGCATATAGATTATAAAAGAAGAAATAGAACTATGTATTCTACTCCAGAAGACCTAATTGCCTATGTAGAAAATTTCAAAATCTACTAGAAAATCTCCTAGAACTAAGTGAATTCAGCAATGTGGCAGGATGCAAGATTTACATACAAAGGTTGATTGCATTTCCATATACTAGCAGTGAACATATGGACCCTAAAATTAAAAACACAACACCTATACAATAGTTGTGTGTGTGTGTGTGTGTGTGTGTGTAAATCTAAAGACATGTACAGGATTGTATGCTAAAACTACACATGCATGATTTATGACATCAAAGATCTAAATAAATAGAAATACAGTGTTCCTGAGTTAGAAGAGAGAAGAGTCAACATAATAAAGATACCAATTCTCTCAAATTTGACATACAAGTTTGACACAATTTCTCTAAAAATCCCAACAAGTTTATATATATATATATATATATATATATATATATATATATATATATATATATATAAAATCTAAATTTTATATGAAAAGGTACAGGAACTAAAATAGCTAAAACAATTTTGAAAAGAGAATAAAGTGGGAGGAATCAATCTACCTTGTTTACAGATGGAAGGCACAGGTATGCTGTGGTATTGAAGAGGAATAGACACGCAAATTAGTGGAACAGAAGAGAGAACCCAGAAATACATCCACACAAATATGCCTAATAGATTTTTGACAAAGGTACAGATAAAGGTGGTCCATTCAACAAAAAGTGCTTCTAAGAACTGGAAATCTTAGGGTTAAAAAAAAAAAAACAACACAAAAACCCTTGATCTAGGTCTCACAACTTATTCAAAAACTTATCACAGCTTATTCAAAAAAATTAGCTCAAAATGGATAACAGACATAAATGTAAAAACTATAAAACTTTTAAGAAAATTTTCAACAATAAGAGTTAAGCAAAGACTTCTTTGACTTATACCAAAAATATCCTTAAAAAGGAAAAATTGATAAACTGGATTTTATCAAAAATTTTTAAATGTGTGCTTTGTGAAGGACCCTGTTAAGAAAATGAAAGGACTAAATACAGGCTGGCAGAAAATATTTGTAAATCACCTGCCAAAGGTGTATTTAGAACATAAAAAGAAATCTCAAAACTGATTCAAACAAACAATCCTACTAGAAGATTGACAAAAAACATGAGAAGACATTTCACCAAAGAGGATATAAAGTGGCAAATAAATACATGAAAAAATGTGCAACAGTATTTGCCATTAGAGAAATGCAAATTAAAATGGAAATTAGGTATCACTGTATGCCTATCAGAATGGCTAAAATAAAGAATAGTGACAACGCCAAATGTGGGTGAGGATGTGGAGAAACTGAATCACTTATATGTTACTGGTGGGAATGTAAAATGGTACACTCACTCTGGAAAACAGCTTGGCAGTTTCTTAAAAGAATAAAATAAACACGCAACTACTATATGACCCAACAATTACACTCCTGGGCATTTATCCCAGGGCAATGAAAACTTACAGTCACACTAAAAAACCTGTGCACCAGAGTAGATTGTAGTTTTCTTCATGATCGACAAAAGCTGGAAACAATCCAGATGTCCTTCAGTGAGTGAGGGAGTTAACAAACTGGGCCATCCATAGCACAGAATACTGCTCAACAATACAATGGGACAAGCTATTTATTGATCTATCTAACAACTGGATGACTCTCCAGAGAATTATGCTAAGTGGAAAAAAGCCAATCTCAAAAGGTTAGATTTCTGTAACATTGTTGAAATGACAACATCATAGAAGTGAAAAACAGATTGGTTGCTGCTAGCAGTTAAGGAGTGGGTGATGGTGGGAGAGAAGTGGTGTGGCTTTTACCACAACATGAAATATACTTACCATGATGGAAGTGTTCCTTAACTTGACTCTATAAATGTTAATATCCTGATTATGACATTGCATTTTAGTTTTATAAGATGTTACCTTTGAGGGAAAATGGATAAAGTATACACAGAACCTCTCTGAATTTTTTTTTTTTTTTTACAACTGTATGTGGATTTACAATTGTGTCAAAAAAAAAAAAAAAAAAGGAGGGTATCAGCCTGGGTAGTCTCTTATACCACTTTTCAATTCTCTAATTCTCTAACTCATTCAGTTATTATTTGAGTTGAACTGTTGTAAATACAAAAAAGTATAAAGTTAAGACACAAAGGCTAATTTAAGCTAATAAATTTTTAGCATTTATAACTATAGTAGAAATAGGTCACTGAGTTGGAAATTAAGAGACCATATTCAAAATGGTAACTTCTCCTTGCATAATCATCTCAGGTTGAGAATAGTAACTTTAGGGTCAGCTTCTGATAGTCTATCTGAAATAAAGTAAAAATCTCAGGTTCATTTCATGTAATCTTATAAAAAGCCTGTGGGGAAAAAAATTCTATCACATACGTGTGGCCTGGAGTCATAATAGGAAGGAAGGAATGACAATTTCCCATGTACTACAAAATACTATTCTAAAAACACAAGGTTACGTAAATACTGTGTTATCTCTGGCAAAAATAAGGAGAACACAAACTGCACACATCAAAATAATACAATATGGAACAAAACCCAACAACCTATTTGCACAGTGTATCTTTTTTCTGAATGTAACTCATGCATTCATTCTGACTGAATTCTCTTGCATAAGCCAGAGTTTGGTTGAATATAGGCAAAAACAGGACAAACTTGCAATGTGCACTAGGGCTGAACTTGTGTCAAGAATCAGCACCCAGGGGTCAACATGAAATAGAAAGTTAGGCAGGCAATCCAACTAACTGCATTCCAAGGAGTCTAAGATAAGAGGTGAAGTCCAGACTTGAGGCCACGGGTCAGAAACCAGGAGGAGCAGAAATTCTACCCAGAGTAGATGAAGCCTGGGGAAATTATCCACACTATTGTGGCATCACTGAGGATATTTCTATAGAATATTTGTGTTTTCATTATGTAAGAGAGCTGCTAAAGATTCCAGGTTAGTTCAGACACATTTATTTGACAGATATTTACTAAGAACGCCATATATATATATATATATATATATATATATATATATATATATATATATATATCTTGGACTTTGTGCTAAGTATTGGGGGAGCAAAGGACATTAAATGCTTACAGCTCAGTTGAAGAAAAAGATAAGGTAGCAATGACCAAGACCTTGCTACTTGGATACAGATTGCCCTTGGACACTGCCCCATATCCTCTTGGTCTTGCCTCCTACTGTAGCTACTGTGAACAGATGTGCACAGGCTCTGATCCATTTTATGCTGATAATATCCATTCTCTCACCTGCCCTGGGCTCCCTGTGCTCTGGTTGGTACTCCTCAGGTGTGGGAGGGAGTTAACTCCCTGAAAAGTTGGAGGTAAGCATGGGGTGAGATGTGTGCTCCCATAGAGACATTTGTGTTGTTCTGTGGGTTTGTGATGGTAGAGAGATGGAGAGGACGGTAGGCCTGAGAAAATGTTCCCAAGATCCTGTCACTTGAACTGAAAGGACAAAAAGTCTTGAAAGGACAAAAAAGAAGAGGAGGGTTGGGAAAGGAATTTCAGGCAGAGAAAAAAAGAATCTGGAAGATACTGAAGCTTGGAAAACTGTGATACCTCTAGAAAAATTATGTTTCAGAAGACATTGACCAAATAAAGCTGGGGCCTTGAGGGACACTAGATAAAGCCATTGATTAGAGGAGGCAGATAACTGAAAGCAAGGGCACTAAATGGAAGACTGCACAAAGAAAGTTATATCTTCAGGTTGTACTCTATGCCAATCTCCAGGTTTTCCTCCCTGAGATAGAGATTTAGAGCCAGTGGTTCTTAAACTGTAATGTGTGTGTGATTCTCCTGGGATCTTAGCAAAAATGCCCATTCTGATGCTTTAGGTTTGGAGAGGGACCTACCTTTCTAATAGGGCTCCAGATGATGTTCTACTCCTGGAGTGAGCTCTTGGTAGCCATGTAGTGATGTCAAAACAATGATTCCCAAATCTTGAGTCCTAAGTTCGTTAAAACTAAATCAAGGGATCCCCAGGGCGGCTCAGTGGTTTGGCACCTGCCTTTGGCCTAGGGCATGATCCTGGAGTCCCAGGATCGACTCCCACATCAGGCTCCCTGCATGGAGCCTGCTTCTCCCTCTGCCTGTGTCTCTGCCTCTCTCTCTTCTATCTCTGTGTGTCTCTCATGAATAAATAAAAGTTTTAGAAAAATAAAAATAAAACAAAAATAAGCAAATCCTAAATCAAAATGATATTTGCGGTACGGATTTACATCTAATAGTAGCAACTTATTCAACATCTAATGGTAGCAACTTATTCAACACTAGGAGTGTGTATTGTTCCTTGGGATATCAGTGAAACCATCACAATTAGTAAGAATTTTTAAAACAACTCCATAAAGCATGCCTCTACTATTTCTCAGGTACATTTAAGATATGCAGTACTCAATCGGGGACAAAGTTTTATTAAATGATGATACATTTTTAAAAACCAGTTTTGCATTTTCTTACATAAGAGCAGAGGTAAAAATCACCTCTTAGGGGATGACTTGGTCTTTCTGGTGGAGTAAGAAATGGCTGCAAGACTCATGAAAATATGGCAACCAACCACATCAAACACCAGTGACTCAAGGACCCACAGGTCCCGGAGTCATCTCCATTGAGTGAGAAGTTGAGAGTAGTACATGGGAGATTTTTGATAGGCCCGGAAGTGGCTGACATAATTTTTGCTCATATTCTGTTGGCCTGAATTCAAAACTTGACTGCAACTCACTGCGCAGAGAGACTGGGAAATGTCATCTGCCAATATTTTAAAAACAGCTGAGTTTGAAGTCAATATCTCTGTCAAGTAAGACTGGAGCCTGGGAAGAAGTGGCCCAGGGAACTGTTGTATGTCTTATGGTTACATGTGTGCATGTGGGCTTTATGAGAATTATTTTTAAAAAATAATAATAAGGACAATAAAATAAATGGGCATCTATTCAGGCATTTAGAACTGGCAACTAATGTGTTTTGAGTGACTTTCTTTTTTAAGGTTTTATTATTATTTTTTTGAGAGTATACTTGTATTTAGACCTACTTGAAAGTGTAGATAATGAAACAGACAAGAAAATAATGCCTAAGGTCTGTTAATATTTTATTCAAAATACATATAAATGACTTTCTACTAGATTCCTATGAAAATAATGACGACATTAATAGATTTTAGGGTGTATTATGAAGACTAAGCATTAAAATATATGAATCTAGATGGGTTTACTTTCTTTTAAAATTAGTCTATAAACTAGTATGTAAAATACCCATTTCTGAATGCTTAATTGATATCTAATAATATTCTCTAGAATTTAGGGAATTAATCTAATTAATTTTGCTAGGCTGACAACAAAAAGCATAGAAAACAACTCAAGAAATGCAGACCATATAACAGATGACTGTTCTTATTACCTCTGGAAATAATAATTCCCAGGGAAGATAAAGCGTTCATCATACTGTTGTAAAATGAATGAAAGCTGCAATTTAAAATTCCAAATCCTGATAACATAACTGTACAAGAGGGGAAAGTGAAATTTACAAGGAACAATTAGAAAAATCATAAATACTTACATTTTCTAAAATTATTTTATAATGTATTTGATCGCTGAGCTATTAAGATTTTTCTCATAAAATTATAATAAATTCTAAGCAGTCTGAAAAATCCTATCAGCAGGAAGCATGTGTCTTTTTTTTAATGCAATGTGGCTTTAAAATGAGCAATCCCCAATTATTAACCTTAACGCATCTCAACAGACAGAAATAGAGATAAATGCTTTGTTTTTCTGGAGCTCCACACCAGGCACTTTCATCCTTTCCCCCTTCCTTCATAGGAAGCAGTTATATCTTTGCATGGAAGATTTTTAAATCTTTGGAAAAGCAAAATTATTAGAACAAAACCATGTAGCCACTTGAAAAAAGTACAGGTTTGCCCCACTATCCAAAAGAAGAGCCTTCCTGTAAGCTGAAACGGTGCCAAGGAAAGAAGCAATTATCATTAATTTATATGGGAAAATTTTGAGCACTCTGAGACCCAAAAAATAACCTCTCTTAGTCTTTTCTGGTACCTTATGACACATCTTGCTAACAGATGCACAAAATCAATTGAGATGAAACACAGTTGCTCACAGCCACAGTTCAAAGCTATGGTGGCTTGATGCTGAGTGCAGTTTCCAGGGAAGAAGCTTGTGGGGGGAGCCCTCTCACTGGAAAGAGTGAATGCTGCCTTTATAAAGACTCACCCCAAAACAAATGCTGAATGCTATTTTCACTTTTCACCTTTTTTCCGTAAAAGCAAAAACCCTCTTCAGATTTCTTTCTGTTAGCAAAAACACACTCGTGTAGGTCTTTTATAAAAGCAAAGTGACATAATGTGAACTTTTGAAAAAGCAGGGGATATTTGTATCAGGGTAGGTAATAACAATTGAACTTTTGAGTTATTAAAGCAATAAATTTTTTAATCAATTTGGGGAGTATGATGAGTATCTGAAATCTTTACTTGGTATTAAATGATTTTTCTCTCCTAAGACAAGAATTCTCAGACTGACCTCTTCAGGTTTCTTCAAGACCTAACTCAATTATTATATTTTTCTCTCAGACTCTGTAAAGCAATAAAGTATTTTTAAAAATCAATTTGGTATTTGTTATTTGAAGTAATTTTTTTGGTAGTTAGCTGGCACCCAAATCTAGCATATTTATAAACACACTTCTTTCAAGCCCGATGTGATGTCTAGAGTTTTGCTAGAAGCGATACCAGGATCCCTGCTCTAAGTAGAGTTCAGGTGCATATGTGATGACGCTTGGAGGTTGTAGTTGATGATCTCATGTTGGAATGATCAAGAAAAGAATGAAGCAAGGTGCTTGATGGATCCAGTCTGAAAGTAAGCATATTTGAGGTTGCAAACAGGATTTGGGAAACTAAGATTGGAATTTGTTTTAGATCTTCTGGGAAACTCCTTCAGCTCAAGAGAGTGCAAACACCATAAAAAAATCTTTCAGTTGTCGAACAGCTGAATGCTGATGAATGTGCACCTGAAATGCTCACACCAGCAGATTTACCAGATATGGTACTAACTTGGGGAGTCAGCATATACTGTATACTCACAACCTGCCAGAGTCCAAGGACAGGCCTCAGCCTGAAGACGTAGGCAGCAAAAGACACAGTTTGGAAACACACGGTTGTGAGTCATGACCAACTCAAAAATGTCCCAAAATATTTTCAAGGGGATAGAACCACGTATTTGGTGGCTGCTGTCAACAAAACAAAAATCCTTACAATACTGCCTCTATCCTTGACTTGACCTGCTATGAGCCAAATGTTTGTATTGCCCCCAAACTCATATATTGAAATCTTAACTTCTAAAATAGATGGCATTAGGTGGTGCAGCCTTTGGGAGATGTTTAAGTCATAAGGGTGGAGCCCTTATGAATAGGATTCATCTTATGAAAGAGACAGCACAGAGCTTTCTAGCTCCTTCTACCATATGACGACACAGCCTATATGAGAAGGTGCCAGCTATAAACCAGGAAGAGTCGCTTTACCAGAATGCAGCCATGCTGGAGCCTTAAGGCTTCTTAGACTTCTCAGCCTCCAGAACTGTGAGAAATATAGTTCTACTGTTTATAAACCACTCAATCTGTAGCATTTTGTTAGAGCAGCCCAAATGGACTAAGACATGCCCTTCTACCTCTTATGGGGATTACTGACTCAGCTCCCTCCCCCATCTCCTTCAGTCTCTTCCATGAATTCTCACATTTGACTGTGAGCTCTTGCCAAGCTAATCTTCCTAAAAAGATATTCTTATGATTTCCTTTTTTTTTTCTCATGACTTCTGTACTTCAGTGAGGTTGGCCCATGAGAAAGATCATTTGTAAAAATGGCTGTTCCCTGTGTTCTATACCATTTGCAATGTGACTTTGCAGCTCCTTCCATTGAGAGGTGGAGTCTAATTCCCTACTACTTTAGCCTGGCTCTGTAAGATGCATTGACCAAAATAATGTGGCAAAAGTAGCTATGAGCGAGCCAGGTTCATGTCTAGGCCTCAAGGGGCCTTGGCATGCTTCTGCTCTTGCTCTCTTGTATCCTTGGCCCCTGCCAAGTGAGAAAAAAAACACACAGCAGCCAACCAGAGCATGAAAGACTGTGGAGACAAGCTTGGGCACTTCAGCCAACAAGCCAGCTGACAAATATAAGTGAGTTTTTCTAGACCAGACCCCAGCTGACCTAGTTGACTGTAGTCCAACTGACAGCAGGCCCAATTAAGATAACACTGAGCTAGCTCACTTCGGCAGAACCACCTAGCCAACCTTAGAATAATAGGCAATAGCAAATGGCCTTTGTTTAAAGTTGGGAGGTGATTTGTTACATAGCAATAACTAAGGAATGTAGCCCCTCTGCATTCGGTGCTTATTCCCAGCTCTGTGTTTATATGCTTTTCCCTCTAGAATGCCTCCTTCACTTCCTCCACTTGCATCTGTTCACTTTTAAGACCCAAGTCAAGTGCTGTCTCACAAAGCCCTCTTTGACTACAATCCATATAAATATCTCTCTTCAGTTCAGTAGCACATTTTTCATTTTTCTCTGTAATATTTCATGTATCCTGTATTCAAGTACACAAACCCTGAGTTATATCAACCCCAAACACAGAGCTAGCTCATTTTGGAGGCTCCATAAAAATTTACTAGCTAAAAACAAAAAGATTTGCTGTTCTCCCTACCCATCCAACCTGTGGCATGGTTTGGGCATCAATACCAACTGCCTCAACTGACCGTGTCTTAGAAATGATTCATAAGTGCAAAAGTTTTCCTGCTGAAGATCTTTATAAAGAGAATTGATGGATATATAAATATAGTTTACTTACACCATCAATTTCCTTTAAATAGAAGAACTGTATTGATAGATTTTTCATACATATATGAAGTATATATATGTGATATATATATATTCTTAGGAGAATTCCTCCTTTGTAAGGGCTATCAGTTTTTGTTTCTGCTTATTAAGGATGTACTTCATACTCATTTTACTTGACATTATAGGAAATTGCGCATGACTCAGGCTACATAATTCTGAGCTTATTTCTGAGATGCTTTGTCTATTATTTCACATTGTCACAAGGTCCGTTGACTTTTTACATGCATCAGGTAAAATAAGAAATATGTATATACATACCAATTTAAATGCCATAATAAATTCCCATATTCAGGATCATCCATGACCACCTCGTGTTCTAACATCCCTTTTTTTCCCCCAGAACATATGCTACTTACACATGATACTGCAACTATTATAGCATCGGAGTTTTAGTCCAATAAACAGGTATAGCATATTTAAGACTTTGAATTCATCCATCACCTTGGTACAATTCCAACAATTATACTGAGTAATTTATTGAAAAATTAATTTCTTTTAGGTGTAGTTTTACTGGATTTTCCTTAGAAATCAAGAAATGCATGCTCATTTATTTTAAAAAACCTGTCAGGGGATCCCTGGGTGGCTCAGTGGTTTAGCGCCGCCTTCAGTCCAGGGCCTAATCCTGGAGACCCGGGATCGAGTCCCACGTTCGGCTTCCTGCATGGAGCCTGCTTCTCCCTCTGCCTGTGTCTCTGCCTCTCTCTCTCTTTCTCTCTTTCTCTCTCTCCCTCATGAATAAATAAATAAAATCTTTAAAAAAACCCTCTCAGCTCAAAACTCTTAATGCTAAGATTAGTGTTAAATAATGATATTACTGAATATTATATATAGACCACTCAAGAAGCAAATTTAAGCCAACTTATAACTTGGCTCAGAAAGTTATCTGTTAGAAGTGGTACTGGTTAGAAGGGATAAGAGTAGATCTTCCTTATTTAAAGGCAACCATTTACTGACTTTTTTGTTACGTATCTGGTATACATAGAGAACCTTAGCTTTATAATGTGGTTAAATCTTCACAATATTTCCATGAAATAGGCATTAGTATTAGTATGAGGTATTAGTGTTTGCAAATAATGAAATGGAGATTCTGAGAAGTATCTTGCCTATAATCACATAGATAATGAGCCATATTTTTTTTTTCTTGTTACATGCCTCCCAGGTTGCTCTTGTTTTCAAAAGACCAGATCTATCTCTAAAGTTCCTCTTGAGATCATTCTGATGGCAAAGCTTTTCCTGTTTTCACAGCATATCGCTTTATCTAGGTAGTTGTTGACTTCTGTACATAACCAGTACAGGGTAGTGGGTGTGCTCCATGCACAGTTTCCTCACATATATAATTGTAATGCTTGTGTCATGATTTAAAAGTCTGATAAACTTATTAGTGCTAAATTACTAGAAACTTGAGGATTAGATCTTTAAAAGTATTTGTGTTTCAAAAGAAGATCACCAAAAAACAATTGCTGAATTCAAAGGAAGCAGTTACTAGTGATAGAATTTTGGGCAGCTGTGAGGATGTATTATTAGCTCAGTGGATCTCAGTTTGGGTAGCATATTGGAGTGGAGCTTAAAAAAAAAAAATCCTTACTCAGCAATCCCCAAAGGTCTGATTCAATTGCTTTGTGCCATGAATACTAGGTATCGGTGTGTTTTATAAAAGCTGCAAATATAATGATAATGATCAACCAGGGTAGAAGGCCAATAGTTTAGATAAGGAAATCATAAAATACCTGCATATCTAAAAAGTGGATCTAGCCTTGGTTTTCCTCAGATGGTGTGTCAATGTGTGGCACTGAACTTGCTCTTTGAATGAGACACAAATTTCTCACCAATATGCCAGTAGGTGCACTTCAAGATTTTTAAAAAACCTTTTCTGTGATACTGCTGGAAGACAACATGGGAATAAATGTTTGTAACTCTGAGGTGTGAAATGCCCACGTTAGACATAAATTCCAGAAGCCAAAACAAAAACAATGGATAAATTGGGCTACAATAGGATCAATTATTTAGGCATAGCTCAAATCACCACAGAATCAAAAGAAAACTCCCAAACTGAAAAAAGCTGTTTACCGCATTTTGCCAAATACGTCATTTTGTTAAAATATAAAGGTCTTGAAAGGGCTGAGAGAGCTGGGAGCAGCAATACCCTGATATCAATGAGCACACCTAGCAATCAAATCTTGGTTTCTAAATACCATCCTCCACTGAAAGGAACTTGGCTCGAAAGAGAAATGGTTGAGTCCATAGCCAGAACAGCAAAGAACAAGATAAGCCTGGGACATTGTTGTGTCAGAAAGTAAAGAAATGCTGAAAAAATAACAATGACACATCAAAAGGACACAGGAATCAGGTTCAAGAGAATTCCACTGCCTAAATCTGGGACAATTTCAGTACCCAAAAAATATAGTAACGTATTATAATCCATCTAATAAATAGGAATCCATGAACTCTTGCTGATATAAATTTTAAAAATGAAAGTCAAATGAGGAACAGCATATTTACATAGTCTTGAAGCATCTCCCCACAGAATACATATTAATTAAAATAGGGAACGTGTAACTTTATAAACAGGGCAGGCAGACATTAGTTGACTTGGGTGATCAAAGTTAACATCAATCAGTAAGTAGATGAATCAAAGTCACATTCCATCGGATAGGATATGGTGAGAACACAGCATCTCTTCTGTGGTACTCCTGCCACAGACACGTAACATGAATCTAATTATGAGGAGACAAAATGAAGGAGACTATTTTTTTTTAAATTGATCTATAATCTTCATAACTGTTGAGATCCTGAAAATCAAGGAAAGACTGAGGAATTATTCTGAACTGAAGGACACTAAAGATATATATAGCACAATTAAATGTAAACTTGATTTCAAACTAGATCCCTTTTCTATAAAGGACATCATTGGAAAAATTGGAAAAACCTGAATGCAGGCCAAAGCTTCAATGGTAGTAAAATGTCACTTTTGATCTCCCAATTTGGGCATTTGTTGATAAATAGGGATATGCCTTTGAACTAAATACTTGGAGATTATGGAACATCAAGTCAGTAACTTACTCTCCAATGGCTCAGAAAAAAAAACTCCATGTTGTATTTGCAATTTTTCTGTAAGTTTGAAATTGTTTCAAAAAACTTCAGTGCATTGGAATTTATTAGGAAAGCTCAATGAGGTAGAGACGTGCATTTACATATTTTCCCCCAAGGAAAGCAAGAAAATAACAACCCTCTAGATACTAGATATGCTAAACTATATAAGAATTTGCTAGGTAAGTATAAAAAATCTAACCTCAAGTTTCCCATCACTGGTCTTACTTTGCTTCTAACATTTAGGACTTCTGGAAGTATAGGGAGCTCTCATAAGCAGTATGACTGTTTTATTTCCTTCTCAAAATTCAATGGAAGAAGGAAAGCATCTTTCTGAAGGATGGAAGAGAAAGATATGTAAATAAGCAGAGCCCACATTTTCTGTGGCAGCTTTCTAACAAATTTGAACCCCAAACTGCAGTTAAAAAAATGTTTTTAAGTACAGACATTTATGAAGTTTCAACAAATATTTCACTTTTTTTTTCAGAACTACACTAACTTTTTTTTTTTTTTAATGCTACCTCTTCTCAGAGATAAGAAAAGCATAGTGTTCATTGTATTAGACCTTAAAGAGACCTCTGGAGCTCATCTAACCCAAATACCTCCTGCTGGATTATAGCCCTATCCCCTTTGTTCTGCCCTGGTGGGTACAGAGAACAGATGGAAGTCATCCTCTGATCCTGTGAGCTCCAGGGTCTGCAGATTGAGAGCCTGACCCCTGTGAGGGTGCAGCCATGCCATTCCTGACTCCCTGTGGATCCCCTCCAGCCCGTGTGGATGTTGATATTTTGTGGTTCACAGGCTCCACGGGCAGAAAGTTCTTCAGGACAGCAATGCTTACCTCCCAGCTGGTGGTGTTAATACTCCTGAATTGTGTCGTTTGTGGACCAAGCTAAATGCAAAAGGGCAGAGACCGCCTTTCATTCTACTCTGAGGATATCTAGGGGACACACAATGGTCATAGTTCACTGCTTCCCAGAGTGTAATCATCTTTCAATCAGAATGGCTTCTTAAAGTCATGTGTTCAGCTTCTCTTCCAGACTTCACCTACCCTGCAGAAAGAACATACATTCAGTCTCATGCTCCTCCTTCCTCACCCCACCCTCCTGTAAGATGTATTAACCAGCCATCAAGTGGATTGACTGAATTATGCTTTCATTTTTTGCTGCTACCTGTTAGAAGAAGACACAATATGAAGAGCACCACAGGAGAGGAAAGCAAAAGACAGAGATATTACTGAAAATTGAGAAATTAACAGGGAACTCTGTCCCAGGGAAATTTGAATTTAAATGTTTTATATCTGAAAGAAACCCCAGGAAATCAATGAATCTTCACAAAATCCGAGTGGGAAAAGACTGTGTAGTCATTTGTTTCAGCTGAACCCTGCTCACTGTGGATATTCACAGAAGTTCTTGATCTATAATCCATACTTTTCATTTACAAAAGCTTTTTTCCTTTTTTTCCTTAAATCCAGAGGAAGCAAATTTGTGTAGTATGATCCAGTCTCGGTACTTTAAGTCCTTGTGCTCTACCTGGATAAGGATGTATAAACTCTATATTTCTGAAGCCATCCAAACTCCTTATGAGTTAGGAGCTATTATTTCCTCCATTTCTCAGATGAGAAAACTTAGAGAGTTGAGTCACTTACCCAGGGCCACACAGCTTACTAGTGGCAGAGGCTAGATTTGAAGCCAGAACTGTCTAATTCTGACCAATTATTTCAGTGACCTCATTTTTGAAAAATCATCACTTTCTTATGTGTACAAAGGAATATATGTAACATATAATATTCTGGTTATCTATTCAAAATAGACCACCTCAAACCATGTGACTTAAAACAGCAATTAATTACTATCTCACAGTTCTAAGGATTGATTCAGCTCAGTGGGGTACATCCCACGTGGGTTTCTCACGTCTTTACAGTTGGGTGGTGTCTGGGGCTAGAGTCATCTGAAAGCTCAGCTGTGCCAGACACTCATGATGGCTTCTTCACTCTTTTTTTTTTTTTAATTTTTATTTATTTATGATAGTCACACAGAGAGAGAGAGAGAGAGGCAGAGACACAGGCAGAGGGAGAAGCAGGCTCCATGCACCGGGAGCCCGATGTGGGATTCGATCCCGGGTCTCCAGGATTGTGCCCTGGGCCAAAGGCAGGCGCCAAACCGCTGCGCCACCCAGGGATCCCTGGCTTCTTCACTCTTATATCTGGATGCCTCCACTGGGATAGCTGGCCAGACATCTCCCTATCTCCATGCAGTCTGTCCATGTGGTTAACTTGGGTTTCTTCACAGCATGGTGGTCTTGAGGTAGGTAGACTTCCTACATGGTGGCTTACTTCTCCAGAGTGTGAGTTCTAAGAGGCCATGAAGGCAGACCCAAGGCATTTTATGACTTAAGCTTTTAGGTTGCACAGTGTCACTTCTGCTGCATCTTCTTGATTATGCTGCCAGCTTTAATGTGGGAGGAGACTCCACAAGAGCATAAATATTGGGAAGAGTGGTGCATTGGAGGACCATATTTGCAGACTGGTTGCCAAATATAAGTTGTAATGTGTAATCAAAACAACAGCAGCCATCAGTGTTTCCACCTGACTCACCCCCTTGTGCTCTAGGAGTGGTAAATGCTATCCTGAATTGTATGTTTTTATACTCTCATGTAGTTGAAAAACTGGGGTGTATACAGGCTATTTAGTTTTGCTCATTTTAAAATTCTGTTTGAATCATGTCATATAGGATGTAGTCTTCCATTATTTATATTTTTACTCTCAAAACTATTTTTAAGATTCACTTATTCTGTTGCATATAGATTTACCTACTCATTTTCACTGTTACAGAATATTCTGTTGTGAGAAAGTACCAAAATTTACCCATTCTTCTATTAGTGGATATTTGGGGTGTCCCTGTTTTTTGCAACTATACACACCATGGATGTGAACATTCCTGTTTATTTCCTGAGGTTCATATATTAGAATTTTTTCAGATATATCCCCCAAGAGGGGATGCTGGGTTGTGGGTCACAGGGAAAATAGACTTTTAATTGGTCTCCCTGTCTCCAGGCTCATGCCTCTCTAGTCTATTCTCTACACACTTGGTGGAGTGATCTTTCTAGAATACAAATATGGTGTTATTCCCTTACCTCAGGGCCTTTAGTGGTTCCCCACTGACTATACTAGTTGTTTTCAAACTTTTGTGTAGATTAGAAAAACCTGAGGGGTTTGTCAAAAACATTAGTGTCTTGATCCTGCCACTGGTGATTCTGATGCCATCAGTAAAGGCAGACATATATGTTTTAATAAGTTTCCCAAATAATTCTGTTGCATATCAAAATTTGAGAATCACTAGATACATGATTAAGTCTCAACTCCTTAGTATCATGGAAAATCCTCTCCACGATTTCCATGGAAATTCCTCCTATGACTCCAGCTTTATCTTTTGGCCCACCTTGTCAAATACCCTCAAAGCAAGTAAGGCCAAAGGGCTTGAGATTTTTGGAAATATCCCCATCCCCATCCCATCCATTTCTTTTCTTTTCTTTTCTTTTTCTTTTCTTTTCTTTTCTTTTCTTTTCTTTTCTTTTCTTTTTTAAGATTTTTATTTATTCATGAGAGACAGAGAGAGAAAGAAGGAAGAAAGAAAAAGAAAGAAAGAAAGAAAGAAAGAAAGAAAAAGAAAGAAGAAAGAAAGAAAAGAAAGAAAGAAAGAAAGAAAGAAAGAAAGAAAGAAAGAAAGAAAGAAAGAAAGAAAGAAAGAAAGGAAGAAGAGAAAGAGAGGCAGAGACAGAGGGAGAAGCAGGCTCCAGGCAGGGAGCCCGATGTGGGACTCGATCCGGGGACTCCAGGATCACGCTCTGGGCCAAAGGTAGGCACTAAACCACTGAGCCACCCAGGGATCTCCCTGTCCATTTCTTAATGTTGCACCTGTAGTTCTTTATGCTGATTCCTTTTTTTACTGCCAGACTCTTTATACTAAGGGGAAAGAATTTGGAAGTCAAGGAGTCTTTTCCATTGCCAAGTTATCTTCGAACATCTTGCATAGTACCTAGGTGCTTGAGGAATATTTGTCAAATTCATTGATTTCCCCAAGGTCACAAAACCAGTTAATGGTGAATCTGGGACAAGAACTTGGATTTCTTCATTTCTAGCCCAATGATCTTTCTATACCATGCAGCGGGTCTAACGACTAAACAGCACATTATCGTAGTGTTCTTAGTATCTGGACTGAAAGGAGAAGGTTGACCTTCATTCCCCACTCTTAAGAAAAGAACGCACATTCACTCCTGAAGGATTATGGTGAAGAGAGTGTAGAAATAAATGTAAATCCTCAGGCCTCCATTTCATCTCCAAAGGACTAAATTATTTTTCTCCAAAACATAGGAAATTTTGCTTCTATTTGCTTTGGTGAATACCTTAACTTTGAAAATCTTCCATTATTTTTAAGGTTGCCTTTGGAAAATTATATCGACCTATTTAACCACTCTTGTTCTTATTTGTTACGACTTTATTGGCCTTCACCTGCCTTATACATAATTGCATTATTTATACTTATTGCCATTGTTTTAATAAAAACCCAGGTGAACAATGTGGAATCTGTATAAAACTACCCATATTTTATCACGCATTTTTGAGAGATATATTTTGAAGATCCCCCATGGAGCAGAATGTGAATGGGTTGTTATCGTTGTGTTTTGATTTGGCTTTTGGCTTTAGAATTCTCTCCAAACGCTTTCTCAATCAGACTTTGCAGCACTACAATGTAGTGTTTTCATGCTTCTAAATTCCTGCTCTTTGTAGAAAAGCCATGCTGTATGCAACTTCAAAGAAAATATAAACAACAAAAAGATTTATCTGGAAAATCAATTAAGGTGATTATCGGTTAAATGAGGTTAATGCCATGTTGAAAGAAGCCAAGATATTTCCCTTTAGTGACAGATCCTATTTTGCTAATATAAATTCTTTGCCCTGACCGTGAGCCACGGGAGACAATTTGAGACAAGAATAATTAATTAAAAGATACATTTCATGAAACAGATGACATTGACAGAGTAAAAAATAAGCAAAGCAGAATTCACAATCTAAAGATAAAGCACTAAAAAATGTTCAGCCCTTTCAAGTGCTAGAGGTATTTTCTTCTGAGGCACAAAAATGCAGAGAGCAATTCAACCCTTTAGAGGTCTGTTTTTCATCAGCTTTGATCTGAAAATTGAGACAAGTGTTTGGAGTACTGTCGCTGATAAGGAGGAAAGTGAAGGCTGGAAGCATACTCGAACAGAATGTGGTTACTCACACCCTGAACGATTAAACACTCACTGCATTTTTTTTAAAGGCAAATTCTACAAGTCACACAGTTTCAGAAATCATTACAGAGAAAAAGAACAGCACACACAGTACTTTCATAAGAGCAAAAGCTGTCATGACCACAGAATACCAAAGCATAAGCTGTGCACATATTCCCAGTTTCATCTTTAGTTTTTCTTATTTGTTTCTAGACACTGTTTTCTCTGCCACCGACAGTGTTTACAGTCTCTGGCTGTCACATAATGAAACAGAAGCGGAAAGCCTTTATTATGGTTTTAGTGCTTGAGAAAGATACCAGCATAGCTGGGTATCAGACTTCCTTTTGTTTTATTTTATTTTGTTTTTATTCTCTCTCCTGGAGGAATACTATTATTTCCTTGATCTGAGAGTCCTAGGGACTCCTTGGTCAGCAGGTCGTTGGTAATTGAAAGGTCAAATTCACAGACCAGTTGTGTGGTTGAGATGCAATCCGGTTTCTCCCTAGAAGGGGGAGAGACATTCCATGAACCAACCCCTCACTGCAATCCTAAGTCTTTGGGTCCAGGCAAGAGGTGGGCCAATAAAGAGTGAAACTCCCCCAAGTTGGCCTACGTTCAGCCTGTGGGAAATCTGACCATTTTTCCCCAGAGCCTCTTTCAATTTTAGGGAGGTAAGTCTTTACACTCCACAGCTGAAAAATGGAAGCCTCTCACTTAACCCCTGGGCTTTAGTTTCTTCTTTGGCATTAGCCAGAATGTGTGAAATCTCTTTAGAGTTTACCTTTTTAGTACCCATGCTAAATGAGCATGGGAGACGAAGAAGTATAGTTAATGCAATCACTGAAACATGACTCAGCACCCCCTATGTGGCAGATGCCACGTGGCAGCGGAGACACGAAGAGCAGTGAGACGTAACTGTGCCAGGCCTCGAGTGGTCAAGGTCTGGCCGGGAAGACAGATCTGCAAACACCTGATTACAATATAAGGACAAAATGTGGTTAAGTGCTAGAGTAGGGCCTATGCAGGTTGCTGCAGGGGCTGAGAGGGGATGAACTCATTCTGCTGGATTTTGAGGAAAAAAGGAGCCTGGGACCATGTGACAGGGGAACGGATGTATTTATCAGCTGAACTGGAGTTCTTCAAGTAGAGAAGGCAGAGAAAACCATTACAGGGGTGCCTGGGTGGCTCAGGAGGTTCAGAGCATCTGGTTAAGCGTCTGCCTTAGTGTGTGCCCTTGGCTCAGGTCTTGATCTTGAGATCCTGGGATGGAGCCCTGCATGGGCTTCCTGCTCAGCGGGGAGTCTGCTTCTACCTCTCTCTCTGCCCTGCTCCCAGCTCATGCTCTCTCTCTCTCTCTCTTTTTCTTTCTCTAATAAATAAATAAAATCTAAAAAAAAAAGAAGAAAGAAAGAAAAGAGAAAGCAAGCAAGCAAGCAAGCCATTACAGGAAGAGAAACCTACAAAAGCCATGGTCAGTTGAGTGTTTGAAAAGGTGTATGGAAAACAGTTTGTAAAGTTTCCTATCAAGTGACCTCTTCTGATAAGACTTTGGAAGAAAAAAATTAATCCCACCTGTAACACTGGCAGAGAGGTGAGCAGATGAGATGAATATCAGAGCTGCTTTTCAAAAGAGGTAGAGATGGCTCAGAGGCAGCGGGCAGCAAGACAGGGAAGGAGGAACAGAGGAGAGAGGAAAGCCAGCTGGGGCCAAGGCCCTTTCCTCCCTGCTGTTCCTACACTGATCTAGTGGATTCTTATTCAGTTTTGCACACATTACCTCAGCAATCTGGTCTTTGGGGCAGCACTGATCCCTTGAGTGTCTGGATTCAAAGATGTTTCCAGGCTTTACGAAGTCCCAGGGAAAGTGTTGTCTAAGTCCCAGGAGGGAGAGATAGGCAAGGGGTCTTCTCAGAAGAACAAAAAAAGAAAAGGACAAACACTGCATCCATAGAACTGGGGATCTTGGGACGCCTGGGTGGCTCAACAGTTTAGCACCTGCCTTAGGCCCAGGGCGTGATCATGGAGTCCCGGAATCGAATCCCACATCGGCCTCCCTACATGGAGCCTGCTTCTCCCTCTGCCTTCGTCTCTGCCTCTGTCTCTGTGCCTCTCATGAATAAATAAATAAAATATTAAAAAAAGAAAGAACTGGGAATCTGAAGGGGGTTAGCTCTGTGGGAGAACTGAGCCTTGACAGCAGTAAAATTGAAAAGAAAAGCAGAAGCCTGTTACCTGAGTGACCAGGGACCCTCAGCCAGCATTATTACTGGTCATGGGACTAGTATTGAGGACACAGAATTTCCAGTCCAGTGAGGGTCCTCAACAAGATTGGGGCAGATGGAAATCTAAATGGAGAAAAGGTTTCTCAGAGAAGCCTTCCCTTATCCCATAATGGGTCAAGAGTCTTTGTTATATTCTCTCCAGCAATTGCTCCTCGTATACCTTAGCACTTACCCCAGTGTAGGTGATTCAGTTTCATTTTTATGATTATTTCCTTAATGTATTTCTTTGGTCCTGTTAGACTATAAGCTCAATGAGAGAAAACTCTTTTTGCTCATCACCATGCCCTCAAGTGCCTGACACAGAGCTGGGCACGTTGTAGGTGCTCAATAAATATTTGACGAGTACATGCCAAGTTGGCTTCCATCTTTTGGGAGATTGATCCATAGTTACATACGTGACCATGACTGTACAACAAATATCAGGTGTTTGACCTATGACACCACTCATTTAAATATTGCCTATGGCTGCTTTTTTGGCTACAATGGCAGAGTTGAGTAGTTGGGCAGAACTTACAACCCATAATACCTCAGATATTTTGCTACCTGTCTCTTTCCAGAAAAAGCTTGCCAACTGCTATTCCAGATCTCTCTTAGAATTTTCAGGAACTATAGTGGGTATAAGATCAAGTCAAATGATACAACAATGACACAATCAGCCAGATCCAGAATATGTCACATTCTAGCCCAGTTTCTTCAACAAATCAATTGCATTAAAAAGAAGGGAAGGATTTTATAGTCATGAAACTTAACAAACACAAATGCTCACAAGGTTAGAAGGAAGAAAACAGATGGGTAAAATGTGCCACGTATTTAACAAGAGGGAATGAGTAGTCGGACCTAAATGCATTCAAATGCAGATTTAAAAAATATATATATAATGGCTCCAACTAAACACGTTGACTGAGTGAATTTGGTCAAACATGACCTGTGAGTGCCTATGTGGCAGATGAATGCCCCTTTGTGAAGTTGATTGTTATTATTTTGTTTCTTGAGATTCTTCAGATCAAATATCCGTAATTTCATTGTATTAGTTATTAACAGGGCTAATTATCACCCCTAAGCCCTGTAGAATGTAATCCTCTTGGATTTCTTTTGACTTGCAATATCAGTGTTTTTCCCCCGGGAATGAATACCAGTAGGTGTTTTCCCAAGATGAATCACATGTCATGATCATCTACCCACACATTTGGAACCTTGTTAGTTCCATATGTGCTGTGTTTCTATCCTTCCTTCTGTTGAAAACACCTCATTTAGTACCATCTGCAAAGTTTAATAAATTCTTTATTTGTTCCTTCATAGAACGAACAAGAATATCAAATGAAACCTTTTAAACAGAAATCAGAAGTTTTACAGCTCGGCCTTTACGTATGTGATCTTAGTTAAGCTATTAAATCTGGAGGGACCTTTCCATTTTGGTACTTTCCTCCATTCTTTCACTCTCTCCACTTGTTTATTACCTGGAGTACAAGTACTTATGAGGCCTTCCTGCTTTTTATAAGTGTCAGAATCATTGAATAGCCAAGTTGATATACCTTCCTTTTAAAAAATGTTTATTTGTTCTAACTAAATGTTTCGTGAAGGAATTGCATGAAGGAGTTCTCACATGAATTTGTTTCTTTGGTTCTGCTGTGTCATTTAGCCACATTGTGATAAAAAAAAGTGTGCTTGTACAATGCAAACAGTATAACTGATAAAATATGTGAAGTGCCCTAAATTTCTTCTAAAGGAAAAGAAAAACATGGGATATGTACATTGTGTGAAATTATATAAGATAAATGAAAATTTATCACATAAGCAGTAGAATGTGTATAGAATTTCAAATGACACATCTATAAAAAGACATCTAAATACCCCCTTTGCAAGTTGAGGGACAAAGAACAAAGAACTTAATAGAAAAATGGGGAAAGATACAAATAGCAATTCCCCTAAAAGGTAAAAAATCATCCATGGTATATGAAAATATATTCCATAATATATTTTTTATAATTAGAGAAATGCAAATTAAGACAACATTGAGATGCAAGTTGTAACCAATGTGGTTGGTGGTGTTAAAAAGTATGACAACATATTCTGTTGGCCATGCTGTGCGGTGATAGGCACTCTCATATACTGCTGGGAGAATGTAAACTAGCATAACCATTGGGGGGAAAATTTGGCGATATCTAACAAAATTACATCCCACTTACAGGAATTTACCCTGATGATATATCTAACAATATGAAGAAGTACATGCATACAGTTATTCATTTCAGCATTCTTTATAACTGTAATATATTTGAAACAATCTAAGTGCCCATGAATCAAAAAGTGGTTGAATAAGTACGGTATATCCAGACAGTAAAGTACCATGAGGCTATTAAAAAAAAAAAAAAAGTGAGGAAGATCTATATTAAGTCATTTGGATGAATTTCCAGGATATACTTTTAAGTGAAACATCTAAGTGCAAGAGATTATCATAATATATATAATACAACATGGGAAAATACATGTATATGTTCTCATACAAACAGAAAGACAGGAAGGATAAACCAGAACTAAGAAGATTGGTCTCTAAAGGACATGAGAGGGGAATGGACGAACAGAATGCCAACAGGTATAGGGCTGAAAGAAGGGACACCTCTCTGAGTATACCTTTTATATATATATTTATATACTATATATAGAAATATTTATAGAAAGATATATTTATATATATTTATGCATTATATTATTTTTATAATTTTAATCATATAATTTATGTATTTATAAATTTATATATAATTATAAATTATATATAAAACTCTATATAAGTTTAATATTATATATAATATATCATATATTATATAATTATTTATAGAAAAAAAATATATTTCTGACTCTGGGAATCATGATAATTCCATGAGTAAGGTTAGCCATCCTCAATAAATAGATAAATCAGGAAGCCGAGAAAACTCAAAATACACACTTAACAAATTTGGAAAACAGTCATTGAACTATATATTGTAAGGCTAAAGAAAAAATCCCAGTGGTTATTAGTTACTAAATTTGTTTTTCACTGGGGTGTGGGTTAGGATACCTATGTGTATCCTAGAATTGAGCAGATAAATAAATATACCATGGGTGATCAAAGACTGGTTTTTCCCTGCTGGGGAAAGGAATGAGGTAGGATGGAATGAACCATGGTGGGGTTTTAGAATCAGAGGTATCAGTATGAACTCATGGTCTTTAATATATTTAGAGAGATAGAGAAAAAGATAGAGGTGAGTGTATATATGTATCTACATATATACACATATACAAATTTCTTATGCCTTTTCTCTATAACAGCCCAGGAGCAGTGACACCTCAATGAACCCAACTGGCACTTGATTCTTCAATAAAAAGAGCCAGTGCTCCAGCATTGAGGCAAGAAAAATAGAGTATCTGAAGTATCTTGTGATGCCAGAAAGTAAGGAAATGCTCAAAAACAGATGGGGACATGGGAAAAGGACACAAGATTTCCTTTGAGGGAACTTCCATGGTCAAAGCTGGGAAAAGCCATAAAGTATATAATGAGATTAATAGATTATAACCTGTAGAATAAAATAGAATTCCATGAGTCCACGCTGAGAGAAGCAAATAATTAATATTTTTATGGGAGCCCTTCTTTTCCACAGTATCTTCATCTATAAAGAGAGGAGTCAGTAGTATTTATCTTCTGATATCGTTGTAAGGATTCATTGAGACAATGGATTCAAAACAACAGTTCAAAACACATGGAAAAGTGTCTGTAAATGTTAACTTCTTTTCCCACCCTCCCTTTTTTAAAACACAATCCTTTCCCAAAAAGATCAGAGTTCATAGTCTTTGAAGTTAACTAACTGGTAGGGTTTTGATTTAGTTTTAGAAACATCATCTTAGTCATCTTAGTCTTTTTTTTTTTAGAAGCCTCCTTCAAAATGGTACCTTCTACCTCTTGTCCTGGGGGTGATGGTTAACCTAGACTAGTCACTAGAAATTCATCATCACTTCCCTATGTATTCTGCTTCTTGCTTCACCTTCCCTCCAGGTAGAAGTGATGCTCAGCCTCAAATGGTTGGAATCTGTGATTTTGTGCACACCCTAGACAGCTGGCCGTTGAGGGAACACTGCAGGCTTAGAAGAGGTGACTTGTTTCCTCCTTGGAGGACAGGGCTCTAGGTGGAGCAGCTGTCATCTGCATAAAGATGCTGCTCTCCTAAAGAGAAAGTTTACCTTGGCCCTTCAGCATTTTTCTTTTTTTCTTTTTTTTGCCTTAATATTTGGGTGGCCCCCTTTTAGGGTTGTTAAAGGGTTTGATGGACCTCTATGTGTATTGTCTTCTCTTTCAGAGAGTTAGTATGATCCTTGAAGGCAGAGAATATTTCTACTTTTCTTTGCTAATCCTTTATCATCTAATGTAATAATCTGCACACTGGACTTGATGCTATCAATCCAGCTTTGAGTGCAAACTAATCTTAGCAAACAGATATAAATCCAATTCTTCTGTAGGAAACAGATATAAATCCAATTCTTTTTCTGTTAGAAAAAGATAATACTATCTGTTTTTTACATATTATATAGAGATGTACAGTCACTTCAGTTTTTAAGTTAGAAAAACATACTACGATGTATGTATAACTGCTTTGGATACCTTGGCATAAAGACAGATAATTCACTGAATATACTATTACTTCATTTATTCAATAAATATTTACCAAGCATTCATGAGAGCCCTGGCACTGTGTTAAGCAGGATAAGAATGAGACTCAGAGGCCAATAAATGATAGTATCTGCCCTCACTGGGTTTGCAGTCAACTAGAACATGACAGATGTGTACATATGTGCAGCAAAGTGTCATGCCACATGTGCCATGATAACCATCTGCACAAGATACACTCCAGCACAATGAAGTTCCAGTAATTCCACCAAAACTATTGAGAAAGGCTTCCCCAAGAAACTACCAGTTTAAGCCAAGTGGGAAAGATCATCGAGCAGCAGCATGAAGAACAAATAGAGACTTGACTGCAGGGAGACCAGTTAGGGGACAAGTGCAAGAGCCCAGGCTGGAGACCACGAGATCTGGAGCAGCAGAACGGAGAGTAGCTGGCACTATGCAGGGCTCATGGGAAGGGCTGAGTAAATATTTATGGAATATGTACAAGAGAGAACATCTTTATTAAGATGATAACTGTTAAAGTAGATGCAATAGGAATTAATCATTCATTCACCTAACGAGTATTTATTGTGCATCTACTACATGTCAAGCACTGTTCTGGGTAATGAGGACTTAGAGTTAATACAACAGATTCTGCTGTCAAGACATTTATATTCTGATGGGGAAGAGAGAATAAACAGAGAGGTAAACATGTATACGTCAGGTGTATGTAAGTGCGATGAAGAGAAATGAAGCAAGATAGGAGAACCAGAGAGTAGGAGGCCAGTGGCTTGCCGCTCTTATGTCAGGTGGTCAGGGAGGGCCTCTCGATAGACTTTTCTATCAGCAGACAGCTGACTGAAAGAAGGTGGGGAGCCATGTGGGTATATGAGAGGAAAAAGATCCAGGGAGAAATAGGAAGGCTAGTATGTGTGGCACAGAGGGAGTGCAGGAGAGAGTCAGCAGAGGAAGACAGAGAGGAACATTATGGTGGGATGACCTTGGGCAGATTGCGGTGGGATATCTTTTTAAGAGTGCAGGTATCCTAAAGGTTCTGTAAGCAGGTATCAAAGGAGAGTTCTGGGGCTTCCACTGACAGCTCCATTTTATGGTGGTGGTATCTCTGGAAGCACACAGGGCTAGAGAGCTCCAGGCCATTGAGGAAAGGGAAAACCAGTAACTCCAGTAAGTGCCCCTTGATAAATAGACAAAACTATAACATACATTTATACATACATGCACGTGTGTGCATGAGTGCACGTGCACACATACACACACAGGAATATTATTCAGCCACAAAAAACAGAAATCCTGCCGTTCGCAACAACATGGATGGACCTTAAGGGCATTATGCTAGGTAAAGTAAGGCAGACAGAAAAAAACAAATACCTTATGATTTCATTTATAATATAGAATCTAAAAAAAGCTGAGCTCATAGATACAGAGAACAGACTGGGGGGTTGCCAGAGGTGGTGGATGAGGGGTGGGTGAAATGAGTAAAGATGTTCAAAGGTCTAAGCTTTCAGTTATAAATAAGCTTTGGGGATGTAATATACAGGATGGTGACCATAGTTAATATTGTGTTGTATATCTGAAAGTTGCTGAGGGAATAGTTCTCGAAAGTTCTTATCATGAGAAAAAAAAAATTTGTAACCGTGTAGAGTGATGGATGTTAATTAAGCTTATTGTGGTGATCATTTTGATACTTGTATCAAATCATTTTGTTGTGTACCAAAAAACTAATACAATAGGTCAGTTATTTCTCAACTTAAAAGAAAAGGTGACTCCAGGCTTCCTTGTTTGGTTCCTGGTGCCATTCAACCAAATCTAGAATACAGGGAAAGCAAACTAGGGGGGCTGGAAATGATTTCAATTTGGGTATGTTGAGTTTAAGGTGTCTAGGGGACGGCCAAAAGGAGATGTTTAGCAAGTGGTTTAAGTAAGCAACTCTAGCTCAGGGAGACTTTGGAGCTGGAAAAGAGAGTCATGTACTTATTTATGACGGTAATATCACGGGAGTTAATGCGGTCATCAGGGAGATGGGAAGGGGGGAGGCAACTGAGGTCAGTATTTGAGGATTAGCAACATTTTAAGAAATGACAGAAGTAAATGAGCCTGCAAACAGGACTGAGAAGGAAGGCTGAGAAATAGGAAGAGAAATGATAGAAGTGTGGTATCAAAGAAGTCAATGGAGAAGAGATTTCTCAAGAAGACAGGAATAATCAGCACTGTCCGGTGTGGAAATGCCAGATGAGAGGGGAGAGCACAATGACACTGAGCATGGGTTATTTCTTTCAGAAGCTCTGGTGTGAAAGGAAAAGTGAGAGAGGTGCTAGCTAGGAGGGAATCAAGACAACTCAAGGCAGCTTAGTCATCCTCATCCTCTTGTTTGTTTTTTGTTTTAAAGGTGCTTGAAACTTGAGAAGTTTGTAGGCTTTGGAAAAGAAGCCTTCCTTAAGAGGAAGCAGAAAATCTAGGAGAGAGAGGAAATAGCTAACTGAGCAAACTCACTAGTGCCAAGAGAGAATGGGAACAGGAATGCTCCTCTTGGAAGAGTGGTTTACAAGTGAGAACGCCCACACTTTTTATTAAATTATGATCTTGTCATTATTTTAAAAGTTGATATTTCAAAAATCGTGGGTTCCTTGCATGACTTGATTTTTTTAATTAAAATTTTTAATTTAATTTAAATATATATATTTTTTCTTGATTATAAAGGTTTTCGGTGCCCCTTAAACTTTGTACCAGAAGCAAACGCCCCACTTGCCTCGCCCTAGTCCCAGCCCTCTTTCACACAGACATACACCTTATCCACCAATGAAAATGTTGTTAGGATTAATCATCCAGAATAGAGATTAATCCTAGAGTAAGCGGTAGGGACTAGAATTATAGGACTTTGGCAGAGAGGGACACTGAGGCCTGTGAGGGCATGTGAGGCCTGGGTTCCAGGAAGGGAGAAATGCTCAGTGACTTCCATGGAAGGACACTACACAGAAGAGCACCCACAAGGCACCCCCTCCCCCCAACAAATGGACCTGGCTTTGAATGTAAGTGCATATAATAGTCACTAAGTATTCACTCAGTCATTCATCTATGATCTAACTCATATCTTCAGTAAAGTCTTCTTTCTACCAATAATATACTACTGCCCAGAAGAAATATCCCAGACTCTTGATAATGAGCTTACATTATTACAAAATTATGAACCCATGTGGTACATTTCCTTATTTCGGTACATTCCTTTCTTTCCACTTACCACAATTTATGTCCTTCCTCTTGTGATGACTTTTTATCCATCTATGTCTGATATATTCATGCAATAGATTTATGAGTTTCATGTCTTTACTCCTTTTCTAACAGTATAAAGTGCTACCCACACAGTTGATGGGCATAGTTTTTATTTCTTGTTGAAACCTAACTTAATTCTTTATTGCTACTGACTTACAATTTTCACTGGTGATAAAGAGAGAATGAGGGAATCCACTTGTGATTAACAGAGTTCACAGCATTATAAAAATAGCTAGTTGATGGCAAAATGCCCCACTAGCCAGTCATGTAAACTTAAGTAATTGTTTTGTCAGGTATCGGCAAAGGAGTAGATTTCTATTAATTTTCTCCTTACCAGCGGTATGATAGTAAACATTTAAAAACTAGCTCTCCAGAAAATAAAAAAAGCCCCAATCTTTTGTGTTTACCAATTTCTATGTTATAAATTTATGATTGATTTCAAGCTGCCAATCTGACACAGCAGAATATGAAATAGGAAGTGTTGTACACAATTATATGATATTTCCGCCATGCAGATACAAGGAATGTGTAAGGGTATACGTAGTTATAAAATAACTAGGAAATGATGAGTTTTGAGCATTTGCTACTCTTTTTTACAACAAATCTTATTTAGTTCCAAGTTGATACAATTTAGTTTTTAATAGTGGCTTGCAAAATTCCTGAAAATTTAACAATCTGCACTAATGAGCTTGTGCTTTACAGCTCCAGGACACCACTGCCCCTTACTGACTAGTGAAAAGGAGTGGGTCATGAGGAGACAGACCTGAAGCATAAAATTCCTTATTTGAAGGACTAGCAGCAGCTCTGAGGGATGGTGGCTGCGTGTGTAGAAGAAATAATGATAGAGAAACTGGAAGACTCAGGAAAAGAAACTTTCAATGCAAGGGGTACAGGAGTAAAATGTGTTATCATGGCTGTCTTGTCCTCTGAGAAATTCATGAGGCTTTGACATATCTAGTTTTGTGCTATACCAGTAGGGCCATGCTATTGGATCTGCCTCATTCCATAACTTTGTTTAGAAACTGGAATGTTTTTCATCTTTAGGTTTATAAAAGCCAAGGATCTCATTCTGAAGTTGGAAAATGAGGGTTTATCATAGAGATGGTGAGTCTTCTTAAAAATAATATAAGGGGTTATTATTATTATTTGTAGAGTAATGCTTCTAGGATCAAAGGTTCATTTTCTTTCTTTCTTTCTTTCTTTCTTTCTTTCTTTCTTTCTTTCTTTCTTTCTTTCTTTCTTCTTTCCTTCCTTCCTTCCTTCCTTCCTTCCTTCCTTCCTTCCTTCCTTCCTTCTTTCTTCTTTCTTTCTTTCTTTCTTTCTTTCTTCTTTCTCAAAATAATATTAGGCATGCCTGGATAGGAAGAAAAGTTCCATCTCTTCAGTTTTATGTCAAAGACAGAACAACTTAGGAGACTGTCTTTGTTACTGTCTCTGCTATAGGGTCTTCCAGATGGGCCATATTCTGGACATGGGCACATGCAAATTCTATTTATTGGGAGGAGAGTCATTTGGGAGAGAGGTCAGTTGATTCTGTGTTGCTCCAGAGCTCTAGCTCACCACATCTGGAGGAAAGTAGGAAGTGCAGACTTGAAAATGTAGTATTGAACCTATGGCCACTTCTGTTTCTAGTGATGAAGCATAATACTGGAATGCAACTTTTTCATGAATGTAGTTACTATACATTATTGTGTTCTATTTATGTGCAACTCAGTGAATTTCCACTCTTTGAGTAAATTACACTTTGATGGCTTCTCCATTTTGGCTGTGAACTATGCAGGTTAAACAAGGCACTTTTGGTGTAGGGCAGTGGTTTTCTAAAGATCTTCCTGATAGGAGACACTTGCTGAGCAGTTCCACTCTGCTGTTAAGTTCTAAGTAAGATTCTGTTTGATAAAAGAGTTTTTTCATTGCTCAGAAGTCAAGTTTGAAAACCACCGGAAAGACAGAAAAGTGGCTCTACCTATGCCACATGACAAAAGTAAGAAAGAATTAATCTGGAAGCATTGGAAAATCACTGTTGGAATTTAGAATATGATACAAGCCAGTTGGTTTAAAGCGTAAAGAGATGTGAATAAAGCCCTTAATATTAAATTGAAGATTGTTGTCCTGATACCGTTTGTACTCAAGGACTATTGATTTTTTTTAAAAAAATCAAGCTGTTTAAAAATGTTGTGCTAAGGATGAAACCATATTCAATGACAAATGGACTGCATAAACTGTCTTCGCGGGGGCCTTATCAAAGCTTTTCACATGGTGCTTGGATGGTTTGTTTTGATGGGGAGAATCTGAGTCAGGCACCCTTATCTGGCTTCATTATTATGGATATGAACATGGTTCCCGAGACTCTCACTAGTTCCACAAAAAGAGATTTAGAAAAAAATGCAGCCTGATAAATTCTCCATTCAATGAGAGCTAGAAAATGTTTTATTCTACTGTACTGTAGCTTAAAGACATCTGACCTGAATTTCTGCAGAAAGTTGTTTTTTTATAGGGAGAATATTGAGGTTACAATGTTCGACTATTACTCTCATTTCTTCTCTTTCTCCAAATGGGGTTTGAGTCCCCCCTCCCCCATTTAGTAATCCAGGAGAACCTAGACATGAAAAACAGCCATCAGGAGAGATGAGAGTTCTGCCAAACATCTGGAAAAACATCTGGAACATCAAGCTCGCTTCATCACTGTATTAACTCAGATCAGTCCAATTCACTCAGAAAAAAAAAAAAAAAAGCAAACCAGAAAAAAGAGTCATTTTAGATCTGAGGCCCCATAGCACCTCATTTTTGCTACTGATGCTTCCCAAGCGCACAGTTGTCTCTTCTGTTTTCTCACGACTGAAAAGCTGGAAAGAACTTAGTGTGTAGGTTGGAAGAAAAAGAAGCCTGTCTTTAGGGTGAGCAACTTCGGACTTTCCATTTACTGGCCAGAGTATTCACTCCAGGGCGGAGCATTATGCAGAAATAACCTGATTTATTTCTTATAACGATGCCGAGGAAGGAAACCTTACTATCCCTTCTTTGTAGATTGGGACATTGAAGTTTCGAGGGATTTCAAGTCTTACCCAAAGTCACTCAGCTGGTGAACGGTAGAAAACAGCTACAAATCCAGACCATGGGACCCCAAGGTCTGAGCACTGAAATGTATACTGTACAACAGTAGGGTCAGAGAAAATGGTGGGCAAGTATCCCGGCCACAGATACCCACGCAGGGACCGAGAGACAGTGGAAGATGGTGAGCAATTGCTCTTCTCTGGGTAGGGTTTATTTTGGGCCTTGCCTCTGGGCGTTCATCTATGCCTAGACTTCTTTTTGTTTCCATACATAATGTGAAATTTTCTACATCTCTAAAATTTTATTATGTGCCTTATGTAATAATTTGTATAAGGTCAAGTTGCACAGGTCAAGTGTTGAGTAACTCAGTGAGCATCCATCTGTACATCATTATACTGTAACTACACAGAAAGGGAAAGGAGAAAGATGGGTAGGTTTTTTTATTTGGAGACTCACAGGGGAAATGTTACATGGCACAAAGGAGTGGGAATGGGAAGGAAAACAGAAGTTATGAGAGGAACAGCGATTGGAGGGCACAAGTTAACTCTTAATAGCACACATGCTTTAATAGCATGATGGCTTTGGCTTCTTTCTGTGTATATCACAGCTTATGCTAAAAGAAAGTCTAATTTATTCATTCTTTCATTTAAAGAATATTTGGCTTGGATTAGTCATCTTCCTCATACGTTCCCTTAACTCTCATTTCTTCCATGTCTTGAATACTCTTTGGAACATTTGACCAGTTCACAAGAATCTGTCTAATTGTCCCTTCCACCCCTGTAGGTGTAGACACAACAGCCATCTAGTGCAACATGATCCCTCCAAGGACAGCCAAGTCTTTGTTCCTGGCTTAGTCATTTTCTATCATGTTTTTCTCCACACAGAATTTGGCTCTCCCACTAGTTTCCATTAAAATTTCTGATAATCCGGAATATTTTATCATCTTTATAGTTTTTACAGTAAATTAGGTAAAGTGGAGAGGAGTCATTCAGACGTTTCCTGCGCTCTCCTTTTTAACCATCTTTCCTGGGTCACACTCCTTCTTCTCCTTATGTCTGCATAGTAGTTTAGAGTAATCATCTTTTGCAATTTGAGCATGCCCTGAGAGCTGACCCCTTAAGCCAATCAGCTTATAAAATATTACTTCCAAGCTAGATATTCCCTCTCAGGGGAGTTCTGGTCAATATAATGATCTTCTTCAGAGAGGTTTATACTTAGAGGCTGTGACCACTTTTATAATAGCAGTGTTTGGTGAACAAAGAAGTCAATCTTCAGGAAAAAATAAAGAGAAGTAGGGAGCAGAGTGAGAAAGGAAACACTTCTTGGGTAGGTAATGGCTCTCCACAATTCCTGGTTTGTTTTCCCTAAGGTCTCTTCTCCCTTCTGTTCTGCCCCTGGTGTTCTGTGAAGTAGCCCATTACCTTAATAGTTCCCTTTTTAAAGTTAGATTAGCTAGGCTATTTACTTGTCATCCAATAACCTTAATTAAAACATTTCCCTATCAAAAAACATCACTTTTTATTTATTTTATTTTATTTATTTTTATTTTATTTTTATTTTATTATTTTATGTACTTCATCGCCAACTATCTTGTCTGTGTTTTCCACCCGACTAAAAGCTTCTTAAGGGTAAGGACAGCATTTGTCTTGCTCACTATTTTATTCTCAGCACTTAGCATCTTTCCTGGATGCTGAATAAATATATTTTGAATGACTGCCAGCCAGGTACCAAGCACTATGTTGTGTACTGCGATTATAAAGATAAAAGGTATGATCCTAGACCTTAAATTGTTCAGACTCTAAATTACTCCCAAATCAGCCCAGATCTACTACTGTTATTCTAATTGTCCCTTGTACTAGTTTGGAATCTTTGAGCTTCAGTCACGGGGACACTGTTGGCTCAATTGACCAAATCTCACAAAACAGAAGGAAAAAACTGGACCTTGCGGGTAGCTGGAAATGGGGACTAATGTGGTCAGAACTCTTCTCCCTTTCTTGTCTTTATTTATGGATTGACTTCACCATGTCGGAGTTATTTCCTTCCAGTTGTGTAATAGTAACCACCAGCAGTTTTCATGTTTATGTTATTCCAGTTTTATCATGATTTTCTTTGGTTCTATTTTGGGGGAAAATCCTGGGGAAGCCCCCCCCCCACCCCCCGTTAGTCCAGTTTGTGTTAAATGTACTTCTCTGTGCCAATTACAGTTGAGGGAAGGTACTGGGATTATTTCAGCTTGGATCATGACCAGAAGGATCTGTAGGATGATGGCAGCTTCCAATATCAGCCTCATGAATGAGACATGGCTAGAAAGTGATGGGTGCTTTTCTAGGTAGACAAAATAATAGATATCTACCCGCCCTATCCCCTCATCCTCACATCCATCAACTTTCTTCTTTGACTTATTTAACAAAGATCTCATTTAGTACAAAGCATTGTACTAAGCTCTTGGACAAAGCACTTATATTTTATGTATCAAAATTAAGTTTTTCAAGGAAAACCTATTTTTTTCTTAGCTCTTATAATCATAACCTAGTTTTTCCTGCATTTACTTTTCAGAGTCACAGTATAGCAAAACCTTCAGGCACTGGTTTATTTGGACCATCCCAGTGCACATGAATCAGGTGATTTTTATCTTTTGTTCCTATCCTTGCCATCCCTAATCTGTCAGGCAGTCCTGAATCTATACCATCAGACTTGTTTGTTCTACTTCTCTATCCTTTTATCATGGTTCCATTAACTCACATCCAAGGATGTCAAGAGAATAAATAGCCCAATAAAACAAAAGAATATACTTCCAGATTTAAAAAGAAAGAAACATACAAGAAATACATAAATCATGCTGTATGACAATAGCCTGGAAGATTGCATGGGAGGATCTTAGTGTTTTCTGTAAAAAATAAAAAAAAGAAAAGAAAAAGAAAAATGGAATTTCCATACCTATATCACCACTTGACAGCTAGAGTTATTGTATACTGAACACCGAAAAGGATGGATGGTCATCAGGAATAATTATGCCTGAATAAACATAATTCTATGAAGGATGACTATATATTTTCTCTGGTGATCATCTTATAATTGGGGATAATTTAAGCATGAATCTAACCTACTTGTTGTCTAAGAAATTCCTAATCACATTTCTTCCTCATAAAGCATAGTTCCCTACAACATGGGTTTGGCATACCAATGTCCTATCATTTAATGTCACACCTATATAATGGAGACTCATGTCCTGATGAACTCTTCCCAGATAAACAGAAAGCGCTTGTCCAAGAGTAATAAACACCTGGCACACAGGTTGCTAAGAGCTCAAATAAAGATAAATTTGTTAGCCTGACCTAAGTGTTCTCAGGACCTCAAATTAATCTAATGTTATCTGACATTTGGTACTTTCTCTATCTAAGCCAAAAAGACCACTCTTTGATCAAGGTCTCATCACTCTTTTTCAAGAAGCAATTGTTATTTTGCCTCTTGGTACTCACCTGCTGCTCCAATCCAATACCTTGTGATTGTCAACTACAGCACCCAAACTCAAGCAGAATATAATTCTAAGGCACTCTGAGTCAAATGTTTGGTTTTTAGAGTCAATACTAATGTAAGGCTAAGCCTAACATCAAAGGGGAACTTTTTTCAAGATTCTCTCATGACTTGAATTAGAAATAAATTATATTAGCATTTAAAAATGCACTTTAGAGATCTCTTAATTTAAGCTCGTAGTTTTACAGTTGAGGAAACTCAGATTCCAAGAAGTAATTTCCCCAAGGTCACACAGATCTTAGTAATAGTGCTGACTTACCCTAGAACATAATTTTGTTTTACCTTAATTATGGAGAAAGTGAAACTATTTAACTGTTCAAAATATGTTCTATATATTTTAATATGTTTAGTTATGAAAAACAAAGAATTTTTTCCCCTGTCAATAGAAAGCAGGATTGGCAGGCAGCCAGCAAGCTCACCTGCCACTTTCTATAGATTCACAAGTTAGTAATTACTTTACCTTTCTAGGAAATAAGGATTCAGTACACCAAGCTCTGAGAGAGAGAAGGTAATGCGGGGTGGGAGGGTGAGGAAGGGGAACCACTGAAAAGATCATCAGCTGTCCATGCAGAAAACACCTGCCCCAAGATCCCCAGTCAGTATTACTACCTTTACTATTATTATTTAAAGTAAACAATCTAACTTCCGGTATCATCCCAGAACCAGCTGTGAACACTCTGAATGTTTGCAAGCTCTTAGAAATTTCTTCTCCTTTCCTGACCAAAGCCTGTCTGCTCTTGTCAAAGGTTTACAGAGGCCTGAGGTCACTCCCACTGAAACCTAATCTGATGTGATGCCTGAAACAGGGAGATGGCTTTAGGTAGGACAAGAATAAGACCACTGGAATCATACTGCATGTACCTCACACCCTAGAGTCCAAAGGGCAGTGTGATCACTGTGTGTTTCCTACAAACCCTTCTGGGCTTGCAAATTTCCCTTGTGTACCATTTTGGCCAGTTAGTAAATTCCTCTCTTCTCTGGCTCTGCCTACTGTCTACACAGGATCACCATACAATGCTACAGATTTCCCCAAATATCTATCCATTTTATTTATTCAGAGATAACAGGCCTCCAGCTGACTAGTCTGACCCATGGGGACCAACTGCATTTAAGGGAATTTAAAAATTATTATTATTTCAAACTTTCTCCTCTCAAAATAGTTGATTTAAGCATGCATTTGTTTAACATCAGAGTGAAATTTAAATAAAAGCAAATTTGCTAACCTGTCTATGTTCTTCAGGAGGCAGATTACAGAAATTGTAAATCCAGAGACAATTCCACAAAGCAATGAAAAAGAATGAATTCTAGCTACTTGTACATCATGGATGAATCTCCCAGATATAGCGGTGAGCAAGAGAAGGGGGACACCAAAGAATACATGCTGAATAATTCCATGTTTATCATGTACAAAAGCAACAAACCTAATCTATGGTGATACAGGTCAGATAGCGGTTGCCGTTGGCAGGGCTATCAGCTGCAAGTGAGCACTGTGGTCCTGCCAGGAGAGTTCTGTCTTGATCTGGGTGGTGATGAAATTTATACTTATATAAATATTCACCCAGTTACAGACTTAAGATGTGTGTGCTTTATTATATATGAATGTATATATTTATATAAGTATATGAACACACGCAACTATTTATTTACTTTTAATGATTTTATTTCAGAGAGAAAGAGAGCACAGGAGTACAGGCATAAGTGGGGGGGGGAGAGCAGAGGGAGAAACAGACTCCCTGCTGAGCTGGGGGCCCTATGCAAGGCCTGATTCCAGGACCCCAGGATCATGACGTGAGCAGAAAGCAAATGCTTAGCTGACTGAGCCACCTAGGCACCCCACAAATATTTATATGTAATATACACTATACTCATTTGTCTATACTATATATGTATACGTTTACTATGTAAGTGTATATATAGTGTGCTTTAATTTTTAAAATTGTAAAAGTGTATTATACCTCTATTTTTCAGATAAGCTTTTTAAAGATCTAGTGGCATGCTTCAGTCTCAGATTCATATAAGGTGCATTTGTAGACTCATCATTCCTATAATTACAAATTTCATCTTCAGAGATACAGCTTATAGTCCTAGCTTTTGTCAATGGGAAGGTTCCTGGCTCACTCCCAGTGTGGTTGCTCCTCTGGGGGCGATCCCAGCCAGGTAGGTTCCCCACCTTCTCGCTCACTTGGTTTGGTCTTCCAGTGTCGCTATGATCATCTGGTGCTTTCATCTTTTAGACACCCCGGATTACCCACACATCATTTTGGATATGCCAGGCATAGGCAAAAGAACCCTCAGAAATCCTCCTTAAATCCTTCAAATATTTAAAACTTGTTTTATTTCAATTTATTTTTCTTAGAGAGGGAGAGAAGGGCAGAGGGAGAAGGAGAAGGAGAGAATCTTAAGCAGGCTCCACACCCAGTGTGGAGGCTGATCTCACAATCCTAAGATCATGACCTGAGCCAAAATCAAGAGTCTCTTAACCGATTGAGCCACGCATGCGCCCCTAAAAATTATTTTAAATATAACACTATCATAGTAGCAAAGAACATTGTGGTGGATTCATATTCCCCACAAAACTAATATGAGAAACACAGGAATGGGATCCCAGTGATTACAGCATACTAATAAATCATTTCTTTTCCTGTGTCCCTTTTTTTTTGTCCAGCTTTTCCTATGTGTATAAATAATTTAAAATGTGTAACATGCATATCCATAACATTTTTTCTTAACAATTCATCATAGAATTTTGAAAAATATTTCATTACATTGATATACTATTAACTACCTATTCTCATTTTATAAAATGTTTGGTGTGTTTTCAGTTTTTTTTGGGAAGGAGTATCTTAGAGCATGTAACTTTTTCACTGTTTTGATGCTGAGCATGGCCTAATTTCCCAGGTACAGGATTATTGTATGAGAAGACTTGTATGGCTCTTGGAACATATAGGCACGTTTGTTTTAGAAAAGGACTATACTAGGGGATCCCTGGGTGGCGCAGCGGTTTGGCGTCTGCCTTTGGCCCAGGGCGTGATCCTGGAGACCCGGGATCGAGTCCCACATCAGGCTCCCAGTGCGTGGAGCCTGCTTCTCCCTCTGCCTGTGTCTCTGCCTCTCTCTCTCTCTCTCTCTCTCTCTCTCTCTGATTATCATAAAAAAAAAAAGGACTATACTGGGGCACCTGAGTGGCTCAGTGGTTGAGCTTCTGCCTTCAGCTCACAGTGTGATCCCAGGGTGCTAGGATCGAGTCCCGCATCAGACCTGCTTCTCCCTCTGCCTATGTCTCCACCTCTCTTTCTATGTCTCTCATAAATAAATAAACAAAACCTTAAAAAAAAGGACTGTACTAATTTCTCGGGTGCTAGCAATGTATAATATATATTATATATTGTACATGTAGTATAAGACTAGTTTCACTTGTCTTGTCAACATTAAATAATTTCTTTTTTTTAAAGTAACAGCTTTATTGAGATTTCATATACTACCCACACCCATTAGCAGTAACTCCCCATTTTTCCCTCCTCTCAGCCCTTGGCAACCATTAATCTACTTGCTGTTTTCATGAGTTTGTCTATTCTGGACGTTTTCTATAACTGGAATCATACAGCATGTGATCTTTAATGTCTGGCTTCTTTCACTGAGCCTGTTCTTTAGGTTCATCCATGTTGTAGCATGAGTCAGTATTTCATTCCTTTTAATGGCTACATAATATTCCATTGTATAGATATAATACACATTTTTATTAATTCATCAGTTAATGGACAATTGAGTTGTTGCCACTCTGCTGCTATGAGCATTTGTGTGTAAGTTTTTGTGTGGATGTACTTGAATTCTCTTGGATACATAACTAGGAATAGAATTGCTGGGTTGTAGCAACTCTGTTTAATTTAATGAAGAATTGGTAAACTGTTTTAAAAAACACATGTACCATCTTACATTACCATAGGCAATGTCTAAGGATTCCAATTTCTCCACATCCTGGCCAATGCTCATTATTATCAATCCTTTTTTATTGTAGCCATCCTAGCGTGTGTGAAGGGGTATCTTACTATGGTTTAAATTCAATTGCTGAGTGACTAAAGATAATGAGTATTTTTTCACATGTTTCTTGGCCATTTATAAATATTCTGTGGAGAAATATCTATTCAAATCCTTGTTTTTGATTGGGTTATTTGTCTTTTTGTTGTTGAGTTGTAAGAGTTCTTTATATATTTTGGTTTTTTTTCTTTATATATTTTGAATACATGTCACATATGATTTGTAACTGTTTTCTTCTATTCCTTCAGTTGTTTTTTGCTTATCTTTGAAGCACACGTTTTTAATTTGGATGGAGTCCAGTTTATTTATTTTATCTTTATATCATTTGTGCTCTTGCTCTAGTATCTAAGAAACCATTCCCTGATCCCAAGTCATGGAGATTTATGACTATGTTTTCTTTAAGAGTTTTATAGTCTTAGCTCTTACATTTAAGTCTATGAACCATTTTGAGTTAATTTTTGTGGGAAGTAGGGTCCAACTTTATTCTTTTTACATGGATATCCAGTTGTTCCAGCTCCATTTGTTGAAAGACTATTCTTTCTCCCATTGAATTATGTTGGCTTTTTTTTCTCTTTTAGATTTTATTTATTTTTTTGAGAGAGAGAGAGAACATGAGCAGGGGAAGAGGGTGGGGGAGAGGGAAAAGCAGACTCCCCTCCTGAGCAAGGAGCCTGACCTGAGGCTTGATCCCAGGACTCTGGGATCATGACCTGAGTTGAAGGCAGATGTTTAACTGACTGTGCCACACAAGTGCCCCAAATGATCTTGGCATTCTTATTGAAATCAGTTGGCCCTAAGTGTAAGGGTTTATTTCTGGATTCTTAATTCCAATTCCATTGACCTATGTTTTCATCCTATACCAGTTACACACTGTCTTGATTACTGTATCTTTATAGTAAATTTTGAAATCAAGAAGAGTGTGTCCTATAACTTTATCAAGATTGTTTTGGCTATTCTAGATTTCCATATTAATTTTATAATAAGCTTATCAATTTCTACCCAAAAAAGGCAGATGAGGTTTTGATAGGTATTATGTTGAATCTGTAGATTAATTTGGGGTGTGTTGCCACGTTAACAATATTAAGTCTTCCAATCTATGAACATAAAGTATCTTTCCATTTATTTAGGTCATCTTTATTTTCTTCTCAACAATGTTTTCTGGATTTCAGTGTGTAAGTCTTGCACATATTTTGTTAAATTTATTCCTAAGTAGTTTATTCCTTTTAATGCTATCACAAATGTGATTGCTTTGTTAATTTCATTACAGATTATTCATTGATAGTTTATAGAAATACAACTGACTTTTTAAAAGATTTTATTTATTTATTCATGAAAGACCAAGAGAGAGAGGGATAAAGGCAGAGGGAGAAGTAGGCTCCCTGTGTGGAGCCTGATGTGGGACTCGATCCCAGTACCCCAGGATCACGACCAGCCAAAGGCAGACATTCAACCACTGAGCCACCCAGGTGCCCTTGCTAAATGTAATTTATAAGTTCCAATTGTTTTTTGTGAATTCCCTTAGATTTTCTATCTATAAGATTATATGCCATGGATTACATACAATTTTACTTCTTCCTTTCCACTTTCCACTTCTTTTTTTGTTCTTTTTTGTTTTGTTTTGTTTTCATTTTCTTGCCTCCTTTTTCAAACCTCTAGTATGATACTGAATGAAGGTGTTGAGAGCAAACATTCTTGTCTTGTTCCTGATCTTGGGGGAAAGAATCTAGTCTTTCATCATTGAGTATTATTATGTCAGCTATGGGTTTTTATAGATGGTCTTTATTAAGTTGAGGGAATTCCTTTCTATTTTTGGGTTATTAGGTTTTTTTCCTCATGAAAGTCTATTGGATTTTCTCAAATGTTTTTTCTGTATATATTGAGATTATTGTGTGGTTTTTTTCTCCTTCATTCTATTAATGTGGTATATTACATAGATTGATTTTTATATTTTGAACTACTCATGCATTCCTAGGATAAAACCTACTTGATCATGGCATATAATCTTTTTTTATATGTTGCAAGATTTGGTTTGCTAGGATCTTGTTGAGGATTTTTACATTTATATTCATAAGAGATATTGGTCTATAGTATTTTTGTGATGTTTTTATGTGGTTTTAGTGTCAGGATATTGAAGCACAGAGAAGCAATTGGGAAGCATTCCCTCCTCTTCTATTTTTTAGAAGAGTTTATGAAGGATTGATAGTAATTGTTTTTTAAACATTTGGTAGGATTCACCAGAATATAATTTCCTTTACTCTTCTAAATATTATGGTTTTAACACAGTGTTATTTTAATTTATATTTTTTGATAACTAGCAAGGCTAAACATTTTACCATATGTTTGCTTGCTAATTATCTCTGTTGGCATATATTGTTTGTTCATGTCCTTTGCTCATTTTCATATCGGGGTTTCAGTGTTTTTCTTATCAACTTTAATGAGCTTTTTATAATAGTAACTCTCTGACCATTATGCTTTAATCTAGTAATTCTTCATTATCCAGAAATATTAATGTATTTTAGCTGTAGGGAGGATAAGTCAGGTTTTTATAACTTTTGTTTACAATAATTTTCTCACAGTTTATCCTGTTGACACACAAAATTATTTCATATTTAAAGGAGGAAATAGGAAGTGACAAATCTAATTAACATTTTTATATTCCTTGATGCTCAGACCAATTATTAAAAATTTATTTTCTTGAATATTTATTTGTTTTTACTACATCAAGCTAGGCATATATATTAGACATATCAGATCAGTAAAGTTTTATCCTTCCTCTGAGCTCTTGTTGATAATTCCATGTGTGGGTTTGACTTACTGAGTACATGCTTACACATGCTTACATGTTCAGTTCAACATCAAACTCAACTTTCTCTGACTTTTTTACCCCAAGAAAACATCAAAATGGGAGGAAAACAATTTAACCAATATGTACATTGAAAAATTAATTTTGTTCACCATGCTAATGAAGACTTGATGAGTCCTCTATAGTGTCTGTCAAACGTGTAATTAACAAGACCAATTGGCATAAAGTCTAATTACAGGATTTTAAGTTACAATAGCATTCCCCACAGACCTATCACAGTGCCTAGGATATCTCCTACTAGAAATGTATTATTAACGATTAGATCTGGAAAAGTCTTATTCCACATATATATTGTGTGTGTGTGTGCATATGAGAGAGAAAGAGAAATGGAAGGAGGGAGGGAGGAAGGGAGGAAGAGAGAGGATATGGTTGTGTAAATTTAAATGCGGGAAAAGTAAATAACACTCAGAGTCCAAAGGTGCATTTTTGGTAGCACAGATTAGAACCAAATCACTCTTAGAATCTGCTTTAAGAAAATAAATTAACTAGTGCAGACATTTTTGTTTGTGTATGTGGGAGGTTGTTTTGTTTGCATTTTGGCTCTTTGCATTGTCACCAAAAACAAAACTGTCATTTGTGTTAGGAAATAAAGGCATGTACACAGTTATATATCTTTTCATTCCAGACATACACAGATAAATGTCCATGCTGACTATATGGAAGGTGGGGAAAATTTTGTTTTAATCATCCTTATGTTTTTCCTTCCCCTTTGATACATTTCTCTTGATCATGAATGTTACTATTCCTATAAATTTTATTCCTTTAAGAAGCATCTCCACAGAATACATCTCTATATGTGCAATTTGATGAAGTATGGTAGACACTATATTCAACAAAATTCTTTTTTCCCTAAGTTATTCTCATTCCATGTTTTGAACTAGATAAGGCTATAGGCTCTATCATTTATGTCTACATGATCTTTGTACAAGGTACCTAACCTCTCTGGGTCTCAGTTTCCTCTTTCTTAAAGGAGATAATGCTTTCCTTTTAAGATTTTTGAGAGGGTCCACCAAACATTTGCTCCAGCCCTTTTAGCACATGTTGCAAGAATAGAGGCCATTGGCCAAAGGACAAAAGGATAAAAGGCAGCATAGGACAGAGGAGCATCATCAAAGACACAATCCTGTCTTCTCTGCTGCCCAGATTATTTATAGGCCTTGCCCATTAACTGAAAAATGACTCCAAGTGAAGGGAAGGAGAAAAAAGAGAGAAAAAAAAATCCTGAAATAATGTGACTATGTAAAATCATGAGTAAGCCAAGGAAACACAGGGATGCTTGAATTCACTATGAATTGGCTAGATGAACTTTTCTTCATTAATTTGAAGTTGTAAGGCTCCTTCCTTATAGTTTGATAAGTGCCTCAGTCCCCAATATGCTCTTCAATCATAGTTGGATCCAGCTTGTGAGAATAGCTGGAAGATTTGAGGAGGAGGATTTTGAACACAGTTTTTATACCCTTTCTCCTTATTATAGCCTTCGTGGATATCTTATGCATTATTATATCCTAAGTGTTGACTCAGCATTTAGGCATCTGCTCCTTTTGAAGCAAAAAATCTGTGAGTCACTGCTTGGAAACTTTTCTCCAACCTTTCTTAAGTCACCATTTATTTTGACCTATTACTAATGGAAATATTCTGTCCAAAGTCCAGGACTAATGTAGCCTTTACTCACCTTACTCATTTAATCCTCAAATTATGAAAGTCTCTACAGTTCTGACTAAGTGTATCAACATTACAAATAATTCCAACTAGGTCATCACAACTTCAAATAGTAATAAGCATTACCATTAGCAAGAGCCCAGAGAGCAGAGGTCAGGAGTTAGGTTTTCATACAAACTAAAGGCTTCTAAAAGCTTTTACATGGGAAACTGTTTATCAGTTCTACATCCAGTCACATGGATAGGTTTTATTCATCCGGGGAAGTACATATCGATGTGTCAGAAGAAAAACTTCGCTCCCTGAAGACAACTTCTTTATTGCCATTGGTGATGATGCTTCCCGATAAGAGTCAACACTGTGCCTTCACATTATCTGTTTCTATAACTTTGAGAACCTTCCCAGCACATCAGCAAAGGAGGAAAATGAAAAGCAAATGAAAACCCGAGAACAACTTGAAGAAAACAGAGGCACCTCCTGTCTCATTACAGAGTTTAATTGAACTGAGAACTTTTTCCTAAGTTTGGATGCAAATTCATTTGGCAGTGGAAACTGAACTGATATAAAACTGTTTAAAGACTATTTATCCTACTTAGTATGAATATTTACATATTTCTCTGCCTAAATAACAATGTGCTTGATTACAGGACACACACCCTTTGGGGATGTTATATCTCCACACATGACATAAGGTATATGCATTTAATTACCTTCCTGAAACTCAAAAGCTTCTGAACTGTACAAACTCCTCTAGTCTCAAAGGTTTTAGATAAAGGAGTGTGAATTAGTGCTAATTTTTCCACTTAGGTTATATAGAATTATTTTAGACATTTTTTCTTTACATGACATTCTATCTCCTTATCTGTATCCATAAATTCTAACATATCTAAATGAGAGGACTAGGTAATTAATGATAAGTAAGCACTTCAAATGATAATATGTGTACATACATATAAGTAAAACAAACATATGTTTATGTGTATACAAATACACACAGAGCTCCTATGGCAAAACCCTTGGATTTAGCAAACACAAAGGTGTATCACTGATACTTTCGTTCAACAATCTGTTCTCAGAGGCAAAGCTTAAATCGAGAGCCCTGGCAGCTGGTAGGAAGGATTCCCCCTAAAATGTCTGGCTTTAGAGAAGCTATCTTCAGGCAGAGAACTCACAGATTTCTCTTCAAGTTGCTAAATATCTTAGAGGAGCCTGATATTCATGGAATCTAATGTATCTACATATTATTTAAAGAGCTTATATGTGGCATCTCTATCTACGCTGAGCAACGCTGAGCGCCACAAGCATTTCTTCTCGATTTTATTGCAGGAGCAGCAAAGGAGTGAAGGTTTACATTGTTTTGTTTTGTTTTGTTTTTTCAAAGAGCTGCAATATATATTCTCTGTATTTCATTTTGTATAATGTGGATAATAATAGTCACATCAAGCGTTGTTCTGCACATTGGATAACACACTAAATGTCAATCCTAGTGCATCCCACGGGAGACTTCTGTGCGGTAATATAGTTAGCATTATTATCCCCAGTTTTCAAATGAGGACCAGAAATTGTAGGTGGCTTGCCCAAGGTCACGTGACTAGCAAACTGGAAAAGTGACACTTGATCTCATTAGGCTGGTGACAGGTTCAGTGCTCTTTCCATACCATCTCACCATCTAAAATAAATAACGATACCTTTTACCTGAGTTTTTGAAAATGGAAAGGGCTTTGTTATTTTTGTTGTTTATTCAAATAATACATGCTCATTATATAAACAATTGCACAGTTCTAAAATTGGATAGATATAAAGAAAAAAAGCATGATAAAATCACTCATCATCAAATCACTCAGAGAGAAGTATGTTTAATTGAAAGTACAACCTTTAAGACAGTTTTTCACACATAAGCACATGTAGATACAATGCAACAAGCAAAACAGGTAACATATATATCATGTTTGTAATGCAGTTTTTTCATATAAGATATAGACACGTTTCCAATAAGTAAATGTTTTAGTTATGAATTTCAAAATATTTATTAAGATGTACAAGACTGTACTTTTTCAAACAAAACAGAAACAGAATCATAAATACAGGGAACAAACTGGTTGATGGTTGCCAAAGCGGAAGGATTCTGGGTGAGGGGGTGGATGAAATAGGTGAAGGGGATTGAGATGTACAAAATTCCAGTTATAAAATAAACAAGCCACAGGGATAAAAAGTAAAGCATAGGGAATACAGTGAATAACATTGTAATAAATGAGTATGGTGAAAATAAACCTGTACCTTTCTGAAACTCTGCTTAATTTACTCTTAAGATCTGCAAGTCAATCTGTCCAATGCACAGTGGAATCTGTCACTCCTGTGTTTTCTTGCTTATTCAGTGTTTTACATAGTTACATCACTTTATGACTTTTGTTCTCTCTCTCTTTTCCTTTCCTTCACTGGGGGGAATTTTTCGCTTAATGCACAAGAGCCATGAATCACTTAGGCAGCAGAGGAGACAAGGTTGTATACTTGATGATGCTCTCCTCTTCAATGATGCCGTTTATCTGCCTTTTGGCCAACAGTTTGATGCTCGCCACATCTGCTAAGAGGTTTGGAATCATTTTTTTGACGTCTGGCTGTCAGATTGTACATTCTCTGTCCACTTTATTCCAAACACAAGTTCTTCTCAAGTTTCCCCACCATCCCATCTGTCTTAGTCTGTTCAGTCTTCTATATCCAAAATAACATAAATTGGGTAGCTTAAACAATAAATGTTTATTTCTGCTAGTTCTAGAGGCTGGGAAGTCTAAGATCAGGGACTAGCTGATGAGATCCCATGTCCTGTTTGATAAACAACTGTTTTCTCACTCTGTCCTCACATAGTGGAAGGGTCAAGAGAGCTCTCTGGGGCCTCCTTTATAAGGGCACTAATGCCATTCATGAAAGCTCTACCCTTAAGACCTAATCACCTCTCAAAGTCCTCACCTCCTAATACTGTCACATTTGGGGTTAGGTTTTCACACATGAATTTTGGGGGACACAATCATTCAGTCCGTAACACTCCTCTCAACTGCTCTCCCCATGCCAAAAAACATTGCGCTTGGGGCCCTCTGCTGACAGTCATTGTTATTCTACTACTAGGGTACCATGTTGTGGTAGGCTGGATAATAATCCCCCCAATTATTCACATTCTTCTTTCCAGAACTTGTGAATATGTTACCTTATGTGGTAAAAAGGACTTTGCAGATGTGGTTAATTAAAGATCTGGGTAAGGAGAGATTTTAGTGGATTCTTTTGGTGGGCCCAGTAAATCACAAGGCCTTTTATAAAAGAAAAGCAGAAGGATTAGAAGCAGAAAAGGAGAAATGGTGGAAGGAGAGGAAAAGAGAGAGAGACTGGAAGATGTTATACTGCTGGCTTTGGAGATAGAGGAAGAAATCATGAGTCAATAAATGTGTGCAACCTCTGGAAGGTAGAAGAGACGAGACCAGATTCCTCCCTATAGCCTTCAAGAAGGAATGCAGCCCTCCCAACCACCTTGATTTTAGACCATTGAGATCAAGTTTAAAGTTTGACCACTAGATGTATAAAATAATAAATATATTTTGTTTTAAGCCACTAAGTTTGTGGTAATTTGTTGTAGCAGCAATAGGAAACTAATATACATATGAGGCACAGGATTTCTTTAAAAGTCCTGCAGTGTCCCTGGGCTTTATCTAGTGAAATAGAACATAGGTGTCCTCTCCATCGGTGCTCCTCCAGCCTGCTGCCAAACTCCACTGGACTTCTATATATGTGTTCTATTTGTCCTTCTCCTGAGCCAATGAATGAATTGCTTCAGTAATTTGAGGAGAGAGAAGCTGGACACATATCATTGCAATTTAACCTTGTTCATGTAGACCTACGGCAACATTTTTAATATTTGCAGAATATTTTAGTATGTGGTTACTCTAGAACTTATTTACTTAATTCCCCTTTGATGAGTATTTTGATTGCTGTCAAATTTTTATGACTACAAAAAATGCAGACATGAATATTCTTGTATATATATTTTTGATGAGTTATAAAATCATCTCTTTAAGGAAAAGCCCTAGAAACAGATTTTCTAGGTCAAAATTTATGTATATTTACCTTTAGAAACTTATTGCCCACTTGCTTTTCTTTTATGGTTGAAGTAAAAGAGGAATCATCTTCTGGTTGTACCAATTTTTGCTTTCACTTATACTCCAGTGTGTAAGGTCCAAGTTTGTCCATACTCTGTCCACTTACGGGTGTTATTCATTTTTTCTTTATTCTCAATGGACCAAAAATATGATCAAATCAGTCTTTTACATTGTCTATGTTAATTATTAGGTTTATAATTTTTTTCATGTTTCTGGGCCATTTTTATTCCTTCTCTAGATTCACCAATCATATTTTCAGCCCAATTTTCCATGTCTTCTTTGAGATTAGCCTTTATATGGCACCAATTTTCTCCATGCTTGTCACTTACCTTTCTTCTTTGTATTTATTTTTACTTTTTTATTTTATTTTTTCATTTTTTTAAATTGAAGTATAGTTGACACACCATGTCAGTTGCAGATGTACAACATAATGATACAACTTCTCTATCTATATTGTGCTGTGCTCACCACAAATGTAGCTACCACCTGTCACCATACCACCATTCAACCCTACTACTACACCATCAACTATATTCCCTATTCTGTGCCTTTCCTTCTGTGACATATTCATTCCATATGTGAAAGCCCAAATCTCCCACTCCTCTTCATCCATTTTGCCCATTCTCCCTTCCCCCTCACCTCTGGCAAGTGTCAGTTTGTTCTCTGTATTCCTGGGTCTGTTTCTGCTTTGTTTTGTTTTTTAGATTTTACATATTTTTAATTTTACTTTTATGGTTTCTCTGCCCCATGAGATTGTCAAGTATGTCAATCATTCGTGTAAAGTTTCTGATTTAAGGTTGAGCTTTTCATTTTAGTGCTATTTGTGATTTGCAGAATGTGATATCTGAAAGCTTGGATCAAGTAGGCATGTTGAAAAAGAAAAACTTTTCCATGACACATGTCAACAGGCTTTATTTCATAATAAATAAATGAATGTACTTTGATTTAACTGAATATTCAGGCATAATTGAATGACTTTCATAAGTTATACAGTTACGTTTATAACGGTTTGTCCCCAAGAAAGCACAGTCATTTGATGTTATGGTTCAACTAATAAGTTATGCTTCACAATTGGCATCTTTCTCTTCTACAAACTAATAGTCTTTCTAAAGCCCATTTACCTGACACTTCTCTTCCTGCCATGTCTATTCTTTGTAGAATTGTTTGGATTTTCAAAAGAGCTTGGAACACTTCATCTCTGGACAGTTTCTCTCAATGTAGTGTCTTGCTATTCAGACTTAGGTGACAGGAATCGATCACTGTTGAGCTTACCAGAACTACCTTTGTGCCTGCTGAGACGTTAGACTACTTTGTTAGGTAGGGTGTATCTCACGTCTTTAAGGAAATGTCTTCTCTACAATAACCAGCAGGAAGCCTTGTGAGAGTATTTATACCAGATTATCAGATCAAACATTTTGACTAAAATGAAATGTTAACTCAGTTAGGGTATTTACCTGAAAGTTACTGAAGCAGTTGCTTGTGTGAATTAACCGAAACAACCAGTGATTTGGTATTTTGTGAATACAAACTCTATTTTGGATTTTGAAAAATTGAAATCACTGTCCTGGCTTTCATATTTTATTTCAATACACTGTTGCTCTTGGTACTTTGGAGTATGTGTATATGTGTGTATGCGTGTGTGTGTGTGTGTGTGTGTGTGTGTGTCGGGGAGAGGCAGATGAGAAAAGTAAAGAGAGAAATCCATGCATATAATTGTTTTATAGGTTAGAAGTGTTTTAGCATGGGATTTTCTTAATATCAGTAACTCCTTCAAAGACATTCTTGATCAACTGACATTAATAAACAATTCTCTAAATAAACACTACTGTTATTATGTTCCAGATAACTTAAATGTCCCTACTTAAAATGAGTAAAAGATGCTGGAGTATTACACAGTCATTAAAAGGAATAAACATCAATTTAAAATTCACATTTGTTGAGGTTTTCTTTCCCAAATGTTGCTTCTACCAAGCGAAACCTGCTAAATCCAATTGATAAACATTTAAGACTTAAACTATGAATGGAAACAAAACCAATGCATTATTTTAAAAAATTATAATTTCTGGCTCAAAAATATTATATTGAATATTTTAAAATGTCAGATAACTGGAATGCTAGAAATCTTTAATTTGATTTTGCTAAAACAGCTTGGTTAAAAATTGACTCTATAGGTACTATGTTTTTCCCCTGATAAATTCAAGTAGCTTGTATGAAAAATATCTGATATGTTTTCATCTTATAATCTTTTCTGTAGACATTCAGAAAGCTTTGGTTCCTCTTGACCACATTCTATCTAAATCAAATTCATTTTGTCCAACAAAAAGTTCAGGAAGACTGCACAGAAATATTATTAATGTTGAAATACCAGACATTTTCTAGATAATTCCATAGAAAAGATAATTCTGAATAGGATTTTTTTTATCTTGATAATGTGCTGTTATTCGTTTCTCTTGGAACTATTTTTTCCTGATAAATACAGTTTTTCTCCTGTGGTGGTAAAACCACTATTTTGCTAATAGTTAACAATGTATCTTCCACATGGTCATTCCCTCTGCTTTGGTTCCTTGACCTTTTACTTCAACAGTGCAAAATTCTCTTCAACAGATTCCTCCTAAAGCTATCCACTAGCTTTTAACTATGAGATTTCCAAGGAACACAATACACCCTCTAATTGCTTTTCATCTCTGACCAGCTTGTCAGTTTTGGCTTCTGATTTATGTGTCCAGAATACCTAAATTCCTATGCTTGTTATGAATTATAACTTTGGCAAGATCTTTTCTATTTCTAAATTGCACAAATTCCTTTTCATTTCTCTTGTTGAAGGAAGATTTTTTAGAAACAAATTTCAGTATTGTAGACATTTAAGGGACATAATTAATTTCATGCTTGTCCTCATTTATCAGCAAGCTTGCTTCCTCTTTTTGTGTCTCCTTCCCCTGATATATTTGTTAACACTCCACTGAATAGTGTTAATCCTTTATATTATTAGAATATTTTGCTTACTTGCAAACACATATCTTTGCAATGAAAGTTGTCTTCTTATCTGATGTGTTCACTCGGTTTCCTTCTCATCTCCTTATTTCCCAAACAGATTTTATTTGCCACAGTGTTTTAGTGGTGTGTATTCATGCCGCTTGTTCTATAGAGTTCTTTTCCTGGAGGAGTTAAAAGATAGGCTGGGTTTTCATTGAAATCCCTTAAACTGAATAGTTTCTCCATACCTCTTGATTTTTTTTTTCCCTGAGCACTTGGATTATTTGGGATTTTTTTTGGTATGAATTATTATATCTCAAGTTTCTATTATTATACTGGAATCAATGATTTTCTGCAGTGTATCTGCTTTTTACTCATACTATTCTATAAATACCTATTTATATTTCATCTACAAAATAGCTCTTTATTTTTTAAGTTTTTCTTTAAATTCTAGTCAGTTAACATACAGTGTAATATTAGTTTCAGTTGAACAGTATAGTGATTCCACATCTCCAGTGCTCATCACAAGTGCCCTCCTTAATCCCTATCACACATTTAACCCATTCCCCCACCCACCTTCCTTATGGTAACTATCTATGTTTGTTCTCTATAGTTAAGATTCTATTCCTTGGTCTGTTTCTCCTCTTTCGCTCTCTCTCTCTTTAACTTTTGTTCATTTGTTTTATTTCTTAAATTCACATGAGTGCAGTTATATGGTATTTGTCTTTCTCTGATTTATTTTGCTTAGCATTATATTCTCTAGCTCTGTCCATGTTGTTGCAAATGGCAAGATTTCATTCTTTTCTGTGGCTGAGTAATATTCCATTATATATATATATATTACTTGTTCTTTATCTGCTCATAAGTAGATGGACATTGTGTTGTTTCCATAATTTGGATATTGTAGATAATTCTGCTATAAACATTGGGGTGCATATATCCTTTTGAACTAGTATTTTTGTATTCTTTGGGTAAATACCTAGTAGTGCAATAGTTGGATCATGGGGTAGTTCTATTTTTAACTTTTTGAAGAATCTCCATACTGTTTTCCAGAGTGGCTACACCAGTTTTCATTCTCATCAGCATTGCACAAAGGTTCCCCTTTCTCCACATCCTTGCCAACAATATTATTTCTTGTCTTTTTTATTTTAGCCATTCTGACAGGTATGAGGTATTATCTCATTGTAGTTTTGATTTGCATTTTCCTGGTGATTAGTGATGTTGAGCATCTTTTCAAGTGCCTGTAGCCATCGGTATGTCTTCTTTGGAAAAATGTCTATTCAGATCCTGTATTTAGTTTTTAATTGGATTTTTTACTTACTTTTATAAGCTCTTGTATACTGGATGTTAACCTCTTATTCTATATAGTATTTGCAAATATCTTCTCCCGTTCAGTAGATTGTCTTTTCATTTTCTTGATGGTTTCCTTTGCTATAAAAACACTTTTTAGTTTGATGTGGTCTCATTTGTTTATTTTTGCTTTTGTTGCCCTTGCCTGAGGAGACAGATCAAAAATATATATCCATCATTAAGATAAATATCAAATAGCAAACATATTGCCTATGTTGTCTTCTAGGAGTATTATGGTTTCAGATCTTATACTTAAGTCTTTAACCTATCATAGGTTTATTTTTTTATGTTTTTGTGTAAGGCATAAGAGAAAGATCTATTTTCATTCTTTTGCATGTTGCTTACCAGTTTTTCCAGCACTATTTATTGAAAAGGCTGTCTTTTCCCCATTGTACATTCTTGCTTCATTTGTCATAGATTAATTTACTGTATAATCATGGCTTTATTTCTGGGCTCTGTATTCTGTTCCATTGACCTACGTGTCTGTTTTTTGTGCCATATCACACTGTTTTGATTACTACAGCTTTGTGGTACTTGTTGAAATTTGGGACTGTGATAGCTCTCTCTTTGTTCTTCTTTCTCAAGATTCTTTTGGCTATATGGGGTCTTTTGTGGTTCCACACAGATTTTAGAATTATTTGTTCTAGTTATGTGAAAAAATGCCATTGGTATATTGGTAGACATTGCATTGAATTGGTAGGTTACTTTGGGTAGTCTGGATATTTTATTTTATTTTATTTTTTTAAAGATTTTATTTATTTTTTCATGAGAGAGAGAGAGAGAGAGAGAGAGGCAGAGACACAGGCACAGGGAGAAGCAGGCTCCATGCAGGGAGCCTGACGTGGGACTCCATCCCGGGCTTCCAAGATCACACCCTGGGCTGAAGGCAGCGCTAAACCGCTGAGCCACCCAGGCTGCCCAGTCTGGACATTTTAAGAATATTAAGTCTTCCAATGCATGAGCACAAAATATTTTTCCATTTGCGTTGTCTTCAATTTCTTTCATCAATGTCTTATGTTTTTCTGCATCTAATGAGATGATCATTATCCTTTGTTTTATTAATGTGGTCTATCATATTGATTACAAGAAGTAATTCTGAGAACAAAATAAATACATATTATTGAAGGAATTATGTAAATTACAATATACTCTGCATAAATTAATTTTTATTAAAACTCCCTCTCGTTTTTGTAAGGGATCAGAAAATGTGATATTAATTGATTTATTGCTAAAAGTTTGATCTAGGGAAAGTATATACATTAAAATAAGATTAGGCACAGGAATTGAGGTTGGATAAAAGAAGGAAAAGAGAGGGCTTCCTATTCTCTTGGAATCTTTAATTCTTTTTTTTTCCAATTCTGAGTGGTTATAGTTAATTAAAAGGGTCCCTCTAGTTTCTCCCACCATCTTTGTTTTCTACCTTCCTACCTATTCCATCAGCTCAGAAGAGCTTTGACTCTGAGCTACACAATGCAGCCAGGTCATATCTACACTGTAAGACAATGTATCATTATCACTACTCCAAGGAGTCTTCGTAGACATTTTATACCAAATCACCTCTCCCGCAAAAATATTTAATACTACAGACTTAATGTATATCTGTTTCTGTACTCTGATCCTTTGGAAAGCCACAATTTATTGCAACTACCTCTAATATTTTTGGCCCTAAGTATCAATTTTTACCCTCTAGAGGGTTATTATTATCCCCATGGAGAATATGTGTGATGAGGGACAGGTGAAAGAATTAGGATTTCAAGTTCAGCATCTTTCTCCTGTTTAATGTCATAACAAAGTTCCCATTAGCTGAAAACAACTGAAAGCCAGAAGGCAAAGGAGTTCACAGATAGTGTATTTACATCAACCTCCTAGGACACAGAGCTGGATGGAGAAGGATAAGGAATGGATCTGGTTGGGTGGGCAGAAGATATTAACACAGACAAAAGCCAATAGCCCCATGAAATACATTTTCTTTTTTTTTTTTTTTTGAAATACATTTTCTATGTGTGGTGGTTCTGAGAACAGGCAAAGTCAAAAGTCAGAAGAGCAGATATATCTAGCAGAGACAGAACAGATGGGAAATCAGGGTAATAAAGAGAGCTTAACACAGAAAACAATAACAATGGCTAGACTGATTCAAGATCTAGCTCTTCTTCTCAAATCTTAAATGCAGGAGTCCTCAAGCTGGAACTGACACTCTAGTTCATGAAGGTTCTGTTAGGGATGTGGTCCAAAAGAACTGATTACAGCATTTCATTTGATAGATAAAAGAGGCTCAGGAGAAGAAGTGATGTGCAGGAATTAGAACTTGTGTCTAAATCTCTAATAGACCCCAGATCTTTCCTGGTACACCTCATTATACCACTATATATCTCTTGCTGGCCTGAATTTTCCAGCTCTTCTCTGAAGGCTTCTACTTGATTCTTTCCCATTTCCCTTGCATTCTCCTTAGATTTTTATGGGTAGAAGAGTTTATTCTTGAACAATATAGATGTTAGAGGCACTGATCCCTGGCATAGTCGAAAATCCATTTATAACTTTTGACTCCCCAAATACTTACCTACTAATAACCTACTGTTGACTGGAAGATTTACCCATACCATGAACATATATTTTATATATTATGTGTATTACATACTGTATCCTAATGATAAAGTAAGCTAAAGAAAAGAAAATGTTTTTAAGACAATCATAAGGAAGAGAAAATACATTTACAGTGCTAAACTGTATCTATCCAAAAAAATCTGCATATAAGAGGACCCACACAGTTCAAACCTATGTTGTTCAAGTGTCAACCTTGTTAATAAGTTACAAGTGCTTACACTGGGAAATCACATGCAGTAAATTATTCTCAAGCATTCACAAATTTGACTTTTCAGCTTGTACTAATTATGAATGACTCCAAGTTTTCATGGCATATAGTAATTTATAATTTTGCTGAGGGTGCTAGTTTTAGTTCTTTGTATTACAATTAGCCGTCCTTTAGCTAGTGAGTAAGACTAGCTTACTGTCCTGCATTCACATTCAAATCAGCTTTGTGTTTTGCAACTTTTATGGCCATATACAAAGTGAAACATGAGCACAAAACCTTTGTGTGTAGTGATTCATATTGTAATTTTATGATAACATTTATGCATTATGGTGGTATTTACAAATGGAGGGATTTGCAAAGATATGATGAGGGTCCACTATAATTGAAAATCTAAGGTTATGAAACAGAAAGATTTTCTCACAAGATTTTAGTTTTGTCACTGTTTTAGATAGCATATAAGAGAAGTTTTCAAAAATGCACAATTGGAAGGAAAAAAGAAGAGACTGAGTCATTATTTTTTTCCTTATAAAATCCTAGAATAGGAGGAGGGGCAAGATGGCAGAAGAGTAGGGTCCCCAAATCACCTGTCTCCACCAAATTACCTAGAAAACCTTCAAATTTTCCTGAAAATCTACGAATTCGGCCTGAGAATTAAAGAGAGACCAGCTGGAATGCTACAGTGAGAAGAGTTCGCGCTTCTATCAAGGTAGGAAGACGGGGAAAAAGAAGTAAAGAAACAAAGGCCTCCAAGGGGGAGGGGCCCGCGAGGAGCCGGGCTGAGGCCGGGGCGAGTGTCCCCAGGACAGGAGAGCCCCGTCCCGGAGGAGCAGGAGCTGCACCGACCTTCCCGGGGGAAAGGGGCTCGCAGGGAGGTGGAGCAGGACCCAGGAGGGCGGGGATGCCCTCGGGCTCCCGGGGACACTAACAGACACCTGCGCCCCGGGAGAGCCCCACACCCCGCGGCCGAGCTCCCTAAGGGCTGCAGCGCGCACGGCGGGACCCGGAGCAGCTCGGGGGGGGCTCGGGGGCGGCTCCGCGGAGGGGGCTGTGGGGCGGGAGCAGCTCGGGGGGCTCGGGGGCGGCTCCGCGGAGGGGGCTGCGGGGCGGGAGCGGCTCGGGGGGCTCGGGGGCGGCTCCGCGGAGGGGGCTGCGGGGCGGGGGCAGCTCGGGGGGCTCGGGGGCGGCTCCGCGGAGGGGGCTGCGGGGCGGGAGTGCAAATCCAACAGCGCAGGCCCCAGAGCACAGGGCGCCGGGACACAGCCCAGGATCCGGCCTCCCCCGGGACAGGCAGAGGCCGGGAGGGCCCAGGACAGCAAGGACGCTCCTGCCCCAGCTGAGCAGATCAGCGGCCCCGCCCCGGAGCCTCCAGGCCCTGCAGACGGAGAGCTCTGGAGCTACTGCGGGGGCTGACTCCAGGGCTGCAGAGCTGCCCCCGCCACTGGGGCTGTTCCTCCTGGGGCCTCACGGGGTGAACACCCCCCACTGAGCCCTGCACCAGGCAGGGGCAGAGCAGCTCCCCCAAGTGCTAACACCTGAAAATCAGCACAACAGGCCCCTCCCCCAGAAGCCCAGCTAGACGGACAACTTCCAGGAGAAGCCAAGGGACTTAAAGTACACAGAATCAGAAGATACTCCCCCGTGGGTTTTTTTGTTTGTTTTGTTTTGTTTTTGTTTCCTTTTGTGTTGCTTTTTTGATTTGTTTCCTTCCCCCACCTTTTCCGTTTTTTCTTTTTCTTTCTCTTTTTCTTCTTTTTCTTTTTTACTTCCTTTTTTACATTTTTCTCTTTCTCTTTTCTTTCCTTCCTTCTCTCCTCTCTTTTCCTCCTTTTCCCAATACAACTTGCTTTTGGCCACTCTGCACTGAGCAAAATGACTAGAAGAAAAACCTCACCTCAAAAGAAAGAATCAGAAACAGTCCTCTCTCCCACAGAGTTACAAAATCTGGATTACAATTCAATGTCAGAAAGCCAATTCAGAAGCACTATTATACAGCTACTGGTGGCTCTAGAAAAAAGCATAAAGGACTCAAGAGACTTCATGACTGCAGACTTTAGATCCAATCAGGCAGAAATTAAAAATCAATTGAATGAGATGCAATCCAAACTAGAAGTCCTAACGATGAGGGTTAACGAGGTGGAAGAACGAGTGAGTGACATAGAAGACAAGTTGATGGCAAAGAGGGAAACTGAGGAAAAAAGAGACAAACAATTAAAAGACCATGAAAATAGATTAAGGGAAATAAACGACAGCCTGAGGAAGAAAAACCTACATTTAATTGATGTTCCTGAGGGCGCCGAAAGGGACAGAGGGCCAGAATATGTATTTGAACAAATTCTAGCTGAAAACTTTCCTAATCTGGGAAGGGAAACAGGCATTCAGATCCAGGAAATAGAGAGATCCCCCCCTAAAATCAATAAAAACCGTTCAACACCTCGACATTTAATAGTGAAGCTTGCAAATTCCAAAGATAAAGAGAAGATCCTTAAATCAGCAAGAGACAAGAAATCCCTGACTTTTATGGGGAGGAGTATTAGGGTAACAGCAGACCTCTCCACAGAGACCCGGCAGGCCAGAAAGGGCTGGCAGGATATATTCAGGGTCCTCAATGAGAAGAACATGCAACCAAGAATACTTTCTCCAGCAAGGCTCTCATTCAAAATGGAAGGAGAGATAAAGAGTTTCCAAGACAGGCAGGAACTGAAAGGAATATGTGACCTCCAAACCAGCTCTGCAAGAAATTTTAAGGGGGACTCTTAAAATTCCCCTTTAAGAAGAAGTCCAGTGGAACAATCCACAAAAACAAGGACTGAATAGATATCATGATGACACTAAACTCATATCTGTCAATAGTAACTCTGAACGTGAACGGGCTTAATGACCCCATCAAAAGGCGCAGGGTTTCAGACTGGATAACAAAGCAGGACCCATCTATTTGCTGTCTACAAGAGACTCATTTTAGACAGAAGGACACCTACAGCCTGAAAATAAAAGGTTGGAGAACCATTTACCATTCGAATGGTCCTCAAAAGAAAGCAGGGGTAGCCATCCTTATATCAGATAAACTAAAATTTACCCCGAAGACTGTAGTGAGAGATGAAGAGGGACATTATATCATACTTAAAGGATCTATCCAATAAGAGGACTTAACAATCCTGAATATATACGCCCCGAATGTGGGAGCTGCCAAATATTTAAACCAATTAATAACCAAAGTGAAGAAATACTTAGATAATAATACACTTATATGTGGTGACTTCAATCTAGCTCTTTCTACCCTCGATAGTCTTCTAAGCACAACATCTCCAAAGAAACGAGAGCTTTAAATGATACACTGGACCAGATGGATTTCACAGATATCTACAGAACTTTACATCCAAACTCAACTGAATACACATTCTTCTCAAGTGCACATGGAACTTTCTCCAAAATAGACCACATACTGGGTCACAAATCGGGTCTGAACCGGTACCAAAAGATTGGGATCATCCCCTGCATATTCTCAGACCATAATGCCTTGAAATTAGAACTAAATCACAACAAGAAGTTTGGAAGGACCTCAAACACGTGGAGGTTAAGGACCATCCTGCTAAAAGATGAAAGGGTCAACCAGGAAATTAAGGAAGAATTAAAAAGATTCATGGAAACTAAGGAGAATGAAGATACAACCGTTCAAGAGCTTTGGGATGCAGCAAAAGCAGTCCTAAGGGGGAAATACATCACAATACAAGCATCCATCCAAAAACTGGAAAGAACTCAAATACAAAAGCTAACCTTACACATAAAGGAACTAGAGAATAAACAGCAGATTGACCCCACGCCCAGCAGAAGAAGAGAGTTAATTAAAATTCGAGCAGAACTCAACGAAATCGAGACCAGAAGAACTGTGGAACAGGTCAACAGAACCAGGAGTTGGTTCTTTGAAAGAATTAATAAGATAGATAAACCATTAGCCAGCCTTATTAAAAAGAAGAGAGAGGAGACTCAAATTAATAAAATCATGCATGAGAAAGGAGAGATCACTACCAACACCAAGGAAATACAAACGATTTTAAAAACATATTATGAACAGCTATACGCCAATAAGTTAGGCAATCTAGAAGAAATGGACGCATTCCTGGAAAGCCACAAACTACCAAAACTGCAACAGGAAGAAATAGAAAAGCTGATCAGGCCAATAACCAGGGAGCAAATTGAAGCAGTCATCAAAAACCTCCCAAGACACAAGAGTCCAGGGCCAGATGGCTTCCCAGGGGAATTCTATCAAACGTTTAAAGAAGAAATCATACCTATTCTCCTAAAGCTGTTTGGAAAGATAGAAAGAGATGGAGTACTTCCAAATTCGTTCTATGAGGCCAGCATCACCTTAATTCCAAAACCAAAGACCCCACCAAAAAGGAGAATTACAGACCAATATCCCTGATGAACATGGATGCAAAAATTCTCAACAAGATACTGGCCAATAGGATCCAACAGCACATTAAGAAAATTATTCACCACGACCAAGTAGGATTTATCCCCGGGACACAAGGGTGGTTCAACACTCGTAAAACAATCAATGTGATTCATCATATCAGCAAGAGAAAAACCAAGAACCATATGATCCTCTCATTAGATGCAGAGAAAGCATTTGACAAAATACAGCATCCATTTCTGATCAAAACTCTTCAGAGTGTAGGGATAGAGGGAACATTCCTCGACATCTTAAAAGCCATCTACGAAAAGCCCACAGCAAATATCATTCTCAATGGGGAAGCACTGGGAGCCTTTCTCCTAAGATCAGGAACAAGACAGGGATGTCCACTCTCACCACTGCTATTCAACGTAGTACTGGAAGTCCTAGCCTCAGCAATCAGACAACAAAAAGACATTAAAGGCATTCAAATTGGCAAAGAAGAAGTCAAACTCTCCCTCTTCGCCGATGACATGATACTCTACATAGAAAACCCAAAAGCCTCCACCCCAAGATTGCTAGAACTCATACAGCAATTTGGTAGTGTGGCAGGATACAAAATCAATGCCCAGAAATCAGTGGCATTTCTATACACTAACAATGAGACTGAAGAAAGAGAAATTAAGGAGTCAATCCCATTTACAATTGCACCCAAAAGCATAAGATACCTAGGGAATAAACCTCACCAAAGATGTAAAGGATCTATACCCTCAAAACTATAGAACACTTCTGAAAGAAATTGAGGAAGACACAAAGAGATGGAAAAATATTCCATGCTCATGGATTGGCAGAATTAATATTGTGAAAATGTCAATGTTACCCAGGGCAATGTACACGTTTAATGCAATCCCTATCAAAATACCATGGACTTTCTTCAGAGAGTTAGAACAAATTATTTTAAGATTTGTGTGGAATCAGAAAAGACCCCGAATAGCCAGGGGAATTTTAAAAAAGAAAACCATATCTGGGGGCATCACAATGCCAGATTTCAGGTTGTACTACAAAGCTGTGGTCATCAAGACAGTGTGGTACTGGCACAAAAACAGACACATAGATCAGTGGAACAGAATAGAGAACCCAGAAGTGGACCCTGAACTTTATGGGCAACTAATATTCGATAAAGGAGGAAAGACTATCCATTGGAAGAAAGACAGTCTCTTCAATAAATGGTGCTGAGAAAATTGTTCATCCACATGCAGAAGAATGAAACTAGACCACTCTCTTTCACCATACACAAAGATAAACTCAAAATGGATGAAAGATCTAAATGTGAGACAAGATTCCATCAAAATCCTAGAGGAGAACACAGGCAACACCCTTTTTGAACTCGGCCACAGTAACTTCTTGCAAGATACATCCATGAAGGCAAAAGAAACAAAAGCAAAAATGAACTATTGGGACTTCATCAAGATAAGAAGCTTTTGCACAGCAAAGGATACCGTCAACAAAACTAAAAGACAACCTACAGAATGGGAGAAGATATTTGCAAATGACGTATCAGATAAAGGGCTAGTTTCCAAGATCTATAAAGAACTTATTAAACTCAACACCAAAGAAACAAACAATCCAATCATGAAATGGGCAAAAGACATGAACAGAAATCTCACAGAGGAAGACATAGACATGGCCAACATGCACATGAGAAAATGCTCCGCATCACTTGCCATCAGGGAGATATAAATCAAAACCACAATGAGATACCACCTGACACCAGTGAGAATGGGGAAAATTAACAAGGCAGGAAACCACAAATGTTGGAGAGGATGTGGAGAAAGGGGAACACTCCTGCACTGTTGGTGGGAATGTGAACTGGTGCAGCCACTCTGGAAAACTGTGTGGAGGTTCCCCAAAGAGTTAAAAATAGACCTGCCCTACGACCCAGCAATTGCACTGTTGGGGATTTACCCCAAAGATACAGATGCAATGAAACGCCGGGACACCTGCACCCCGATGTTTATAGCAGCAATGGCCACGATAGCCAAACTATGGAAGGAACCTCAGTGTCCATCGAAAGATGAGTGGATAAGAAGATGTGGTTTATGTATACAATGGAATATTACTCAGCTATTAGAAATGACAAATACCCACCATTTGCTTCAACGTGGATGGAACTGGAGGGTATTATGCTGAGTGAAATAAGTCAATCGGAGAAGGACAAACATTATATGTTCTCATTCATTTGGGGAATATAAATAATAGTGAAAGGGAATATAAGGGAAGGGAGAAGAAATGTGTGGGAAATATCAGAAAGAGAGACAGAACGTAAAGACTGCTAACTCTGGGAAACGAACTAGGGGTGGTAGAAGGGGAGGAGGGTGGGGGGTGGGAGTGAATGGGTGATGGGCACTGGGGGTATTCTGTATGTTGGTAAATTGAACACCAATAAAAAGTAAATTAAAAAAAAAGTAAAAAAAAGAGAAAAAAATAAAATCCTAGAATAAGCTGAGTTTTCTTAATTTATCTAACACCCTTTATAAGAGGCACAAAATGAAACAAATGGTAATTTTAAGAGAATAGATACTCACTCTGTTCTGCTTAAGATGAAATTACATATTCTCTTGTAAAAGAAAAGATGTCAGAGTTAGCACAGAAGAATGAATTCATGTTATTAAGAATTCACAATTAAAATATTAAAATTCTGACATTATAAAAATGCTCATAAACCCACAACCATCATTTGATGTCAAGATGATATTGTAGTCATTAAAAAAATAATATTACCTAGAAATTCTATTCTGAACAAAGACATTAGATAGAAAAACTTTATTAAATAAAATTAGCATTCCTAAAGATGTTTGAAATCCACTTTGAGTAACTTTTGTGATTGTGAACTGTAAATATGAACATTAAGTACATATTTAAACTAGGTGAGTTACGTTGACTTTTTATTTTAATCACATATTGAGTTCTGCAATTTGTAAGAAATAGTAGCAAATTTATATTCAGGACAGCTTTCAATGTTTATGTGCATATTTAAACATTAAAGGTACATTTCTAAGTGATATGACACCTCAATAGGCACTAAATATAGTCAACTTAGCACTGCGGATGAATTGTATTCATGTATATGTTCATCAGTAAAATAGAGGACATGCTTATTTACTTTTTTTTCTGTCTATATAGTACAACAATATTGGCAGGTGGTTAACCTTTAAATGAATGTCTGAACCTATCCCTTAGCTTCACTGTCTGGCATTAGTAGCAAGAATCAATTAGTAATGAAGTTTATATAGAGTTGGAAATGTGCACTATAACTGCAAGCTTATTTACTAATACTAATGTGTTTAATCACATGGACGATAGCATAACAATAAAGGGGCATTTTAAAACTATATTTTTCCCTATGTCATGTAAAATTACAGAAAATATGGAAAAAATCATCTACAACCATTGTGAAAAATCAACTTTTTTCATTTGCCAAGTTTCTTTACATTCTAGGCTATATGTGTGAGCAATAAAATTCTCCAAAATTCATTAACAGAGCTATTATTCTGTGGAAACACATCTTTCTCTTCATGATGGAGAAAATGATATTTACTTGTTTGTGGAGCATGACATTTGGTGTTACCATATTGCAAATGTGGAAACAAGGATTTTATGAATGGTTTTGTTCTCAGATTTTAGGAGATAGTTAAATTTTGTGCAACAAAGTTACCATTTGAGATATACTCCAGGAAACGTATTCTCACTGTCTTCATACATATGTTGACTCTCTAAGGAAATCTATTTTGAAATCTCAAGGTTCATTATAGTTCTACTGCATACATCCTCAGTTTAATCAGAAATGTCTTTGCAAATCATACCACATTTCTTTTTTCTGCACCTATTAGTTCACTGGAACTATACATTTCTTTGAGTTTCCCATCTCCCTTAATTTGTAAATAAGGCAAATATATAAGTTCTGCTATAAGAATATTTTAGGTAAATTTAAGTAGAATGTTCTGAGACATAGGACATTCTGACCTCAGTTACTTATTTTACTTCTATGATTAAAGATTAATATTCAGATTTTCTTTTTCACTGCTACCCATATAATACCTTGCTCTTCTTGGTCAAGTGTATTTCCTCACCTTCTTCATAGTCTTCCTGAAGTTCTGTTGTTCTTCTTTTTTTTTTTTGTATCATTCTTTTATAAATGTTTTCCAAATAAGTAGAATTATACAACCACTTTTCCCGGTAAATGGCAACATATACTGACCGCTATGTAGGGCAGAATAGTGCTCCACCAAAGATGTTCATGTTCTAATCCCTGCAATATGTGAATATGTTACCTTACATGAAAAAAAAAAAAAAACTAAGGGTGCAGGTGGAATTGAAGTTGCTAATCTGTTGACTTCAAACTAGGGAGATTATACTTAATTATTGAGGTGGACCCTTAAAAGTAGAAAGGGAAGACTGAAGAATCAGTGAAAGATGTGATAATAATGAAGAGACAGGCAAGTTTTGAGGCATAAAAGAATCTCCTATTCCTTCCAGAATTCTATTGAAATATTAGTAAAAAGTAAATCGGAAAATACATTCATTAAAGAATAAAAAGCAAGAGTGAGAACATCATCAGGTAAGAGATTTTAATAAATTTGTAGAAGGTAGGAAGTAGATGGGAGCCTGTTGATGAATAACCTTAAGTAGAAGAATCTACAGACAAAAACCTATGTAGGAAAACGTCTAGTGGAAGTGAGCATCAGTATTCCCTGCCAACTCCTGGGAGACTTCAGATTCTATATTTGAAAGTTTAGGAATGGGGAGTGAAAAGTGAGACAGAAATTGAGGTGATTGTGTGAAGCCAACTCTATAGATCAGCTATTCAAATTTCCTCATCTGTATCCCCAGGCTACAAATAAATGAGATAATCTGCCAGAGAAGGCTAAGTATCCCTTGTGAGGGTTGTCCACCAGAGTAAGCCTCCCTCAAACTGAAAGATGGGAGAAAAGAATCCTGCCTATTCCTTCACTTAAAGTGAAGATAGTCAATTGATTTAATTATATTTGTCAGGTAAATGTTATAAACATTGTCAATGTAAACACTGTAATCTAATTGATAGAAATGGCAAGTGGTCAAGCCAAGAGAGAGGTTGAAGAAACTAATTTCCTCATTTTATGATAGTTGAGAGATTTCATCTACAGATGTTGAAATGAGAAACAAGATTAAGTATGTATATTATTTAAAATTATGAATGTAACATATTGTGGTAAGCAGCCTCTAAGATGGTCCCCAGTGATCCCTGCCTTCTGGTATTGACATCTTCACGTAATCTCCTCACTTTGAGTGTGGGTTAGATTTATTGATTAACTTCTAAGGAATAGAATACAGCAGAAATGATAGGATGTCACTTAGGATTAGGTTATAAAAAAGGACTGTGACTCCCCACCGCTTCCCTCCCCCAGTGCTTTGCTGGCCTACTTAGCTGCCAGGTTGTGAGACAGTCATGTGGAAAGACCTGCAATGGTCCTTTTTCCCCATAGGTGAGCCTTTAGGCACAACTGAAGTCCTGAATGGTAAACTCACTGCAGCCTCATGAGAAATCTTGAGTCAGAGGTACTCAGCTTAGCCATACCCAGGTTCATGACCCAAAGAAAACTTGGGATAGTAAATCATGTTGTAACATTAATATTTTTGTAGTATAAATTTATTATGTAGCAATAGTAAATATACATTTTTATATACATATTTACATATGTACACATATACACACATATATAATTTGCTATTGAGTTTATAAAAAATGTTTGCATATAAAAGTTTAATTTTTATATAGTTAAATATATAAATTTGACTCATCATTTCTTTTTCTAAAAGATGTATTCAGGGATCCCTAGGTGGCGCAGCGGTTTGGCGCCTGCCTTCAGGCCTAGGGCGCGATCCTGGAGACCCGGGATCGAATCCCACATCGGGCTCCCAGTGCATGGAGCCTGCTTCTCCCTCTGCCTGTGTCTCTGCCTCTCTCTCTCTCTCTCTCTCTCTCTCTGTGACTATCATAAATAAACAAAAATTAAAAAAAAAATAAAAGATGTATTCATTCATTTTAGAGAAAGAGAGCAAGCACGGGGAGGGGCAGAGGGCGAGAGAGAGAGAATCTCAAGCAGATTCCCCACTGAGCATGGAGTCTGACTCGGGACTTGATCCTAGGACCCTGTGATCACGACCTGAGCTGAAATCAAGTCAGTCACTTAACCCACTGAGCTATCCAGGAGCCCCTGTCTCATCATTTCTTTCAGAAATTTTACCTTTTCTATCCATAGATTGTACATATAGTCTATTACATGTTGTATACCAATGTTTTAAACATTTTATATTTTAACTTTAATCCATATGACATGTATTTTTTGTTTAAAATAGAGTCCAGGGGGATCCCTGGGTGGCGCAGCGGTTTGGCGCCTGCCTTTGGCCCAGGGCGCGGTCCTGGAGACCCGGGATCGAATCCCTCATCGGGCTCCCGGTGCATGGAGCCTGCTTCTCCCTCTGCCTGTGTCTCTGCCTCTTTCTCTCTCACTGTGTGCCTATCATAAATAAATAAAAAATAAAATAAAATAAAATAAAATAAAATAGAGTCCAGGGCAGCCCGGGTGGCTCAGCGGTTTAGCGCCGCCTTCATGATCCTGGACACCTGGGATCAAGTCCCACCTCGGGCTCCCTGCATGGAGCCTGCTTCTCCCTCTGCCTGTGTCTCTGCCTCTCTCTCTTTCTCTCTCTCATTAATAAATAAATAAAAATAAATAAAAATAAAATAGAGTCCAATTTAACTTTTCACACATGACTAGTCAGTTTTGTCTGCAAAACTTATTAAATAAATAATCTATCATTTTCCCACTTACGTAAATAAATATAATAGATTTAATGAGTTATCATATATACTTGGAGTTGTTTCTGAAGACTGTTCTGTTACAGATTCATTTGTCTCTTCCTGTAACAATATCTTACTGATTTGATGAATGCATACTCTAGGCTAATTAGTAAAGCAAGTTCTGACTTCATCCAAATTGCTTTTCTTTTCTACATTTATGGGCAGTCAGTCTACAATGTACAAAAAGCTCAGATGGACAAGAAACAGTTCAAGTTAAAAAATCAGCAAAGATCACAAAAAACATTATTTACAAAAGAGCAATTCTAAATGACCAACAGACATAAACCTATGAAAAAATTCAAATTCTCTAATAGTCATTATTAGCTGATTAAATCAACCGTGAGATATAATCTTACCCTATCTGACTGGCAACAATTTAAGAGCTCTAATATCTATTTCTGTTGAGGCTGCAAAATAAAAGGAACACTTTACCTTACTTTACTGAACTTACTGACGAAAAACTGAAATATGCATTGTTACTGCCTTTTGGGAATCGGTACAGCCTTTTGGTGATATCTTAAAAAATTTAAGAACAGTTCTAACTTTAACCTAGAAATTCTACTCCTGGGAATCTATATCATAGAAATAAATTAACTAGTCATTGAGAGTATTTGCACAGAATGTTAATTGAAGTAATGATCATTGAGGTACAGAACTGAAAGCATTTTTCATTCCCATTAGTAAAAGAATGGCTCAATAAATTATGGAACCTGTATATCATGAAATTTTCAACAATTTAAAAAGAATCTTTAAAATTGTTACAGTTGATTTAGAGAGTTTTCCACAAAAAATTCTTGACTGAGAAGAGAAAATGCAGAAAAGTTCAGTAGCATGATCTCAATTTTGTATAATAAGTAGTGGCCAAAAATATACAGGAATTATGCCTATACAGGCATTATCTTTTTGCAAGTGGAGTAAGACCCCCCAAACAAATAAACAAGCATGCAAGCTGAAATCATGTAAATTTATCTTAATAATCAATGGATAGGGCAGCCCTGGTGGCACAGCAGTTTGGCGCCGCCTGCAGCCTGGGGTGTGATCCTGGAGACCCGGGATCAAGTCGCACATCGGGCTCCCTGCATGGAGTCTGCTTCTCCCTCTCCCTGTGTCTCTGCCTCTCTCTCTCTCTCTGTGTCTATGAATAAATAAATAAATCTTTAAAAAAATAATCAATGGATAAAACTATGATTGTTCTAAAGCCTTTAAAAATGTAGTCAAAAATTAAAACTTCTGGGTCAATTAGTCATAAATGTATGGAGAAATTAATAAATTGTAAAACTAACGTTTATTCAGTACACCGTAAACTAACATGAAGAAAATTAAGAGTTAAAGCATTTTATTTCTTTGTAAAAAATGTATTAAAACAAACTTATCAAGAATAATTGGAACTAGAACAAGCAATCTCAAAACTTGTGTAGAACCACAAAAGACCTAGAATAGCCAAAGCAACCTTGAAAAAGAAAAAAAAAATACTGGAGGTATCATAATTCCAGATTTCAAGTTATGTTACAAAGTGGTAGTAATTAAAACAGTATGGTGCTGGCAAATAATAAACAAACAAACAAACAAACAAACAAACAAAATTTTAAAAACCCAAAGAAACAGATCAATGGAACAGGATAGAAACCCAGAAAAAAAAAAACAAATCCAATTTATATGGTCAATTAATCTTTGACAAAGGAGGAAAGAATATGCCATGAGAAAAAGACATTCTTTTCAGTGGTGTTGGGGAACCTGAACAGTTACATGCAAAAGAATGAAATTGTACCACTTCTTTATATCATACACAAAAATAAACTCAAAATGGATTAAATGCCTAAGTGTGAGACCTGAAATCATAAAAATCATTGAAGAGAACACGGGCAGGATTTTCTCTGACATTGGGTACAGCAAAATTTTTCTAGATATGTCTCCTTAGGTAAGAGAGAGAGAAGCAAAAATAAACTATTGCGACTACACCAAAATAAAAAGTTTCTGCACAGCAAAGGAACAACCAACAAAACTAAAAGACAACCTGTGGAATGGGAAAAGATATTTTTAAACAATACATCCAATAAAGGGTTAGTATCCAAAATATATAAATAACTTATACAACTCAGCTACTCCCCAATAAATAGTCCAATTAAAAAATGGCAGAAGGGCAGCCAGGGTGGCTCAGTGGTTTAGCGCCGCCTTCAGCCCAGGGCATGATCCTGGATACCCAGGATCGAGTCCCACGTCAGGCTCCCGGCATGGAGCCTGCTTCTCTCTCTGCCTGTGTCTCTGCCTCTCTCTCTCCTCTCTGTGTTTCTCATGAATAAATACATAAAATATTTAAAAAATTTAAAAAATGGGCAGAAGACATTTCTCCAAAGAAGATGTGCAGATAGCCAATAGACACATGAAAAGATGCTCAACATCACCCATCATCAGGGAAATGCAAATCAAAACTACAATGAGACATCACTTCACACCTGTCAGAATGGCTAAAATAAAAAACACAAGAAACACTAGTGTTGGCAAGGATGTGGAGAAAAAGGAACACTTGGCACTGTTGGTGGGATCGCAAACTGGTGCAGCCACTCTGGAAAATAGTATGGAGGTTCCTCGGAAAGTTAAAAAATAAAACTATCCTATGATCTATTAATTGTAATACTGGGTATTTATCTAAAAAAATACACAAACACTAATTCAAAGACATACATGCACCCCTATGTTTATAGCAGAATTATTTATTTATAACAGCCAAACTATGGAAGCAGCCCACATGTCCATCAATAGATGAATAAAGAAGAGGTGATATATATATGAATATTACTCAGCCATAAAAGAGTGAAATTTTGCCATTTGCAACAACATGGATAGAGCTAGAGACTATTATGCTAAGCCAAATAAGTCAGAGAAAGACAAATGCCATATGTGATTTCACTCATATGTAGAATTTAAGAAACAAAACTAAGGGGCAAAGGAAAAAGAAAAGAAAGAGAAATCAAGAAACCGTCTCTTAACCTCAGAGAACAAACTGATGGTTACCAGAGGGGAGGTGGTGGGAGATGGAAGAAATAGGTAATGAGTATTAAAGAGTACACTTATTATAATGGGGAAAAAAAAGAATAATTGTAAAAATGCTGTCTTCTTTTCACTGGATAACTTACAAAACAGTGCAGGATCTCTTCCATGCTTTGGGGAGTTGTCATACTTCTTTATGAGTTTGTTTCAGTTTCTGACACTTTGCCCTTTGCAATTTTTTAAAAAAGATTTTATTTATTCATGAGAGACCACACAGAGAGAGACGAGACATAGGCAGAGGGAGAAGTAGGCTCCCTGTGGGGAGTGCAATGTGGGACTCGATCCCCGAACCCCGGATAACGCCCTGAGCTGAAGGCAGGTGTTCAACTATTGAGCCACCCAGGTACCCCTATCCTTTGCACTTTCAATGTTGTGAAATATCTTCAGAGATTCCTTTAATGTGAATTTTTCGATGGTGTCACTCCCTCTGGGACATGATTCTTTTATTTTTTTTATTTTTATTTTTATTTTTTTAATTTTTTTATTTATTTATGATAGTCACACAGAGAGAGAGAGAGAGAGAGAAAGGCAGAGACACAGGCAGAGGGAGAAGCAGGCTCCATGCACCGGGAGCCCGACGTGGGATTTGATCCCGGGTCTCCAGGATCGCGCCCTGGGCCAAAGGCAGGCGCTAAACCGCTGCGCCACCCAGGGATCCCGACATGATTCTTTTAACCACACACTTTGCTCATTTCTGTTAAATCCACCTGCCTAAGTTCCTCTGGGTGCATAACTAGAGTCTCCTGAATGGCTGCAGTGTCAATATTTCCATACTCAGTTATTTCTCTTAAGCTCCATTTATATTTGATTTGAATTTCACTTCCAGCATTATTACTTTTTCTATCTTTGCTGCTATTTCATCTTTGCAGCCCATTTCTCTCTTTTGATTATTTAAATTTTGTGAAATATCGTGTGGTTTTATCACTGGCAGAGAAAGAGGCAACCCAACTATACAGTTTTCCATCTGTGGGTGACCTGAATTAAAAATGTGCAGTGAGGGGATCCCTGGGTGGCTCAGCAGTTTAGCTCCTGCCTTCGGGCCCAGGGCATGATCCTGGAGTCCCCAGATAGAGTCCCATGTTGGGCTCCCTCCCTGCAGGGAGCCTGCTTCTCTCTCTGCCTGTGTCTTTGCCTCTCTCTCTCTCTCTGTGTCTCTCATGAATAAATAAAATCTTTTTTAAAAAATGTGCAGTGACCAATCATCAACAGATTTTGAAAGAAGGGACGTGATTGGTTAGTGATCACATTTGTTACTTACATGTTGCTGTGGGCTAACAAGCTAGGCCCCAAGTTTGTACTTTATGCAATTATTCACAGCTAATACATCATGGCAACTGAAATTTGAACCATACTCTTGGGGCACTGGTATTATTTCACTGAATGCTGTGGTAAGTGAAATTGCTTTGGGTAGCACCTATGCAAAGTGAAGACTTCCTATACACCAACATACACATGTGATTATATAATCATTTATTTTAAGAAAAAGTTTAATTGTGGTAAAAACCCATAACATAAAATTTACCCATTTTAATCCTTTTTAAATGCACAGTTCATTAGTGTTAGGTATATTCACATTGTTGTGTAACAGATCTTCAGAACTTTTTCATCTTGCCAAGCTACAACTCTATACCCATTAAGCAAGATGAAAGTTTTATATGTTTACATAATCATGAAGAAATATCAAAGGATTCCTAATAGATTGTAAACATGTGCTAATGGGGAAAGACTGTGTTTCTGAATTAAGGGGGGGAGAATTAAGCAAAACATAAAAACAAAACGCAGGAAAAATTGTATTAAGACAAAACATATACCATATTAGCACATTTATGTGCTTATAAATGCAAAAATATTTGTGTGAATATATATACATAAAAATAAAGGTAACTAATCAACAGAAATAAAAATTAGATTAGCAAAAATTGAGAGTAGGAGATAGCAGAGGGAGTAGAAGGGAGCTAATTTTCTTTCCTAATAAAGTCAGTTGATACTGTTGAGTGCTGATAAATTTAGAAAACAAGGCCTAAGTATAATATTCAGTAATATAGAGGTAATGACCAGAAGAACTTGAAATTAAAATGGCTAAATATGTTTATCTCTGCTAAATAGAACTAGGAGTAAAGAATGGGAGATTTTTGCTTAGTGTCTTAATCTTCTGTAATGTTGGATTTTTTATTACCATATTTATTTTGTTTTTATAATTAAAAAAATGGTAAACTTAGTACATATTCTCTGGTGCTTACAATCAAGTTACACACCACACGAGAATTAAAGTACCATGTAAGGCAGTATCATTCAATGATATAATTATCTTTTTCTAAATATGTATATAATATGATCATTTCTTGTGAAGAAGTGAAGTTTTGTAGCAGCATTAATAAGGAAAAATGAGACGCTACATTTAAAGCTTCTATGATCATTATGCAGACAGTAATGTCTAACACCATAAAATACTAAGATGAATTAAGGTAACAGGACAGCAGTAAGAACATTAACGTAAAATTTGAAACCAATTTAAATATCCTATGGTCAGCTATACTATATAATGGAAAACCAAGTCGGTATCCTCCTTAAGTGGATCAAGACACTTTAGTATTACTAGTATTAGTTAGACATAATAGAAAAATGGATGCTGATCTAAAAGATTTTCTAGAACATGCTTGATGTTGAGTAATTTTAGTATAAGTCATTCATTTCTTTCAAAACTAATCACATTTAAATTATGGCTTTAAATATAATTGTGGGCAAATTTCCAGACTTCCAGGGAAGATGTGAATGTATACGAATAGGAGGGGGGGTAGTGATCAAATTTTGCCAGGATTTGTGAGTAAAAGTCAAATCACCTTTTATAGATGTTAAATATAGCATGATAGTGTGGTAGCAGCTGTGTTTGTCTGCTTTCCCCTGCTGTTCTTAAAAGAATGCACCTTGGCACATTTGTATGGAGCTAAAAAATGGTGTGGGTTTTTAATTTGCGCATGGTGTAGGGTGGTAGTTGTAATACAAATTTTCTCTAAGTTTTGGTATTGAAAGATGACATATTAATGTGAGAAATTAGATTTTGTTTACCAAGAGGAGCAGAAGATTCGATTACACTTTCTCAATACTAATTTTCAGAATGAATCATGTAAATGGACAGAAAGAATGAAATAAATTAGCAAACCACATGTAGGAGAACATCTGTTGTCCAATCTTATACATGGTAATTAAGGCAGATAGACTATTTGTTTGGTCCCAGCTTTCTCTGAATGCATGTGAAAATCCATCTTGCGGCTCTTGCTTTTCTAGGACCATTACAAAGGCTTTGACTCCTCCTAGTTGAGAGTGAGAGAGAGAGAAACATGGGTTGTATATTAAACACTTAGTATGCTTTCTCCATGAGAAAATAAGGATTAAATATATTACAGAGAAGGTTCCATGAATCAGTACACATAAAACAGTTTATAGTATATTTTCAGTTATATTTTATGTTTTGCAAATATGCACATACAAAAACCTACTAGTCATCTACCATGTTAAAATGTTTTTTACTCCTCAATTTAGTTCTGAAGGTATAATCCATATTAACAATAGTAAAACAGAGTTGAGGATTAAGATAGTTAAATCGTTTTCAGAATGTTTAAGGTTTTTAGAAATCTGACTGTTTATACTGGTGATTGGGTAATTCTCCATGTTACTCTGTGTGGTGAAAGCAAAACATTGCTTCTACCTTTTATGTTTTTCTTTTACCAATTCTCTTGTCTGTAATTCCCTGTTTAGCTTTTCCTAGAAATTAAACTTAATTCCTTTCTCTCTGAAGGTGCAGAGAGCTCTTTCTAATCTTCAATAAATTTTCAATAATACATGGGTTAAGGTATACTCATGTGTAAAAGAAAGGAAACTCTGGAATATAGCTCAAAAGTTGAATGAGAAAGACCCAGAAATAAAATAATCTGGATATCATAATAGGTAATGGCAGCTGGGGAGTGTTCATAAAAGGGCTTCTTAGGATTCTTAGGAAAGTTGTATTTGGTAAATTTTAAAAATTTCCTCTTGTTATCTCCAAATCTTCAGAAGAGTTTTATTTTTTATTATGGACTGTTCGTCTTTACTTAGGGGAACTAAAGGACACATCAAATCCTTAAAAATAATGGACATTGGCTGTACTTATGAAAACCTGCTCTGGAAAAAAATCATAGTCTTCATACTATCACACAGGTTTCTTGTCATCTACCCTACCTTGTCCTCTGGCTTTCTCTCAACCATTCTATATGTCAATTTTGCAGAAAGGTTTAGAACCAGTCAATCGCTGTGCAGTTTTTCTTTATATATATATAACTTGAAAGCTGTACTACTATCCCAAGTTAATGATAAAATTTTTTATACCCAAGGTCCACACTAACATTAGGACATGTAGAAGAGACTAATAATTATTGAATGTTCATAGTGTAATATTAATCATCTCATTTCATCTTCATAACCATGGGCCAGAAAGATTAAAAAACTATAACCAGTTAGGGTAACAAGTCAATCCCAATGGTTATTACTATTTTATTTTATTTTATTTTTTTTTTTTTAGAGACAGTGGGGAAGTAGTAGAGGGAGAAGGGGAGAGAGAATCTTAAGCAGGCTCCATGCCCACTGTGGAGTCCAATGTGGGGCTCAATCCCATGACCCTGAGATCATGACCTGAACTGAAATCAAGGGCTGGTCGCTTAACCAACTGAACCACCTAAGTGTCCAAACCCAGTGGGTTTTATGTGGTAATTTCAGTTATCTGAAATTGCCTGTTCAAGATACTGTTCTATCTCGTTTTTATTGGCTCTTATAAGGAATTCCACAATTCCATGTGGCTGTATCTGTGCATCCCAGGATCCCGCTTGTAGATCTCTGCTGCCCCTGCTGGGTCCCCTCAACAAAGTAAGACATTTCACTCCAGTGTGATCAATCAAAGCTCTTTCTCAACTTAATTTGCTTGAATTAGCAAAGAAGATTGCTTGGCCATGCCACTGTAAGTAGGGTCTCAGAATGAAGAAATCATTTAAAAAGAAGGGGAGAAAAGTAGATGTGAGAGATATTAGGGAGGAAGAGAGAAAGGAGGTCCCGGTTGACTTGAATCTCTAGCAGAACGAGCTTTCTGGGCATGCAACCTGTACAGTTATACAGGATTCTGAATTTGGAAGGGCTAGCACAGAAGGTTTAATGCTTCGCTATAGCCATGGTGAAATTTTTAATGACTTTTAAACAAAGGCATCATGGTTTTGTGTTTTTTTTCTTTTTTTTCATTTTGTAAATTATGTAGCCAGTTCTGGTCTCTGGTCTAGTTTCTGAAATCTAGTTCCTCCTAGAATGTGAACTTCCTTAGTATTTTTCTCTGCTTTGTAGGAAAATAAAGTCCTTCTGTGCTTAAGCTAGTTTGGGTTGAGAATTTGTAACTTTCAATGGAAACACTTGTGACAAACATGTCTTCAAATCTCTACTTTCTATCAGTCCTCAGGTTGTGATACCAACAAACCCTGATTATCTCTGAAGAATAAATTATTCACTTATGAATGATTTATGACACAGTTTTAACACTAAATCTTGTTTTCCTGCCATCTGCCATGCCTTTAGCTGACTTCACAGCATCAATTAGATCGTCCATGGAATGAAAACTAATGTTAGCTACTCTTAAAAAAAAAATATATATATATATATCATTTATATGTAATATTTTAATATATAAATACTTAAAATACATTTTTTTTGAAAGTAGAACTATATGATACCTATGTAGCATGTAGCAAATGCACACCAGGGAAAATTATAACATGTGTAGAGTAGTTTCCAGTTTATAAAATGCTTTTACACACAATATATTACTATATGAAGTTCTCTCTTTTGACTAGAACCACTGGGCGATTGGTGGGTAAACCATCTCCCTGATAATGGGTACATTTTCACATTTCATTATGTTGGAAACAAATGAAAATGGTATCTTACTTCCATATAAAAGCAGGGCTTATCTACATCTGAAATTCAGTTTGTGATACTGGTCATTCTAAGTTTGTACAGATATAGAGAGGCAGAGAAAACTCCATCTATGGTCAACTGAAACGACAGCAGAGGTCAGCTGCTGTTTTATTGAGACAGAACTCAAAGACAGGGATGCTTTTACCGGAGGAGTAAAGCCAGGTAGGACGAGGACAAGATGCAAGCAATCATGTGTACTCATTAGATGGAAAAGCCCATGTGCTTCACATTATGAAATATTAGGATGAGGTCCTGTCCTCTGCAACCTCACTGTAGTAAGTTTGCTGGAACTGGACTAATTTCAAAAAAAGGCATGTGGGCAAATTTATTAAGGACAGAAATACTTGGTTTTAAAAGTAAATAGATCAGGCCTGCACGTGAAGGTTCAGCAGTGATTTGATGGAGGGCTCACACCGGTTTGCACGGTTTTGTGGGTACCTGAACTGTCTTCCCAGCATCCTCCATAATGCTCATCATTTCTTCCTTTTCCAGAGCAGTCTGTCTTCGCTCAAGACCACTGTTTGGGAAGTGAGTGAGGTGCCTCTCTTCCTTGTCACAGTGTAAATGAAGAGAGGATGTTTTATTTTGTTTACAACAGTTCACTCCCTCCTGTTAGTAAGAAGTGGAAATCAGGTCTCAGGACTCATATAACCGAGAGAGGTGAAGAATGGAGTTATAGAAATGGCAAGACCTTAAAATGAATTCAGGATTTAGTAACCAGCTGAAGGACAACGGCAGATGGTAAGTTTAGAGGTGTACAAATATAATGGGAGGAGGTCAGATGAATTTCGATAGCAATTGCAGGAGAACTGCGTGATAGTTTTGAGGAATAAAGAAGAGAAGACAAACCATATGGTGAGATGGTAATTAGGCTCCAGTGTTTTGCCTTTAAGAAAAGGAAAACCTTGGAAACTTACTTATAAAGACACAACCTAAGGTAAGGGAAAAGATTTATTGGAAAAGGAAAGAAAGAGAGATGGCAATCTAGGTCTAAGTTGTAGAGTTAGGGGGGGATTTTACGGTAAAATTGAAACTAGGGACAGGAAGACAGGTAATATATAGTAATTTAAACAATACAAAACTATGAATCAGGCTTCCTTATTATAGGAATAGTCGAAGAGTACTGAGAAATGGAACAGAGTTTGCAGAGAAATGATTTGTAAAAAGTAAACAGGAACATTTTGACACTGACAATAAATGAGTGAATTCTCTGCTTATTACAATGCAAATCTGTTCTTCGTGTCCAGGAAGAAAAGTCAACGTCTTCTTAGAGTGTGGAGAAAAATCTCTGCTGAGTACAGATGACTAGCTAAGTCTATAAACTCAGAGGTTATTCCATTAGGTGATCCAGGCTTGGGTCTGAGTTTGTTTCTTTAAAGACAATTGAAGTTTCACGCTATCAAGCAACTAGTGAAAATGTTTTTCTGCTGCTCATTCTCTAGTCAAGGCAGGATTGCCATGCTGATTTGTGGTAGCTTCTGCTTGAAAGGTTTTCCCTCCTATTCTTTTGAGGTCTTGGAGGGGTGTGGAGGCAAAATAGCTGGATTTTACTTTATTTATTTAAAGATTTTATTATTTATTTGAGAGAGAGTGAGAATGAGTGAGAATGAGAGATTGTGAATAGGAGGAGAGCAGGGAGAGAAGCAGACTCCTCACTGAGCAGGGAGCCCAACTCAGGGCTCAATCCCAAGACCCTGGGATCATAACCTGAGACAAAGGTAGACCCTTAACTGACTGAACCACCCAGGTACCCAGAGTAGCTGGATTTTATTTATTTTAAAGATTTTATTTATTTATTAATGAGAAACCCAAAGAGAGAGGCAGAGACACAGGCAGGGGGAGCAGCAGGCTCCATGCAGGGAGCCCCATGTGGGACTCGATCCTGGGACCCCAGGACCACGACCTGAGCCAAATGCAGACACTCAAAGCCACCCAGGTGCCCCAAATAGCTGGATTTTAAACTGAAGGAGTAAGGAGCAGATTGGATAACCTTTGCAGGGTGCTGTGGCCCTGGGCTGCAGAGTGCACAGAGGGATTAGAGGGGTATCAGGGAAAGTAGACTGAGGCTGGCTCAGTCTGGAGGAGCAGACTGATCAGCAGAGCCTGATCTGAGACAAAGGCAATAGTGTGGAGAGAATGGATTTGAGGGGGATTAAGGAGGAGGAATGGACAGGATTTAGAGGCTGAATGTGAAATGGAGCAGGCCTCTGCCTGGATAACTGGGTAGGCTGTGTGGCTATTCACTGAGGCGAGCTCAAGGGGTAAAAGGCAGGTAGAGAGAGAGCTGCTGAGTTCACTTTTGTTTGTGGTGCACTTTAGGTGTCTGTGGGATAGTATCATTTTTTTCCCTTCCTAATTCTGACCACCAAACTCTTGATGAATATTTTTCTTTACATTGATTAATTAATATACTCTTGAAGTCGGAGTTATCGGTCTTCTAACCCAGAAACAACAATAGCTTCCCATTATCTGCTAATTTAACTAGTTCAGTTCTTAGAGAGGCAACCTTATTTCATTTCTCCTTCCTAGATTTCAAGGTGTCGTTCACTGTTGACCCTATAATCCCTTGACTTGAGTGTAATTTATCAAAGAGAAGGAAAAGTCAAAGAGAGCTTTCAGGATTTCTGTCTGGAATCCTGAAGAACTGTGGTGGTATTGGTAAACATTGGCAGTTGGTAATGGAATTGTGAGAGGCTCAGTTTTGTTAGGTATTTAAAAGGAATATCCAAGTAGAATTGCCATTTCATAGAATGTCGGACTAGAGGGGACTTCTTTTTTTTTTTTTTTAAAGATTTTATTTATTTATTCATGAGAAACACAGAGCAAAAGGCACAGATACAGGCAGAAGGAGAAGCAGGCTCCATGCAGGGAGCCTGATGTGGGACTCAATCCCAGGACTCCAGAATCACGCCCTGGGCTGAAGGCAGATGCTAAAATGCTGAGCCACCCAGGGATCCCCGAGAGGGGACTTTTAAAGTGAAGGAATATTAACACTATTGATCATATACTATATGCCAGGCACTTTGCCAGAACTCCTTCATATATGTCACCTCAATTAATCTTGATGACACACTTATAGATTATTTTTCCGGTTTTATGAATGGACATAAAGATTCTCAGATATATATATATATAATATATTTTATCTATTTCTCTATATATTTACATGTATTATATATAACATAAATATATAGTATATCTAAGGTATTAACATTTCATGGGGTGATTAAGGAAAAATGTCTGCAATGACTCGTTAAGGGGGTGATAATAAATAAAAGGTTGACAAACACTGATGTAGACCCATTTCATTTATAAAGTTTTTCCTTTTTTGCAGAATTCTTTTTTGTTTCATATGAAATCACATGCTAAACACTAATACATACAACAGGTAAAAACAGCGTTGGTTTAAATGCCAGTGGGGAGATGGGCCAGAAACATGCCATTTCTGATGCCTTTCCCTCACCTTCTGTGGCAGCCGTTGAGGTACTGATATGAAGCTTAGAGCTCTGAGCATCTTAGTTGGAATAGCTGAGAAACACAATTTAACCTCTTCATTATACAGATGAGTAAACTGAGGCGAGCTTGTAATGTGTAAGCATGAACTCTTACGGTGATTTTATTATTCACACAAAGTGGAACTGAATCAGGCTTTCTATCTAGGGGCAGACTCTGGAGGAGAGACACACAGAAGATGAGAAAAGAGAGAGAAAAGCCAGAGCAGAGGGCAGGTAAAGAATGTTTAAAGAGATGATGAGAAAAATAAGTGAGATGTTAAAGAAAGATACTCATCACAAGAAAAAAAAAATGGGGGGGGGACTGTGCATAGTGACTAAATGTGGTGAACATTTCACAATATCTACAAATATCTAATCACTATGTTGTATACCTGAAACTATACAATGTGATAGGTTCGTGAGATCTCAAAAGATAAATTAATTTGAAAATGGATACTGTCCTCAGCAGCTGCAAATGGAGAGGCCATGGTTTCAGGACAGTGTATGGGTAGAGCTTGGTTGCACAGGAAACTGGATATTTCAGACACCATCAGCAAATAGGTAAGGATGTTAACTTTGCTAATTATTGCAACTAATTACCTTTCCATGATCAAATAGAAACATCAATACATTAATCACCGCAAATTGAGAAAACAATTTTTAGTCTACTATATTAAGATGGGTTCAGCTTACAGAATTAGAACACAAAACAATGTGCAAAATGGATGCCTTGAGGACAGACCTCAAGCAAAGGCAGGTCACATGTACCTTTGATTTTATATAATGTCGGAAACACATCATTTCACCTGAGGCCAAAAAAGGAAAAACATATATGATGATGAGATAGAGACATAGATGAAAGAAAAAGAAAATTTGAAAACCTCTATTGAGCACCATGGAATTCTTCCAACAGATTTTACATGCGTTTTTACCTTTGAGTGACATCATTGTTCTTTGCTATTGTCAGACAAATCGTTATCCAGGTGACTCAACAAATTATATTTGGGCTTTAGTAATTGTGCTTAGTGTGAGGGAATTAAATTGTAATCTTACAAGAGTCTTAATAATTCCTTAATTCTTTTTTGCTATTTATTTCAAATATTGGGAGTGCAATCTGGTAGTGACATCTAACACTTTCAATTGAACCTTAGTTAAGTGTCTCACACTAACAGGAATATTCCTGTTATCTTTTACACAGCTCTATCATCCACAAACATGGGCAGATTAATTTTCTAATCAAAACATTCTGGGAAACTATTAAGCATGACATTAAACTGTGTAATACTAATTATATTCCCTATGAAGAATTTCTATCTGAACTTACAGCAAAAGACCCTGGAGAAAACTTATCAGAGAACAAATTGTTTAAACGTGTTTTAAGAAGAATCACATATTCCTATAATAATTTTGCTTTTCATACCTACCTTAAATCAACTCTGTTCACAGTGATTCACTATGGTGGCAAGATCTTGTTGACCTTGCTAAACAGATTTTTTTTTAAAGTGTTAAATCCTGCATAAGTGTGTAACATGGCAAACAAGTATTTAGCTCTATTGTGAACATTTGTCCAAAATTAATATTTGCTTCTTACTAGAATACTACTCTCATCAAGAAAAAAGAAATAACAGAATTAATTGTGATATACCAAGGGGTGGGTGGGGGTATGGAAATCATTTTAGCAGGGGTCAGAAATAAAATTTCTATAAAGGACCAGATAGTAAACAGCTTAAGTTTTGCAGGCCAGATGGTCTCTGTTGCAACTACTCTGGTCTACAGTTGTACAGAAAAAGGAGTTCTGGACAATATGTAAAAGAATAGGCATAGCTGTATTCCAATACCATTTTATTTATGAAAAGCAGATGGATGATCAAAACCATAATGAGATAACACTTCACACCCACTAGCATGGCTAGATTCAAAAAGTCAGGTAAAAAAAAAATGTTAGTAAAGCTAGGGCAAAATTGGAAACCTCATGCTCTACTGGTGGGAATGTAAAATGGTGCAGCCACTTTGGTATAGTTTGGTAGTTCTTTAGACATAGAGTAACCATATGACCCTGCATTTCCTCTCCTTTGCATATATCCAAGAGAAATAAATACTTGTGCCCCTGTGACACCATGTCCATGAATATTTATAGTGGCATTATTTGTAACAGTCAAAAGAAACAACCCAAATGTCCATCAACTGATGAATGGCTAAACAAAAGGTGGTATATCCATACAATGGACTATTACTCAGCCCTTCAGGGATATTTGGCAGTCTTGCGAGATTTTTGGTGACATCTAGTGGCTGAGGTCAGAAATGCTGCTAAACATCCTACAAGGCACAGGACAGCCTCTTCTACCCCCATCATAAGAATTATCAAATGTCAATAGGGCTGAGATTTACATACGTACATTATATGATTATATCAGTGAGCATTCTGTGTGTATGATTTGCTTTCTCCCCATCTTACATTATGTTGTAAAACAGCAGCAATTTAAACCAACACAGACAAGCAGGTGGAAAATGTGGAAGGACCCAGGCCGCAAAGCCAGCAGGGTAAGCAACACTAGTATATTTTGCTACTGAAGGTTTGAAATGAAGGTGCCAAGTCAGTGCTAATGGCCAGGTAATTATTCTGAAACCCTGTGATTAAGTACGAAGTGCTATAGAACTTTTGTAAAATGAGGTACGCCTCCACTGCAGTAAGGTGGTAAAGCAATGGAGAAAGTGGTCAAGCCACATAAATTAGGCCTTGAATTAGGCTTGCAATTATGTTTCTTTTCCTAATCCACTGACTCCTTGGAAAGCATGCACAGCAAAGCACTGAATTTGTAATCTTTTTGGTAGTGTTTCTGTAGAACTACAAAACTTCTTTTGTAGAACTCGGATTTGTTGAGAAATTTGTAGAAAGAGGGAAATGCAGTGTTTTTTGTTGTTTGTTCCTGGTTCTCTGCCTCTGTATTAATTTGAGGGAGAGAAGGAAAATGCATGTGATAGGAGAGAATAAAAAAAGTGGAAGACATGTAGTGGGAAGGGAATATTTTATTACTTAAAGTAAAAAAAATTAAAATCATCCTAAAAGAATATTAATTATTTCATTTTTCCCTACCAGCATTTAATAGCTCATTGTGGTCTCAATGCCACTAAATTAAGATTTTTGAGGAATGGAAAGAGTTAAGGGAGAGATCTCCAAAGTTCCTATATTTCTATTAATTTGTATATTTTGTTAAAAACTGAATATAAAACATATCTGACAAACAGAAAATTATAGAAAATAGTAAAATAGACACAAATATACCCACCACTGAGATGAAATACTTGTTGATATTTTCCTAGATTGACTTAAGATCTTTCCCTTTTATTTTTTATTTTTTTAAAGATCTTATTTATTTATTTATTCATGACAGAGAGAGAGAGAGAGGCAGAAACACAGGCAGAGGGAGAAGCAGGCTCCATGCGGGAGCCCGACGTGGGACTCGATCCCGGGTCTCTAGGATCACGCCCTGGGCTGAAGGCAGCACTAAACCGCTGGGCCACCTTGGGCTGCCCAGATCTTTCCCTTTTAATAAATAAAACATTACAGATACCTTAGCTACAAAGTCGCAGCTTCAATTACTTACCTCTTCTTCCTTTACTCTCTGGGAGTAGGTGAAGTTTGGGGGTATATTTCCTTCGTGTTTTTACACACACACACACACTAAGTGTACTTGCCACTTGATTTTCCCTTTTATTCTTGAGATAGATCTACATGTAGACCCATTATTTATTTTTATTTTTAAAATATTTTATTTATTTATTCATTAGAGACCCAGAGAGAGAGGCAGAGATGCAGGCAGAGGGAGAAGCAGGCTCCCCATGGGGAACCTGATGTGGGACTCGATCCCAGGACCCTGGGATCACGACCTGAGCCAAAGGCAGCTGCACAACCACTGAACCACCCAAGCACCACAGACCCAGTTATTTATTTTCAATACAATATAGGATTCTATCCTATAATAAACCTCTGTGGGTTTTTATTCTTTCTGTGACTGCAGGATGGTGAAACAGTTTGCTCTGTTTTGCTATTATGAAGTGTTCAAGAAGTATCTTTGTATGGGTACCTTTGGGCTTCTCCAAGGAGACCTGTAGACATGGAAGTGCTGGGTCACAGGTACATGTATCTTCACCTTTACTAGATCTTACCAAGTTTGCTGTCCAAAGTGGTTGTACCACTCTAGTCATCTTTGTAGGAATCCCTACATCTTGGCCAAAACTTGGTGACATGAGACTTTGTAATATTTGCCAATATGATAAGGGTAAAATGGTGCCTCATAAAATTGTCATTAAAAAAATAGATTGGGAATGATACATCCTTTCCCTCAACTTTTCACACCATTCTCTCCTGTCATTAGGAGTGAACCCTCACAAAAATTGCATTAGTCATTGTCTGGATGTTGAGACTGAACAGAAATGGTAAAGGAAAGAAAGATATTTTTGGATTCCAAGCTTCTTCAGGCCTACCTTTTGTCTCATTAAATTTTGTCCAACCCCTGGCCCATGGGGCGTGTTTCCAAAACTATTGACTCAGTGGGGTATAACATCTTCTTGCAGGGGTATCAGAATGAGAAGCAATGCATGCTATTGTAAAGTTTAAATAATAAGCAAATTAAAAATGTACTTTTAAAAATGTAAAGCTTAGACAAAATTATTATTTTTCACAGATGCATTGCAGTTGCAAAGAATTTTTTTTAAAGATTTTATCTATTTGAGAGAGAGCATGAGCAGGGGGAGAAGCAGAGGGAGAGGGACACACAGGGCCCCACACAGGCTCGGATCCCAGGACCCTGAGATCATGATCTGAGTTGAAGTTAGATGCTTAACTGGCTGAGCCACCCAGGTGCCCCAAGAGTTTCTATAAGAAAAATTTCAGAGTAATCTATGTGAAGCTTGAAAATTAATTATAATAAATTGTTAATAACTTCTGTTAATTTATACTTAGTACCTTCTATATGCCAAGGACGGGAGAAAGAAAAGAACAGCCCCCTTCACATCAGGTAGCTGGTTTGACACTTACATAAAGGCTCAAGGTTTTTAAAAGCTAGCCTGACAATCACAGCTAAGCCACATTGTTCTCCTCATGGTCATAATCTCTCAGAGCACCAATATCGGATAAGGTCACTCTGTGTTGAAGTGAGGCAGAACAAGACCACTTCTAAGTTTATGAACAAACAACAGCAAGGTCAAGTGCAAATCACAAAAGACCTCCCCCGCCCCCATATTATGAATGACTGTGGCTTTATTGTCAGTTCCAACTCTAGCCTCATCCTTTTTTTTTTTTTTTAATTTTTTAAAAGATTTTATTTATTTATTCATGAGAGACACAAAGACAAAGGCAGAGGGAGAAGCTGGCTCCCTGTGGGGAGCCTGATGCAGGACTCAATTCCAGGACCCGGAGATAACACCCTGAGCCAAAGGCTGAGCCACCACTGAGCCACCCAGTTGTGGCTCAACTGAGCCACCCAGTTGTTCCTCTGGCCTCATTCTTTACCTGCCATTCTCCTAGATAAAACTTATTAGGATACCCAATCATTTACTGTCCCCAATTCCTGACAGCACTGAAATCCAGAGTAACCCTCCTCACTTGGTTTCAGAGGAACCTTCCACTATCACCTAACCAAAGTCCAAATCCTTTGAGTCCTTTCTGATACTTCCCTACTGGGAAGCCCCACAGTTCTCTATAGTGCATGATCTCATTCCCAGAGAGTAATGAACTCCACTTGTTCAACTACAAGTGGTCCTCCTGGGAAGCCCTTCCTCCTGGTGGTCTCTGGTGGGAAGGGCTTTCACAGACATTTCTGAGAACTTTACATATGCTATCTCGTGTAAGCCTGGCAACACCCCTGTTTGTTAGGTATTATTATTATTATTATTATCCCCTTTTGCAGGTGGAAAGGCAAAGAAAGAAAGTGTAAAACAAAGAAGAAAGAAAGAAAGAAGTTGTCATCTTCAACATCCCATAGCTAGTAAATGACAGGAAAAAAATTTATACCTGGGCCTCATGGTCATTAAGACCTAAGGAACTACTTCAGTTCTCTGGACGTTGCTGTTCGCCTGGACTTTCCCCTAAATATTATGTGCTCTTTCAAGACAAAGACTGGCACAGAAAGTCTGGAACAGTATAAACAAATAAATATTAAGCAAACAAACAACCCAATGACTATAGCCTGAAGACATACTTGGAACTAAGGACCCTTTTCTGAACCTCCCCAGAGTTGCTAGAGTTGTTTCTTTCTTTCTTTTTTCTTTAAAGATTTTATTTATTTATTCATTCATGAGGGACAGAGAGAGAGAGAGACACAGAGAGGCAGAGACACAGGCAGAAGGAGAAGCAGGCTCCACACAGGGAGCCTGTTGTGGGACTTGATCCTGGGTCTCCAGGATCACGCCCTGGGTCAAAGGCAGGTGCTAAACTGCTGAGCCACCCAGGGATTCCCCCTAAAGTTGTTTCTTGTACCCAAATCAGGACTGCATGTTTACCAGAGTCTTGGCCCACACCACTTGCATGTAGTCAGAAGACGGATAACTTAAGGAAATAGTTCAAAGGAAAAACATGGCTTTAAAAGAGGGAACAAGCACACTGATGTGTGGGAAAACTGGTTTAGCCTTGAGGCCTGATCTTGGCTATACACAACAAATTCTTGCATGGTTTCAGCTCCAGGCCCTTCATTGTACATCCTCAAGTTTTTTCAGCTCTATGGTCTTGAGCGCTCTGGGCCTTGCTTCTCACCCAGAATGTCTTGTATCTGATGTCCTGCCACTCTTTCCTGCCTAGTGAAAATCCATGGACTCTTCTTTTTGGCTTTCCAGATCTGCTCCTTCAGATTGGATATCCTCCTTCTTTGTTTTCAATGAACCTTTAAAATGACTGCTATGGGGACTCAGCGGTTGAGCGTCTGCCTTTGGGCCAGGGCGTGATCCTGGAGACCGGGGATCGAGTCCCACGTCGGGCTCCCTGCATGGAGCCTGCTTCTCCCTCTGCCTGTGTCTCTCCCTCTCTTTCTTCGTGTCTCTCATGAATAAATAAATAAATCTTAAAAAAAAATAACTGCCATATATTTATATTATTTTGTTATTTGTGTAAAGGTTTGTGAACCACAGACTGTGAGCTCCTTAGGGACATGGCCAAGCCCTTTCTGATTTTTAGCAGACTCTTCTGCTGCCCCAGAGCAGGCCCTCAGCACTTAGGTACTCAGCAGGTGCTCGGTAGGTCCAGAAAGCATCCTTTGGGAGCATCCTGGTTGCTGTTGTTCTCACCTGCCTACCACCTTTTCAGGTTCCGAGATGTGGGAGAGCTAGGTTCTCGTCTCACGGAGTCCAAGAATGAATCTTGGGGAGAAAGGAGAGTAAAGCAATAGTAGTGTATTAAGCAAAGACACAGAGCAAGCTCCCAGAAGTGAGAGGGGTCCGGAAAGGGTTGCCAATGAGGGTTTTTTTTTTTTTTTTTTGAGTGGCCTTTTATAGAGAACCTGACTAGGGAGATTTCGGCCTTGAGGTGTCTTGTGCCATCTTGAGTGAATGGCATGGTTTTGTTGTTGTTTTGGGTCTGGGGAGTCTCTGCGATTACTCTGTAGCCATCAAAGGAAGATACTCCCTAACATTTGAGGCCCGGTGGCCGGATCTGCTTCCTTATCTCTGGTTGTGTTGCATCTCGGTGTCCTTGGGATTTATGGGAGTCTGACTCGGGGGCCTTCCCCTTATCGGTCCCGGCCCAGCCCTATCTGTCCCTTTCCTCTTCCCAGCGGCCCATCCCACCAGGGCCCTCCCGAGTGTTGAGCTTTGTCAGCGCATTGCTGCATCTTAGCCTGCCTCCCAGGAGGGCCTTACCGGGGATGCTCTTCTCCGGGGCGCGTCTGGGGAGTGCCCCTGAGTTGGGACCCCCTCTGATGGAAGTAGGACTCTTAAGGGTTGGCAGATGACTTCTCCTTCCAGTGCTTCTCAGATGGTGGAGCAGAGGGTCTCGCCCGCCCTTCCAGGTTAGCAGGAACCGGTTCCCCCAATCCCCAATTCCCGGGAGGTTCTCACGCCTTCCGGACCCGGTCCCACCCGGGCCGCGTCACAGCCCAGCTGCCAGGACCGCCAGCGGGCTTGAACGGCCGAACGGAGGGGCCGCACAGCCAATCACGCTTCGCTCTGCCCGGAAAAGGCGGGTCGTGGGCGTGGCGATATTGGCAAGGCCGCGCCTGATTGGCCGGCGCGGAGCCGTCCGCGGTGGCGGGAGTTTTTGGACGTGCTGGCAGCGGCCCGGGCAGCAGCGGTTGGGCCGTGAGTTGGGCCGGCGCGGCGGGACCGGGCGGGACCGGGCGGGCAGGTCCCCTCTGGCGGGCTCGCTGTGCCGCCGCCTTTTGTCCCCCACCCCGCCGCACCCCGGAGCTGCGGGGAAAGATGGATCGGCCCCGGCCGCGGCCGCACCACCCGAAGCCCGGCTCCGCCGCCGCGGGGGCGCCCTACCCCGCCTCCGCCTCGCTCCGCAGCTGCAGGGAAAGCAAGATGCCGCGCAGGAAGGGCCCCCAGCGCCCTCCGCCCGGCGCCGTCGAGGAGCCTGGAGAGAAACGCCCCAAGTTCGTGAGTGTCTCCCGGAGCTGTGCTGGGGCAGCTCCTGCCTTCCCCGAGGGCCGCGGCTCGGGTCCGGGATCCTAAAAGTTCATTCAACTTTGACCCACGGGGTGGACCCACGGTGCCTGGGGGATGGGGATGGGGGTGGGGATGGGGTGGGGGGATGGGATGGGGATGGGGTGGGGAAATTTTGTTCTAGGTTTCCAGAGCTGCCAATCTCCTAATAGATTTACGAGGCCAGGGCCTAATTCCGTTTGGCTGTCACATGCACTGATCATTGAGTTGCCCCAAGTTCCTTCTGGCCGGCAGGAAAAGCAGGTCGAGTATGTATGTATTGACGTCACCGAGGTGAACATTGTTTTTTTTTTTTTTTTTTTTTAAGACTTTATTTATTCATAGAGACAGAGAGAGAGAGAGAGAGAGAGAGAGAGAGAGAGAGAGAGAGAGAGAGAGGCAGAGACACAGGCAGAGGGAGAAGCAGGCTGCATGCAGGGAGCCTGATGTGGGACCCGATCCCCGGTCTCCAGGGTCACACCCTGGACTGAAGGCAGCGCTAAACCGCTGAGCCACCCGGGCTGCCCAACATTGCTTATTTATTTTTTTTCCAACATTGCATTTTTTTTTTTTTAAGTCGAACTTCTCCCCACCCCTCTAGCGTCTTGAGGCTACCAGACATTGCAAAGTGAACTTTTAGGTGATAGGATTTCTTTTTCGACTTAATTTTAAGGACAAGAATTTTTTATTTTTATTTTTTTAAAGGCAGATGTGATTTTCCCAAGTAGGAACAACTCGTTTTAAAAAAAAGAACTTTTTTTTTTTTTATTGGAGTTCAATTTGCCAACATTTAGCATAACACCTAGTGCTTGTCCAGCCAATTCCCCCCTCAGTGCCCATCACCCAGTCACCACCCCCGCCCACCTCCCCTTCCACTACCCCTTGTTCGTTTCCCAGTGTTAGGTGTCTCTCATAGGAACAACTCATTTTAAAACTTGGCGGGCTGTGTAGTCACTGCTAAGGAATGTTTTGCTTAGATGTGCAAAGAAGCCAAAGTATTTGAAACTCGCCATTCTGGTTGCTTCTCTTAGTCACTTTGTCTCCCGAGGCAGCTGTCATGATCAGAGAGGCTTGCAGATCTTTTTGTTGGTGTCAGCTAGTGAAAATAGGCGGCGATGATGGTTTTATATATGTGCGTGTAAGTAAATTACTGAAGGGTTGATAGCTTTGGGGTGAATCAAACAATTGAAAATTTAATATTGGACCCGTCCATTTTCCTTAGGAGTATGGAAGACTTTTTAAGTTGTAGGTAAAATTATACATGTGCCTTCTGTAAACAAGACTCATTAGGAATTTAAGTCAGGACACACACATTAAAGGAGTAGAGATTTGTGGAGGGTTGTGAGTTGCTAAGCCTAACAGTTAGTTAATAATGATGGTTGAATGAACTGGGAGCTGAGCTATAAATGTGTATCAGAATACTGAAAATGAGGGATAACATGGATTAATTTTGCTAAATTAAATATCCACATGGCCATGGGCCAGGTGAAGTTTTGCAGGAGGCTCAACTATGTTGTTACTGTTATTTTAACAGAGTTGAGGAATGAATAGGATGGAATTAAACTGGCAAATGCAGGATTCTAGCCAGTATGAGAAGAATCCTGGGGCAATGAGTTTTCTTCCTTTTAGAGGCTGCTCTCTGGGTTAATAATGTCATTCCGTTTTATTTCTCACTCCTGTGCTCCAGAATGCATGAGGTACGATTTTCTGTGACTCTTCCAGCAAGAATGTCCTGAAAACAGAACCTACACTAATATTTAGATTTAGTTTCATTGAAGGATATATCTGGCGATTTGGATCCTAGTCTGTTCATTTCTTTAAGTACGTTAAAAGGGTTTTTGTAAAGATAAAAAGACCTCTAAAAGCAATCCTTTGAGGCTTAAAAGTTAATAAACATGTCTAACACAGTGTTTGCTTTTATTTTTTAAGATTTATTTATTTATTTAAGAGAGAGAGAGAGAGAGAGAGAGAGCACGTGAGCGAGTGCATATATAGGGGAGGGGCAGGGGAAATGGGAGAGAGAGTTCCATGGCAGACTGCGGATTGCAGTGCCTGTGGGACTCGATCTCACCACCCTGAGATCATGACCTGAGCAGAAACCAAGACTCGATCCCTTAACTGACTGTGCCACCCAGGCGCCCCCACGGTATTTGTTTTTAGATAGGAGTCTAATTTGAATCATGGCTTTATAATTAATTTAGAGGTAATTTGGACTATTCCTAATCCCCGAAACTGGTGGCTTATTCCCTTCTGTGCTTGTTGAGCTTTGTAAGCACATTGCTGTATCTTAACCTGTCTTCCAGGAGGCCTTACCAGGGATGCTGTTCTCCGGAGTGTTTTTCTGGGAGTGCCACTGATTTGGGACCACCTCTTATGGAAGTAGGACTCTTAAGAGAGCCCGGAGTTCCATCCTGAGCCCTTACTCTGTACCCAGCCTGCTTTCTGAGCTGCTCTTCTCAGTCGGCCTGGTTCCGCACTGCTCTCAGTCTCAGCCTCATAACTCTTGTTTTGAGGATGGACACCCATCTCTGGAGACTGTCCCTTGCTTGTCAGATCTCAGCAATGCCTCTGGTAGTGGAGAGCTAGATTCTTCTGTCACCAAGTCAAAGAATGGATTTCGTGGACAAAGAAGAGTGAGCAAAGCAATAGAAGTTTATTAAGCAGAGATACAGAGAAAGCTCTCAGAAGTGAGAGGGGTCCCGACAAGGTTGCCACTGAGGCCTTTCAGTGTCAGTCTTTTATTGAGCACCTAGCCAGGGAGCCCACGGCCTTGAGATCCTTGTTCAGTCTTGGTTTGAGCAGGGACTATTGATAACACCTTAATGACTTCTTTGTGGTCTGGTGAGTTTTTGTGGTTACTTGGTAGCCATTAAAAGAAGATACTCCCTAACATTTTGTTGCTGGGGAGCCAGGTTTATTATTTTTTTCTGTTTTTGCTGCCCTATCTCTGTTTCCTTGGAATAGGTAAGAGCCTGTCTCTGGACCTTTTGGTGTCCTTGGGATCTATGGGAGCCCACAGATTTCTGGGAGCCTTTCCCTTATTTTTCCCTGTCTAGCCCCCCATCTGCCCCTAACTCCTTCCTACATCACCTATACATGTGATTCCTCTGTAGCTTGGTTTGCTGGACTGCTGGTGTTGAGTCAGTTCTTGGCTTCCTCTTGATTTCCTATGGAGCCATGTTAGCCTGTTAGTGATGTCACTCCTGTGGGCTAATTTAGGTGTTTGGTGTTTTGCATGCTCCACAAAGCTGTAAGCTGGTAGTAGAAGTGAGTAACTGGCCACTTGCTCCAGTCTTAGATTAGGAAGGCACAAACGAGCTCTGGTGCCTGCTGAAATCTTGTTTTACTTTGAGGCTTGATAAAGCAAACACATCCTTGTTTTCTACCATAGGTATAGTCATGAGTCTCAAGTTACTTTTGAATTGTATATAAAAGTTTGTAGTACAGAATTTCTCCCCATAGATCTGTATAAATAGTAGAAATTGCTCTATTGTAAATGTGTAATAGTTTGGCTGCACAGGAAATTAATGATGTGTGGGCTGTTTGTGAACTAACTGACTTGACTTCAGTAGAAAATATGGTAAGCAGTGAGTATGAGGTGCTGGCGATAGTTACTAGGGGATAGGATGCAACCATTGGAGGCTGGGGGTCAAGGCAGGTACCTGGAAGAAGGCTGTGCGAAGGTAGAAAGAGTTCAGCAGGATCATTAAACTTTGCCCTGTCCTAGGTCACACTCTCAGTACCTGAATCCAAGCCTGAGTCCAATTCCCCTCTAGAACAAAATAAAACGGTTGCCCTACTTTCATGAAATGCCTTTGAGTGCTATTGGGCACTTTGTTCCTACCTTTTACTACTCCTAGAAACAAACAGTACAAGCAGTACAAACAGTGGTGGCCCCCATATCTAGATTGAGAACAGGATGTATGGCTTCTGGAGAAGTCTACATCTCAGGGCTGTGGGCCAGTTTTTTGGTAGGAGGCCTGTGCATTTGGTGATCCTAGTTGGCAGAGTAGCTCTTATGTTTAATTAGGAAATCCTTTAAAAGTTCTCACAGACTTTAGTGTAAATCTTGCATCTAATTTTATGGTTTCCATCAAACAGATTGTTAATTATTATTTAATTATGTCATTGTAGTACCTTCAGTTTTGGTTGTGAGAGGTTTTTCACCCTGTCCAATAATATCTGTATGTCTCCCATCATGGGCATCATCACTAATAACAGTTAACCTTAAGGAACCAGCTCTGTTCTTGGTGTCCTACACACACACACTCTCACATTCTCCTTTAAGCCTTACAACAACCCTATGAGGTGGGTATTTTAGCTTTGTTTGCTGGTTGGGAGAAGCAGAGTGCAGAGGTTGAATTTTGAATTGCCTTAGTTCACACAGCTGCGTGTTGGTGAGGATGGGATTTGAAGCCAGGTAAGCTATCTTCCAAATTTTTAGTCGTTGTCCTGTATTACTTTCCCATGCTATTGGGAATTTTAATCTTTACTACTTTTCTCATTCAGGAACCATTAAAAATAGTAACACCTTTAATGAATACAGAATTAGTAATTTCCTGATCCTAGGCAGATTGTGAGGTAGGAAGAGGTATGAAGTTGGAGTACTATTGTCTATTGTACTGGGAACTTGAGTGGAGTTGAAATCAGAGTAGGTTTGATGAGATTTCTCTCCATAGCAGGGTGGCATTGAAATACCTTACCACTGGGAGTAATTTTTTCAAATAGCAAATCAAATAATCATTATGAGCTTAGGGGAGGATTTAAGAGTTTTGATAAGTTAAAATTTGGTGCTGGAATATTTAAGTTACTAGCTAATTAATGAGAACTATTTGGAAATGCTTGCCATAGGTTGTATTCTCTAAAAAGACCCACCGCCATCCTTTCTTAACAGTTTTTTTTTTTTTTTTTATTAGAAGAGGCATTATGAATAGCATTTATGAGCAGTAACTTGGTTGCTTTGGGTTTATTTGGAGGCAGGTGTGGCAGGTTGAATAATGAGCACCCTCCAAGGATAGTCATGTCTTAATCCCTGAAACCTGTGAGTGTTACCTTGTATCGAAAAAAAGGACTTCAAGTTAAGGTTTTTAAAATGGGGACATTGTTCTGTATTACCAGGCTGGGCCCTAAATGCAAACACAGATGTCCTTTTAAGAGGGAGGCAGGAGAGAGATTTGACCACAGAAAAGGAGAAGGTGATGTGATTCTTAAGGCAGAGATTGTCAATGTAGCCACAAGCCCAAGAATGTTGGCAGCCATCAGAACCTGGAAGAGGAAAGAACTGGTGTCCTCTAGAGCTTCCAGAGGGAGGGAGGTACTGCTAACACCTTGATCTGAGCCTGGTGAAACGGATTTCTGATTTCGGGGCTCCAGCGGTGAGAGAATGCATTTTTGTTTTAAGCCATCAAGTTTGTGGTGATTGTTTTGGCAGCCGAAGGAAACAAACACAGAGGGTGTAGTTATGAGGGATCACATTGAAAGGAGGTGTGGTGTAACAGTTTACATCAGATTCGTCTAAATCTCTTCCTTGTGGTATCATTTTATTTTGGACTCTGTAATGTGGGTGGGTGGGGTGGTGCTGGTGTGGATAGGAGATTCACAGTTTGGGGATCCCTGGGTGGCGCAGCGGTTTGGCGCCTGCCTTTGGCCCAGGGCGCGATCCTGGAGACCCGGGATCGATTCCCACGTCGGGCTCCCAGTGCATGGAGTCTGCTTCCCTCTCTCTCTCTGTGACTATCATAAATAAATAAAAAAAAAAAAATTAAAAAAAAAAAAAAGAAGATTCACAGTTTGGTCCTCCGGAACAGCGACTAGAACTTGAATTCATCTTGTTCTGCCATCGTTTTCATAGTTGCTAGAAAGCTGAGAAAAGGTGGAGGTGGTTTCTGGGTGCTCTTTTTTTTTGAGTTTATTTCTTCCTTGAGTCCTAAGCTAAAGTGATGCTTTCAGTTGTCCTGAACTGTCAAGACTTGGAGACAGTGTTCTTATTTGAAGGCTTTAGTCACTTGAGTGTCGTTCATGCCCAAATCCACCCAATCCATCCAACATCGAAACCTTCATAAGGTAGGATCATTTATTTTATTCAGGCCAGTCTTCTAAGTCAATTGCCTGAATTGCCCCAGACTTTTTTTTTTTTCCTGTTTATCCTTACTAACAAGAGAAAAGAAGTTTTTTTTTGTCTGTTTGTGTGTTTGTTAATATATGACTTATCAAAAGAAACAAAATATGCCAATTGGCTTTTGGGAGTATGTTTAGCTGCTGAAAATAGATGATATATGGCAATTATTACTTCTGGATCACTCTGGATCTTTTGTGTATGTGTGTGGGTAGGTAGAAAGGGGTGGGAGTAGGGATAATTGTCTCAGATTTAGAGCAAGGCTTAATTGCTTTTTTTTCAAAGACTCACGTCTTTAATTATGAAGCAAGCAAACTGACATACATTTATTACACTGTGAAACCTTGCATCTCATCTAGTCTGTCTTGTAGCAATTGCTTCTGAACAGATGTTACCTGAAACACCTTTGTGCAGTTGGTAGAATGCTAAAATTTGTCATGCTTTTATTATTGTTGTCGTGAATTAACTCTACTTTATGGCATAACTTTATTGCTGTGTCCTAGAATCTTTATATATTTATTGCCTTATAAATTGGATTTAAAATTGGCTTTTTATATAGAATGTAAATTAACATGTGTATAACTTGTTTATGCTTGCAGAATAATACAGGAAAAAAACTGCTACGTATTGTACTAATGTAATTGTCTTTAACTCAGCACATAGTATCCTCCAAACCAGGAATGAAATGAATGCTACAGAAATATGCTTACCATCACACTCTGCTTGTTTCTCCCAGAAACTAATTTGACTTTTAGATCTATAAAATATAGATTAAGCATAACCTTTTACTTCATGGGATATTAAGGATCAAAGCATGAGCTTTCTTTGAACAGGATCTACAAAGGTAACTTTTCTCTCCATAGCAGCAGGGTGGCATTGAAATACCTTACCATTGGGAGTAATTTTCTCAAATAGCAAATCAAATAATCATTATTAACTTAGGGGAGGATTTAGGAGTTTCAATAAGTTAAGTTTTGGTGCTAGAATATTTAAGTTACTAGCTAATTAATGAGAACCGTTTGGAAATGCTTGCCATGGATTGTGTTCTCCAAAAAGACCCACTGCCATGCTTTCTTAACAGTTTTTTTTTTTTTTTTTTTAATAGAAGAGACATGTGAATAGCATTTATGAGCAGTGACTTGGACCACTGTTAGGGTTTGAATCCTAGCTCTGTTATGCATTCTCTTGGGCAAGTTGCTTCTCTCTGTGCCTTGGTTTGCTCATGTGTAAAATGGGATTGTTGGGAAGATTAGAAGTTACTGTGTGATGGGCCTAGGTTAGTACCTGGCTTTTTGTAACCACTATGTAAATATTTGCCATTTATAGGATTGTTGTTGCTGTCATCATCAGTAGTAATAGTTGTAGTACAAATTTTTTAAGTTTTTAAGGCTTCAGGGATACTACATTGGATATTTGAATGACTTTCCTAGACTGGAAACTCCTAACAGGGTCAGGCTTTTTCCTAATGGTGTGGAAGGGGCAGAGTCCTGCTGTTCTCATTCTGTTGTTCTGTTGTCATTTTGGCGTGCCAGGTGACATTCAGGTTGATGCAGGCTTGTGATTGTGATGGCCGAATGTGACTGTGATGGCCAAATGGTCAGAGCAAGTTTCTCAAGCTTTTGAGAGGTTATGTTTTTATATGTAAAATGGGGATCATGAAACTATGACTCTTGCATACAAATGAAACTTAGAAAAGATACCTATGAAGGAGACAACCTCAAACTTAGAAAAAAAATTCTTGTGATACTTCAATGTGGACTTGAATAATAATAAAAATAATGTTTCTTATATATGTATAGAAATAAAGTAAAAATATAACTCCTTATGCTTATGGCTCTTTTACAACTATAAAACTCAAACAGATTTACACATAAAACCCAAAACAAAACTATAAAACCAATAAAATTCAAATGAACAACAACATTAATTTAATGTGATTAATGATGATGTTTTGCTGAAATTAAGTCATCGTTGTTGGATTTAATAGTGGGAAGATATGTATATGGTTTGCTGTTTTCCTTTTCATCAGCTTGACTCTTGGATGAAAATGAAATCCCGGAGGCTGAGGAAGCAAAGGACAGTGATAAAGCGAGAGACTCAGCCCCACACTATTGGTAGAGGCCTGTCATCTACCATTACTATCTTTTTCACAAGATCTTAACGTGAGGCTCTGGATGAAGTAGTAAACTCTTATAAATCTGTTTATGATTAAAAAAATAATCTAGCCATATGTAGATATTTTCTATTCAATTGTATGGAATTGTTGAAAAGGAGTAGAAAGAATTGGGGCCAAAACCACCAGCATCTCATTTTCAAATTTCTTGAAATTTGACTTGCCATAGCTCTGAGTATGTGGTTCCTTGAATAGTGTCATCTTGGAATTAAGGACAATCTTTGGAATGGGATTCTTCGTAAGTAGAGGAGATTATGAAAACCTTGTAGTGTGATTGTTGTTTGGCCTTCTTCTAGTGCCCTGTTGTGGTACACACACATAAACACACACACACAAGTGTGACCACCACAAACACCACAGAAAGGAAGGACTACGGTTGTAGAGTGGTTGTTCAGATTTCTAGATTATGCTTATTATACTTCAACTGTTTAAAATAATCTTAGAAAAATACAGCATTTAAAAAGTCTTGTGGACCTGGAGTGTCCATGAAGGGATTGGCAGAGTCAGTTTGAGGAATCCAAGACGTGACTTAAGAAGTTAGTAGAGTACTTGAATCTGGCAAAGGTTTTGCACCTTTATCTAGCGATGCGCTCAAAGTGATTAGTCTTCGTCTAGCAATGAGCTAAAAGTGATTAGTAAGTGTTTCTCAGTTGTGAAGGGTGTATACAGTGTGCTTCAAAACAGTTTACTTCTTAATAATTTATTGAGGGTAAACATTTCCCTTGCAATTAAAAAAATATTTTGTCATAAAAAAGAGTATAGAACACCATGTACTCGCCAACAGGCGTCAGAAATGAAGCTTTATAAATCCTATTGAAATGTCTGTTTTCTCCTTTCCTATCAATATCTCCTTGTAATCTTCTCCATTTCCTTGAGGTAAGGGCCTACAAGGATTTTTATTTATTTCATGAGGGACCTTCATGGGTTAAAGATGGATAAATACCTGTTCAGCTCTCCAAGGAAATTATTAATTCTAGATTATTCTGAAAGTTAAAAAAGAAAAGTATATGCTTCTTTTGGAGTTATGATGTAGAATTTCTTGAAACTCTTAGACACATGGGTTAATCTAATTGAAGGATCCATAATAGTGCATTTATTTGGCTTATTTTGTTATAAAGTATCTTCCCAGGGTGTGGGGAGTTTTATCCTGTAATTGCTGCATTTTCCTGAGGTGGGTGGTTTATTTGGGCATCAGAAAATGAAACTTGGTAACATTCAGTTTTTAACTAGGATTTACAAATTGGTGACATTAATTATGGATTCTACTATAGTATTAAACTGTTTTGTTGATCAAATCCTTGGGTGGAATGCAATTCATAAGGACAATTACAATTCATTTCTAATGAAAAATCTGACAGCCTGAGAAATGAACATAAAAACCAGAACGCGCATAATCTACAATCGGAAATTCAATGCGACAGTTTCATTTCTTTATAAAAGGTGGTGGTCTCTAATTAAAGCCATACTCTAACTTCATTCAGCCTCTCTTCCGACGGTATTATTTTGCTACTATTGATATGTTATCTTGAACCTGTTTTCCCTTACTTTATGCCTGTATTTGTGAGCTTTTGGAAGTCATTTTCTCTCTTTGCAGTGCTTGGCATAGGCTTGAGTTTGCTAGGGTAGGTCTGTGAATGCTTGGCTAATTGAAAATCTATGCAGAATTACTCTTGTAACCTTATACCATCTGGTTCATTAATCTATTCATGATTAATTTAAATTTAAATGTTATTGATATACTCTAAATGTCTATTTCTTTTTATAAAAGATTTCAGTGGTGGTGGGGAAGGGCATGTAGAGGCTACCAGAAACATATCTGGGTCACTGGAGACCTGAACCTGCCCCTTCACTTCAGGCTCCTCCAGGGGCCGGCAGTGTGGCTTCAGAGCCCCACTGTGATTAAAAGGGCTTAGAATGGATTCAGTGGATTCAAATATGGCTGTGTGTCCTTGGGCCAATTAATGAACTGTGCCTCAGTTTTCTTATCCATAAAATGGAATAGATAACTGCAGCATGTCCTCTTAGAGATTGTTGTGAGAAACAGTTGAGGTAATGCATGTTTCTGTAGCTTGGGCACAGTGCCTAGAGGTTAATACATGACAGCTATTATGAGTTTTACTCTTTTGATTCTTTCTCAGATACCAGAGTAGAGGGGGGAATCTCATCTGTAGTGTTGCATTCTCTAGGGCTGGTCATCTTGAAGGAGATGTGACAGGATCTCAGTTATTAGCTGCATTTTGACCATTCCTTTCACCTTCCTACCTCCCTTTCTCCCTGCGTTCCTGCTAGATACCTGCATTGTGTCCAGGAACCCAACCTCAATTCAACTGGGGAACACACCAAGAGGTCTGGCTCCTGGACATATGATAGCCCCCTCCTTTCTGTTTCATCTGGCCCTCCAGCCCCTTCCTTGCCTCTTCTGCCTCTGTCAGTTTCCTGCTGACCTCTGTTCCACACTATATCCACACTCCATGAAAGTAACCCTGAAACTTTTGAACTAGGATGCCTTCACATTCCTTGCCTCCTTCAACCTACATAAGGTAGACTGGAAGTAAATAACAGAACCTCTGGTTTCCTTGTCCATTTGCCTCAGATCTCCAAGCCTGGAGCAACCCGACAGGCTCTCCTGGGTCTTGGGTCTTGAAGTGGGCTGCTGCATCAGGGTGGAAACCCTCCCAGCTCTGTGAACTGATTCCCTTACACTCAGGATCTCTGGGCCCACTGATGAGCTGGGTCCTCAAAGCTGCTAGATAATAATCATCATCACAATAGCTACATTTATTCAGCTCTCCCAGTGGGCTGGGCACCATTTTAATCAATCCTAATTCACTGCTTTGAAGTAGGCACTCTCACCACCCCTGTGTTGGACATAGTAGAACTGAGGCAGGGAGAGGGGTGTGGGGATTTTCCTGAGCTGCCCTAGTGGGGCGTAGGGAGTGATGGCTACCAGCACAGCCAGTCTAACTCCAGAGTTAGAGCTCTGAACTAGCTCTTTGGTTACCTTCTTTTCCATTTCTCGTAACATTTATGCTTAACCGTTATCAGCACTCTCTTTACCTTCGCTATGGGCCTGATTCCTTTTTGTTGCAAATAGTTTTTTAAATTGAAAAAGTAATGTATGCACCTCTTGAAAAGGCCAGCAGTGTAGGAGTACAGAACGAGATTCACCGAGACTTCCTTACGTCCCAGACCACCAATTCAGCTTTTTCCCCGAACAGAGGCCATGGTGACTTCTATTAATTTCTTTTGTATCCTTTAATGATATTCTGTGTGTATGTGTAAAATACCCACTTGTACCCACATGGGAACATTCCACAGCTTTCGCTTAAAAGATCTTAGAGATAGTTATGCCTCACTCTTAGCGCTCACCTTGACACCTTCTTCAGAGAGAAAATAAAGGCCGTTTTGCTTGAACTTGCTCAATTTCCTGCTGTCTGCACCTGTAATCTTCTATATCTGCAGCACTCCCTCCTTTCCCTTCCAATATCCACAGAAGAAATGTCTGTTTTCCTGTTCAAGGTTAATCCCTTTACCCCTGTTCTTGACCCAGTCCCGTTCCATTAGGTATGTTTCATTCTTTATAGGTTGCATTCTCTAAGGATGCTTCAGTGCCTCCCATTATGAAAGAAAAGGCGGAAGCAAAACCAGCCTCCCTCTCCGACTTTCTCTTGGCCCTTCTCCCCCTCTGAACGCCATGCTCTGCTTCCTTCTCTTATATTCCGTTAGTTCTTTTCACTTATTCATTAAATATTTGAATGCTCTTCATACTAAATATAGCACAGGTAGGTACAATTTGGTCCTTGTCTTCAGGAGGCTCACATTCAGTCTGGTGTGAAGAGAGGTGTGAACCAACAAATGGGAGGTGTTACCAAGGAGTCCACTTTGTGTCACCTTGAAGGACTCCGCTTCTAAAATTAACCTGGATTAAAATCTTCGCTCCATATTTGGTAGCTGCGTGACCTTGGGGAATTACTGTGTTTTTTTGTTTGTTTCTTCATCTATGAGATGGGAACATCAGTACTTATTTTGTACATTAGATGTGATGATTTAATGCGTTAGAATAGGTGTTGACACATAAGTATTAAACAGCTCGTAGCTTCTTGCTGCTATTATGATGGCATTGGGGAAGGGTAGAGTGTTCTCATTAAGGAGGGATTCAGCGACCTCCCATTGGTTCCTCAACGTTGCCTTTGCTTCTGTTCATTCCACTGAAATTGTTTTGGCAGATCAACAGTTGCCAACCTGGTGGCTGATTTTCAAACTTCATCTTACTTGACTTCTTGACAGTATTAGCACTGCCCTCACTTCTTGAAACCTTTGCTGTGACACGTTCTTCTGATCTTTGCTCATCTCTCCTTGCACCCTTTTAAATTAGTGTTCCTAAATACTGTCTCAAGTAATCTTCCAGTTTACACCTCCTTTCAGCATGAGCTTGTCCATTTCTTTAGCTTTTACTACTACCTAGATCAGTGTTTTTCAGTAGGACTTTCTGTGATGATATACTCTGTTCTGCTGTGTCCAGTTTGATAGTCACTAGCTCCATGAGGGTAATGCAACCAAAGAGCTGAATTTTTAATTTGGATTAATTTGAATTAATTTAAATAGCCATATGTAGCTAGTGGCCAGTGACAAACTTTGACCTCTGTTCCTTTTTAAAGGGACTGCCTGTGGCCCTCAGTGTCTTCTCCCCTAAGTCAGACTGCCTGCTGGTGATGTGATGATTTAGTCCTGTTGGATAACATGCACATCTTATTCTGGGCAAGATGATGCACTTGCCACCATCAATGATAGGTTTATGAGCAAAACAACATCAGCCATGACAGAACCAGGTGTGGGATCACACCTGTTAGAATGGCTGTCATCAAGAAGACAAGAGATAACAAATGATGGTGAGGATATAAAGGGAACACTTTATATGCCCTGGTGGTGGGACTATAAATTGGTTCAGCCACTGTGGAAAAGAATATAGAGGTTCTTCAAAAAATCATAAATAGAACTACTATATAATTCAGCAGTCCCACAGAATATATTATCCAAAGGAAATGAAATCAAGGTCTCAAAGATATATCAGCACTCCCATGTCTATTGCAGTATTATTCATAGTAGTCAAGGTATAGAAACAATCTAAATGTCTGTCAACAGATGATTGGATAAAAAAGATGCAGTAGATATACACAACTGAATATTATTCAGCTATGAGAAAGAAGGAAATCCTGACCTTTGTGACAACATGGATGGACCTGGAAGACATTATGCTTAATGAAATAAGCCAGACAGAGAAAGACATATTATATGATATCACTTATAATGTGGAAACTAAAAAAGCCAGACTTGGACAAACAGACAGAAGAATGGTAGTTACTGGGGGCCAGGGAGGGTGAGGGGGATGGGGGAATTGGGGAGATTTTAAAGGTTATAAACTTCCAACTAGAACCTAAGTTCTAGATCTCTAATGCACAGCATAGTGATTAGAGTCAACAGGTATTGTATCATCTACTGCAAAATTGCTGAGAGACCAGATCTTAAATGTTCTCACTACAGAAAATAAGTAACAATGTGATGTGATAGAGGCATCAGCTAATGCTATGATGGTAATCACTGCAATATATAAATGTATGAAATCAACACTTTGTACATCTTAAACTTACACAATGTTGTCAATTATATTCAAAAAGAAAATAAATAGGGAGGATAATCTTCACACCCTTGCTAGATGTGCAGTCCTCAATAATTTGTACTAGGTTATTAGGATCATTGGGTACCTTGTGGCTATGGCTGTCAGCTGAGGACTTGCCCATGATCCTTGTTGTTCTGTTTTATTGCTGTCCTTGAATGGTATGATTATCAACATGAAGCTATGTACTTTTAGAAGTCCTTTACAAATAGACTTGGGTTATTGTTAGAGTGTTGAATTTTGGCGTTGCTGGAAGGTTGCCAAGGACAATTTAGGATGTAGTTGCTTGAGCTTGCAGTTTGAATGCAGAAATTGGGGTGTTGAAAACCTAACTTGTGACATAGAATGCTATGTGTTGGAATTTCACTGTGTTGTGATATGACACAGTGCAAATTTGGTGCAGTGTTGGGCTACTATGTATTTAATCCCATTCATGGATTTATCTTTCAAAATTTCTCTGGATGACAAGTGCAAAAAGCATTAAGATGAGGATCCTCTGTATTTTAGTGTGGGCAGCCTTCACAGGACAGTGGAAATAGTTTTTGAATCACCAGAAAGAGAAAATAAGTGACCCAGGCTCTTCATGTTTTTCTCTGGAGCCTACTGGATTAGGGTAGCTGCTTCAGGGCAGCTGTTGCGTTTCATAGGTCTTTTTTTTTTTTTTTAATAAAGATTTTGTTTATTTATTCATGAAAGACACAGAGATAGAGGCAGAGGGAGAAGCAGGCTCCCTGTGGGGAGCCTGATGCAGGACTCCATCCTAGGACCCGGAGATCACGCCCTGAACCAAAGGCAGACGCTCAACCATTGAGCCACCCAGGCATCCCTCATAGGTTTTTTTGTGCCAGGCTTAGCATGTTGTCTGCTTCTCTTAGATGCTAACTATTATCCAGCTTGGTTAATATTTCTAGAAGAAATGTACAATGAACTACATTTTATGGATAATACTAGGACTGCATGTAAGACTGGGATTGTGCTCTTTTTCTCTGTTTTTCAGATGTTAACTTTGTAATATACAATCATACTTTGGGCTAATTTTCAGTGACAAACCAGTGTAGAGAATAGTAACAAAAAGTGGCAATCAAATTATGCAAGAAAACTTTGCAGTGATTTAGTTTTTATAAAGAGTTCAGACTCCATCAATAATTTAAAAAAAACCTTAATTTTCTTTGATTAGCTATTGCCCTGTAATTTTTTATTTGGATATGGTTTTTTTTGAACATGGATATGTTTGTGGCTTATGTTTTAGCCTGAATTGGGAGGGCATAGTTTTATATGGCTTGTGGTATATGCTGCAGATTAAATTCTACAAATTGGAAATAAACTATTCATTCCATCTCTATTATACAGTTAAGAGAGCAACTTTAAGACATAAATGGGGAAACTCCCAAGCAAAATATATTCTTATTAGTTTGTAGAATTCACAATCCCCTACCACCCCCAGTTTCTTATATTCACCTAGCTGAACTTTTAAGATAAAACTTTGTGGTCAGTGTTACAATACTTAATAATCATCAAGTTGGAATTATGCTCATTTTTCTTGTTAAGATTTCATTTTCAAATTTCTTTCCCTCAGAAACTGCTTCATATCCACTTCTATCCCTAGATTTGATAACAGCAGCTGTCCCATCATAGCAGTGAGGACTGAGAGAAGGTGAATGAGCCTGGGTTTTGGAGTCAAGTGACCAAGGTCCCATTTCCAGCCTGGCCACTTTTCACTCAGGCAAATCACTTCTGTGACACTTCATTTTCTTATCTCCAAGATGGGGATAATGGCTAATTAAATAGGATTGTTGGGTATATCAGAAATTATGAAGAGTGCTCAGGAAGTGATGTTAGTAATGATGAGGCGAGCTATATCATATGGGTACTAAGGGAGGTCTTGGGTTTTCTCTCAGAGGCTTTTTTGGCTTAAAGAAACAGATTATTGTACAATATCTAGTTTGAAATTGAAAAGGGCAATTGTAAAGACAAGGAGGGGTGGTATCTTCTTGGATCAAGCACAGTTAAGTGTAGTTTGTCCTCCCAAGGGTTTGGAACCAAGAACTGAAAGCTGGCAGCTTCTCTCATTCTCTTTTCTGGGGTCATACAGCCTTGTTTTGCTTCTTACTAGGCATTTGCTCCATTGTTGTATCTCTGCAGAGTACGGCTTCTACTTTGATCTTCACACAGCCAAGCCCAGAGCCTACCAATTCCAGATATACATGCTCTTGGCTCATGCAAGAACAGATTCTCGTTCTTATCTCCAAATACCGATTTCTGGTAGAGTGAGGATTTGATTGGCTCTGTTTGGATTTAAGGGTTGAGCTTTGCTCACATCTGGGGTCAGGCCCAGCTCACAAATAACAGTGAAGACTCGGGTCCATCCCTGTGACATAGAGAAGGGACTTTGTGCATGAGGCAGAGAAACCAACAATATCTACCATATCTACACATATGGGTCTTTGGAGATTCCTTGATGATAGTCTTGGCACTGGAAGACTGAGTTCAGAAGAATTTGTCCAGGTCAGTGGTTTTTAACCCTGATTGCACATTACAGTCACTTGGGGGAGCTTTATGACAGGCTCTCCTTTGAATATTCTGATATAGTTGGTTTGGAAGATTACTCAAGGAAAGAAAACAAAAACTTTTCAGCTGATTCTCTTGTGTGGTCAGGTTGAAAACCCTGACCTAAAATGTTCCCTGTAGTAGGTCTAGGGGCTCAAAGATGAGGGAAATAGGGCCCCTGGCATATTAAAAATAAAACAAAGTAAAACAAAAAAAAAAAAAAAAGAAAGAAAAGAAAATGAAAGACATAAACTGCGAACAATGTTTGTGACTCAAGGGAATTGTAAACAAAGAGCTTTGGATGAAGAGAGGTGGGCTCATTTCTTTTTTTTTTTTGTTTTTTGTTTTTTGCATATCATTTCTTGATGATAATGAAGGGTGATCCACCCTTACCACAGGTTTATATATACCTATTCAGTATGTTTGCTTACCTCCCATCTCATTCACCCATCTAGCTTGTCTGTGTCCTGAAGTCCAGGTCCTGGGGATGGCATTGGGCAACTGTCACTGCTTGAGTTCTCAGCTCCAAAGAAAAATGACAACACACGAGAGGCCTCAGCAACTGTAAAGAGAATGGTCCAGTATAACTGACACCCAGCAAATAAGAGCTGCTGGCAAAATGACCTTGACAAACATCTCAGGAGCCCCCGCCCAGTTTGGGAGGGGGACCTGCACACATTTACATCAATAACAAATGGATTTAAGTGGATTAGAGGATGACTTCAGTGCCCAGTGGGAGGAGACTATTGGATGTGGCCTTGAGGACAATCATGGTGACCTGAACCAAGGTGATGCTGGTGGGGGTATTAGCTAACATTTATTAAAGCCTCTTCACTACCAGGTGTAGTACGATGTGAACTTGATGTGACCTCTCCAACTAAGGCTCCTAACAAGCCTATGGGGACAGGTGCTTTCTGTTATCCTGGTACCAGGAGAAACTGAGGCTCAGAGAGCCCAGGGTCACACAGCTGATCAGTATCCAAGCTGGATTCCAAACTAGGTGAGTTTGCGTCTAGAACCCAGGCTGTTAGCCTCTACCTGGGGAACACAGGGCAGTATATAAGAGCCCCAGGAGAGGCATGCTGTGGGAAAGTTAGAGAATCTTCCTGAAGCAGGCGGCATTTGAAAGGTGAGTAGTTGAGGTGCAGGGTAACAGAAACAGCCTGGGCGCAGGTATTGAGGAGCAAGGGACTAAGGTAGTGTCTCAATCAGAACCCAGACAAGAAACAGAAATTGTTTACAAAAGTGTCAGGGGGAAAGGGCAAAGAGGAGATGCTGTCTGAGAAGGACCCTGTGGCAGGGCTTAGATATGGGTAGGCACTTGACCATTTGTGGACACCTTTTGGGAGGACACCCTAGGGCTGTTGCTCAGGCTCCGGTGGGGTCTGGGGGATTATGCTGTAAGGAAACTGCTGTAATTATACTTTTTTTTCTAACTTCCTATCTCCAAATGTGCTTGGCTGTTCCTTGACTACTTCCCTGCTTCCCCCCTCCCCCCCCCCCGCCCCCACGACTAATTCTACATTTAAAAAACAGTAGTTTTTTGAATACAATAGAACTAGCCGAGTTGGTCCCAAAAAATGCCTTTGTGGGCTTTACAAAGTTTTGAAAGTATTTCTAATACTTTTTAGTAAGTGAGCCAACAAACCACTTAAAGAGCCCTGAAGGAATTGGTCAAGAACAGCCCTGTTGCTTGTGTTTCCTCTGGGGCATTTTGCATCATGTGCAGATACAACTCTTGTTTACTGGTTAAGTTGATTATTCATAGCGTGTTTTTATACTTCTTGTGTTTGTGACCGTTCCCTTAGGGGAATAAAAAAGCCCCTGGCCTTGACATGGTCTGGCGCCCACCTGCTGCAGTGCCCTCCCTTTCTTCTGACTTGTCTTGCTGTAGCTGCGCTGGTTCCCTGTTCCTTGCGCACCCTAGACTCGTTCCTGTCTGGGGGCTGTTTTTCCTCAGAGATTCCTTCCTCCAAGTCCACACAACTGCCCTGAGTCCGCTTTCTGTTCTGCTCCAACGCCACTTTATCAGTCACACCTATGCTGGGCCCAGCTCCCCACATTGAAAATTGCAACCTGCAAACACTCCCACCTTGCTTTCTGGCCTCCCCTAACCTTGGGCTGCTCTTCTTTTTAGCATAACAAGCGGCCCCTTCTAACACCCTCTGTAACTTGTTTATTGTGTTCTTCCCCAATGAAAGGAAAGTTCTGGGGCGTCTGGGTGGCTGGGTTAAGCAGCTGCCTTTCAGCTCAGGTCATGATCCCAGGGTACTGGGATCAAGCCCCACATGAGGCTCCCTGCTCAGTGGGGAATCTCCTTCTCCTTCTCCCTTTGCCTGCCACTCCCTCTGCTTGTGTGCTCACCTGCGCGCTCTGTCAAATAAATATAATCTTAAAAAAAAAAAGTTCCTTTAGGACAGGAGTCCTTTTTTTTAATTTACTAGTGTACCTCTTATCAAGAATATAGTAATATTTAATAAACATTGGTTGAGCACATGCCTTAGGATTCTGTTATGCTGTCAGAAGAGGAAATTTTGTGTTCCATGTTTTATCCAAATCATGCTAAAGATTAATTTGACTTTAGTCTTCAATCGTGGCTGTAAGATTTGCCTGTTAATAGCATGTATGTAAGCGTGTGTAATTAGCAAGAAGAGATTGCATTGCCTTCTGGTCACTGTTGAACACTTCTGATACGTGCTTCTTTCAGCTGTCTCGTTGTGGTTATTATCTTGCTGCTCTTTTAGCTTTAAGCTTCTAAGGTCAGGGACCAAGTCCTCTTCATTTTTAATGTAGTGTTTTGCCCATGTTGGCAGCCTAATTGTGCAGGAAGAAGATTAGGAGTATGAGATTAGGTTTTGCTTAAAATCCTAAATCCTATTTTATTTTGGTACCATGTCCTTGTTTGCATTAAAAAGTTATCAGGTGAGTGGTATTTACCTTAACATCCTCAACATAACATGAGATCGTTTACATTTACAATAAAGAAAAATGATAGATTTCTTTTATTTCTGCCATTAATAAGTGTCATAAAATAGAAAAATAAAGCTAAGTCAATATATTATTGCCACAGAAATTGAATTTGTGTCAAAAGGATTTGTGCTTGTGATGTAGTGATTCGTATATTTTTCTTGGAATTAAGTCTCTAGCAGGTGACAACATCAATAATTCACAAAACCAAGGAGCTTTTTGAAATTGGTTAATTTATATATGTGAATTACAAAACCAGTGAATAATGTGCTTAATGTATTCTGACATATTTGAAAATATGCATTGAAAAACCCCTATCCTATTACAGTCTGTGTTTACAGTACTAGATTTTTTAGGGTTTTTTTTTTTTTTTTCTTCTTTTTTTACTTTTACTACATACATTATTATTTGAAAAGGAACTTATCTGTATTTTCTGCTTGGTGTGGAACATATTATCCATTGTGATGTAAAAAAGCTTTTCTCATTATAAAAATAAGTAAGCCTATTCTAGACAACTAGGAAAATACAGGAAAATATGGGGGGAAAATTGCTCCAAATCCCACAATCCAGGTATATAAAATTAAATGGTTCCTGTCTTTTTTTTCATAAGAATGTATATTAATGGAGTGGAATTATATTGCATATGCAATTTTAAATGCAAGGTTTTTTTCCATGTAACAATTGTGAGCATTTTCCTATGTCATTATAGTTCATATGTCAGGACTATGGTTATTTAATCATTCCCACATTCTGGGAAGTTTTAGGTTGATAATTTTTAGCTATTTAAGATAAACTCTATATTGACAAGTATTTGTGTACAAATCTCTGGTGTTATTTTCTAATTCTAGATTCTTCAGGTAGAATTACAAGGCTAAAGAATGTGAACATAGGATTTATTTCACCAGATCACTCTCTAAAAAGATTCAACAAAACTTAATTTCCTTATGGTGATGCCAGAATGTAAAAAAAACAAAATTCTTCTTGAACAGATAGGGAATGAATGATTCATGGTGCTGTTAGCTTCAGGAATATTCAGTCTACATTTGTGTCTTGGACAAGACCTCTTGGAGACTGAATCATGCTCAGAAATAACCCAGTCATTTAGGTAAGCCTCAAGGTAAATCTGGAAGCTTTAGGGCCATTTCCTATAGTGAATACTTAAAATACTTCTCCAGTTGACTACAAAGGTCTTAGATTCTGGTGACCTAGAACTAAACCAACTTGTAGAGTGGTTCAGAGACTTGAATTGCCTTTCCTTGGACTTCTTGCAGAGGAGTTTTTGATCTGGGAGTAGAGGTAAAAAGGAATGGAACGGCTGAGGAGAATCTCTTAAAATAGATATTAAAATAGGTATTAAAGCTGTTACTAGAATTAGCCATTCTGTTTTCCTTTTAATTTTACCTCAGGGTTGAAGTTTATTGAAGGAAAAAGAACATTGGTGTTCTATTAGAATAAAAAAAAAAAAAGACTTGTTAGGTGCTCAGCTCCTGTGATATCATCTAGGACTGAGGTCCAAGTAACAATTTGATAATTTTTCTAGGGAGGTGGTGGTTTTCTAGCAGTTATGTTGCTGCCTTTTGATCCTTTTAAAAACTTTTTCTCTTAGAAATGAATTTTTTCACTTCTATGAATGCTTGAATGATATTTCTGTCTGAAAGGCAATTTTTCTTGATGACTCTTCTTTCCCGAAGAAGGAATTATGGAGAAGGGAGGTTGGATTCTGCGGTGGGTAAGAGTAGAGAAGCCCGGGATTATGGCCAGGTGTCTATCTTTCTGAGGTAGGTGGGGTTTGAATAAATGAACAGATTAAAAGTAGCTAGAGAGCTTTTACTTATTTTCTCCTGTCCCTAATCTCTCTCACTTGTCTCTGCCTGGAACTAAAAATAGGACCACATGAAGAGCCAGTCAACTTAAAAGCTTTTTTTGTTTGTTTTACATTATCAAAGAGCCAGCTCTACTCTATCCTTGGTGCTATGAAAGCTTCAGTATTATTTTTGGACGCTTCTGAGATGTTAAATATGGAGCCCTTAAATATTTTCACATCTAGATACGTTGTTTAGTTGCCTGGGAAATGAACCTTTAGGCTCTGTAGTTATGGTTAGTGTCATGATGAGTACTATTCCTTTACATTCCTGCCATCTTTACAATTGGTATTGACATTAAAACAGGTTTCGTGGACCAGAAATAATGTTAGGATAAAGTACATGTTAGTATGCTGGTGGAAAGGAATAATCTGGAATTTGAGGCAAGTGTGAGCAGTGCTTTAATATCACCTCACCCACATCTTATGATTAAAAGAATGCTGATCCTTTTTTCCTTTTGGTTATAACTTTGTGTCATTAACCCGTTACTGATTTATTTTGACAAGCAAATAGTGTCATGTCATGGCTTGATCTAATGAGTAAGCTTTGATAGTTTAGTACCAAATATATGCTTATGAGGTTGAATTATTGTACCTTTAGAGATAGATTAAGTATTTGAATAAGTGATACAGTAATTCACCGTACACACCAGAGAGTGTCGAATTGTCTTAGAACAGTACTAATTGGTGCCTGTCATTACATGGCAGTAAAACCTGTCCAGATTTTACCAGCTCAGTGTTTCTCACTTCTTTGAAAACTTCTTGTACTTCCTACTTGTACCCTTCATTTAGCTTGTTTCAGGGACACCGGTTCCAAGCCACAAGTCAAAAAATTGGAATGTGTGCAGGCCAAGGGGATTTTAAGGGCTGGGCCCGGTGGCGGTGGCGCGTGGAGCAGGGTTTCTCACCGGTCCTGCACTGGGTGCTGCATTGCCCTCAGGGGTCCTGCACTGGGTGCTGCATTGCCCTCAGGGCCTCTAGTGCGCAGGTTCCTCAGCCCCCTACTGAATCAGCATCTTGAGAAGCTGAGACCTTGTCATCTTTCACAAAGAAAGTCTTGGTGTGCTTCTAGTGCACACTTAACAAGGTGAAAACCAGGTGGCTGAGAGTGTCTAGTTTATGAAAATTTAGTCTGAGTCAGGTGCCTACAGAGGCTTTAATCTTACAGGTTTTCCTCCTGTTAGTGGTTCCCCGTAATGACCAGAAGGATGTAAATTAATGAAGTTAAATTGCAACAGCTAAAAATCTTTTTAAATATCACCATGTATTTGGCTTTGACAGTGATCAGGACTTGCTAGCTTGACACTTGATGGTAGCTTCCACACACCTCATGACATGAATGGACAAATCCTTTGCTCCTTGCTAGTTCCAATGTGCTAACCAATGAAAGAAAATATAAAATTTGCCAGAAGTCTTGGGCTACAGCTTAGAATCTGTGTGTGTGTGTGTGTGTGTGTGTGTGTGTGTGTGTGTATGTATGTGGACCTTGGGTTTGTATGTTGCTGTGTATTGTATAGTTTATTTGGTCTTGTTTACGTCCTTGTAAACTAAGTTGGTTAGAGAAGGACTATTTCTTCATACCCTTGATATTTACAGCATTTCATGGAGTGCTCTGAAAGCTTTAGATCTATTTTTTGACAGCATGTATGGTCTTCAATAAAGGTTTTGATGCCTTGCTTAAATGTGAATATAGAGATCTATGTTCTGTATTTTTTTTTTTCTTCAAAAGAACATAGGATCTCCCCCCCCACCCAAAACCTATAAAGAACTTTTCTCTTTCAATTCCAGAGTGATCCTCTTGACCATTCATCATAGGAACAGTCATTAGCAGAAAACGTTGTTTCCTATCTATATGAGACGCTCTTTACTTTTAGAAATAGAATTAGGAAATTGAGCAACGTAGGAACACGGGAAGAAAGAGGAGTTTTTCAGCTTGGGAAAGGAGCCCTAATGTGCTTTAGTACCACAGCTTAACCAATTACCAATGGTTCTGTATACAGAACTGTTTTTTTGAAATTACTGTCAGTTTGATTTATTCCATTACCATAAAGCGTTAATGACACCTAAACAATCATAGACCAGGTAATGAAACTAAAGGTCATAGAATCGCATTTAGGTATGAATGTTTTAATAGGTGTAAAACTGTATGCTTTCAATTTCTGTGTGTGTCTGTAGGTACAAATATAACCCTAAAGGTTGCTATTAGGTTATTTTTCAAGTGTTCCTATCTGCTTCCCTTTAATGTTTCTCTTCCTCCCCCCCTCCCCCCCCCCCGTTTTTTTTAAAGATTCTATCTATTCATGAGATACACACGCACACAGAGGCAGAGAAATAGGCAGAGGGAGAAGCAGGCTCCATGCAGGGAGCCCGATGTGGGACTCCATCCCAGGTCCCCAGGATCATGACTTGAGCCAAAGGCAGACGCTCAACCGCTGAGTTACCCAGGCATCTCAGAACCAAAATTTTTAGATTGGTTTTCCACCTGTCTGCTCTGTTAGTATCTGGTCCTGTCGTGGGTCCTTGCATTCACTGTCTCTTCCTGGCCTACTGGCTTCTCTGGATCGTGGTGTGGGTAGTGGGAATTGATAGGCAAGTGTGTTGCAGAGGAAGAATAATGAACTTGATCTTGGCTTCTTTCTTTTCTCTCAGACTGTTAAACTTCCTGCACTTGGGTCCTTTTGAGTTTTCTTACTTACCCCTGCATTATAGTTCTGTCATAATTCATCACGCTCTTTTTTGTGAAAGATTGTGTGTAATATAGTTAGTAACTGGGCGTATGTATTTGCCTACATAGTTCTTAAAAAAACAACTAAAGCATTGAACAAATGGAGTCCTTTTAAAAGATAGATTCTCGGGATCCCTGGGTGGCACAGTGGTTTGGCGCCTGCCTTTGGCCCAGGGTGCGATCCTGGAGACCCTCTCTCTGTGACTATCATGAATAAATAAATAAAATCTTTAAAAAAGAAAAAATGCTTAAAAAAATAAAAGCTAGATTCTCTCTCTCTCTCTCTCTCTCTTTTTAAAAAAGATTTTACTTTATTCATGAGAGACAGGCAGAGACACAGGCAGAGGGCAGAGGGAGAAGCAGGCTCCATACAGGGAGTCGGACGCGGGACCCGAACCTAGGACTCCAGGATCACGCCCTGGGCCGAAGGCAGGTGCCAAACTGCTGAGCCACCCAGGGATCCCCCTAAAAGCTAGATTCTCAGTGAGATGGTTCAAGGATCAAAAGAAGTTATGACCCCAGAAATGGATCTTATGCGTCTTGTTTCTACATGAGGGTGACTGTACCATTCTGAAAGTTATGAGTCCGACTTTGACTTGAAAGGGCTGCTCAGCGTTAGGCCTTCGAAGTTAGACAGAAAATGTTGTTTCTGGGTATATTTGTCTTCTGTATATTACGTCCTGTAACCTCCACCCCCCACTTTTCCTGTCTGGTACTTTATTTTCCATATCTTTTATGTAGTTTTTAGATCATAAATCTTGCTTGGGCTCTGCTCTCATTTCCCTTAAAATTATCTTAGTTCTCTCAACATCGCTTTTGACATTTTCCTCAAGCAACTCAAACTGGTATCTGGGAATATTCCATTGGTGTAAGAAGGTGTTTTTTCTTTACCATGACATACTTTTCTAAGCAGTATTCCGGCCGGATCCTTTTTCTTTGGCCTTATTTCTTAAGTGTTAGGCCACCTAGAATGCCATGAGTTCGTAGTTGGCCATATTTCTCTTGTTTCATGAGAGGAAGGTGAAATGACCACTTTCAGGTGTGATGTGTCTTGTGATGGGGGTGGAAATCTCTGCTGGCTAAAGAATAGAGAGGTGGTTAGCCACTTGCAATGGGCTGGAAATCTCTGCTGGCAAAGCACACAGCAGGCAGTTTAGAGGGAAGGGTACCCCATCCAGCCTTTCCACTGCAACTTTTTCGGTGAACTTGAGATGTAGGTGGGCTGGGGTTTAATTTTAATAATGGTCTGTGGGAGGATACTGTGGCCCTGAATACCTCAGAAATCTTACAGTCCTGCCCAGGAGTACACCCACTCTTACAGACTTCTGTGGTTGCTTGTTATTTTCAAGGGCTGAAGGTAATAGTAAAGACAAATTCTAGCCCAGAATTCAGTACTAGTTCTGTTAATTTAGTCTTATCCCTTCTTTGCTCTCAGTTTAACAAAGAGTTTAGGCTAGTGGTATGGCTGGTAAGTGTGGTCAATTATTTAGCTTTGGTTAGACACAAAGCTCGTTCTGCGCCCCTCCAGTTAGTATATTCTCTGCTCTAGAGGAAGGAATGTCTTGGTCAAAGAGGAAGAGAATCTGTGATAGTGATTTGCCCTGTACAATTTTTTAATCTGGATTGTCACTGAGATCGATTGATGAGCATAAAGGTGTTTTTCAGTATACAGACACGAATGACAAATTTCATTCCATCAATGCTGAGTTTACTGCCACTCAGGCTGTTAGAAGATGAATGCTAACACATGTCCTTTTATACTTCTAAAATTGGTTCTATTTAGGAATTCACTTGACCCTTTTCTGCCCTTTTAAAAGATCTAATGCTACTGAATAAGACGAGGGAGCATTGGAAATTGATTCCAGCTCCTTGAATACAAAATCTTGCCTTGACTCTGGAATTTATAAAACTTAGATTTCTGGCCTTCTTTTTTCCCCTAAATAGTTTTTCTTTTGAACACTACTTTGTAAGAAACTAATTTATTCACTTTCTAAAGTGGCCTTATGTTTGTCTAGCAGGGAAATCAGCAAAAGGGTTCTCAAAGAAACTAGCAATGAAATTGAAAAGTGTCTACTGTCACCACTGGTGATAAATCAAACTGATGTTAAAGATGCAAATAGTCATTCCAGTACTCTCTTCGTTACTAGAATTGTTTAAGTTAATTAAGCCAGCAAAGTACTTCATTATCTACTAGGCTGCATGCTAATGGCAGATTTAAAGTTTCACTGTCTTATGGTTCACATTCCACCCCCCCCCCCCCCCCCCCCGCATTTTAAGTCTCCTTATCCATTGTGTTCTAACTCCATATACTTAATGGAAACTAATATTGTTAATTGGGACTATAGATTTATTGAGGCATAGGTTTCTAATTTGTCAGGTTTGCAAGTCCAAGAAATCTTGGGAAACTACCACATTCAGTGTATCTTTTGTCCATCTTTTTGAGAAGGTGATTAAAGCAATATATAATTTAAGAAACAATATATGATTCATTTTTATTAGACTGTCGGAAATTTAATTATGTTCAACGTAGCATTGTAGAATTTTAAAATATATTCTATTAACTAAAATAAAAACTTTTATAAATTACTGATATGATTGGTTTTTCTTTCATTTGCAGCATTTAAATATTAGGACATTGACGGATGATATGGTAAGGTTATGCTCAACATTTCTTTTGTTGTGAATCTTAACTAACCATGTAATGTGGATGGTGTGCTATGCTAATACCTTTGAAACTGCTTAAAAACCTGCATGTTTTGGAAATGTGCTGTTTTTTATAGTGCTAAAATAAGAGGCAGAACTGGTAGAAAAAAATACATGATATTTTTTGCTTTTAAGTTGTAAAAGGAACTAGTTGATATGTTAATTTAAAAAATTTGTTTAATTACAAATTGTTAGTCAACTTTGAATCATTCAAATCAGCTCTCATTCTTTGGGGATGAATTGCACACTTCAAAAAGAGGTGTAAAAAAAAAAAGAAGTAGCTAAAGACCTACAGCTTTTTTGGTGTAAGAGGTGTAAAAAAAAAAGAAGTAGCTAAAGACCTACAGCTTTTTTGAAATATGTAGTTGCTAATTAAAGTAAACCAGACTAAAATCTCATGCATATATTAAAAAAAAAAATTGCTCAAAAAAGAGAGAACCAAGCATGCCTTCCTGTTCTGCCTGTTGGCAATCTTGCTTATAAGTAATTAACATGTGTAAATTTTTGTCTATTTAAGTACATATTTCTGAGAAATAGATTTTTTGACTGTAACTCTTGGCTAATGGTGTAAAGGATAACAAGAACAGCAACGAGGCCCAAGTAAACAATAATATATATATATAAAAGAAAGCATGATAGGACAAAGCAGAGTGTGCTATTGACCTGGTTTTGAATTCAAATTCACCTTTAATCTAAAATGAAACAGAGATTCTAGAACACAGCATTCAAAAAAATGTTTAGCACCCTTGTTATCCAAAGCACCATCTTGGGTACTTGGATGAAGTGGACATGCAAAGTTGAATGAGACCTAGATTTTGACATGCAGGATTGAAAAAAATCAATTAGAATGTTCTGTTTTATTCCTCTGGATAATATCTAAGAAAAGAAGTTTGATGTGAACTATTCTGGATAATGTTTTCCATATAATAGTATTTAGAAAATTGTAGTGATATGGAACGCTTACTCAGAGGATGTAATTTCTAACCCTGCAAGGTAGATGTTGTCCTCATCTTAGCACACAACTGCACTGAGGGTCAGCTAGGTTAAGTACGCAGTTAGCCCAAGTATGCGCAGCTGGCCAGTGCTGTAGCTATGGCTTGCATCTTGTTCCACAAAGCTCCAAACCATACACTTCTGTGTGGACTTAGCCTTCAAATGGCTGCTTATGACTAATAATAAAACCATGTGCAATTTTTGCAATTGAACATCTTTGAGAATATACAATGGCGGATTCCTTCTTACAATTTAGTTCATATGGCATCTAGTTTACCCATGTAAAGTATACAGTTGAATGGTTTTTAGTATATTCAGGGTTGTACAACCATTACTGACTGAAATCAATTTTAGAACATTTCCATTACCCAAAGAGAAATGTCCTACTTCTAAGCAGCCACTTGCCCCAACTCCACCAGCCTCGGGCAATGGCTAGGCTACTTGGTCTATAGCTTGCCTCATTGGGGCATCTCCTATGAATGGAGTCATGATAAAGAATTTAGTCACAAAAGACCACTTTGCATCGTATTTTCAAGGTTAATCCGTGTTGTAGCTTGCTTTACTACCTTGCTCCTTTCTATTATTGAATGCTATTCTAGGACATTTAAGATTTGATTATGTTTTATGGGGCACTATCCATCTTTTCTTCCTCTTTCTGGTCTTACCTTCATTATGACTGACCTTGCAGATTGCCAACCCACAGCCTCTACCCTAAGTTCTAAGAGTACTTTATTTGCTAAAGAGGCTTTAAGAGGTCCTTCTGGAAGACCTCTTGCTCTGATTTTAAGTTAATAAATGGGTTCCTCCACTGTGAAGACTGTAGTCTTCTCTCTCCATTCTGTCTCCATTTCTCTCTCTGCTTGTCCTGGCAATTGGGCTTGGGAAGTTACCATAGTGTCTTGTGAGGTATTTTTATCAAAGCTATATGACATTCTCACCAGTTTAAACATCTTTAGGGAAGAGACAATGTATTAATTACTTCTAGGTATGTTGTGTGGTACACGTTAAGCATTTTCACTAATTTTTCATTGAAGGAATAAAACAATAAATCTCTATATTTAATTACTTGCCTAGTCATGTGGCTTTATTGGACTTGGGGATGGCTTGGCCCTGGTTAGGCTTTCCAGGGATGGACCCTTGCCTTTATACAGGATAAAGAGTTTTTTTTTTTTTTTTTAAAAAAGAAAAAGCTTTGACAAGAACTTGCTGTCAGACTTTCTGACTACCTGTGTGGATCACTGATGACTGGCTTACCCCTGTCTTTGTCTTAGATGTACACATGACTGTTTCTTATAGATTTCTCCTTGGCCTTTTTTCTCCTTGACCGGCTGAATGAACTGCTGTCTCACTAGTTCTCACTATTCACTTCTGATCTTGTGCTTTAGCTTGGCTTTTTTTTTTTTTTTTTTTTTTTAAAGATTTTATTTATTCATGAGAGACACACAGAGAGGCAGAGACACAGGCAGAGGGAGAAGCAGGCTCCATGCCGATAGCCTGACGTGGGACTTGATCCCGGGACTCCAGGATCAGGCCCTGGGGCTGAAGGCAGCGCTAAACCATTGAGCCACCCGGGCTGCCCTTAGCTTGGCTCTTGAGTGGGTTAGGGCTTAAGTCCGGGAAAGGATCAAGCAGGCAGTCTAGTTCAAGCGGCTAGATCTATTGTTGTGGAGCTTAGAGAAGAAGCCTGGCTATCTTGAATAGACACAGTAAAAAGCAAACCTTACTCATTGATTGATGCAGTGTGGAAAGAGCATTAGATTAGGAATCAGAAGACTTGTTGAAAGACAGAACTTCACCTCTTCTTAGCTCTTTGACTTTGGCAAATCAATTAATTTGTTCACTTGTAAAGTGGGACTAATTATACATACCTTCTCTACTTTGCTCATGGAGTTTTTGTGAGTTTCATTTAAGCTGAAGTGTGTTGGATGGCTACATTCATTTCTGTCCCTTTTTAACCCCTTTATAAAATACTTCCCAATGCATAGGCAGTGGAGTGATGTGATGCATTTGCAGTTGAGACTTACACGGTCTATCACAGACCAGTGCAGAATTCCAGGAGGGAGGGAGGGAAAGACAGCTGGATATCTTGGGTGCTGTGTAAACTGTTTCTGGTGAGCGAGAGCTTAGGGAAGCATTTGCCATGGATGCTTTGATGTGTGCTAGCAATATTTTCTAACTAAAGGTGGCCACCCCCACAACATATGTGTTGCATGTGTACTTAATTTAGAACGTCTTCATGTGAGAATAGCATGCTTCGGACAGAACTTGAGAGAAGGTGCATAAGAATGGTGTCAGCTTTAGTCACAGGTTTGTATAATAGTATGTTAGAAACATTTAGTCAAAACATTCTGGGAAGCATTAATGATAAACACCCATCTCTTTAAGTTGCTTTGGTGAAGACCTACAAAAATACTTCACATTTCAAGGTTATTTCTTGAGTTATGATCAGAATTTCATAGGACACTGGTTGCAGGAAGTATTGCTGTAGTGTTGAGATCCCTAGGCAGAATTTATATACTTGAAACAGTGTTTATTCTACAAATATCTGAGACACCATGATGTATAAAGTACAGTCCAAGGTGAAACGTCATTTAGTTTACAACCATCCATTGTCTATACCTGGGTTGAAAAGAGTGCTTTCCTTGTGGAGACAAAAAGATTGAGACCAGGGCAGTGAAGGGAGGCCAATTTGAAAAGGTAAACTGGAGGAAATTGAACATGAACAACATGATGCTGAATTCTCCATCAGTGTGTCCACAGAGTGTTTTGTGGTCTAGAAGTCATTTTTGACTTGCTTATCATCCCTCACAACCATCTGTCTAAAGTGTGGTGCTCCTGCTGATTCTCTTCTTTTATCCCTCCTGCAGCCAGTTTTTACAATTAACTGTTGTAATCTCTGGTTTGGCCTGAAGCAGTGATTTTCAAACTTTCCTGGCTGGGACCCACAGTAAGAAGTACCCTTCATTTTGTAGCCCGGCACACATATGCATATAAATTCTCCCTCAGCTGAAACAATTTTATGAACGATTATTTAATGTTTCTAAGCGTAATGAACTCTGATCTTTTCCACTCTTTTCTATTGCTTTTTAGTCCTCTGCCTTCCATTTTAAAAAAGGAGTGGGGGGCTTGCAGATCCAATCCACTATATCGATTTCTTGTCCCATACATGGTTCACACCTATAGCTTGAAAACAGACATTGGCCTATATAGCAACCAGAGGAAGTCCTCGGGTCTCTCCGTAAAGTGTCTGCTCTTCACTTTATGACACATAGTTGAAAGTGGGTATCTGGGTTTGGGTGGCAGCTCTGCTACTTCCTAGCAGTGTGACTTTACGTAACTCAGATTTAGCTGTTGAGCCTTGATATATCTGGTTATGGAGATTTTTAAGGGATAAATACTGGTGAGATGCTTAGTGAACTATGCATTCACAGTAGTAGTGGTATAGTTAGGGTCATAACATGCATTTTTTTTTTTTTGAGAAAAGATTTATATACAATGCACCAGTTTTATGAATGTAAAATGATGAATTTTGACAAATATATACAATCATGTATACGTGATGATCATGACATAAAAGCTTTCCATCACCCTAAAAGATTCCCCCTGAGCCCTTGCAGTCAATTTTTACCCCCTATCCTGGCTCTTGGGAATCATGAATCAGCTTTCTGAAATATAGAATTCAGTTTCTAGGATTTCCAATAAATGGAATCACTTAGTATGTTGCCTTTGTTTCTGTAGCATAATGCTTTTGAGACCCCTCTAGTGCTTTGGGTATATCAGAAATTTGTTCTTTTTATTCCTGAGTAGTATTCCATTATTTGCTAATACTATATATTATATATTGAATATTATATATTCAATAGTTTGGGTTTCTATTTTGGGGGGATTGAGTAAATTTGTGAACATTTGGGTACAGTTCTTGTGGCCTTGTTTTCATTCTGGAAGGGGAATCATCTGGTAACTATGATTAACTTTATAAGAAACTGACAGATTGTTTCCCCTACTGACAAATTATGTTGAGCATCTTTTATTATGCTTATTTGCCATTCTTGTCTTGTCCTGTCTATCACAAGATAGAGGGCCATTCAGATTATTCCTGGTGAGCCTTGGACTTTTAAGGAATTTTTTTTGTATCTATATTCTAGAATTAGGAGTTTGTGGTATTTCCTTATTTTTTTTTTTTTTTAAATAAAGGACCTATATTTCTCCCTTTCAAACCCTGATAAATACTTGAATTCCACTCCCTCCCTCCCCCATCAGTCTTTGTAGAGGTTTGTCAATTTTATTGATCTTTTCAGAGAACCAGCTTTAGGTTTCATTAATTTCTTGATAATTTTGTTTTTATCTTTCCTTTTGTCTTAATCTTTTTATGATTTCTTTTTTTTTTTTTTTTTTTTTTTTTTTTTTTTTTTTTTTTTTTTTTTTTTTTCTTTTTATGATTTCTTAAGGTAGAAACTTACATAATTGATTTGAGCCTTTTGTTTTCTAATATAAAAAAATTACATTATAAATCTTCCTCTGAGAGCTCCTTTAGCTGTATCATTTTCTAACTATTCAAAATCTTTTCTAATTTCCTGTTGATTTCTTCTTTCACCCATTGGTTATTTAGGTCTGTGTTTAACTGTTAAAAATTTGGGGTTTTTCCTGATCTAGTACTTGATTCTCTTTTGGCCAGGGACCATACTTGACTTCAGTTGTTTTCAGTTTTCTGAGTCTTGCTCTCTGTTGTAGAATTGTGGTCTGTTTTTGTGAATGTCATGTGTGCATTCTGCTTGTATTAGAATTGATCTATAAATAATATTGGTTGACAGTGTTATTCACATCTTGTATTCTGGATTTTTCTGTCTGCTTGCTGTAACAATTATTGAGAGAGAAGTGGGAAGTTTCCCAACTATAACTGGATTTTTATTTCTCTTAGTTCTATCAGTTTTGCTCTGTATATTTTAAAGCTCTGCAATTAAGTGCATATATACTTGGGATTGTACTAAATCTTTCATCATTATGAAATGACTATTTTTATCCCCAGTAATATTCATTAAGTTGTAGTTGTTGGAAATTTACTAGATTTATTGGCTATACTTGATACAGTTACTGCCATCCTCTTTGAACAAATACTTCTCAGCTCGTGGGACACAAATTTTATTGATTTTTGTATCCCTATGACCTTTCCTTTTCTATTTTGTATGGTTTTCCTTTGCCTATCTTAAACTATTACTTATCAGGTTTCTTTCCTGCAGCCAGTGCTGTATATAGTGCTGGACTGGGGTGATTACCTTAGTCCATATCTTTGTCTATGACCTTTTCTTTGAGACCTATTACTGCATTGGCCTACCTTCCTTTGGGTGTCTCATCTTTACTTGAAACTCTACTTGCTCCACATTAAATCTTTCACTTTCCTCTTAAGCTTGTTTCTGTTCCTATATTCTCATAGAAGATAGCTTCTTGATGATTATTTCTTGAATCTATTTCCTTTCCTCAGTTCCTTCTATCAGAGCGCAAGGCTTCCTATCTCTTATCAGGATTCTCAAGCAAATTTCTGTTGCTCCCTAAAAAGCCAACTTCTTGCACAGCAGGGTGACCTATCTAAATTATATATCTGACCATATTTTACCTCATTTGAAACTACTTAGGCGCACCTGTTATCTATAAGTTAAGCCTGAGCTCTTTAACATTGGCATATAATAAGGCCTTCAAGGTAGGACCCTGCCTCTCTAACTTGATAGGCGTTTCTTAGTCCACATACAATAAAGATTCTGTAATTGTTAGCTGTGTGCTGAGTAGGGTTCTAAATGTTAGCTTTATAAATACTTAATGCTCACTTAGAAGCTTGTTGTGAAAATTATCATTCCCATTTTGAAAGATGGAGAAACTGAGGCAAGAGATTCAATAACTTAATGTCAGAGGGGTATGAGAAAAAAACTATGACTCATTCCAGAGAACATGGTCTTTACTAAGAGAGTTATATTGCTATTTAAGTACTATCTCTTTCTCTTCTGAGAGTACCAGTGTGAACTCTCTAAGTATATTTTGTTTTCTGCTTTTCCTCCTGAAGCTGTCTATATGAGACTGCCGACCTTTAAATTGACTAGGAAAAATTGTATCCTAGCCACTGATCTTAATTCGGAGAATTATAAAGACCTATTTTTCTTTTTTTAAAATATTTTACTTATTTATTCATGAGCGATAGAGAGAGGCAGAGACTTAGGTAGAGGAAGAAGTGGGCTTCCTGCGGGGAGCCTGATGTGGGATCTTATCTGAACCCAGGATCATGCCCTGAGACATGATGCTCAACTGCTGAGTCACCCAGGCATTCCTATAAAGACCTATTCTAAGAGGTTTTCTATGATTGGAAATTATTACTTATTTTTTAAGTATTTCTAGTAAACAAAACTGTTTTTGAGAAACCTTTATCCTGAAGGAATAGTGATGCGAGTGACTGAGGTATGGCAACAGGTTAAGGATAGGAGTATTTTTTTTTTTCTTTAATTGTGAAGGACATGGGAAAACTCTATTGAAACCACTTCACAGATCTAGCAGCAGCAGTCTGTTCCCAGTTATAAGTAGAGCTTTCCTTATTCCCCTCAAATGTCCCCTACAGGAGTGAGGTCCTAGAGCCATTGGAGATACTACCTACGTGTGGCTTCTAATGAGTGCTTTGGGAAGCTTTCATTGTTCTCTGTGAGCCTTGTGACTAGTTCAATGTAACTGCTACCAGACTACTCCAGAACATTCCTGAATGTTTTTTTGTGAGACTGGCCCACTCAGAGAGGAGTTCCCCCAGATGAATATGCTTAAAGAACTGGATTTTGTCTACCTGCAGGCTATTCCTGGAGCTACCTAGATGTGCCATCCCTTCTGGGATATATGCTAAATTGGACATGGTACTTATGAAAGAAAAGAATCATTTTATCTATGTGCCTCAATTACAGTTAATAGAACATAAATCATTAGCTTTAAAAAAGAAAAAAGGACTTAGAAGAATTACTTAAATTATTCTTGGCCTAATAGAATATAAAATTTTCTGTACTAAAAGTTCATTTTGCATTTTTATGAACTTCTGTTTTCCTTGGTAAGTTTAAAAACCATGAATAATCAAAAAGTGAGATATTTTCCAGTTTTTCTTTGAAATGATATATTCAAAAGAAACACTTCTGTATAAAGTAGATAAACCATCATGGACTGGGACTACCAAATGTATGTGGCAAAATACATCAAAACAAGTTCTATAAGCTTAAATTATTCACTAAGTCAGGTGGGCTTTTCTGAGCCCATTAATATGAGTTAATTAGAGCTTCCTGTACTTAGGTTTTCAGTAGTAACACTTAAGTACTGTCTTAGAATCTTTAAATATTTATGGGATATTTTAGAGAGCTCCTACTCAAATCAGTAGAAACTTGGGAATAAGATCAAGAGCTCTCAGAGTTGAATACACTAAAATGTAGGGTGTACAGACTTGTTTATTCATCCTTTTATCCTTCATTCATTAAGCATTTGAGTGGTTAGTACTGTTATAGGAATACAAAGATAAATATGACTGTCTTTGCCACTTGGAACAGTGGGGAAGCAGATATGTATACAGTTTCCAGTTGTATAGATAGGTATATACTAATACCATCCTAGGCCCATCACACTGTAGATAGTGTTCATCGGAAGTGGGAAGGTCAATTTTAATGGTGGGAGAAGACTTGGTAGAGAAGGTGACTTTTCAGCTACTTCTGAAGGACAAATTGGAATAGAAGCTGGCAGGAGTTGTAGTAATTTTTTACTCTAAGTTTACTTCCTGGATACCAACCAAATCGATTCCTAATGAAAGTGTCGGGTTGGCAAGTAGAAAGCAACTGTTGATATTTTCAGGGGACCTTTGTTTATGGGTATTACTCCTCTTCTAAAAAAAAGTATAATATTTATCTATAAAACTAATTTGTATTTCCTTTCATGTATGTAGTATTAATATTTGCATACAAGAAATTAGAATTGTACTTAAAGATGTGAGTAGGCATAACTTTGGGGTTGTTTTGAATATACTTTTTAAATGATTCTTTTCCATTGAGTAGGTATTTTTCTTCCCCCCTGGTGTTGTGTTACAGAACTAATGGTTGTTTTCAGTCTAGGAGACTAATATTCAAAGAATCAGTGTTGGGGAGAGTCTAAGTTATTCTTAATGAATGTATAAAAGGCATAACATCTGGAATTCTTCCTAATATTGTTGGGAAGGAATTAGCAAAGCAAGAAGCAATGATTTGTATCCCAGACATGGACGATAGATAGAATAGATATTCACTTAAAACTAATAGAACACCCGCTATATGCTTTGAACAGTTCCAGCAGTAGGTCCAGTAGTGAATAAAATAACTCCTCAAGGACTTATACCCTGGTTGGGTAAACATATGATAGAGGTAGTTTCAGAATACTGTTCGTACTACGTAGTGGCAAGCACCAGACTTGTTGGCATCTTGCCTAGTCCCGAATCAGGGAGGCTCTTACCTAAGATGTGGTTCAAATTGAGAGCTGAAGATTGAGTTGAAATGAGCTAGATTAAGGGGATGGGATAGGAGTTGTGATTGTGGATAGGTTTTAGGCACAACATGCACATTTAAAGAGACTTTGGCTTTTTCATTAAATCTGGATCCTACAGTGTAAGAGGGGTGGAATGGTGAAGAGATTGTCTGGAGGTTCAGATCAAGCTGGACCTTTTTGAGCCACAGTAAGATTGGAATGTCCCCAGAGTAATGGGGATGCAAAGATTGAAAGGTTTTAAGCATAGGAACGAGGGGGCAGGATTGGATTTGCATTTCAGTAACATCAAAATGTTGTTCAGTATAGAGAATAGCTCTGAGAGTGGTTGGGGGTAAAGGGGCAGAGCACAGCTAGAGCAAGCCAGGAGGCTGTGGCTGTTGTCCAAGTGTCCTGAAGTAGGACAGTGGCAGTCTGGCAGAGAGAAGATGATTTAAGAAGAGCTCGTCTATATGGTTTCATTTGTTTCCTTATTAGTTTTCATTAGCCACTACAATTCACAAGACTTTTCTATTGATCTAAGTCAACATCAGAAGTCCTAATCAATCCATATCAGCACCTAGATGTTTCTTTCCCTATCCAGGTCCATTTATTCTTTTTCTCTGAAATCCTTTCGCAACTCCTCTGGACTTCTCAAGCCCTCCTACTTTGCCCTTTGGCAGTCAAAGCCTGTCTTTGAATGTTTGTTTTCCTTCTTGCTCTAATTGAAACCTAGATGTTCTTTGAAGGCTTTATATTCCTGTTGGCTTCTTCCTTCAAAAGCTTCCAGCTCTTTTTGAGTATTTCTGGTGCAGTTCTCCTGGTTGGTCTAAACTTTAGGTCTTGTAATTTCTGCCACTAATGCATGAAAGACATTAGTACTTGAGTTGTTTTCCTTTCCACCCCTATTTCTGTTATTCTGTACCTACCAGGGGTTCTTAAGCTGCAGGCCCATGGACCACCAGAGGGTTTGTAGTAAAATTCATGGTATCCTTGAACTTGAATGGAAAAAAGATTAAATATTTTCATTAACCTTTATGTAAAACTTAGTTTTTTAAAATTATGAAATAGGTGAAAACAAAAAAATTCCAAACACACATATACACAGAATTTGACCTGTGACTTGATGACCACAGAAAACTGGTATGTTCTGTGAAGTTATTGAAGATACTTCAAAAGGTAGTTTGTGTTCAACATTATGTTGCAATTAGACTTACTATTACTTCATGTTATATAATGCATTCATGAAGACCTACTATATGATTTTAAAATATTTTCTTAACACCGTTTTTTTGGTGATTATATCTATTTTAGGCATTTAAAAGTATTCTAAGAGGAGCTCTTTATTAGTCTTCTGTTAAATCCTTATTCTAAAGCTTGATGGGTTAAAACAATAATAAATATATAACATTACAGTTTCTTGGGTTTAAGATTTGGAAGCAGCTTAGTGGAATAGCTCTGGTTTGAGGTCTGTCATGGGATTATAAGCACAACATTGGCTCAGGCTGCAGTCATGTGAAGCCTTTGGGGCTAGAGGATCCATTGATAGGGTGTTCACTTCTGACTAGGAAGTTGGCACTGATCATTGGTGGGGGCCTCAGTTCTTTCCTATGTGGGCATCTTCACAGGCTGGTTTGCAACACTTGGCTTTAGTATATTACATACTACATATTGTAATATATTTTCAAGGAATTTTAATAACCTGCTAAGTACACTTCTCATTTAATAAGCTACCCTATGAAATTTAAATGTGAATACACTACTGTAGGTAGGTACAGTTTTGGAGGGTGATGGTAAACTTTCTTTTCAAAGCCTCTGGCTAAAGAAGGTCTTACAATTTCGCTAAAACCTTAAAAATTTAAGGCTAGGAATGGCCATTTCTAACACTTAGGGCTATGAAAGTTGGAGTGCAATAATGGGTGGCTTGGTGGGAATTGTTAATGAATGATAGGATTGTGGCCTTGACTTGGATGATTAGCTCTTCACACCTGCAATAATGAATGGCTAATTTCTTTTTTAAAAGATTTTATTTATTTATTCATGAGGAATAGAGAGAGGCAAAGACACAGGCAGAGGGAGAAGCAGGCTCCATGCAGGGAGCCCGATGTGGAACTCGATTCTGGAACTCTAGGATCATGCCCTGAGCCAAAGGCAGACAGACGTTCAACTGCTGAGCCACCCAGGTGTCCCAAATGGCCAACTTCTTACCATGTTTTTTCTTAGTAAGACTGATGTCACCAGCATTTTAGTAAATGGAACAGGCAGGTATACTATTGGGCTGTCAGTGTGTGCCGTGTCCCATAATTCTCCCGTCAGCCTCACCAGGTTCCTTGATGTATCCTCTTTTCAAGCATCTTTTGAGGTTTCCTCATCCCAGAATGAATCACTCGTTCCTATCTGTTGCTAATTTACTTGGCTTATGATTTTTCTTGGGGGCATCTATGTATTTTGCCTTTATTTATAGTAGCTTCTCTTATTTTTCTTTCAAGTGGTAAGCCTCTTCAGGGACAGTACAGTATCTTTTATATTTTCTCCAGTAATTGCTCATTCCCTTGTACCTTCACGTGTTGATTGCTAGCTCTCTGCTAGATTCCTCAGTGACTGTAACAGTTACCTGTTACTATGTTAACAAATTATCCCCAAACTTATGACTTAAAACAGCAAACGTTTAACATCTTGCACTTTTTTCTGGACGCAGGAATTTGATAGTTGCTTAGCTATGTGGTGTTGGCTTGGGGTCTCATGAGGTTGTAGTGAAGATGTTGGCTAGAGCTTTTAAAAGTAGTACTCTCTGAGGAGCTATTAGTCCTCTGTTGCTATGTAATAAGTCATCTGAAGGCTCCATTGGGCTTCCAAGATAGCACTCACATGACTGTTGGCAAGAGGCTTCTCTGCCTCTTTTAGTTTCTGTAGCTTAGTTCTTTGCCATGTGGACCTCCCCTGAGCCTTGAGTGTCTTTCTGGTGTGGCAGCTGTCATACCCAGAATGAGTGATCCAAGAAGGAGCAAGATAAAAGCTGTAATGTCTTTTATGATCTAGTCTTGGGAACCAGCACTCCATAATTTCCACAGTATCCTACTGGTTATACAAGACAGGATTATCTGGGACCATGTTAGATACTGGCTACTACAGTGACTCAGACACTTGATGGTTTGTCGAGCATGGCACTTATATTTTAGTGGGAAAGAGACAATCAGCCTTTTCAAAATAAATGAAGAAATTACATGTCTTCGTAAGTCTTACAAATGGAAGAACATAAATGGGGAATAAGCTCTGTGCGGTGATATTGGGGAGTGTGAGGATCCATGTGATGTGTAGAATGGTCACCAAAGGCATTTCAGGCCATTTAACCTAAAGCTGAAAGGTAAGAAGCAGTTTCATTTCCTATTAACAACTCACGGTGATCGGTCTTATCATGGAAAGTTTAAATAGCTTTGTTAAGGTGATACTACAAGCAGGTGGCTGGGCAGGATTCAGAAGTCAAACTATGGAGCCAGTTTTTTAATCAGCAAGTTGCTTATTTAGTAATAAAGTTAATTAAAAAGCCAAGTGATTTTGGCTGTTAGGTTTTTTTTCTTCTGCCCCCCCCCCTTTTAAAAAATATTTATTTATTAGAGAACAGGGGGAGGGGCAGAGGGAAAGTGAGGGGGAGAGAGAGCTAGGAGATAAGCAGACTCCCTACTGAGCACAGAGCCCAGAATTAGGATGTGGAGCTCAGTCTTACTGCCCCCTACCCTGAAATCATGGTCTGACCTGAAATCAAGAGTTAGATGCCTAACTGACTGAGCCACCCAGGCACCCCATCTTCTTCTTAAATAGAGTACAAGATTGTGTGAAAATTGGTAGAAAATTTTAAGTAACCTTTTTCCAGATTTCATGTATGCATTCACATAGAATTGACTTAAAATTACAGTGGACTTTTATTTGCTTAATTCTCTTGGATTGCATGAAAATAGGTACTCCCTTAAAGGTTCTAAGGAAGTACATTTAGGATACTTTTTCAGGCTTTTCAAATTAAAAATGGCTAATAATTACAGTATCTTACTTTTGTTTTAAATTAAAAAAAAATCACTGCTATTAGTATTTAAAACACTGTAATAGAACTTTGTCACCATTACAGTGTTATACTATAGTTTAAAATCCAGATAGTTTTTTTTTTTTTAGAGCCTGTTTTTGGTTTAATTAATTTTATTTAAACTGTAATTACTGATTATCAGTGTGAGATAATACTCAGTAGGGTGCTCATTTAACTTCCTGTGAAGATAAGTGATATTAATTTATAAAATTCGGTACACCCCAGACACAGCTGAAGCCATATTAATTAAGTGTGGTGTACCACCTCCAAATAGCATTAAAATAGAATTCTCTCAGTCTTGTGTGTGTTTAACCAATTCTTCAACAAAGACAAGGCATTGGTAGAGTTTACCTCCTTAGGTTGTGTTCCTAGCTCAACTTCAAGAGCATTCACGTAAAAGGAAAAGCAGCTATGCCAGCGCACAAATTGCGAAACATGTTCCCAAATTGCCACATACAGCACAACCAACTTCTAGTCAGCATAATGGGCATTTCTATTTTGTATTTATGGACAAAAGCTTTTAAAACTTTTACTCTTAGGTTCCATTGTATCTTGCCTCGAGCAAATTGTATGAGCAATTTCATGAAAGATAAATTGGGGGTGTTACCTCGCCCCCCCCCAATTTCTAGGTGGAGTCACAGCATCCTCCCTTGAAACAAAAACAACCCTCACCCCAAAACTCCCAAAACTTTAGAACGTTTAAAATGATGTGATAGTAAAGTTCATTTTGCACCTAACTTGTCGGTCATGCCCAGGTTATGTGGAATCTACCTGTAGTGCTCAGTAGAGGATCACTGGGAATGCTTTTACTTCAAGCCTGAGGTCAGGTCTTCAACAAATTCAATTTACTGTTGTAGCATGGGAGGATCATATGTATTTTCTTCCTATGGCTCTTTGTGCTAATTTTTCCTACCTTGCCTTTAGCTATCCTAGTGGTAATGTGTGAAATTGTTTTCCACTTGAATAAAATCCAACTTTCCCCCAGAGTTTAGGTGCTAAGCCTATGGGGGAGGTGTACTAATTCTGTTTTATTGTTGTTATTGTACAAATTATGATACTGTTTATTGATACAAAAGCAGTTCTACTTCTAAAAACTTAATGGAATTTTTTTCATTTATGCAGTTTTAGAAGTTAAATACTATGAAATTATTACATATAAAAGTGTGTTGGAGCTCGTCCTTTATTATTTAGACAGGCAGTTTTCTTATTTTAAGAATTAAACAGACGCATCCAGCCTGATGCTGCCTTTCAAGCTCTTAACACAGTGTTTAAAACACAGAAGAGGCTCAATGACTTTGAGAGAATCTTATTTAGAAAGTTTTGGTTTGTGGAGAAAATTAAAATTTTTTGAACTATCACTGATGGAACTATTAGGTTATATATTCACAAATTAGCTTGTGAATTGCTTAAGCTTACTATTTCCATTCATTGGCATGTTTACATTTATAATATTGATGTTGCATTAATGATGTTTGCTTAATTTCACTTCATTATGAGTTTAACATATTAATTAAGTTACTTTTGTGTGTGTGTGTGTGTGTGTGTGGTGTGTGGAGTCAGCATAGGTTTAACACTCAGGAATTGATATTGTCTGTAGAGAAGTTACAACAATGAAGTAGTGATTCAGAAGACAGGTGGAGGAACCAGTCCCACTTCTTAATTTTTTTGGTGTCTCCTCATTTTTTAAAACTAATATCAAGAATTGGGGTACTAAGGTACATAGGGACACTAATTTTTGGACCTCTAATCATGTGGAGACAATTTTGTTTCTGGCTGGTTATTTTCAAAGTAAAGGAATATGTAGATGAGTTGGATGCCCTCCCCCTGCCCCCTATAATTCATCGTGTGTACCTCTTGCTGTGTTTTTTTTGTATCTATATAGATTTGCCTCTTTATATGCTTGTCTCTGCCACTTGATTGTTATTTGACTTGAATATAACTTTTATTTTTTTTATTTTTTTATTTTTGTATTATAAACATCTGATAGAGTAACATCTCTGTTCTTCATTTGGTAGATCTGGGAACCTGATACCATTTTTTTTTTTTTTTTCCCCCAGCCTGAAAAACTTTCTTGACACGTTTTGTAGACAGGTCTGCTGGAGATCAATTCTTTCAGGTTTGGCTGTCTAAAAGTGTATCCTTCTGCTTTTATTTTTGAAAGGCATTTTTACTGGATATAGAATCCCACATGACAGTAGTTTTCTTCCAGGACTTTAAAGATGCCTTTCTGTTGTCTTCTGCTGTAGTTTCTGGTGAGAAATTACTTATTTGTGTCATATTTATCTTGTATATAATGGGTCTTCATATCTCTGGCTGTGCTTTTGTGGTTTGCCCTTTTAATTTTTAGCAGCTTGACTATGAGGCACCTGGGTGAGGGCTTGTTTGTTTTGGTATTCTTAATAGTTGGCTGCGCTTCTTGTATCCAAGAATTGATTTCTGAAAAATCAATTACTTCAGTCCTTACCTCCTGAAATAGATCTTCAGTATCATTTGCTTTTTCTGGTCCTCAATTATACTTATGTTACAGTGCTTCATTGTGTATCACAGCTCTTGGTTTCTCTGGTGTTTTTTTCGTGGTGTTTCAATCTGCATGGTTTTTGTCAATCTAGGTCTAGCTAGGTTCACCAGTTCTTTTCTCAGCAGTGTTCAGGTTATTCTGGAGTCCACCTAATGGATTCTTCGTTTGTTGATACATTTTAAATTTCTCATCTGTCTTTAAAAATAATCTCCATGACTCTTGTTGCTGAAATTGCCCATCTTACATTGTGTCCACTCTTCTTTATGTTCTTCAGCGTTTTTATAAATATCCCTTGAAATGGTCTGACTAGTAAGTCCATCATCCAGCCCATCTCTAGTTCTGTTGCTTTTTGTCTATGGGTGACATTTCCTTGGTCCTTTGTGAATCTAGCAGTATCTGATTATATGGTGGACATTTTATTTAAATACTGGGGAAATTAACACTTCTAAGAAAGGGTGTGTCTTTTTTTCAGGCTGCTGGACTTGGGGGCCTAGTTGGTGTCATGTCTAGTTGAACTGGGTTTGGCAAAGGTGCTGTTTTAATTTGATTAGTGTCCTCTGGGGCTTCAGGGTTTCTTAGCACTAATGAGATTCAGGCATTCTGCTTTTGGCTTTCCAACTGAACTATTAATTTTCAAGACTGGGATAACTCTGCTTTAAAGTTCTGATGCCCTTTCCAGGGTTAATGTAGAGTTCTCTTTGTTTTCCATTCTACTTGCAGCTCTGTTTCTTCAGGAGATCTCTCTGACCTGGTATCTACCCCCCTCTTCAGGTGGCAGTTGTCATTTATTCTCTGAAGGTCCAGAATCTGTCTTTGAGGCTGCTCTCCTGTCTTTTGCCTAATTGAGAATGTTTGGGAAGACAAGGCTCTTTGCCTGGGGAGAGGCCTCCTGGGACACTTCATGCCTCGAGGCATCTTGCCCTCCCTCCTGCTTCTAGCTCCTACACTGGGTAAAGGTGGGTGTAGACTTGCTTCATACCTGGGGCTCCCTGGAATTCTAGTCTCCTGCCAGAATCCATGCTGTCAATAGTCATTAAAAATCTGGCTGGTTTTTCTTTATCCTTGTTTAGCTTACTGGTCTATAACTGTTTGTCAGGATCAAAAGCCCCTTGTCATTTCTTGGTAGTCTTTCCAGGAGTTCTGGTGAGTCCTCAGCCCCCTGATGGGTAGAAGACAACAGAAACTAACTCTGGAGGTTTTCTGGCTTGTTTTTGTTATGAGGATGAGAACAGTGGTGGTATTTTGTTACTTTCTAAATCCTACTGGAAGCTGTCCTGTTCTTAGTACTTTAAGGATTACATCCTGTTTGATGGGCCATGTGTGCGTGTTGTACGTGGCATTTTTCCTAGGCTTTATCTTCACAGTGAACTTAAAGATCTGTTTTGAAAGATAGTGTTTATCTTTGCATCTTACTTAAATCTTGTTTCTTTAGTGAAATAATACTGTGAAGACTTGTCCTTTTAAATTCAGTATTTTATATCACATTTCTTTAATGGGCTATACTAGCACTATCTGATAGAATTTTCTGTGATGATGGAAATGGTTTATATGTGCTTTGACATGTGGCTCTTGAAAACTTGACATGTGGCTAGTGCAACTGCCAGTCCAAAGAACTGGACTTTTAATTTACATTTAAATAACCACATGTGGCTAGTAGCTACCACTAATAGCACAAATTGATATATACATTATGGCAAAAACAATGTAATGTATAGTTACACTGAACAATTCAGAGTGATTTTTGAGTATACTTCTATTAAGTACTTTAAGGCATTTTTTTGCCTTTTTGGTTGTTACCACTTGTAACTTTGAGTCTGGGTTTTATGTGAGGAATACAATTTATGAAATCAAGTAATTTTCAATGAACAATTAGCTTTATAAACTAATATCTGTGCACTTTGAAATATCAGTGAACTATTTCATTTAATAGAAGAAATCCCATTATAGCAAAAACCCTGGCTTTATATTCTGAGGCTTTAGCCATCTTACTCTATAGTTGCTCATGAAATTCAAATACAGACCAGCCTGAATGAAGAGAAATGTGGTATTTATCAGATCTACAAGTTCTGGAGGTATAAGTAGAATTCAACTCTTAGAATTCCTAAATCACGGTTCATAGTATGCATTATGAAAAGGGCACTGGACAAGGGGGCTGGGAGCTAAGACACTAAATACTAGTTTGATTGCCAACTACTAAATTAGCCCAGTTACCTTTTATAAAACTGCTTAGTTTGCTAATCTGTAAAGCAAAGGTCGCCTGCCATTAGAATCTTAATTCTGTAATTTAAGATTAGAAGGAATCTTTTGGAGGTTGTCTGATTTTTCTCTTCTGCCTTTAGACAGGATGGTTACCGAAAACATTTTGTGTTTTTAACAATTTTAGAGATTCTAGAGCTATATGGCTTCTGATGAAATCATAGTGATAATGTGATTGACCCTGTGGGTTTTTTATTTTGGCAATTAGATAAATGTTGTTGAAGGAGATATTAACATATGTGCTACTTTATCTTTGTAGCTGGATAAATTTGCCAGCATAAGAATTCCAGGGAGCAAGAAGGAGAGACCTCCACTTTCTAACCTGAAGACTGCATTTGCAAGCAATGATTGCTCTTCAGAGGTGATGGAAAACATTCCAAAGTCACTGTCAGAGAATGAAGTCTTAGAACTTTTCGAAAAGATGATGGTAAGAATTCGGACATTTTTCATAAAGTGGTTGATGTAAAAACCTTAGCTTCTAATCATGTTAATGGAACAGTAAACTTTTAAGACTTGTGTTCCATAGTGTGATTTCTTTTGTCATTGAAGATAGCACTTTAGGTGTACAGAGCTTTAGGATTACAAAAAAGAACCAGAGGAAAGTTGGCATGCTAGTTTCGTTTGTTTTGTGTATATGTTTAATATATAGAGTATATAAAAAACCCTCTCAAGTATCAAATGATAAGTTGTTTATTGGCTATATTGGACATATAGTGTATAAATATAAGCTGTACAACTTGTTAATTTGATACATTTATATATTGTAACATGACTGCCGTTGTAGCAATATTAGTACCCCTTATATTCTTTATATAGACTTGCTTCGGTCATGCCATTTGCAAAGAGTAATGCTAACCAGTCCCCCAGCCACAAATGATAATCAGAGTAAAGTGCCTAATTCAGAAGTAGTTCTGTACAAGCTGGACCCAGGAATACTACTGCCTCTGAGTCCTCTCTCTTAGGAAGCTGATCTCTCTTGGGACACATGAACAAGAAATACATGCAGCAAAGATTATCCACTTAGGATCAGGCCAGATCCCCTGTAAGTTAAAACTAAGCTATTGTTCCATGTCTCCGTAGGATTTTCTTCTCTCTTCTTTTTTTTTTTTTTTAAAGATTTTATTTATTTATTCCTGAGAAACACAGAAAGAAGAGCAGAGACACAGGCAGAGGGAGAAGCAGGCTTCATGCAGGAAGCCCATTGCCAGACTCCATCCCAGGACTCTGGAATCATGACCTGAGCCAAGGGCAGACGCTCAACCACTGAGCCACCCAGGCATCCCTCTATGGGATTTTTCTATATCCTAATCACGAAAGGAACCAAGCCCCAAAGTAACAGGGACCTTGTGATGAGAAAGATAACTTCCCCAAACTTACATGGCATAGGAGTTAAGTTCGGCAATGACTTCTGGTTGTTTCTCATTTTGTGACATGTTCAAAGAGTGCAGATTTTAGAGTTGAAGACCGGACTTTGAAGTTTTCTTCTGTTATTAGCTTGAGCAAGCCTCTTAGCTCCCATTTTTCATTTATACTTTATCTAGTGGAAGATTGATAATGGCTCTTTTAAATGTTGCCTGTGGGGATTAACATTTAGCTGTGGAAAGCAGCACTTGGCATAGTACCTGATACTTACCCAGTATTTAATTTTTAATTTTTAAAAATTTAAATTCAATTAATTAACATATAATTATTATTAGTTTCAGAGGTGGAGTTCAGTGATTCATTCAAATGATACATTTTGAATCTTAAAGATTACCTAAGTGCTCTGTTGGGGTTCATTTGCATTTTAGAATGATGATCATGGTGCTGTGTATGTTATGTGTGCTGAATTTGTTGATCTTTTTTTCTTGTTTGATGCCTCTTAGTTCTCAGGATAACCAGGTTCATGTGGTCCTAGAACATTTAAATCTGAGGAGACTAGAACTTAGTCATTTGGGGTGTGCCTTTCCTGGTGGAGCCACACAGTGTTGTTAGAAGTTGCCTTCAGTTGGTTCCAAAAAAAAAAAAATGGAGATTCTGACTCTGCTCATGGCTAACCTTATTTGACCCACAACCCACTATGTTAAGTATGTTCAAAATCATTTGTCACAAAATGAAAGCTAATTGCATCTAAATGGTTACATATATAGTTCTTACCCTCAAGCTGCTTATCTCCTAGGAGTCAAAACAAATGTTTGAAAAATTAAATAAGAAGTGCCGGAGGGTGGTAATTAATGGTTAAGTTCTTTATAAATTCAGAGTAGGAAGAAATTAAGTTGTGAGATACCTCATTAGCTTCAGGGGAAGCCAAAATTGAAAGGTTATTATAGTAGCTTAGGGAAATTTCAGAGAGAAGATGGACTTAGAGGCAGGTATTGTCTTACAGGGTTGGAATAAGCAGAGGAAAAGGGCATTCTCTCTTAGAAGGGGAAATGACAGTGAGCCAAGACAGAGCTAGGTGCAAATAGCTCATGGGGAAAACCTGTGACAGGTTTGAAAAATGAGACTGGAATGATAATTTGGGGCCAATTAGGAGAGGATTTTGTATGCCATTCTGAAGAGTTGTATAATATTTCAACTCAGAATTTATTTTATCTCTTTTATTTCATCTGCTGGTTTTGACAGCCTGATGAGTTTTTAGGAAAATTCACTTATTTAGAGTGTAAGATGTGTTTGAAATTTGAGACTATTATTCAGCTGGAATCACCAAAATATTTACCTTTATAATGGCTTATTTTCTGTTCATCAAATACTTGTGTCCGGTGTTCTAAATGGAGCTTTAGAAGGCCCTAGAAAGAGAGCATGCCTAATTTCTATCTCTATAGGATTAGTGTTAGTGATTCCTAACTTTTCATCACTGAGCAATAGGTTTCATTAGTATTGTTTTACCTGGAACCTAGGCTTGGGATATTCTTACCTGTTATGTTAGTTCTTTTTTTTTCTTCTTTTAAAGATTTTATTTATTTATTCATTAGAGACACACAGAGGCAGAGACATAGGCAGAGGGAGAAGCAGGCTCCCTGCGGGGAGCCTGATGTGGGGCCTGATCACTGGACTGGGGATCATGCTCTGAGACATGGGATGCTCAACCACTGAGCCACCCAGGCATCCCCTTGATAAAGGTGCTAATGTCGGTTTTCATTAACTACACATGTATAATTCTTTTTAACTCTTTTGTCCCTGTGGGTTGATATTATTTCAGACTTGAACCACCCCGCCCCCCACAATTTTAGCATATGAGCTGCCAAAGTGGGCACTTTTGTTTTCTTTTGGTTTATATTTTGCTAGCCTTTGCCTCTGTTAATGAGGGTTATATCTTGGTAGTTCTCTTCAATACCACCTTGGAGGACTCAAGATGATACAGTGCCCTTAGCTACACCCTCATTTCATGTACCATATGTGGAACCACTCACTTAAATTACCTAGGAGATTCTTTTTTTTCATTCCCTTGTGACTACTTTAAGTTTTCCTTTTTGATCATAATTGCTGGTGCCATCTGAGTATGCAGAGTGAGTAGGCTATTGATGTTAGATATTCACAAGGCCACATCTTAACACCACAAGCCATTAAAAGTACAACTACCTTGACTACTGAATATAGTTCACGGTATTCTGTACCGACTGTGATTACTTGAGGTATTTTTCAGTTGCTCTTAGGAGAAGAGTAAGACTCTGAACCTTTTGTAGTTATGTGTAGGGCAGAGGGATATTGGCATCTTTGAAGTGTTTACACAATACATATTTAATAACTGGGCCCGATCGCCTGTTAAATCTTAAACAGATATCCCTGTTGGCAGAAAATCGTTTGAAATCAAACTCATTTTACTCAGCAGGAGTAAGATGAAATCATTGATGGGTCAGGGCTGGCCAGTTTGCTAATAAGTAAGTTTGTGAGAACTAAGGTCTTGGTTTTTTTTTTTTTTTTTAAATGAGGAATAGGTTATTCTCCTTCCCTTTTCTGATTGACCGCATAACAATATATTATAGTGGAAGACCTGCTGATGGTTCTGAGGCTGTGAGAAGGGTCTTTTCCTTTCACTAATGTAGGTAAATGATATTTCTCAGGCTTTTCAGGGTATTGCATTTTTGACAAAATTAAAGCTGTTCCTAAGTCTAGAGAATGCTGGATGTAGGTAGTACTTTAAAAATTTTTTTATTTATTGATGGAATGAAAGAGAGTGGAGGAAGGGCAGAGGAAGAGGGAGAGAATCTTGAGCAGAATCCCTGCTGAGCACAAAGCCCAGTGATGCGGGGCTCCATCCCACCACCGTGAGATCATGACCTCAGCCAAATTCAAGAGTAGGATGCTTAATGGACTCTGCCACCCAGATGCCCTTGTTCATATTACTTTTATTCTTTTGAAGAAGTCCCATTGAATTGCAGTTTTAATGTCTTGGTATTTGCACCTACAGGGGTTTCTTACCATTTAAAATTTGCATCTAAATTTTTAGTTTTGACATTGTGCAAATTTTTTTTAAAAAAGATTTTATTTATTTATTCATGAGAGACAGAGAGAGAGAGAGAGAAGCAGGTTCCATGCAGGGAGCCTGACATGGGGACTTGATCCCAGATCTCCAGTATCACGCCCTGGGCTGAAGGTGGAGCTAAACCGCTGAGCCACCTAGGCTGCCCGACATTGTGCAATTTTTAAAGCCTTATTTAACTTTACCAAAGGTATTGAAGTGATTTTTAGATAAAGTAAAAACTTTTTACGAACTTTTTTAAAGTCTTCAGTGTGCTGACTTGATTACTTAATGAGAGGTACAGAGTAATACTTGAATATTTGTGATCTCTTCATTTTTATTTTGGAGCTGGATTTACTTGGTCTCTGAGTAATAGTTTCAGTGGGTTTTTGGGTAAGGTTTGGGTTGGGTTTTGTTTTTTAAGCAGTGACCAGCACTTAGACTTTTTTTTTTTTTTAAGATTTTATTTATTCATGAGGGACAGAGAGGCAGAGACATAGGCAGAGGGAGAAGCAGGTTCCTCACAGAGAGCCCAATGAAGGACTTGATCCTGGACCCTAGGATCACGCCCTGAGCCGAAAGCAGATGCTCAATGGCTGAGCCAACCAGGCGTCCCAACACTTAGACTACTTAAGGGCTCTTTCTCCCATTTGTGTTTTGGTAAAAGTGAAATTATTACCCGAAAGCTCCTCTTGGTTTCTCTATTTATCTAGCTTTGTGAAATAGCTGTGGGAACATCTTGTATATACACATTTGATTTCTGGAATTCAAGTTCCAGCATTTACTACTGAATTTACTGTAGGTCTATGTTAACTGATGCTTGAACGAGTTGAATGTGGTAGGTACAAGTTGAAAGTGATTTATTTACTGTAGCTGTTGCCTCTTTTATATCAGCCCCCTTGGCTTATTCTTACCTGCCTCTAGGCGAAATCCCAGGCAGGTCCCAGAACTTTCTGTTGGCTTTGAGATTAAACAGAAAGATCAATAAAAATAATTTTGATCCCCCCCCCCAAAAAAAAAAGCTTCTCCCTTTCCCCCTTACAAGCTGGCTCCACTTCAAGTCTCTAGTAGGGACACTTGTTGGGTAGTGAGCTTGGCCTCCTCTGTTTGTCTACCTTACTTTGCTCTGCTCTCTAGACTGCATCTGTCTGCTCCAGGACTAGATGGGAGGCAAGGAGAGGAGGAATAAGAATATGCTTCTGGCCCAGGGTAGGGATGCCCTGGGGTGGTGTTTTTGTTGTCGCTGTAACAAATTACAGCTGATCTGGTGGCTTTAAGTGTGAAAATATACTGCCTCCTAGTTTTGCAAGTCAAAGTCCAGGTTCTGGCTCCCTTGGTTTCTCTGGTTTCACAAGTCTAAAATCAGTGTCTGATGGTTGGGCTCTTAACACATGCTTTGAGAAGAACCTCTTCCGAGTTCAATGATGGACAGAATCTAGTTCCTCGCTGTTGTAGGACTGAGATCCCTGTTGTCATCGTAGGCTGCCTTAGCTTCCAGAGGCCTCCTTCTTATCCTTTGTGTGGGCCTCTACCTCTCAGTTACCTCAAATCTGTCTCCTGCTTAGAATCTGTATGCCTTCTCCTGTGGCATCTCTTGTCTCCATCTTTTAGAAAGTTCTCTGCTTTTAAGGGTTTATGTATTAGATTAGACTTACCCAGACAGCCCAACGTAATACATTTGCAAAGTCCCCTTTTGCCATGTAATAGAACTTATTTATAGCACCAGAGATTAGGGCATGGATGTCTTTGGGGGAACATTTTGCCTATTACAGGTATAGGAGATCACAAATGCCAATTCTTTTCTCCTGTGCCATTTTGTGTCCTCTGCTCCCCAGTCTTGCCTATAATTCCCTTGTCACTGGTGACATCTCCTTTGGTCCTCTGCCCTGGTCTTCCATGAGCCCATTCCTTTGCTGGTGTTGCCTTCTGTATGCAGGATCTCTTAGATGGCCCAGGGCTGCTGCTTCTCTGGGACGCACCCACTATCCATGGGAAGCTAGTGTATCCTTTGCCCCTTGTTCCTGTCCTTTCTCATTCTCTTCAGAATTTGTCCTCTCTGAAGTCTAAACTACTCTGGTTCCTTCTTGCTACTCCAGATGTTTACCCTTCTAACTGTAAGTGGCTTTCTAATCATTAGATCTTATATGTAACCCTGCTGACCATTCCCTCTCATCTGCATTTCTTTCCTTTAGTTACCATGACATTCCTTTTCTTCAGATTTTCCTCTTCTCTGGCCAGTCTTTACCAGTTTCCTTTCTAGATTTCCTGTTCTGATTTTTACTTCCTTCAGAGTGTTGCCTCTTGCCCTCTGGCCTTTTCTTTATCCACTTTGGTCCTTACAGATTTCTCATTGGGCATGGGAGCTCTTCCATGTTAGAATATCCCCAATATTCTGATGCTTAGCTGTGTCTTCAGGAGAGGAGCTATAATCAAGCTCTCTGAAAGATGCTAAACCTCAACAAACCAGAAACTGACCTTTTTCTTTTGATATTTTTCCAGCTTTATTGAGCTATAGTTGACATATAACATTGTGTAAGCTTAAGGTATACAGTGTGATTTGATAGAAGGATATATGTATTTTTTAATGTTTTGTATGGCCCAGATCTTTATTTTGTTTTATTGAGGTATAGTTGCCACATGGTATTACATTAGTTTCAGGTGTACTACATAGTGATTGGAGTGTATATATTTCTAAATAATTATCACAGTAAGGGTAGTTAACACCCCTGTCACCTCATATAGTTACTATTCCCTACCCTCAATCTCATGGTTAGAATTTCTAAGATTTAGGGGTCCTGGGTGGCTCAGTCAGTTGAGTGTCTGTCTCTTGATTTCGACTCACGTCATGATCTCAGGGTCCTGGGATCAAGCCCCCATCTGGCTCTGTGCTTGGCAGGATGCTGGCTTGAGGATTTCCTCCCTTTTACTCCTACCCCTACTCTCTCAGATAAATAAATCTTTTTTTTTTTTTTTTTTAAGAACTTTTAAGATTTACTCTTAGCAATTTTCAGGTATGTAATACGGAATTAATTAGATTGACCAAGCTGTACATTAGATCCTGAGAATTTACTTGTCTTAGAACTGCAAATTTGTACTCTTTGACCACCTTCATCCATTTCCTCCATTTGGCAGCTCCTGACAACCACTAATCTACTGTTTTTGGGAATTTGTTATTTTTAGATTGCATATAAAATACTATGTAGTATTTCTTTGATTTATTTCACCTAGCATAGTGCCCTCAGGATTTATCCACACTTTTGCAAATGGCAGGATTTCCTTTCTTATGGCTGAGTAATATTCTGTGTGTCTGTGTATGTACACATACACTAGTTTCTTTATCCATTTATCTGAACACTTGGGTTTTTGCCATTTCTTATTATCATAAATAATACTGTGAACATGGGGATACAAGTATCTCTTCCAGAGAGTAGTTTTCATTTCCTTTGGCTGTGTACCCAGAAGTGGGATCACTAAAATCAGACAGTAGTTCTGGTTTTAATTTTTTTTGATAAATTTCCATATTATTTTCCACAGTGGTTGTAACAATTTACATTCCCACCAATGGTGCACAAGGGTTCCCTTTTCTCCTTTCTTGCTAGCACTGGATAGCTTTTTGCTAACCAATATTTTAATAGCTACGAAGTGATATCCTCTTGTGGTTTTTGATTTGGATTTTCCTGCTCATTAGTGATGTTGAATGCCTTTTCATGAAACTGTTGGTCACTTGTTTATCCTCTTTGGAATAGAGGTTTATTCTGTTCTCACTTTGTAATAAGATTTCCTTCTCTGCTTTGAGTTGTATGAGTTCCTTGTATGTTTTGTAGATTACTCTTTTCTCAGATGTGTGGTTTGCAAATTTTTTCTACCATTCTGTAGGTTGCCTTTTCATTTTATCGATGGCTGCTTCTGTGCAAATTTGATGAAAGCCTACATGTTATTTTTATTGCTTATGATTTTTTTGTCCTGTTCAAAAAACATTGCTCAAGTCAATGTCTGTGAGCTTCCCTCCTGTATTTTTTTCACGGAATTTTATAGTTTTAGGTCTTAATTTTAAGTCTTTAATCCATTTTGAATTAATTTTTTGAGTGGTGTAAGGCAAGGGTGCAATTGCATGTGTTTTGTTTTGTTTTTTGCTTGTGATTATCCAGTTTTCACAACACTGCTTACTGAAGAGACCATCTTTCGCATTGAGTATTCTTGGCTTTCTTGTCAAATATTAATTGACCATATATGTGTGGGTTTCTTCCTGAGCTCTTGATTCTTTTCCTTTGATCTAAGTATCTGTTTTTATGCCAATATAATATTTTGATTACTGTAGTTTTGTAATGTAGTTTGAAATCAAGAAGTCTGATGCTTCCACCTTTATTTTTCAAGATTGCTTTGGTTATTCCTGGTATTCTCTGGTTCCATACGAATCATAAGATTGTTTTTGTTTCTTTATTTTTTTATTTTTTTTTATTTTTTAATAAAATAATTTTTATTGGTGTTCAATTTACCAACATACAGAATAACACCCAGTGCTCATCCCGTCAAGTATCCCCCTCAGTGCCCGTCACCCACTCACCCCCACCCCCCCGCCCTCCTCCCCTTCCACCACCCCTAGTTCGTTTCCCAGAGTTAGGAGTCTTTATGTTCTGTCTCCCTTTCTGATATTTCCCACACATTTCTTCTCCCTTCCCTTATATTCCCTTTCACTATTATTTATATTCCCCAAATGAATGAGAACATACACTGTTTGTCTTTCTCCGATTGACTTACTTCACTCAGCATAATACCGTCCAGTTCCATCCACGTTGAAGCAAATGGTGGGTATTTGTCATTTCTAATGGCTGAGGAATGTTCCATTGTATACATAGACCACATCTTCTTTATCCACTCATCTTTCGATGGACACCGAGGCTCCTTCCACAGTTTGGCTATTGTGGACATTGCTGTTATAAACATCGGGGTGCAGGTATCCCGGCGTTTCAATGCATCTGAATCATTGGGGTAAATCCCCAACAGTGCAATTGCTGGGTCATAGGGCAGGTCTATTTTTAACTCTTTGAGGAACCTCCACACAGTTTCCCAGAGTGGCTGCACCAGTTCACATTCCCACCAACAGTGCAGGAGTGTTCCCCTTTCTCCACATCCTCTCCAACATTTGTTGTTTCCTGCCTTGTTAATTTGCCCCATTCTCACTGGTGTGAGGTGGTATCTCATTGTGGTTTTGATTTGTATTTCCCTGATGGCAAGTGATGCGGAGCATTTTTGCATGTGCATGTTGGCCATGTCTGTGTCTTCCTTTGTGAGATTTCTCTTCATGTCTTTTGCCCATTTCATGATTGGATTGTTTCTTTGGTGTTGAGTTTAAGAAGTTCTTTATAGATCTTGGAAACTAGCCCTTTATCTGATACGTCATTTGCAAATATCTTCTCCCATTCTGTAGGTTGTCTTTGAGTTTTGTTGACTGTATCCTTTGCTGTGCAAAAGCTTCTTATCTTGATGAAGTCCCAATAGTTCATTTTTGCTTTTGTTTCTTTTGCCTTCGTGGATGTATCTTGCAAGAAGTTACTGTGGCCGAGTTCAAAAAGGGTGTTGCCTGTGTTCTCCTCTAGGATTTTGATGGAATCTTGTCTCACATTTAGATCTTTCATCCATTTTGAGTTTACCTTTGTGTATGGTGAAAGAGAGTGGTCTAGTTTCATTCTTCTGCATGTGGATGTCCAATTTTCCCAGCACCATTTATTGAAGAGACTGTCTTTCTTCCAATGGATAGTCTTTCCTCCTTTATCGAATATTAGTTGACCATAGAGTTCAGGGTCCACTTCTGGGTTCTCTATTCTGTTCCATTGAGCTATGTGTCTGTTTTTGTGCCAGTACCACCCTGTCTTGATGACCACAGCTTTGTAGTACAACCTGAAATCTGGCATTGTGATGCCCCCAGATATGGTTTTCTTTTTTAAAATTCCCCTGGCTATTCGGGGTCTTTTCTGATTCCACACAAATCTTAAAATAATTTGTTCTAACTCTCTGAAGAAAGTCCATGGTATTTTGATAGGGATTGCATTAAACGTGTACATTGCCCTGGGTAACATTGACATTTTCACAATATTAATTCTGCCAATCCATGAGCATGGAATATTTTTCCATCTCTTTGTGTCTTCCTCAATTTCTTTCAGAAGTGTTCTATAGTTTTTAGGGTATAGATCTTTTACCTCTTTGGTTAGGTTTATTCCTAGGTATCTTATGCTTTTGGGTGCAATTGTTAATGGGATTAACTCCTTAATTTCTCTTTCTTCAGCCTCATTGTTAGTGTATAGAAATGCCACTGATTTCTGGGCATTGATTTTGTATCCTGCCACACTGCCAAATTGCTGTATGAGTTCTAGCAATCTTGGGGTGGAGGCTTTTGGGTTTTCTATGTAGAGTATCATGTCATCGGCGAAGAGGGAGAGTTTGACTTCTTCTTTGCCAATTTGAATGCCTTTAATGTCTTTTTGTTGTCTGATTGCTGAGGCTAGGACTTCCAGTACTATGTTGAACAGCAGTGGTGAGAGTGGACATCCCTGTCTTCTTGTTCCTGATCTTAGGGGAAAGGCTTCCAGTGCTTCCCCATTGACAATGATATTTGCTGTGGGCTTTTTGTAGATGGCTTTTAAGATGTTGAGGAAAGTTCCCTCTATCCCTACACTCTGAAGAGTTTTGATCAGAAATGGATGCTGTATTTTGTCAAATGCTTTCTTTGCATCTAATGAGAGGATCATATGGTTCTTGGTTTTTCTCTTGCTGATATGATAAATCACATTGATTGTTTTATGAGTGTTGAACCAGCCTTGTGTCCCGGGGATAAATCCTACTTGGTCATGGTGAATAATTTTCTTAATGTGCTGTTGGATCCTACTGGCCAGTATCTTGTTGAGAATTTTTGCATCCATGTTCAACAGGGATATTGGTCTGTAATTCTCCTTTTGGTGGGGTCTTTGTCTGGTTTTGGAATTAAGGTGATGCTGGCCTCATAGAACGAATTTGGAAGTACTCCATCTCTTTCTATCTTTCCAAACAGCTTTAGGAGAATAGGTATGGTTTCTTCTTTAAACGTTTGATAGAATTCCCCTGGGAAGCCATCTGGCCCTGGACTCTTGTGTCTTGGGAGGTTTTTGATGACTGCTTCAATTTCCTCCCTGGTTATTGGCCTGTTAAGGTTTTCTATTTCTTCCTGTTCCAGTTTTGGTAGTTTGTGGCTTTCCAGGAATGCGTCCATTTCTTCTAGATTGCCTAATTTATTGGCGTATAGCTGTTCATAATATGTTTTTAAAATCGTTTGTATTTCCTTGGTGTTGGTAGTGATCTCTCCTTTCTCATTAATGATTTTATTAATTTGAGTCTCCTCTCTCTTCTTTTTAATAAGGCTGGCTAATGGTTTATCTATCTTATTAATTCTTTCAAAGAACCAACTCCTGGTTCTGTTGATCTGTTCCACAGTTCTTCTGGTCTCGATTTCGTTGAGTTCTGCTCGAATTTTAATTAACTCTCTTCTTCTGCTGGGCATGGGGTCAATCTGCTGTTTATTCTCTAGTTCCTTTATGTGTAAGGTTAGCTTTTGTATTTGAGTTCTTTCCAGTTTTTGAATGGATGCTTGTATTGTGATGTATTTCCCCCTTAGGACTGCTTTTGCTGCATCCCAAAGATCTTGAACGGTTGTATCTTCATTCTCATGAGTTTCCATGAATCTTTTTAATTCTTCCTTAATTTCCTGGTTGACCCTTTCATCTTTTAGCAGGATGGTCCTTAACCTCTACATGTTTGAAGTCCTTCCAAACTTCTTGTGATTTAGTTCTAATTTCAAGGCATTATGGTCTGAGAATATGCAGGGGACGATCCCAATGTTTTGGAATTGGTTCAGACCCGATTTGTGACCCAGTATGTGGTCTATTTTGGAGAAAGTTCCATGTGCACTTGAGAAGAATGTGTATTCAGTTGAGTTTGGATGTAAAGTTCTGTAGATATCTGTGAAATCCATCTGGTCCAGTGTATCATTTAAAGCTCTCGTTTCTTTGGAGATGTTGTGCTTAGAAGACCTATCGAGGGTAGAAAGAGCTAGATTGAAGTCACCAAGTATAAGTGTATTATTATCTAAGTATTTCTTCACTTTGGTTATTAATTGGTTTAAATATTTGGCAGCTCCCACATTCGGGGCATATATATTGAGGATTGTTAAGTCCTCTTGTTGGATAGATCCTTTAAGTATGATATAATGTCCCTCTTCATCTCTCACTACAGTCTTCGGGGTAAATTTTAGTTTATCTGATATAAGGATGGCTACCCCTGCTTTCTTTTGAGGACCATTCGAATGGTAAATGGTTCTCCAACCTTTTATTTTCAGGCTGTAGGTGTCCTTCTGTCTAAAATGAGTCTCTTGTAGACAGCAAATAGATGGGTCCTGCTTTTTTATCCAGTCTGAAACCCTGCGCCTTTTGATGGGGTCATTAAGCCCGTTCACGTTCAGAGTTACTATTGAGAGATACGAGTTTAGTGTCATCATGATATCTATTCAGTCCTTGTTTTTGTGGATTGTCCACTGAACTTCTTCTTAAAGGGGAATTTTAAGAGTCCCCCTTAAAATTTCTTGCAGAGCTGGTTTGGAGGTCACATATTCCTTTCAGTTCCTGCCTGTCTTGGAAGCTCTTCATCTCTCCTTCCATTTTGAATGAGAGCCTTGCTGGAGAAAGTATTCTTGGTTGCATGTTCTTCTCATTTAGGACCCTGAATATATCCTGCCAGCCCTTTCTGGCCTGCCAGGTTTCTGTGGAGAGGTGTTCTGTTACGCTAATACTCCTCCCCATAAAAGTCAGGGATTTCTTGTCTCTTGCTGATTTAAGGATCTTCTCTTTATCTTTGGAATTTGCAAGCTTCACTATTAGATGTCGAGGTGTTGAACGGTTTTTACTGATTTTAGGGGGGATCTCCCTATTTCCTGGATCTGAATGCCTGTTTCCCTTCCCAGATTAGGAAAGTTTTCAGCTAGAATTTGTTCAAATACATATTCTGGCCCTCTGTCCCTTTCGGCGCCCTCAGGAACATCAATTAAATGTAGGTTTTTCTTCCTCAGGCTGTCGTTTATTTCCCTTAATCTATTTTCATGGTCTTTTAGTTGTTTCTCTTTTTTCCTCAGTTTCCCTCTTTGCCATCAACTTGTCTTCTATGTCACTCACTCGTTCTTCCACCTCGTTAACCCTCGTCGTTAGGACTTCTAGTTTGGATTGCATCTCATTCAATTGATTTTTAATTTCTGCCTGATTGGATCTAAATTCTGCAGTCATGAAGTCTCTTGAGTCCTGTATGCTTTTTTCTAGAGCCACCAGTAGCTGTATAATAGTGCTTCTCAATTGGCTTTCTGACATTGAATTGTAATCCAGATTTTGTAACTCTGTGGGAGAGAGGACTGTTTCTGATTCTTTCTTTTGAGGTGAGGTTTTCCTTTTAGTCATTTTGCTCAGTGCAGAGTGGCCAAAAGCGAGTTGTATTGGGAAAAGGAGGAAAAGAGAGGAGAGAAAGAAGGAAGGAAAAGAGAAAAAGAAAAAGGAAAAAAGAAAAAAAGAGAAGAAAAAGAGAAAGAAAGAAAGAAAGAAAGGGAAAAAAAGGGTGGTGGAAGCAAACAGATATCAAAAAGCAAAAAAAGAAAAAAAGAAAAAACAAAAAACCACGGGGGAGTATTTTCTGATTCTGTATACTTTAAGTCCCTTGACTTCCCCTGGAACTTGTCCGTCTAGCTGGTCTTCTGGGGGAGGGGCCTGTTGTGCTGATTTTCAGGTGTTAGCAGTTGGGGGAGCTGCTCTGCCCCTGCCTGGTGCAGGGCTCAGTGGGGGTTGTTTACCCCGTGAGGCCCCGGGAGGAACAACCGCAGTGGCTGGGCCAGCTCTGCAGCCCTGGAGTCAGCCCCCGCAGGAACTCCAGAGCTCTTGGTCTGCAGGGCCTGGAGGCTCCGGGGCGGGTCCGCTGATCTGCTCAGCTGGGGCAGGAGCGTCCTTGCTGTCCTGGGCCCTCCTGGCCTCTGCCTGTCCCGGGGGGAGGCCGGATCCTGGGGTGTGTCCCGGCGCCCTGTGCTCCGGGAACTGCGCTGTTGGATTCGGGCTCCCGCCCCGCAGCCCCCTCCGCGGAGCCGCCCCCGAGCCCCCCGAGCTGCTCCCGCCCCACAGCCCCCTCCGCGGAGCCGCCCCCGAGCCCCCCGAGCTGCTCCGGGTCCCGCCGTGCGCGCTGCAGCCCTTAGGGAGCTCGGCCGCGGGGTGTGGGGCTCTCCCGGGGCGCAGGTGTCTGCTAGTGTCCCCGGGAGCCCCAGGGCATCCGCGCCCTCCTGGGTCCTGCTCCACCTCCCCGCGAGCCCCTTTCCGCCCGGGAAGGTCGGTGCAGCTCCTGCTCCTCCGGGACGGGGCTCTCCTGTCCTGGGGACACTCGCCCCGGCCTCAGCCCGGCTCCTCCTGGGCCCCTCCCCGTTGGAGGCCTTTGTGTCTTTATTTCCTTTTCCCCGTCTTCCTACCTTGATAGAAGCGCGAACTCTTCTCACTGTAGCGTTCCAGCTGGTCTCTCTTTAATTCTCAGGCCGAATTCGTAGATTTTCAGGATGATTTGAAGGTTGTCTAGGTAATTTGGTGGGGACAGGTGACCTGGGGACCCTACTCTCCCGCCATCTTCCCCTCCTCCTGTTTTTGTTTCTATAAAAATGTGGTTGGAATCTTGATAGGGATTGCATCGACTTTATAGATGGCTCTAGGTAGGCTGAATATTTTAACAATACTAAGTCTATGAGCATAGAATATTTTCCATTTATTTGTGTTCTCATTTTTTTCATCAATGGCTTTAGACTTTTCAGTGTACAGATCTTTATCTCCCTGACTAAATTTATTACTGTTTTATTGACTTCCCATTCTATTGTAAATCAGATTAATTTCTCTTTCAGATAGTTCATTGTTAGTGTAGAGAAATGCAACTGATTTTTGTTTTTATATCTATCTATCTATCTATCTATCTATCTATCTATATCTGCCACTTTACTGAATTCATCTATTCTCAGTTTTTTGAGGAAGCCTTCAGGGTTTTCTATATATAATATCCTCTATAAATAGTGACAGTATTACTTCTTCCTTTCCAATCTGGATGCCTTTTATTTCTTGCCTCTGCTCTGGCCAAGACTTCTAGTATTGGGTTGCTTAGGAGTGGTGAGAGTAAGCACCCTTGTCTTGTTACTGATCTTGGAGGAAATCTTTCAGTCAGTAATCAATTGAGGACAGGTGAACTGTGGGCTTATCATGTAGCCTTTATTATGTTGAGGTATGCTCCCTCTCTTCCCAGTTTACTGAATTTTTATCATAACTGGATGTGGAATTTTGTCAAATGAATCCTACTTATTCATGGTGTATGATCACTTTTAATGTACTACTTAATTTGATTTGCTAGTGTTTTGTTGAATTTCTGCATCTAATTTCATTGGTCATAGTAGCCTATAGTACTCTTGTATCCTTGTCTGGTTTTGGCATCAGGGTAATGATAGCTTGGTAGAGTTTGGGAATGTTCTCTCCTCTTCATTCTTTTGGAAGAGTTTGAGGAAAATTGCTATTAATTCTTAAGTGTTTGGCTACCCAGTGAAATTGGTCTTGGCTTTTGGGTGATTTTTGATTACTGATTAAATTTCAGTGCTCTATTGGTGTGTTCTTTGTGATTCAGTTTTGGCAAGTTGTGTGTTTCTATTAATTTATCCATAGCTTCTAGGTTGTCCAATTTGTTGGTGTGTATATAATTGTTTGCAGTAGTCTCTTATGACCCTTTGTATATCAGTGGTAGCATTTGTAATGTTTCCTCCTTCATTTCTGATTCTGGGGGTTTTCTCTTTACCTAAGAATTGAACATTTTTTTCCTTTCAAACCCACTTGGTTTCATGATAACCACCTCCCCTCTGCCATTTAAAAAAATATTCTCTGTTTTTCTTCTAATCTTTATTATTTCTTTAATTTTGGGCTTAGTATTTTTTCTTCAGTTCCTTGAGCTATAAAGCCAGCTTATTAATTGGGGATATTTCTTTTCTTTTAAGGATTTATTTATTTAGAGCGAGAGCATGCATGTGTGTGCACACACACATGAGAGTTGGGGGATGGATAGAGGAGAAGAGAGTGAATCCTCAAGCTGACACCCAGCTAAGCTTGGACCTGGATGCAGTACCTTTAGATCTTGAGCTGAAACCAAGAGTCAGCTGCTCAATGAGTTGAGCCACCCAGGTGCCCTAATTTGGGATATTTCTTGTTTACAGTTTATAGCAGTAAATGCCTGCATTAAACTTGCCTCATAGCACTGCTTTTACTGTATCCTACTGGTATTGGTATGTTGTGATTCTGTTCTCATTTGTCTTCAGGTATTTTTATTTTTCCCTTTTCATTTCTTCTTTGTCCCATTGATTATGCAAGATGGTATTGTTAAATTTCCACAAGTTTGAATTTTCCAGCTTTCCTCTTGTTATTGTCTTCTAGTATCTCACCATCATGATCAAAAAAGATACTTGGAATTTTTTTTTTTTTTTTTTTTAATTTATGATAGTCACAGAGAGAGAGAGAGAGAGAGAGAGAGGCAGAGACATAGGCAGAGGGAGAAGCAGGCTCCGTGCACCGGGAGCCTGACGTGGGATTCGATCCCAGGTCTCCAGGATCGTGCCCTGGGCCAAAGGCAGGCGCTAAACCGCTGCGCCACCCAGGGATCCCCGATACTTGGAATTTTATCTTGTTGAATTTTTTTTTTTTTTTTGAGGCTTGTTTTGTGGCCTAACATGCTAAATCCTGAAAATGTTCCATGTGTGTTTGAGAAGAATTAGTATTTTGCTGCTAATAAATGGTAGGCTTTGTATATATCCATTCTATAGTATTGTTCAAATTTGCTCTTTCCTGACTGATTCTGTCTGGATAAGAGTGTGGGGTAATAGTATTGTGGTTAATTTCTCCTCAGTTCTGTAATATCTACTGGATATTTTTAAGTTCTCAGATATTGGGTGCATAAATATTTAGACTTGTTTTTTAGCTTCTGAATGAATTGACTGCATCATTACGTAATCTTCATCTTTTGTGACCATTTTAAGCTGAAGTCTATTTTTCCTGATAGAAGTGATTTCTTTCTTATTTTTAAGATTTTATTATTTATTTGAGTGTGATAATGAAAGAGAACAAGCTGGTGGAGGGAGAGGGAGAAGCAGATTCCCTGCTGAGTAGGGAGCTCTGATGTGGGGTGCCATCCCAAGACTCTGGGGTCATGACCTGAGCTGAAGGCCAATGTTTAAGCCATTCAGGGGCCCCAAAAGTGATATCTTTTGGTTACTGTTTGTTTGGAATAGATTTTTCCATTCCTTTACTCTTAGCCTACATATACCCCTATAGCTAAAGTGTTTTCTCTTGTGTTTCTCTGGAGATTTCTACAATGGATATTTTGTTTCTCTTGTTGGTGTCCCATAGACATTCTTTACTTTCATTTTGCTCTTTTGACTAGAAACCATCAAATGACTTATCTTTGAATACCTTTTTTTTTTCTTTTGATAGTTTCTATCTCTTTGCATTTTGCTTATACTGTCTTCTAATTTCATTTAGTTGTCTGTATTGTTTCAGAGCTCTTCAAAGAGGATTACTTGGAATTTTTTGTCAGCAGATAGACCTCTATTTATTTGGGATCAGTTATTGTAAATTTTTTACTTTAGGTGTCATGAATACCTGATTTTTAATACCATCCTTACCGTCTTTTCAGTTAGGGGCATGCTTCAGCTTTATTCCTGGTTTCTGGGATTTTCATAGTGCTATCTAGCCTATGGATAGTTAATTGCCTTTGTAGGGGGTATCTATCAACTTTGGCAATCAATGACCTATGTCACCATCTTGTTGACCTCACCTTTCTGTCTTATTCCTTTAAACAAAATAAATTCCTCACAAAACTGCTCCTTCCTTAATTCTCTCTCAGAAGTCCACACTGAGGTCCCACTCAGGCATTAGTCACATCCATTCATTTCTGTCCTTAATAGGTCCTGGTTTTGTTTCTAATCTGTTGAAGCTTTCATTACCTCTTCCCTGGGTTATTGCACTGGTCTTCCATTCACCCTTCCATGTCTCTGCTAAAGAACTCTTACTCTTTAAGTTCTGGCCCAAACATTACTCTTCTTTGACACTTTTCCGTGTTCTATCAGAGCTAGCACTCTTTAAACCTGCCTCTCACAGTTGCTTATGTGTAAATCCCTGGTAGAACTTCTCCTTTGTTATTTTGATCTCCCACTAGATTAAATTCATGCAGCAGCATCCAACTGGTTTATCTTAAATAATTGTCTGTTATTTGCATCTTCCTAACTTTTAAGATTTCTAAGATACCACATTCTTCTTACCTGCAGTTCTGCTTGGATGGAAATTACCTTAATTGCCAGTTTTCTCAGTTACATAAAAAATATTAAAATAATAGGAGAGAGATTTCATGCATTTATCGCTTCCTGTTTTGATTTCTCACTTCTCTCTGAAAGAATGAAAACTATGCAAGAAAGGTTACCTATCTAGATGTGATCACTAATAGACATTAAATGAGTGCCACTGATGATAAGATTATTCTGGCAAAGTTTTTAAATTCTGGACTTCTGTCATCACTTCTAATAATGAAAGAAAAATGGTCTCCTAAAATTGTACAAAGTATATAAGTATGAATGGTGATGCCCTAATCTTTTCTTGGGAAGATGTTTGTCAGCTTTATCTAATATAGGAGAGAACACATTTATAAAACCCTATCATTATCTCTTAAGCATGTGCTTTAGGTGTCTACTGGTATTAAGAGCTTAGATGACCTGTTTAATACATATATCAGCTTTTAGTGTGGGGAAACATAGATAATAGTAAAGGTGTTCACAATTTGACTTTTGAAACTATTTTCATTGTGTAATGTTGAATCTACTTTTGTTGAAAGATGCTTTTGTTAAATAGGATATTTCAAGTATACAAAAAAAAAAATAGAACATAACAAACACCACCACAGATATAATTGAAGTGCTTTGTATACTCTTTAATTCCATTCTTCTTCCTTAATTCTTTTTTCTTCCTTAATTCTTGAAGGTGAACAATACCCTGAATCTGATAGTTTCATTCCTATGTCAAACTTTCTGTGTAATAATGTATAGAAACTTTTTAACGTATAGAAACTTTTTTCTTAACCATTGATGGTAGGTCGCTGACTTCATGTCCCATAATCTACTAAGTTTTTAGTATTAGTCCCTACATATAAAGGACATTCTTCAGCATAACCACAATACAACCACCCAAATAAGAAAGTTAACAGTGATCAATTTCTATCACCCAATGCTCAGATCTTATTCAGGTTTTATCTGTAGTATCAAAAATGGTCTTTATAGGAAAAGAGTACAGTTTAGAATCATATGTTTCATTCAACTGTCAAGTTTTTAAAATCTCCTTCATTTTGGAATAGTCCTCATACTTTCCTTTTATGTTTTGAATTTGACATTTTTGAAGATTCCACTTGGTTAATTTGTAGAATGTCCCTGAATTTTCATTGGTACTATAAAGCTTTTTAATTGTAGGTCTGTTAATTGTAAACAGGTTACCTCTTACTTTAAATAATTCATTTTGTAATGATCGTAAGAAGTTTGAACATCTCACACATTTATTAGCCCTTTGGTTTATTCTTTTATAAATTTCTTCATATCTTTTGCCTATTTTATTACTAGAGATTTTGTCTTTTTTAATATTGATTTATAGAATTTGTCACCTATTTGGATTAATATTCATGTCCATTTATAAGCTGTAAAGCATCTTGTCCCAGTCGAGGTCTTGTCTTTTTTACTTTCTTTAGGGGTAGATGGATTAAGGTACAGAACTGTAAAATTCCATGTGGTCTGACTTATCCATCTCTTTAAGGTCTTGGCTTTTTTATATTTAAGAAATCCTTCTTGATCCTGACATCATAAATCTGTTCTGTATTTTAGGATTCCATATCTGTATGTCTTGTAAGATATGGATACAGTTTTTCTCCTATGTGGATTTACTGATTTTTTTTTTTCTGTTATCATTGATTTAATAGTCCTTCTTATCCTTCATTTATCATACCTCCCCTGGTAAAAGTCAAGTTCCTGCCATGTATGTGGATTTGTTTTGGAGATTTGATTTTGTCCATTAGTCTATTTGTCTAACTCTCATTTACATCCATTGTCTTAATTACTATAGCTGTGTATTAAGCCTTATTATCTAAGATCCCCTCCCTCTATTCAAAATCATCTTGACTATTCTGGAGCCTTTGTGTTTTTATATTAATTTTAAAATCAGGTAAGTTCCATTATAAACCCTCTTGGGATCTTGATTGGAATTTCAGTGAATTTATTGATTTAGGCAAAATGAATACTTCTGTGATAAGTTTTCCCTTCTGTGAATATTGTATGTGTTATCTCTAAATTTTTTAGTTCCTTAAACAGTAAAAATTTATGGTTTTTTCTCCCTAGGGGCCTTGTACATCTATTTGGTTTATTTTTTATTTCTGATATGTAACTATCTTAAAATTTTTTTTAAAGATTTTATTTATTCATGAGAGACACACACTGAGAGAGGCAGAGACACAGGCAGAGGGAGAAGCAGGCTCCATGCAGGGAGCCTGATATGGGACTCGATCCCGAGTCTCCAGGATCAGGCCCTGGGCTGAAGACAGCGCTAAACTGCTGAGCCACCTGGGCCGCCCTTAAATTTTTTTTAAACTAAGAATATTGCCAATTTTTGTTATGAATTTTGGTATCTGGTAACATTACAGAATTCTCACTAGTTTTTATTTGTAGATTCCCTTATATTATTTTGTGTCCTAACAGAATATATGTGAGAAACTTATGTTTTTTACTCCTCTTTTCATTGTACTGAGTAGAATTGTACAATAAAAGTTAAAACTGTCTTCTTGAAAGTGATGAGTATTTTTCAAATCTGAGATTTCATTCCAAACATAATAAACCTTGAATTAGGGGACTGAGAAGCTGTTCTTATTTCTATGTACTGCAGCTTCTTAAAAAAAGTCCTCTTCTGGCTCCAAATAAGTACTCCACCTTTTTTTTTTTTTTTTTTTTTTTTTTAAAGTCCTCTTCTGCTTCTGAAATGAAGATGAAACACAATCAGTTCCATAAAGCTTTTTCTAAAAACCCTAGACAAGAGTTAATATGTTCGATTTTTCTCTCCCTAAAGTATTTAGAAAGGTCTTTTCTCATTTTACATTTCAGTTACTTGAGTTATGGTTATTTCCTCACTAGACTGGCCTTTCCAGTAAGGTAGATTCTTGATCCTGCTAACTTTTTTTTTTTTTTTTAACTGTGTATTTTCTGATTAAATGAGTGACTCTGATATTTATTTTACTTGTTGATTCATTAGAACTGTAAAAACTTTTTTTTAAAGATTTTATTTATTCATAAGAGACACAGAGATAGAGACAGGCAGAGACACAGGCAGAGGGAGAAGCAGGTTCCATGCAGGAAGCCTGACGTTTGATTTGATTCTGGGTCTCCAGGATCACCCTGAGCTGAAGGTGGCGCTAAGCCACCCAGGCTGTCCAGAACTGTAAGAACTTCTTTAATGAGAACTCTGTTATATGAACATTTTTTCTAAGAAATGTATGTTAGTGGACAACAGATATTTAACTTCACTCATCTCTGTCTCCATAGTGGCTTCACCGTGCATATTGCGTGTATTGTCTAGTTATCTGTTTTTTCGGCCTTGGTAACACTGTGTTTAAGCAATCAAATGAAAAAAAATTTAGCACATGTAGAGTTAAATATTGAATGTCTTTTTATAAACAAATCAGATGTATTTGAAGTATAAGGTCCAGAAGAAGAAAACAAAAAGAAAGCTCAATGAACTTATAAAATAGAATATGACCACATACATATGTTTTGATACTTACTGTAGTTGGTGGGAGAAGGATTGATCTTGTTAACTTCTTTTTATATTTTTAAAAACTTATTTGTGAGAGTGTGCACATGTGAGGAGGGAGGGAGGGGTGAGAGAGAGCTCACACATGTGGAAGGTGGTGGGGTGGGGCAGAGGGAGAGAAAGAATCTCAGGCAGACTCTGGTTAGCAGGGAACCCCACCTGAGGCTGGATCTCAGGACCTTGAGAACATACCTGAACTTAAACCAAGAGTTGATCACTTAACCAACTGAACCAGCCAGGTGCCTTACCATCTTGCTAACTTTATTCCATGTTCTCACTCTTTGGATACCTGTGAAAGACTCTATTTCCTATTTCTTTCCCTATCACTTTTTTCCACCTTAATCCTTGGTCTTGAGGATTTATGCATGGCTATGTCTCTATTCAGATAAATGAATGAGTGCCTGTTTGTGTTGAATGTGTAGGTGATATCTTACCCATAGTTGGAATGAAAAGCTAAACCAAGAAAGATTCTTTTATGTTAATTCTGTTTATTGGTTGCTATAGATTCCCACTAGCACTTTATTTCAAGTATTAGCATTCTTTACAAATCTGCTTTTCTGTATCATGAGTATTTTTTATTTCCTAACAACTTAAAGTATATTTAGGGTTGATCAGATAAAATGAGAGTGGTTGTGTGGGAATGGTTTGTTTTGATCTATTAGTTGTCACCTTTCCCTTTCCTTTAGGTAGAAATTGAAAAGTTTAGGGAAAGGTGGTTTAAAAGCAATCCGAATAATAATCCAAATAGGAGGAGGAGGAGGAGGAAAAGAGAAGTATTAAGGCAATTGTCAAGTTGATTCATGGGTTGTGTTTGTCAGGGGGGAATAATGTCAATGCCTAGTTGTTTCTCTTTAGATCCAGATAAATGAGAAAATAAATGATTTAGGAGCATTGGATTTTGCCTGGTGGGAGTTCGTTGAACCAATAAAATGGTTAGAGGAATTTTAAGAAGAATAAGTATTATGATAAAGTTTAGGCATGCTCTTTCACCAATTAGGAAGTGTGTCTCTTCTTTTCCAACTCTGTGGACATTTGCTCAGTCTTCTTTCATCTCAGAAAAGTTGGCTTTTGTATGTTCAGTCCAATGACTATTTATTTATCGTTCGTGTAATTGGTGAAGAAATGGCTATTTGTTTAGGAGAGTTGAAAAGCAAATAAAAAGCTACTTTTATCAGTAGCTGTGTTCTTATCTAAAAGATCAGATAACAATTGTTTGCGATTGTACGTTCTTATGTATATGCTTGACCAGTTCCAGTAAGATAATATTTCAAAATCAGTTGTGCAGCTCCCTGCATATTAATTTCATTTCTTGTCTATTCAGCTAAAACTCATATGGAAGAAAAGTGATGCTTGAGTTTCTTTTTTCTTTTGTTTTTTGATACTGGCTTTGGGACAAATTGAAATTTGGTTTTAAATTGAGATACTTTACACTTCCTATAAGCTCCAGCCTAGAGTATTTGGTCAAACATTTTATGTGAGTTCTTTATTAGTCTCTGGATAAATACTGTTTTCTGGCTGCTGTCCTGTTAATGAGCTAGCTGTTTGGATTCCTATTAATTTTAATGGGGATTGAGTAAAGATGCCATGGGTAGAACAGTGAAAATCCAACATCACTATTGGCAGAACCAAAAAAAAAAATCTCTATAATCACATTGATAAGTACAAAAGGTTATTATAATGTTATACATAAGAACATAGTAAAAAGTGGTCAAAAGAAAGATCAGTTATTCTGTAAGGTTAGCATATTTATGGACATGTTGAATATAAAGTAGTAATAGTGCTAATTCTGATTTTTTCCCAAGGTGTATTTATCTCTTAAAGGTTTTCTAGTTTTATGTAAACCTAACAAGAATAAAACAAATTGCCGAACTAGATAGTAGATTCAGTTAATGTGCACGATTTGAGTGTATATAATGATCTGGAATGAGATCATGAAATCTTTCACTTTATTTGGCACTAACCTGTTCATGATAGTATAAACACTACCTTAGTGTAGGGATAAGCATTAGCAAGACTTTTTTGACATGTGGTATGGAAGATGAATTCCATTGTGATTAAGAACAGAAGAACACTTTTAGTGGAGATAGAGGCAAAATTGTGCTTTTAGGATGTTGAGATCTGAAGTCTCAGGAGAAGTAATTAGGGGATCTTGTGGACCTCTGAAAATGCTTAACCAATTTGTTGCTGTAAACAAAAGAGCAAACTAAGCAAAACAGACTATTTGCAAGAATGATTCTCTTGGTTTTAACTCATGAAACAGAAGCTTTAATACACTATTGAAATGAGAGGATTACTTTTGACTTAAGAATTAATGTTTGATTTTGATATTGCTGTGCTTCCAGTTCTTACCTTCTGATATTATGCTTATTGATCCACGTGAATGTTTGGATCGAGGACTGTCCTGTCTCTCCACAAACATTTTCTAACTGGCATGCCTCTGCCTGTCTGTAGAGTTTTTCCTCTCTGGGTGAATTACCTCAAACCTGACCGTCTTCAACTTGCTGCCTGTGCATATTCACTTAATTCTCCAAATAGTCAATCATTTTAAATTTAATCTGACTCTCCATGGTGTTAACTATCCCACTCAACTTGATGTATGTAAATTTAATGAGCATGCTGTCTTGTAAAATCCACATCCGTGAATGAAAATAGTGAGACTAATGTTTGTAACTCAGTTGAAAATATGTCCATTCTGTTTGCCATTCTTTGCTTGATTGCTCCTTAGTGCTCTAACTAGTTGCATGTATTTGCAAGAGTATTAAGATTGGATCTCCCCCCCCCCCCACCTCAGTTTTGCCAAGAAAATGTGGGAAATATTTGTACCAGTATTTTTTCAGTAGGATGGAGTCAGGGTGTGTAAAATATAGTAGCAAACTTGTGACTTTCTTGTTGGTGGGAACTTCTGGCCCCATCCAGCACGTAGGCAAAATCTTTTGCAGTATCTTAAAAAGCTGCTAATTTGACTATATTCCTTTGACTATGTTCTATATCCGGGTCAGAGCTGCTCTTGACACATATGATGTCCTTGTGCAATTTAGAAGAAGGCATAGCCCTCATTCCTCTGGGTGGACATAGTACATCACAGAAACCTAGACAGTTTGAGGGAAGTCTGTAGGATCTCCACTCTGTTCACTTCCCCCCACAGATACCACCTTGTTCCAGCTCACTGAGGTGGTGTGTGGTTTTCCAAGGCTCCGTCCTGGATTTCAGCTTGGCTCTATTTACCGGTGTCAGTACTACTGTCTGAAGAATCCATTTCTGGGTCTCGACCTTGTTTCTGTCACAGTTCTCAGGGGTGTGAGTATAATCTCTAGCTCCAGCTCCATCCTTCAGAAAATCACTTCAATTTCATGTTTTGTCCTGAAATAGGATTAGGAAATTCTGTTTGGGAACTTTTGTTACATCATATTTATTTAGCAAATACCTGGAAGGAAATCCACTGTGGTGTATGCACTGTGAAAGTGGCAGCATGTGTGCAGAAAAAGTCCTTTTAAAGGTTACTTGTGAAGGAGAATCAAGGAGGCCATATATAAAGCAGAGCTAGGGTTGAGGGAAGGCTCTTTTTCCTTTTAATTTTAAACCATTAAGGATTAGCATGTTTATATATTGAGACCCAACCAACTGAGAACAATTTAGTGAGATAGGATTGAAAAAGAATAATTGATATGCAGTGTCCTTTCAGGAGGTGAGCAGAACGAGGATCCATAAATGAATGGAATTATCTTTGGATGGATGCAAGAATTGATAAAGATTAGTGTGCAAATAAATTGGTAATATAGGAAATGGGAAATTGGAAGCTTTCTTTTCACGGAGGAAATTGAAATTTGTTTACTGAAAATGATAGGTAGAAGTGGTAGTTTCATAGTTCTTGGGGAAGGGCAAGTTTGAAATAAGTACCTTAGGGAATTTGAGAAGGAAAAACTAGTTGGCTTTTCCATAAGGAAGCGATGGACCATGGAATTAACTTGCTTTGGGAGAAAATGGAGGAGATGAAGAAGCTAGAGGTTTTATTGAAGTGGTCTGGGTGGAAGTAGGACAAGTGAAAAGAAGATGGAGGCCAGAGAATAGGGTCATGGGGATTATGATGATACTTGAGTAGACAGTTTTTAGATAATGACAAAGTCTAGGTATGGTCATGAAGACTGTGGTTGAGAAAAATGAAAGTAAAGACTGCTGGTGTGGGGAGGCCAAAGACTGGATGGCAAGGCATGGGATGGGAGAGGAGTCAACACAAGTTGCTGGCAACATAAATAATAAGTCTAATAGTATTAGCCACAAAGGAAATGGGATTTTAGTTGATAATGGAGATAAATACTATGGGAATAAGAATGGAGAGTTAAGGCAGACCAGAGTTCAAATCTCAGCTATAGTACTATGGGCAACTGAAAGAATTTCCCTAAGCCTCCACTCTCTCCTCAATGAAAAGAGGCTAGTACATACCTTGGGTGGGTTATTCACGATGATTAATGAAAGAGCTTATATATGTTTAGCACTGGCCTGGCCCAAGAACTTAACCATTATTTAAGATGACAGAAATACTAAATCTTTGTGAAAAGCTGTAGAAAGAATTGTGGGAAGAGTGAGGATGGTTTGCAGAGCAGGTTTGGAACGAAAATGGGAAGAAATGTGAGCAACTTAAATTTTGTTTGGGGAAAATCCCAAAGGGTGCCTGACCTTTTAGATTTGGAATGGAATTCTGATACCTTTGTCTTAACTCTATCTCTAAGTAGTCTGGGATTTATTCTGATAGTGGCTTTACTTCCTTCCCCCTCTGTCAAGTCTATATTTATTGTAAGCAAATACACTGCAAACTTACTCTTCTTACTTAGACTTAAAAAAAAAAAAAAAAAAGAGTGAGTGATGTTCCATTTTTTTCATTCTTAAATGATTTTATGGCAGAGATGTTATGAATATTTCAATTTATTCTTACGAGAATATGATTTTTTTTGAGAATATGATTTTGAAACAATCTTAGATTTACAGAAGGGTCACAAAAAGAGCACACAGTTCTTATGTAACCTTCACCCAATGTTCTCAGATGTCACCTTCTGTAACTTGAGTGCAGTTATTAAAACTGAGATATTAATGCTGGTACGATACTAACTACATTATTGAGGTTTTGCCAGTTTTTCTACTCAGGCTTTTTCTGTTCTAGGATCCAATCCAGGATCATACCTTGAGATCAGTTTGCTATATATACTTAGACTCCTTCAGTCAGTGGCATTTCCTTATCTTTTATGACCCCAATACTTGAGAAGAATCTTTATTTCTAGAGTACCCCTCAATTTGAGTTTCTTTTGCAGTGTTTTTTTTCTTTTACTAAAAATCTATCCTTAGTTCCAGTCAGCCTCGTGTAGTAAAATAGCACAGTGGTTCAATTAAGGTAAAGTTTTTAATTAGAAAGTAATTAACTGAAGGAAAATTAGTTTTTGATGTTGCAACTCCCTGTGTCCCCAGGCAAAACTGTTTCTCAACATGTATATGAAGGTAGCACTATAAATGAGTTAATTTATAATGTATGTTAAGATATTAATAGAACATTAACCATACTCTTCAAAGTTTTGATTTGATAACTGCTTAAGTATTTTTGAGATTATTCAGCTAAATAGCCGACGAATAAATATCTATTAAGTGGGAAAATTGTACACTATACACTATATATCCTATCTCCTATATACTCTTAAACTAAATATTAGCCTCACTCAAATTACTCAGCTGGTCTTTTGCAATTATGTTCTGTGTATTTCCTGTTCAGTACTTGATTTGTAATATTTAATGAATTACATACATCTATTCCAGTACATTGATATGTTGAAGTAAACCACATTTCAGGGTTCTCAAAATTTGTACCTGTAGTATCATTTTGTACCTATGTAGGATACTAGATGATGTCCCATCCTATGTTTGAATGGAAGAATTGGTTAATACAGTGGCTCATATTGCTTGTTGAGGCCGTGAATATGAGTTTCTGTATTATTAAATTCTGTTTAGAAAGAAGACTTACTATAAATATAAAGTTATTTTCAAAAGGTGTAGTGGGTGCTGTTGGTACCCCTACAACCCCCCCGCCCCCTTTTACCAGCCTGGTGCTTGTAAACCCCAGGTGATAAATATTGATTCCTAGTGGCTCACAGCTGCCCTATTCAGAGATTTGGGGTTCGGTAACTAGGACCCCGAAGCTAATTGACTGATTTGGAGGTGTGAGGCTGCTCTCTCCCTCTTGGTAGTACTGATAGCTGGGCAATTCGGGTGAAGCCAGAGTCTAGCTAAGGCAACATTTTCAAATGTCTTTTGCCCTGCTCTGTCTTGTTTTTTTTTTTTTTTTCACTCCCCTCTCCTGAGTGCATCCCCTCCATTAGTCCTCTGCACCAGAATCCCTGTCTTATACTCTATCTCTAGGGAACTTGACCTAAGACAGTAGAGATACTGTATCATCTGGAGCAGATGTAAACTGAGTAACATCAAAATTGATGACTTGCTTTCAAGGGACCTATTATAATTACCTGGAAACTGCTCTAGACTGGGAGTCTGAGCTCCAGTTCTCACATTTCGAATAGCCAGCTCTCCGTGAAAAGTCGTTTGATTTCTGGGAGTCTGTATTTTCTGTTCTGTAATTCATGGAGTTGAGAGACAGTGTGATACTCAAAATCTCAGGCTGAAGATTTCCCCTTAAGGAAGGGGTCATTAAATGAAGATGCTAGGCTCCTCTGGATCCCCCGCACCCAACCCTCCCACTCCAGTTTCTTGGAGAGCCTTCAGAGGTGCTTAGCTTAGCTCCTATGGGATTAAACATAAAAACGCTGACAGTGTTCAGAGCAAGTTTCTCCAATATGTGCCACTTTGGCATGTGCACTATTTGAGCTGAAGGCAGTTGAGACTCTGTGGGCTCAAGAGAAACTTTTTGCCCCTCTCTGAACCACCTAGAAGAATCTAAATTGGGAGTCTGTCCCAGAGAGTTATTATAAGAGAGGAATTTTATCTGAGCAACCCGTGGTATAGGAGGACAAATATCTAATTAACAAACTTCTTACCTCTCTGTGAATTGCCCTTCTTCCCTTTGAAACTTAGCTTATTATGGCATATAGACCTCATTTTACCTTTCTGTCTTGGAATCTTTCATGTATGTGGGCTTCTTGTATGTGTGAATAAAATTTAATTTTTCTCCCATTAATCTGCCTCCTGGCAACTTAATTCCTAGATTAATTTAGAAGAACCTATAAAGGGTAGAAGGAATTTTTTTTTCTTCCCCCATAACATAGATGTGCATTTGTTAGGAAAAAACTTCTAATACATTTACCAAGGAATTTGTACCACCGCCAACCCCTCGCCTGCCCCACCGCTAAAATCAGTGTCCAATAAGGCTTTTTTCTTTCAGCCTTTTTCTTTGTAGAGGTAAAAATCATCTATTTTATACATTTTGCATTTTTTATACACAACTACATATTTTTCCTTTTCATTACTTCCGTATTTCCTTTTCTTTTGTAAATGGCAGAGCTGGCTTTTCCAGTGCCATTTCTTTCTGGCCATATAGAGATGGCCACCTGTGAGTTAGATGCCTAATATGAAAGGTGTGTGGTACCATGTAGCTAATTCCAAACTTCTTAGTATCATTTCTTCTTTGTTTCTCTTTTTGCTTTTAAACAGGTACTGTTATGAAGCAAGTGCTATATTTGGATAAGAAAGATGGGGTAAGGTAGGGTAAAGAGGTTGGGAGAACTCTGGGTTTCTTCCTTAATTCCCAATATACTACTTTTGTGTGAGCTATCCTCTTGAATATGCCTTTCAAAAAAGAAAGCAGTAGACTTTTTAAAAGCATATCCCTTAAAATTTTATTTTGATTTCAGCTACAATTAATGGACTTCTAGGTTTTTTTATATTCTGTATTTACTGCATATTTTAATTTGCTGGTTAAAGAGGCTGGGTCATGCTTGGCCATTGGACAGAAAAAAATAAAAGTGAATAATTTAATACAGAGGTTCTCAGTACTCTTACTATATCCCTTGCTCTTTTATAACAACTATTCCCATTACTTTCCCCGTAACTTCCCCATTACTTTCTTTCAGTGAAATTCTTTATAGGTAATATATGCTATCTACACTCATAATTTTTAAAATGTACTTAATGCCTTACTGTACTGCATAATACAATAATATACATTTCAATATAAGCAATTGGCTTTGACTGCTCAGGAAGGTATAATAAAGTCATTCTTGAATCTTTGCTTCATGTGAGTATAACAGCAGTGGTGCCACATCCAGTGTTGTCCAGGGATACTCATATTTCAAAAATAGAACACGATTGATGGTAAAGGTTATTTAAAACAAAAACAAAAAACCCAGTGTAACTATAATTTGCAGAGTAGTTGAATTCTTAGAAAAATCAGTGTATCTTAAAAACTCACAATGCGAAGTATTTGATCTGTGACCAATTTACATACTGCATTTTACATTTAATTCGATTGAATTAGTCTAGCCTTATAAGTTATGGTTTTCTTTAAGATATGTGCATTTGTCTGCGGGACGCAGGGACAGTTTCTTATTGTGTAGGATTAGCCCAGGTGTTGAAGAATGTTTAGCACACCTTAATAAATGCTGGTAGCATCCTCTCAGTCACTGACACCCAAAATATCCCAAGACCTTTCTAAAATCCTAAATGGTATTAAGGCCTATTGAAAGCCCTTGGCTTAAAGGAAAAAAAAAAAAAGGGGAGAAGAGGGGAAGAAAACAAACCCATTATTCACATAATAGGATATTTCTAACCTGAACAGCCAGGAGTGACATTACTAATTACTACCTTTTATTAGAGTGTCAAGTGGAAGAACTTCTAAGATCTTAAATATTTATATCAAGGTGAAATGAAGGAAATTTTGACTTTTAAGTGCTTAAAGGGATTAGTAGCCAAAAACTGAGTCAGCTAAAGGCATAAACTACAGCGTCTGATGAATTGTAGCACTCTTATAAAACTTAGAATAAATTTACCCTGCTGGGCTCCACAGGTGATCTAAAGTTCTGATTTTTTTTTTTTATGTACCTGTTTCTGCATGGCTATGGAATTCAGGTGTGTTATATTGTACATCACAAATGACCAAGGGCTAATATCTGGAGGAAATCCATTTGCACTGCCTTCCCTCAGCCTCCTTTCCCTTTGCCAGAAGAGCCTCTAGCTAAAGTACCTCTTACATAGGAATTCCCATATGTAAGTGGATATTCTTGATATGTATTTTTAGGTAGAATGCAACCTATAGCAAGATCTAGGTTACTTAACCATTTATTTTGATTGGTGCTATTGAGAAATGTTGGATTTTAGGGATGTACTCTTTTTATGAGTACAATTTTTATGTGATTTAGAACACAGAATAAACAAAGTAGTTAGTGGGTATTTTTGATATGTGTAGAAAAGAGACAACTATAGGATGCTTTGCATTTTGCTAGGATCTAAACCAAGTATTTTATTATATGAGCTTGTAGCTACACAATCTGGAAAGTGCTTGGTTTATATATCTTCTAAATTTTATGACAGCTTGGAGCAGCTCTTTCAGAAATAGTGCAAGATGGCTTCAGGTGCAGCTGTTGTTAATTAAAAAAAAAAGAGAACAACCTATAGTTGTATATGTGTATTTAAATTGTGAATCTAGATGACCTAATGAAAGGTAGAAATCAACTATCTAATTATCTATAGTGAAGAGAATGTAATTTTACTAACTCTGAATTTAAAAATATTTTCTGATAAGCATTTTAACCTGTTAAAATGATCTAGAACATTTTTTTTTGGTCAGTATCTCCTGCTTTTTTTTTCTCCAGGCAAAACTACACGTAAATCATTCCAAAACAATTAATGCTGCTTTAGTCACAAATTATTGACCACCCCCCCCATTCCTAGGGTATGTAGAATTGCTGTTCTACTTAGATTCTAAAATGAGGCTTTTTAATTGTGTTTTCCAGGAAGATATGAATTTAAATGAAGATAAGAAGGCACCATTGCGGGAAAAGGACTTCAGCATCAAAAAAGAAATGGTGATGCAGTACATTAATACTGCTTCTAAGACAGTAAGTAAAACTGTCAAGTTGAAAAATACTGCTGAACCGTGTTCTAGTGTGGAAAACAACGCATTTGTCTAACGAAGTGCTTACGTTTGTGGGCAGCTGGAATCACAGGGTTTTTGAATGTATAAAGGCCACAAGTAGGATGTTTACTTAATTTAAAAATATTTCTCAACCTTCTAAAACTGCTTTTGCTTTTTAGCCTCTGGTGTCGGTGAGGAACACTGACTGGGTTGGTTTCCTCGCTCCAAGACTTCTTTCCTTGTTAGTGGATTAAGATGGCTATTGATCTCTGATGTCACTTATAAATTGGGGTAATATTTGTATTACAGAAAAGTAAGACTGATTTTACTCTAACTACCTAAATCAGTTCACATAATAGTGGCTGAGAGGCATATCTTTAATGTGAGTTTCCCTACGGATAAAATTATCTTGTAACAAATTATAAATGTAGACATTGAAAGGAGCATTAAGCCTCCACGTGGCTGCCCGTTTTCCAGGGAAACATGAAATATGTGGATGGAAGTAATGAGGGGAATGTCTAAGAAACCATGACTGGCAGGCAGAATCAATTACATTTATTTCATGGGACAACAAATGAGCTTGACCAGTCATATAGAAATTAAATAAATGGATTAGATGAAATCTACAAAACGGGAGCTAATGAAGAAGCAATCAGGAAGACAGTGGAAAATGATTTTGGCTGAATTTAAAATAGAACTGGGTCAGAGAAAAATATCACACTGTGGTTTTCACTAGGTACTTTAACTAAAGGCCAGGTTACAAGAACATAAGTTACTTATGCTTGAGTTCAATTTATCTGAGACCACTCAGTGACTTGGAGGCTTTTCTTTTGGAAGACAGACTCAAGTGATGTTTAATTTTTAAATATGCCTCGTGTTCAGCAGTCTGATGTTGAGTTGTAGAAATCACTGAGTACTGTACTTTTTCTGGCTCCTTATATAGATGGGTGCTCTATTCTGCTATTTTGACGAAGGTTGCTTTTTATCCCTTAATGCTACCTGGTTATTGCAAATGAGTGTTAGGAACTTGAGAGAGCACTTGTGTTGTTGATGCCCTTTGACATTGGGCATCTTATTTTACCTCTGATTCTCAATGTCCTCATTCATAGGCTTGTTGTTAGAATTTGTTTATTCCATGAGTGGAACATAAAGATTTTATAACTGGTGGCTGCCTCTTGTGGTAGCAGAGGTGGTGGTTAGCAATTGTTAGTTTCTTGTTTTTTCTTTGTGATTTGTTTGTTCTTGCTGTTGAAATCATTGCACCGTAATTACTGATGTGAATTGACTACATTTTTGAAAATGCAGATTGACCATTAGTGAGTCTACCTCACATTTAGTAAAGTGTCTTTCTATTGGGCACTATTTTAGGCAGTGGAGTTAGAGTGCCAAGATAGACAGTCATTGTGGCCTATGGAGCAACATAGGACACACATAACAAACACACAAACGTTTGGTAGATGAAATAGATTGTGGAAAAAACACAAGGGGAGTGGAGATGGTATATTTCCTTTTATTTTATTGTATAGTTAACATGCAGTGTTATTAGTTTCAGATGTACAATAGGATTCACTGATTCTGTACATTAGGGCTCTTCACTGGTAAGTGTATTCTTAATCCCCTTTATTTTACCCCATCCCCTCACCCACCTCCCTCTGATGTAACTGTTGCATGGAATAATCTGGGAAGAGTCTCCTGTTAGGGAATTTTAAATCCAATAGGCATGAATTCACTTAATAAATTGAAGGGATATTACATTAGTTAGATCTGGTTTAGGGGTGTCTGGGTGGCTCAGTTGGTTAAGCATCTGTCTTCAGCTCAGGTCAAGATCCCAGGGTGCTGGGATCCAACCCAGTCTCTGGCTCCCTGCTATACAGGGAGTCTGCTTTTCCCCCACCCTCTGCCTTCCATTCCCCCTGCTTGTGCTTTCTCTCTCTCTCTTTCAAATGAATAAATAAAAACAAAAAAATCTGGTTTAGAAAACCTTGGCATAATACTGCATTTCAATTCTTGAATTTCAGATAATAAACAGACTTTTTAATAGAAGAACAAACCGCTTTGAACTTCATTAAAGTGGATCTATTTCAGTTTGCATTCACTAATTTTAAACTTTAATCCTCTAATCGTTTTGGACTAAGGTTGGAATTTATTTACTAGAATTAGATAATTAGATTATCAGGATTGAAATAGATTAGTTATCTAAAGTATGATTAAAGCATTCACTCATTTAATTAGTGTGTGGAGGATCATGGCTTTTCCTAGGAGGGTTCTGAATAATTTGGCAGATGGTTAACATCGTGGAAAGTTCAAGCTGACCAGTCATCTATTTTTGCTCTGGAAGTAGAAACACATTAACTCTTAGATACAGACTTTGTCATACCAGCGTATTGAGGTTAATGAGTACAAAAAAAGCTGTTCTGAAGAAAAACCATCAAAATCCATTGATGGGTTGTTCTAGAGAGTATAAGGGGTATTTGTGTCAGATAAACTTTTATTATAAATTTAGCCTCAGCCTTTGCTCTGAGATTCTCTTTTGTGGGTAAGCATTAATATTTTTGAAAATAGCACTGGATGCCTACAGTTGATAATTTGAAAATGTTTTAGAATTATTAACCCTCAAACCAGCCCTAAAGTAGTTAAGCTTGGTTTTTGGATTTGGGGGAAAAACAATTCCTCCATCAAGCTAGATTATTTCTAAGACCTTAAGTTTGTTTAAGTAGCCAAATAGTAATGCTGAATTTTTTCAGTTAGAAAAGGATTGTTAAAATGTTAGTAAGCAAAGAGCCTATTTTAGAGGCTAAAAATTCCAGAGTCCCATTTTTCCAGCTTCCTATGGTGTGGATATATGATCCAGATTTGGCCGGTACAGTCTGGAAGCCAGGTCTGCTGGGGTCTTCCGAGGAAAGTTTTTTTCCCCTCCCTCATAAAAAGATCCAGAGCAGAAAACCACTTTTTTTTTCCCTTTTACTTGACATGGCTGTGAGAGGGTATGGGATGCTTGGCACAAGACTCCTTAGAGCTGCTGCTCTGGCTGTGTAAAGTCCTGCCTCCAGATTCTTCCTCATGTGAGGTGATGCATTTCTTATTTAAACCACTTGAGGTTGGGATTTTGCTTTGTTGTTGTGCGTGTCTGGCTGGACTTTCCCGATAGCCTTTTGCCTACGTAGGGTCTCTATCTCTAGTTCATTCTGGAAAGTACTTCCCTCGTCAAGTATACTCCAGCTACATGAGAGTGGGTACTACAAGGCCAAGCGGACATTCCTTGGTAGATCACTTGCCTCAGATGTTCAGTAGCAAGTTTATTAAAACTTCTTTCAGAAAAGAATGAATACGGGCTTGACTTTTATTTGATTACTAGGTGGATGGTAAGTATTCTGCAGTAAGTAGTAAGGACCTTGAAATTAGGATGTAACATGACAGTCCAAATGGAAGAGAATCTCTGGTTCCCAAAGAACGAAAGAAGAAAATTCTGAAATAAAGCAGAGAGGAGCTCTGAAGCCTCAAATTGTGTGAAAATTTCCCCTACTTTCTACCTGGAACTATAATTTAATAAAAATATACCTTATAAATGTATTCAGTCATGCTTACCTTGACTTTGAGTGTCGTTCTCACCCTTTATTGTGGTTTAGTTATTTTTCCCGTTAAAATTCTTAAAGCACCCCTGCGGATAATGTTAAATGATGATTTTGTTGTCAGGACTCTAGTGCTTGGAGGAGACAAACCAGGCTTTGAGATAAATCCTAATAGACTTGCTGCCTTCACCCAGTTTTTCTTTCCTTGGTGTTGGTGTATCTATGTCTGTGATTCTCTGACACCGGGTTTGATGTTGGTGTTTGTTTTCTGGTGGGGGCTTGAGTTGTATTCAGGGTGAACCGGCTCTGGGTATATGATGTCTGGGTAATGTGAAAGTCACAGGAAGCCATAGATTACCTTAAAAACAACTGAAGACATGTGTTAAAAAGGATACCTGTAGAGAAGAGGATTTAGATCCATAAGGATTCTTCCCTCCTGCAACCCCCACTCCTGCCCCCATCACAAAGGAGTTGCAAAAATGAAAAATATACTCTTCCCATATGTTGAGAAGAAAGAATCTTCTATGTGCTATTTCATTTTTCAACTTTTTCAGGATAAACTGTGGCAATACAAAGCTGGAGAGGAGTCCTGAGAAGTCAAAACCTGCACCCTAGGAAGTGAAAGCAAATCCCTGGAAGGAGAAAGCAGTTCAGAGGGTGTGAGAGGGAGGCAGGAGGCTGAATGAATATAAGGCTTTGCATTCTGTGGACCTGAGCTTTTGCTTATCAGTGCTTCCAAGTTCACTGCGCCCCCCCACCCAAATTATTTTTAAATGCAAGATGGTGAGACTGCCCATCAGTTTACTTCTATATAGATTACAACTGGACTGCTACCTGTTGCCATGTAGTCTTGTCCTTTGGGTGTATCATTAGATGTGGATAAAATGTGTTTTTTTTTTTATTATCATTAGTATTATTTTGGCATTTTCTAAACACCTATGACAATCTAGAACAACCTTCACCCACCCATACAAAACCAGAGAGTAGGAGGAGGTATTTGCAAAAAATGGATTAACACTGGAAAATTGTTTTAAAATGAAATCCCATCAGCACCCTAGAACAGACCTCTTAGAATAGCTAGTTTTCTCCTTCTGATCCTGCAGTTCCCTGGAAGGCCAAGAAGGTGGGTCCCCCAGCTCCTGGCTCTCCGTTGGATGCTGATGGGTTTTGCCCTCCTGGGAAGGGCCAGATAGCCTCTGAGGTCCTTCTGGCTCAAGTTTCCTGATTTTTTCCTCCTTTAAGGGGGAGACATGGGAGGTAGGGGTAGGGGTATGTCCAAGTATGTGTGAATTTAAAATGAAAAGGGTTATTTAAAAGTCCCAAACGTTATCAATGATCCCATTTTGTACAGTAAAATGTTCCTGCACCCCCCCACCCCCACCCCCAGAGGGGCTGCTGGTCCAGCCAGAAGCTGGGTGTAGGGGACAGTGCTTGGACAGTGGGCTCCTGTCCACTGTCAGGAGCCCCCTAAGAATGAGCTAAGAAACCCTAAGAATTTCTCCAAAATTTATACCTCTTGTTCCTTCTGAATGTGTTAGCTTGGGATCCAAAATCTCTGTAGGCTCCCTGTTCCCTGACTCTCCGTGTCCCCCCCACCCCCCCACCCCCCTCCCCTGCCTGCCCCAATCTGTATGTCATAGGAAAGCTGTATCACAGCTACAAGTAAAGGGTGACTTTTTTTTTTTTTTTTTTTTTTAGGGGTAGCTGATAACCAGTATGGCCTAATTTCACATTTCTCAGCTTCTTAATTAGAACATCTATTCTTTATTTCCTGTTTATATTGAGTTTTTTCCTTTTGTGTGCGCCCTGCCCCTCCCCCCGGGAAAGAAGCAGACTTACTCTTTTTGCTCCTGGAAGTCTGCTAGCTTCCTTGGAGTTTTTTTTCAGCTTTTCTCTTTCTTAGTCATCTGAGACTGCAGACAACTGCCTGCAATGCTCCTCTGAGGCATGTATTGGAAAAGTCTGCTTAGTGTTTGACTATACTCCTTCTACCCTTAAGTATTTCTGTAGTTCTTGCTTAGACTTTTTTTAGTAAGAAGTAAATATCAAATATTACAGAGCATAACTTTAAAAGGCACATAGACTAACAATTAGTATTTTATGCAATGTGATAAAACAAGTCCAAATGGAGTTTGTAAATGTGGTATTATAGATTCTTGAATGTGTGTATGTGTACATGTGTTATGTATAGTGTATTTTCAAAGGTGTTACCTGGTATTACTTGTTCTAGCCCAGTAGGGTATGCAGTTCAAGTATAGAGGTCATGGTTTTGTCCAGTGTCTTCCATCTAGGCATATTTTGATCAGAAAAGAATTGTTTTAGAAAAATACTAGTGATGTTCAGATTTGTGTATTTTTCCCTAGAGTTCATTTCTTTTAGCCCTGATTTGTTAATACTATATTATTAGGGCATTTTCAGACCTTTCAGACTCTTTGTTTTGGGGTGTGTGTGTTCATTTTCATATGTTAATTTTGGAAAACATTGTCAGATACAGATAAGTTCTTTTTGTTTTTTTTTTTTTTTTCTCACTTTTGGTCATTATTACTTGAAAGGTTTCTATTTTAACCACTGGAAACTTAGGTGAATCGGACAGTCCTATACATTCTTGCTAATTAAAGTTAACGGATTATTTTTTTGGCTTCCATTTCAGGTTAGGGATTTGATTCAAGCACACTTGTAACATAAAAGCTTAGGAAAAAATTGTGGCTGATCCTTCATATTAGACATTTACCTATTTATCAACAATGCCCTTGCTTACGATATTTTGCCTTTTTGTCTCCAGGTCTTGCTTGCTGACTAGGAGGAAATATCAGAGCCCCAGGGCAATGAACCAATTTCTTGTTAGGAGTATTTCTTAATAATCTAACTGGCACTTTAATTTCCATTTCTGCCCATATAGGACAGGTTTTATTTATATACAATTAAAATGATCTTCCAACAGCTCAAATTCATCCAGCTTCGTTATGAGTTGTTTCTGGGCAGCACCAGTGGCAGTTAATATGCTTCTGTTCTTACTGCACTGTGTTCTTGCTTAGGCAGGAGATGGTAATGAAGAAACCAGTCATCTTTTTTTTTTTCTTATGAGAAATTATGTTAGGTTTAAATTAGAATTGTATGTTTTTTTGGTCCTTTAAAAACCTTAGGGGCACCTGGGTGGCTCAGTTGGTCAGGCATCTGCCTTTGGCTCAGGTCATGATCCCTGCTCAGCAGAGAATCTGTTTATTCCTCTCCCTCTGCCCCTCCCCCTAGCTTATGTTTGCAAGTGTGTGCTCTCTCTCCCGCTATGTCTCTCAATTATGTAAATAAAATCTTAAAAAACCTTAAAGATATCTTCTCTTAAAGCAATTTTTAAAAAGACTCACCGGATATAGAAATAATGTTATTTACTGGTAAAACCTAGAATTTTAGAACCTAATGGGGTCACTGATGCTTATACCAATTGTGGCATTGGAGATCATCTGAGGTTGTTTTTATCCTGCTCACTGAGTTGTTTCTTGGTCTGAGATAATTTGCTCATGCTTTTTAGATTTTATGAATGTAATTAAACTTATCATGACCCATAACTGCAAAAGTAGTAAAAACTTTGAAAGTGCCAGAAAAAAGAGGCAGATGATTTGATGGAGATGAAAGTGATAAGCAAGTAGCTCAATGGAATGAACCTTTTGAAAGAAGAACTAGTTCTGAAAGAGTATATGAAAATGAAAAAAAAATGCTATGTATCTAGAGTTGCCTTTCAGTGATGGAGGGGAGAGGTAATTCAGGAAACAAGGGGGAAACAGAGTAGACAGGAACAATGACTCTCAACCTTCTATCCATTAGAATCTTCTGGAGAACTTAAAAAAAACTCCTTGGCTTAGACAAGTCAGGATTTAACAAGTCAGGATTCCTGCAGGTAGGACTCAGGCATCCATACTTTGTGAAACTCTCTTGGTGATTCTAGTATATAATCAAGGATGAAAACTACTAGGCTGCACAAGATGAGCCTCATCACTAGAAGTCTTATAGTGTAACATTAATTCAACACAAGACTAAGAAAGAGTTCAACAAAAGACTAAAGGCAAAGCATAGAGAGTATTTACTAATAAAGCCACTTAGGGTTTCACTACTTTGAATGTGCATCAGGTCAAAATGGGTGTTCAAGTGGCATACTGTAGTTACTAAGAAATCCTGATGCTTGGCCACTTGGCCTTCCCCTCTGCTGATTTCATCTACTGTAACAGATGGAAGAATCTGGTCTGCTTTGGGAAAAGATGCCTAATAGATCAGCATTAGTGAGAAGGAAAAGAGTATGCCTAGTTTCAAAGCTTCAGTGGACTGATTTCTCTTCCTCTCGTTGGGGGTTGTAAACTTAAAACCCTCCTTAATTTAGTTTGGGCTTAAGAGACAGCCTTTCAGTCCTTAATTATTCCTAAATAGAATACAATTCTCTACATGCTTAAAAATCCTTCAAAGGTTAATCATTTTGATACACAAAAAGCATTAATTCTAATTTCATGCCTCCCTGACTTATTACCAGTTTCCTAACTGGTGCAATGTAATGGTTCCCCCTACTTTGAAGAAAATAGGGTTGGTATAGCTTCTTACCTTCAGTGTAATACAAAACTATTTCAAATCCTTTCAATATCAGACAGCTTTCCAGGGATAGACCAAGTAAACTGGGAATTCTATCCTTGCGATTTGTTAAGATGTGAAAAAATAGTCCTAAAGTAAATTTAGATAACCCTAGGTTTTGACTATTTCTTGCATATCATTGTTATGCTAGATTTTTTTTTTTTTCTTTTTGGTAGATCTTTTTTTTTTAAACTTGGGAAAGCTGTTCTGTCACTCTCGGTGAGTTAAATCATTTTCTGGCATTGTTTTTGTAAAGAATGGCTTCATTATACTCATTTAGTAGACATTTTTGTAGTTTATTTACAGTAGGTGTGTAATAACCGTCAGTTCTCTAGTTAAGAGTCTGTTTCTTGATTTGACTTTTTTTCTTTGCTCATTTGTTTTGTTTCTTAAATTCTACATGAGTAAAATTATATGGTATTTCTCTTTTTCTGACTTGTTTTGCTTAGTATTATACTCTCTAGCTCCATCCATGTTGTTGCAAACGGCAAGATGTAATTCTTTTCCAAGGCTGATTAATATTACATTGTATATCACCTCTTCTTTATCCATTCATCTATATATGGACAATTGGGCTGTTTCCATAATTTGGCTGTTGTAAATAATGCTGCTATAAACATAAGGGTGCATGTATCCCATTGAATTTGTGGTTTTTGTTTTGTTTTGTTTTTTTTTGAATAAATCCCCAGTAGTGTGATTACTGGATGGTAGGGTAGTTCCATTTTTAACTTTTTGAGGAATCTTCATACTGTTTTCCATGATGACTGCACCAGTGTGCATTACACCAATAGTGCAGGAAGGCTCCTGTCTCTCTTCATCCTTTCCAACACTTGTTTCTTGTGTTTTTTATTTTTAGCCATTCTGACAGGTGTGAGGTGATCGCTCCTTGTAGTTTTGATTTGCATCTCTGTGATGATGAGTGATGTTGAGTGTCGTCTTATGTGTCTGTTGGCCATCTGTATGTCATCTTTGGAGAAGTGTCTGTTTATGACTTCCCATTTTTTAATTGGATTATTTGTTTTTGTGGTGTTGAGTTGTATAAGTTCTCTAGGTGTTTTGAATACTAACCCTTTATCTAGAAAAAAGTTGTGATGTCCTATGTCAGAAATTACTACCTGTGCTTTGTTCTAGGATTTTTATAGTAACTATAGGCATACAGTTATGTCTCACATTTAGATCCTTAATCCATTTTCAATTTATCTTTGGGTATGGTGTAAGCCAATTTTCCCAACACCATTTGTTGAAGAGATTGTCTTTTTCCCATTGCCCATTCTTAGTTGGAATACACTTCTGAAGAGACATTTCCTCGCAAATACTAATGACTTAATGATACAGGAATTTAAGATAATTGCTTGATCCTTTTCTTTTGCCAGTTTTCACTATATTGAATTGGTTTCCTATCAACCTCTGAAGGTAACCAATTATTTTTAATATTAAGATATTATCATTAACATAATTTATACATTATAATTACTATTCTTTTTTTAATTAAAAAAATTTTTAAATTTATTTATTTATGACAGTCACACACACACGCGCGCGCGCACACACACACACACAGAGAGAGAGAGAGAGAGAGAGAGAGAGAGGCAGAGACACAGGCAGAGGGAGAAGCAGGTTCCATGCACCGGGAGCTTGATGTGGGATTCAATCCCGGGTCTCCAGGATCGCGCCCTGGGCCCAAAGGCAGGCGCCAAACCGCTGCGCCACCCAGGGATCCCTATAATTACTATTCTTAGTGAAGCTTTGTTGTCCCATCTTTGACCAGTTGGCTCCTAGTTCTTTTGGCGTGACCTTAGAAGTTTTGAGTTGTTTGATTCCTACTTGGTGTAAGATATGATGATTGAGGTGGTTCTTTGACACTATGCCTAGAATTAATCTTTTCCTTCAGTGGGGAATGGTAACAGTCTGGGTAAGGATGCTTATTGCTGGTGGATTAATCACTGTTTCCAGGCCTCTTCCGTGGAGAGCTAGCAAAAGAAAAACATTGGGTATATTAAACAGACTTTTTTCTTTTGCCTATGGGGTCTCTACCTGCTGCTGCTGTTGTACTATGTCTGCATGAATGGAGCATATAGACGTTACATTTTATAGTTTTTTCTAGTCTTATGTAGCCTTTTCTTCTATGAGTAATTCCCTTCTATTTAGCCCCTGCTTCTTCTTTATTTCTAAGTTACTGTATTTTAATGCTCACCACTAGTCTTTAAGCTGGTGTTTCTTTAGACGTTTGTCTGAAGTTCTGTAGTAGATTCTCTGCAGGGCTCCTGGGAACAGCATTTCCTGAGTATTGCATATTGATAACTGTATGTGCCTTCTATCATTAGTCAGTTTTATTGGATATAAAATCTTCGGCTCATGTGTTTCTATTTTTTTCTTTTCTTTAGGATGTGAAATATATCATTTTCTTCTGCCATAAGGCATGACAGTATTGCAGTCAAAAGTTCTGCTTGTAACTATTTTTATCCCTTACAGATTACTGGCTCTCTTTATCTAGATGTCTGAGTTGGGATTCTATGATAAACAGTATACTTTCATTATGTACTTTTTAAGTCTTTAAAAATTGTCTTTCTTAAATTTCATGAAAGTGTTCTGTTGTCCTGCTTTGGTTTCTTCTTCAGGGATCCTGTTATCTCTAGGTTAGATTTTTGTGTATCTTCAATTTGCCGCTTTGTCCCAAATTCTTTATATCTTCTTTATTTTTGTTCTGATTCATTCCTTCTAGTTTCGTTTTTACTTCTGATGTGATTTGCTTATTTTAGTTACCAGCCACCCCTCTCCCTGCCCCTTCTCCCAGTTCTCTGACCTTCTGAGGTTTTTGAATTCTGTTTTGATTCCCCACATTTTCCATGTCCTATACATTGTCTTAATGTCTCTTACCTCATTATGAAGTTGTAAGTTACTTTGCCAGGTCTGCAGTTTTGTTTTTGTGGTGACTGTTCATTTTCTGTAGGAATGTTCTGTTCAATTTTGATTCATCCTCAGCACTTGGTCAGAGTGGGGTGCTGTCCTGCAGGGGAGGTTGGGCAGCTCAGTGCTGGGAGTTCAAGGACTGCTCCAGTCTCCTTAGGTCTTTTTTTTTTTTTTTTTTTTTTTTTTTTATCACTTGTGCTCTCCCATAAGTGGAGTGGACCAGACTCTACCCAGTTTAGCCACTGTCTTCAAAATAGCCTACTGAGCTTTTTAACGACCACTTTGGGCCTCTTTTGGGCTTCTGGTGTTTTCAGGTTCATCTGGCACCTTCTTGCCTCCTCTGTTTCTTCCTGCATAGACATTGATACTGTGTAGATTTTTAGTCATTAGTGGTTTGTCTCTTACTGCTTGTATTTTGAGGATCACAGAGATAAGTTGTTGCTTGGTATTGTTAAGGTTTTGGTTTTGCCCTTTAGTTGTTATTTTCTGTGGGAACCCAGTGAATTCCAAAAACTGTACTGCTGCTGCCATCTGTCCAAATCCTCTAGTTTTCTGATTGTGAGTTTTATATTCTTGATTCGATGCCAATTTATGTCTTTGGTTACAGAACAGTTCTGGATTATCCACATTTCTTCTTTCTTGTCCACACCCTCCTTGACTCAGGGCAGGAAAATGTCATCTAGTAAGGAATACCATTTCTCTATGTAACCTTACCTGATAGCTCCGAGTTTTGCTCTTTATTCTACCCATAAACTTTCATCAAACCTCTTAATGATCCATGACCTACAAATAGATTTAAATAAAACACTAGTTTTAGTTTTAATTTCTATATTATGTTTATGCAGTGCTATCATCTTCTCATATAATTTCAATAGCTTATGCAGAATGCATCCTGTTTTATATCCCATTGATAGTTGGAAAATTCAGACTGCCCTTCAGTACTTTACCCCACCCCTGGAAAAATAGGTCTCATCTGCTTGTGTGTGTCTATAAATTAGTGAGTGTGTTAAATCTATCGCAGCATGAAATCACTTCAAGCACTGTGAAAGACTATCTTAAAGAATTTAAATTGATTGCAGATGTTGGTGCAATTAAGCAGGCCTGATGAGCTCAGAATCCTGTTTCTCAGATTTGAATATGAATGCATTTTTAAAAATTACAGTGATGTACTCCATGTAAATGGAGTTCATAGGCATCTGAGAGTTTATTTCACCTTGGATTTTTAAAATGGTTCGGTGATGTGAAAAGTACGGTGTGACCCCTTTTGCAGATACTGTATTACTATGAAAGTGTATTACTAATGAAAATGTATCACTCCTCTTAAGTATATATTTCTGTGCCATCCTTAACCAACCAGAAGTGATTTTGAACGATTATTTCCTTTGTTATTTCATTTGTTTACCAATTTGTGAACTGTTTGTGCCTGTGATTCATTTTAAAATTATTCTATAGACAGAGATGTAGGATATCTCCAACTCATTTTTAAGGGGGGAAAAAAAAGTATAACAAGCCAAGGGATTTGGCTTAGAGAATGAAAGCCAGGGACCTTCCTTCCCCTTGAGGTCACACTTTGTGACTACTAGAACTCTACCTTCCTGTAGTTGCTTTGGCTTTAAACTGCTGAAATGTAAAAGAAATCTTCTATTTTAAAATACAGCCTACTGGGTTACAAATTAGACAGTGAATTCTGAAACAAGACTAACAAGATTAAGTAGAGTGTACGGTGTGTTCATTTTCAATTTATTTCAAATTGATCCGTGCACATTAAGTAATTAAACTCATCAATTTCTGTAACACATTGTAAAATGTTATGGACATTAGGACTTTATTATATATACAGTAGTAAAATAAATTACAAAAATGGTAACTATTTAGATACTGTTTTTAAATACTAAGAAAATTGCTGAAATATTATTTGAAGTATAGTAATATTAATGACTGGAAATAGGAACAAAGACTACATTCTATCTTTTCCAGAAGGTATGAATTACTAACTTGTGTTCTACAATATTTTATAAAAGCTTACTTTACTCATCCTAGCAGTCCATGTTTTTCTGAGTTCAGAATCCCACTTTGTTATTTTTGATATGAGAAAATTCATTATCCCTCTCTAAGGCATAACTTACTAAATAATAAGATTTTAGGAGCTTTTGTGTTGTAACCTATAGGACGGGAAGTAGGGCAATGATTACATAAGTTTGAGTCATCAAAGTTTAAAGTGTAAAATGGCACTGGGTAAATGGATGATACAGCTGAAGCATTCTTATGTTGGATTCATAATGGAATAAAGTTAAATTAATAAAACTGGCATAAAGATTATTTTTGCTTCTACCTGAAAAATGAACATACATATTCACATGCTGGTCTTTGGATATGGGGCCAAGTCCCTTTCTTTGAGTAGGGTTTACTCCTATTTTGGTTTGTTCTGTGTAAGGCATACCTATGAAGCACCATTTGTGCTTTGTAAGTTTTAGTTCGACCAAGAATTTATACTTGTAAAGTAGTCTTAAGATCAAACTTAGATTTGTCTGATTTTTTTTTTTAACGATATGATCTTATCTGGTATCTTCCCCCTATCTAATTTGAAAAGAAGTTTTTTTTTTTTAAAGCACTCATCCTAATCTTGTCTTTTCTAAGCATTAAAGTAATTTATCACAGAAATAACTTCTTTCATTCTCATGTATGGTTATATTAACTAGAAGAGATATTACAGCTCATAAACAGTTTGGGGTACAAAAACTCTGGGTAGTCAGAAAACTCAGTTCACAGGAGTAACTATGTGTGGTTACTATGTGTGGTTACAGCATGCTTTGGGTACCTGTCACTGGAAGTTACAGCATAATAGAAAGCTTGATATTGGATATCTATATTCAGTACCTTAAGGAAGTCACACTTCAGTGGATTTTTTTTCCTTCCCTTTCTCTCCCCAGTGGGGTCATAAAAATATACTTTTCCATATTTTATCTTTCCCCTACTTAATTGTTCTGCCCTCTGTTAGAAATAATGGACTCTGCTCAAGTGGACTCAAAGAAAATCAGGAACATATTGCCTCATGCATCCAAGAAGCTATTGGCTTCAGATGAGCCTAGATATAGGTTCAGTATATTGGGTATTATTGGCTTCTGACAGGCCTAGATCTAGGTTCTCAAATGACCTAGGGACTCAGTCTTTCTATATCTGTTAGCTTTGTTTTACTATGTTTTGGCTTCATTCATGCAGGCCTTTTCCATGGTATATCTAGATGGATAGCAGAAGCTTCTGGCTTAACTACTATATTTTAGATTATCTCTGAAAATTCTTGGTCAGTTACTCCATCAATTAAAAAAAATAAGATGATCATATATGCCAATGAATGTTGGCTTATTAATAACATGTCTACTGTACTAATTAATACTTAATATACTATTCATTTTATGTAAAAACTAATGTGTTGGGACACTTGGGTGGCTCAATGGTTGAGGGTCTGCCTTTGGCTCAGGGCCTGATCCCGGATTCCCAGAACTGAGTCTCACATTGGGCTCCTTGCATGGAGCCTGCTTCTCCTCCCTCTGCCTGTGTCTCTGCCTCTCTTTCTGTGTCTCTCATGAATAAAATCTTAATAAAAAAATCAAGTGTGTGATTATGAATTGACAATAATAAGATAGAAATGATTTCATTTGAGAATTTTGCCTCCTTCACAAATGTTTGGTTTCTCTTTTGTTTAGTTATGAACACATTTTTAGCTATGCCAGATTGATGATATAAACTGATAAATAGGCCCTCTTTCTTCTCAAATATTTTTACACAGTCTACAAATTACTTGCTGTTTTTAAGAACTATAAGATTTTCTGGGCTTGGTGCCTTTTTTAAGATAAAAGAAGTGTTAAATTTTTTATCTGTTTTCTTCTAAATATTATACTCCTGCCCCTCAATTTTAAAGGTCTTCTTAATTTTAAATTACCCATTTTAGTTTTTCTAATTCAACAAATTTTATCCATTCAGGAATGTTCTGGGAGCATGCATAAACCTGTAGTAGCTACTGTAGTTCTCTGAAGCTCATGTTGACTTCCTTCTTGTCCACAAGAAGGTACCATGAACCAGCTCTCATTCTCTACTTAGCCACATTTGAAGACTTGTTTAAATTTGTTGTTGTGACCTGTGCTTTGCCACCTTTTATGCCTATTGTGTTAGTGCCCTGAGTAAGATATGATGTGTCCTCACTCTGCCTTTATTTGTTATACTTGGAGAAAAATGACATTGAGGTCGTGTGTCACCTGGACAAGATAGATCCCTTTAAGAGAACTTTTGTGAATTTGTGATTGCTCACATGTGATGGATCTTGAAGGCTCACAAACTTGGTTTGTCAACGTTGTAAGACTTAGTGTATGCATTTTGTGAACCAGGCGTATGATCTAAGCTGTACAAAAGACTGTATAAAATGAAAATGCCACTTTCATAAGTTGTAATAAAAATACCATTAAGGGGAAAATTGTTTTGTCATCTCTTTGTAGGTTAGTCTACATAAGAAGCCAAATGATACAGAATTATTGGTTTGTTGAATGATGTGCTATGAAGATAGTAGGGTGTGATACTGATAGCATTATATGCTTTTCCTACCTTAACTGTCTTCCTACTTCATATAGTTATCCACTGAATTAATGTAATAGACTAGAAGCTCCATGAAGGCAGGGAACACCCAATGCAGCACAGACTAGATATTTGTGTTAATGTGCCTGGTACTCCCTTTCCTGGAAAGACTCAGTGGAACTCTGCAAAATTTTGGGTCTTTGGGTATGTCTGCAGGTAGCCATGCAGACTACTTTCTCCTATGTTAGAATACCTGTTAGAGTACCCTGAAATTGTTAAGGTCATATTTTTTATGGTAACAAAATTCATTTTATCTTGAGGTCATACTTGAGCTTGGTGCACATGTGTAATTTCTTGACATATTTTAATAGACTCAAATTTGATAAATTTTGATTTTTCTGAATTTCAGTTTTTGAAGTTAATTGTAACTTAAGTTTTTTTGGGTGTCTTAGTGTTGGCAAAATACATCTCCCTTGTGGTTCATTTCTTTTAGAATAGAATGTGACCAGACTGTTGTTTTTATTTTTCTTGATACACATTTAAGTTCTGTAGCTCATGATTTTTATTTCCCCCTGAATTCTTGAGAGTTTTCATAGGACATCGAGTGTTTCAATAACTAAAGTGATTAGAAATTCTAAGATCAACTTGTTTAGTAATCAAGTAACATTGCAAGTGTCATTCATTTATTCAGATGTTCAAATTTAAAATTATTAAAATCAAAGATACAACTTAAAAAGATAAAGTATCACTTAATGAGATGGTCTATGACCAATATGGAAGAATTTCTTACCATCTTAATATTGCTTTGTTCTTTGGTGAAAAATGATAGATGATTTCTAAGTACTTTTTACATTAAAAAGTTCTGGAGAAGGAATGCTTTTCTTGTAAGGTATGATCAGAATTCAAATGCCATCTTAATGCATAATAAATAAAAAAATGAATAAATGAATGGAATGGCTTGAAGTAATTACTTCTGTATAATGCTTATTTAAAATTAATAACAAAATCTAAGTTAAGAATGTGAATGACGGGAATGCACTAAAGAAAGGTATTTAAAACAGCAATTTTAAGTTTTTTTTTTTTAAATTTCGCAAAGGATGCATTGTTCCAGAAAACTTAGTAAATTTAAGACATAAAGAAGTATATTTTAAAAAAAAAATGCTACCAACCCAAGGAGTCAGCTAAAGTATTCAAGTGGTTTTGATTTCAAAACAGCCTGAAAATGCATTAAAACACTAAAACTGAAGTTCGTATAGCAGAAATGTTAAATGTGACTTTTTCTGTTTTGTCAGAGTTTTGGTAGGAGTCCAGAGACTGAAGATAACAGGAGCTAGACCAGTGTGGCCATGAGAAGAGATTGTGAGATTAGTCATGCTACTGTTAACTTCTCATTCAGTTCTAAGCTATATGAGAATAGGTTCATAAATACTTAAAAAAAATGGAAGATTAATAGGCTTTCTTTGGAGAGAGTGATGTCAGGGTGTGATGGCATTATCTCCAATTCTTTGTGAGGAAGTAAAGCTAAATGAGTGGCCCTTTGAGAGAACCTCTCAGAAGTTGACTGTATGTATCCCTTTCAATATGGGGACCTGGGGATTGGAAACTGTCCCTATTTGCAAATGGTAGACTCTAAAGGCAAAAGGCTGTGTGAGGTGCTCTGATGGCAAAGCAAAAAGAAAAAAAGTTGACCTACTGTTGGACAAGTTAGACTTGTACCAAAACATTGACTAGATATGGACCTCTCAGAAGGCAGCTGGGTTTGAGTATCCTAAGAGTTTTATCTGAGGAGACTACCTGCAACGACCCCAACAGAGTCTATGTAGGCTATACCTAGAAGTCTCAGCAAACTAGTGTCTGAGTAACCCACTTATGTAAATGCTGCCTCCTGGAATGCTTATCAGCTACAACCAGAGGACAGAGGCACCGGGGTATGACTGCAGTACCTGATGACAACAGTTTACTGCATCTTACCTCTTTCCTTCCTACTCCCCTCAGCCCTGAATGGAGAAGATATTGGAGACAACCCAAGGAGTAGGGATAATGGAGTTGAACCAGTTGGGGAAAATAGTGAAGATCTGCAGCTCTGTTCAACACTATTTCTTAGTCTAAGTGAGGGTCCCACTGAGGAAAGGGAGGAACTTTAAGATTGAAATTTGTGATACTATACTTGCCTTTTAAGGAAAAAAAGAACTCAGTCTTCCTTACTATGTTAGATAAGTGGTATGAAATGTGAATATTTTAAGATAATCTTGAGGTGAATTTTAAAAAAAAATATTTGATAAAGCGAGCACACAAAGAGAGAGGAGAAGCAGACTCCTCTCTGAGCAGGGAGCCAGATGTGGGACTGGGTGCCAGAACCCCGGGATCCTAATCTGAGCCAAAGGCAGACACTTAACCGACTGAGCCACCCAGGTGCCCTTTGAGGTGGATATTTTTAAGTAAGTTAAATTTCAGAAATTATGAAGAAAAAGGTTGTGTATGTTTGTTAATGTAACAACTAAAAACTTCTATATGGGTGGTGATGGGGAGAGAAAGGGAGTAAATATAAAATTTAGAAGAAATAAAAAAATGGAGTAAAATATTTGCTACGTATCACTACTGGGTAAAGAATATGTACACAAATCATTAGGAAAAAGATGAATAACCCAATAGGAAAAATTTCACTTAGTATGAATAGGCAATTTACCCGAGAAGAAACATAAATGGTGAATAGCCATTTGAAAAGATGTTCAATCTCAGTATGTAAATTAAAACAGGTATGGAAAGCATTTTTCATCTGTCAAAAAAGAAAAGCTAAACAGTATTGCTGACAGTATCATTTGGTGAGGGAGTAGAAATATGTAGCAACACAGCCTTATTGGAATATAATTTGTCAGGATCTATTTAAATAAAAAACTTCCATACCCTAATGATCTAACAAGCCCCACTATTTTGAATCTATTTGTATAACAATGAGTTGAAAGTATAAAGATGTATATATGAAGCGGGTCCTTGCAGCACTACGTAAAATGCCAAGAAACTTAACCAGAATACCCACGTGTGGAAAGTGATGAATTTACAGCATATTCGGGGCACCTTGGTGGCTCAGTGGTTGAGCATCTACCTTTGGCTTGGATCGTGGTCCGGGGATCCTGGGATCGAGTCCTCCCTCCTTCAGGGAGCCTGCTTCTCCTACTGTCTATGTCTGCTTCTCTCTGTGTGTCTCTCATGAATAAATAAATAAAATCTTGAAAAAAAATTACAGTGTATTCATGTAGTAGTGGATAATACAGCCATTAAGATGAGTGCGTTAGATATGACTTGGCAAGTTAGCTGATAAGAAAGAAAAAAGAGCATGTGGATGGTACAACCAGACTGTGTTTAAAGGAAGTTGGTGCTTGAGTACATACGTTTATAAGTGAATGAGTAAGTGGTCTGTGTGTTCTCTACCCATTGAAAAGACGACTCTTGGTGGATTCTCCCCAAACTTGCAAAAGCATTTTCAGTGTCATCTTAGGCTGTGGTTGGAGAAACTGAGGCAAGGACTTTAATTTCCTTATATACTTAAAAAAGTCTAGTAGGACTACAGATGACTTTTAGTTTTTGGTGTTATTGTGTATTTCTTAGGATAAATAGGTTTTTGAAACTGGAAAGGAAGAGGATGATGAGGGGTGAAGAGCTAGAAGGGAGGGAGGGAGGGCAACCAGGTTAGATCCCACTTCTGGATGTGGCTAGATGTGAGCAGTGAACTTACGTAACTGCCCCTTGAATTTTTTTATTTTTATTTTTATTTTTTTTTAGGCTACAGTCATCCATTCTCTGAATAAAAAAATTGGGGCAGCTAATGTGAACAGATCAAGGTCTTTAGGAACCTTCAAGGTGACTTCAAGGAACTCACGGTTTAGGAGAGACCTCATGTGTAACAGTAAGAGGAACACCGTGGGATATATGAGCCCTAAGCATATGGCCAAGTGCAGGATTATTGCCCACAGCACTGTGCTGAGAATGCGTTATACTCTGTCTTGGGGAGCTAATGGGGAAGACCCTGGACTTTCCTAAGTCTCCTAGCTGGCTTTCTAAGCAGTGCCACAGAGTGCTCCTACTGTGGGTTCCTTCAGCCAAGTCTTCAGCCTTGGTCCCAGAAATTATCTTTTTAGAGTATTTTCTTAGCAGAAACAAAATCTGATGTTGTTCTGAATGGAATACCATTTTTGTCTTGTTTATGAAGTCATTTTGCCACAGTGCAGATGGCCTGATAACATGGACCACATTTCAATTACAAAAATAAAAACAAATCAGCAGAGCTAATAGTGTGCTGTTTGCAAAGCTTTTAAATGTAACTTGGAATAGCACACAGATTCATTTTATATTCTCGTAGTAAATTGGCACTCATTTAATAATTACTTTATTTGTAGACCTTAAGTTTTGGAAACATCTGGGTAAATCTCTGAATAAATTAAATGTTCAGTTTGTGATCATTGCCAAATCGCGTTTATTAAGCATTTTACCTAAGTGTGGCAATGCTGCCTGCTGTAAATACCATGCTAAATGAAAAATAGAGATAACCTGGAGACTTGATTCATGAAAGAGGTGTATAGTATTGAAATATATGGAAAGTCTTATTTATATTTGGAGTATTTAATGATTTTTGTGGGCCTTAGAAATTATTACCTAAACTAATTTTTTCTCCCATCTTAGAAATTAGGAGAGTAGATCTGATAACCTTCAAGTTATTTTCCCTTGCTGACAGTCCTTTGATTCCTGCTTTTACCCAGAAATGTCACTCATGTACAAACCCTACTTTCACAGCCATTTAGTTGAAAACTTGATGTCTGTTTCACTAAGCAATTAATGTTTTCATTAAGTAATATATAATCATTGTAGAAAAAAACCATACAGCCCAAAAAGAAGAAAATAAAAACCATAATTTCTTTGCAAGAGATAACGGTAGCTAGCATTTTTGGTTACTTTTCTTGGGATCCTGCAAAGCAAGTTGAGAGTTCAACTTTAAGGTAGTTGTGGAGAGTAAGTAAAAGTCTGCATATTGTTACTGCATGTGTGGTGTGCAGCATGTGTTAGGTTAAGCATTTAGCAGTACATACCGACGATAGGTGTGTTTTCTAGTGATTTTTAAAAAGTTGGTCTTATTTCTCATATTTCTTATTCTGATATTTCTTATTCTTATATTTCTTATTTCTGGTATTTCTTCTGTCCTGATAATGTTCCAACTGATTTTATTCTGAGGCTTGAGAGAGACCCTTAGTAACTGACTTGCAGGAGGTAGTGTAAGGAACTCTTTGATAAAAATGCATTTGTCATCTAGTGTTCTCCAGTATTCTCCATTGCAAGGAAAAATTTAATGTTCACGTATATAAAAGTGAAGTCTGACAGACCGTTTAGCTGTAGAGAACAACGGGGTGTACAGATTTTTCTCTGAAATTCATGAAATTGGTTATGGCATGCCAAAGATTAGTTCTCAGGTTAATTGGTGTCAAGACATGGTTGCAAACTTACTGGTAAAGTTAAATTAGCAAGAAGAGAAGAATAGTAGAGACACAGTGAAAGCCTCTGTTCAGTGGGTAGAAGCGGAGAAACAAAATAGAGGATTTTGAGAAGCTGCTGCAGCTGCATTTTTAGATAGGATGTACGGCAGTAGAGAAGGATTAGATGGGATTGTCTAGGAGAAGAGGGCTCAGGTGGGAAAATACAATAGAATTGTGCTTCAGGGAGATTGCTGGCTGGGCCCTGAGATGAGGCCTAGAGATGAGGAGTTCCTTGATGGTCATTTGTAAGAGAAACTCTAGGAGAGGGTTGATGGGGCAGTTCACCAAATCTTGAGGGCTTAGAAGTGGATGCAGTCAGGAGGGGGGAATAGTGAGATTACACCATGCTTGTCAGTTTTGGTGGTGGCGATAGAAAAGAAAAATAGTAGCCTGACGGGAATCAGAACCAAAGGAGTTGAAGATGGGTGTGATTGAAGGATTTGTGGAAAAAGTCATTGGAGGAAAAGAGGTGCTTGGATTAGACTGATTTAGTGTGACAGTCTTACAAATAAGGAAGCAGACTTTTTTGCTGAGTAGGAGATTGAGTAAAGCTAGAGGAATACTGATTTTCTGATTGAAGAGGGAAATTGAGTCAATACTACCTAGTTTGGCTATTTTTAGGGGAGGTGAGGGGCAAAGTCCTGTGTCAAGATAGGGCAGAGATAGGGATAAGAGCTTCAGAAAGAGCTAATGGGTTTTAAACAGGTATTAAAGGGATGGAACATGAATAAAAATACTAATGAAGAATAATGACTTCTAAATTCTGTTTAGTGAAAGAACCTTTTTTATAAAAATGTAGTCTTACCCCCCCCCCCCCAAAATCTCAGATAGAAGCACTAGTGTGTCTTAAGGGGCCATGGTTAATCCTCATGTGGTCCACTCTGAGGCTAGGCTATAGAAGCCTAGAGCTCTGAGGAACACTGTCCTAATAGGAGACAAGTAGAATACACAGGAAAGGGTGATGATCTTGATAAATTAGAACCTTGATTATCCCCTTCCTTTTGACTATGAATAGGCCAGAACATTCCTGATTGGGCAAATCACACCAATTCAAGTGACCCTGAGATTAAGGCTAGGCTGAGGAGCAGATACCAGAACTAGAAGATCAAGTAAGAAGCTAGAACACATGCCTAGGAAATCATCCAGAGGAAGAAGCAACACATGGATCTGAAGGGTTCACGTTAAGCGAATGGTTCTACAAGTCTGGGGAGCAAAATCTGTGTAGCATAGGATGTTAATATTGCCTGGTTGATTTTCCTCTCATTTTCATCCATTGGGTATGGATAACAGTGTGGAGTGATAACTGTGTGTGTGTGTGTGTGTGTGTGTGTGTGTGTGTGTGTGTGTGTGTGTGTTCTCGGGGTACATGAGGTCTGCGGCTAAAGGGAAATGCTGCTTCTGGAATTGTGTATGGCTGTTGTTGGGAGGAGGGCATTGGAAGGCTTTCTCCAGATTGTACTATGTAGGTGCTGCAGACAGCACCAGATGATTCAGTGACCCTGTCGCTGCATCCAAGGGTGATTTCTAAAGCTCACATTGCAAGTAGCCTCATTGACTACTAGGTAAATGGGTAAGTCAAATGTGGGCTTTATTAAAACTTTCTAGAACTCTCGAGAGGGGTTCATGGATTCATTTTTGTCTCAGATTCATAGAGTTATTTCATGAAACCTTTTGCTTACCTGTGTGGTGAGCTTTCATGTCTGATTGCTTCTTTCCTCCCAGCGTGAGATGATCTCAGTACAGACTATTTGGGGCAGCACAATGTTGGTATAAATTTTCTCTTTCGTGGTTGTTACCTAATGGTTATTAGTAGTCTAATTTTTTTCCTCTTTGTCTAAATTTTAAGAAGGTAGAAGGGCACCTGGGTGGCTCAGTTGGTTAAGTGTGTGATTCTTGGTTTTGGCTCAGGTCAGGATCTCAGGGTTGTGAGATTGAGCCAGGAGCCTGGTGTCAGCTCATTGCTCAGAGGGGAGTCCGCTTGAGATTCTCTTCCTCTCCCTTTCCACCACTTTGTGCTTTCTCTCTTTGAATAAAATAAATAAATTTAAAGAAAAAAAAGAAAGGTAAAATTATGTAGGACTAAAGCCATTAGGAATGTAGATTTAAAATGAGAACAAACATGTAAAACTATAAGTGCTTTCTAAAATTAAGTATTAGCCATCATATCCACAGCTTTTGAACCTGGTATTTGGAAGTAAAGCTTATCTCACTTCTGGTATAAAAATTTAGAACATTTTAAAGGATAAAAATTGTGAGAAATTGTATGTTAAGAAAACGACACATTTGTCAAATGGAAATTCTTAAGTGTATTATTACCATGGTTCTTAGGAGTAATTTAAATAATACTGTCAATTATACATAAATTTCAAGAGCTTTAGCTATTGTGCATTAAGAAATAATTAGATTTCATTTTCCTTAAACCATGTAGTGATATTTTCTTTGTATAAACATGTGGAGACTCAGGAACACTGACATGGGTGGTAAGAATGAGAAATAATTTAAACAGTACTGAATTTTTTCTGATACCTACATGTATCAAATGTAGCAAATTCATTAGGGGAGAGTACATTAAGTGTTAGTCACACCTGTGCTGGTTCAGTGATAGAAGCCCAATTTGAGCTAACTTGAGCAAGAGAGGCAACTTATTGACTCTTCTATCTGGAAGAGAATGGATAAGCAGAATGAGGGTCTGATGCCAGGACTTTGTCACCCTTCTTCCCTTGGCCTCTGAATGTTGATGTCTTCCCGCCCACTTGGAAATGGAAACCTTGCAGCTGGAAAAGAAAACAAAGGCATAATTAGTTGTTAAAGCTAAAGCCAGTTTAACAAACTTAGCATAGGCAAAAGACAAATAATCCGGGGTGTGTGTGTGTGTGTGTGTGTGTGTGTGTATACATACACACACATATTTCTAATGGTTTTAACAAGAGATTAATACCTATATCCTGGAACAAGCTTTTATGAATTGCCTAGAAAAAGAAATCAATAGAAAAATGGGCTAAGGGTCTGAAAAGACCATTCAAGAAGAAATCTAAATAAATGCAAATAGAGGTCATTGTGGATATTCAAACTAAAGTGAATTTATACCCGTTGCATATTAAATTTTTTTTTAAATTGATGAGAGAGAGAGAAGGAGGAGGAGGAGGAGGAAGAGGAGATAGGGGAGGAGCAGAGGGAGAGGGAGAAACAGGCTCCCTGCTGAGCAGGGTAAGCTGGATGTGGGCTCAATCCCAGGACCCTGGAATCAGGACCTGAGCTGAAGGCAAACAATTGACAGACGGAGCTCCCCAGGAACAACCCCCTCCATTGAATATTTTACTATTTTAGTGGGAATGTGGGGGGAAAGTACCTTCATACATGGCATTTTTAGAAAGCTATCTGAAATGTCTATGAAAAAGAAAAAATACACATGCTTTTTGACTCGGGTTCCACTTCTGGGATTCTATGGAATAGAAATAAAAACACCAATAGGTGAGGACATTGCACAAAAAGATTTGTTTTCTTTGGTAGTATTTATGTTAAAATACTATGTTAGAAACCTAGAAATGGGTGCCTGGGTCCTGGGATTGAGCCCCGCATTGGGCTTCCTTGCTCAATGGACAGCCTGCTTCTCCCTCTCTCATATGTTCTCTGTCTCAAATAAAATCCTAAAAAACAAACAAACCTGGAAACAAAGGATGATAGATTATCTGTAACTTTGAATAGTCTGCCAATATTAAAAGGAATGAATCATTTCAGAAACTTCCCTGTGGTGTAAACTAGAAAAGATGCAGAGAATTATATAATATGATGCCATTAAAAAAAGCAAACTCTCTAACTGTATAATTGTTTATGTGTGTGTATATTTGGATTATGTGCTCCTGGATTAAAATACAGAAAGTACATACCAGACTTTCTTACATGAATTCCTTTACAATAAGAAGAGGATATAGTAGCTAGGTCAAAGAAAAAATTCACTTTTATGGATTTTTGTTAGATTGACTTATTTATATAAATTATAGGCATCACATTTATTTAAACTATATATTTAAAAATATATGTACATACACTTAAAAATTAGGCAAACCGGGCAGCCCCGGTGGCGCAGTGGTTTAGCGCCGCCTGCAGCCTGGGGTGTGATCCTGGAGACCCGGGATCGAGTCCCACATTGGGCTCCCTGCATGGGGCCTGCTTCTCCCTCTGCCTGTGTCTCTGCCTCTCTCTCGCTCTCTCTGAATGAATAAATAGATAAATCTTAAAAAAAAAAAATTAGGCAAACCATATTAAAAGGGCAATAAAGGTTTGGTTACACTAAAAAAGACTATTAAGGGATTACAGAATATCATATTTTAAATCTGCTCAAAGTAAAGTAACTGAGAAACACAGAAAACCCTAATCTTTGGGCATAAATTGTAGATGGCAGATTGACTGGGAAGGAAATAAACTTGAGGTAATTTCTTAATCACTTTGGTGTTTCCTTCTCCCAACAAGAGATCTCTGTGTATATATATATATGGCATTTAATAAATATTGGTTGAATAGAGAGATGTATAATGCTTATTAAACAGTGTGTGTGTGTATATAAAATCAGGCCATATATATTGCTTTTAACAAATACTGGTTGAGTAAATGAATGGAAAGATGTACATTGAGAGAGAAATGGACCTTCAAGAAGAAAATTTTGAACGTAGTTTGGAATACCAATTATATACATATAATAAGCATGTAACTCTTGAGGAAAGACCTTAAGTTCGCTGACAGTTGATACATTTAGGTTAACTTGGTCCTTAATTAGAAGAATAGGGGTAAATGGGATTGGTGGTTGAGCAACTGAAACGGAGTATAAGCTGTTGCCAACTGAAGATGAAAGAGATTTGTCTTAGATTTTTAAGAGTTTTGGAATACATATGGCATTATGCCATTCTAGTTTACACAAAACCTGTAATACACCCTAAAACAGTGATTGTATAGTGTCCTCATGCCTCCACCCCAATCTGGAACATAGTGTATGCACACAAAGTTATTGAAGGATTGATTTATGACTATAGCATGTGACCTACACAAATTAGTCTAGCACAGTGTACTTTTCATTGGTGTTCTAGAGCTGGTTTGTCTTACATTCAGTGTTATTGCATTGTTTGCTTGAAGCTGGCAATTGGGGAGTATTTATATAGATTGGCAAATGTTACCAAAAAGTTATTATTTTTTTTTTTTCTGAGAAGTGGCTTTCCAGCAATATACTGTTATTTAATTATGAATCAAGACCTGTGATATGGTGACTGAAAGTTGGAAAACAAATTATACATTTCAGAGTTGAGTTGTAATTTAATTTTTTTAAAATCAGGAATTAGTAAGTAGGACTTACAAAATGATATTTGTTTTATAAAAGTGTTAAATTTTATTTTGATATTTAATAATTATTAGGGGATATGTAAATTTCTGCAGAGGATCTTCAGTTATCATTCTGGAATACATCATTTGAAATGATGATTAAGTAATGCCTCTAGGACTGTGTATTTCCTCCTTGGTTTTTGGAATGGTACTTAGTCCCACCGTCATGCCGCCCTTATACCTGAATTTGTGCAGTTCTTTATGGAGCATCTCTTTTTGTTGCTTAAAGCTGTGATGAATGGGCATTTCCCTCCTCTTGAGTTAGCAGTGATTTTAGTAGTTAATGACAGTCATTAATGACAGCCTATTTATAAACTACTCTGGGAATTTAAGATCAAATCCAGAGATGAAAAACATGTTGACAGCTTGACACAGGGCAGACCTCTGAGTCATGATTTTTTTTTTTTTTTTAAGATTTATTTATTCATGAGAGGCACACAGAAAGAGGCAGAGACATAGGCAGAGGGAGAAGCAGGCTCCCTGTGTGGAGCCTGACACAGGACTTGATCTCAGGACCCTGGGACCACAACCCAAGTCAAAGGCAGACACTCAACCACTGAGCCACCCAGTTGCCCCTGAGTCATGATCTTTATATTAAGTCCTTACATAATCAGATAAGTAGAAATAGATGAGTGGAATTGTTTAATCTCATTCTATGTGTCCGTCTTTCCTTCCCATCCCATCCCACCCCCACCAGGTAAACAAGTATTTTGTGCCAGGCACTGTTCAAGGCAGCAGGGATATTGTGATGAACAAAGCTGACAGTACCCCTGCTCTAATGTAGCCTACATTTTAATGGAGGAAACAAATGGATAATAAAATTGTAAGACAAGGTTTGGGAACACAAGGAATTTGTATTACTTTTTTTTTACTGTTAATGCTTTGGTTCAAATTCTTCCACAGAATTATGGAACTTGAGATTTGACTAGGACAGATATCTTTATTTATTCATGTGATTCATGAGGGTACAGTGCTTGGTAGATAGAATAATGTAAAGTTTTAGGAAGTATTTGAAGAGAAATACACTGAATAACTGGTCTAAGTAGTAATGATACTGAACCACCCTGGAAAGGAAAGAATTACCCCACAAATTGGTAAAAATCCCAAGAGTGCATTTCCAAAGCTTAATAGGGATTATTGCTGGTTTTGTTTATTATTTGTAACGTGTGAGTCATTGCTGGCATTTAAGAGATGCTCAGCAAATATTGTTGAAGAAATGGGTGTAACTATGTTGTTTTAACCAACTGCCCTAACATGGTTTTGATCAGGATAGGATTTAAAAAAATTTTTTTGTACTAGTTTTTGAGCTCCAATATTTTGCAGTTCATATAAAGATGAGCCCAACATTTATCTTATTCCCAAGGAGTTTTTAGGAGTCCTAAAATATATAAATGTACTGCTAAAACAAGCTAGAAGTTACTAATGCCCAATAGGAGAAATAAACCTTAAAGTGAGAATTTGGAGGTTAAGATCATCTCCTGCAGAGGTGACAGAAAAAGTTTCCATGGGGAGTGGCATTTAGCAGGAATGGACAGGTAATATTTGAACTATTTGGAGGTAGGCATGTGGAAGGCTGCAGGAATTACATCGGCAAAGATGTATTTTATGTGTGAGAAACCATGATGTGCCTCTCTGCATTGGAAGTTGTTTATTTTGTCCAGAGTGAAGTTCCTTTGAAAGAGAACAGTAGGATATGAGACTGAAAAAGTAGGTTTGGAAATTTTTTTACCTCCCCTACTGGAGCACTGAATATTTTCGAGAAGAGTGGGATGGTTAGAGAGAGGCTCCTTTGTGTCTGTTAACAGGAGAACCCATTCTCCCTCTTTTGTCTTTTAAGCACCTTGGAGATGGAACATGTTAGGTTTCCTTGTGTGAGGCAAACACACTTTTGTGCCCAACTCTAGTAACACTTTCCAGCTGCTTCTTTCTTATGTTTTTTTTTTTTTTTTTGTAGTTGTTGTTCTCTTTGTTTTTTAAAGGTTATAATAAAACTGAGAAGATAATCTTTCTTCCAGTTTCACCTGAACTGGCCTTGTGTCTCTAACCTCAGAGGCTCCTGTTTGTGTCTTCCTGTTGCCCTGTGTCTGACACACAGCTTTTCTGTAACTTGATTTCCAATCAATGCAGTGACTTCCTGTTAGCTGTGGGCTAAAGGCACCTTCCATGTTGTGGTTCCTGCGCATTTTGTGTCTTCATTCTTTTCACTCCCTATACCATCTGTAATGTAGCCAGCTAGTTCCTAAAATGCCCTATCTCTTTCACCTTTTTTTGCCCATGTTGTCTGTGTAATTCTACTTTCAGCTCCCCATGTTTTAACACCCTGTTCTTGAATTACCTTTACTGAGAGTCCTTCCTTGATTTCTTGGGTGACAGTTGGGACTTCTCCTCCTGCTCACCAAGGATGGATTCCTATCCAGGCGCCCCAGCCTTGTAACTGTTCAGGTGCTCTTTCTCACCCGATGATGACTGTCTCAGGGGCAGAATTTTCTCTTACTTGCTTTTGAGAGTCCCATTATTGACCATAATGGTTGGCACACAATACATTGTTCTAACTGTGTTTATTGAATGACTTATTAGTTGTATAGCTAGGTTTTACAGAACATCCTAGAAATTATGAGCTTGTAAAATTGTTACCATGGCACTATTAAAGTTTTTAAACTTAGCATTTTTCGATGGTCTTTGCAGGAGCATAGTTGTTGAATAAATTTAGGGACATTAGCTTTTTTTATCCTCTGATTTTGTTTAATAAGTGTTTATGTAGTATCTGCTTAGAACATAATGTCAGGGATTCTGGGAAATAGAAATTGGGCAGTTTTAGCTTTTCTGTATATGTACTTTGATAAGGAAGAACACAAATGAACAATTAACTCCTTTTTGTTGGACTTCAGTTGCTTCTCTTCATTTGAATCAATTTGTTAGTTCATGTTGCTTTCTCTCTAAACAACCCTGCAGACTATGGGGCCCTCCTTTGATCTGTAAACTTGCATTAAAAACTGCAAAGTAAAGAGGAATATATACTTTTTGTGACAAAAATCACATAATATATAACATAATGTTACTTAAATTAAGAACAATCTGAAAAATATTAATTTTGTGCTGTTCTATATTTTTTTTTACTAACATACAGATTACATTTGTAAGATAGTATGTGTATATGAAGAAGTTGGTTTTCTTCTATAAATTAAGAAAAAAAACCCACAGTCTTATACTGTAAATGTAACAATGACACTTGAAAGTACTCAGAATTGTGGAGGCAAATAATTGCAATTACCTGGAGGGACTGAAAAACAAATCGCCTAATTTTGAAGACTGAAACAGCTGGTGTTTTCTTACCTCCCTCTCTCCCCCTTCTTTTTTTGGTAAATGCCCAATGAAGTTTTGTTGTTTTTCTTCTTACATAAACATAATCAACACAATAAAGAAGATAATGAACCAATGACTAAGAGCATCAGCACATTTTTTTTCTCTCTGTTCAGATGTGCCAAATAGATCTTTATCCTTCACTGAACCATCAAATAGAGGCTGGCAAATTAGAACATCCATGTTTATTTAATCAGCTCCTCCCTCCCAACTTTTTTGCTTTTTTGTTTTGTTTTTGTTTTAAAGTACAATTTGTTGTTCAGATGGAACTAAACATATTCTAATTCTAAAAGGTATACTGAAGTTGGTAAATAGAAAAAAGTAGCCTCATTTGATACAGTGTAACTTGTTTCATTTAATTTCATCTTTCTTTCTTTCTTTCTTTCTTTCTTTCTTTCTTTCTTTCTTTCTTTCTTTCTTTCTTTCTCTTTCTTTTTTTAGATTGATTTATTTGTGAGAGACACAGAGAGAGAGGCAGAGACATAGGCAGATGGAGAAGCAGGCTCTTCACAGGGAGCCTGATGTGGGACTCGATCCTGGATCCCAGGATTACACACTGAGCCAAAAGCAGACGCTCAAACGCTGAGCCACCCAGGCGTCCCTCGTTTCATTTTTCAGCAAGAAAATATGACATTTAATGTAAAACATTTTATTTTATTTTTTATTATTTTTTAATGTAAAACATTTTAAATGGAATGCTTTAAAACACAAAGATTTGAAAGGAATTCAATTTGAATATAACTGTGTAGCCTTAGAAATAAAGCATAAAAATTAGTCAATTTGAATATAGTTTTTAAATACTTTTGAATAAAAATTATATAATAAAGTTCATACATCTTTAGTATACTGCTGGATAAATGAATACAGAATAAATACACTAGTGTAACCAGTACCCAGCTGGAGCAATAGGACGATGTTAGCCAGTGAATATCTCCTGGTCCTTATTCCTCCTTCTCTTCCAGATAACTTCTGACTTCTAAGACAACAATTTTTCTGTTCTATAAATGTTTTGTAAAACTTTTTTTTTGGTGGAAAAATCCACATAATATGAAATTCATTGTCTTAATGATTTGTAAGTGTACAGTTCATTGACATATAATACATTTACAATCTTGGTGTGCTGCCTCTGTCTAGTTCCAGCACCTTCCCATCAGCCCCAAAGGAAACCCCTTGCCCTTGGAGCAGTCACTGCGTATCCCACCCTCCACCCAGTAGAAACCAATAGAAACCCTTTCAGGCTGCTTCCTTTGTCCTTTGGCATATCTCCACCATTCTTTGAACACTTCTCACTGTCTTGTGGGAAATCTCCCAAGATCATACTGTAGTGTCCTAGCCCCTGCCCTGGAATTAGTCCTTTGTCCAAGGAAGAGTTTCTTTTAGTGGAGAATGCTGTTGAGAAATCAGTTCTTCTAATGGGTGGTCTTTATCTCCAGGCCCTTTCAGAGAGAGCTAGTGTGTGTGTGTGTTTATATGTATGACCCAAGTATATGCATGTGTGCATATTTAGAAATTGCATACATGTATATTAAACATAAGTAAATCCATATATAGAAAACCTATAGTATATGTGTATACACATACCCATCTTATATCTATTTTTTCCTTGGCTATATCTATCCAAATACCTCTCTTTCCACCAGACTACAAGTTTATACTTTTACCTTAGATTTTTACATTCTAGCTTATTTCTCTGAAATAATTATCTAGTTGAAATATAATTAGGTGCACGTATTTGGATTCATCTCATTTTAGGATTTTCTTCCCATCTTCGTTGATCTGATATTTTTTTCTTTCTGAGTGTATGAAAAATTATGTCAGAACTCTATAGGGGTATACTCAAAGCATTGTCACTTACCCTCTTTTCTCTTAGGCGTTCTACTCCTCTCTTACCTACCATATCCCTGTTTACTTCCTGAAGGTATACAGTCTCAGGAATGTTCCTGATTATTTCTTCCTGCCTCTTTTTTTTAACATAAGCAGATGTTTATTATATCTTATATCTCTTCATAAACACAGGTAATAAATTCTCTGCTAATATTTCCACTTCAAACTTTATCATGAAAATCCTGCTGTAGGGGATCCCTTGGTGGCTCGGCGGTTTAGCGCCTGCCTTCGGCCCAGGGCGTGATCCTGGAGTCCCAAGATCGAGTCCCACATCGGGCTCCTGCATGGAGCCTGCTTCTCCCTCTGCCTGTGTCTCTGCACCCCTCTCTCTCTGTCTCTCATGAATAAATAAATATTAAAACAAAAGAAAATCCTGCTGTACAGTTCAGAGCTATCTTTGTTCTTTGTTATAACTGCATATTATAGTTCTTTTTTTTTAAATCTTTTTTTTTTAATTTTTATTTATTTATGATAGTCACACACACACACAGAGAGAGAGAGAGAGAGAGAGAGAGAGAGAGAGGCAGAGACACAGGCAGAGGGAGAAGCAGGCTCCATGCACCGGGAGCCCGATGTGGGATTCGATCCCGGGTCTCCAGGATCGCGCCCTGGGCCAAAGGCAGGCGCTAAACCGCTGCGCCACCCAGGGATCCCTTCATATTATAGTTCATGCAGTGTGTTCATGGTGTATGGCTTACCATATTTTATTCAGCTTTTTGTTCTCTGGCTATGGATAGAGGCAGTTAACTGTTAATGTACATCCTTTGGGCAGCCCAGGTGGCTCAGTAGTTTAGCGCCGCCTTCAGCCCAGGGTGTGATCCTGGAGACCTGGGTCGAGTCCCACATCAAGCTCCCTGCATGGAGCTGGCTTCTCCCTCTGCCTGTGTCTCTGCCTCTCTCTCTCTCTCTCTGTCTCTCATGAATAAATAAATAAAATCTTAAAAAACAAAAAAACAAAAAAACCCAGTACATCCTTTGAGGTTTAAAAGCTAAAAGAACAGGGGTGCCTGGGTGGCTCAGTTGGTTAAGCATAAGACTCTTGATTTTTCACTTGGGTCATGGTCTCAGGGTTGTGAGATCGAGCTCTGCACTGGGCATGGAGTCTGTTTAGGATTCTCTTCCTCTGCCTGCCTGCACCTCCCCCCATACTTTGCCTTCCCTCTCTCTCCAAAAAACAAAACAAAACAAAACAAAAAAACACCACCAAAAACAACAATGAAACAAACCTGAAAGAACACCTCGGTTGGGCAGACCCAGTGGCCCAGCAGTTTGGCACTGCCTTTAGCCGGGGGTATGATCCTGGAGACCTGGGATCCAGTCCCATGTCGGGCTCCCTCCATGGAGCCTGCTTCTCCCTCTGCTTCTCCCTCTGCCGGTGTCTCTGCCCCTCTCTCTCTCTTTCTCTCTCTCTCTGTCATGAATAAATAAGTAAAAACTTAAAAAAAAAAATAACCTCGCTTTTGGTTATGGTAACGAGGTGAAAGTTTTATAATAGTAGGATTCAGCAGTTGAAAGAACACTCCTTAAATAAACAAAATAGTCTAAAAATTCAAGTGTCATATTGAAGGCAATGGGCTAAAGCTTTCCTATGAATAGCAGGGATGTCGATGCTAGTTAGATATTGATGGATAATACGAGAGATGTAATGTGTTGAATTTCTTTTATTACTTCAAGTTAATTTCTGAGTGGCTAAAATTAGTGTTGGATCAATCTGTTTTTTTTTTTTTTTTTTTCTTCTCCTGTAGAGCTATTTTAGAAACTGAAGGGGAGAACAGCAGGTTTTTCTGCATTTTTATCATGTTCCTTTGTAAACTGTATTTGATAATTCTAAACTTTAACATATGCTATTTTTAATGTATGCTAAAAGCAGCCTCCAAAATTATAGGTAGAGTTCTTAGTACATAAGTGTGCTCATTAAATATTTATGGAAAAAAAATAACTGCTAAAAGGAACTCTTTGCTAGACTTTTTTTGTTGGTGGTGGTAGTGGTGAATGCCCCTTTTGCGCTACTTTTCCTTGCTCGTAGATTCTATGAGTTTGCATAGCATCATCTCTGAATAACAGATTTTATTGGTACTGGATGTCTGTTGGGGTTGTAAATGTTCTGAAAACAAGTAATTCATACAGCAATGGCAGTTTAGTGTTTCTGTTGATCAGTGACATTAGAGATGCTAGAAATCATTTGAAAAATGCACGGAAATTGTTGCAATGCATTTTAATAGCAATATACATGATAGTAATTTAGATTATAATTACCCCCTTGGCAGCAACTGTGCTTACCCTTGTTTTGCACAGTGCTGACTCTGCGGTTTTCTTAAAATATGTCATTATCAATGCAAACTATTTCGTTAAATAGTCTGCAAGTTTCATATTATCTTATTTGTCTTCACTAGTCTCATCACCTGAATTAGGTGCCAAAAATACAGGAGTTACAATGCTAAAGAGAAACTGAGGCAGTTAACTTAGAGTAAGTGACAGACAGACAGAAACAGCCATACAGGGGCACCTGGGTGGCTCAGTTAAGCATCTGTTTTCGGCTCAGCTCAGGATTCCAGGGTCCTGGGATCAAGCCCCACCTTGGACTCTGCTCAGCAGGGAGTCTGCTTCTCCCTCTACTGCTACCCCTGCTTGTGCTCGCTCTCTGTCAAATAAATTAAATATTAAAAAAAAAAAGCACACATAGGCATACAAGACCATGTGTGCATGTACACACAAGCTCATCACCATAAGAACTTAGGCTTTTTCACTCCTTTGGTTTTACGTTGTTGGAATTTTTTGTTGTTGTCGGCCCTCTAAAAATGACAAAGTGAATGTCATGGAGAGGGATCTTGAGTCTAGTAACTGCATATAAAAATCAGTTAAGGTTTCCGTGGCTTCTTGTAGTCCCTCCCCCTCCCCCCCTCCAAATGCTAAGTTTTTACCTGCTAGAGGCTGTATGTTTTGGGTCCTCTTAAAACATGCCGAATTTTCTTTGTGCGTTTAGGTATAAGCGACCATTCTCTGTTGTTGGGGATGTAGTATGGGGAATTTGGGTGCAGGCTACATTCCGGGAGGAATAAGGTATGATTTAATGAGTTTAGTACTTGTTTATAATGATTGGAGTTGTATGTAAGATATAATTTCTAACTTCTGTGACATCTCAGATAGTGTAGGTAAACTTCTGTCATATGTCATATGTTAGACATTCTACTAGGGACTAACAGTCATTGTCCTCACCCACATACACCTTAGAGGGTGTCCTCTTCCTCCAAAAGTCTGTAGAACATGCAGACTTTTAGAGATAGCTCATTTTACTATTTTTATTTTATTTTTTCTTTTTAAAGATTTATTTATTTATGATAGACAGAGAGAGAGAGAGAGAGAGAGAGAGAGAGAGGCAGAGACACAGGAGGAGGGAGAAGCAGGCTCCATGCTGGGAGCCCGACATGGGACTCGATCCCGGGACTCCAGGATCGCGCCTGGGGCCAAAGGCAGGTGTTAAACCGCTGAGCCACCCAGGGATCCCCTCATTTTACTATTTTTAAAATTAAATCACTGTTAAAGGGTAGATCTCCATATTTGTATAGAAACCATTCAATTATTTGATAAATGAGAGAAAGTTCCTTAATACTTTCTACTGGTAACTGGAAATGGGATGTATTTTTAATTTATCATAGAAATGGTATTTCAAAATCTGCAAACAAGTAAATGAGATAGAATAATGGAGAAACATACCGAAAAGATCTGACACTGGCACTGAGATGAAATGCAGGCATGGACACAGGTACAGATGAAATGACTACCATTACCTTTAATAGTATATAGCAAAAGAAAGAATATTTGGTTTCAGAAATACAGAAATGGTGAAGGAAATAAGTGGTGATAGTATGTATTACTTTGTATACCTTATTGTACCTTAGAATACATTTAAATAATGAGTCTGACAAGGGGAATGTTATATACATTTCTTTCTATCCTGCATTTGGTATTTCAGAATAAAATTTACTAAGGGATTAAAAAAAGATTTAAAAATTATGTTGGATAAATATCCTTCTAATTTTTGTGATGTCAGGCAGACATCCTTATCTCACTAATGTGTTTTGATACCACAGGGGATAAAGCTTTCTAAGTATTTTCATCTTCATGGCTAATGGAATCAGAGGCAGACGTGAGTGTCCTTCCTCTCTCCCCCTACTTCCTGCTTCCTTTGAAGTTCTGTAAAATGAAAGAAACACAAGAAGAGCTGTGCTTAAAAGGAATATTTTTGATTATTCACGTATCCTATTTCTCTCCACAGTTTCGTGTCTTTTGTACCTTTATGTTGATAGTACTCTAATGAAAGGGGAAGTCTTGCTGAAAGCTGATCACCCAATTATCTGCTCTATTTCCTATATCTTCAATTTGAGGTCTTCCTTTCTGAGGAAGTATTCGTTCTTTCAGAAATTTTTCCTGGTAACTTAACTTCCTCTCCTTTCTGGTTTTAATCCTTAGTCTATGTATCCCTTTGATTTTATTATAACCTCATTCATTCATTGAATGCCAGGAATTTTACGAGGCAGAGTCATGAATGAGGCTGCAGCAGAGACACTGTCCTGGTAGATGCATTTCAGGGGACAAGGCTTCACAGGTGCTAGCAGGTACGGACGGACTCCTTATCCATAGCTCCCCTCTAGCCTTTGCTCTTCTTCCTGCTGCTACTGCTGCCCTCATCCTTACCGATGTTGTCCTCCATCCAGCGTTCCATCCTCTCATTTTCTGGACTTTCTCTGATCCACCAATCTTTATTTTTCTAACCAATCTCAACCACTCATTGCCTTGGGTTAAAACAGCACCCATAAATACAGCTTACAAACCTTCCTGAGCATTATCCATTTCTGCTTACTTCCTCTTCCCACTGTAAGAATTCCATAACCCTTCTAGAACTGCTGATCCATTGACTCCACCACTTGTGTCCATCGCCATCCAGCTGCCACAACTTCCTTCCCTTGTGGACCTTATGGACACATACTCCGTTGTTACCTTAAGTAACAATCTGTTCATTTGCCTCTCTGTCCTTATAAACTCTGTCCTAGATTGAACTAAACTTCCTACCTCTTCGGCCTTTGCACCCCAGACTGCATCTGGGGGAAGCGTGCAGCCACACTAGTGTTTTCTGAGTGACTGCAGTCAACAGGTGAGTCCGTAACACATACCTTACCGCATGGATCTTGCCAGTACACTTCGTGACTTTCTGAAAAAGATTTCATACCTTTTCTTATACCTCCAACTCTGCGATGTGGTCAGAATGAAACTTTCACACCTCACTTCCTCATCACCACATCTGCCCGTCTACCTGAACCTTTTCCCTTTGACTCTGCTTTTGCTCTTCTTACAGTGATATACTTTATTAGTGACTGTTTAAAATCAGCTGCCTTCTTTGTATCATAGGTCACATCCTATGTCATTGGCTTAAGAGTTTTTTTTTTTTGTTTCCTTGTTTGTTTTCCTGCATCTGTACCTATGTTATGCATCGTCAGTTTTTCCCCTGCTTGGTCATTCCCATCGGCACGCAAACATAGTGTGGTTCCAGCAATACTCCCTCCTCCCCAAATTGTGCTATAGGTTCCCCTCCAGCTACTGCCCCAGTTCTTTGCTCTCCTTTATGGGAAATCTCCTCAAGGAGTTGTCCATTCTTCTTGCATTCCCCTGGACCTTCTGACCAGGCTTAATCCCCAGTCCACCTCTCCTACCACTGTTGACCAGATCTCAATGATCAGTAGATGGCAGCACCGCTCACTTAGTTGTTAAGACCGAAAACATCTTTGAATTTAACTTCTTTCACACCTTACTTCCAAATTATCAGCGCCTCTTGTGTGACTTAACTTCATATTGAGCTGATCTCATGCCTTCCATCACTGGCTCCTTGTACCAGGCTCCTGTCAACTCCTGACCAGACAGTACGCAAGCCTTTTTTATTTTATTTTTTTAAGATCTTATTATTCATGAGAGACACAGAGAGAGGCAGAGACACAGGCAGAGGAAGAAACAGGCTCCACGCAGACAGGCCAACATGGGACTTGGTACCGGGTCCCCAGGATCACACCTTGGGCTGAAGGTGGCGCCGAACCGCTGAGCCACCGGGGCTGCCCTACGCAAGCCTTTTGATTGGTTGTTTCAGATTCTGCTACTTACAGTCTGTTGCCACACAATAGCTAGGGTAATCTTCTAAAACTGTTTGATTTTAATAGATCTAAAAAATTATCTGCTAGGTCTCTGCCTGGAGTATTCCATCCACTCAGAAAAAAAAACCCAAAGCCCTCACCTGTGGTTTGTAAGACCCCATCAGGGACCAGCAAACTTCTGTCTGAAATGGCCTGACAGTCAACATTTCAGGCTTTGTAAGTCACCCAGTGTTTTACTTACTTGTCCTGGTGCCAGTGTTTCCTCTTCCTCTTCCTTTTTACAAGTTTTTAGAAATCTAAGTAACACTCTTAGCTCAAGAGTCCTACAAAAACATTTGGCATTCAGGCTGCAGTTTGTTGTCCCCGGTCCCCAGGACCAGGCACCAGCTTATTGTGTCTCCACTTGTCCTCTACAACTCTGTGTCATGTTCCTTGGCATCTTGAGGTGTCTTTTTGTTGCCTTTGAATCTCCCCAGTTCATTTCTGCTTTTCTCACATCTCCTCCTCCTCTTCATTATGGTCTTTGTCAAATGCTATTTTCTTTCCTCCCTCCAATCCTTCTCCCCTCTCCCTTCTTCCTTTCTCTCTCTTTTCTCCTCCCTCCCTTCCTTGATTTATTTGAGGGGGAGAGAGTGCATGAGTGGGGAGAGGCGAAGAGGGAGAGAGAATTTCCAGCCAACTCTCCACTTAGTGCAGAGCCCGACATGGGGCTAGATCTCATGACCCTGAGAACATGACCTGAGCCAACATCAAGAGTTGGATGCTTAACTAACCAGCCACCCCTCAAATGTTATTTTCTTAGGAAAATGTCATTTACTCAGGCTTGGGACTCTCAAATAGCTACTTCCCCTACCACTTACTTTGCTTCTTTCATCTTCCCCGTTTAAGCAGATGGCATCACATTTTAGCTTAGGCCAAAAATCTAGATAGGAGTCCTCTTTGACTTCGACTTCACCCCCATTATCTACATCATGTAAATGATGTCAGGAAAGAATGGGTGCTCAATATCCTTTAAGTAGTAAGTGGTAGTTAAAATAATTTTAATACCGAGTGGTGAACATAAAGAACAAGGAATCCATAGATGGGGGACTCAACTTTTGTGGCTCACTAAGGCCTATCCCAGGAAGTTAGTCTCAGCCCAGATCTGATATGTAGTAGTAGGCCTGTATCGGGATGCGTGTGGTAGTGTTGGTGAGGGTTTGAGTGAGAGGGGTGGGTGTTAAGAGGAAGGAATCTCGGGTTAAAATGCAGAAGTTTTTAGATAATAAATTGTTCAAGCTGGAAATACTTAACTATGGCTGAAATAATTATTTTTAGCCAGTGAGATTATTGTCTTTCCCAGTGTTGGTTGGTAAAACCTACTTACTGCTCCATTTAAAATGTTGTCTGTCTTTAATCCCATCTTCCATCCAAACACAACAAAAACTGTTTACAGATTTACTTCTATGTCTTGTACCAGAGAGTGTCGCTGGTCCAAAGATGGACAGGTTAGTCTTGGTCTTTCTTATGAGTTCAACCATACATTACATTGTATTTCTTGCTTGACTTAGCTTATAGATATACCACAACTTGACAAATGCTTGGGTTGTTCCCAGTCTTTTATTCTTAGGAAAAAAGCTGCTCAGAACATTGTATGAATGTTGTTTTGTTTTGTTTTGTTTTGTTTTTCCTCCTGCTTTATGCTTAGCTGTTCAATTGCTGAGTCTTCTGCTCTGTGTATATTTAAAAGAAACTGCCAAACTTTTTGCCAAAATGGTGATACACCATTTTTACATTTCCACCACTCCACCATTCCATTTTTACATTTACAAACTCACCACTAGAATAGGTGAGTTTTAGGTACTTCACATCCACCCCATTCTAGGGGATGTGTAGTGATACCGCATTTGTGGTGGGTGGGTTGTGTTTTGTTTTGGTTTTAAGCTGCATTTCCTTGGTGACAGATGATCTTGAACATCATGTGATTATTGGTTTTTCATATATCTTCTTTGGTTAAGTCCTTTGATCATTTTTTATTTGGGCTGTTTGTCTTGTTACTACTGAGTTGTAGGACTTCATTAAGTGTTCTTTTTTTTTTTTTAAGATTTTTATTTATTTATTCATGAGAGACACAGACAGAGGCACAGACAGAGGCAGAGGGAGAAGCAGGCTCCATGCAGGGAGCCTGACGTGGGATTCGATCCTGGGTCTCCAGGATCATGCCCTGGGCTGAAGGCGGCGCTAACCATTGAGCCACCTGGGCTACCCATTAAGTGTTCTTAATATAGATCTTTCTGAGATACATTTATTATTGGGAGAGGCTGTCTGCCATAGGCCTTGAATATCCATGTATATTTATTCTGGCTACACCAAGAATGCAAAGGCCTGAGCGCTCTTTACTCAACCATTTCTCAATGCTGTGCTTGCAGTAAGCTGCTTTGAGAAGTGATTAGGTCTCTCTGTACACAATGAGCAGACTTGTTACCAATTATTCAGCATAAAATTGGTGAGTCCCCCAAGCTGAGTGTTCTATAATTCAGTGCACTGCATGTGCAAGCATCCATCAGGGAGGCCTGTGACATCCCTGTGGGACTTGGTGGGTTGGGGAACCAGTAGAGGCATAATAATTTCTAACTGAGGACTCCTATCTTTTCTGCCAGCACTCACCAATCAGTAACAGGCTTATGTGGCTTGTTATGTTGAGTAAAGTCTCAGACCAGACTGCACACTTCTTAGCTTGTATTGCAGACATTTTCACCTAGTCGTGGCTTACTCTACATTGTCTTAATGAAGCTTTTGTTAAGAGTTGTTTGCAGAATGGAAGGTTTAAATTTTGATGAAGTCTAATTTATCAATTTTAGTTAGTGCCTTTTGTCCTAAGAAATCTTTGCCTTCCTGAAGGTAGCAAGAAGATTTTCGTCTATGTTTTCTTGTAGATATTAAATTCTTAGCTTGTACATTTAGGTCTAAGGTCTAGGTTCACTTTTTCTCTTTTGGAGGTCCAGTTGTTCTAACAACATTTGCTGAGGAGGGTCTTCTTACTCCAATGAATTACATTAATACCTTTGTTGGAAATCATTGACTACATATGTGCAGGTGTATTTCTGGACTATCTTCTATTGATGCTTATACTATTTTAACTTGATTACAGTAGCTTTATAGTAAATCTTGAAATTAGGTAACATCCCCCAACTTCATTCTTTTAAATTGTTCTATGTTAGATTTCCTGCATTTTTATATACATTTTATTATTTTCTGCATAAATTTTAGAAACTGCTTCTCAATCTTGACAAAACTTGCTAGGATTCTGATGATGATTATATGGAATATATAGATTATTCAGAAAATGTATTTCTTAGCAATGTCATAATATTGAGTCTTCTGATCCATGAACCTGGCATCTTTATTTTGGTCATCTCTAATACCTCTTCACAATGTTTTGTAGTCCTCAGAATATAGGTATTTCTCTTGTTAAACATTTTCCTAATTACTTTGTGGGGGCTCTTTCGATATTATTTACAAAAATGTTAAATTGTAAAATTTTATTTCCTGACTGTGAGTAATATTTGGAAATGAAAACATTTTTATAGAGGTTGAGCTTTTATTCTATGATCTCACTAAATTCATGTAGATAATTTCATTTACAAATAGACAGTTTTCCTCCTCCTTTTCTAGTTTCTATTGTTGGTGCCTTACCACACTAGCTAGTACCTCCAGTACAATAATGAATAGGAATTGGGAACATGCTTCCCGTGTTCCCACTTTTAGGGGGATCGATGTGTTGGTTTGACCAACATGGTAATTGAGTAGCTGGAAGACTTTATGAATGGGGGTGTATGATATTCTATTTTGTGTCATGAAACAAAGAATTAAGTTCAGTTATCCAAAAATCTCTGTATCTCCTAGAGCATGGATTCAGCTTCCATTTCATGGAATTGACATCTTTTGACTCAATTGAGTTTACCTATAACTATAGTCAGATGGTGGAAGAGTACAAATTCCAGCGTTTTAAGATAACTAAATCCTTACCTTTCGTAATAGTCAAAGGTAATATTGAAAATTTATATGTTTAAAAAGATCAGAATAAACACATTATTTAGATATAATTAAGTAGCTATCAGAAGAAATAGTTAAGGGTATTAAAATGATTGCCTCTGAAAGAGGTTAAGTGGTGGGGCAGTTGACTGCTTTTCTTAAATTTTACTTTTATATAAATGCATTTGTTGCCTTTTATTCTTAGATTTTATAAGTATTGACCATATGGGCTTACCCATTTATTGTTGAAGGGAAGCAGCTGATCTTTTCAGTTTCTATTTATTTTGATTCCCTTAACCCCCACCCCCCAATGCTCATCATAATTATTTCAATGATAAACCTAGAGAGTACTACAAAAAGAACATTTGGTTTAACTTCTTTTGGTATATATTTGGATAAAAATATTGGCCTGATGATATGCACAGGAAACTTGCAACCTACATGCCCAATGATGCAGGCTAAATTAGGTAAGTGATAAGATGTGTTAATAGTCTGTAGGGAGGAAAAAAAATCATTTAAGGTACTGGGATATGTTCATGAAACATGACTAAAAAGTAGCTTACCAAATAATATGCATGATAAAAGATTTTTGAAAGTAAAGTACATGTGTTTATGAATGTATATGGAATATAATGTACATATTCTCATGTGAGAAAAAAACACTTCAAGGAGAAATATCAAATTAGTAGTCATTTTGAGGCACTTTTTTTCCCTCTGTTGCTTTTCAGTTTTCCAGATTTTCTGTGTTGAACAGCCAGTTCTGAGTAATTTAAAGCAGAAAAAAAGTAATGCTATGTCAGTAAAAGTTGAATGTATTCTCTTTAAGATACATAACATAGTCACTGAATTTTTTAGAAATAGTGTTTATTTTCACTTCATTTCCCTTTTCCACTTTACTTTTTTTATTCTGAATTTTGCTTGTAAATTCCCCCCCTCCTTTTTAGTAAATTACCACTTTGCTTTTGATGAAAACCATCAGTTTTTCCAGTGCTAACTTGTTTTGCATTATTGAGAATGTTTCCTTGAACAATATTATGGCAAATTAATAATAAAGGAATGAAAAAAAGTGCATCTGATTTCCTGCCATCCCTACTAACCTACTTTTGAACATGTATAATTCCTTCCCCTTGGTTGTATAGTCTGTAATGTAAATAGGTACAGTTCTGGACTTTATTGTTTGTTCATCATGCTCATTGTTTTCCATCTGGACCATCTTTGTGTCTTCTTAACAGGTTTCCTGCTTCTGATGCTTCTAATCTGACAGTAAAAATCAAAGTTCTTTTGGTGGCCTGTGAGGATACAGTCCCTTCCATCATAACTTTTCAGTTACCAGTATGGTCACTTTTCTCTCGTTCAGATATTTATTCTAATACTCAAGTTTGAGGCCTTCAGATTCTTCTGTGACCACCCTATCTGAAATTCATCCTTATTCCTCTTCCCCGCTGTTATGTTTCTCTGTAGCACTTTTTACTAGCTACAAAGCAACCACTTTAACTGCTTTTTTCATTTATTGTCTGCCTGGCTTTCTTCTTCTCCATGGAGAAGACAGCTCCATGCATCTAGGGATTTCTGCCTCCTGTTCACTGTTCTTTGTGTTTGTAACAATTAGAACAGTGTCTGGCACTTAGTAGGCACTAAATGTTGAATAATGAGCCAACTCCACCTCTTACAGCCTGCATTTCAAACTGCTGCCAGAGTGGTTCTTCCAAAACCACCCTGGAACATCTAATTAGATAGGCTTGCTCTGGCCGCTGTCTTTAGTTGTGCTTCAGGTTTGCTTTGTGGTTTTACCTATGTGCCATGTTTTAGTGAAAGGAGTTCCTAATTCTTGGTCTGCTTAACTGACTGCCCTTCTTACCTGTTACTCAAGCTTCCCTCATCTCTCCACCAAGTTAGGGCTTCCTTCTCTGAGTGCCTTGGGTACTGTGTTAGAGGAGTTAGATTTCACTGAAAAGCATTATTTCCTGGCTTGCATTTCTCTTTCTAGAATTAGGTTTTGATAATACCTGTGTATACTGCGCTTAGAACTGAGCATTTAATGGTAGTTGAGTCAATTAATGACTTAGTTGTTTTTTTTGTGGTGCTTGAAGTATTAACTTTAATAGGGCTGTTCCTCTATTGGGTTTTGATTTTTATTTTGCATGTGCCTAAAATTACTATATTTTCAGATATTTCTATGATAAATACCTCATTGTTTTCCATGATATTTTGGATTTTAAAAAGTCATTTTAATTTGCAAACCTTTGATGTTTTTATCTTTTGTGAATATCATGGATGATTGTATTTGTGGGCAGAAGGAAATCATTCCCTCAGAATGATAGTCAGAGTAGTTGTGTGCACATGCTAATATAAAAAGTGAGATTAATGTAATTGATAATACTTTAATGAAGTTAAATTTATTTATTTATTTTTAATTACAGGGAAGTTTTAAGAGTAAGCGCCAGATCTCACCTCAGGAATTCATCCATGAACTGAAAATGGGGTCTGCAGATGAGAGACTTGTAACATGCCTGGAGTCCCTCCGTGTGTCTTTGACTAGTAATCCTGTGAGGTAATTAAACTCTCTGAACATTATCAGGGCATATTAGTAAATTAAACAGATGTCCTTAATCTTTTTATTTATTCTTTCTTCATGGCACCTGTAAATAGGTGGTATACCTCAATGAGGTCTCAAGGTAAAAAGTGAATATGTAATATTTATATGCATGATGAAATATAGTGTCAATAGTAATTTTTGTATTTATTACCGAGTGATACGTAGCCTGTGGACTTCAAAATAAAAACTTAGGGATCCCTGGGTGGTGCAGTGGTTTAGCGCCTGCCTTTGGCCCAGGGCGCGATCCTGGAGACCTGGGATCGAATCCCACGTCGGGCTCCTGGTGCATGGAGCCTGCTTCTCCCTCTGCCTGTGTCTCTGCCTCTCTCTCTCTGTGTGACTATCATAAATAAATAAAAATTAAAAAACAAAAAACAACTTATTATTTTTTTCTTATAGTTTTAAAAAACTGAGGCACCTAGTGTCTGACCTATAATTTCAGCTCAGGTCAAGATCTCATGGGTCATGAGATCAAGCCCCACTTTGAGCTCCATGCTTAACAAGTAGTCTGCTTGAGATTCTTTCTACTCCCCCTACTTGTCTAAAATCTATTTTTTAAAAAGAGAACAATCATGATCACAAATCCATTTGACATTTCTGAGTTTCACTCTAAATTTTGGTATTGCGAATATACTTGCTCTTTTTTTGTTTGACATAGAAAGAAACACCATTAATTAACTTTTCCTTTATTGGAAATGATATAATTTAGGAGCATATAGATTAGTATTGCCAAAATTAGCAAATAAAAATACAAGATGTCGAGTAAAGTCTAAATTTCAGACATACTAACGCTGAAAATTTTTGTTGTTTATCTGAAATCCAAATTTAACTAGATGTCCTGGATCTGGCAACACTAATACAGGTGTCTCTGTAAATCAGGTTTTAGACTTTTAAGCTCAAAATATTGTTGAAAATCTTCAAGCAGAAGTTGTTTTGAAATGTCTGAGCAGTCATAAAATCAGGATTTCAGAGCTGCAAGGGTCTAAGGTAGATCAGATTTGGCTGCTTTTGTATAATAAATGAATGCTTGTTTTTGCATGAGACTATATATCTGTATTAGGTGTGTGTGTATTCTTAGGGCTAGAGCTGACTGACTATGGAAGTTAATAATATATAATAGAATCTCTTTGATATCCTCTCTGATTAGTACTTTTCTGGACACTTCTGAAGTTTGGTGACAGTATGAAAAAACCCTTGATGGTACAACTATTTAAAACAAAATCCCTACCTGCTGAGACATGAAAGTGAGTGAGATTTAACTGAGGAGTATGAAGAGTGAACAAAGTATATTTCGGTATACTTCAACTTAATCTTTGTTTTTCCATCTACTTCCAGTCTGTTCTTTAGACTGTACGTTTGGTGGGTAGGAGGCCAGGGACCTCCTATGTCTTATTTACCAGGCACAATGCACAGCACATAAAAAGTACTCAGAGCACCTCTGTTGATTGAAACATGAAGTTGAATTTTAGCCTCTTTCAGTTTTCCCTTGGCTATTGTTACAGACTAAGTTGAATTGGGAATTTGACAGGTATAATCATATATGAAGAGCTCTGGTTTCCAGTTTACTCTGTCCCTGTTTAATATATTCATTTAAGAATAATTTTTGAGCACCTGATATTTACTAAGCATTGTCTTAGATGTGGGGCTTGGGTCAATAGCAAAGCAGGCCCAGGTGCTGTTCTTAAGAAGTTTAAATGCAGGAACAGGGTGTTTTGGGGTTGATTGGGGAAATGCACTCATGTCTTAGTTTTTCTGGCAGCCACTGAGCAATGGATTTATCTGTGGCTTTTTAATTTAATTAGAAGTAGACCCTTCCCTTTATCTTTGTAATTTGATTAGATGAAAATGATAGCAAAGGAAAAACTACAAAAGTATTTTATATATGAATTAATGTATATTCCAGTGGAAACAATTATGTGTGATTTTTGCCTTAAACTAGAAAATAATGCTATGCTTTTTAACTTGAACTTTATTTAAAAAAAAAAAAAAAAAACTTGTGGAATTGTTTTTCCAAGAAAGGCCAATTCTAGAATATATTATCAGGAATCCACAAGCTGTGGTTGTTTCCTGTAAAGGTCTTTTTTATTGAAAATAATGGAAATCTTACCATTGGAAAAGCTTTTCTGAAATTGTGGTGCAAGATGTAGAGAGAAAATAGAGAAGAGACCCAAGAATATCTCTGTGTGCTACTACAATTTGAGGAATGACTTGCCTGGATATGCCTACGTTCAAATCTTGGGACTTAGCTATTAGTTTTGTGTCTGTTACTGTTAAAGTCAGTTTTTCTTTTCTTTTTGTGGTTTAAGATTTTATTTATTTATTTTGAGAGAGAGAGTGCCTGAGAAAGAGAGCATGAGAGAGGGGAAGGGTAGAGGGAGAGGGTGAAGCAGACTCCCCACTGAGCAGGGAGCCCGATGTGGGACTTGATCCCATGACCCTGGAAGATGCTTAACCGACTGAGCCACCTGGCATCCTAATGTCAGTTTTTCATATTTTCTTCTTTTTTTTAATGTATAGTTTGTGACTTAGTTTCAAGAGAAACAGAATTTGACTTTTTGTCAACTTTTTAGATCTGTGGTATTACTGTAAATCAGAGTTAAGATTCTTTAACATCTGTGAATAGAGTTGAGAAAGAAACACATTAACTAGTGAATGATGATTCTCCAATGCTTGTTTGGGATTGAGGTTTATTTAACTCAAAAATGAAGGAACAAGAAGGAAACTTCCCTCCACCCTATCCCCACCCAGATATGCAATACTTTTAGAGCACTGCCTGCCAGTTACGAGCCACGTCAACCTTTTACCATCTAGACAGTGATTATATGGAAACTAGTGCATTAAATACCATGTTGTTTGTTACCTTGCATGAAGAGTTGATTTGAAGATCACAAAGTTCTTCTGTTTTGAAGTTTTATTGATTATTCAGTATTCTTGGTGACAGTTTTAAGCTAAAAGACATAGTTGCTTTACTTTTGGAACACAAGAAAAGACCAACTTCTTCAAGTTGTCAATTACAACTTTTAGGGGATCTTGACATAGGCGACAATTAGGTGTGAGCTATCGAACACTTTGAGATGGAAACATAAAAGTGTAGACACTAACATTATTATGATTGATATCAATCATTTGAGTCCATATTCATCTATGTGTACAGCAAATTAGTTACAGAATAGATCTTCATTTTCTCACTTTGATGCAGCTGTCAAGGGCACGATTTTTTTCTCAGAAAATCCAGTCTATCAGGTCCCGTGTTTTGTGATCTTAGGCATTATTTTCCTTAAGTTACGGTTAACACGTGCATTTTGAAGTTTACAAGACCTGTTTTCTGGCTAACATCCTTTGGTTAAATTTCTAAGGAGCCTTCGTAACTAGGTTTGATAAAGTTGATGACTAACTTCAAAAAAATGACTTTAGAAAAAATGTGCAGTAAAATGTATGTTTACTGCAAGGCAAGTGAACATTGAGGGTCATTATTCCATTTGATCAGTGTCATGTTTGGAATCTAGTTTTTCTGCATTTCTGGGCTTAAACACAAAGCTGGTAGATGAACTTAATTTTAGAATTGGCGTATTTTGTGCCACATACCATTTGTGTGAAGAGACAAATAGAAAAGGTTCTGGCAAGCAATGAGATCAACATACTCATTGGTTTCAATATGATCTGTAGAAAAAGTCGAGAACAATAATTTGAGGTTACTGATTCAAATTCAAAATCTTATTTTTATAAAATGTTAAACATATAAAAAAGGCTTTGCATCAGAATGAAACAAGAACCCACTTGCCTACTAATGAGGCTAAGGTAGGAATACTGCTTATAACTTTGAAGCTCCCATGCACCCCTGCTAAATCCCGTGTCCCCTTCTTCCACTATACTGTGGTTTGCACTGTTTAGAATTTTGGGCTTATCTTTTTTTCTTATCATTATGTTTTCACCACATATGTCTTCTTAATTGGTGTATTATTTGGTTTTATATCTTTTTGTGTAACTGGTGGCATATTCCGTGCATTCTTCTGGGACTTTTTCCTCTCTGTTGTATTTCATAGATTTATGTATGTTGATATGTGCACCTACTTACATATCATCAGAATTCGTTCTGTTCCATACCTTAATTTTTTCTTATGTTTTAGGCATATCGTAAGTAGCATGCAAATATGCTTTTTAAAAAAATTCTGATAGTCTTTGTTTTCATCTGGTAGTTTTATCATAGGCACTGTAAAAAAGTATTGGAACCTACATCTGACATTTCATTATGAATTTTCAGTTAATTTATGCTACTTTACCACATTCATCTTCCTTTCCACACCTACCTTCTGCTCTTTGTTCCTTTGCTGTATTCTTCCTTAAATTCTTTTGGATAGATTTTTGATCTTTCATTTCACTTTTTTCCTTACTTATTGATTTGGAAGACATTCCTTTTCTGATCTAAGGAAAGAAAGTTAACTTGTACACAATAAGGAAATTTAATATGCATATACATGAAAGGGACAAAAATAAATAATATCCCTTATTTTAAACCTGAGAATACTTTAGCACCAATCATTCTCAGTTAATTTGCTTGCTAGTTTTGTGTGATTTTTTTTTTTTTTTTTAAGATTTTATTTATTTATTCATGAGCAAGCGAGAGAGAGGCAGAGACACAGGCAGAGGGAGAAGCAGGCGCCATGCAGGGAGCCTGACGTGGGACTCGATCCCGGGACTCCAGGATCACACCCTGGACTGAAGGTGGCGCTAAACTGCTTATCCACCCGGGCTGCCCTGTGTGATATTTTATTTTTTTCTTTTAAATATCACAAATTAGCTATTACTATTGACTTAAGCTACAGATGAGTGTATATGTATACATGCTTGCACACACACATAATTATTCCTTTTTGGGTCTTATTGGTTTGCTTCTGTTTTTACTCTTGATTCAGGTTATCATTAGGTCCTTTGGTGTAAATCTTTTGATGGTGAAACTTTTATTTGTCAGACAAGGACTTTCTTTGCCTCTACTTTTTTTGGGAAGAGATTTATTTATATGATAGGGAGAGAGAGAATGAGAATGAGCAGGGAGGGACAGAGGGAGGAAGGGAGACAAAGAGAGAGAGAAAGAAAGCGAGAAGCTCCCTGCTAAGCAGGGAGCTTGCCACAGGGATCAATCTCAGAACCTGGAGATCATGTCCTGAGCCCAAGGTGGATGCTTAACTGACTGAGCCACCCAGGCATGCTTCACCCCCTGCCCTTTTTTTTTTTTGTTTTTTTAAAGATTTTATTTAATTTTTGCCTCTACTTTTGAAGGATGGTTTTCCTAGAGCATGAAATAGACAGTTTTTAGATATGTTAGTACATCAAAAATACTGTTTCTTCTGCCTTTCATTGCTGTTTTTAAGAGGATGGCTCTTGATCTAAACTTCAGTCTTTTCCAGGTAATCTGCCTTTTCTTTCTGTCCTGCTTTATGATGCTTTTTCTTTGCTGTTCTATAGTTTTAAGTGCCTGATTGGAATACTTCCTATTAATCCTACTAGGGGCTTTATGTGGAGGCTCCTGAATATGTGTTGGTGTCTTTAATAAGTTCTGTGAAAATTTCCACTAATATCTCTTAAAATTTTTTTTTCTAATTTTGTCTATGTTAGAATGTGGACCTTCTTCCTTCATGTGCCATTACTTATTACCATCTTTAAGGTTTGCATATATTTGTCTCCCTCTACCATAATTAAAAACATTTTTTAAATTCAGTTTGTGAACATATAGTGTAATACCCAGTGCTTATCCATCCCATCAAGTGCCTTCCTTAATGCCTGTCACCCAGTCACCTACCCCACTCCCCCGCCACCTCCCCTTCTGCAACTGTTTGTTTCCCAGAGTTAGGAGTCTCTAATGGTTTGTATTCCTCTCTGATTCCCCCTCCCCACCCCTCAGTGTCCTTCCTTTATAGTCCCTTTCACTATTTCTTTATTCCACATATGAGTGAAACCATATGATAATTGTCTTTCTCTGATTGGCTTATTTCACTTATATGTGGAATATTTAATACCCTACAGTTCCATCCACATCGAAGCAAATGTCCTTGTCCTTTCTTTTTTTTTTTTTTTTTTTTTTTTGTCCTTGTCCTTTCTGATTACTGAGTAATATTCCAATGTATACATATACCACATCTTCTTTACCCATTCACCTGATGAAGGATGTCATGGCTCCTTCTGGAAGCAATTTTTAAAGATATTCCAGTTTCCTATTTGTTTTTTCACTGATGTTAAATCTGCTGTTGAGTTATACATTGCATTTTAAATTTCCATTTGTATAATTTCATGCCTATAATTTCTCTTTGGTTCTGTTTTAAAACCTCTTGTCTTTTTTTCATAATTGAAAAATTGTTTATTTTTAATAGTTTTATTTCTTTAAACATACTAAATATTCTTATTTTCTCTGTTGGTAATTCTAGTAAAAGATTTCCCAGGCCTAATCCTGATTATTTAGTTGTTTATTTCTTTTCATCTTTATTCATATCTTATTTCTTTGTGTGCTCTGTAATTTTTAAGTGACCTCCTGTCCCTTTGAACTTTGCTGGAAGGAACTAAATGATTTTTGACTACTGGGCACGTATGGGTACTAATAAGCTGGGACCAACTTAAACTAAAATTTCTGGTTTGAGGTTTTGTTTGTTTTTATCACACAGATACCTTACATGTATCTGGCTCCTGAGTTAGAAGTTACCAGAGCATAATTGCCTTGCCCTTTGCTGGGCAGCTGGGCTGGTTTATTTCTGGTTTACTTTCTTACTGCAGATGTGACCCTTTGAGATTCTTAATTTTTGCTGTGTGTCCTAGACTTTAGCTCTTGTCCCTTTGACTCTGCATGATGATCACAAATGAAACACTGATTTCCTTTACATCTGTCCCACAGAGCAGAGCAAGTGGGGCTCAAGGCTGGCTTCTCTGATTCCTCCTCCACCTCTTTAAATCTTTCTTTTAAGGAGGCTTTCCTTTTTTGTCACTTCAGATACAAATCTAAAATCATGTTTCTGTGATGTTTGTTGGTAGTGTGGTTGTAGATCTCTAGTTTAACACAGGAAAAAAAAGTATTAAATTTCTCTACCCAAAAATCTAAATTTCTTCGAAAGTTATAAACAGAAAAGTAAAAGCTTTTCTCCTTTTTGTCATTTGATTGTCAGACATGCTGGTCAGGGGTGAACTCCTGTTAATAGTTTCTTGTGTATTTTTGCTCCAGATTTTTAAAGTACATATGTTAGTATGTTTATATACTTATTTTACTTTACCTTACTGTTGCATACTTTTTTTTTTTTTTTTAAAGATGAACCTAGGAACTACAGTTTGGTTGCTCTGCACAATATTAGTATTGTATTTAAATTAGCATTCTTCTATCCTTTAAATCACCTTAAATCCTTTGATTTTTCTAGTTCTTTTTGAAACAGCATCATCATCTTGCTGGTTCCATTAATGTGGTAAACAAATATTTGACACTGTTCACTATATCTCTGTGAAGCGATGTGCATATCTTTTTGAAAATCATGATTTGACATTAGAGGTTTGTGGAATGTGAGAATTCCTCAAAATTATCCTAGAAATTCATGGAGGGAGTAGATGGGAGAAAATCTGAGTTTTCTACATCCTCTGCCTATCCCAGGGTTGGCGGAAGGGACAGTGAATATGATGAAAGGTAGGGTGTTTGTTGAGTGGAGAAGACTTAGTGTCCCACCTTAATTGTCAGTGCGGTCCCCCAGGCCATCATCCTTCCTCCCTGCCTGCAGAGCCCCTATTCTTAGTTGATCTAAATGATGTTGTGTGGGGTGAGATGTATGTATGTGTGTATGGGGGCTTGCAGGTTCTTTAAACTGAAATATCGACAAATTAAACCTTTCTCTTACCAATGGACCTCTTCTTTTTTTAAACTTTTATTTATTCATTTATTTTTAATTTAATTAATAAACATATGGTGTATTATTAGTTTCAGAGGTAGAGTTCAGTGATCGGTTGTATATAATACCCCGTGCTCATTATATCACATGCTCTCCTTAATGACTGACCATCACTCCGTTACTCTATTCCCCTACCCACCTCCCCTCCAGCAACCCTCAGTTTGTTTCCAATGGTTAAGAGTCTGCTGTAGTTTATCTCTCTGGTTTTGTCTTATTTTTCCCTCCCTTCCTCTATGCTTCTCTGTTTTGTTTCTTAAATTCCACATCTGAGTGAAATCATGTGATAATTGTCTTTCTCTGATTGATTCCTTTTGCTTAGCATAATACCTGCTAGATCTGCATGGTTGCAAATGGCAAGATTTCATTTTTTGATGGTTGAGTAGTATTCCATTGTTTGTGTATTTATGTGTGTGTATAAATATATATATATAAATGTGATATATATACCACATCTTCTTTATCTGGTCATCAGTTGATGGGTATCTTGGCTCTTTCCATAGTTTGGCTGTTGTGGACATTGCTGCTATGAACATTGGGGTGCAGGTGCCCCTTTGGATCACTACATTTGTATCTTTGGTGGAAGGTGGGCCTCTTCTTAAAGCTTAATTATACCATGTTATGATCCTAGAGGAGTCTCTGTTGCTTTTGTCAGTCTTACCAGATGCTTTCCTAGGAAGGAGATGGAATGGAACCAGAATGAGACTATATCTATATCTATATCTATATCTATATCTATATCTATATCTATATCTATATCTATATCTATCTATATATCTATATATAAAATGTGTGTGTGTGCACGCAGTGTATAAGCTATCAGAATCTTAACAGGAAGACAGAAACCAGAGAGCGCATGTAAATTGTTTTTTTTTAAGTTAATACCAAAAATTGGTTAGATATCTCATGGAGAGACTGAGAAACCAAATAGGAAACAGTGAGGCACTTGATGAGCAGTAACAGGAAGCTGCTCCCCTCCTGTACTGGAAGGAGAGAAAGAGAACTGTTCTGGAAGCTAATGGGCTGATGTTGAATGGCAGAAATTGGATCCATGGGGAAGATGCAGCTGTTACCAGAGAAACTTCCAAGGCAGAGGAAGAGAGAGAGCATTATTCCCTGTTTCTTTTTTCTTCCCACTGGTCATGCCTAGCAGGGAACAGCTGATTACCAACCCTGGGAGCTGAA